>NC_064617.1:910457063-911710634 GCF_023898315.1 Schistocerca nitens
ATATCTCACTATCAGTCACTGCACACACTATACACACATCGTTTCATAACACTTCTCTCACTACACATACAACACATACACACTGGTGATCTCTGGGCCATTTTCTGTACTGTAACTTCCCCTTTGCTATCCTGAAAAACTGAGTCAGTATCCCTCTATAATGAGTGAGATGTTGAGCTCAGAAAGAGGAAGTATTGTGCTAAGCATAGCTTGGGGGTAAGTATTTCTAGAAAAGGAAAAAAGAAGGGAAAAAAAGATAGTGTGAAGGTGTTATGTGGAATGTTGGATGTTCCATAATTGTTATTTATTTGCATAGCATTTTTTACAAACCCCTACTCTTTTTTATCTAACTGATCCTACAATGTATAAAATATATTGCATAACAGGTACTTTTTAGCTGCCTTTTTAAATAAGTGTTTTTTTGCAGCTTCTTTAATCTCTATTGGTAATTTATTGCACAGTTTTATTCCTTGGTAGAAAATGCTGTTTTCAGTTTTGTGTTTATTTTTTCTTGGTAAATATAAGTTGAGTTTAGCTCTTGTTCCATGGTCATGGACAGAGCTGTTTGTGCAGTAATTAACAATGTTATTTTTTATGTGTACAACTTACTGGTGAATATATTCACATGGAGCAGTTAAAATCCCCTGTATTTTGAACAGATCTTTGCAATGAGCTCGATTACCATTCTTGGTTGTTATTTGTATGGCTCTTTTCTGGAGTTTGGAAATTGTGTTCATATTTTGTGCATTTGTTCCCCATAAAAGAATGCCATAGCTAAGAACTGAGTGTATGTATGAATAGCATATAACTAAAAGACACTGCACGTTACATACTGATGATAGGATTCTAAGGGCATAACATGCTGATGACATTCTGTTTGCAAGTACCTTTGTGTGTTCACACCACTTCAACTGAGAATCAATATTCATTCCTAGAAATTTTGCAGTCTATAGGGGTGCCATCTACTTTTAATTTAACATTGGCATTTTTCCTCTTCAAACTGAAATTAATGGCATTAGCTTTCTTTACGTTCATAGTCACTTTATTGCTTATTGACCAATCATAAACTTCCTTGAGAGTTGCATAACCTTCTCAGCAACGAGTTCTCTTGTTTTCTCAGTGGCTATAATATTGCTGTCATCAGCGAAGAGGATTTTCTCACCATGAGTAACACTACTGGGAAAGTCATTGATGTATATCAGGAATACGAGTAGTATTGGTCCTAATATGCTACCTTGTGGAACCCTTAAGTAATGTATTATCGTTCTGATAAGTCTTTTACTAAATGTTTAGATCTATTTTAAGTATGTGTTTTCTCTACTCTTTGTACCCTATTGCTAGGTACGATCGAAACCAGTCATTAGCTACCCCTCTTATTCCTAATGCTTCTAATTTATTTAATAGAATCTTGTGTTCGACTGTATCAAAGGCCTTAGAAAGATCCAAAAATGTGCCTGTGACACTGTACCGTGACGTCGTTGTGTTGCATTGTAAGGCGCCACGTATACCGTTTGTATATGTATACGGGTATGTCGTCGTTGTCGTCGCTTCTTTCCCTCGTCTACATCAGAGTATGAGAAATGTTTATGTTTGTGTTTACCTATTTGTTGTTGACAACACACAACTGTACGCCCACAATACCACCTGATTCAGAATAGCTAGCATGCTATAATGTGAAGATAGTGAGTTTCGATGCAGCACTATTTAAGTGTGATTTTATTCTTCACTTAATCTTTGAGACCCTAAGAACAAGCTACTGTTAATCAGGCCCAAAACCCGACTTGTAACGAGAGCACTTGCGATCAGTCTGTCACAATATAAATAATATGTAAGGCTATACACCACCATAAGAAAATATCACTGTCCATAAAATAACAAAATATACGAATAAACGTCTTTATATCTTTCCTTTTATTCAATCAAATGCTTTCAAATGTTTATTTCGCACCCACAAATCATCCACACCTCGATGTAGAGTGTAAACGTGTGCATGGAAAATAGTACACTGTTTATGCTGATAACCACGTATGAGCTTTTGCGTGGCTAGGCTACTTCGATCAACAGGATTTATATTGAATTTTTAAATTGATCTTTCTATCCAAACTTACGTCCTCCACAATGGCCCATCAACAGTGGGATAACCATCATTGTTTTATTGCTTTATTATTTTATTTCTACTTCTACACATTGATCTTGCCAAAAGCCGAGAAGCGATTGTTTTTGGTGTTTTAGCTCACTGGGGCACTCTGGGATGCTCTCTGGGGTACTCTGGGATGCTCTCTGGGGCACTCTGGGATGGTCCCTGGTGGACTCTGGGAAACTCACTGGTGCACTCTAAGGATTCACTCTGGGTCACTCTTGGATGGTCTTAGTCTATTTATTTGTTTGATTTTTCAGTTTAAAGTTGCGAAGCATCCTTATCTATCTCGTGAGATTTTTTTTTTAAAGCTTACTTATTCTTTCACTAAAAAAGCTTATCTTTTACATCTATTAATTAATTGATTATTGATTGTAATAATATGTGGGTTGCAGGGGTTCCGACCCCTGGGGAGGTGGGTGGGTAGTCATGCATGGCTGTGTTCATATAGCCGCTGCAGCTACGTAAGGCGGGTGACCTTGAACGAGGTTCGCCTGGCTGCCGCTAGAGGGCCGACGGACCGCGATAGTTAAGAATTCGCGTAAATTGTATTCTCGCGAGTTTGAAGCAAACCATCGGCGGCGCGAAAGCAGTCTTGATACTGCGACACACTCACGACGCTTACTAGCCTCACGAAATTGACCTGCATACATCTACAATCAATTCCAAGGTCATAATTCGCCCCACACGATTGTGTGAAATTGAACTTCGTCAAATCAATTATTTCTCGAATCGTAATCAGTGATCCCGACACTGACCGTTCAGAAACGCACAATTAACACTCTTCTCTTCCTAAGACTAAAAGAATGACATCACGACATCTACATAGCTATTAAGATGTAATTCCAAATGACCTCAAACATTTATCGTCATTACTTTTTAATCAGAAAAAATATTGTTTATTATCGGAAAATAAAACATGACATATCGCAAATCGCACGTAACTAAATTAAGCTTTGCGTAGCGTCGGGACTTAGTCATGCAAAACTATCCAAAGAAATGCTCGAAATCTCAATTTCTCCCTACCAACTGACAGATATAAATAAGATATTCAAGACTTCACAGATCAATCCCGACCTGTAATGTTATAACACACTCATCGTCATCAAGAGCATCAAGTACAACTTCCTTGAATTCTACTACGGCTGACACCGTATTTTTGCCGCTTCGGAAACCAAACTGTGATTCGCTTAAAAGATTGTATTTATTCAGGTAATTCATTAAGCTGTCTTTCATAATTGCTTCTATTATTTTTGAGAATGGTGACAGCTGGGAAATGGGCCAGTAATTTTCTATGTCCTCTGCATTACCTTTCTTAAGCAAAAGTACAACTCTTGCCTGTTTTAACTGCTCTGGAAATGTCCCTGATGTGAAGGATTCATTTATCATATTTGTTAAGGGGCCTTGTATAATCCCTATGCATTGTTTCAGTACACGCATTGGTACTTCATCTAAGCCTACTGACTATTTATTTTTTTGTTTTTGAACAGTTTTATTGACTTCATTCTCTGTGGTTGAAAGTAACATCATTGTATATAGTATTTTAGAGATGTTATATTTGTTTTGGGGAATTTTTGCTGCACCTTCTCTGTGATACTTGAAAAATGTTCGTTCACATAGTTTTCTAAGTGTTGTGGATCATTTATTACTTATTCCCCTCCCTTAGCAGTATTTATTTAATATCCCAGACTGCTTTGCTTTTATTCTCTGCATTATATATTATTTTTTCATTAAAAGACTTTTTTGGCGCAATCAGCACTTTCCTATAGATTTCAGGGAAAGAAAAGGTTTTGTCCCAAATCCTGTCAACACACTATCTGTATCCTGCAGTCTTAGAGCATCATTTGTCTCCTAAACCTCTTGTAATATACCGAGGTGACAAAAGTCGCCGGATACCTCCTTTTGCCCCTGCGTAATACAGCTCCTCGACGTGGCATGAACTCAACAAGTCGTTGGAAGCCCCTTGCAGAAATATTGAGCCATGCTTTCTCTATACGGTAGCCGTCCATAAATGCGACAGTGTTGCAGGTGTTGGATGTTGTGCACGAACTGATCTCTCGATTACGTCCCATAAATGTTCTATGGAATTCATGTCGGGCGACCTTGGTGTCCAAATAATTCGCTAGAATTGTCCACAATGTTCTTCAAGCTAATGGAGAACAACTGTGGTCCCGGTCCGCAGCTCGTGGTCGTGCGGTAGCATTCTCGCTTCCCACGCCTGGGTTCCCGGGTTCGATTCCCGGCGGGGTCAGGGATTTTCTCTGCCTCGTGATGACTGGGTGTTGTGTGATGTCCTTAGGTTAGTTAGGTTTAAGTAGTTCTAAGTTCTAGGGCACTGATGACCATAGATGTTAAGTCCCATAGTGCTCACAAGGGAACCTCCCCATCGCACCCCCCTCAGATTTAGTTATAAGTTGGCACAGTGGATAGGCCTTGAAAAACTGAACACGGATCAATCGAGAAAACAGGAAGAAGTTGTGTGGAACTATGAAAAAAATAAGCAAAATATACAAACTTAGTAGTATATGTGCAAGATATGCAACATCAAGGATAGAATGAGCTCAGGAGCGCCATGGTCCCGTGGTTAGCGTGAGCAGCTGCGGAAGCAGAGGTCCTTCGTTCAAGTCTTCCCTCCAGTGAAAAGTTTAATTTCTTTATTTTCGCAAAGTTAAGATCTGTCCGTTCATTCATTGACCTCTTTGTTCACTGTAATAAGTTTAGTCTCTGTGTTTTGCGACCGCACCGCAGAACCGTGCGATTAGTAGACGAAAGGACGTGCGTCTCCAATGGGAACCGAAAACATTTGGTCGCAGGTTCATAGGTCAATCGATTTATCCACGGGAAAACACGTCTGATATATTCTATACGATACTGGTGACGGCATGTGCGTCACATGACAGGAATTTGTTGTCGACCCACCTAACTTGTACACTTGGCGAATGGGTAAAAAGATTCTTCTACCTTGCCCGATTTAGGTTTTCTTGTGGATATGATAATCACTCCCAAAAAAGTGATCAAAACATAAAGAGTTTGTCACATAAACTGAAAATAAAAAATTAAACTTTTCTCCCGAGGGAAGACTTGAACCGAGTACCTCTCATTCCGCAGCTGCTCACGCTAACCACGGGACCCCGACGCTCCTCAGCTCAGACTGTCCTAGATGTTCGATATGTTGCGCATGGACTACTTACTCAGTTTGTATATTTTGCTTATTTTTTCGTAGTTCCACACAACTTCTTCCTATTTTCTCGATTGATCTGTGTTCAGTTTTTCAAGGCCTATCCACTTTGCCAACTTATAACTAAATCTGACGAGGGTGCGATCGGGAGGTTCCCTTGTCAGAGCCATTTTGAACTGCGGTCCGGTGACAGCGCTGTCTCATCCATAGAAATTCCATCGTTGTTGGGGACATGAAGTCCACGATTGGCTACAAATGAGTTGCAGACACAATTCCCAAATCGTTGTATTGGGCGCGGAGGAGATGTGTCATGGCCGGCTCGTTCGCCGGACTTGACGCCTCTGGATTTTAATATGTGGGGATTCGTAAAAGACATTGTTTATAAAGACAACTACACCTGAAGACATGCGAGAGAGAACTGTCAGAACATGTGCTTCGATAAGCGCCGATCTGATAAGGAATACCACTCAATACATGATAAGAACATTGCAGCACTGCACTGATACCAACAGTCATCACTTCGAACACCTTCTGTAAATGGACGTTCATGCCGTCTTTTGAAACTTCGCTGACCTTCGAAGGCCACTATCAGAAAATAAGCACCAAACTATAGCATCCCATGTAAATAAACAAAGTTGACCTTCATATCTCTGAACCGATCCCACCTAGCAACAAAACACCAACGTCATATTATGGCCCCCGTTGTCCCATGCAACATTTGCCCCACAAACTTTTCAGCTACTACCATGCTTTCGTTCTAGGTGGCAATGGTTAGTGACTCACCCTGTATATGTTAACACGTTCGATGACACAGATTAAATATCAGAAATGATAAATTGTTCAGTTTTGTGGTTTAACAAAGTAATAACTTATTTTCTAAAAACTAAACCTAAACTCATCCTGCACAGGCCATGAAGGCCCAAACGTACCGACTGGCCGCCGTGTCATCATCAGCCCACAGACGTCACTGGATACGGATATGGAGGGGCATGTGGTCAGCACACCGCGCTCCTGGCCGTAGATCAGTTTCCGAGACCGGAGCCGCTACTTCTCAATCAAGTAGCTCCTCACCCATCCAAGTGCTAGCCCAGCCCAACAGCGCTTAACTTCGGTGATCTGACGGGAACCGGTGTTACCACTGCGGCGAGGCCGTTGGCAATAACTGATTTTAGTACAAAGTAATTGTCGCTAAGTTTACTTGTGTTTCATGTGGTGGTGCGAAGAGTGGTATGTTGCATCACAGTGTTTCAATGTACCAAGTTCTTGGTTAGCTTGACTTTTTGAGGGTGTTGGATAACATAATGCTTTTATTTTCCTTCTTCTTGTGTTTTACGTTTACTCAGTTTAAATTTTATCTTTCGGATAAACAAAATGCTTCTTTACACACGCGAAACAGAAATAGGACTGACACAGTTAATTGTGATGCAGAGAGCAGCCACTTTGGTTCTGCAAAATAGAGGAAATGGCAACTATTTTACTAGAAAAATTGCAAAAGAATTGAATATTTGTTACTAACCTTCTCTAATTCATCAAAATGAAAAGGGAAGTAGGTGAAAAAGATACTTGTGTGTACTCTAAACACATGAAAGTTTTTTTTCTGACAGTCAGGAAATAATGTTCATGGATTATATCAAGAGATTTAGAGAAATTACTTTCTGGTTGACCAAAGAGGAAGTACGAAAAATGGGGTACCTTTCTAGAAAATACTTTAACCTGAAAATACCATCATCTTGTGCATGAAAGGAAATAGCTAGAGCTGACTGGCTTTCAGGGTTTTTGGAGAGAAACAATGATCGCTTCATCGGACAACCCTAAAGCACAAGCATGGTACGAATGACATAATTTAATTAAAAAAATGTTGGTTAGCTTTTTCCAAAAAGTTAGGAGTTCTCGTCATCCTCTTAAGCCTTCAAGAATCTGGAATGTGGATGAAACAGGTGTAACTACAGAGATAAGACCAGACAGAATAGTTTTGCAGAAAGGTGAGAATCAAGCTGGAACTGGGAACTCTGCTGAATGGGGAGAAATGGTAACGGTAGAAGCCGCTATATGTATTCAAGAGACCTTATTTCCACCCATGCCAATTTTCCCAAGGAAGAAATTTTAAGATCATTCTATCCGTGACGGGCCTACCAAATGCATCAGTGCTGCCACATGTTCTGAATGGGTGGTGGAGCAATCTTTTTCAACATTTCTGGATTATTTTACTAGCCAAACCAGACCAACAAAAGAAGACCCTGTCCTACTACCTCTGGACAGCCATTCGTTCTATCTTAGTTATCATTTCTACTCCACTGTTCTCACAGATTGCAGTCCCTAGATATAAGCGTTCACAACCCTCTCAAGAAGATGTGCAGCAGAGGAATCGATGTCCGTTTGAAAGCAAATCCAGGAAAGACAGAGATAATTCATGATTTATCTTCGATTGTAAACAAAGGACTTCTCATTACTTTCACACAGAAAACATCACTTCAGGATCCTCAGCAATAGGCATATTCCACTTCGACCCCGACAAATTCCAAGAAAGTGATTTTTCTGCATCTTTTGTGACCAATAGGCCTATTCCAGAAGAGAAACTTTCCGATCTTCTGGCTAACTCCGAGAATGTGGCGAATGCGTTAATGCGCGGTTGGATTTCACGTTATTGTGTTCGTCACTGTCCAGAGGCCAAACCACACATCTATCGCATTTAGCCCTAAATGAAAGCAGTCACACAAGTTTATTGAAACTGTAGGCAGGAGATAAAATAATGTTCACTTCTCACTTTTCACAGACTGAATTTATTCCAGAAAAAACAAACGAAATATCCTTTCACACTATTCACAACAGTTTATTATCAAAATAATATTTGTCAGTGCGAGAAACTAAGTAGGTCAACCAGCATCAAGCGTTCGCTTAACTTCTAGAAGGGCCACGAAAATTATTCAAAGTGCTTCAACACACTTCTAATTTGAAGTTCTGCAAATCGCGAACTAACGATACTTTTAACTGCAGATCGCCATCAGAGGTAACTGCAGAACAGTTCGTAGATGTTTAGACAAAGTCTCCAAATCAGAATCCAATCGCTGAACAATGTTTCAAATTCCAGAATGAGATTTTCACCCTGAAGCGGAGTGTGTGGTGATATGAAACTTCCTGGCAGATTAAAACTGTGTGCCGGACCGAGACTCGAACTTGGGACCTTTGCCTTTCGCAGGCAAGTGCTCTACCGTCTGAGCTACCCAATCACGACTCACGCCCCGTCCTCACAGCTTTACTTCTACCAGTATCTCGTCTCCTTCCTACGCAGGAGAGCTTCTGTAAAGTTTGGAAGGTAGGAGACGAGATACTGGTAGAAGTAAAGCTGTGAGGACGGGGCGTGAGTCGTGCTTGGGTAGCTCAGACAGTAGAGCACTTGCCCGCGAAAGGCAAAGGTTCCGAGTTCGAGTCTCGGTCCGGCACACAGATTTAATCTGCCAGGAAGTTTCAATGTTTCAAATTCTTTGCGATCGACGCTCGCGAAATGTTTAAAAGCCCCAACCATCCGTTCACGCGACTTGAATTTCTTCTAAGTACGCACAATCTAAAATTATTTCTGAGTTCATTTTGCGTGAAACTTTTACCATTCCCGACCGAATACCTTGAAAATATTTCGGTTACACATACGAGAAAACTTTCAACCGCACATACGACCCGTCTGTATGCGAACTCTGCTACAACCAGGCGCCGAAACCCCAATGTGTCACGTGAAACTGGCTTCCGATTCTTATACCTCGCAGTAAACATGAGTCAACTCAAGTATCTCCGACTTTCGGAAACATAAATAAACTGTAAATTTAATGTTCTATGAATTTGGACACAAATTTCATTAGGTTTTCAATGCTGCTCTTAGTTTTCGTATAGCTTTATGGTTTTCCCACAGATAATGTTTTTTCTCGTATAGAAGCTATTTTGCGTTGTTATATCACCAGTAAATATTGAACAGTTAAACAAATTACAGTTATACGTCTTTACTTAGCTCTGTTTACTAATGATGCCGCTTCTTCTATTATTGCATGTTTTATTTGTCACTTTTATACGCATGGTATATACATTCCACACCGTAATTTGAAATACAAAATATTCACAGGAGATTTGTCAGAACAGTCCGATAGTGCTTACTGAGCATGCGTTTGTCTGAATCTCTTAAGGAGTTAGTGAGTTATTAATTTTTATAGATCAGTTTATGTCCAAAACGTTTAACAGTTAATAAGTCTGAAACTAAATCTCATAGCGTGAGCGCGTCTTCACCCTTGCACTCATCTAATTTTTCCCATTAAAACCATGTTACTGGTTTTTCTATCACTGGTTTGGTACAGTTTTTATTAAGAGTCTCCCTTGTTTCATATTTTCTTTTCAGTTCGTTCAAATGGCCTGTGCAAGAAAGTTACTTATTTTAAGAAATTAATAGGCTGATACTGAAGAAAAGCTATTGACATGATGATAGCTTTGAGAAGCAAATTGTAGATCATGATAGTCATGATTGTGGTGTCACCGCTAGACACCACACTTGCTAGGTGGTAACTTAAATCGGCCGCGGTCCTGTAGTACATGTCGGACCCGCGTGTCGCCACTGTGTAATCGCAATCCTAGCGCCACCACATGGCAGGTCACAAGACACGGACATGACCTCGCCCCAGTTGTACGGACGACATAGCTTGCGACCAGACCTACCAAGTCTTCCTCTCATTTGCCGAGAGACTGATAGAATAGCCTTCAGCTTATTCCATAGCTACTACCTAGCAAGGCGCCATTTGTATCAGTGCTTATAGCTTACTACTATTCAAGAGATGTATTCCAACAAGAGAATAAAGTTAAGTATATTATTCCAGCTACGTACTTTTCTTCTTATTCATTAATAAGTCTCATGTTCCAGTACTTCACGCCCGTCTGCGTTAGTTTAGCGTGCACTTTCAGCCACTTCGATCTACAAGGTGTTGGCCCAGCTGCCGACACATCAATGATTACATAAACATTTGATTATAATATTTTAATTTGCAATCTTTAATACAATCTCTTCTTTTGTAGCTACCTACTTATTATATTTCAGTTAATGTTCTACAAGGAATAAAAATACTTGCATGTACTATGAAACTTTAATATTGTAGAAGTTACATTACATATAGATGATGCATTACAAATATTTAATTAATTTAGTTATAAATATTCCTATAATGAATGAAAGATTAAAATTTCAAAATTTAAAGTTTAGTGTGTTTCTGTTATTTATGCAGAAGAACATACCTAATGTTTGAAGTATTAGACATTTATGACTCATGAAGGCTAGCCATATAGGAACAAAGCAGTTCTACAATATTTCCACAGAGTTCAAAAGTAAATTTGTTAAAACAAGATATTTCGCTCTACTCATAAAAATGCTATTACTTACAAAGGTATATTAAATGTGTTAAAGATGATACAGCCATTTGAGGTACCTGATGTGGCTGAAACTTCTACTTATTCTAAAACATTTCAGACACAGCAGTAAACAATTATATCTGTTATCATTTAACTTCATATTCTTTTTCTTTCGTACATGTAATACAAGTAAGGCTAATGCTGAAGAAATAGTCAGTTATTAATTGAATGACTTATTACTAACATAATTTCTAAATCATTTATTTGATTTTAGAAGCATATGTTTCTGTAATGTCTTTTGTACCATTTATTTATTCCGTTGCAAAATGGGACACAATTTTCAATGGAGCTTTGTATTCACACAGACATAAATGCTCACACATTTGGGTGATTCATCTATTACTAGTTTGCGTTTTGTTGTATTTTATGCTACTGATATTACCTCATTCTACATGTTATTTATTTCTGTTTCAATCACAAGGTTATGAAAGTAAAAATCCCTTGAAATTATAATCGTTTGGTTTTAGTATTTTTACAACTTCTAGTCTAGTTGATTAATTAGTTTCAAAGTTGCCTCTCACTAGAAAACTCTCGTCTTCATTTTCAGAGGATGTTATACCGCCCATGGACAGCAATCAGTTTTTTCAAGTGGATGACTGAAGATGGTCGGAAACTTGTAAGAATTAACGCTTTTACCAGATCCTTCGCGCAGAAATCAATTTCCCTCGTAAGGCGAAATCTTTCTAACAAAAATATCAGTGCAAGATCACTGTTAACTTGCCTTCTGCCAGGAAACAAACTGGGAGTAACGGCGACTGAAAAGGAGATACTTGACGAAGTGAGTATTTCGCTCTGGAGTCACAGGCAATTTGTTCATAATTTCGTGCAATAATATTAGATGATTTACTCACAGTAGTGTGATATATGAAATGTCCATCAGGGCAGATGTAAAATTTTAAACAAGGGTATTTCAAAAACTGTTTTTATACATTGTTTAGTAGCATTTAGCATGATCTGAAATTTATATTCTGGTCGGACAAATTAACACAAATTAGAGTGCATACAACTACAGCATCTCACATTTAAGTCGTCATGCATTAACAAGCCTAACAGTACCATATTTGAAGCTTGTTGGCAATGAAACCTCTGGAAGTGGTTCATGAATAGGGTCAATTGTAAAAATATATATCTCGAAAAGGTAACACTATCATACCAGAATGAAATTTTCACTCTGCAGCGGAGTGTGCGCTGATATGAAGCTTCCTGGCAGATTAAAACTGTGTGCCCGACCGAGATTCGAACTCGGGACCTTTGCCTTCCGCGGGCTAGTGCTCTACCATCTGAGCTACCGAAGCACGACTCACGGCCGGTCCTCACAGGTTTACTTCTGCCAGTATCTCGTCTCCTACCTTCCAAACTTTACAGAAGTTCTCCTGCGAAGGTCCCGAATTCGAGTCTCGGTCGGGCACACAGTTTTAATCTGCCAGGAAGTTTCAACACTATCATAATGTAACTAGTAAACAATAATCATATAGCTACGAATACATTAGATGTATTGCAGTCTTACAATGTCAGATATGACGTCTTTATACTCTTGTTACGAGGTAAAAAATCTTTTGTTGTCACGATGCCATGAAATATTTTTTATATATACACACCCTACATAACGTAGCTTATGCTACTTCTGCCACTTTACGATCATGATATTCACTGAGTTCCTAGGACTGACAAATAGCTAGTGTGTATAAACTATTGCATACCATTTCCAAGTCGTTATTATCAGACTGTGATGAATCGAATGTGGCATCAAACAGAGTAATAAAATCAGCTATACAACAAGCTGATTATATCTCATACCATAGACTGGTTTATAGTGCAACGTAGGTGGTTTTTAAAAGTGTAGAAAAGCACATAACTTTGCAACAAAATGTGCAGAAATTGTTTTCAACGCTACTTATTCCCTTCTTCCAGTAGAAGTTTAGATACAGAGAATCTGTGGACACCCTAAAGTGTGTAACAGACAGCAAGTGATGTCCCATGAACGACACAGCACAATGTTTCCCATCTCCTAATATGAAGAGCCTCCTGTTAATGAAATGCATTCAGTTCTATACAGCACTCCGAGTGTTCCTACAAGCAACAGCGATACCGACACTCATGTGGCCTCACTTATCGTTTCATGTGGATACGGCGTTTTATGGAAAGCTGGAAATGTCTCTTGTAGAGAAAAGTAACAGGTTTTGTGAAATTAGATTACCGTGAGTGATCCTTTACAGGTACTTTTTTAAGTGGTGTAAAAGATTCACACAAAATTTCCAGTTTTTTGGAATGCTTAAAACTCATCAAGAGCTTGTGAAAATTTGAAGGATCTCGCAACCTACAGAGGCGCTGCTCAACGGGTACCTATTGCCGACAAAAACACTGTATGCTTTGCTGCTTTGCTTATCTGGGGCTGCCACCCTCAATCTCTTCTACGATTTTTCGATGTAGCATTCAGGCTCTACTCTAGATTTAAAAACAATTGGGGTTGGAGCTTTTTGTTGCCAGTCTGTGACAGCTTTGATGTGGCCTACCATAGTATCCTCCAGTGTCACCGTCTTCATCTCAGAGTAGCATTTACACACAATGGCGCTAGTTATTCGTTGTATAAATTCTAATTTCTGTTCTCTCTTATAATTTCTGCTCCCTACATCTCCCTCTACTACCGTGAAAATTATTCCCTGATATGACATATTTCTTACCATGCTGCCTGTCATTCTAATTAATGTTTTCCACAGATTCCTTTCCCTGCCCATTCTGACATTCATTATCTGTTTACTCAATTTTCAACACCCTCTTGTTTTGTGTTTGTTCCACCAACAATCCTACTAGTCTGGATGGCTACTGCTGTAGCACCATTCCCCCTTTCAATTATCCAACAAACGAAAGGATGGCTGACATAGTGCTTAGTGTATCTGGGATTGTAAAACAGTTAAGATACTTAGACGCCAGAAAGGCATCTGGCCCAGACGGTATCCCCGTAAGATTTTATGTTGACTATGCTACAAATATAGCACCATTCTTATCCGTCATCTATTAGAGATCGTTGGAACGGCGGTACGTTCCACGGGACTGCAAGAAGGCCCAGGTCATAGCAATCTATAAAAAGGGTAGAAAATCGGATGCACATAATAACCGGCCAATTTCACAGACATCGATTTGTTGTAGAATCGTGGAACATACCGGTATTTTGTGTTCAGACAATATGACCTTTCCAGACTCTGAGAAGCTCATCTGCAGAAACCGGCACGGTTTTAGGAAACATTGGTCATGCGAGACACAGATGGCCCTCTTTGTGCATGATATACAACAGCCTCTAGATACCGGCTCCCGGGGTGATGCCATATTTCTCGACTTTCGAAAGGCATTCGACTCAGTTCCGAACTGTCGCTTGCTACAAAGAGTGCGCTCTTATGGTCTATCCAGTAACATATGCGGTTGGATAGAGAGTTTTCTAACAGACAGTGAGCAGTATGTCATCCTGAACGGGGTAACTTCAATAGAAACAACAGTAACTTCAGGTGTGCCCCAGGGCTGCGTAATAGGTCCACTGCTTTTTACGATTTACATAAACGATCTGGTTTATGGTATTGACAACGGCCTTAGACTGTTTGCCGATGATGCTGTAGTCTACAGGATAGTAGTATCACACGAAAGTTGTGAACAAAACAATGTAGCTTGCTAAAAAAAGTGTCCTCTTATGGTCTATCCAGACACATATGCTGTTGGATAGAAAGTTTTCTAACAGACAGGGAGCAGTATGTCATCCTGAACGGGGTAACTTCAAAAGAAACAAGAGTAACTTCAGGTGTGCCCCAGGGCAGCGTAATAAGTCCACTGCTTTTAACGATTTACATAAACGATCTGGTTTATGGTATTGACAAAGGCCTTAGACTGTTTGCCGATGATGCTGTAGTCTGCAGGAAAGTAGTATCACACGAAACTTGTGAACAAATAAATGTCGCTTGCTACAAAAAGTGTGCTCTTATGGTCTATCCAGTGACATATGCTGTTGGATATAAAGTTTTCTAACAGACAGGGAGCAGTATGTCATCCTGAACGGGGTAACTTCAACAGAAACAAGAGTCACTTCAGGTGTGCCCCAGGGCAGCGTAACAGATCCACTGCTTTTTACGATTTACATAAACGATCTGGTTTATGGTATTGACAACGGCCTTAGACTGTTTGCCAATGATGCTGTAGTCTACAGGAAAGTAGTATCACACGAAAGTTGTGAACAAATCAACGTCGCTTGCTAAAAAAAGTGTGCTCTTATGGTCTATCCAGTGACATATGCGGTTGGATAGAAAGTTTTCTAACAGACACGGGCAGCATGTCATCCTGAACGGGGTAACTTCAACAGAAACAAGAGTAACTTCAGGTGTGCCCCAGGGCAGCGTAATAAGTACACTGCTTTTTGCGATTTACATAAACGATCTGGTTTATGGTATTGACAACGGCCTTAGACTGTTTGCCGATGATGCTGTAGCCTACAGGAAAGTAGTATCACACGAAAGTTGTGAACAAATCAATGTCGCTTGCTAACAAAAGTGTGCTCTTATGGTCTATCCAGTGACATATGCGGTAGGATAGAAAGTTTTCTAACAGACACGGGCAGCATGTCATCCTGAACGGGGTAACTTCAACAGAAACAAGAGTAATTTCAGGTGTGCCCCAGGGCAGCGTAATAGGTCCACTGCTTTTTACGATTTACATAAACGATCTGGTTTATGGTATTGACAACGGCCTTAGACTGTTTACCGATGATGCTGTAGTCTACAGGAAAGTAGTATCACATGAAAGTTGTGAACGAATCAATGTCGCTTGCTACAAAAAGTGTGCTCTTATGGTCTATCCAGTGACATATGCGGTTGGATAGAAAGTTTTCTAACAGTCAGGGAGCAGCAGTATGTCATCCTGAACGGGGTAACTTCAACAAAAACAAGAGTAACTTCAAGTGTGCCCCAGGGCTGCGTAATAGGTCCACTGCTTTTTACGATTTACATAAACGATCTGGTTTATGGTATTGACAACGGCCTTTGACTGTTTGCCGAAGATGCTGTAGTCTACAGGAAAGTAGTATCACACGAAAGTTGTGAACAAATCAATGTCGCTTGCTAAAAAAAGTGTCCTCTTATGGTCTATCCAGTGACATATGCGGTTGGATAGAAAGTTTTCTAACAGACACGGGCAGCATGTCATACTGAACGGGGTAACTTCAACAGAAACAACAGTAACTTCAGGTGTGTCCCAGGGCAGCGTAATAGGTCCACTGCTTTTTACGATTTACATAAACGATCTGGTTTATGGTATTGACAACAGCCTTAGACTGTTTGCCGATGATGATGTAGTCTACAGGAACGTAGTATCACACGAAAGTTGTGAACAAATCAATGTCGCTTGCTACAAAAAGTGTGCTCTTATGGTCTATCCAGTGACATATGCGGTTGGATAGAAAGTTTTCTAACAGACAGGGAGCAGTATGTCATCCTGAACGGGGTAACTTCAACAGAAACAAGAGTAACTTCAGGTGTGCCCTATGGCAGCATAATAGGTCCACTGCTTTTTACGATTTACATAAACGATCTGGTTTATTGTATTGTCAACGGCCTTAGACTGTATGCCGATGATGCTGTAGTGTACAGGATAGTAGTATCACACGAAAGTTGTGAACAAATCAATGTCACTTGCTACAAAAAGTGTGCTCTTATGGTCTATCCAGTGACATATGCGGTTGGATAGAAATTTTTCTAACCGACAGGGAGCAGTATGTCATCCTGAACGGGGTAACTTCAGGTGTGCCCCAGGGCAGCGTAATAGGTCCACTGCTTTTTACGATTTACATAAACGATCTGGTTTATGGTATTGACAACGGCCTTACACTGTTTGCCGATGATGCTTTTGTCTACGGGAAAGTAGTATCACACGAAAGTTGTGAACAAATCAATGTCGCTTGCTACAAAAAGTGTGCTCTTATGATCTATCCAGTGACATATGCGGTTGGATAGAAAGTTTTCTAACAGACGGGGAGCAGTATGTCATCCTGAACGGGGTAACTTCAACAGAAACAACAGTAACTTCAAGTGTGCCCCAGGGCAGCGTAATAGGTCCACTGCTTTTTACGATTTAAATAACGATCTGGTTTATGGTATTGACAACGGCCTTAGACTGTTTGCCGATGATGCAGTACTCTACAGGATAGTAGTATCACACGAAAGTTGAGAAAAAATCAATGTCGCTTGCTACAAAACGTGTGCTCTTATGGTCTATCCAGTGACTTATGCGGTTGGATAGAAAGTTTTCTAACAGACAGGGAGCAGTATGTCATCCCGAACGGTGTAACTCAGGTGTGCCCCAGGGCAGCGTAATAGGTCCACTGCTTTTTACGATTTACATAAACGATCTGGTTTATGGTATTGACAACGGCCTTAGACTGTTTGCCAATGATGCTGTAGTCTACAGGAAAGTAGTATCACACGAACGTTGTGAACAAATCGATGTCGTTTGCTACAAAAAGTGTGCTCTTATGGTCTATCCAGTCACATATGCTGTTGGATATAAAGTTTTCTAACAGACAGGGAGCAGTATGTCATCCTGAACGGGGTAACTTCAACAGAAACCAAAGTAACTTCAGGTGTGCCCCAGGGCAGCGTAATAGGTCCCCTGCTTTTTACTATTTAAATAAACGAACAGGTTTATGATATTGTCAACGGCCTTAGACTGTCTGCCGATGATGCTGTAGTCTACAGGAAAGTGGTATCACACGAAAGTTGTGAACAATTCAATGTCGCTTGCTATAAAAAGTGTGCTCTTATGGTCTATCCAGTGACATATGCGGTTGGATAGAAAGTTTTCTAACAGCCAGGCAGCAGTATGTCATCCTGAACGGGGTAACTTCAACAGAAACAACAGTAACTTCAGGTGTGCCCCAGGGCAGCGTAATAGGTCCACTGCTTTTTACGATTTACATAAACGATCTGGTTTATGGTATTGACAACGGCCTTACACTGTTTGCCGATGATGCTTTTGTCTACGGGAAAGTAGTATCACACGAAAGTTGTGAACAAATCAATGTCGCTTGCTACAAAAAGATTGCTCTTATGATCTATCCAGTGACATATGCGGTTGGATAGAAAGTTTTCTAACAGACAGGGAGCAGTATGTCATCCTGAACGGGGTAACTTCAACAGAAACAAGAGTAACTTCAGGTGTGCCCCAGGGCAGCGTCATAGGTCCACTGCTTTTTACGATTTACATAAACAATCTGGTTTATGGTATTGACAACGGCCTTAGACTGTTTGCCGATGATGTTGTAGTCTACAGGAAAGTAGTATCACACGAAAGTTGTGAACAAATCAGTGTCGCTTGCTACAAAAAGATTGCTCTTATGGTCTATCCAGTGACATATGCGGTTGGAAAGAAAGTTTTCTAACGGACAGGGAGCAGTATGTCATCCTGAACGGGGTAACTTCAATAGAAACAAGAGTAACTTCAGATGTGCCCCAGGGCAGCGTAATAGGTCCACTGCTTTTTACGATTTACATAAACGATCTGGTTTATGGTATTGACAACGGCTTTAGACTGTTTGCCGATGATGCAGTAGTCTACAGGAAAGTAGTATCACACGAAAGTTGTGAACAAATCACTATCGCTTGCTACAAAAAGTGTGCTCTTATGGTCTATCCAGTGACATATGCGGTTGGATAGAAAGTTTTCTAACAGACAGGGAGCAGTATGTCATCCTGAACGGGGTAACTTCAACAGAAACAAGAGTAACTTCAGGTGTGCCCCAGGGCAGCGCAATATGTCCCTGCTTTCTACGATTTACATAAACGATCTGGTTGATGGTATTTACAGCGGCCTTAGACTGTTTGCCGATGATGCTGTAGTCTACAGGATAGTGGTATAACACGAAAGTTGTGAACAAATCAATGTCGCTTGCTACAAAAAGTGTGCTCTTGTGGTCTATCCAGTGACATATGCGGTTGGATAGAAATTTTTCTAACAGACAGGGAGCAGTATGTCATCCTGAACGGGGTAACTTCAACAGAAACAAGAGTAACTTCAGGTGTGCCCCAGGGCAGCGTAATAGGTCTACTGCTTTTTACGATTTACATAAACGATCTGGTTTATGGTATTGACAACGGCCTTAGACTGTTTGCCAGTGATGCTGTAGTCTACAGGAAAGTAGTATCACACAAAAGTTGTGAACAAATCAATGTCGCTTGCTACAAAAAGAGTGCTCGTATGTTCTATCCAGTGACATATGCAGTTGGATAGAAAGTTTTCTAACAGACAGGGAGCAGTATGTCATCCTGAACAGGGTAAATTTACAGAAACAAGAGTAACTTCAGGTGTGCCCCAGGGCAGCGTAATAGGTCCACTGCTTTTTACGATTTACATAAACGATCTGGTTTATGGTATTGACAACGGCCTTAGACTGTTTGCCGATGATGCTGTAGTCTACAGGAAAGTAGTATCACACGAAAGTTGTGAACAAATCAATGTCGCTTGCTACAAAAAGTGTGCTCTTATGGTCTATCCAGTCACATATGCTGTTGGATATAAAGTTTTCTAACAGACAGGGAGCAGTATGTCATCCTGAACGGGGTAACTTCAACAGAAACAAGAGTAACTTAAGGTGTGCCCCAGGGCAGCGCAATATGTCCCTGCTTTCTACAATTTACATAAACGATCTGGTTGATGGTATTTACAGCGGCCTTAGACTGTCTGCCGATGATGCTGTAGTCTACAGGAAAGAGGTATCACACGAAAGTTGTGAACAATTCAATGTCGCTTGCTGCAAAAAGTGTGCTCTTATGGTCTATCCAGTGACATATGCGGTTGGATAGAAAGTTTTCTAACTGCCAGGGAGCAGTATGTCATCCTGAACGGGGTAACTTCAACAGAAACAAGAGTAACTTCAGGTGTGCCCCAGGGCAGCGTAATAGGTCCACTGCTTTTTACGATTTAAATAACGATCTGGTTTATGGTATTGACAACGGCCTTAGACTGTTTGCCGATGATGCAGTACTCTACAGGATAGTAGTATCACACGAAAGTTGAGAAAAAATCAATGTCGCTTGCTACAAAAAGTGTGCTCTTATGGTCTATCCAGTGACTTATGCGGTTGGATAGAAAGTTTTCTAACAGACAGGGAGCAGTATGTCATCCCGAACGGTGTAACTCAGGTGTGCCCCAGGGCAGCGTAATAGGTCCACTGCTTTTTACGATTTACATAAACGATCTGGTTTATGGTATTGACAACGGCCTTAGACTGTTTGCCAATGATGCTGTAGTCTACAGGAAAGTAGTATCACACGAACGTTGTGAACAAATCGATGTCGTTTGCTACAAAAAGTGTGCTCTTATGGTCTATCCAGTCACATATGCTGTTGGATATAAAGTTTTCTAACAGACAGGGAGCAGTATGTCATCCTGAACGGGGTAACTTCAACAGAAACCAAAGTAACTTCAGGTGTGCCCCAGGGCAGCGTAATAGGTCCCCTGCTTTTTACTATTTAAATAAACGAACAGGTTTATGATATTGTCAACGGCCTTAGACTGTCTGCCGATGATGCTGTAGTCTACAGGAAAGTGGTATCACACGAAAGTTGTGAACAATTCAATGTCGCTTGCTACAAAAAGTGTGCTCTTATGGTCTATCCAGTGACATATGCGGTTGGATAGAAAGTTTTCTAACAGCCAGGGAGCAGTATGTCATCCTGAACGGGGTAACTTCAACAGAAACAACAGTAACTTCAGGTGTGCCCCAGGGCAGCGTAATACGTCCACTGCTTTTTACGATTTACATAAACGATCTGGTTTATGGTATTGACAACGGCCTTACACTGTTTGCCGATGATGCTTTTGTCTACGGGAAAGTAGTATCACACGAAAGTTGTGAACAAATCAATGTCGCTTGCTACAAAAAGATTGCTCTTATGATCTATCCAGTGACATATGCGGTTGGATAGAAAGTTTTCTAACAGACAGGGAGCAGTATGTCATCCTGAACGGGGTAACTTCAACAGAAACAAGAGTAACTTCAGGTGTGCCCCAGGGCAGCGTCATAGGTCCACTGCTTTTTACGATTTACATAAACAATCTGGTTTATGGTATTGACAACGGCCTTAGACTGTTTGCCGATGATGTTGTAGTCTACAGGAAAGTAGTATCACACGAAAGTTGTGAACAAATCAGTGTCGCTTGCTACAAAAAGATTGCTCTTATGGTCTATCCAGTGACATATGCGGTTGGAAAGAAAGTTTTCTAACGGACAGGGAGCAGTATGTCATCCTGAACGGGGTAACTTCAATAGAAACAAGAGTAACTTCAGATGTGCCCCAGGGCAGCGTAATAGGTCCACTGCTTTTTACGATTTACATAAACGATCTGGTTTATGGTATTGACAACGGCTTTAGACTGTTTGCCGATGATGCAGTAGTCTACAGGAAAGTAGTATCACACGAAAGTTGTGAACAAATCACTATCGCTTGCTACAAAAAGTGTGCTCTTATGGTCTATCCAGTGACATATGCGGTTGGATAGAAAGTTTTCTAACAGACAGGGAGCAGTATGTCATCCTGAACGGGGTAACTTCAACAGAAACAAGAGTAACTTCAGGTGTGCCCCAGGGCAGCGCAATATGTCCCTGCTTTCTACGATTTACATAAACGATCTGGTTGATGGTATTTACAGCGGCCTTAGACTGTTTGCCGATGATGCTGTAGTCTACAGGATAGTGGTATAACACGAAAGTTGTGAACAAATCAATGTCGCTTGCTACAAAAAGTGTGCTCTTGTGGTCTATCCAGTGACATATGCGGTTGGATAGAAATTTTTCTAACAGACAGGGAGCAGTATGTCATCCTGAACGGGGTAACTTCAACAGAAACAAGAGTAACTTCAGGTGTGCCCCAGGGCAGCGTAATAGGTCTACTGCTTTTTACGATTTACATAAACGATCTGGTTTATGGTATTGACAACGGCCTTAGACTGTTTGCCAGTGATGCTGTAGTCTACAGGAAAGTAGTATCACACAAAAGTTGTGAACAAATCAATGTCGCTTGCTACAAAAAGAGTGCTCGTATGTTCTATCCAGTGACATATGCAGTTGGATAGAAAGTTTTCTAACAGACAGGGAGCAGTATGTCATCCTGAACAGGGTAAATTTACAGAAACAAGAGTAACTTCAGGTGTGCCCCAGGGCAGCGTAATAGGTCCACTGCTTTTTACGATTTACATAAACGATCTGGTTTATGGTATTGACAACGGCTTTAGACTGTTTGCCGATGATGCTGTAGTCTACAGGAAAGTAGTATCACACGAAAGTTGTGAACAAATCAATGTCGCTTGCTACAAAAAGTGTGCTCTTATGGTCTATCCAGTCACATATCCTGTTGGATATAAAGTTTTCTAACAGACAGGGAGCAGTATGTCATCCTGAACGGGGTAACTTCAACAGAAACAAGAGTAACTTAAGGTGTGCCCCAGGGCAGCACAATATGTCCCTGCTTTCTACAATTTACATAAACGATCTGGTTGATGGTATTTACAGCGGCCTTAGACTGTCTGCCGATGATGCTGTAGTCTACAGGAAAGTGGTATCACACGAAAGTTGTGAACAATTCAATGTCGCTTGCTGCAAAAAGTGTGCTCTTATAGTCTATCCAGTGACATATGCGGTTGGATAGAAAGTTTTCTAACTGCCAGGGAGCAGTATGTCATCCTGAACGGGGTAACTTCAACAGAAACAAGAGTAACTTCAGGTGTGCCCCAGGGCAGCGTAATAGGTCCACTGCTTTTTACGATTTAAATAACGATCTGGTTTATGGTATTGACAACGGCCTTAGACTGTTTGCCGATGATGCAGTACTCTACAGGATAGTAGTATCACACGAAAGTTGAGAAAAAATCAATGTCGCTTGCTACAAAAAGTGTGCTCTTATGGTCTATCCAGTGACTTATGCGGTTGGATAGAAAGTTTTCTAACAGACAGGGAGCAGTATGTCATCCCGAACGGTGTAACTCAGGTGTGCCCCAGGGCAGCGTAATAGGTCCACTGCTTTTTACGATTTACATAAACGATCTGGTTTATGGTATTGACAACGGCCTTAGACTGTTTGCCAATGATGCTGTAGTCTACAGGAAAGTAGTATCACACGAACGTTGTGAACAAATCGATGTCGTTTGCTACAAAAAGTGTGCTCTTATGGTCTATCCAGTCACATATGCTGTTGGATATAAAGTTTTCTAACAGACAGGGAGCAGTATGTCATCCTGAACGGGGTAACTTTAACAGAAACCAAAGTAACTTCAGGTGTGCCCCAGGGCAGCGTAATAGGTCCCCTGCTTTTTACTATTTAAATAAACGAACAGGTTTATGATATTGTCAACGGCCTTAGACTGTCTGCCGATGATGCTGTAGTCTACAGGAAAGTGGTATCACACGAAAGTTGTGAACAATTCAATGTCGCTTGCTGCAAAAAGTGTGCTCTTATGGTCTATCCAGTGACATATGCGGTTGGATAGAAAGTTTTCTAACTGCCAGGGAGCAGTATGTCATCCTGAACGGGGTAACTTCAACAGAAACAAGAGTAACTTAAGGTGTGCCCCAGGGCAGCGCAATATGTCCCTGCTTTCTACAATTTACATAAACGATCTGGTTGATGGTATTTACAGCGGCCTTAGACTGTCTGCCGATGATGCTGTAGTCTACAGGAAAGTGGTATCACACGAAAGTTGTGAACAATTCAATGTCGCTTGCTGCAAAAAGTGTGCTCTTATGGTCTATCCAGTGACATATGCGGTTGGATAGAAAGTTTTCTAACAGCCAGGGAGCAGTATGTCATCCTGAACGGGGTAACTTCAACAGAAACAAGAGTAACTTCAGGTGTGCCCCAGGGCAGCGTAATAGGTCCACTGCTTTTTACGATTTACATAAACAATCTGGTTTATGGTATTGACAACGGCCTTAGACTGTTTGCCGATGATGTTATAGTCTACAGGAAAGTGGTATCACACGAAAGTTGTGAACAATTCAATGTCGCTTGCTGCAAAAAGTGTGCTCTTATGGTCTATCCAGTGACATATGCGGTTGGATAGAAAGTTTTCTAACTGCCAGGGAGCAGTATGTCATCCTGAACGGGGTAACTTCAACAGAAACAAGAGTAACTTAAGGTGTGCCCCAGGGCAGCGCAATATGTCCCTGCTTTCTACAATTTACATAAACGATCTGGTTGATGGTATTTACAGCGGCCTTAGACTGTTTGCCGATGATGTTATAGTCTACAGGAAAGTAGTATCACACGAAAGTTGTGAACAAATCAATGTCGCTTGCTACAAAAAGATTGCTCTTATGTTCTATCCAGTGACAGATGCGGTCGGAACGAAAGTCTTCTAACAGACAGGGAGCAGTATGTCATCATGAATGGGGTAACTTCAATAGAAACAAGAGTAACTTCAGGTGTGCCCCAGGGCAGCGTAATAGGTTCATTGCTTTTTACGATTTACATAAACGATCTGGTTTATGGTATTGACAACGGCTTTAGACTGTTTGCCGATGATGCTGTAGTCTACAGGAAAGTAGTATCACACGAAGGTTGTGAACAAATCAATGTCGCTTGCTACAAAAAGTGTGCTCTTATGGTCTATCCAGTGACATATGCGGTTGGATAGAAAGTTTTCTAACACACAGGGAGCAGTATGTCATCCTGAACGGGGTAACTTCAACAGAAACAAAAGTAACTTCAGGTGTGCCCCAGGGCAGCGCAATATATTACTGCTTTCTACGATTTACATAAACGACCTGGTTGATGGTATTTACAGCGGCCTTAGAATGTTTGCCGGTGATGCTGTAGTCTACAGGATAGTAGTATAACACGAAAGTTGTGAACAAATCAATGTCGCTTGCTACAAAAAGTGTGCTCTTATGATCTATCCAGTGACATATGTGGTTGGATAGAAAGTTTTCTAACAGCCAGGGAGCAGTATGTCATCCTGAACGGGGTAACTACAACAGAAACAACAGTAACTTCAGGTGTGCCCCAGGGCAGCGTAATAGGTCCACTGCTTTTTACGATTTACATAAACAATCTGGTTTATGGTATTGACAACGGCCTTAGACTGTTTGCCGATGATGTTATAGTCTACAGGAAAGTAGTATCACACGAAAGTTGTGAACAAATCAATGTCGCTTGCTACAAAAAGAGTGCTTTTATGTTCTATCCAGTGACATATGCGGTTGGATATAAAGTTTTCTAACAGACAGGGAGCAGTATGTCATCCTGAACAGGGTAAATTTACAGAAACAAGAGAAACTTCAGGTGTTCTCCAGGGCTGCGTAATAGGTCCACTGCTTTTTACGATTTACATAAACGATCTGGTTTATGGTATTGACTACGGCCTTAGACTCTCTTCTGATGATGCTGTAGTCTACAGGAAAGTAGTATCACACGAAAGTTGTGAACAAATCAATGTCGCTTGCTACAAAAAGTGTGCTCTTATGGTCTATCCAGTCACATATGCGGTTGGATAGAAAGTTTTCTAACAGACAGGGAGCAGTATGTCATCCTGAAAGGGGTAACTTCCACAGAAACAAGAGTAACTTCAGGTGTGCCCCAGGGCAGCGTAATAGGTCCACTGCTTTTCACGATTTACATAAACAATCTCGTTTATGGTATTGACAACTGCCGTAGACTGTTTGCCAATGATGCTGTAGTCTACAGGAAAGTAGTATCACACGAAAGTTGTGAACAAATCAATGTCGCTTGCTACAAAAAGTGTGCTCTTATGGTCTATCCAGTCACATATGCTGTTGGATAGAAAGTTTTCTAACAGACAGGGAGCAGTATGTCATCCTGAACGGGTTAACTTCAACAGAAACAAGAGTAACTTCAAGTGTGCCCCAGGGCAGCGCAATATGTCCCTGCTTTCTACGATTTACATAAACGATCTGGTTTATGGTATTGACAACGGCCTTAGACTGTTTGCCAATGATGCTGTAGTCTACAGGAAAGTAGTATCACACGAAAGTTGTTAACAAATCAATGTCGCTACCTACAAAAAGTGTCCTCTTATGGTCTATCCAGTCACATATGCTGTTGGATAGAAAGTTTTCTAACAGACAGGGAGCAGTATGTCATCCTGAACGGGGTAACTTCATCAGAAACAAGAGTAACTTTAGGTGTGCCCCAGGGCAGCGTAATAGGTCCACTGCTTTTTACGATTTACATAAACGATCTGGTTTATGGTATTGACAACGGCCTTACACTGTTTGCCAGTGATGCTGTAGTCTACAGGAAAGTAGTATCATACAAAAGTTGTGAACAAATCAATGTCGCTTGCTACAAAAAGAGTGCTCGTATGTTCTATCCAGTGACATATGCGGTTGGATAGAAAGTTTTCTAACAGACAGGGAGCAGTATGTCATCCTGAACAGGGTAAATTTACAGAAACAAGAGTAACTTTAGGTGTGCCCCAGGGCAGCGTAATAGGTCCACTGCTTTTTACGATTTACATAAACGATCTGGTTGATGGTATTTACAGCGGCCTTAGACTGTTTGCCGATGATGCTGTAGTCTACAGGATAGTAGTATCACACGAAAGTTGTGAACAAATCAATGTCGCTTGCTACAAAAAGTGTGCTCTTGTGGTCTATCCAGTGACATATGCGGTTGGATAGAAATTTTTCTAACAGACAGGGAGCAGTATGTCATCCTGAACGGGGTAACTTCAACAGAAACAAGAGTAACTTCAGGTGTGCCCCAGGGCAGCGCAATATATCCCTGCTTTCTACGATTTACATAAACGATCTGGTTGATGGTATTTACAGCGGCCTTAGACTGTCTGCCGATGATGCTGTAGTCTACAGGATAGTAGTATAACACGAAAGTTGTGAACAAATCAATGTCGCTTGCTACAAAAAGTGTGCTCTTATGGTCTATCCAGTGACATATGCAGTTGGATAGAAAGTTTTCTAACAGACAGGGAGCAGTATGTCATCCTGAACGGGGTAACTTCAACAAAAAAAAAACAGTAACTTAAGGTGTGCCCCAGGGCAGCGTAATAGGTCCACTGCTTTTTACGATTTACATAAACGATCTGGTTTATGGTATTGACAACGGCCTTAGACTGTTTGCCGAAGATGCTGTAGTCTACAGGAAAGTAGTATCACACGAAAGTTGTGAACAAATCAATGTCGCTTGCTACAAAAAGTGTGCTCTTATGGTCTATCCAGTCACATATGCTGTTGGATATAAAGTTTTCTAACAGACAG
This sequence comes from Schistocerca nitens, assembly GCF_023898315.1. Classification (NCBI taxonomy): domain Eukaryota; kingdom Metazoa; phylum Arthropoda; class Insecta; order Orthoptera; family Acrididae; genus Schistocerca; species Schistocerca nitens. The sequence goes on from NC_064617.1 coordinate 910,484,073, forward strand.
GGAGCAGTATGTCATCCTGAACGGGGTAACTTCAACAGAAACAAGAGTAACTTAAGGTGTGCCCCAGGGCAGCGCAATATGTCCCTGCTTTCTACAATTTACATAAACGATCTGGTTGATGGTATTTACAGCGGCCTTAGACTGTCTGCCGATGATGCTGTAGTCTACAGGAAAGTGGTATCACACGAAAGTTGTGAACATTTCAATGTCGCTTGCTGCAAAAAGTGTTCTCTTATGGTCTATCCAGTGACATATGCGGTTGGATAGAAAGTTTTCTAACAGACAGGGAGCAGTATGTCATCCTGAACGGGGTAACTTCAACAGAAACAAGAGTAACTTCAGGTGTGCCCCAGGGCAGCGTAATAGGTCCACTGCTTTTTACGATTTACATAAACAATCTGGTTTATGGTATTGACAACGGCCTTAGACTGTTTGCCGATGATGTTATAGTCTACAGGAAAGTAGTATCACACGAAAGTTGTGAACAAATCAATGTCGCTTGCTACAAAAAGATTGCTCTTATGTTCTATCCAGTGACAGATGCGGTCGGAACGAAAGTTTTCTAACAGACAGGGAGCAGTATGTCATCATGAACGGGGTAACTTCAATAGAAACAAGAGTAACTTCAGGTGTGCCCCAGGGCAGCGTAATAGGTTCACTGCTTTTTACGATTTACATAAACGATCTGGTTTATGGTATTGACAACGGCTTTAGACTGTTTGCCGATGATGCTGTAGTCTACAGGAAAGTAGTATCACACGAAGGTTGTGAACAAATCAATGTCGCTTGCTACAAAAAGTGTGCTCTTATGGTCTATCCAGTGACATATGCGGTTGGATAGAAAGTTTTCTAACACACAGGGAGCAGTATGTCATCCTGAACGGGGTAACTTCAACAGAAACAAAAGTAACTTCAGGTGTGCCCCAGGGCAGCGCAATATATTCCTGCTTTCTACGATTTACATAAACGATCTGGTTGATGGTATTTACAGCGGCCTTAGAATGTTTGCCGGTGATGCTGTAGTCTACAGGATAGTAGTATAACACGAAAGTTGTGAACAAATCAATGTCGCTTGCTACAAAAAGTGTGCTCTTATGATCTATCCAGTGACATATGTGGTTGGATAGAAAGTTTTCTAACAGCCAGGGAGCAGTATGTCATCCTGAACGGGGTAACTACAACAGAAACAACAGTAACTTCAGGTGTGCCCCAGGGCAGCGTAATAGGTCCACTGCTTTTTACGATTTACATAAACAATCTGGTTTATGGTATTGACAACGGCCTTAGACTGTTTGCCGATGATGTTATAGTCTACAGGAAAGTAGTATCACACGAAAGTTGTGAACAAATCAATGTCGCTTGCTACAAAAAGAGTGCTCGTATGTTCTATCCAGTGACATATGCGGTTGGATATAAAGTTTTCTAACATACAGGGAGCAGTATGTCATCCTGAACAGGGTAAATTTACAGAAACAAGAGAAACTTCAGGTGTTCTCCAGGGCTGCGTAATAGGTCCACTGCTTTTTACGATTTACATAAACGATCTGGTTTATGGTATTGACAACGGCCTTAGACTCTCTTCTGATGATGCTGTAGTCTACAGGAAAGTAGTATCACACGAAAGTTGTGAACAAATCAATGTCGCTTGCTACAAAAAGTGTGCTCTTATGGTCTATCCAGTCACATATGCGGTTGGATAGAAAGTTTTCTAACAGACAGGGAGCAGTATGTCATCCTGAAAGGGGTAACTTCCACAGAAACAAGAGTAACTTCAGGTGTGCCCCAGGGCAGCGTAATAGGTCCACTGCTTTTCACGATTTACATAAACGATCTGGTTTATGGTATTGACAACTGCCGTAGACTGTTTGCCAATGATGCTGTAGTCTACAGGAAAGTAGTATCACACGAAAGTTGTGAAGAAATCAATGTCGCTTGCTACAAAAAGTGTGCTCTTATGGTCTATCCAGTCACATATGCTGTTGGATAGAAAGTTTTCTAACAGACAGGGAGCAGTATGTCATCCTGAACGGGTTAACTTCAACAGAAACAAGAGTAACTTCAAGTGTGCCCCAGGGCAGCGCAATATGTCCCTGCTTTCTACGATTTACATAAACGATCTGGTTTATGGTATTGACAACGGCCTTAGACTGTTTGCCAATGATGCTGTAGTCTACAGGAAAGTAGTATCACACGAAAGTTGTTAACAAATCAATGTCGCTACCTACAAAAAGTGTCCTCTTATGGTCTATTCAGTCACATATGCTGTTGGATAGAAAGTTTTCTAACAGACAGGGAGCAGTATGTCATCCTGAACGGGGTAACTTCATCAGAAACAAGAGTAACTTTAGGTGTGCCCCAGGGCAGCGTAATAGGTCCACTGCTTTTTACGATTTACATAAACGATCTGGTTTATGGTATTGACAACGGCCTTAGACTGTTTGCCAGTGATGCTGTAGTCTACAGGAAAGTAGTATCACACAAAAGTTGTGAACAAATCAATGTCGCTTGCTACAAAAAGAGTGCTCGTATGTTCTATCCAGTGACATATGCGGTTGGATAGAAAGTTTTCTAACAGACAGGGAGCAGTATGTCATCCTGAACAGGGTAAATTTACAGAAACAAGAGTAACTTTAGGTGTGCCCCTGGGCAGCGTAATAGGTCCACTGCTTTTTACGATTTACATAAACGATCTGGTTGATGGTATTTACAGCGGCCTTAGACTGTTTGCCGATGATGCTGTAGTCTACAGGATAGTAGTATAACACGAAAGTTGTGAACAAATCAATGTCGCTTGCTACAAAAAGTGTGCTCTTATGATCTATCCAGTGACATATGTGGTTGGATAGAAAGTTTTCTAACAGCCAGGGAGCAGTATGTCATCCTGAACGGGGTAACTACAACAGAAACAACAGTAACTTCAGGTGTGCCCCAGGGCAGCGTAATAGGTCCACTGCTTTTTACGATTTACATAAACAATCTGGTTTATGGTATTGACAACGGCCTTAGACTGTTTGCCGATGATGTTATAGTCTACAGGAAAGTAGTATCACACGAAAGTTGTGAACAAATCAATGTCGCTTGCTACAAAAAGAGTGCTTTTATGTTCTATCCAGTGACATATGCGGTTGGATATAAAGTTTTCTAACAGACAGGGAGCAGTATGTCATCCTGAACAAGGTAAATTTACAGAAACAAGAGAAACTTCAGGTGTTCTCCAGGGCTGCGTAATAGGTCCACTGCTTTTTACGATTTACATAAACGATCTGGTTTATGGTATTGACAACGGCCTTAGACTCTCTTCTGATGATGCTGTAGTCTACAGGAAAGTAGTATCACACGAAAGTTGTGAACAAATCAATGTCGCTTGCTACAAAAAGTGTGCTCTTATGGTCTATCCAGTCACATATGCGGTTGGATAGAAAGTTTTCTAAAGACAGGGAGCAGTATGTCATCCTGAACGGGTTAACTTCAACAGAAACAAGAGTAACTTCAAGTGTGCCCCAGGGCAGCGCAATATGTCCCTGCTTTCTACGATTTACATAAACGATCTGGTTTATGGTATTGACAACGGCCTTAGACTGTTTGCCAATGATGCTGTAGTCTACAGGAAAGTAGTATCACACGAAAGTTGTTAACAAATCAATGTCGCTACCTACAAAAAGTGTCCTCTTATGGTCTATCCAGTCACATATGCTGTTGGATAGAAAGTTTTCTAACAGACAGGGAGCAGTATGTCATCCTGAACGGGGTAACTTCATCAGAAACAAGAGTAACTTTAGGTGTGCCCCAGGGCAGCGTAATAGGTCCACTGCTTTTTACGATTTACATAAACGATCTGGTTTATGGTATTGACAACGGCCTTAGACTGTTTGCCAGTGATGCTGTAGTCTACAGGAAAGTAGTATCACACAAAAGTTGTACACAAATCAATGTCGCTTGCTACAAAAAGTGTGCTCTTATGGTCTATCCAGTCACATATGCTGTTGGATAGAAAGTTTTCTAACAGACAGGGAGCAGTATGTCATCCTGAACGGGTTAACTTCAACAGAAACAAGAGTAACTTCAAGTGTGCCCCAGGGCAGCGCAATATGTCCCTGCTTTCTACGATTTACATAAACGATCTGGTTTATGGTATTGACAACGGCCTTAGACTGTTTGCCAGTGATGCTGTAGTCTACAGGAAAGTAGTATCACACAAAAGTTGTGAACAAATCAATGTCGCTACCTACAAAAAGTGTCCTCTTATGGTCTATCCAGTCACATATGCTGTTGGATAGAAAGTTTTCTAACAGACAGGGAGCAGTATGTCATCCTGAACGGGGTAACTTCATCAGAAACAAGAGTAACTTTAGGTGTGCCCCAGGGCAGCGTAATAGGTCCACTGCTTTTTACGATTTACATAAACGATCTGGTTTATGGTATTGACAACGGCCTTAGACTGTTTGCCAGTGATGCTGTAGTCTACAGGAAAGTAGTATCACACAGAAGTTGTGCACAAATCAATGTCGCTTGCTACAAAAAGAGTGCTCGTATGTTCTATCCAGTGACATATGCGGTTGGATAGAAAGTTTTCTAACAGACAGGGAGCAGTATGTCATCCTGAACAGGGTAAATTTACAGAAACAAGAGTAACTTTAGGTGTGCCCCAGGGCAGCGTAATAGGTCCACTGCTTTTTACGATTTACATAAACGATCTGGTTGATGGTATTTACAGCGGCCTTAGACTGTTTGCCGATGATGCTGTAGTCTACAGGATAGTAGTATAACACGAAAGTTGTGAACAAATCAATGTCGCTTGCTACAAAAAGTGTGCTCTTATGATCTATCCAGTGACATATGTGGTTGGATAGAAAGTTTTCTAACAGCCAGGGAGCAGTATGTCATCCTGAACGGGGTAACTACAACAGAAACAACAGTAACCTCAGGTGTGCCCCAGGGCAGCGTAATAGGTCCTCTGCTTTTTACGATTTACATAAACAATCTGGTTTATGGTATTGACAACGGCCTTAGACTGTTTGCCGATGATGTTATAGTCTACAGGAAAGTAGTATCACACGAAAGTTGTGAACAAATCAATGTCGCTTGCTACAAAAAGTGTGCTCTTATGGTCTATCCAGTCACATATGCGGTTGGATAGAAAGTTTTCTAAAGACAGGGAGCAGTATGTCATCCTGAAAGGGGTAACTTCCACAGAAACAAGAGTTACTTCAGGTGTGCCCCAGGGCAGCGTAATAGGTCCACTGCTTTTCACGATTTACATAAACGATCTGGTTTATGGTATTGACAACTGCCGTAGACTGTTTGCCAATGATGCTGTAGTCTACAGGAAAGTAGTATCACACGAAAGTTGTGAAGAAATCAATGTCGCTTGCTACAAAAAGTGTGCTCTTATGGTCTATCCAGTCACATATGCTGTTGGATAGAAAGTTTTCTAACAGACAGGGAGCAGTATGTCATCCTGAATGGGTTAACTTCAACAGAAACAAGAGTAACTTCAAGTGTGCCCCAGGGCAGCGCAATATGTCCCTGCTTTCTACGATTTACATAAACGATCTGGTTTATGGTATTGACAACGACCTTAGACTGTTTGCCAATGATGCTGTAGTCTACAGGAAAGTAGTATCACACGAAAGTTGTTAACAAATCAATGTCGCTACCAACAAAAAGTGTCCTCTTATGGTCTATCCAGTCACATATGCTGTTGGATAGAAAGTTTTCTAACAGACAGGGAGCAGTATGTCATCCTGAACGGGGTAACTTCATCAGAAACAAGAGTAACTTTAGGTGTGCCCCAGGGCAGCGTAATAGGTCCACTGCTTTTTACGATGTACATAAACGATCTGGTTTATGGTATTGACAGCGGCCTTAGACTGTTTGCCAGTGATGCTGTAGTCTACAGGAAAGTAGTATCACACAAAAGTTGTGAACAAATCAATGTCGCTTGCTACAAAAAGAGTGCTCGTATGTTCTATCCAGTGACATATGCGGTTGGATAGAAAGTTTTCTAACAGACAGGGAGCAGTATGTCATCCTGAACAGGGTAAATTTACAGAAACAAGAGTAACTTTAGGTGTGCCCCAGGGCAGCGTAATAGGTCCACTGCTTTTTACGATTTACATAAACGATCTGGTTGATGGTATTTACAGCGGCCTTAGACTGTTTGCCGATGATGCTGTAGTCTACAGGATAGTAGTATCACACGAAAGTTGTGAACAAATCAATGTCGCTTGCTACAAAAAGTGTGCTCTTGTGGTCTATCCAGCGTCATATGCGGTTGGATAGAAATTTTTCTAACAGACAGGGAGCAGTATGTCATCCTGAACGGGGTAACTTCAACAGAAACAAGAGTAACTTCAGGTGTGCCCCAGGGCAGCGCAATATATCCCTGCTTTCTACGATTTACATAAACGATCTGGTTGATGGTATTTACAGCGGCCTTAGACTGTCTGCCGATGATGCTGTAGTCTACAGGATAGTAGTATAACACGAAAGTTGTGAATAAATCAATGTCGCTTGCTACAAAAAGTGTGCTCTTATGGTCTATCCAGTGACATATGCGGTTGGATAGAAAGTTTTCTAACAGACAGGGAGCAGTATGTCATCCTGAACGGGGTAACTTCAACAAAAAAAAACTGTAACTTAAGGTGTGCCCCAGGGCAGCGTAATAGGTCCACTGCTTTTTACGATTTACATAAACGATCTGGTTTATGGTATTGACAACGGCCTTAGACTGTTTGCCGATGATGCTGTAGTCTACAGGAAAGTAGTATCACACGAAAGTTGTGAAAAAATCAATGTCGCTTGCTACAAAAAGTGGTCTCTTATGGTCTGTCCAGTCACATATGCTGTTGGATATAAAGTTTTCTAATAGACAGGGAGCAGTATGTCATCCTGAACGGGGTAACTTCAACAGAAACAAGAGTAACTTAAGGTGTGCCCCAGGGCAGCGCAATATATCCCTGCTTTCTACAATTTACATAAACGATCTGGTTGATGGTATTTACAGCGGCCTTAGACTGTCTGCCGATGATGCTGTAGTCTACAGGAAAGTGGTATCACACGAAAGTTGTGAACAATTCAATGTCGCTTGCTGCAAAAAGTGTGCTCTTATGGTCTATCCAGTGACATATGCGGTTGGATAGAAAGTTTTCTAACAGCCAGGGAGCAGTATGTCATCCTGAACGGGGTAACTTCAACAGAAACAAGAGTAACTTCAGGTGTGCCCCAGGGCAGCGTAATAGGTCCACTGCTTTTTACGATTTACATAAACAATCTGGTTTATGGTATTGACAACGGCCTTAGACTGTTTGCCGATGATGTTATAGTCTACAGGAAAGTAGTATCACACGAAAGTTGTGAACAAATCAATGTCGCTTGCTACAAAAAGATTGCTCTTATGTTCTATCCAGTGACAGATGCGGTCGGAACGAAAGTTTTCTAACAGACAGGGAGCAGTATGTCATCATGAACGGGGTAACTTCAATAGAAACAAGAGTAACTTCAGGTGTGCCCCATGGCAGCGTAATAGGTTCACTGCTTTTTACGATTTACATAAACGATCTGGTTTATGGTATTGACAACGGCTTTAGACTGTTTGCCGATGATGCTGTAGTCTACAGGAAAGTAGTATCACACGAAGGTTGTGAACAAATCAATGTCGCTTGCTACAAAAAGAGTGCTCTTATGGTCTATCCAGTGACATATGCGGTTGGATAGAAAGTTTTCTAACACACAGGGAGCAGTATGTCATCCTGAACGGGGTAACTTCAACAGAAACAAAAGTAACTTCAGGTGTGCCCCAGGGCAGCGCAATATATTCCTGCTTTCTACGATTTACATAAACGATCTGGTTGATGGTATTTACAGCGGCCTTAGAATGTTTGCCGGTGATGCTGTAGTCTACAGGATAGTAGTATAACACGAAAGTTGTGAACAAATCAATGTCGCTTGCTACAAAAAGTGTGCTCTTATGATCTATCCAGTGACATATGTGGTTGGATAGAAAGTTTTCTAACAGCCAGGGAGCAGTATGTCATCCTGAACGGGGTAACTACAACAGAAACAACAGTAACTTCAGGTGTGCCCCAGGGCAGCGTAATAGGTCCACTGCTTTTTACGATTTACATAAACAATCTGGTTTATGGTATTGACAACGGCCTTAGACTGTTTGCCGATGATGTTATAGTCTACAGGAAAGTAGTATCACACGAAAGTTGTGAACAAATCAATGTCGCTTGCTACAAAAAGAGTGCTTTTATGTTCTATCCAGTGACATATGCGGTTGGATATAAAGTTTTCTAACAGACAGGGAGCAGTATGTCATCCTGAACAAGGTAAATTTACAGAAACAAGAGAAACTTCAGGTGTTCTCCAGGGCTGCGTAATAGGTCCACTGCTTTTTACGATTTACATAAACGATCTGGTTTATGGTATTGACAACGGCCTTAGACTCTCTTCTGATGATGCTGTAGTCTACAGGAAAGTAGTATCACACGAAAGTTGTGAACAAATCAATGTCGCTTGCTACAAAAAGTGTGCTCTTATGGTCTATCCAGTCACATATGCGGTTGGATAGAAAGTTTTCTAACAGACAGGGAGCAGTATGTCATCCTGAAAGGGATAACTTCCACAGAAACAAGAGTAACTTCAGGTGTGCCCCAGGGCAGCGTAATAGGTCCACTGCTTTTCACGATTTACATAAACGATCTGGTTTATGGTATTGACAACTGCCGTAGACTGTTTGCCAATGATGCTGTAGTCTACAGGAAAGTAGTATCACACGAAAGTTGTGAAGAAATCAATGTCGCTTGCTACAAAAAGTGTGCTCTTATGGTCTATCCAGTCACATATGCTGTTGGATAGAAAGTTTTCTAACAGACAGGGAGCAGTATGTCATCCTGAACGGGTTAACTTCAACAGAAACAAGAGTAACTTCAAGTGTGCCCCAGGGCAGCGCAATATGTCCCTGCTTTCTACGATTTACATAAACGATCTGGTTTATGGTATTGACAACGGCCTTAGACTGTTTGCCAATGATGCTGTAGTCTACAGGAAAGTAGTATCACACGAAAGTTGTTAACAAATCAATGTCGCTACCTACAAAAAGTGTCCTCTTATGGTCTATCCAGTCACATATGCTGTTGGATAGAAAGTTTTCTAACAGACAGGGAGCAGTATGTCATCCTGAACGGGGTAACTTCATCAGAAACAAGAGTAACTTTAGGTGTGCCCCAGGGCAGCGTAATAGGTCCACTGCTTTTTACGATTTACATAAACGATCTGGTTTATGGTATTGACAACGGCCTTAGACTGTTTGCCAGTGATGCTGTAGTCTACAGGAAAGTAGTATCACACAAAAGTTGTGAACAAATCAATGTCGCTTGCTACAAAAAGAGTGCTCGTATGTTCTATCCAGTGACATATGCGGTTGGATAGAAAGTATTCTGACAGACAGGGAGCAGTATGTCATCCTGAACAGGGTAAATTTACAGAAACAAGAGTAACTTTAGGTGTGTCCCAGGGCAGCGTAATAGGTCCACTGCTTTTTACGATTTACATAAACGATCTGGTTGATGGTATTTACAGCGGCCTTAGACTGTTTGCCGATGATGCTGTAGTCTACAGGATAGTAGTATAACACGAAAGTTGTGAACAAATCAATGTCGCTTGCTACAAAAAGTGTGCTCTTATGATCTATCCAGTGACATATGTGGTTGGATAGAAAGTTTTCTAACAGCCAGGGAGCAGTATGTCATCCTGAACGGGGTAACTACAACAGAAACAACAGTAACTTCAAGTGTGCCCCAGGGCAGCGCAATATGTCCCTGCTTTCTACGATTTACATAAACGATCTGGTGTATGGTATTGACAACGGCCTTAGACTGTTTGCCAGTGATGCTGTAGTCTACAGGAAAGTAGTATCACACAAAAGTTGTGAACAAATCAATGTCGCTTGCTACAAAAAGAGTGCTTTTATGTTCTATCCAGTGACATATGCGGTTGGATATAAAGTTTTCTAACAGACAGGGAGCAGTATGTCATCCTGAACAAGGTAAATTTACAGAAACAAGAGAAACTTCAGGTGTTCTCCAGGGCTGCGTAATAGGTCCACTGCTTTTTACGATTTACATAAACGATCTGGTTTATGGTATTGACAACGGCCTTAGACTGTTTGCCGATGATGCTGTAGTCTACAGGAAAGTAGTATCACACGAAAGTTGTGAACAAATCAATGTCGCTTGCTACAAAAAGTGTGCTCTTATGGTCTATCCAGTCACATATACTGTTGGATATAAAGTTTTCTAACAGACAGGGAGCAGTATGTCATCCTGAACGGGGTAACTTCAACAGAAACAAGAGTAACTTAAGGTGTGCCCCAGGGCAGCGCAATATGTCCCTGCTTTCTACAATTTACATAAACGATCTGGTTGATGGTATTTACAGCGGCCTTAGACTGTCTGCCGATGATGCTGTAGTCTACAGGAAAGTGGTATCACACGAAAGTTGTGAACAATTCAATGTCGCTTGCTACAAAAAGTGTGCTCTTATGGTCTATCCAGTGACATATGCGGTTGGATAGAAAGTTTTCTAACAGCCAGGGAGCAGTATGTCATCCTGAACGGGGTAACTTCAACAGAAACAAGAGTAACTTCAGGTGTGCCCCAGGGCAGCGTAATAGGTCCACTGCTTTTTACGATTTACATAAACACTGGTTTATGGTATTGACAACGGCCTTAGACTGTTTGCCGATGATGCTGTAGTCTACAGGATAGTAGTATCACACGAAAGTTGTGAACAAATCAATGTCGCTTGCTACAAAAAGTGTGCTCTTGTGGTCTATCCAGTGACATATGCGGTTGGATAGAAATTTTTCTAACAGACAGGGAGCAGTATGTCATCCTGAACGGGGTAACTTCAACAGAAACAAGAGTAACTTCAGGTGTGCCCCAGGGCAGCGCAATATATCCCTGCTTTCTACGATTTACATAAACGATCTGGTTGATGGTATTTACAGCGGCCTTAGACTGTCCGCCGATGTTGCTGTAGTCTACAGGAAAGTGGTATCACACGAAAGTTGTTAACAATTCAATGTCGCTTGCTGCAAAAAGTGTGCTCTTATGGTCTATCCAGTGACATATGCGGTTGGATAGAAAGTTTTCTAACAGCCAGGGAGCAGTATGTCATCCTGAACGGGGTAACTTCAACAGAAACAAGAGTAACTTCAGGTGTGCCCCAGGGCAGCGTAATAGGTCCACTGCTTTTTACGATTTACATAAACAATCTGGTTTATGGTATTGACAACGGCCTTAGACTGTTTGCCGATGATGTTATATTCTACAGGAAAGTAGTATCACACGAAAGTTGTGAACAAATCAATGTCGCTTGCTACAAAAAGTGTGCTCTTATGGTCTATCCAGTCACATATGCTGTTGGATAGAAATTTTTCTAACAGACAGGGAGCAGTATGTCATCCTGAACGGGTTAACTTCAACAGAAACAAGAGTAACTTCAGGTGTGCCCCAGGGCAGCGCAATATGTCCCTGCTTTCTACGATTTACATAAACGATCTGGTTTATGGTATTGACAACGGCCTTAGACTGTTTGCCAATGATGCTGTAGTCTACAGGAAAGTAGTATCACACGAAAGTTGTTAACAAATCAATGTCGCTACCTACAAATAGTGTCCTCTTATGGTCTATCCAGTCACATATGCTGTTGGATAGAAAGTTTTCTAACAGACAGGGAGCAGTATGTCATCCTGAACGGGGTAACTTCATCAGAAACAAGAGTAACTTTAGGTGTGCCCCAGGGCAGCGTAATAGGTCCACTGCTTTTTACGATTTACATAAACGATCTGGTTTATGGTATTGACAACGGCCTTACACTGTTTGCCAGTGATGCTGTAGTCTACAGGAAAGTAGTATCACACAAAAGTTGTGAACAAATCAATGTCGCTTGCTACAAAAAGTGTGCTCTTGTGGTCTATCCAGTGACATATGCGGTTGGATAGAAATTTTTCTAACAGACAGGGAGCAGTATGTCATCCTGAACGGGGTAACTTCAACAGAAAAAAGAGTAACTTCAGGTGTGCCCCAGGGCAGCGCAATATATCCCTGCTTTCTACGATTTACATAAACGATCTGGTTGATGGTATTTACAGCGGCCTTAGACTGTCTGCCGATGTTGCTGTAGTCTACAGGATAGTAGTATAACACGAAAGTTGTGAACAAATCAATGTCGCTTGCTACAAAAAGTGTGCTCTTATGGTCTATCCAGTGACGTATGCGGTTGGATAGAAAGTTTTCTAACAGACAGGGAGCAGTATGTCATCCTGAACGGGGTAACTTCAACAAAAAAAAAAAAACAGTAAATTAAGGTGTGCCCCAGGGCAGCGTAATAGGTCCACTGCATTTTACGATTTACATAAACGATCTCGTTTAAGGTATTGACAACGGGCTTAGACTGATTGCCGATGATGCTGTAGTCTACAGGAAAGTAGTATCACACGAAAGTTGTGAACAAATCAATGTCGCTTGCTACAAAAAGTGTGCTCTTATGGTCTATCCAGTCACATATGCTGTTGGATATAAAGTTTTCTAACAGACAGGGAGCAGTATGTCATCCTGAAAGGGGTAACTTCAACAGAAACAAGAGTAACTTCAAGTGTGCCCCAGGGCAGCGCAATATGTCCCTGCTTTCTACAATTTACATAAACGATCTGGTTGATGGTATTTACAGCGGCCTTAGACTGTCTGCCGATGATGCTGTAGTCTACAGGAAAGTAGTATCACACGAAAGTTGTGAACAAATCAATGTCGCTTGCTACAAAAAGATTGCTCTTATGTTCTATCCAGTGACAGATGCGGTCGGAACGAAAGTTTTCTAACAGACAGGGAGCAGTATGTCATCATGAACGGGGTAACTTCAATAGAGACAAGAGTAACTTCAGGTGTGCCCCAGGGCAGCGTAATAGGTTCACTGCTTTTTACGATTTACATAAACGATCTGGTTTATGGTATTGACAACGGCTTTAGACTGTTTGCCGATGATGCTGTAGTCTACAGGAAAGTAGTATCACACGAAGGTTGTGAACAAATCAATGTCGCTTGCTACAAAAAGTGTGCTCTTATGGTCTATCCAGTGACATATGCGGTTGGATAGAAAGTTTTCTAACACACAGGGAGCAGTATGTCATCCTGAACGGGGTAACTACAACAGAAACAAAAGTAACTTCAGGTGTGCCCCAGGGCAGCGCAATATATTCCTGCTTTCTACGATTTACATAAACGATCTGGTTGATGGTATTTACAGCGGCCTTAGAATGTTTGCCGGTGATGCTGTAGTCTACAGGATAGTAGTATAACACGAAAGTTGTGAACAAATCAATGTCGCTTGCTACAAAAAGTGTGCTCTTATGATCTATCCAGTGACATATGTGGTTGGATAGAAAGTTTTCTAACAGCCAGGGAGCAGTATGTCATCCTGAACGGGGTAACTACAACAGAAACAACAGTAACTTCAGGTGTGCCCCAGGGCAGCGTAATAGGTCCACTGCTTTTTACGATTTACATAAACGATCTGGTTTATGGTATTGACAACAGCCTTAGACTGTTTGCCGATGATGCTTTAGTCTACGGGAAAGTAGTATCACACGAAAGTTGTGAACAAATCAATGTCGCTTGCTACAAAAAGTGTGCTCTTATGGTCTACCCAGTGACATATGCGGTTGGATAGAAAGTTTTCTAACAGACAGGGAGCAGTATGTCATCCTGAACGGGTTAACTTCAACAGAAACAAGAGTAACTTCTGGTGTGCCCCAGGGCAGCGTAATAGGTCCACTGCTTTTTACGATTTACTTAAACAATCTGGTTAATGGTATTGACAACGGCCTTAGACTGTTTGCCGATGATGTTATAGTCTACAGGAAAGTAGTATCACACGAAAGTTGTGAACAAATCAATGTCGCTTGCTACAAAAAGATTGCTCTTATGTTCTATCCAGTGACATATGCGGTTGGAAAGAAAGTTTTCTAACAGACAGGGTGCAGTATGTCATCATGAACGGGGTAACTTCAATAGAAACAAGAGTAACTTCAGGTGTGCCCCAGGGCAGCGCAATATGTCCCTCCTTTCTACGATTTACATAAACGATCTGGTTGATGGTATTTACAGCGGCCTTAGACTGTTTGCCGATGATGTTGTAGTCTACAGGATAGTAGTATCACACGAAAGTTGTGAACAAATTAATGTCGCTTGCTACAAACAGTGTGCTCTTATGGTCTATAAAGTGACATATGCGGTTGGATAGAAAGTTTTCTAACAGACAGGGAGCAGTATGTCATCCTGAACGGGGTAACTTCAACAGAAACAAGAGTAACTTCAGGTGTGCCCCAGGGCAGCATAATAGATCCACTGATTTTTAAGATTTACTCAAACGATGTATTTTATGGTATTGACAACAGCCTTAGACTGTTTGCCGATGATGCTGTAGTCTACAGGAAAGTGGTATCACACGGAAGTTGTGAACAAATCAATGTTGCTTGTTAAAAAAAACGTCCTCTTATGGTCTATCCAGTGACATATGCGGTTGGATAGAAAGTTTTCTACCAGACACGAGCAGCATGTCATCCTGAACGGGGTAACTTCAACAGAAACAAGAGTAACTGAAGGTGTGCCCCAGGGCAGCGTAATACGTCCACTGCCTTTTACGATTTACATAAACGATCTGGTTTATGATATTGACAACAGCCTTAGACTGTTTGCCGATGATGTTGTAGTCTACAGGAACGTAGTATCACACGAAAGTTGTGAACAAATCAATGTCGCTTGCTACAAAAAGTGTGCTCTTATGTTCTATCCAGTGACATAGGCGGTTGGATATAAAGTTTTCTAACAGACAGGGAGCAGTATGTCATCCTGAACGCGGTAAATTTACAGAAACAAGAGAAACTTCAGGTGTGCCCCAGGGCAGCGTAATAGGTCCACTGCTTTTTACGATTTACATAAACGATCTGGTTTATGGTATTGACAACGGCCTTAGACTCATTTCTGATGATGCTGTAGTCTACAGGAAAGTAGTATCACACGAAAGTTGTGAACAAATCAATGCCGCTTGCTACAAAAAGTGTGCTCTTATGGTCTATCCAGTGACATATGCGTTTGGATAGAAAGTTTTCTAACAGACAGGGAGCAGTAAGTCATCCTGAACGGGGTAACTTCAACAGAAACAAGAGTAACTTCAGGTGTGCCCCAGGGCAGCATAATAGATCCACTGATTTTTAAGATTTACTTAAACGATGTATTTTATGGTATTGACAACGGCCTTAGACTGTTTGCCGATGATGCTGTAGTCTACAGGAAAGTAGTATCACACGAAAGTTGTGAAAAAATCAATGTCGCTTGCTACAAAATGTGTGCTCTTATGGTCTATCCAGTGACATATGCGGTTGGATAGAAAGTTTTCTAACAGACAGGGAGCAGTATTTCATCTTGAACGGGGTAACTTCAGGTGTGCCCCAGGGCAGTGAAGTAGGTCCACTGCTTTTTACGATTTACATAAACGATCTGGTTTATGGTATTGACAACGGCCTTAGACTGTTTGCCAATGATGCTGTAGTCTACAGGAAAGTAGTATCACACGAAAGTTGTTAACAAATCAATGTCGCTACCTACAAAAAGTGTGCTCTTATGGTCTATCCAGTGACATATGCGGTTGGATAGAAAGTTTTCTAACCGACAGGGAGCAGTATGTCATCCTGAACGGGGTAAGTTCCACAGAAAAAGAGTAACTTCAGGTGTGCCCCAGGGCAGCGTAATAGGTCCACTGCTTTTTACGATTTACATAAACGATCTGGTTTATGGTATTGACAATGGCCTTAGACTCATTTCTGATGATGCTGTAGTCTACAGGAAAGTAGTATCACACGAAAGTTGTGAAAAAATCAATGTCGCTTGCTACAAAATGTGTACTCTTATGGTCTATCCAGTGACATATGCGGTTCAATCGAATGTTTTCTAACAGACAGGGAGCAGTATGTCATCCTGAATGGGGTAACTTCCACAGAAACAAGAGTAACTTCAGGTGTGCCCCAGGGCAGCGTAATAGGTCCACTCCTTTTTACGATTTACATAAACGATCTGGTTTAACGTATTGACACAGGCCTTAGACTGTTTGCCGATGATGCTGTAGTCTACAGGAAAGTAGTATCACACGAAAGTAGTGAATAAATCAATGTCGCTTGCTACAAAAAGTGTGCTCTTATTGTCTATCCAGTGACATATGCGGTTGGATAGAAAGTTTTCTAACAGACAGGGAGCAGTATGTAACTTCCACAGAAACAAGAGTAACTTCAGGTGTGCCCCAGGGCAGCGTAATAGGTCCACTGCTTTTTACGATTTACATAAACGATCATGTTTATGGTATTCACAACGGCCTTAGACTGTTTGCCGATGATGTTGTAGTCTACAGGAAAGAAGTATCACACGAAAGTTGAGAACAAATCAATGTCGTTTGTTACAAAAAGTGTGCTCTTTTGGTCTATCCAGTGATATATGCGGTTGGATAGAAAGTTTTCTAACAGACAGGGAGCAGTATGTCATCCTGAACGGGGTAATTTCAACAGAAACAACAGTTACTTCAGGTGTGTCCTAGGGTAGCGTAATAGGTCCACTGCTTTTTACCATTTACATTAACGATCTGGATTATGGTATTGACAACTGCCTCAGACTGTTTGTCGATGATGCTGTAGTCTACAGGATAGTAGTATCACACGAAAGTTATGAACAAATCAATGTCGCTTGCTTCAAAAAGGGTGCTCTTATGGTCTATCCAGTGACATATGCGGTTCGATACAAAAGTTTTCTAACAGACAGGGAGCAGTATGTCATCCTGAACGGCGTAATTTCAACAAAAAAAAACAGTAACTTCAGGTGTGGCCCAGGGCAGCGTAATAGGACCACTGCTTTTTACGATTTACATAAACGATCTGGTTTATGGTATTGACAACGGCCTTAGACTGTTTGCCGATGATGCTGTAGTCTACAGGAAAGTAGTATCACACGAAAGTTGTGAACAAATCAATGTCACTTGCTACAAAAAGTGTGCTCTTATGGTCCATCCAGTGACCTATGCGGTTGGATAGAAAGTTTTCTAACAGACAGGGAGCAGCATGTCATCCTGAACGAGGTAATTTCAACAGAAACAACAGTTACTTCAGGTGTGTCCCAGGGCAGCGTAATAGGTCCACTGCTTTTTACGATGTACATAAGCAATCTGGTTTATGGTATTGACAACGGCCTTAGACTCTTTTCTTATAATGCTGTAGTCTACAGGAAAGTAGTATCACACGAAAGTTGTGAACAAATCAATGTCGCTTGCTACAATAAGTGTGCTCTTATGGTCTATCCAGTGACATATGCGGTTGGATAGAAAGTTTTCTAACAGACAGGGAGCAGTATATCATCCTGAACGGGGTAACTTCAACAGAAACAAGAGTAACTTCAGGTGTGCCCCAGGGCATCGTAATAGGTCCACTGCTTTTTACGATTTACATAAACGATCTGGTTAATGGTATTGACAAAGGCCTTAGACTGTTTGCCGATGATGCTGTAGTCTACAGGAAAGTAGTATCACACGAAAGTTGTGAACTAATCAATGTCGCTTGCTACAAAAAGTGTGCTCTTATGGTCTATCCAGTGACATATGCGGTTGGATAGAAAGTTTTCTAACAGACAGGGAGCAGTATGTCATCCTGAACAGGGTAACTTCAATAGAAACAAGTGTAACTTCAGGTGTGCCCCAGGGCAGCGTAATAGGTCCACTGCTTTTTTCGATTTACATAAACGATCTGGTTTATGGTATTGACAACGGCCTTAGACTGTTTGCCGATGATGCTGTACTCTGCAGGAAAGTAGTATCACATGAAAATTGTGAACAAATCAATGTCGCTTGCTACAAAAAGTGGGCTCTTACGGTCTATCCAGTCACATATGCAGTTGGATAGAAAGTTTTCTAACAGACAGGGAGAAGTATGTCATCCTGAACGGGGTAACTTCAACAGAAACAACAGTAACTTCAGGTGTGTCCCAGGGCGGCGTAATAGGTCCACTGCATTTTACGATTTACATAAACGACCTGGTTTATGGTATTGACAACGGCCTTAGACTGTTTGCCGATGATGCTGTAGTCTACAGGAAAGTAGTATCACACCAAAGTTGTGAACAAATCAACGTCGCTTGCTACAAAAAGTGTGCTCCTATGGTCTATCCAATGACATATGCGGTTGGATAGAAATTTTTCTAACAGACAGGGAGCAGTATGTCATCCTGAACGGGGTAACTTTAACAGAAACAAGAGTAACTTCAGGTGTGCCCCAGGGCAGCATAATAGATCCACTGCTTTTTACGATTTACTTAAACGATCTGGTTTATGGTATTGACAACGGCCTCAGACTGTTTGCCGATGTTGCTGTAGTCTACAGGAAAGTAGTATCACACGAAAGTTATGAACAAATCATTGTCGCTTGCTACAAAAAGTGTGCTCTTATGGTCTATCCAGTGACATATGCGGTTGGATAGAAAGTTTTCTGACAGACAGGAAGCAGTATGTCATCCTGAACGGGGTAACTTCCACAGAAACAACAGTAACTTCAGGTGTGCCCCAGGGCAGCGTAATAGGTCCACTGCTTTCTACTATTAACATAAACGATTCACAACGGCCTTAGACTGTTTGCCTATGATGCTGTAGACTACAGGAAAGTAGTATCACACGAAAGTTGAGAACAAATCAATGTCGTTTGTTACAAAAAGTGTGCTCTTATGGTCTATCCAGTGACATATGCGGTTGGATAGAAAGTTTTCTAACAGACAGGGAGCAGTATGTCATCCTGAACGGGGTAATTTCAACAGAAACAACAGTTACTTCAGGTGTGTCCCAGGGCAGCGTAATAGGTCCACTGCTTTTTACGATGTACATAAGCAATCTGGTTTATGGTATTGACAACGGCCTTAGACTCTTTTCTTATGATGCTGTAGTCTACAGGAAAGTAGTATCACACGAAAGTTGTGAACAAATCAATGTCGCTTGCTACAATAAGTGTGCTCTTATGGTCTATCCAGTGTCATATGCGGTTGGATAGAAAGTTTTCTAACAGACAGGGAGCAATATATCATCCTGAACGGGGTAACTTCAACAGAAACAAGAGTAACCTCAGGTGTGCCCCAGGGCATCGTAATAGGTCCACTGCTTTTTACGATTTACATAAACGATCTGGTTTATGGTATTGACAAAGGCCTTAGACTGTTTGCCGATGATGCTGTAGTCTACAGGAAAGTAGTATCACACGAAAGTTGTGAACTAATCAATGTCGCTTGCTACAAAAAGTGTGCTCTTATGGTCTATCCAGTGACATATGCGGTTGGATAGAAAGTTTTCTAACAGACAGGGAGCAGTATGTCATCCTGAACAGGGTAACTTCAATAGAAACAAGTGTACCTTCAGGTGTGCCCCAGGGCAGCGTAATAGGTCCACTGCTTTTTTCGATTTACATAAACGATCTGGTTTATGGTATTGACAACGGCCTTAGACTGTTTGCCGATGATGCTGTACTCTGCAGGAAAGTAGTATCACATGAAAATTGTGAACAAATCAATGTCGCTACCTACAAAAAGTGGGCTCTTATGGTCTATCCAGTCACATATGCAGTTGGATAGAAAGTTTTCTAACAGACAGGGAGCAGTATGTCATCCTGAACGGGGTAACTTCAACAGAAACAACAGTAACTTCAGGTGTGTCCCAGGGCGGCGTAATAGGTCCACTGCATTTTACGATTTACATAAACGACCTGGTTTATGGTATTGACAACGGCCTTAGACTGTTTGCCGATGATGCTGTAGTCTACAGGAAAGTAGTATCACACGAAAGTTGTGAACAAATCAACGTCGCTTGCTACAAAAAGTGTGCTCCTATGGTCTATCCAATGACATATGCGGTTGGATAGAAAGTTTTCTAACAGACAGGGAGCAGTATGTCATCCTGAACGGGGTAACTTTAACAGAAACAAGAGTAACTTCAGGTGTGCCCCAGGGCAGCATAATAGATCCACTGCTTTTTACGATTTACTTAAACGATCTGGTTTATGGTATTGACAACGGCCTCAGACTGTTTGCCGATGTTGCTGTAGTCTACAGGAAAGTAGTATCACACGAAAGTTATGAACAAATCATTGTCGATTGCTACAAAAAGTGTGCTCTTATGGTCTATCCAGTAACATATGCTGTTGCATAGAAAGTTTTCTAACATACAGGGAGCAGTATGTCATCCTGAACGGGGAAACTTCCACAGAAACAAGAGTAACTTCAGGTGTGCCCCAGGGCAGCGTAATAGGTCCACTGCTTTTTACGATTTACATAAACGATCTGCTTTATGGTATTGACAACGCCCTTAGACTGTTTGCCGATGATGCTGTAGTCTACAGGAAAGTAGAATCACATGAAAGTTGTGAACAAATCAATGTCGCTTGCTACAAAAAGTGTGCTCAATGGTCTATCCAGTGACATATGCGGTTGGATACAAAGTTTTCTAACAGACAGTGAGCCGTATGTCATCCTGAACGGTCTAATTTCAACAGAAACAACAGTAACCTCAGGTGTGCCCCAGGGCAGCGTAATAGGTCCACTGCTTTTTACGATTTACTTAAACCATGTATTTTATGGTGTTGACAACGGCATTAGACTGTTTGCCGATGATGCTGTAGTGTACAGGAAAGTAGTATCACATGAAAGTTGAGAACAAATCAATGTCGCTTGCTACAAAAAGTGTGCTCAATGGTCTATCCAGTGACATATGCGGTTGGATACAAAGTTTTCTAACAGACAGTGAGCCGTATGTCATCCTGAACGGTCTAATTTCAACAGAAACAACAGTAACCTCAGGTGTGCCCCAGGGCAGCGTAATAGGTCCACTGCTTTTTACGATTTACTTAAACGATGTATTTTATGGTGTTGACAACGGCATTAGACTGTTTGCCGATGATGCTGTAGTCTACAGGAAAGTAGTATCACCCGAAAGTTGTGAACAAATCAATGTCGCTTGCTACAAAAAGTGTGCTCTTATTGCCTATCCAGTGACATATGCGGTTGGATAGAAAGTTTTCTAACAGACAGGGAGCAGTATGTCATCCTGAACAGGGTAACTTCAATAGAAACAGGTGTAACTTCAGGTGTGCCCCAGGGCAGCGTAATAGGTCCACTGCTTTTTTCGATTTACATAAACGATCTGGTTTATGGTATTGACAACGGCCTTAGACTGTTTACCGATGATGCTGTAGTCTACAGAAAAGTAGTATCACACGCAAGTTGTAATCAAATCAATGTCGCTTGCTACAAAAAGTGTGCTCTTGTGTTCTATCCAGTGACATATGCAGTTGGATAGAAAGTTTTCTAACAGACAGGGAGCAGTATGTCATCCTGAACGGGGTAACTTCAACAGAAACAAGAGTAACTTCAGGTGTGCCCCAGGGTGGCGTAATAGGTCCACTGCTTTTTACGATTTACATAAACGATCTGGTTTATGGTATTGACAACGGCCTTCGACTGTTTGCCGATGATGCTGTACTCTGCAGGAAAGTAGTATCACACGAAAGTTGTGATCAAATCAATGTCGCTTGCTACAAAAAGTGTGCTCTTGTGGTCTATCCAGTGACATATGCAGTTGGATAGAAAGTTTTCTAACAGACAGGGAGCAGTATGTCATCCTGAACGGGGTAACTTCAACAGAAACAAGAGTAACTTCAGGTGTGCCCCAGGGCAGCGTAATAGGTCCACTGCTTTTTACGATTTACATAAACGATCTGGTTTATGGTATTGACAACGGCTTTAGACTGTTTGCCGATGATGCTGTACTCTGCAGGGAAGTAGTATCACATGAAAATTGTGAACAAATCAATGTCGCTTGCTACAAAAAGTGTGCTCTTATGGTCTATCCAGTCACATATGCAGTTGGATAGAAAGTTTTCTAACAGACAGGGAGCAGTATGTCATCCTGAACGGGGTAACTTCAACAGAAACTACAGTAACTTCAGGTGTGTCCCAGGGCAGCGTAATAGGTCCACTGCTTTTTACGATTTACATAAACGATCTGGTTTATGGTATTGACAACGGCCTTAGACTCTTTTCTTATGATGCTGTAGTCTACAGGAAAGTAGTATCACACGAAAGTTGTGAACAAATCAACGTCGCTTGCTACAAAAAGTGTGCTCCTATGGTCTATCCAGTGACATATGCGGTTGGATAGAACGTTTTCTACCAGACAGGGAGCAGTATGTCATCCTGAATGGGGTAACTTTAACAGAAACAAGAGTAACTTCAGGTGTGCCCCTGGGCAGCATAATAGATCCACTGCTTTTTACGATTTACTTAAACGATGTATTTTATGGTATTGACAACGGCCTCAGACTGTTTGCCGATGATTCTGTAGTCTACAGGAAAGTAGTTTCACACGAAAGTTGTGAACAAATCAATGTCGCTTGCTACAAAAAGTGTGCTCTTATGGTCTATCCAGTGACATATACGGTTGGATAGAAAGTTTTCTAACAGACAGGGAGAAGTATGTCATCCTGAACGGGGTAACTTCAACAGGAAAAAGAGTAACTTCAGGTGTGCCCCAGGGCAGCGAAATAGGTCCACTGCTTTTTACGATTTACATAAACGATCTGGTTTAAGGTATTGACAACGGCCTTAGACTGTTTGCCGATGATGCTGTAGTCTACAGCAAAGTAGTATCACACAAAAGTAATGAACAAATCATTGTCGCTTGCTACAAAAAGTGTGCTCTAATGGTCAATCCAGTGACATATGCGGTTGGATAGAAAGTTTTCTAACAGACAGGGAGCAGTATGTCATCCTGAACGGTCTAATTTCAGTAGAAACAACAGTAACTTCAGGTGTGACCCAGGGCAGCGTAATAGGTCCACTGCTTTTTACGATTTACATAAACGATCTGGTTTATGGTATTGACAACGGCCTTAGACTGTTTGCCAATGATGCTGTAGTCTACAGGAAAGTAGTATCACACGAAAGTTGTGAACAAATCAATGTCGCTTGCTGCAAAAAGTGTGCTCTTATGAAATATCCAGTCACATATGCTGCTGGATAGAAAGTTTTCTAACAGACAGGGAGCAGTATGTCATCCTGAACGGTCTAATTTCAATAGAAACAACAGTAACTTCAGGTGTGACTAAGGGCAGCGTAATATGTCCACTGCTTTTTATGATTTACATAAACGATCTGGTTTGTGGTATTGACAACGGCCTTAGACTGTTTGCCAATGATGCTGTAGTCTACAGGAAAGTAGTATCACACGAAAGTTGTGAACAAATCAACGTCGCTTGCTACAAAAAGTGTGCTCTTATGGTCTATCCAGTGACATATGCGGTTGGAGAGAAAGTTTTCTAACAGACAGGGAGCAGTATGTCATCCTGAATGGGGTAACTTCCACAGAAACAAGAGTAACTTAAGGTGTGCCCCTAGGGCAGCATAATAGATCCACTGAGTTTTAAGATTTACTTAAACGATGTATTTTATGGTATTGACAACGGCCTTAGACTGTTTGCCGGTGATGCTGTAGTCTACAGGAAAGTAGTATCACACGAAAGTTGTGAACAAATCAATGTCGCTTGCTACAAAATGTGTACTCTTATTGTCTATCCAGTGACATATGCGGTTGGATAGAAAGTTTTCTAACAGACAGGGAGCAGTATGTAACTTCCACAGAAACAAGAGTAACTTCAGGTGAGCCCCAGGGCAGCGTAATAGGTCCACTGCTTTTTACGATTTACATAAACGATCATGTTTATGGTATTCACAACGGCCTTAGACTGTTTGCCGATGATGCTGTAGTCTACAGGAAAGAAGTATCACACGAAAGTTGATAACAAATCAATGTCGTTTGTTACAAAAAGTGTGCTCTTTTGGTCTATCCAGTGACATATGCGGTTGGATAGAAAGTTTTCTAACAGACAGGGAGCAGTATGTCATCCTGAACGGGGTAATTTCAACAGAAACAACAGTTACTTCAGGTGTGTCCTAGGGCAGCGTAATAGGTCCACTGCTTTTTACGATTTACATAAACGATCTGGTTTATGGTGTTGACAACGGCCTTAGACTCTTTTCTTATGATGCTGTAGTCTACAGGAAAGTAGTATCACACGAAAGTTGTGAAGAAATCAATGTCGCTTGCTACAAAAAGTGTGCTCTTATGGTCTATCCAGTGACATATGCGGTTGGAGAGAAAGTTTTCTAACAGACAGGGAGCAGTATGTCATCCTGAACGGGGTAACTTCAACAGAAACAAGAGTAACTTCACGTGTGTCCCAGGGCAGCATAATAGATACACTGATTTTTAAGATTTACTTAAACGATGTATTTCATGGTATTGACAAAGGCCTTAGACTGTTTGCCGAAGATGCTGTAGTCTACAGGAAAGTAGTATCACACGTAGTATCACACGAAAGTTGTGAACAAATCAATGTCCCTTGCTACAAAAGTGTGCTCTTATGGTATATCCAGTGACATATGCGGTTCGATCGAATGTTTTCTAACAGACAGGGAGCAGTATGTCATCCTGAATGGGGTAACTTCCACAGAAACACGAGTAACTTCAGGTGTGCCCAGGGCAGCGTAACAGGTCCACTGCTTTTTACGATTTACATAAACGATCTGGTTTAAGGTATTGACAACGGCCTTAGACTGTTTGCCGATGATGCTGTAGTCTACAGGAAAGTAGTATCACGCGAAAGTTGTGAACAAATCAATGTCGCTTGCTACAAAAAAGTGTGCTCTTATGGTCTATCCAGTGACATATGCATTTGGATAGAAAGTTTTCTAACAGACAGGGAGCAGTATGTCATCCTGAACAGGGTATTTTCAACAGAAACAAGAGTAACTTCATGTGTGCCCCAGGGCAGCGTAATAGGTCCACTGTTTTTATGATTTACATAAACGATCTGGTTTATGGTATTGACAACGGCCTTAGACTCTTTTCTTAAGATGCTGTAGTCTACAGGAAAGTAGTATCACACGAAAGTTGTGAACAAATCAATGTCGCTTGCTACAAAATGTGTGCTCTTGTAGTCTATCCAGTGACATATGCGGTTCGATCGACTGTTTTCTAACAGACAGGGAGCAGTATGTCATCCTGAATGGGGTAACTACCACAGAAACAAGAGTAACTTCAGGTGTGCCCCAGGGCAGCGTAATAGGTCCACTCCTTTTACGATTTACATAAACGATCTGGTTTAAGGTATTGACCACGGCCTTAGACTGTTTGCCGATGATGCTGTAGTCTACAGGAAAGTAGTATCACACGAAAGTAGTGAACAAATCAATGTCGCTTGCTACAAAAAGTGTGCTCTTATTGTCAATCCAGTGACATATGCGGTTGGATAGAAAGTTTTCTGACAGGGAGCAGTATGTAACTTCCACAGAAACAAGAGTAACTTCAGGTGTGCCCCAGGGCAGCGTAATAGGTCCACTGCTTTTTACGATTAACATAAACGATCTGGTTTATGGTATTCACAACGGCCTTAGACAGTTTGCCGATCATGCTGTCCTCTACAGGAAAGTAGTATCACACGAAAGTTGTGAACAAATCAATGTCGCTTGCTACAAAAAGTGTGCTCTTATGGTCTATCCAGTGACATATGCAGTTGGATAGAAAGTTTTCTAACAGACAGGGAGCAGTATGTCATCCTGAACGGGGTAACTTCCACAGAAACAAGAGTAACTTCAGGTGTGCCCCAGGGCAGCATAACAGATCCACTGATTTTTAAGATTTACTTAAACGATGTATTTTATGGGATTGACAAAAGCCTTAGACTGTTTGCCGATGATGCTGTAGTCTACAGGAATGTAGTATCACACGAAAGTTGAGAACAAATCAATGTCGTTTGTTACAAAATGTGTGCTCTTATGTTCTATCCAGTGACATATGCGGTTGGATAGAAAGTTTTCTAACAGACAGGGAGCAGTATGTCATCCTGAACAGGGTAATTTCAACAGAAACAACGGTTACTTCAGGTGTCTCCCAGGGCAGCGTAATAGGTCCACTGCTTTTACGATTTACATAAACGATCTGGTTTATGGTATTGTCAACGGCCTTAGACTGTTTGCCGATGATGCTGTAGTCTACAGGAAAGTAGTATCACACGAAAGTTGTGAACACATCAATGTCGCTTGCTACAAAAAAATTTGCTCTTATGGTCTATCCAGTGACATATGCGGTTGGATAGAAAGTTTTCTAACAGACAGGGAGCAGTATGTCATCCTGAACGGGGTAACTTCAACAGAAACAAGAGTAGCTTCACGTGTGCCCCTGGGCAGCACAATAGATCCACTGATTTTTAAGATCTACTTAAACGATGTATTTTATGGTATTGACAACGGCCTTAGAGTGTTTGCCGATGATGCTGTAGTCTGCAGAAAAGTAGTATCACACGAAAGTTGTGAACAAGTCAATGTCGCTGGCTACAAAAAGTGTGCTCGTATGGTCTATCCAGTGACATATGCGGTTGGATAGAAAGTTTTCTAACAGACAGGGAGCAGTATCTCATCCTGAACGGGGTAACGTCAACAGGAACAAGAGTAACTTCATATGTGCCCCAGGGCAGCGTAATAGGTCCACTGCTTTTTACGATTTACTTAAACGATGTATTTTATGGTATTGACAACGACATTAGACTGTTTGCCGATGATGCTGTAGTC
Organism: Schistocerca nitens; assembly: GCF_023898315.1. Classification (NCBI taxonomy): domain Eukaryota; kingdom Metazoa; phylum Arthropoda; class Insecta; order Orthoptera; family Acrididae; genus Schistocerca; species Schistocerca nitens. The sequence goes on from NC_064617.1 coordinate 910,510,829, forward strand.
TACAGGAAAGTAGTATCACACGAAAGTTGTGAACAAATCAATGTCGCTTGCTACAAAAAGTGTGCTCTTATGGTCTATCCAGTGACATATGCGGTTGGATAGAAAGTATTCTAACAGACAGGGAGCAGTATGTCATCGTTAATGCGGTAACGTAAACAGAAACAGAGTAACTTCAGGTGTGCCCCAGGGCAGTGTAATAGGTCCACTGCTTTTTACGATTTACATAAACGATCTGGTTTATGGTATTGACAACGGCCATAGACTGTTTGCCGATGATGCTGTAGTCTACAGGAAAGTAGTATCACACGAAAGTTGTGAACAAATCAATATCGCTTGCTACAAAAAGTGTGCTCTTATGGTCTATCCAGTAACATATGCGGTTGGATAGAAAGTTTTCTAACAGACAGGGAGCAGTATGTCATCCTGAACGGGGTAACTTCAATAGAAACAAGAGTAACTTCAGGTGTGCCCCAGGGCAGCGTAATAGGTCCACTGCTCTTTACGATTTACATAAACAATCTGATTTATTGTATTGACAGCGGCCTTAGACTGTTTGCCGATGATGCCGTAGTCTACAGGAGAGTAGTACCACTCGAAAGTTGTGAAAAAATCAATGTCGCTTGCTACAAAAAGTGTGCTCTTATGGTCTATCCAGTGACATATGCGGTTGGATAGAAAGTTTTCTAACAGACAGGGAGCAGTATTTCATCCTGAACGGGGTAACTTCAACAGAACCAAGAGTAACTTCAGGTGTGCCCCAGGGCAGCGTAATAGGTCCACTGCTTTTTACGATTTACATTAACGATCTGGTTTATGGTATTGACAACGGCCTTAGACTGTTTGCCAATGATGCTGTAGTCTACAGGAAAGTAGTATCACACGAAAGTTATGAACAAATCAATGTCGCTTGCTACAAAAAATGTGCTGTTATGGTCTATCCAGTCACATATGCAGTTGGATAGAAAGTTTTCTAACAGACAGGGAGCAGTATGTCATCCTGAACGGGGTAACTTCAACAGAAACAACAGTAACTTCAGGTGTGCCCCAGGGCAGAGTAATAGGTCCACTAGTTTTTTGCGATTTACATAAACGACCTGGTTTATGGTATTGACAACGGCCTTAGACAATTTGCCGATGATGCTGTAGTCTACAGGAAAGTAGTATCATACGAAAGTTGTGAACAAATCAATGTCGCTTGCTACAAAAAGTGTGCTCTTATGGTCTATCCAGTGACATATGCGGTTGGATAGAAATTTTTCTAACAGACAGCGAGCAGTATGTCATCCTGAACGGCGTAACTTCAACAGAAACAACAGTAACTTCAGGTGTGCCCCAGGGCAGCATAATAGATCCACTGATTTTTAAGATTTACTTAAACGATGTATTTTATGGTATTGACAACGGTCTTTGACTGTTTGCCGATGATGCTGTAGTCTACAGGAAAGTAGTATCATACGAAAGTTGTGAACAAATCAATGTCGCTTGCTACAAAAAGTGTGCTCTTATGGTCTATCCAGTAACATATGCGGTTCCATAGAAAGTTTTCTAACAGACAGGGAGCAGTATGTCATCCTGAACGGGGTAACTTCAACAGAAACAAGAGTCACTTCAGGTGTGCCCCAGGGCAGCGTAATAGGTCCGCTGCTTTTTACGATTAACATAAACGATCTGGTTTATGGTATTAACAACGGCCTTAGACTGTTTGCCGATGATACAGTAGTCTACAGGAAACCAGTATCACACGAAAGTTTAGAACAAATCAATGTCGTTTGTTACAAAAAGTGTGCTCTTATGGTCTATCCACTGACATATGCGGTTGGATAGAAAGTTTTCTAACAGACAGGGAGCAGCATGTCATCCTGAACGGGGTAATTTCAACAGAAACAACAGTTACTTCAGGTGTGTCCCAGGGCATCGTAATAGGTCCACTGCTTTTTACGATTTACATAAACAATCTGGTTTATGGTATTGACAATGGCCTTAGACTGTTTGCCGATGATGTTGTAGTCTACAGGAAAATAGTATCACACGAAAGTTGTGAACAAATCAATGTCGCTTGCTACAAAAAGAGTGCTCTTATGTTCTATCCACTGACATATGCGGTTGGCTAGAATGTTTTCTATTAGACAGGGAGCAGTATGTCTACCTGAACGGGGTAAATTTACAGAAACAAGAGAAACTTCAGGTGTGCCCCAGGGCAGCGTAATAGGTCCACTGCTTTTTACCATTTACATAAACGATCTGGTTTATGGTATTGACAACGGCCTTAGACTCTTTTCTTATGATGCTGTAGTCTACAGGAAAGTAGTATCACACGAAAGTTGTGAACAAATCAATGTCGCTTGCTACAAAAAGTGTGCTCTAATGGTCTATCCAGTGACATATGCGGTTGGATACAAATTTTTCTAACAGACAGTGAGCCGTATGTCATTCTGAACGGTCTAATTTCAACAGAAACAACAGTAACTTCAGGTGTGCCCCAGGGCAGCGTAATAGGTCCACTGCTTTTTACGATTTACTTAAACGATGTATTTTATTGTGTTGACAACGGCATTAGACTGTTTGCCGATGATGCTGTAGTCTACAGGAAGTAGTATCACACGAAAGTTATGAACAAATCAATGTCGCTTGCTACAAAAAGTGTGCTCTTATGGTCTATCCAGTAACATATGCGGTTGCATAGAAAGTTTTCTAACAGACAGGGAGCAGTATGTCATCCTGAATGGGGTAACTTCCACAGAAAAAGAGTAACTTCAGGTGTGCCCCAGGGCATCGTAATAGGTCCACTGCTTTTTACGATTTACATAAACGATCTGGGTTATGGTATTGACAAAGGCCTTAGACTGTTTGCCGATGATGCTGTAGTCTACAGGAAAGTAGTATCACACAAAAGTTGTGAACTAATCAATGTCGCTTGCTACAAAAAGTGTGCTCTTATGGTCTATCCAGTGACACATGCGGTTGGATAGAAAGTTTTCTAACAGACAAGGAGCAGTATATCATCCTGAACGGGGTAACTTCAACAGAAACAAGAGTAACTTAAGGTGTGCCCCAGGGCATCGTAATAGGTCCACTGCTTTTTACGATTTACATAAACGATCTGGTTTATGGTATTGACAAAGGCCTTAGACTGTTTGCCGATGATGCTGTAGTCTACAGGAAAGTAGTATCACACGAAAGTTGTGAACAAATCAATGTCGCTTGCTACAAAAAGTGTGCTCTTGTGGTCTATCCAGTGACATATGCGGATGGGTAGAAAGTTTTCTAACAGACAGGGAGCAGTATGTCATCCTGAACGGGGTAACTTCAACAGAAACAAGAGTAACTTCAGGTGTGCCACAGGGCAGCGTAATAGGTCCACTGCTTTTTACGATTTACATAAACGATCTGGTTTATGGTATTGACAACGGCCTTAGACTGTTTGCCGATGATGCTGCACTCTGCAGGAAAGTAGTATCACATGAAAATTGTGAACAAATCAATGTTGCTTGCTACAAAAAGTGTGCTCTTATGGTCTATCCAGTGACATATGCAGTTGGATAGAAAGTTTCCTAACAGACAGGGAGCAGTATGTCATCCTGAACGGGGTAACTTCAATAGAAACAAGAGTAACTTCAGGTGTGCCCCAGGGCAGCATAATAGATCCACTGACTTTTAAGATTTACTTAAACGATGTATTTTATGGTATTGACAACGGCCTTAGACTGTTTGCCGATGACGCTGTAGTATCCAGGAAAGTAGTATCACACGAAATTTGTGAAAAAATCAATGTCGCTTGCTACAAAAAGTGTGCTCGTATGGTCTATCCTGTGACATATGCGGTTGGATAGAAAGTTTTCTAACAGACAGGCTGCAGTATGTCATCCTGAACAGGGTAACTTCAACAGAAACAAGTGTAACTTCAGGTGTGCCCCAGGGCAGCGTAATAGGTCCACTGCTTTTTTCGATTTACATAAACGATCTGGTTTATGGTATTGACAACTGCCTTAGACTGTTTGCCAATGATGCTGCACTCTGCAGGAAAGTAGTATCACACGAAAGTTGTGAACAAATCAGTTTCGCTTGCTACAAAAAGGGTGCTCTTATGGTCTGTCCAGTCACATATGCAGTTGGATAGAAAGTTTTCTAACAGACAGGGAGCAGTATGTCATCCTGAACGGGGTAACTTCAACAGAAACAGCAGTAACTTCAGGTGTGACCCAGGGCAGCGTTATAGGTCCACTGCTTTTTACGATTTACATAAACGATCTGGTTTATGGTATTGACAACGGCCTTACACTGTTTGCCGATGATGCTGTAGTCTACAGGAAAGTAGTATCACACGAAAGTTGTGAACAAATCAATGTCGCTTGCTACAAAAAGTGTGCTCTTATGGTCTATCCAGTGACATATGCGGTTTGATAGAAAGTTTTCTAACAGCCAGGGAGCAGTATGTCATCCTCAATGGGGTAACTTCCACAGAAACAAGAGTAACTTCAGGTGTGCCCCAGGGCAGCGTAATAGGTCCACTGATTTTTACGATTAACATAAACGATCTGGTTAATGGTATTCACAACGACATTAGACTGTTTGCCGATGATGCTGTAGTCTACAGGAAACTGGTATCACATGAAAGTTGAGAACAAATCAATGTCGTTTGCTACAAAAAGTGTGCTCTTATGGTCTATCCAGTGACATATGCGGTTGGATAGGAAGTTTTCTTGCAGACAGGGAGCCGTATGTAATCCTGAATGGGGTAACTTCAACAAAAAAAACAGTAACTTCAGGTGTGCCCCAGGGCCCCGTAATAGGTCCACTACTTTTTACGATTTACATAAACGATCTGGTTTATGGTATTGACAACGGCCTTAGACTGGTTGCCGATGGTGCTGTAGTCTACAGGAAAGCAGTATCACTCGAAAGTTGTGAACAAATCAAGGTCGCTTGCTACAAAAAGTGTGCTCTTATGGTCTATCCAGTGACATATGCGGTTGGATAGAACGTTTTCTGACAGACAGGGAGCAGTATGGATTCCTGAACGGGGTAACTTCCACAGAAACAAGAGTAACTTCAGCTGTGACCCAGGGCAGCGTAATAGGTCCACTGCTTTTTACGATTTACTTAAACGATGTATTTTATGGTGTTGACAACGGCATTAGACAGTTTGCCGATGATGCTGTAGTCTACAGGAAAGTAGTATCACACGAAAGTTGTGAACAAATCAATGTCGCTTGCCACAAAAAGTGTGCTCTTGTGGTCTATCCAGTGACATATGCAGTTGGATAGAATGTTTTCTAACAGACAGGGAGCAGTATGTCATCCTGAACGGGGTAACTTCAACAGAAACAAGAGTAACTGAAGGTGTGCCCCAGGGCATCGTAATAGGTCCAGTGCTTTTTACGATTTACATAAACGATCTGGTTTATGGTATTGACAACGGCCTTACACTGTTTGCCGATGATGCTGAAGTCTACGGGAAAGTAGTATCACACGAAAGTTGTGAACTAATCAATGTCGCTTGCTACCAAAAGTGTGCTCTTATGGTCTATCCAGTGACATATGCGGTTGGATAGAAAGTTTTCTAACAGACAGGGAGCAGTATGTCATCCTGAACGGGGTAATTTCAACAGAAACAAGAGTAACTTCAGGTGTGCCCCAGGGCAGCATAATAGATCCACTGACTTTTAAGATTTACTTAAACGATGTATTTTATGGTATTGACAACGGCCTTAGACTGTTTGCCAATGATGCTGTAGTCTACAGGAAACTAGTATCACACGAAAGTTGTGAACAAATCAATGTCGCTTGCTACAAAAAGTGTGCTCTTATGGTCTATCCAGAGACATATGCGGTTGGATAGAAAGTTTTCTAACAGACAGGGAGCAGAATGTCATCCTGAACGGAGTAACTTCAACAAAAAAAACAGTAACTTCAGGTGTGCACCAGGGCAGCGTAATAGGTCCACTGTTTTTTACGATTTACATAAACGATCTGGTTAATGGTATTGACAACGGCCTTAGACTGTTTGCCGATGATGCTGTAGTATCCAGGAACGTAGTATCACACGAAATTTGTGAACAAATCAATGTCGCTTGCTACAAAAAGTGTGCTCTAGTGGTCTATCCAGTGACATATGCAGTTGGATAGAAAGTTTTCTAACTTACAGGAAGCAGTATGCCATCCTGAACGGGGTAACTTCAACAGAAACAAGAGTAACTTCAGGTGTGCCCCAGGGCAGCGTAATAGGTCCACTGCTTTTTACGATTTACATAACCGATCTGGTTTATGGTATTGACAACGGCCCTAGACTGTTTGCCGATGATGCTGTACTCTGCAGGAAAGTAGTATCACACGAAAGTTGTGAACAAATCAATGTCGCTTGCTACAAAAAGGGTGCTCTTATGGTCTGTCCAGTCACATATGCAGTTGGATAGAAAGTTTTCTAACAGACAGGGAGCAGTATGTCATCCTGAACGGGGTAACTTCAACAGAAACAAGAGTAACTTCAGGTGTGCCCCAGGGCAGCGTAATAGGTCCACTGCTTTTTACGATTTACATAAACGATCTGGTTTATGGTATTGACAATGGCCTTAGACTGTTTGCCGATGATGCTGTAGTCTACAGGAAAGTAGTATCACACGAAAGTTGTGAACAAATCAATGTCGCTTGCTACAAAAATATGCTGTTATGGTCTATCCAGTCACATATGCAGTTGGATAGAAAGTTTTCTAACATACAGGGAGCAGTATGTCATCCTGAACGGGGTAACTTCAACAGAAACAACAGTAACTTAAGGTGTGCCTCAGGGCAGCGTAATAGGTCCACCAGTTTTTACGATTTACATAAACGACCTGGTTTATGGTATTGACAACGGCCTTAGACTGTTTGCCGATGATGCTGTAGTCTACAGGAAAGTAGTATCACACGAAAGTTGTGAACAAATCAATGTCGCTTGCTACAAAAAGTGTGCTCTTATGGTCTATCCAGTGACATATGCGGTTGGATAGAATTTATTCTAACAGACAGGGCGCAGTATGTCATCCTGAACGGTGTAACTTCAACAGAAACAACAGTAACTTCAGGTGTGCCCCAGGGCAGCATAATAGATCCACTGATTTTTAAGATTTACTTAAACGATGTATTTTATGGTATTGACAACGGCCTTAGACTGTTTGCCGATGATGCTGTAGTCTACAGGAAAGTAGTATCACACGAAAGTTGTGAACAAATCAATGTCGCTTGCTACAAAAAGTGTGCTCTTATGGTCTATCCAGTGACATATGCGGATGGATAGAAAGTTTTCTAACAGACAGGGAGCAGTATGTCATCCTGAACGGGGTAACTTCAACAGAAACAAGAGTAACTTCAGGTGTGCCCCAGGGCAGCGTAAAAGGTCCACTACTTTTTACGATTTACATAAACGATCTGGTTTATGGTATTGACAGCGGCCTTAGACTGTTTGCCGATGATGCTGTAGTCTACAGGAAAGTAGTATCACACGAAAGTCGTGAACAAATCAATGTCGCTTGCTACAAAAAGTGTGCTCTTATGGTCTATCCAGTAATATATGTGGTTGCATAGAATGTTTTCTAACAGACAGGGAGCAGTATGTCATCCTGAACGGGGTAACTTCCACAGAAACAAGAGTAACTTCAGGTGTGCCCCAGGGCAGCGTAATAGGTCCACTGCTTTTTAAGATTAACATAAACGATCTGGTTTATGGTATTCACAACGGCCTTAGACTGTTTGCCGATGATGCTGTAGTCTACAGGAAACTGGTATCACACGAACGTTGAGAACAAATCAATGTCGTTTGCTACAAAAAGTGTGCTCTTATGGTCTATCCAGTGACATATGAGGTTGGATAGAAAGTTTTCTAACAGACAGGGAGCCGTATGTCATCCTGAATGGGGTAACTTCAACAAAAAAAACAGTAACTTCAGGTGTGCCCCAGGGCAGCGTAATAGGTCCACTGCTTTTTACGATTTACATAAACGATCTGGTTTAAGGTATTGACAACGGCCTTAGACTGGTTGCCGATGATGCTGTAGTCTACAGGAAAGCAGTATCGCACGAAAGTTGTGAACAAATCAATGTCGCTTGCTACAAAAAGTGTGCTCTTATGGTCTATCCAGTGACATATGTGGTTGGATAGAAAGTTTTCTGACAGACAGGGAGCAGTATGTCATCTTGAACGGGGTACCTTCCATAGAAACAAGAGTAACTTCAGGTGTGCCCCAGGGCAGCGTAATAGGTCCACTGCTTTTTACTATTAACATAAACGATCTGGTTTATGGTATTCACAATGGCCTTAGACTGTTTGCCTATGATGCTGTAGTCTACAGGAAAGTAGTATCACACGAAAGTTGTGAACAAATCAATGTCGCTTGCTACAAAAAGTGTGCTCTTATGGTCTATCCAGTGACATATGCGGTTGGATAGAAAATTTTCTAACAGACAGGGAGCAGCATGTCATCCTGAACGGGGTAATTTCAATAGAAACAACAGCTACTTCAGGTCTGTCCCAGGGCAGCGTAATAGGTCCAAGGCTTTTTACGATTTACAAAAACGATCTGGTTTATGGTATTTACAACGGCCTTAGACTGTTTGTCGATGATGCTGTAGTCTACAGGATAGTAGTATCACCCGAAAGTTGTGAACAAATCAATGTAGTTTGCTACAAAAAGTGTGCTCTTATGGTCTATCCAGTGACATATGCGGTTGGATAGAAAGTTTTCTAACAGACAGGGAGCAGTATGTCATCCTGAACGGCGTAACTTCACCAAGAAAAAAAAAAAACAGTAACTTCAGGTGTGTCCCAGGGCAGCGTAATAGGTCCACTGCTTTTTACGATTTACATAAACGATCTGGTTTATGGTATTGACAACGGCCTTAGGCTGTTTGCCGATAATGCTGTAGTATCCAGGAAAGTAGTATCCCACGAAAGTTGTGAACAAATCAGTGTCGCTTGCTTCAAAAAGTGTGCTCTAATGGTCTATCCAGTGACATATGCGGTTGGATAGAGAGTTTTCTAACAGACAGTGAGCCGTATGTCATCCTGAACGGTCTAATTTCAACAGAAACAACAGTAACTTCAGGTGTGCTACAGGGCAGCGTCATAGGTCCACTGCTTTTTACTATTTACTTAAACGATGTAATTTTTGGTGTTGACAACGGCATTAGACTGTTTGCCGATGATGCTGTAGTCTACAGGAAAGTAGTATCACACGAAAGTTGTGAACAAATCAATGTAGTTTGCTACAAAAAGTGTGCTCTTATGGTCTATCCAGTGGCATATGCGGTTGGATAGAAAGTTTTCTAACAGACAGGGAGCAGTATGTCATCCTGAACGGCGTAACTTCAACAAAAAAAAAAACAGTAACTTCAGGTGTGCCCCAGGGCAGCGTAATAGGTCCACTGCTTTTTACGATTTACTTAAACGATGTATTTTATGGTGTTGATAACGGCATTAGACTGTTTGCCGATGATGCTGTAGTCTACAGGAAAGTAGTATCACACGAAAGTTGTGAACTAATCAATGTCGCTTGCTACAAAAAGTGTGCTCTTATGGTCTATCCAGTGACATATGCGGTTGGATAGAAAGTTTTCTAACAGACAGGGAGTAGTATGTCATCCTGAACGGGGTAACTTTAACAGAAACAAGAGTAACTTCAGGTGTGCCCCAGGGCAGCATAATACATCCACTGATTTTTAAGATTTACTTAAACGATGTATTTTATGGTATTGACAACGGCCTTAGACTGTTTGCCGATGATGCTGTAGTCTACAGGAAACTAGTATCACACGAAAGTTGTGAACAAATCAATGTCGCTTGCTACAAAAAGTGTGCTCTTATGGTCTATCCAGAGATATATGCGGTTGGATAGAATGTTTTCTAACAGACAGGAGCAGTATGTCATCCTGAACGGGGTAACTTCAACAAAAAAAACAGGAACTTCAGGTGTGCACCAGGGCAGCGTAATAGGTCCACTGCTTTTTACGATTTACATAAACGATCTGGTTTATGGTATTGACAACGGCCTTAGACTGTTTGCCGATGATGCTGTAGTCTCCAGGAAAGTAGTATCCCACGAAATTTGTGAACAAATCAATGTCGCTTGCTACAAAAAGTGTGCTCTTATGGTCTATCCTGTGACATATGCGGTTGGATAGAAAGTTTTCTAACAGACAGGGAGCAGTATGTCATCCTGAACGGGGTAACTTCAACAGAAACAACAGTAACTGCAGGTGTGCCCAAGGGCAGCGTAATAGGTACACTGCTTTTTACGGTTTACATAAACGACCTGGTTTATGGTATTGACAACGGCCTTAGACTGTTTGCCGATGATGCTGTAGTCTACAGGAAAGTAGTATCACACGAAAGTTGTGAACAAATCAACGTCGCTTGCTACAAAAAGTGTGCTCTTATGGTCTATCCAGTGACATATGTGGTTGGATAGAAAGTTTTCTGACAGACAGGGAGCAGTATGTCATCTTGAACGGGGTAACTTCCATTGAAACAAGAGTAACTTCAGGTGTGCCCCAGGGCAGCGTAATAGGTCCACTGCTTTTTACTATTAACATAAAAGATCTGGTTTATGGTATTCACAATGGCCTTAGACTGTTTGCCTATGATGCTGTAGTCTACAGGAAAGTAGTATCACACGAAAGTAGTGAACAAATCAATGTCGCTTGCTACAAAAAGTGTGCTCTTATGGTCTATCCAGTGACATATGCGGTTGGATAGATAGTTTTCTAACAGACAGGGAGCAGTATGTCATCCTGAACGGGGTAACTTCAACAAAAAAAAAACAGTAACTTCAGGTGTGCCCCAGGGCAGCGTAATAGGTCCACTGCTTTTTACGATTTACATAAACGATCAGGTTTAAGGTATTGACAACGGCCTTAGACTGTTTCCCGATGATGCTGTAGTCTACAGGAAAGTAGTGTCACACGAAAGTTATGAACAAATCAATGTCGCTTGCTACAAAAAGTGTGCTCTTATGCTCTATCCAGTAACATATGCGGTTGCATAGAAAGTTTTCTAACAGACAGGGAGCAGTATGTCATCCTGAACGGGATAACTTCCACAGAAACAAGAGTAACTTCAGGTGTGCCCCAGGGCAGCGCAATAGGTCCACTGCTTTTTACGATTTACATAAACGATCTGGTTTATGGTATTCACAACCGCCTTAGACTGTTTGCCGATGATGCTGTAGTCTACAGGAAACTAGTATCACACGAAAGTTGAGAACAAAGCAATGTCGTTTGCTACAAAAAGTGTGCTCTTATGGTCTATCCAGTGACATATGCGGTTGGATAGAAAGTTTTCTAACAGACAGGGAGCAGCATTTCATCCTGAACGGGGTAATTTCAACAGAAACAACAGTTACTTCAGGTGTGTCCCAGAGCAGCGTTATAGGTCCACTGCTTTTTACGATTTACATAAACGATCTGGTTTATGGTATTGACAACGGCCTTAGACTGTTTGTCGATGATGCTGTAGTCTACAGGATAGTAGTATCACACGAAAGTTGTGAACAAATCAATGTAGTTTGCTACAAAAAGTGTGCTCTTATCTTCTATCCAGTGACATATGCGGTTGGATAGAAAGTTTTCAAACAGACAGGGAGCAGTATGTCATCCTGAACGGCGTAACTTCAACAAAAAAAAAAAAAAACTTCAGGTGTGCCCAAGGGCAGCGTAATAGGTCCACTGCTTTTTACGATTTACATAAACGATCTGCTTTATGGTATTCACAACGGCCTTAGACTGTTTGCCGATGATGCTGTAGTCTACAGGAAAGTAGTATCACACGAAAGTTGTGAACAAATCAATGTCGCTTGCTACAAAAAGTGTGCTCCAATGGTCTATCCAATGACATATGCGGTTGGATACAAAGTTTTCTAACAGACAGTGAGCCGTATGTCATCCTGAACGGTCTAATTTCAACAGAAACAACGGTAACTTCAGGTGTGACCCAGGGCAGCGTAATAGGTTCACTGCTTTTTACGATTTACTTAAACGATGTATTTTATGGTGTTGACAACGGCATTAGACTGTTTGCCAATGATGCTGTAGTCTACAGGAAAGTAGTATCACACGAAAGTTGTGAACAAATCAATGGCGCTTGCTACAAAAAGTGTGCTCTTATGGTCTATCCAGTGACATATGCAGTTGGATAGAAAGTTTTCTAACAGACAGGGAGCAGTATGTCATCCTGAACGGGGTAACTTCAATAGAAACAAGTGTAACTTCAGGTGTGCCCCAGGGCAGCGTAATAGGTCCACTGCTTTTTTCGATTTACATAAACGATCTGGTTAATGGTATTGACAACGGCCTTAGACTGGTTGCCGATGATGCTGTACTCTCCAGGAAAGTAGTATCACACGAAATTTGTGAACAAATCAATGTCGCCTGCTACAAAAAGTGTGCTCTTATGGTCTATCCTGTGACATATGCGGTTTGATAGAAAGTTTTCTAACAGACAGGGAGCAGTATGTCATCCTGAACAGGGTAACTTCAATAGAAACAAGTGTAACTTCAGGTGTGCCCCAGGGCAGCGTAATAGGTCCACTGCTTTTTTCGATTTACATAAACGATCTGTTTTATGGTATTGACAACGGCCTTAGACTGTTTGCCGATGATGCTGTACTCTCCAGGAAAGTAGTATCACATGAAAATTGTGAACAAATCAATGTCGCTTGCTACAAAAAGTGTGCTCTTATGGTCTATCCAGTCACATATGCAGTTGGATAGAAAGTTTTCTAACAGACAGGGAGCAGTATGTCATCCTGAACGGGGTAACTTCAACAGAAACAAGAGTAGCTTCACGTGTGCCCCTGGGCAGCACAATAGATCCACTGATTTTTAAGATCTACTTAAACGATGTATTTTATGGTATTGACAACGGCCTTAGAGTGTTTGCCGATGATGCCGTAGTCTGCAGAAAAGTAGTATCACACGAAAGTTGTGAACAAGTCAATGTCGCTGGCTACAAAAAGTGTGCTCGTATGGTCTATAAAGTGACATATGCGGTTGGATAGAAAGTTTTCTAACAGACAGGGAGCAGTATGTCATCCTGAACGGGGTAACTTCCACAGAAAAACAGTAACTTCAGGTGTGCCCCAGGGCAGCGTAATAGGTCCACTGCTTTTTACGATTTACATAAACGATCTGCTTTATGGTATTGACAACGGCCTTAGACTGTTTGCCGATGATGCTGTAGTCTACAGGAAAGTAGTATCACACGAAAGTTGTGAACAAATCAATGTCGCTTGCTACAAAAAGTGTGCTCTAATGGTCAATCCAATGACATATGCGGTTGGATAGAAAGTTTTCTAACAGACAGGGAGCAGTATGTCATCCTGAACGGTCTAATTTCAGCAGAAACAACAGTAACTTCAGGTGTGACCCAGGGCAGCGTAATAGGTCCACTGCCTTTTACGATTTACTTAAACGATGTATCTTATGGTGTTGACAACGGCATTAGACAGTTTGCCGATGATGCTGTAGTCTACAGGAAAGTAGTATCACACGAAAGTTGTGAACAAATCAATGCCGCCTGCTCCAAAGGTGTGCTCTTATGGTCTATCCAGTGACATATGCGGTTGGATAGAAAGTTTTCTAACAGACAGGGAGCAGTATGTCATCCTGAACGGGGTAACTTCAACAAAAAAAACAGTAACTTCAGGTGTGCCCCAGGGCAGCGTAATAGGTCCACTGCTTTTTACGATTTACTTAAACGATGTATTTTATGGTGTTGACAACGGCATTAGACAGTTTGCCGATGATGCTGTAGTCTACAGGAAAGTAGTATCACACGAAAGTTGTGAACAAATCAATGTCGCCTGCTACAAAGGTGTGCTCTTACGGTCTATCCAGTGACATATGCGTTTGGATAGAAAGTTTTCTAACAGACAGGCAGCAGTATGTCATCCTGAACAGGATAACTTCAACAGAAACAAGTGTAACTTCAGGTGTGCCCCAGGGCAGCGTAATAGGTCCACTGCTTTTTTCGATTTACATAAACGATCTGGTTTATGGTATTGACAACGGCCTTAGACTGGTTGCCGATGATGCTGTAGTCTACAGGAAAGTAGTATCACACGAAAGTTGTGAACTAATCAATGTCGCTTGCTACAAAAAGTGTGCTCTAGTGGTATATACAGTGACATATGCAGTTGGATAGAAAGTTTTCTAACAGACAGGGAGCAGTATGTCCTCCTGAACGGGGTAACTTCAATAGAAATAAGAGTAACTTCAGGTGTGCCCCAGAGCAGCGTTATAGGTCCACTGCTTTTTACGATTTACATAAACGATCTGGTTTATGGTATTGACAACGGCCTTAGACTGTTTGCCGATGATGCTGTATTCTGCAGGAAAGTAGTATCACACGAAAGTTGTGAACAAATCAATGTCGCTTGCTACAAAACGGGTGCTCTTATGGTCTGTCCAGTCACATATGCAGTTGGATAGAAAGTTTTCTAACAGACAGGGAGCAGTATGTCATCCTGAACGGGGTAACTTCAACAGAAACAAGAGTAACTTCAGGTGTGCCCCAGAGCAGCGTAATAGGTCCACCGCTTTTTACGATTTACTTAAATATGTATTTTATGGTATTGACAACGGCCTTAGACTGTTTGCCGAAGATGCTGTAGTCTACAGGAAAGTAGTATCACACGAAAGTTGTGAACAAATCAATGTTGCTTGCTACAAAAAATGTGCTGTTATGGTCTATCCAGTCACATATGCAGTTGGATAGAAATTATTCTAACAGACAGGGCGCAGTATGTCATCCTGAACGGTGTAACTTCAACAGAAACAACAGTAACTTCAGGTGTGCCCCAGGGCAGCATAACAGATCCACTGATTTTTAAGATTTACTTAAACGATGTATTTTATGGTATTGACAACGGCCTTAGACTGTTTGCCGATGATGCTGTAGTCTACAGGAAAGTAGTATCACACGAAAGTTGTGAACAAATCAATGTCGCTTGCTACAAAAAGTGTGCTCTTATGGTCTATCCAGTGACATATGCGGTTTGATAGAAAGTTTTCTAACAGACAGGGAGCAGTATGTCATCCTGAACGGGGTAACTTCAACAGAAACAAGAGTAACTTCAGGTGTGCCCCAGGGCAGCGTAATAGGTCCACTGCTTTTTACGATTTACATAAACGATCTGGTTTATGGTATTGTCAACGGCCTTAGACTGTTTGCCGATGATGCTGTAGTCTACAGGAAAGTAGTATCACACGAAAGTTGTGAACAAATCAATATCGCTTGCTACAAAAAGTGTGCTCTTATGGTCTATCCAGTAATATATGTGGTTGCATAGAAAGTTTTCGAACAGACAGGGAGCAGTATGTCATCCTGAACGGGGTAACTTCCACAGAAACAAGAGTAACTTCAGGTGTGCCCCAGGGCAGCGTAATAGGTCCACTGATTTTTACGATTAACATAAACGATCTGGTTTATGGTATTCACAACGGCCTTAGACTGTTTGCCGATGATGCTGTAGTCTACAGCAAACTGGTATCACACGAAATTTAAGAACAAATCAATGTCGTTTGCTAAAAAAGTGTGCTCTTATGGTCTATCCAGTGACATATGCGGTTGGATAGAAAGTTTTCTAACAGACAGGGAGCCGTATGTCATCCTGAATGGGGTAACTTCAACAAAAAAAACACTAACTTCAGGTGTGCCCCAGGGCAGCGTAATAGGTCCACTGCTTTTTACGATTTACATAAACGATCTGGTTTAAGGTATTGACAACGGCCTTAGACTGGTTGCCGATGATGCTGTAGTCTACAGGAAAGCAGTATCACACGAAAGTTGGGAACAAATCAATGTCGCTTGCTACAAAAAGTGTGCTCTTATGGTCTATCCAGTGACATATGCGGTTGGATAGAAAGTTTTCTGACAGACAGGGAGTAGTATGTCATCCTGAACGGGGTAACTTCCACAGAAACAAGAGTAACTTCAGGTGTGCCCCAGGGCAGCGTAATAGGTCCACTGCTTTTTACTATTAACATAAACGATCTGGTTTATGGTATTCACAATGGCCTTAGACTGTTTGCCTATGATGCTGTAGTCTACAGGAAAGTAGTATCACACGAAAGTTGAGAACAAATCAATGTCGCTTGCTACAAAAAGTGTGCTCTTATGGTCTATCCAGTGACATATGCGGTTGGATAGAAAGTTTTCTAACAGACAGGGAGCAGCATGTCATCCTGAACGGGGTAATTTCAACAGAAACAACAGTTACTTCAGGTGTGTCCCAGGGCAGCGTAATAGGTCCACTGCTTTTTACGATTTACATAAACGATCTGGTTTATGGTATTGACAACGGCCTTAGACTGTTTGCCGATGATGCTCTAGTCTACAGGAAAGTAGTATCACACGAAAGTTGTGAACAAATCAATGTCGCTTGCTACAAAAAGTGTGCTCTTATGGTCTATCCAGTGACATTTGCGGTTGGATAGAAAGTTTTCTAACAGACAGGGAGCCGTATGTCATCCTAAATGGGGTAACTTCAACAAAAAAAAACAGTAACTTCAAGTGTGCCCCAGGGCAGCGTAATAGGTCCACTGGTTTTTACGATTTACATAAACTTAATGGTTGAAGGTATTGACAACGGCCTTAGACTGGTTGCCGATGATGCTGTAGTCTACAGGAAAGCAGTATCACACGAAAGTTGTGAACAAATCAATGTCGCTTGCTACAAAAAGTGTGCTCTTATGGTCTATCCAGTGACATATGCGGTTGGATAGAAAGTTTTCTGACAGACAGGGAGTAGTATGTCATCCTGAACGGGGTAACTTCCACAAAAACAAGAGTAACTTCAGGTGTGCCCCAGGGCAGCGTAATAGGTCCACTGTTTTTTACTATTAACGTAAACGATCTGGTTTATGGTATTCGCAATGGCCTTAGACTGTTTGCCTATGATGCTGTAGTCTACAGGAAAGTAGTATCACACGAAAGTTGAGAACAAATCAATGTCGCTTGCTACAAAAAGTGTGCTCTTATGGTCTATCCAGTGACATATGCGGTTCGATAGAAAGTTTTCTAACAGACAGGGAGCAGCATGTCATCCTGAACGGGGTAATTTCAACAGAAACAACAGTTACTTCAGGTGTGTCCCAGGGCAGCGTAATAGGTCAACTGCTTTTTACGATTTACATAAACGATCTGGTTTATGGTATTCACAACGGCCTTAGACTGTTTGCCGATGATGCTGTAGTCTACAGGAAACTGGTATCACACGAAAGTTGAGAACAAATCAATGTCGTTTGCTACAAAAAGTGTGCTCTTACGGTCTATCCAGTGACATATGCGGTTGGATAGAAAGTTTTCTAACAGACAGGGAGTAGTATGTCATCCTGAACGGGGTAACTTCCACAGAAACAACAGTAACTTCAGGTGTGCCCCAGGGCAGCGTAATAGGTCCACTGCGTTTTACTATTAACGTAAAAGATCTGGTTTATGGTATTCACAATGACCTTAGACTGTTTGCCTATGATGCTGTAGTCTACAGGAAAGTAGTATCACATGAAAGTTGAGAACAAATCAATGTCGCTTGCTACAAAAAGTGTGCTCTTATGGTCTATCCAGTGACATATGTGGTTGGATAGAAAGTTTTCTAACAGACAGGGAGCAGCATGTCATCCTGAACGGGGTAATTTCAACAGAAACAACAGTTACTTCAGGTGTGTCCCAGGGCAGCGTAATAGGACCACTGCTTTTTACGATTTACATAAACGATCTGGTTTATGGTATTGACAACGGCCTTAGACTGTTTGCCGATGATGCTGTAGTCTACAGGAAAGTAGTATCACACGAAAGTTGAGAACAAATCAATGTCGCTTGCTACAAAAAGTGTGCTCTAATGGTCTATCCAGTGACATATGCGGTTGGATACAAAGTTCTCTAACAGACAGTGAGCCGTATGTCATCCTGAACGGTCTAATTTCAACAGAAACAACAGTAACTTCAGGTGTGCCCCAGGGCAGCGTAATAGATCCACTGCTTTTTACGATTTACTTAAACGATGTATTTTATGGTGTTGACAATGGCATTAGACTGTTTGCCGATGATGCTGTAGTCTACAGGAAAGTAGTATCACACGAAAGTTGTGAACAAATCAATGTCGCTTGCTACAAAAAGGGTGCTCTTATGGTCTGTCCAGTCACATATGCAGTTGGATAGAAAGTTTTCTAACAGACAAGGAGCAGTATGTCATCCTGAACGGGGTAATTTCAACAGAAACAAGAGTAACTTCAGGTGTGCCCCAGGGCAGCATAATAGATCCACTGACTTTTAAGATTTACTTAAACGATGTATTTTATGGTATTGACAACGGCCTTAGACTGTTTGCCGATGATGCTGTAGTCTACAGGAAACTAGTATCACACGAAAGTTGTGAACAAATCAATATCGCTTGCTACAAAAAGTGTGCTCTTATGGTCTATCCAGGGACATATGCGGTTGGATAGAAAGTTTTCTAACAGACAGGGAGCAGAATGTCATCCTGAACGGAGTAACTTGAACAAAAAAAACAGTAACTTCAGGTGTGCACCAGGACAGCGTAATAGGTCAACTGTTTTTTACGATTTACATAAACGATCTGGTTAATGGTATTGACTACGGCCTTAGACTGTTTGCCGATGATGCTGTAGTATCCAGGAACGTAGTATCACACGAAATTTGTGAACAAATCAATGTCGCTTGCTACAAAAAGTATGCTCTAATGGTCTATCCTGTGACATATGCGGTTGGATAGAAAGTTTTCTAACAGACAGGGAGCAGTATGCCATCCTGAACGGGGTAACTTCAACAGAAACAAGAGTAACTTCAGGTGTGCCCCAGGGCAGCGTAATAGGTCCACTGCTTTTTACGATTTACATAACCGATCTGGTTTATGGTATTGACAACGGCCCTAGACTGTTTGCCGATGATGCTGTACTCTGCAGGAAAGTAGTATCACACGAAAGTTGTGAACAAATCAATGTCGCTTGCTACAAAAAGGGTGCTCTTATGGTCTGTCCAGTCACATATGCAGTTGGATAGAAAGTTTCCTAACAGACAGGGAGCAGTATGTCATCCTGAACGGGGTAAGTTCAACAGAAACAACAGTAACTTCAGGTGTGCCCCAGGGCAGCGTAATAGGTCCACTGCTTTTTACGATTTACGTATACGATCTGGTTTATGGTATTGACAATGGCCTTAGACTGTTTGCCGATGATGCTGTAGTCTACAGGAAAGTAGTATCACACGAAAGTTGTGAACAAATCAATGTCGCTTGCTACAAAAATATGCTGTTATGGTCTATCCAGTCACATATGCAGTTGGATAGAAAGTTTTCTAACAGACAGGGAGCAGTATGTCATCCTGAACGGGGTAACTTCAACAGAAACAACAGTAACTTAAGGTGTGCCTCAGGGCAGCGTAATAGGTCCACCAGTTTTTACGATTTACATAAACGACCTGGTTTGTGGTATTGACAACGGCCTTAGACTGTTTGCCGATGATGCTGTAGTCTACAGGAAAGTAGTATCACACGAAAGTTGTGAACAAATCAATGTCGCTTGCTACAAAAAGTGTGCTCTTATGGTCTATCCAGTGACATATGCGGATGGATAGAAAGTTTTCTAACAGACAGGGAGCAGTATGTCATCCTGAACGGGGTAACTTCAACAGAAACAAGAGTAAGTTCAGGTGTGCCCCTGGGCAGCATAATAGACCAACAGCTTTTTACGATATACTTAAACGATGTATTTTATGGTATTGACAACGGCCTTACACTGTTTGCCGATGATGCTGTAGTCTACAGGAAAGTAGTATCACACGAAAGTTGTGAACAAATCAATGTCGCTTGCTACAAAAAGTGTGCTCTTATGGTCTATCCTGTGACATATGCGGTTGGATAGATAGTTTTCTAACAGACAGGGAGCAGTATGTCATCCTGAACGGGGTAACTTCAACAAAAAAAAAACAGTAACTTCAGGTGTGCTACAGGGCAGCATAATAGGTCCACTGCTTTTTACTATTTACTTAAACGATGTAATTTTTGGTGTTGACAACGGCATTAGACTGTTTGCGATGATGCTGTAGTCTACAGGAAAGTAGTATCACACGAAAGTTGTGAACAAATCAATGTAGTTTGCTACAAAAAGTGTGCTCTTATGGTCTATCCAGTGGCATATGCGGTTGGATAGAAAGTTTTCTAACAGACAGGGAGCAGTATGTCATCCTGAACGGCGTAACTTCAACAAAAAAAAAAACAGTAACTTCAGGTGTGCCCCAGGGCAGCGTAATAGGTCCACTGCTTTTTACGATTTACTTAAACGATGTATTTTATGGTGTTGATAACGGCATTAGACTGTTTGCCGATGATGCTGTAGTCTACAGGAAAGTAGTATCACACGAAAGTTGTGAACTAATCAATGTCGCTTGCTACAAAAAGTGTGCTCTTATGGTCTATCCAGTGACATATGCGGTTGGATAGAAAGTTTTCTAACAGACAGGGAGTAGTATGTCATCCTGAACGGGGTAACTTTAACAGAAACAAGAGTAACTTCAGGTGTGCCCCAGGGCAGCATAATACATCCACTGATTTTTAAGATTTACTTAAACGATGTATTTTATGGTATTGACAACGGCCTTAGAATGTTTGCCGATGATGCTGTAGTCTACAGGAAACTAGTATCACACGAAAGTTGTGAACAAATCAATGTCGCTTGCTACAAAAAGTGTGCTCTTATGGTCTATCCAGAGACATATGCGGTTGGATAGAATGTTTTCTAACAGACAGGGGCAGTATGTCAACCTGAACGGGGTAACTTCAACAAAAAAAACAGGAACTTCAGGTGTGCACCAGGGCAGCGTAATAGGTCCACTGCTTTTTACGATTTACATAAACGATCTGGTTTATGGTATTGACAACGGCCTTAGACTGTTTGCCGATGATGCTGTAGTCTCCAGGAAAGTAGTATCAAACGAAATTTGTGAACAAATCAATGTCGCTTGCTACAAAAAGTGTGCTCTTATGGTCTATCCTGTGACATATGCGGTTGGATAGAAAGTTTTCTAACAGACAGGGAGCAGTATGTCATCCTGAATGGGGTAACTTCAACAGAAACAACAGTAACTGCAGGTGTGCCCCAGGGCAGCGTAATAGGTACACTGCTTTTTACGGTTTACATAAACGACCTGGTTTATGGTATTGACAACGGCCTTAGACTGTTTGCCGATGATGCTGTAGTCTACAGGAAAGTAGTATCACACGAAAGTTGTGAACAAATCAACGTCGCTTGCTACAAAAAGTGTGCTCCTATGGTCTATCCAGTGACATATGCGGTTGGATAGAAAGTTTTCTAACAGACAGGGAGCAGTATGTCATCCTGAACGGGGTAACTTCAACAGAAACAAGAGTAAGTTCAGGTGTGCCCCTGGGCAGCATAATAGCCCCACAGCTTTTTACGATATACTTAAACGATGTATTTTATGGTATTGACAACGGCCTTAGACTGTTTGCCGATGATGCTGTAGTCTACAGGAAAGTAGTATCACACGAAAGTTGTGAACAAATCAATGTCGCTTGCTACAAAAAGTGTGCTCTTATGGTCTATCCTGTGACATATGCGGTTGGATAGATAGTTTTCTAACAGACAGGGAGCAGTATGTCATCCTGAACGGGGTAACTTCAACAAAAAAAAAACAGTAACTTCAGGTGTGCCCCAGGGCAGCGTAATAGGTCCACTGCTTTTTACGATTTACATAAACGATCAGGTTTAAGGTATTGACAACGGCCTTAGACTGTTTGCCGATGATGCTGTAGTCTACAGGAATGTAGTGTCACACGAAAGTTATGAACAAATCAATGTCGCTTGCTACAAAAAGTGTGCTCTTATGGTCTATCCAGTAACATATGCGGTTGCATAGAAAGTTTTCTAACAGACAGGGAGCAGTATGTCATCCTGAACGGGATAACTTCCACAGAAACAAGAGTAACTTCAGGTGTGCCCCAGGGCAGCGCAATAGGTCCACTGCTTTTTACGATTTACATAAACGATCTCGTTTATGGTATTCACAACCGCCTTAGACTGTTTGCCGATGATGCTGTAGTCTACAGGAAACTAGTATCACACGAAAGTTGAGAACAAAGCAATGTCGTTTGCTACAAAAAGTGTGCTCTTATGGTCTATCCAGTGACATATGCGGTTGGATAGAAAGTTTTCTAACAGACAGGGAGCAGCATGTCATCCTGAACGGGGTAATTTCAACAGAAACAACAGTTACTTCAGGTGTGCCCCAGGGCAGCGTTATAGGTCCACTGCTTTTTACGATTTACATAAACGATCTGGTTTATGGTATTGACAACGGCCTTAGACTGTTTGTCGATGATGCTGTAGTCTACAGGATAGTAGTATCACACGAAAGTTGTGAACAAATCAATGTAGTTTGCTACAAAAAGTGTGCTCTTATCATCTATCCAGTGACATATGCGGTTGGATAGAAAGTTTTCAAACAGACAGGGAGCAGTATGTCATCCTGAACGGCGTAACTTCAACAAAAAAAAAAAAAAACTTCAGGTGTGCCCCAGGGCAGCGTAATAGGTCCACTGCTTTTTACGATTTACATAAACGATCTGCTTTATGGTATTCACAACGGCCTTAGACTGTTTGCCGATGATGCTGTAGTCTACAGGAAAGTAGTATCACACGAAAGTTGTGAACAAATCAATGTCGCTTGCTACAAAAAGTGTGCTCCAATGGTCTATCCAGTGACATATGCGGTTGGATACAAAGTTTTCTAACAGACAGTGAGCCGTATGTCATCCTGAACGGTCTCATTTCAACAGAAACAACGGTAACTTCAGGTGTGACCCAGGGCAGCGTAATAGGTCCACTGCTTTTTACGATTTACTTAAACGATGTATTTTATGGTGTTGACAACGGCATTAGACTGTTTGCCAATGATGCTGTAGTCTACAGGAAAGTAGTATCACACGAAAGTTGTGAACAAATCAATGTCGCTTGCTACAAAAAGTGTGCTCTTATGGTCTATCCAGTGACATATGCAGTTGGATAGAAAGTTTTCTAACAGACAGGAAGCAGTATGTCATCCTGAACGGGGTAACTTCAATAGAAACAAGTGTAACTTCAGGTGTGCCCCAGGGCAGCGTAATAGGTCCACTGCTTTTTTCGATTTACATAAACGATCTGGTTAATGGTATTGACAACGGCCTTAGACTGTTTGCCGATGATGCTGTACTCTCCAGGAAAGTAGTATCACACGAAATTTGTGAACAAATCAATGTCGCCTGCTACAAAAAGTGTGCTCTTATGGTCTATCCTGTGACATATGCGGTTTGATAGAAAGTTTTCTAACAGACAGGGAGCAGTATGTCATCCTGAACAGGGTAACTTCAATAGAAACAAGTGTAACTTCAGGTGTGCCCCAGGGCAGCGTAATAGGTCCACTGCTTTTTTCGATTTACATAAACGATCTGTTTTATGGTATTGACAACGGCCTTAGACTGTTTGCCGATGATGCTGTACTCTGCAGGAAAGTAGTATCACATGAAAATTGTGAACAAATCAATGTCGCTTGCTACAAAAAGTGTGCTCTTATGGTCTATCCAGTCACATATGCAGTTGGATAGAAGGTTTTCTAACAGACAGGGAGCAGTATGTCATCCTGAACGGGGTAACTTCAACAGAAACAAGAGTAACTTCAGGTGTGACCCAGGGCAGCGTAATAGGTCCACTGCTTTTTATGATTTACATAAACGATCTGTTTTATGGTATTGACAACGGCCTTAGACTGTTTGCCGATGATGCTGTACTCTGCAGGAAAGTAGTATCACATGAAAATTGTGAACAAATCAATGTCGCTTGCTACAAAAAGTGTGCTCTTATGGTCTATCCAGTCACATATGCAGTTGGATAGAAAGTTTTCTAACAGACAGGGAGCAGTATGTCATCCTGAGCGGGGTAACTTCAACAGAAACAAGAGTAACTTAAGGTGTGCCCCGGGGCATCGTAATAGGTCCACTGCTTTTTACGATTTACTTAAACGATGTATTTTATGGTATTGACAACGGCCTCAGACTGTTTGCCGATGATGTTGTAGTCTACAGGAAAGTAGTATCACACGAAAGTTGTGAACTAATCAATGTCGCTTGCTACAAAAAGTGTGCTCTTATGGTCTATCCAGTGACATATGAGGTTGGACAGAAAGTTTTCTAACAGGCAGGGAGCAGTATGTCATCCTGAACGGGGTAACTTCAACAGAAACAAGAGTAACTTCAGGTGTGCCCCAGGGCAGCGTAATAGGTCCACTGCTTTTTACGATTTACATAAACGATCTGGTTTATGGTATTGTCAACGGCCTTAGACTGTTTGCCGATGATGCTGTAGTCTACAGGAAAGTAGTATCACACGAAAGTTGTGAACAAATCAATATCGCTTGCTACAAAAAGTGTGCTCTTATGGTCTATCCAGTAATATATGTGGTTGCATAGAAAGTTTTCGAACAGACAGGGAGCAGTATGTCATCCTGAACGGGGTAACTTCCACAGAAACAAGAGTAACTTCAGGTGTGCCCCAGGGCAGCGTAATAGGTCCACTGATTTTTACGATTAACATAAACGATCTGGTTTATGGTATTCACAACGGCCTTAGACTGTTTGCCGATGATGCTGTAGTCTACAGCAAACTGGTATCACACGAAATTTAAGAACAAATCAATGTCGTTTGCTAAAAAAGTGTGCTCTTATGGTCTATCCAGTGACATATGCGGTTGGATAGAAAGTTTTCTAACAGACAGGGAGCCGTATGTCATCCTGAATGGGGTAACTTCAACAAAAAAAACAGTAACTTCAGGTGTGCCCCAGGGCAGCGTAATAGGTCCACTGCTTTTTACGATTTACATAAACGATCTGGTTTAAGGTATTGACAACGGCCTTAGACTGGTTGCCGATGATGCTGTAGTCTGCAGGAAAGCAGTATCACACGAAAGTTGTGAACAAATCAATGTCGCTTGCTACAAAAAGTGTGCTCTTATGGTCTATCCAGTGACATATGCGGTTGGATAGAAAGTTTTCTGACAGACAGGGAGTAGTATGTCATCCTGAACGGGGTAACTTCCACAGAAACAAGAGTAACTTCAGGTGTGCCCCAGGGCAGCGTAATAGGTCCACTGCTTTTTACTATTAACATAAACGATCTGGTTTATGGTATTCACAATGGCCTTAGACTGTTTGCCTATGATGCTGTAGTCTACAGGAAAGTAGTATCACACGAAAGTTGAGAACAAATCAATATCGCTTGCTACAAAAAGTGTGCTCTTATGGTCTATCCAGTAATATATGTGGTTGCATAGAAAGTTTTCGAACAGACAGGGAGCAGTATGTCATCCTGAACGGGGTAACTTCCACAGAAACAAGAGTAACTTCAGGTGTGCCCCAGGGCAGCGTAATAGGTCCACTGATTTTTACGATTAACATAAACGATCTGGTTTATGGTATTCACAACGGCCTTAGACTGTTTGCCGATGATGCTGTAGTCTGCAGGAAACTGGTATCACACGAAATTTGAGAAAAAAACAATGTCGTTTGCTAAAAAAGTGTGCTCTTATGGTCTATCCAGTGACATATGCGGTTGGATAGAAAGTTTTCTAACAGACAGGGAGCCGTATGTCATCCTGAATGGGGTAACTTCAACAAAAAAAACACTAACTTCAGGTGTGCCCCAGGGCAGCGTAATAGGTCCACTGCTTTTTACGATTTACATAAACGATCTGGTTTAAGGTATTGACA
The DNA here is from genome assembly GCF_023898315.1 of Schistocerca nitens. Taxonomy (NCBI): domain Eukaryota; kingdom Metazoa; phylum Arthropoda; class Insecta; order Orthoptera; family Acrididae; genus Schistocerca; species Schistocerca nitens. The sequence goes on from NC_064617.1 coordinate 910,536,631, forward strand.
ACGGCCTTAGACTGGTTGCCGATGATGCTGTAGTCTACAGGAAAGCAGTATCACACGAAAGTTGGGAACAAATCAATGTCGCTTGCTACAAAAAGTGTGCTCTTATGGTCTATCCAGTGACATATGCGGTTGGATAGAAAGTTTTCTGACAGACAGGGAGTAGTATGTCATCCTGAACGGGGTAACTTCCACAGAAACAAGAGTAACTTCAGGTGTGCCCCAGGGCAGCGTAATAGGTCCACTGCTTTTTACTATTAACATAAACGATCTGGTTTATGGTATTCACAATGGCCTTAGACTGTTTGCCTATGATGCTGTAGTCTACAGGAAAGTAGTATCACACGAAAGTTGAGAACAAATCAATGTCGCTTGCTACAAAAAGTGTGCTCTTATGGTCTATCCAGTGACATATGCGGTTGGATAGAAAGTTTTCTAACAGACAGGGAGCAGCATGTCATCCTGAACGGGGTAATTTCAACAGAAACAACAGTTACTTCAGGTGTGTCCCAGGGCAGCGTAATAGGTCCACTGCTTTTTACGATTTACATAAACGATCTGGTTTATGGTATTGACAACGGCCTTAGACTGTTTGCCGATGATGCTCTAGTCTACAGGAAAGTAGTATCACACGAAAGTTGTGAACAAATCAATGTCGCTTGCTACAAAAAGTGTGCTCTTATGGTCTATCCAGTGACATTTGCGGTTGGATAGAAAGTTTTCTAACAGACAGGGAGCCGTATGTCATCCTAAATGGGGTAACTTCAACAAAAAAAAACAGTAACTTCAAGTGTGCCCCAGGGCAGCGTAATAGGTCCACTGGTTTTTACGATTTACATAAACTTAATGGTTGAAGGTATTGACAACGGCCTTAGACTGGTTGCCGATGATGCTGTAGTCTACAGGAAAGCAGTATCACACGAAAGTTGTGAACAAATCAATGTCGCTTGCTACAAAAAGTGTGCTCTTATGGTCTATCCAGTGACATATGCGGTTGGATAGAAAGTTTTCTGACAGACAGGGAGTAGTATGTCATCCTGAACGGGGTAACTTCCACAAAAACAAGAGTAACTTCAGGTGTGCCCCAGGGCAGCGTAATAGGTCCACTGTTTTTTACTATTAACGTAAACGATCTGGTTTATGGTATTCGCAATGGCCTTAGACTGTTTGCCTATGATGCTGTAGTCTACAGGAAAGTAGTATCACACGAAAGTTGAGAACAAATCAATGTCGCTTGCTACAAAAAGTGTGCTCTTATGGTCTATCCAGTGACATATGCGGTTCGATAGAAAGTTTTCTAACAGACAGGGAGCAGCATGTCATCCTGAACGGGGTAATTTCAACAGAAACAACAGTTACTTCAGGTGTGTCCCAGGGCAGCGTAATAGGTCAACTGCTTTTTACGATTTACATAAACGATCTGGTTTATGGTATTCACAACGGCCTTAGACTGTTTGCCGATGATGCTGTAGTCTACAGGAAACTGGTATCACACGAAAGTTGAGAACAAATCAATGTCGTTTGCTACAAAAAGTGTGCTCTTACGGTCTATCCAGTGACATATGCGGTTGGATAGAAAGTTTTCTAACAGACAGGGAGTAGTATGTCATCCTGAACGGGGTAACTTCCACAGAAACAACAGTAACTTCAGGTGTGCCCCAGGGCAGCGTAATAGGTCCACTGCGTTTTACTATTAACGTAAAAGATCTGGTTTATGGTATTCACAATGACCTTAGACTGTTTGCCTATGATGCTGTAGTCTACAGGAAAGTAGTATCACATGAAAGTTGAGAACAAATCAATGTCGCTTGCTACAAAAAGTGTGCTCTTATGGTCTATCCAGTGACATATGTGGTTGGATAGAAAGTTTTCTAACAGACAGGGAGCAGCATGTCATCCTGAACGGGGTAATTTCAACAGTAACAACAGTTACTTCAGGTGTGTCCCAGGGCAGCGTAATAGGACCACTGCTTTTTACGATTTACATAAACGATCTGGTTTATGGTATTGACAACGGCCTTAGACTGTTTGCCGATGATGCTGTAGTCTACAGGAAAGTAGTATCACACGAAAGTTGAGAACAAATCAATGTCGCTTGCTACAAAAAGTGTGCTCTAATGGTCTATCCAGTGACATATGCGGTTGGATACAAAGTTCTCTAACAGACAGTGAGCCGTATGTCATCCTGAACGGTCTAATTTCAACAGAAACAACAGTAACTTCAGGTGAGCCCCAGGGCAGCGTAATAGATCCACTGCTTTTTACGATTTACTTAAACGATGTATTTTATGGTGTTGACAACGGCATTAGACTGTTTGCCGATGATGCTGTAGTCTACAGGAAAGTAGTATCACACGAAAGTTGTGAACAAATCAATGTCGCTTGCTACAAAAAGGGTGCTCTTATGGTCTGTCCAGTCACATATGCAGTTGGATAGAAAGTTTTCTAACAGACAAGGAGCAGTATGTCATCCTGAACGGGGTAATTTCAACAGAAACAAGAGTAACTTCAGGTGTGCCCCAGGGCAGCATAATAGATCCACTGACTTTTAAGATTTACTTAAACGATGTATTTTATGGTATTGACAACGGCCTTAGACTGTTTGCCGATGATGCTGTAGTCTACAGGAAACTAGTATCACACGAAAGTTGTGAACAAATCAATATCGCTTGCTACAAAAAGTGTGCTCTTATGGTCTATCCAGGGACATATGCGGTTGGATAGAAAGTTTTCTAACAGACAGGGAGCAGAATGTCATCCTGAACGGAGTAACTTGAACAAAAAAAACAGTAACTTCAGGTGTGCACCAGGACAGCGTAATAGGTCCACTGTTTTTTACGATTTACATAAACGATCTGGTTAATGGTATTGACTACGGCCTTAGACTGTTTGCCGATGATGCTGTAGTATCCAGGAACGTAGTATCACACGAAATTTGTGAACAAATCAATGTCGCTTGCTACAAAAAGTATGCTCTAATGGTCTATCCTGTGACATATGCGGTTGGATAGAAAGTTTTCTAACAGACAGGGAGCAGTATGCCATCCTGAACGGGGTAACTTCAACAGAAACAAGAGTAACTTCAGGTGTGCCCCAGGGCAGCGTAATAGGTCCACTGCTTTTTACGATTTACATAACCGATCTGGTTTATGGTATTGACAACGGCCCTAGACTGTTTGCCGATGATGCTGTACTCTGCAGGAAAGTAGTATCACACGAAAGTTGTGAACAAATCAATGTCGCTTGCTACAAAAAGGGTGCTCTTATGGTCTGTCCAGTCACATATGCAGTTGGATAGAAAGTTTCCTAACAGACAGGGAGCAGTATGTCATCCTGAACGGGGTAAGTTCAACAGAAACAACAGTAACTTCAGGTGTGCCCCAGGGCAGCGTAATAGGTCCACTGCTTTTTACGATTTACATATACGATCTGGTTTATGGTATTGACAATGGCCTTAGACTGTTTGCCGATGATGCTGTAGTCTACAGGAAAGTAGTATCACACGAAAGTTGTGAACAAATCAATGTCGCTTGCTACAAAAATATGCTGTTATGGTCTATCCAGTCACATATGCAGTTGGATAGAAAGTTTTCTAACAGACAGGGAGCAGTATGTCATCCTGAACGGGGTAACTTCAACAGAAACAACAGTAACTTAAGGTGTGCCTCAGGGCAGCGTAATAGGTCCACCAGTTTTTACGATTTACATAAACGACCTGGTTTGTGGTATTGACAACGGCCTTAGACTGTTTGCCTATGATGCTGTAGTCTACAGGAAAGTAGTATCACACGAAAGTTGTGAACAAATCAATGTCGCTTGCTACAAAAAGTGTGCTCTTATGGTCTATCCAGTGACATATGCGGATGGATAGAAAGTTTTCTAACAGACAGGGAGCAGTATGTCATCCTGAACGGGGTAACTTCAACAGAAACAAGAGTAAGTTCAGGTGTGCCCCTGGGCAGCATAATAGACCCACAGCTTTTTACGATATACTTAAACGATGTATTTTATGGTATTGACAACGGCCTTACACTGTTTGCCGATGATGCTGTAGTCTACAGGAAAGTAGTATCACACGAAAGTTGTGAACAAATCAATGTCGCTTGCTACAAAAAGTGTGCTCTTATGGTCTATCCTGTGACATATGCGGTTGGATAGATAGTTTTCTAACAGACAGGGAGCAGTATGTCATCCTGAACGGGGTAACTTCAACAAAAAAAAAACAGTAACTTCAGGTGTGCTACAGGGCAGCATAATAGGTCCACTGCTTTTTACTATTTACTTAAACGATGTAATTTTTGGTGTTGACAACGGCATTAGACTGTTTGCGATGATGCTGTAGTCTACAGGAAAGTAGTATCACACGAAAGTTGTGAACAAATCAATGTAGTTTGCTACAAAAAGTGTGCTCTTATGGTCTATCCAGTGGCATATGCGGTTGGATAGAAAGTTTTCTAACAGACAGGGAGCAGTATGTCATCCTGAACGGCGTAACTTCAACAAAAAAAAAAACAGTAACTTCAGGTGTGCCCCAGGGCAGCGTAATAGGTCCACTGCTTTTTACGATTTACTTAAACGATGTATTTTATGGTGTTGATAACGGCATTAGACTGTTTGCCGATGATGCTGTAGTCTACAGGAAAGTAGTATCACACGAAAGTTGTGAACTAATCAATGTCGCTTGCTACAAAAAGTGTGCTCTTATGGTCTATCCAGTGACATATGCGGTTGGATAGAAAGTTTTCTAACAGACAGGGAGTAGTATGTCATCCTGAACGGGGTAACTTTAACAGAAACAAGAGTAACTTCAGGTGTGCCCCAGGGCAGCATAATACATCCACTGATTTTTAAGATTTACTTAAACGATGTATTTTATGGTATTGACAACGGCCTTAGAATGTTTGCCGATGATGCTGTAGTCTACAGGAAACTAGTATCACACGAAAGTTGTGAACAAATCAATGTCGCTTGCTACAAAAAGTGTGCTCTTATGGTCTATCCAGAGACATATGCGGTTGGATAGAATGTTTTCTAACAGACAGGGGCAGTATGTCAACCTGAACGGGGTAACTTCAACAAAAAAAACAGGAACTTCAGGTGTGCACCAGGGCAGCGTAATAGGTCCACTGCTTTTTACGATTTACATAAACGATCTGGTTTATGGTATTGACAACGGCCTTAGACTGTTTGCCGATGATGCTGTAGTCTCCAGGAAAGTAGTATCAAACGAAATTTGTGAACAAATCAATGTCGCTTGCTACAAAAAGTGTGCTCTTATGGTCTATCCTGTGACATATGCGGTTGGATAGAAAGTTTTCTAACAGACAGGGAGCAGTATGTCATCCTGAATGGGGTAACTTCAACAGAAACAACAGTAACTGCAGGTGTGCCCCAGGGCAGCGTAATAGGTACACTGCTTTTTACGGTTTACATAAACGACCTGGTTTATGGTATTGACAACGGCCTTAGACTGTTTGCCGATGATGCTGTAGTCTACAGGAAAGTAGTATCACACGAAAGTTGTGAACAAATCAACGTCGCTTGCTACAAAAAGTGTGCTCCTATGGTCTATCCAGTGACATATGCGGTTGGATAGAAAGTTTTCTAACAGACAGGGAGCAGTATGTCATCCTGAACGGGGTAACTTCAACAGAAACAAGAGTAAGTTCAGGTGTGCCCCTGGGCAGCATAATAGCCCCACAGCTTTTTACGATATACTTAAACGATGTATTTTATGGTATTGACAACGGCCTTAGACTGTTTGCCGATGATGCTGTAGTCTACAGGAAAGTAGTATCACACGAAAGTTGTGAACAAATCAATGTCGCTTGCTACAAAAAGTGTGCTCTTATGGTCTATCCTGTGACATATGCGGTTGGATAGATAGTTTTCTAACAGACAGGGAGCAGTATGTCATCCTGAACGGGGTAACTTCAACAAAAAAAAAACAGTAACTTCAGGTGTGCCCCAGGGCAGCGTAATAGGTCCACTGCTTTTTACGATTTACATAAACGATCAGGTTTAAGGTATTGACAACGGCCTTAGACTGTTTGCCGATGATGCTGTAGTCTACAGGAATGTAGTGTCACACGAAAGTTATGAACAAATCAATGTCGCTTGCTACAAAAAGTGTGCTCTTATGGTCTATCCAGTAACATATGCGGTTGCATAGAAAGTTTTCTAACAGACAGGGAGCAGTATGTCATCCTGAACGGGATAACTTCCACAGAAACAAGAGTAACTTCAGGTGTGCCCCAGGGCAGCGCAATAGGTCCACTGCTTTTTACGATTTACATAAACGATCTCGTTTATGGTATTCACAACCGCCTTAGACTGTTTGCCGATGATGCTGTAGTCTACAGGAAACTAGTATCACACGAAAGTTGAGAACAAAGCAATGTCGTTTGCTACAAAAAGTGTGCTCTTATGGTCTATCCAGTGACATATGCGGTTGGATAGAAAGTTTTCTAACAGACAGGGAGCAGCATGTCATCCTGAACGGGGTAATTTCAACAGAAACAACAGTTACTTCAGGTGTGCCCCAGGGCAGCGTTATAGGTCCACTGCTTTTTACGATTTACATAAACGATCTGGTTTATGGTATTGACAACGGCCTTAGACTGTTTGTCGATGATGCTGTAGTCTACAGGATAGTAGTATCACACGAAAGTTGTGAACAAATCAATGTAGTTTGCTACAAAAAGTGTGCTCTTATCTTCTATCCAGTGACATATGCGGTTGGATAGAAAGTTTTCAAACAGACAGGGAGCAGTATGTCATCCTGAACGGCGTAACTTCAACAAAAAAAAAAAAAAAAACTTCAGGTGTGCCCCAGGGCAGCGTAATAGGTCCACTGCTTTTTACGATTTACATAAACGATCTGCTTTATGGTATTCACAACGGCCTTAGACTGTTTGCCGATGATGCTGTAGTCTACAGGAAAGTAGTATCACACGAAAGTTGTGAACAAATCAATGTCGCTTGCTACAAAAAGTGTGCTCCAATGGTCTATCCAGTGACATATGCGGTTGGATACAAAGTTTTCTAACAGACAGTGAGCCGTATGTCATCCTGAACGGTCTCATTTCAACAGAAACAACGGTAACTTCAGGTGTGACCCAGGGCAGCGTAATAGGTCCACTGCTTTTTACGATTTACTTAAACGATGTATTTTATGGTGTTGACAACGGCATTAGACTGTTTGCCAATGATGCTGTAGTCTACAGGAAAGTAGTATCACACGAAAGTTGTGAACAAATCAATGTCGCTTGCTACAAAAAGTGTGCTCTTATGGTCTATCCAGTGACATATGCAGTTGGATAGAAAGTTTTCTAACAGACAGGAAGCAGTATGTCATCCTGAACGGGGTAACTTCAATAGAAACAAGTGTAACTTCAGGTGTGCCCCAGGGCAGCGTAATAGGTCCACTGCTTTTTTCGATTTACATAAACGATCTGGTTAATGGTATTGACAACGGCCTTAGACTGTTTGCCGATGATGCTGTACTCTCCAGGAAAGTAGTATCACACGAAATTTGTGAACAAATCAATGTCGCCTGCTACAAAAAGTGTGCTCTTATGGTCTATCCTGTGACATATGCGGTTTGATAGAAAGTTTTCTAACAGACAGGGAGCAGTATGTCATCCTGAACAGGGTAACTTCAATAGAAACAAGTGTAACTTCAGGTGTGCCCCAGGGCAGCGTAATAGGTCCACTGCTTTTTTCGATTTACATAAACGATCTGTTTTATGGTATTGACAACGGCCTTAGACTGTTTGCCGATGATGCTGTACTCTGCAGGAAAGTAGTATCACATGAAAATTGTGAACAAATCAATGTCGCTTGCTACAAAAAGTGTGCTCTTATGGTCTATCCAGTCACATATGCAGTTGGATAGAAGGTTTTCTAACAGACAGGGAGCAGTATGTCATCCTGAACGGGGTAACTTCAACAGAAACAAGAGTAACTTCAGGTGTGACCCAGGGCAGCGTAATAGGTCCACTGCTTTTTATGATTTACATAAACGATCTGTTTTATGGTATTGACAACGGCCTTAGACTGTTTGCCGATGATGCTGTACTCTGCAGGAAAGTAGTATCACATGAAAATTGTGAACAAATCAATGTCGCTTGCTACAAAAAGTGTGCTCTTATGGTCTATCCAGTCACATATGCAGTTGGATAGAAAGTTTTCTAACAGACAGGGAGCAGTATGTCATCCTGAGCGGGGTAACTTCAACAGAAACAAGAGTAACTTAAGGTGTGCCCCGGGGCATCGTAATAGGTCCACTGCTTTTTACGATTTACTTAAACGATGTATTTTATGGTATTGACAACGGCCTCAGACTGTTTGCCGATGATGCTGTAGTCTACAGGAAAGTAGTATCACACGAAAGTTGTGAACTAAACAATGTCGCTTGCTACAAAAAGTGTGCTCTTATGGTCTATCCAGTGACATATGAGGTTGGACAGAAAGTTTTCTAACAGGCAGGGAGCAGTATGTCATCCTGAACGGGGTAACTTCAACAGAAACAAAAGTAGCTTCACGTGTGCCCCTGGGCAGCACAATAGATCCACTGGATTTTAAGATCTACTTAAACGATGTATTTTATGGTAATTACAACGGCCTTAGAGTGTTTGCCGATGATGCTGTAGTCTGCAGAAAAGTAGTATCACACGAAAGTTGTGAACAAGTCAATGTCGCTGGCTACAAAAAGTGTGCTCGTATGGTCTATAAAGTGACATATGCGGTTGGATAGAAAGTTTTCTAACAGACAGGGAGCAGTATGTCATCCTGAACGGGGTAACTTCCACAGAAAAACAGTAACTTCAGGTGTGCCCCAGGGCAGCGTAATAGGTCCACTGCTTTTTACGATTTACATAAACGATCTGCTTTATGGTATTGACAACGGCCTTAGACTGTTTGCCGATGATGCTGTAGTCTACAGGAAAGTAGTATCACACGAAAGTTGAGAACAAATCAATGTCGCTTGCTACAAAAAGTGTGCTCTAATGGTCAATCCAATGACATATGCGGTTGGATGGAAAGATTTCTAACAGACAGGGAGCAGTATGTCATCCTGAACGGTCTAATTTCAGCAGAAACAACAGTAACTTCAGGTGTGACCCAGGGCAGCGTAACAGGTCCACTGCCTTTTACGATTTACTTAAACGATGTATCTTATGGTGTTGACAACGGCATTAGACAGTTTGCCGATGATGCTGTAGTCTACAGGAAAGTAGTATCACACGAAAGTTGTGAACAAATCAATGTCGCCTGCTCCAAAGGTGTGCTCTTATGGTCTATCCAGTGACATATGCGGTTGGATAGAAAGTTTTCAAACAGACAGGGAGCAGTATGTCATCCTGAACGGGGTAACTTCAACAAAAAAAACAGTAACTTCAGGTGTGCACCAGGGCAGCGTAATAGGTCCACTGCTTTTTACGATTTACTTAAACGATGTATTTTATGGTGTTGACAACGGCATTAGACAGTTTGCCGATGATGCTGTAGTCTACAGGAAAGTAGTATCACACGAAAGTTGTGAACAAATCAATGTCGCCTGCTACAAAGGTGTGCTCTTATGGTCTATCCAGTGACATATGCGGTTGGATAGAAAGTTTTCTAACAGACAGGCAGCAGTATGTCATCCTGAACAGGGTAACTTCAACAGAAACAAGTGTAACTTCAGGTGTGCCCCAGGGCAGCGTAATAGGTCCACTGCTTTTTTCGATTTACATAAACGATCTGGTTTATGGTATTGACAACGGCCTTAGACTGGTTGCCGATGATGCTGTAGTCTACAGGAAAGTAGTATCACACGAAAGTTGTGAACTAATCAATGTCGCTTGCTACAAAAAGTGTGCTCTAGTGGTATATACAGTGACATACGCAGTTGGATAGAAAGTTTTCTAACAGACAGGGAGCAGTATGTCATCCTGAACGGGGTAACTTCAATAGAAACAAGAGTAACTTCAGGTGTGCCCCAGAGCAGCGTAATAGGTCCACTGCTTTTTACGATTTACATAAACGATCTGGTTTATGGTATTGACAACGGCCTTAGACTGTTTGCCGATGATGCTGTATTCTGCAGGAAAGTAGTATCACACGAAAGTTGTGAACAAATCAATGTCGCTTGCTACAAAAAGGGTGCTCTTATGGTCTGTCCAGTCACATATGCAGTTGGATAGAAGGTTTTCTAACAGACAGGGAGCAGTATGTCATCCTGAACGGGGTAACTTCAACAGAAACAAGAGTAACTTCAGGTGTGCCCCAGAGCAGCGTAATAGGTCCACTGCTTTTTACGATTTACTTAAATATGTATTTTATGGTATTGACAACGGCCTTAGACTGTTTGCCGATGATGCTGTAGTCTACAGGAAAGTAGTATCACACGAAAGTTGTGAACAAATCAATATCGCTTGCTACAAAAAGTGTGCTCTTATGGTCTATCCAGTAATATATGTGGTTGCATAGAAAGTTTTCGAACAGACAGGGAGCAGTACGTCATCCTGAACTAGGTATCTTCCACAGAAACAAGAGTAACTTCAGGTGTGCCCCAGGGCAGCGTAATAGGTCCACTGATTTTTACGATTAACATAAACGATCTGGTTTATGGTATTCACAACGGCCTTAGACTGTTTGCCGATGATGCTGTAGTCTACAGCAAACTGGTATCACACGAAATTTGAGAACAAATCAATGTCGTTTGCTAAAAAAGTGTGCTCTTATGGTCTATCCAGTGACATATGCGGTTGGATAGAAAGTTTTCTAACAGACAGGGAGCCGTATGTCATCCTGAATGGGGTAACTTCAACAAAAAAAACAGTAACTTCAGGTGTGCCCCAGGGCAGCGTAATAGGTCCACTGCTTTTTACGATTTACATAAACGATCTGGTTTAAGGTATTGACAACGGCCTTAGACTGGTTGCCGATGATGCTGTAGTCTGCAGGAAAGCAGTATCACACGAAAGTTGAGAACAAATCAATATCGCTTGCTACAAAAAGTGTGCTCTTATGGTCTATCCAGTAATATATGTGGTTGCATAGAAAGTTTTCGAACAGACAGGGAGCAGTATTTCATCCTGAACGGGGTAACTTCCACAGAAACAAGAGTAACTTCAGGTGTGCCCCAGGGCAGCGTAATAGGTCCACTGATTTTTACGATTAACATAAACGATCTGGTTTATGGTATTCACAACGGCCTGAGACTGTTTGCCGATGATGCTGTAGTCTGCAGGAAACTGGTATCACACGAAATTTGAGAAAAAAACAATGTCGTTTGCTAAAAAAGTGTGCTCTTATGGTCTATCCAGTGACATATGCGGTTGGATAGAAAGTTTTCTAACAGACAGGGAGCCGTATGTCATCCTGAATGGGGTAACTTCAACAAAAAAAACACTAACTTCAGGTGTGCCCCAGGGCAGCGTAATAGGTCCACTGCTTTTTACGATTTACATAAACGATCTGGTTTAAGGTATTGACAACGGCCTTAGACTGGTTGCCGATGATGCTGTAGTCTACAGGAAAGCAGTATCACACGAAATTTGTGAACAAATCAATGTCGCTTGCTACAAAAAGTGTGTTCTTCTGGTCTATCCAGTGACATATGCGGTTGGATAGAAAGTTTTCTAACAGACAGGGAGCAGCATGTCATCCTGAACGGGGTAATTTCAACAGAAACAACAGTTACTTCAGGTGTGTCCCAGGGCAGCGTAATAGGTCCACTGCTTTTTACGATTTACATAAACGATCTGGTTTATGGTATTCACAACGGCCTTAGACTGTTTGCCGATGATGCTGTAGTCTACAGGAAACTGGTATCACACGAAAGTTGAGAACAAATCAATGTAGTTTGCTACAAAAAGTGTGCTCTTACGGTCTATCCAGTGACATATGCGGTTGGATAGAAAGTTTTCTAACAGACAGGGAGCCGTATGTCATCCTGAATGGGGTAACTTCAACAAAAAAAAAACAGTAACTTCAGGTGTGTCCCAGGGCAGCGTAATAGGTCCACTGCTTTTTACGATTTACATAAACGATCTGGTTTAAGGTATTGACAACGGCCTTAGAATGGTTGCCGTTGATGCTGTAGTCTACAGGAAAGCAGTATCACACGAAAGTTGTGAACAAATTAATGTCGCTTGCTACAAAAAGTGTGCTCTTATGGTCTATCCAGTGACATATGCGGTTGGATAGAAAGTTTTCTGACAGACAGGGAGTAGTATGTCATCCTGAACGGGGTAACTTCCACAGAAACAACAGTAACTTCAGGTGTGCCCCAGGGCAGCGTAATAGGTCCACTGCTTTTTACTATTAACGTAAAAGATCTGGTTTATGGTATTCACAATGACGTTAGACTGTTTGCCTATGATGCTGTAGTCTACAGGAAAGTAGTATCACACGAAAGTTGAGAACAAATCTATGTCGCTTGCTACAAAAAGTGTGCTCTTATGGTCTATCCAGTGACATATGCGGTTGGATAGAAAGTTTTCTAACAGACAGGGAGCAGCATGTCATCCTGAACGGGGTAATTTCAACAGAAACAACAGTTACTTCAGGTGTGTCCCAGGGCAGCGTAATAGGTCCACTGCTTTTTACGATTTACATAAACGATCTGGTTTATGGTATTGACAACGGCCTTAGACTGTTTGCCGATGATGCTGTAGTCTACAGGAAAGTAGTATCACACGAAAGTTGAGAACAAATCAATGTCGCTTGCTACAAAAAGTGTGCTCTAATGGTCTATCCTGTGACATATGCGGTTGGATACAAAGTTCTCTAACAGACAGTGACCCGTATGTCATCCTGAACGGTCTAATTTCAACAGAAACAACAGTAACTTCAGGTGTGCCCCAGGGCAGCGTAATAGATCCACTGCTTTTTACGATTTACTTAAACGATGTATTTTATGGTGTTGACAACGGCATTAGACTGTTTGCCGATGATGCTGTAGTCTACAGGAAAGTAGTATCACACGAAAGTTGTGAACAAATCAATGTCGCTTGCTACAAAAAGTTTGCTCTTATGGTCTATCCAGTGACATATGCGGTTGGGTAGAAAGTTTTCTAACAGACAGGGAGCAGTATGTCATCCTGAACGGCGTAACTTCAACAAAAAAAAAAAACAGTAACTTCTGGTGTGCCCCAGGGCAGCGTAATAGGTCCACTGCTTTTTACGATTTACATAACGATCTGGTTTATGGTATTGACAACGGCCTTAGACTGTTTGCCGATGATGCTGTAGTCTACAGGAGGGTAGTATCGCACGAAAGTTGTGAACAAATCAATGTCGCTTGCTACAAAAAGTGTGCTCTTATGGTCTATCCAGTGACATATGCGGTTGGATAGAAAGTTTTCTAACAGACAGGGAGCAGTATGTCATCCTGAACGGGGTAACTTCCACAGAAAAACAGTAACTTCAGGTGTGCCCCAGGGCAGCATAATAGATCCACTGATTTTTAAGATTTACTTAAACGATGTATTTTATGGTATTGACAACGGCCTTAGACTGTTTGCCGATGATGCTGTAGTCTACAGAAAAGTAGTATCACACGAAAGTTGTGAACAAATCAATGTCGCTTGCTACAAAATGTGTGCTCTTATGGTCTATCCAGAGACATATGCGGTTTGATAGAAAGTTTTCTAACAGACAGGGAGCAGTATGTCATCCTGAACGGGGTAACTTCAACAGAAACAAGAGTAACTTCAGGTGTGCCCCAGGGCAGCGTAATAGGTCCACTGCTTTTTACGATTTACATAAACGATCTGGTTTATGGTATTGACAACGGCCTTAGACTCTTTGCCGATGATGCTGTAGTCTACAGGAAACTAGTATCACACGAAAGTTGTGAACAAATCAATATCGCTTGCTACAAAAAGTGTGCTCTTATGGTCTATCCAGTAATATATGTGGTTGCATAGAAAGTTTTCTAACAGACAGGGAGCAGTATGTCATCCTGAATGGGGTAACTTCAACAAAAAAAAAAACAGTAACTTCAGGTGTGCCCCAGGGCAGCGTAATAGGTCCACTGCATTTTACGATTAACATAAACGATCTGGTTTATGGTATTCACAACGGCCTTAGACTGTTTGCCCATGATGCTGTAGTCTACAGGAAACTGGTATCACACGAAATTTGAGAACAAATCAAAGTCGTTTGCTACAAAAAGTGTGCTCTTATGGTCTATCTAGTGACATTTGCGGTTGGATAGAAAGTTTTCTAACAGACAGGGAGCAGTATGTCATCCTGAATGGGGTAACTTCAACAAAAAAGACAGTAACTTCAGGTGTGCCCCAGGGCAGCGTAATAGGTCCACTGCTTTTTACGATTTACATAAACGATCTGGTTTAAGGTATTGACAACGGCCTTAGACTGGTTGCCGATGATGCTGTAGTCTACAGGAAAGCAGTATCACACGAAAGTTGTGAACAAATCAATGTCGCTTGCTACAAAAAGTGTGCTCTTATGATCTATCCAGTGACATATGCGGTTGGATAGAAAGTTTTCTGACAGACAGGGAGTAGTATGTCATCCTAAACGGGGTAACTTCCACAGAAACAAGAGTAACTTCAGGTGTGCCCCAGGGCAGCGTAATAGGTCCACTGCTTTTTACTATTAACATAAACGATCTGGTTTATGGTATTCACAATGGCCTTAGACTGTTTGCCTATGATGCTGTAGTCTACAGGAAAGTAGTATCACACGAAAGTTGAGAACGAATCAATGTCGCTTGCTACAAAAAGTGTGCTCTTATGGTCTATCCAGTGACATATGCGGTTGGATAGAAAGTTTTCTAACAGACAGGGAGCAGCATGTCATCCTGAACGGGGTAATTTCAACAGAAACAACAGTTACTTCAGGTGTGTCCCAGGGCAGCGTAATAGGTCCACTGCTTTTTACGATTTACATAAACGATCTGGTTTATGGTATTGACAACGGCCTTAGACTGTTTGCCGATGATGCTGTAGTCTACAGGAAAGTAGTATCACACGAAAGTTGTGAACAAATCAATGTCGCTTGCTACAAAAAGTGTGCTCTTATGGTCTATCCAGTAATATATGTGGTTGCATAGAAAGTTTTCTAACAGACAGGGAGCAATAAGTCATCCTGAACGGGGTTACTTCCACAGAAACAAGAGTAACTTCAGGTGTGCCCCAGGGCAGCGTAATAGGTCCACTGCTTTTTACTATTAACGTAAACGATCTGGTTTATGGTATTCACAATGGCCTTAGACTGTTTGCCTATGGTGCTGTAGTCTACAGGAAAGTAGTATCACACGAAAGTTGAGAACAAATCAATGTCGCTTGCTACAAAAAGTGTGCTCTTATGGTCTATCCAGTGACATATGCGGTTGGATAGAAAGTTTTCTAACAGACAGGGAGCAGTATGTCATCCTGAACGGGGTAATTTCAACAGAAACAACAGTTACTTCAGGTGTGTCCCAGGGCAGCGTAATAGGTCCACCAGTTTTTTACGATTTACATAAACGACCTGGTTTATGGTATTGACAACGGCCTTAGGCTGTTTGCCTATGATGCTGTAGTATCCAGGAAAGTAGTATTACACGAAAGTTGTGAACAAATCAATGTCGCTTGCTACAAAAAGTGTGCTCTAATGGTCTATCCAGTGACATATGCGGTTGGATACAAAGTTTTCTAACAGACAGTGAGCCGTATGTCATCCTGAACGGTCTAATTTCAACAGAAACAAGAGTAACTTCAGGTGTGCCCCAGGGCAGCGTAATAGGTCCACTGCTTTTTACGATTTACTTAAACGATGTATTTTATGGTGTTGACAACGGCATTAGACTGTTTGCCGATGATGCAGTAGTCTACAGGAAAGTAGTATCACACGAAAGTTGTGAACAAATCAATGTCGCTTGCTACAAAATGTTTGCTCTTATGGTCTATCCAGTGACATATGCGGTTGGATAGAAAGTTTTCTAACAGACAGGGAGCTGTATGTCATCCTGAACGGGGTAACTTCAACAGAAACAAGAGTAACTTAAGGTGTGCCCCAGGGCATCGTAATAGGTCCACTGCTTTTTACGATTTACATAAACGATCTGGTTTATGGTATTGACAACGGCCTTAGACTGTTTGCCGATGATGCTGTAGTCTACAGGAAAGTAGTATCACACGAAAGTTGTGAACTAATCAATGTCGCTTGCTACAAAAAGTGTGCTCTTATGGTCTATCCAGTGACATATGCGGTTGGATATTAAGTTTTCTAACAGACAGGGAGCAGTATGTCATCCTGAACGGGGTCACTTAAACAGAAACAAGAGTAACTTCAGGTGTGCCCCAGGGCAGCATAATAGATCCAATGATTTTTCAGATTTACTTAAACGATGTACTTTATGGTATTGACAACGGCCTTAGACTGTTTGCCGATGATGCTGTAGTCTACAGGAAACTAAAATAACACGAAAGTTATGAACAAATCAATGTCGCTTGCTTTAAAAAGTGTGCTCTTATGGTCTATCCAGAGACATATGCGGTTGGATACAAAGTTTTCTAACAGACAGGGTCAGTATGTCATCCTGAACGGGGTAACTTCAACAAAAAAAACAGGAACTTCAGGTGTGCACCAGGGCAGCGTAATAGGTCCACTGCTTTTTACGATTTACATAAACGATCTGGTTTATGGTATTGACAACGGCCTTAGACTGTTTGCCGATGATGCTGTAGTCTCCAGGAAAGTAGTATCACACGAAATTTGTGAACAAATCAATGTCGCTTGCTACAAAAAGTGTGCTCTTATGGTCTATCCTGTGACATATGCGGTTGGATAGAAAGTTTTCTAACAGACAGGGAGCAGTATGTCATCCTGAACAGGGTAACTTCAATAGAAACAAGTGTAACTTCAGGTGTGCCCCTGGACAGCATAATAGATCCACTGACTTTTAAGATTTACTTAAAAGATGTATTTAATGGTATTGACAACGGCCTTAGACTGTTTGCCGATGATGCTGTAGTCTACAGGAAACTAGTATCACACGAAAGTTGTGAAAAAATCAATGTCGCTTGTTACAAAAAGTATGCCCTTATGGTCTATCCAGTGACATATGCGGATGGATAGAAAGTTTTCTAACAGACAGGGAGCAGTATGTCATCCTGAACGGGGTAACTTCAACAAAAAAAAAACAGTAACTTCAGGTGTGCACCAGGGCAGCGTAATAGGTCCACTGCTTTTTACTATTAACATAAACGATCTGGTTTATGGTATTCACAATGGCCTCAGACTGTTTGCCTATGATGCTGTAGTCTACAGGAAAGTAGTATCACACGAAAGTTGAGAACAAATCAATGTCGCTTGCTACAAAAAGTGTGCTCTTATGGTCTATCCAGTGACATATGCGGTTGGATTGAATGTTCTCTAACAGACAGGGAGCAGCATGTCATCCTGAACGGGGTAATTTCAACAGAAACAACAGTTACTTCAGGTGTGCCCCAGGGCAGCGTAATAGGTCCACTGCTTTTTACGATTTACATAAACGATCTGGTTTATGGTATTGACAACGGCCTTAGGCTGTTTGCCGATGATGCTGTAGTATCCAGGAAAGTAGTATCACACGAAAGTTGTGAACAAATCAATGTCGCTTGCTACAAAAAGTGTGCTCTAATGGTCTATCCAGTGACATATGCGGTTGGATACAAAGTTTTCTAACAGACAGTGAGCCGTATGTCATCCTGAACGGTCTAATTTCAACAGAAACAACAGTAACTTCAGGTGTGCCTTAGGGCAGCGTAATAGGTCCACTGCTTTTTACGATTTACTTAAACGATGTATTTGATGGTGTTGACAACGGCCTTAGACTGTTTGCCGATGATACTGTAGTCTACAGGAAAATAGTATCACATGAAAGTTGTGAACAAATCAATGTCGCTTGCAACAAAAAGTTTGCTCTTATGGTCTATCCAGTGACATATGCGGCTGGATAGAAAGTTTTCTAACAGACAGGGAGCAGTATGTCATCCTGAACGGGGTAACTTCAACAGAAACAAGAGTAACTTCAGGTGTGCCCCAGGGCATCGTAATAGGTCCACTGCTTTTTACGATTTACATAAACGATCTGGTTTATGGTATTGACAACGGCCTTAGACTGTTTGCCGATGATGCTGTAGTCTACAGGAAAGTAGTATCGCACGAAAGTTTTTAACTAATCAATGTCCCTTGCTACAAAAAGTGTGCTCTTATGGTCTATCCAGTGACATGTACGGTTGGATAGAAAGTTTTCTAACAGACAGGCAGCAGTATGATATCCTGAACGGGGTAACTTTAACAGAAACATGAGTAACTTCAGGTGTGCCCCAGGGCAGCATAATAGATCCACTGATTTTTAAGATTTACTTAAACGATGTATTTTATGGTATTGACAACGGCCTTAGACTGTTTGCCGATGATGCTGTAGTCTACAGGAAACTAGTATCACACGAAAGTTGTGAACAAATCAAAGTCGCTTGCTACAAAAAGTGTGCTCTTATGGTCTATCCAGAGACATATGCGGTTGGATAGAAAGTTTTCTAACAGACAGGGGCAGTATGTGATCCTGAACGGGTTAACTTCAACAGAAACAAGAGTAACTTCAGGTGTGCCCCAGGGCAGCGTAATAGGTCCACTGCTTTTTACGATTTACATAAACGATCTGGTTTATGGTATTGTCAACGGCCTTAGACTGTTTGCCGATGATGCTGTAGTCTCCAGGAAAGTAGTATCACACGAAATTTGTGAACAAATCAATGTCGCCTGCTACAAAAAGTGTGCTCTCATGGTCTATCCTGCGACATATGCGGTTGGATAGAAAGTTTTCTAACAGACAGGTAGCAATATGTCATCCTGAACGGGGTAACTTCAATAGAAACAAGTGTAACTTCAGGTGTGCCCCAGGGCAGCGTACTAGGTCCGCTGCTTTTTACGATTAACATAAACGATCTGGTTTATGGTATTAACAACGGCCTTAGACTGTTTGCCGATGATACTGTAGTCTACAGGAAACCAGTATCACACGAAAGTTTAGAACAAATCAATGTCGTTTGTTACAAAAAGTGTGCTCTTATGGTCTATCCAGTGACATATGCGGTTGGATAGAAAGTTTTCTAACAGACAGGGAGCAGTATGTCATCCTGAACGGGGTAATTTCAACAGAAACAACAGTTACTTCAGGTGTGTCCCAGGGCATCGTAATAGGTCCACTGCTTTTTACGATTTACATAAACAATCTGGTTTATGGTATTGACAATGGCCTTAGACTGTTTGCCGATGATGTTGTAGTCTACAGGAAAATAGTATCACACGAAAGTTGTGAACAAATCAATGTCGCTTGCTACAAAAAGAGTGCTCTTATGTTCTATCCAGTGACATATGCGGTTGGATAGAAAGTTTTCTATTAGACAGGGAGCAGTATGTCTACCTGAACAGGGTAAATTTACAGAAACAAGAGAAACTTCAGGTGTGCCCCAGGGCAGCGTAATAGGTCCACTGCTTTTTACGATTTACATAAACGATCTGGCTTATGGTATTGACAACGGCCTTAGACTGTTTGCCAATGATGCTGTAGTCGACAGGAAAGTAGTATCACACGAAAGTTGTGAACAAATCAATGTCGTTTGCTACAAAAAGTGTGCTCTTATGGTCTATCCAGTGACATATGCGGTTGGATAGAAAGTTTTCTAACAGACAGGGAGCAGTATAACATCCTGAAAGGGGTAACTTCAACAAAAAAAAACAGTAACTTCAGGTGTGCCCCAGGGCAGCGTAATAGGTCCACTGCTTTTTACGATTTATATAAACGATCTAGTTTATGGTATTGACAACGGCCTTAGACTGTTTGCCGATGATGCTGTAGTCTACAGGAAAGTAGTATCACATGAGAGTTGTGAACAAATCAATGTCGCTTGCTACAAAAAGTGTGCTCTAATGGTCTATCCAGTGACATATGCGGTTGGATAGAAAGTTTTCTAACAGACAGGGAGCAGTATGTCATACTGAACGGTCTAATTTCAACAGAAACAACCGTAACTTCAGGTGTGACCCAGGGCAGCGTAATAGGTCCACTGCTTTTTACGATTTACTTAAACGATGTATTTTATGGTGTTGACAACGGCATTAGACTGTTTGCCGATGATGCTGTAGTCTACAGGAAAGTAGTATCACACGAAAGTTGTGAACAAATCAATGTCGCTTGCTACAAAAAGTGTGCTCTTATGGTCTATCCAGAGACATGTGCGGTTGGATACAAAGTTTTCTAACAGACAGGGAGCAGTATGTCATCCTGAACGGGGTAACTTCAACAAAAAAAAACAGTAACTTCAGGTGTGCACCAGGGCAGCGTAATAGGTCCACTGTTTTTTACGATTTACATAAACGATCTGGTTTATAGTATTGACAATGGCCTTAGACTGTTTGCCGATGATGCTGTAGTATCCAGGAAAGTAGTATCACACGAAATTTGTGAACAAATCAATGTTGCTTGCTACTGAAAGTGTGCTCTTATGGTCTATCCTGTGACATATGCGGTTGGATAGAAAGTTTTCTAACAGACAGGCAGCAGTATGTCATCCTGAACAGGGTAACTTCAACAGAAACAAGTGTAACTTCAGGTGTGCCCCAGGGCAGCGTAATAGGTCAACTGCTTTTTACGATTTACATAAACGATCTGGTTTATGGTATTGACAACAGCCTTAGACTGTTTGCCGATGATGCTGTAGTCTACAGGAAAGTAGTATCACACGAAAGTTGTGAACTAATCAATGTCGCTTGCTACAAAAAGTGTGCTCTTGTGGTCTATCCAGTGACATATGCAGTTAGCTAGAAAGTTTTCTAACAGACAGGGAGCAGTATGCCATCCTGAACGGGGTAACTTCAACAGAAACAAGAGTAACTTCAGGTGTGCCCCAGGGCAGCGTAATAGGTCCACTGCTTTTTACGATTTACATAAACGATCTGGTTTATGGTATTGACAATGGCCATAGACTGTTTGCCGATGATGCTGTACTCTGCAGGAAAGTAGTATCACACGAAAGTTGTGAACAAATCAATGTCGCTTGCTACAAAATGGGTACTCTTATGGTCTGTCCAGTCACATATGCAGTTGGATATAAAGTTTTCTAACAGACAGGGAGCAGTATGTCATCCTGAACGGGGTAACTTCAACAGAATCAACAGTAACTTCGGGTGTGACCCAGTGCAGCGTAATAGGTCCACTGCTTTTTACGATTTACATAAACGATCTGGTTTATGGTATTGACAACGGCCTTAGACTGTTTGCCGATGATGCTGTAGTCTACAGGAATCTATTATCACACGAAAGTTGTGAACTAATCAATGTCGCTTGCTACAAAAAATGTCCTGTTATGGTCTATCCAGTCACATATGCAGTTGGATAGAAAGTTTTCTAACAGACAGGGAGCAGTATGTCATCCTGAACGGGGTAATTTCAACAGAAACAACAGTAACCTCAGGTGTGCCCCAGGGCAGCGTAATAGGTCCTCCAGTTTTTTACGATTTACATAAACGACCTGGTTTATGGTATTGACAACGGCCTTAGACTGTTTGCCGATGATGCTGTAGTATCCAGGAAAGTAGTATCACACGAAAGTTGTGAACAAATCAATGTCGCTTGCTACAAAAAGTGTGCTCTTATGGTCTATCCAGTGACATATGCGGTTGGATAGAAAGTTCTCTAACAGACAGGGAGCAGTATGTCATCCTGAACGGGGTAACTTCAACAGAAACAACAGTAACTTCAGGTGTGCCCCAGGGCAGCATAATAGATCCACTGATTTTTAAGATTTACTTAAACGATGTATTTTATGGTATTGACAACGGCCTTAGACTGTTTGCCGATGATGCTGTAGTCTACAGGAAAGTAGTATCACACGAAAGTTGTGAACAAATCAATGTCGCTTGCTACAAAAAGTGTGCTCTTATGGTCTATCCAGTGACATATGCGGTTTGATAGAAAGTTTTCTAACAGACAGGGAGCAGTATGTCATCCTGAACGGGGTAACTTCAACAGAAACAAGAGTAACTTCAGGTGTGCCCCAGGGCAGCGTAAAAGGTCCACTGCTTTTTACGATTTACATAAACGATCTGGTTTATGGTATTGACAACGGCCTTAGACTGTTTGCCGATGATGCTGTAGTCTACTGGAAAGTAGTATCACACGAAAGTTGTGAACAAATCAATGTAGCTTGCTACAAAAAGTGTGCTCTTATGGTCTATCCAGGAATATATGTGGTTGCATAGAAGGTTTTCTAACAGACAGGGAGCAGTATGTCATCCTGAACGGGGTAACTTCCACTGAAGCAAGAGTAGCTTCAGGTGTGCCCCAGGGCAGCGTAATAGGTCCACTGCTTTTTACGATTTACATAAACGATCTGGTTTATGGTATTGACAACGGCCTTAGACTGTTTGCCGATGATGCTGTAGTATCCAGGAAAGTAGTATCACACGAAAGTTGTGAACAAATCAATGTCGCTTGCTACAAAAAGTGTGCTCTAATGGTCTATCCAGTGACATATGTGGTTGGATACAAAGTTTTGTAACAGACACTGAGCCGTATGTCATCCTGAAAGGTCTAATTTCAACAGAAACAACAGTAACTTAAGGTGTGCCCCAGGGCATCGTAATAGGTTAACTGCTTTTTACGATTTACATAAACGATGTGGTTTATGGTAATGACAACGGCCTTAGACTGTTTGCCGATGATGCTGTAGTCTACAGGAAAGCAGTATCACACGAAAGTTGTGAACAAATCAATGTGGCTTGCTACAAAAAGTGTGCTCTTATGGTCTATCCAGTGACATATGCGGTTGGATAGAAAGTTTTCTAACAGACAGGGAGCAGTATGTCTTCCTGAACGGGGCAACTTCCACAGAAACAAGAGTAACTTCAGGTGTGCCCCAGGGCAGCATAATAGATCCACTCATTTTTAAGATTTACTTAAACGATGTATTTTATGGTATTGACAACGGCCTTAGACGGTTTGCCGATGATGCTGTAGTCTACAGGAAACTAGTATCACACGAAAGTTGTGAACAAATCATTGTCACTTGCTACAAAAATTGTGCTCTTATGGTCTATCCAGAGACATATGCGGTTGGATAGAAAGTTTTCTAACAGACAGGGGCAGTATGTCATCCTGAACGGGGTAACTTCAACAAAAAAAAAAACAGGAACTTCAGGTGTGCACCTGGGCAGCGTAATAGGTCCACTGCTTTTTACGATTTACATAAACGATCTGGTTTATGGTATTGACAACGGCCTTAGACTGTTTGCCGATGATACTGTAGTCTACAGGAAAGTAGTATCACACGAAAGTTGTGAACAAATCAATGACGCTTGCTACAAAAAGTGTGCTCTTGTGGTCTATCAAGTGACATATGCAGTTGGATAGAAAGTTTTCTAACAGACAGGGAGCAGTATGTCATCCTGAACGGGGTAACTTCAACAGAAACAACAGTAACTTCAGGTGTGCCCCAGGGCAGCGTAAGAGGTCCAGTGCTTTTTACAATTTACATAAACGATCTGGTTTATGGTATTCACAACGGCCTTAGACTGTTTGCTGATGATGCTGTACTCTGCAGGAAAGTAGTATCACATGAAAGTTGTGAACAAATCAATGTCGCTTGCTACAAAAAGTGTGCTCTTATGGTCTATCCTGTCACATATGCAGTTGGATAGAAAGTTTTCTAACAGACAGATGGTTCAAATGGCTCTGAGCACTATGGGACTCAACTGCTGAGGTCATTAGTCCCCTAGAACTTAGAACTAGTTAAACCTAACTAACCTAAGGACATCACACACATCCATGCCCGAGGCAGGATACGAACCTGCGACCGTAGCGGTCTCGCGGTTCAAGACTGCAGCGCCAGAACCGCGCGGCCACTTCGGCCGGCTCTAACAGACAGGGAGCACTATGTCACCCTGAACGGGGTAACTTCAACGGAAACAACAGTAACTTCAGGTGTGCCCCAGGGCAGCGTAATAGGTCCACTGCTTTTTACGCTTTACGTAAACGACCTGGTTTATGGTATTGACAACGGCCTTAGACTGTTTGCCGATGATGCAGTAGTCTACAGGAAAGTAGTATCACACGAAAGTTGTGAACAAATCAACGTCGCTTGCTACAAAAAGTGTGCTCCTATGATCTATCCAGTGACATATGCGGTTGGATAGAAAGTTTTCTAACAGACAGGGAGCAGTATGTCATCCTGATCTGGGTAACTTCAACAGAAACAAGAGTAACTTCAGGTGTGCCCCTAGGCAGCATAATAGATCCACTGCTTTTTACGATTTACTTAAACGAAGTATTTTATGGTATTGACAACAGCCTCAGACTGTTTGCCGATGATGCGGTAGTCTACAGGAAAGTAGTATCACACGAAAGTTGTGAACTAATCAATGTCGCTTGCTACAAAAAGGGTGCTCTTATGGTCTGTCCAGTCACATATGCAGTTGGATAGAAAGTTTTGTAACAGACAGGGAGCAGTATGTCATCCTGAACGGGGTAACTTCAACAGAATCAACAGTAACTTCAGGTGTGACCCAGTGCAGCGTAATAGGTCCACTGCTTTTTACGATTTACATAAACGATCTGGTTTATGGTATTGACAACGGCCTTAGACTGTTTGCCGATGATGCTGTAGTCTACAGGAATCTATTATCACACGAAAGTTGTGAACTAATCAATGTCGCTTGCTACAAAAAATGTCCTGTTATGGTCTATCCAGTCACATATGCAGTTGGATAGAAAGTTTTCTAACAGACAGGGAGCAGTATGTCATCCTGAACGGGGTAACTTCAACAGAAACAACAGTAACTTCAGGTGTGCCCCAGGGCAGCGTAATAGGTCCTCCAGTGTTTTACGATTTACATAAACGACCTGGTTTATGGTATTGACAACGGCCTTAGACTGTTTGCCGATGATGCTGTAGTCTACAGGAAAGTAGTATCACACGAAAGTTGTGAACAAATCAATGTCGCTTGCTACAAAAAGTGTGCTCTTATGGTCTATCCAGTGACATATTCGGTTGGATAAAAAGTTTTCTAACAGACAGGGAGCAGTATGTCATCCTGAACGGTGTAACTTCAACAGAAACAACAGTAACTTCAGGTGTGCCCCAGGGCAGCATAATAGATCCACTGATTTTTAAGATTTACTTCAACGATGTATTTTATGGTATTGACAACGGCCTTAGACTGTTTGCCGATGATGCTGTAGTCTACAGGAAAGTAGTATCACACGAAAGTTGTGAACAAATCAATGTCGCTTGCTACAAAAAGTGTGCTCTTATGGTCTATCCAGTGACATATGCGGTTTGATAGAAAGTTTTCTAACAGACAGGGAGCAGTATGTCATCCTGAACGGGGTAACTTCAACAGAAACAAGAGTAACTTCAGGTGTGCCCCAGGGCAGCGTAAAAGGTCCACTGCTTTTTACGATTTACATAAACGATCTGGTTTATGGTGTTGACAACGGCCTTAGACTGTTTGCCGATGATGCTGTAGTCTACAGGAAAGTAGTATCACACGAAAGTTGTGAACAAATCAATGTCGCTTGCTACAAAAAGTGTGCCCTTATGGTCTATCCAGTAATATATGTGGTTGTATAGAAGGTTTTCTAACAGACAGGGAGCAGTATGTCATCCTGAACGGGGTAACTTCCACTGAAACAAGAGTAGCTTCAGGTGTGCCCCAGGGCAGCGTAATAGGTCCACTGCTTTTTACGATTAACATAAACGATCTGGTTTATGGTATTCACAACGGCCTTAGACTGTTTGCCGATGATGCTGTAGTCTACAGGAAACTAGTATCACACGAAAGTTGAGAACAAATCAATGTCGTTTGCTACAAAAAGTGTGCTCTTATGGTCTATCCAGTGACATATGCGGTTGGATAGAAAGTTTTGTAACAGACAGGGAGCCGTATGTCATCCTGAACGGGGTAACTTCAACAAAAAAAACAGTTACTTCAGGTGTGTCCCAGGGAAGCGTAATAGGTCCACTGCTTTTTACGATTTACATAAAGGATCTGGTTTATGGTATTGATAACGGCCTTAGACTGTTTGTCGATGATGCTGTAGTCTAAAGGATAGTAGTTTCATACGGAAGTTGTGAACAAATCAATGTAGTTTGCTACAAAAAGTGTTCTCTTATGGTCTATCCAGTGACATATGCGGTTGGATAAAAAGTTTTCTAACAGACAGGAAGCAGTATGTCATCCTAAACGGCGTAACTTCAACAAAAAAAAAACAGTAACTTCAGGTGTGCCCCAGGGACAGCGTAATAGGTCCACTGCTTTTTACGATTTACATAAACGATCTGGTTTATGGTATTGACAACGGCCTTAGACTGTTTGCCGATGATGCTGTAGTATCCAGGAAAGTAGTATCACACGAAAGTTGTGAACAAATCAATGTCGCTTGCTACAAAAAGTGTGCTTTAATGGTCTATCCAGTGACATATGTGGTTGGATACAAAGTTTTCTAACAGACAGTGAGCCGTATGTCATCCTGAAAGGTCTAATTTCAACAGAAACAACAGTAACTTAAGGTGTGCCCCAGGGCATCGTAATAGGTCCACTGCTTTTTACGATTTACATAAACGATCTGGTTTATGGTAATGACAACGGCCTTAGACTGTTTGCCGATGATGCTGTAGTCTACAGGAAAGCAGTATCACACGAAAGTTGTGAACTAATCAATGTCGCTTGCTACAAAAAGTGTGCTCTTATGGTCTATCCAGTGACATATGCGGTTGGATAGAAAGTTTTCTAACAGACAGGGAGCAGTATGTCTTCCTGAACGGGGTAAGTTCCACAAAAAAAAAAAAAAAATAGTAACTTCAGGTGTGCCCCAGGACAGCATAATAGATCCACTCATTTTTAAGATTTACTTAAACGATGTATTTTATGGTATTGACAACGGCCATAGACGGTTTGCCGATGATGCTGTACTCTACAGGAAACTAGTATCACACGAAAGTTGTGAACAAATCAATGTCACTTGCTACAAAAATTGTGCTCTTATGGTCTATCAAGAGACATATGCGTTTGGAGAGAAAGTTTTCTAACAGACAGGGGCAGTATGTCATCCTGAACGGGGTAACTTGAACAAAAAAAAAAAAAACAGGAACTTCAGGTGTGCACCTGGGCAGCGTAATAGTTCCACAGCTTTTTACGATTTACATAAACGATCTGGTTTATGGTATTGACAACGGCCTTAGACTGTTTGCCGATGATGCTGTAGTCTACAGGAAAGTAGTATCACACGAAAGTTGTGAACAAATCAATGGCGCTTGCTACAAAAAGGTTGCTCTTGTGGTCTATCCAGTGAATTTTGCAGTTGGATAGAAAGTTTTCTAACAGACAGGGAGCAGTATGTCATCCTGAACGGGGTAACTTCAACAAAAAAAAAAATAGTAACTTCAGGTGTGCCCCTGGGCAGCGTAATAGGTCCACTGCTTTTTACGATTTACATAAACGACCTGGTTTATGGTATTGACAACGGCCTTAGACTGTTTGCCGATGATGCTGTAGTCTACAGGAAAGTAGTATCACACGAAAGTTGCGAACAAATCAATGTCGCTTGCTACAAAAAGTGTGCTCTAATGGTCTATCCAGTTACATATGCGGTTGGATAGAAAGTTTTCTAACAGACAGGGAGCAGTATGTCATCCTGAACGGGGTAACTTCAACAAAAAAAAAAAAACCAGTAACTTCAGGTGTGCCCCTGGGCAGCGTTATAGGTCCACTGCTTTTTACGATTTACATAAACGATCTGGTTTATGGTATTCACAACGGCCTTAGACTGTTTGCCGATGATGCTGTAGTCTACAGGAAAGTAGTATCACACGAAAGTTGTGAACAAATCAATGTCGCTTGCTACAAAAAATGTGCTGTTATGGTCTATCCAGTCACATATGCACTTGGATACAAAGTTTTCTAACAAACAGGGAGCAGTATGCCATCCTGAACGGGGTAACTTCAACAGAAACAACAGTAACTTCAGGTGTGCCCCAGGGCAGCGTAATAGGTCCACCAGTTTTTTACGATTTACATAAACGACCTGGTTTATGGTATTGACAACGGCCTTAGACTGTTTGCCGATGATGCTGTAGTCTACAGGAAAGTAGTATCACACGAAAGTTGTGAACAAATCAATGTCGCTTGCTACAAAAAGTGTGCTCTTATGGTCTATCCAGTGACATATGCGGTTGAATAGAAAGTTTTCTAACAGACAGGGAGCAGTATGTCATCCTGAACGGGGTAACTTCAACAAAAAAAAAACAGTAACTTCAGGTATGCCCCAGGGCAGCGTAATAGGTCCACTGATTTTTACGATTTACATAACGATCTGGTTTATGGTATTGACAACGGCCTTAGACTGTTTGCCGATGATGCTGTAGTCTACAGGAGGGTAGTATCGCACGAAAGTTGTGAACAAATCAATGTCGCTTGCTACAAAAAGTGTGCTCTTATGGTCTATCCAGTGACATATGCGGTTGGATAGAAAGTTTTCTAACAGACAGGGAGCAGTATGTCATTCTGAACAGGGTAACTTCAACAGAAACAAGAGTAACTTCAGGTGTGCCCCAGGGCAGCATAATAGAACCACTGACTTTTAAGATTTCATTAAACGATGTATTTTATGGTATTGACAACGGCCTTTGACTGTTTGCCGATGATACTGTAGTCTACAGGAAACTAGTATCACACGAATCTTGTGAACAAATCAATGTCGCTTGCTACAAAAAGTGTGCTCTTATGGTCTATCCAGAGACATATGCGGTTGGATAGAAAGTTTTCTAACAGACAGGGAGCAGTATGTCATCAAAACGGGGTAACTTGAACAAAAAAAACAGTAACTTCAGGTGTGCACCAGGGCAGCGTAATAGGTCCACTGCTTTTTACGATTTACATAAACGATGTATTTTATGGTATTGACAACGGCCTTAGACTGTTTGCTGATGATGCTGTAGCATCCAGGAAAGTAGTATCACACGAAATTTGTGAACAAATCAATGTCGCTTGCTACAAATAGTGTGCTCTTGTGGTCTATCCAGTGACATATGCAGTTGGATAGAAAGTTTTCTAACAGACAGGGAGCAGTATGCCATCCTGAACGGGGTAACTTCAAAAGAAACAAGAGAAACTTCAGGTGTGCCCCAGGGCAGCGTGATAGGTCCACTGCTTTTTACGATTTACCTAAACGATCTGGTTTATGGTATTGACAACGGCCTTAGACTGTTTGCCGATGATGCTGTACTCTGCAGGAAAGTAGTATCACAAGAAAATTGTGAACAAATCAATGTCGCTTGCTACAAAAGGGGTGCTCTTATGGTCTATCCAGTCACATATGCAGTTGGATAGAAAGTTTTCTAACAGACAGGGAGCACTATGTCATCCTGAACGGGGTAACTTCAACAGAAACAACAGTAACTTCAGGTGTGACCCAGGGCAACGTAATAGGTCCACTAGTTTTTTACGATTTACATAAACGACCTGGTTTATGGTATTCACAACGGCCTTAGACTATTTGCCGATGATGCTGTAGTCTATAGGAATGTAGTATCACACGAAAGTTGTGAACAAATCAATGTCGCTTGCTACAAAAAGTGTGCTCTTATTTTCTATCCGGTGACATATGCGGTTGGATAGAAAGTTTTCTAACAGACAGGGAGCAGTATGTCATCCTGAACGGGGTAACTTCAACAAAAAAAACAGTAACTTCAGGTGTGCACCAGGGCAGCGTAATAGGTCCACTGCTTTTTACGATTTACATAAACGATCTGGTTTATAGTATTGACAATGACCTTAGACTGTTTGCCGATGATGCTGTAGTATCCAGGAAAGTAGTATCACACGAAATTTGTGAACAAATCAATGTCGCTTGCTACAAAAAGGGTGCTCTTGTGGTCTGTCCAGTCACATATGCAGTTGGATAGAAAGTTTTCTAACAGACAGGGAGCAGTATGTCATCCTGAACGGGGTAACTTCAACAGAATCAACAGTAACTTCAGGTGTGACCCAGGGCAGCGTAATAGGTCCACTGCTTTTTACGATTTACATAAACGATGTGGTTTATGGTATTGACAACGGCCTTAGACTGTTTGCCGATGATGCTGTAGTCTACAGGAATCTATTATCACACGAAAGTTGTGAACTAACCAATGTCGCTTGCTACAAAAAATGTGCTGTTATGGTCTATCCAGTCACATATGCAGTTGGATAGAAAGTTTTCTAACAGACAGGGAGCAGTATGTCATCCTGAACGGGGTAACTTCAACAGAAACAACAGTAACTTCAGGTGTGCCCCAGGGCAGCGTAATAGGTCCACCAGTTTTTTACGATTTACATAAACGACCTGATTTATGGTATTGACAACGGCCTTAGACTGTTTGCCGATGATGCTGTAGTCTACAGGAAAGTAGTATCACACGAAAGTTGTGAACAAATCAATGTCGCTTGCTACAAAATGTGTGCTCTTATGGTCTATCCAGTGACATATGCGGTTGGATAGAAAGTTTTCTAAGAGACGGGGAGCAGTATGTCATCCTGAACGGTGTAACTTCAACAGAAACAACAGTAACTTCAGGTGTTCCCCAGGGCAGCATAATAGATCCACTGATTTTTAAGATTTACTTAAACGATGTATTTTATGGTATTGACAACGGCCTTAGACTGTTTGCCGATGATGCTGTAGTCTACAGGAAAGTAGTATCACACGAAAGTTGTGAACAAATCAATGTCGCTTGCTACAAAAAGTGTGCTCTTATGGTCCATCCAGTGACATATGCGGTTTGATAGAAAGTTTTCTAACAGACAGGGAGCAGTATGTCATCCTGAACGGGGTAACTTCAACAGAAACAAGAGTAACTTCAGGTGTGCCCCAGGGCAGCGTAATAGGTCCACTGCTTTTTACGATTTACATAAACGATCTGGTTTATGGTATTGACAACGGCCTTAGACTGTTTGCCGATGATGCTGTAGTCTACAGGAAAGTAGTATCACACGAAAGTTGTGAACAAATCAATGTCGCTTGCTACAAAAAGTGTGCTCTTATGGTCTATCCAGTAATATATGTGATTGCATAGAAGGTTTTCTAACAGACAGGGAGCAGTATGTCATCCTGAACGGGGTAACTTCCACTGAAACAAGAGTAGCTTCAGGTGTGCCCCAGGGCAGCGTAATAGGTCCACTGCTTTTAACGATTAACATAAACGATCTGGTTTATGGTATTCACAACAGCCTTAGTCTGTTTGCCGATGATGCTGTAGTCTACAGGAAAGTAGTATCACACGAAAGTTGTGAACAAATCAATGTCGCTTGCTACAAAAATTGAGCTCTTATGGTCTATCCAGAGACATATGCGGTTGGATAGAAAGTTTTCTAACAGACAAGGGCAGTATGTCATCCTGAACGGGGTAACTTCAAAAAAAAAAAAAACAGGAACTTCAGGTGTGCACCAGGGCAGCGTAATAGGTCCACTGATTTTTACGATTTACATAAACGATCTGGTTTATGGTATTGACAACGGCCTTAGACTGTTTGCCGATGATGCTGTAGTCTCCAGGAAAGTAGTATCACACGAAAGTTGTGAACAAATCAATGTCGCTTGCTACAAAAAGTGTGCTCTAATGGTCTATCCAGTTACATATGCGGTTGGATAGAAAGTTTTCTAACAGACAGGGAGCAGTATGTCATCCTGAACGGGGTAACTTCAACAAAAAAAAAAAACAGTAACTTCAGGTGTGCCCCTGGGCAGCGTAATAGGTCCACTGCTTTTTACGATTTACATAAACGATCTGGTTTATGGTATTGACAACGGCCTTAGACTGTTTGTCGATGATGCTGTAGTCTACAGTATAATAGTATCACACGAAAGTTGTGAACAAATCAATGTAGTTTGCTACAAAAAGTGTGCTCTTATGGTCTATCCAGTGACATAAGCGGTTGGATAGAAAGTTTACTAACAGACAGGGA
Organism: Schistocerca nitens; assembly: GCF_023898315.1. Taxonomy (NCBI): domain Eukaryota; kingdom Metazoa; phylum Arthropoda; class Insecta; order Orthoptera; family Acrididae; genus Schistocerca; species Schistocerca nitens. The sequence goes on from NC_064617.1 coordinate 910,568,617, forward strand.
GCAGTATGTCATCCTGAACGGTGTAACTTCAACAGAAACAAGAGTAGCTTCAGGTGTGCCCCAGGGCAGCGTAATAGGTCCACTGCTTTTTACGATTAACATAAACGATCTGGTTTATGGTATTCACAACGGCCTTAGACTGTTTGCCGATGATGCTGTAGTCTACAGGAAACTAGTATCACACGAAAGTTGAGAACAAATCAATGTCGTTTGCTACAAAAAGTGTGCTCTTATGGTCTATCCAGTGACATATGCGGTTGGATAGAAAGTTTTGTAACAGACAGGGAGCCGTATGTCATCCTGAACGGGGTAACTTCAACAAAAAAAAACAGTTACTTCAGGTGTGTCCCAGGGAAGCGTAATAGGTCCACTGCTTTTTACGATTTACATAAAGGATCTGGTTTATGGTATTGACAACGGCCTTAGACTGTGTGTCGATGATGCTGTAGTCTAAAGGATAGTAGTATCATACGAAAGTTGTGAACAAATCAATGTAGTTTGCTACAAAAAGTGTGCTCTTATGGTCTATCCAGTGACATATGCGGTTGGATAAAAAGTTTTCTAACAGACAGGAAGCAGTATGTCATCCTAAACGGCGTAACTTCAACAAAAAAAAACAGTAACTTCAGGTGTGCCCCAGGGCAGCGTAATAGGTCCACTGCTTTTTACGATTTACATAAACGATCTGGTTTATGGTATTGACAACGGCCTTAGACTGTTTGCCGATGATGCTGTAGTATCCAGGAAAGTAGTATCACACGAAAGTTGTGAACAAATCAATGTCGCTTGCTACAAAAAGTGTGCTTTAATGGTCTATCCAGTGACATATGTGGTTGGACACAAAGTTTTCTAACAGACAGTGAGCCGTATGTCATCCTGAAAGGTCTAATTTCAACAGAAACAACAGTAACTTAAGGTGTGCCCCAGGGCATCGTAATAGGTCCACTGCTTTTTACGATTTACATAAACGATCTGGTTTATGGTAATGACAACGGCCTTAGACTGTTTGCCGATGATGCTGTAGTCTACAGGAAAGCAGTATCACACGAAAGTTGTGAACTAATCAATGTCGCTTGCTACAAAAAGTGTGCTCTTATGGTCTATCCAGTGACATATGCGGTTGGATAGAAAGTTTTCTAACAGACAGGGAGCAGTATGTCTTCCTGAACGGGGTAACTTCCACAAAAAAAAAAAAATAGTAACTTCAGGTGTGCCCCAGGAGAGCACAATAGATCCACTCATTTTTAAGATTTACTTAAACGATGTATTTTATGGTATTGACAACGGCCATAGACGGTTTGCCGATGATGCTGTACTCTACAGGAAACTAGTATCACACGAAAGTTGTGAACAAATCAATGTCACTTGCTACAAAAATTGTGCTCTTATGGTCTATCCAGAGACATATGCGGTTGGAGAGAAAGTTTTCTAACAGACAGGGGCAGTATGTCATCCTGAACGGGGTAACTTGAACAAAAAAAAAACAGGAACTTCAGGTGTGCACCTGGGCAGCGTAATAGGTCCACTGCTTTTTACGATTTACATAAACGATCTGGTTTATGGTATTGACAACGGCCTTAGACTGTTTGCCGATGATGCTGTAGTCTACAGGAAAGTAGTATCACATGAAAGTTGTGAACAAATCAATGGCGCTTGCTACAAAAAGGTTGCTCTTGTGGTCTATCCAGTGACATATGCAGTTGGATAGAAAGTTTTCTAACAGACAGGGAGCAGTATGTCATCCTGAACGGGGTAACTTCAACAAAAAAAAAAAAAATAGTAACTTCAGGTGTGCCCCTGGGCAGCGTAATAGGTCCACTGCTTTTTACGATTTACATAAACGACCTGGTTTATGGTATTGACAACGGCCTTAGACTGTTTGCCGATGATGCTGTAGTCTACAGGAAAGTAGTATCACACGAAAGTTGCGAACAAATCAATGTCGCTTGCTACAAAAAGTGTGCTCTAATGGTCTATCCAGTTACATATGCGGTTGGATAGAAAGTTTTCTAACAGACAGGGAGCAGTATGTCATCCTGAACGGGGTAACTTCAACAAAAAAAAAAACCAGTAACTTCAGGTGTGCCCATGGACAGCGTAATAGGTCCACTACTTTTTACGATTTACATAAACGATCTGGTTTATGGTATTCACAACGGCCTTAGACTGTTTGCCGATGATGCTGTAGTCTACAGGAAAGTAGTATCACACGAAAGTTGTGAACAAATCAATGTCGCTTGCTACAAAAAATGTGCTGTTATGGTCTATCCAGTCACATATGCACTTGGATACAAAGTTTTCTAACAAACAGGGAGCAGTATGCCATCCTGAACGGGGTAACTTCAACAGAAACAACAGTAACTTCAGGTGTGCCCCAGGGCAGCGTAATAGGTCCACCAGTTTTTTACGATTTACATAAACGACCTGGTTTATGGTATTGACAACGGCCTTAGACTGTTTGCCGATGATGCTGTAGTCTACAGGAAAGTAGTATCACACGAAAGTTGTGAACAAATCAATGTCGCTTGCTACAAAAAGTGTGCTCTTATGGTCTATCCAGTGACATATGCGGTTGAATAGAAAGTTTTCTAACAGACAGGGAGCAGTATGTCATCCTGAACGGGGTAACTTCAACAAAAAAAAAAAAAACAGTAACTTCAGGTGTGCCCCAGGGCAGCGTAATAGGTCCACTGCTTTTTACGATTTACATAAACGATCTGGTTTATGGTATTGACAACGGCCTTAGACTGTTTGCCGATGATGCTGTAGTCTACAGGAGGGTAGTATCGCACGAAAGTTGTGAACAAATCAATGTCGCTTGCTACAAAAAGTGTGCTCTTATGGTCTATCCAGTGACATATGCGGTTGGATAGAAAGTTTTCTAACAGACAGGGAGCAGTATGTCATTCTGAACAGGGTAACTTCAACAGAAACAAGAGTAACTTCAGGTGTGCCCCAGGGCAGCATAATAGAACCACTGACTTTTAAGATTTCATTAAACGATGTATTTTATGGTATTGACAACGGCCTTTGACTGTTTGCCGATGATACTGTAGTCTACAGGAAACTAGTATCACACGAATCTTGTGAACAAATCAATGTCGCTTGCTACAAAAAGTGTGCTCTTATGGTCTATCCAGAGACATATGCGGTTGGATAGAAAGTTTTCTAACAGACAGGGAGCAGTATGTCATCAAAACGGGGTAACTTGAACAAAAAAAACAGTAACTTCAGGTGTGCACCAGGGCAGCGTAATAGGTCCACTGCTTTTTACGATTTACATAAACGATGTATTTTATGGTATTGACAACGGCCTTAGACTGTTTGCTGATGATGCTGTAGCATCCAGGAAAGTAGTATCACACGAAATTTGTGAACACATCAATGTCGCTTGCTACAAATAGTGTGCTCTTGTGGTCTATCCAGTGACATATGCAGTTGGATAGAAAGTTTTCTAACAGACAGGGAGCAGTATGCCATCCTGAACGGGGTAACTTCAACAGAAACAAGAGAAACTTCAGGTGTGCCCCAGGGCAGCGTGATAGGTCCACTGCTTTTTACGATTTACGTAAACGATCTGGTTTATGGTATTGACAACGGCCTTAGACTGTTTGCCGATGATGCTGTACTCTGCAGGAAAGTAGTATCACACGAAAATTGTGAACAAATCAATGTCGCTTGCTACAAAAGGGGTGCTCTTATGGTCTATCCAGTCACATATGCAGTTGGATAGAAAGTTTTCTAACAGACAGGGAGCACTATGTCATCCTGAACGGGGTAACTTCAACAGAAACAACAGTAACTTCAGGTGTGACCCAGGGCAACGTAATAGGTCCACTAGTTTTTTACGATTTACATAAACGACCTGGTTTATGGTATTCACAACGGCCTTAGACTGTTTGCCGATGATGCTGTAGTCTATAGGAATGTAGTATCACACGAAAGTTGTGAACAAATCAATGTCGCTTGCTACAAAAAGTGTGCTCTTATGGTCTATCCGGTGACATATGCGGTTGGATAGAAAGTTTCCTAACAGACAGGGAGCAGTATGTCATCCTGAACGGGGTAACTTCAACAAAAAAAACAGTAACTTCAGGTGTGCACCAGGGCAGCGTAATAGGTCCACTGCTTTTTACGATTTACATAAACGATCTGGTTTATAGTATTGACAATGGCCTTAGACTGTTTGCCGATGATGCTGTAGTATCCAGGAAAGTAGTATCACACGAAATTTGTGAACAAATCAATGTCGTTTGCTACAGAAAGTGTGCTCTTATGGTCTATGCTGTGACATATGCGGTTGGATAGAAAGTTTTCTAACAGACAGGCAGCAGTATGTCATCCTGAACAGGGTAACTTCAACAGAAACAAGTGTAACTTGAGGTGTGCCCCAGGGCAGCGTAATAGGTCCACTGCTTTTTTCGATTTACATAAACGATCTGGTTTATGGTATTGACAACAGCCTTAGACTGTTTGCCGATGATGCTGTAGTCTACAGGAAAGTAGTATCACACGAAAGTTGTGAACTAATCAATGTCGCTTGCTACAAAAAGTGTGCTCTTGTGGTCTATCCAGTGACATATGCAGTTAGCTAGAAAGTTTTCTAACAGACAGGGAGCAGTATGCCATCCTGAACGGGGTAACTTCAACAGAAACAACAGTAACTTCAGGTGTGCCCCAGGGCAGCGTAATAGGTCCACTGCTTTTTACGATTTACATAAACGATCTGGTTTATGGTATTGAAATGGCCTTAGACTGTTTGCCGATGATGCTGTACTCTGCAGGAAAGTAGTATCACACGAAAGTTGTGAACAAATCAATGTCGCTTGCTACAAAAAGGGTGCTCTTGTGGTCTGTCCAGTCACATATGCAGTTGGATAGAAAGTTTTCTAACAGACAGGGAGCAGTATGTCATCCTGAACGGGGTAACTTCAACAGAATCAACAGTAACTTCAGGTGTGACCCAGGGCAGCGTAATAGGTCCACTGCTTTTTACGATTTACATAAACGATCTGGTTTATGGTATTGACAACGGCCTTAGACTGTTTGCCGATGATGCTGTAGTCTACAGGAATCTATTATCACACGAAAGTTGTGAACTAATCAATGTCGCTTGCTACAAAAAATGTGCTGTTATGGTCTATCCAGTCACATATGCAGTTGGATAGAAAGTTTTCTAACAGACAGGGAGCAGTATGTCATCCTGAACGGGGTAACTTCAACAGAAACAACAGTAACTTCAGGTGTGCCCCAGGGCAGCGTAATAGGTCTACCAGTTTTTTACGATTTACATAAACGACCTGGTTTATGGTATTGACAACGTCCTTAGACTGTTTGCCGATGATGCTGTAGTCTACAGGAAAGTAGTATCACACGAAAGTTGTGAACAAATCAATGTCGCTTGCTACAAAAAGTGTGCTCTTATGGTCTATCCAGTGACATATGCGGTTGGATAGAAAGTTTTCTAAGAGACGGGGAGCAGTATGTCATCCTGAACGGTGTAACTTCAACAGAAACAACAGTAACTTCAGGTGTGCCCCAGGGCAGCATAATAGATCCACTGATTTTTAAGATTTACTTAAACGATGTATTTTATGGTATTGACAACGGCCTTAGACTGTTTGCCGATGATGCTGTAGTCTACAGGAAAGTAGTATCACACGAAAGTTGTGAACAAATCAATGTCGCTTGCTACAAAAAGTGTGCTCTTATGGTCCATCCAGTGACATATGCGGTTTGATAGAAAGTTTTCTAACAGACAGGGAGCAGTATGTCATCCTGAACGGGGTAACTTCAACAGAAACAAGAGTAACTTCAGGTGTGCCCAAGGGCAGCGTAATAGGTCCACTGCTTTTTACGATTAACATAAACGATCTGGTTTATGGTATTCACAACAGCCTTAGGCTGTTTGCCGATGATGCTGTAGTCTACAGGAAAGTAGTATCACACGAAAGTTGTGAACAAATCAATGTCGCTTGCTACAAAAATTGTGCTCTTATGGTCTATCCAGAGACATATGCGGTTGAATAGAAAGTTTTCTAACAGACAGGGGCAGTATGTCATCCAGAACGGGGTAACTTCAAAAAAAAAAAAAACAGGAACTTCAGGTGTGCACCAGGGCAGCGTAATAGGTCCACTGATTTTTACGATTTACATAAACGATCTGGTTTATGGTATTGACAACGGCCTTAGACTGTTTGCCGATGATGCTGTAGTCTCCAGGAAAGTAGTATCACACGAAAGTTGTGAACAAATCAATGTCGCTTGCTACAAAAAGTGTGCTCTAATGGTCTATCCAGTTACATATGCGGTTGGATAGAAAGTTTTCTAACAGACAGGGAGCAGTATGTCATCCTGAACGGGGTAACTTCAACAAAAAAAAAAAAACAGTAACTTCAGGTGTGCCCCTGGGCAGCGTAATAGGTCCACTGCTTTTTACGATTTACATAAACGATCTGGTTTATGGTATTGACAACGGCCTTAGACTGTTTGTCGATCATGCTGTAGTCTACAGTATAATAGTATCACACGAAAGTTGTGAACAAATCAATGTAGTTTGCTACAAAAAGTGTGCTCTTATGGTCTATCCAGTGACATAAGTGGTTGGATAGAAAGTTTACTAACAGACAGGGAGCAGTATGTCATCCTGAACGGGGTAACTTCAACAAAAAAAACAGTAACTTCAGGTGTGCCCCAGGGCAGCATAATAGATCCACTGATTTTTAAGATTTACTTAAACGATGTATTTTATGGTATTGACAACGGCCTTTGACTGTTTGCCGATGATGCTGTAGTCTACAGGAAAGTAGTATCACACGAAATATGTGAACAAATCAATGTCGCTTGCTACAAAAAGTGTGCTCTTATGGTCCATCCAGTGACATATGCGGTTTGATAGAAAGTTTTCTAACAGACAGGGAGCAGTATGTCATCCTGAACGGGGTAACTTCAACAGAAACAAGAGAAACTTCAGGTGTGCCCCAGGGCAGCGTGATAGGTCCACTGCTTTTTACGATTTACGTAAACGATCTGGTTTATGGTATTGACAACGGCCTTAGACTGTTTGCCGATGATGCTGTACTCTGCAGGAAAGTAGTATCACACGAAAATTGTGAACAAATCAATGTCGCTTGCTACAAAAGGGGTGCTCTTATGGTCTATCCAGTCACATATGCAGTTGGATAGAAAGTTTTCTAACAGACAGGGAGCACTATGTCATCCTGAACGGGGTAACGTCAACAGAAACAACAGTAACTTCAGGTGTGACCCAGGGCAACGTAATAGGTCCACTAGTTTTTTACGATTTACATAAACGACCTGGTTTATGGTATTCACAACGGCCTTAGACTGTTTGCCGATGATGCTGTAGTCTATAGGAATGTAGTATCACACGAAAGTTGTGAACAAATCAATGTCGCTTGCTACAAAAAGTGTGCTCTTATGGTCTATCCGGTGACATATGCGGTTGGATAGAAAGTTTCCTAACAGACAGGGAGCAGTATGTCATCCTGAACGGGGTAACTTCAACAAAAAAAACAGTAACTTCAGGTGTGCACCAGGGCAGCGTAATAGGTCCACTGCTTTTTACGATTTACATAAACGATCTGGTTTATAGTATTGACAATGGCCTTAGACTGTTTGCCGATGATGCTGTAGTATCCAGGAAAGTAGTATCACACGAAATTTGTGAACAAATCAATGTCGTTTGCTACAGAAAGTGTGCTCTTATGGTCTATGCTGTGACATATGCGGTTGGATAGAAAGTTTTCTAACAGACAGGCAGCAGTATGTCATCCTGAACAGGGTAACTTCAACAGAAACAAGTGTAACTTGAGGTGTGCCCCAGGGCAGCGTAATAGGTCCACTGCTTTTTTCGATTTACATAAACGATCTGGTTTATGGTATTGACAACAGCCTTAGACTGTTTGCCGATGATGCTGTAGTCTACAGGAAAGTAGTATCACACGAAAGTTGTGAACTAATCAATGTCGCTTGCTACAAAAAGTGTGCTCTTGTGGTCTATCCAGTGACATATGCAGTTAGCTAGAAAGTTTTCTAACAGACAGGGAGCAGTATGCCATCCTGAACGGGGTAACTTCAACAGAAACAACAGTAACTTCAGGTGTGCCCCAGGGCAGCGTAATAGGTCCACTGCTTTTTACGATTTACATAAACGATCTGGTTTATGGTATTGAAATGGCCTTAGACTGTTTGCCGATGATGCTGTACTCTGCAGGAAAGTAGTATCACACGAAAGTTGTGAACAAATCAATGTCGCTTGCTACAAAAAGGGTGCTCTTGTGGTCTGTCCAGTCACATATGCAGTTGGATAGAAAGTTTTCTAACAGACAGGGAGCAGTATGTCATCCTGAACGGGGTAACTTCAACAGAATCAACAGTAACTTCAGGTGTGACCCAGGGCAGCGTAATAGGTCCACTGCTTTTTACGATTTACATAAACGATCTGGTTTATGGTATTGACAACGGCCTTAGACTGTTTGCCGATGATGCTGTAGTCTACAGGAATCTATTATCACACGAAAGTTGTGAACTAATCAATGTCGCTTGCTACAAAAAATGTGCTGTTATGGTCTATCCAGTCACATATGCAGTTGGATAGAAAGTTTTCTAACAGACAGGGAGCAGTATGTCATCCTGAACGGGGTAACTTCAACAGAAACAACAGTAACTTCAGGTGTGCCCCAGGGCAGCGTAATAGGTCTACCAGTTTTTTACGATTTACATAAACGACCTGGTTTATGGTATTGACAACGTCCTTAGACTGTTTGCCGATGATGCTGTAGTCTACAGGAAAGTAGTATCACACGAAAGTTGTGAACAAATCAATGTCGCTTGCTACAAAAAGTGTGCTCTTATGGTCTATCCAGTGACATATGCGGTTGGATAGAAAGTTTTCTAAGAGACGGGGAGCAGTATGTCATCCTGAACGGTGTAACTTCAACAGAAACAACAGTAACTTCAGGTGTGCCCCAGGGCAGCATAATAGATCCACTGATTTTTAAGATTTACTTAAACGATGTATTTTATGGTATTGACAACGGCCTTAGACTGTTTGCCGATGATGCTGTAGTCTACAGGAAAGTAGTATCACACGAAAGTTGTGAACAAATCAATGTCGCTTGCTACAAAAAGTGTGCTCTTATGGTCCATCCAGTGACATATGCGGTTTGATAGAAAGTTTTCTAACAGACAGGGAGCAGTATGTCATCCTGAACGGGGTAACTTCAACAGAAACAAGAGTAACTTCAGGTGTGCCCCAGGGCAGCGTAATAGGTCCACTGCTTTTTACGATTAACATAAACGATCTGGTTTATGGTATTCACAACAGCCTTAGGCTGTTTGCCGATGATGCTGTAGTATCCAGGAAAGTAGTATCACACGAAATTTGTGAACAAATCAATGTCGTTTGCTACAGAAAGTGTGCTCTTATGGTCTATGCTGTGACATATGCGGTTGGATAGAAAGTTTTCTAACAGACAGGCAGCAGTATGTCATCCTGAACAGGGTAACTTCAACAGAAACAAGTGTAACTTGAGGTGTGCCCCAGGGCAGCGTAATAGGTCCACTGCTTTTTTCGATTTACATAAACGATCTGGTTTATGGTATTGACAACAGCCTTAGACTGTTTGCCGATGATGCTGTAGTCTACAGGAAAGTAGTATCACACGAAAGTTGTGAACTAATCAATGTCGCTTGCTACAAAAAGTGTGCTCTTGTGGTCTATCCAGTGACATATGCAGTTAGCTAGAAAGTTTTCTAACAGACAGGGAGCAGTATGCCATCCTGAACGGGGTAACTTCAACAGAAACAACAGTAACTTCAGGTGTGCCCCAGGGCAGCGTAATAGGTCCACTGCTTTTTACGATTTACATAAACGATCTGGTTTATGGTATTGACAACGGCCTTAGACTGTTTGTCGATGATGCTGTAGTCTACAGTATAATAGTATCACACGAAAGTTGTGAACAAATCAATGTAGTTTGCTACAAAAAGTGTGCTCTTATGGTCTATCCAGTGACATAAGTGGTTGGATAGAAAGTTTACTAACAGACAGGGAGCAGTATGTCATCCTGAACGGGGTAACTTCAACAAAAAAAACAGTAACTTCAGGTGTGCCCCAGGGCAGCATAATAGATCCACTGATTTTTAAGATTTACTTAAACGATGTATTTTATGGTATTGACAACGGCCTTTGACTGTTTGCCGATGATGCTGTAGTCTACAGGAAAGTAGTATCACACGAAATATGTGAACAAATCAATGTCGCTTGCTACAAAAAGTGTGCTCTTATGGTCCATCCAGTGACATATGCGGTTTGATAGAAAGTTTTCTAACAGACAGGGAGCAGTATGTCATCCTGAACGGGGTAACTTCAACAGAAACAAGAGAAACTTCAGGTGTGCCCCAGGGCAGCGTGATAGGTCCACTGCTTTTTACGATTTACGTAAACGATCTGGTTTATGGTATTGACAACGGCCTTAGACTGTTTGCCGATGATGCTGTACTCTGCAGGAAAGTAGTATCACACGAAAATTGTGAACAAATCAATGTCGCTTGCTACAAAAGGGGTGCTCTTATGGTCTATCCAGTCACATATGCAGTTGGATAGAAAGTTTTCTAACAGACAGGGAGCACTATGTCATCCTGAACGGGGTAACGTCAACAGAAACAACAGTAACTTCAGGTGTGACCCAGGGCAACGTAATAGGTCCACTAGTTTTTTACGATTTACATAAACGACCTGGTTTATGGTATTCACAACGGCCTTAGACTGTTTGCCGATGATGCTGTAGTCTATAGGAATGTAGTATCACACGAAAGTTGTGAACAAATCAATGTCGCTTGCTACAAAAAGTGTGCTCTTATGGTCTATCCGGTGACATATGCGGTTGGATAGAAAGTTTCCTAACAGACAGGGAGCAGTATGTCATCCTGAACGGGGTAACTTCAACAAAAAAAACAGTAACTTCAGGTGTGCACCAGGGCAGCGTAATAGGTCCACTGCTTTTTACGATTTACATAAACGATCTGGTTTATAGTATTGACAATGGCCTTAGACTGTTTGCCGATGATGCTGTAGTATCCAGGAAAGTAGTATCACACGAAATTTGTGAACAAATCAATGTCGTTTGCTACAGAAAGTGTGCTCTTATGGTCTATGCTGTGACATATGCGGTTGGATAGAAAGTTTTCTAACAGACAGGCAGCAGTATGTCATCCTGAACAGGGTAACTTCAACAGAAACAAGTGTAACTTGAGGTGTGCCCCAGGGCAGCGTAATAGGTCCACTGCTTTTTTCGATTTACATAAACGATCTGGTTTATGGTATTGACAACAGCCTTAGACTGTTTGCCGATGATGCTGTAGTCTACAGGAAAGTAGTATCACACGAAAGTTGTGAACTAATCAATGTCGCTTGCTACAAAAAGTGTGCTCTTGTGGTCTATCCAGTGACATATGCAGTTAGCTAGAAAGTTTTCTAACAGACAGGGAGCAGTATGCCATCCTGAACGGGGTAACTTCAACAGAAACAACAGTAACTTCAGGTGTGCCCCAGGGCAGCGTAATAGGTCCACTGCTTTTTACGATTTACATAAACGATCTGGTTTATGGTATTGAAATGGCCTTAGACTGTTTGCCGATGATGCTGTACTCTGCAGGAAAGTAGTATCACACGAAAGTTGTGAACAAATCAATGTCGCTTGCTACAAAAAGGGTGCTCTTGTGGTCTGTCCAGTCACATATGCAGTTGGATAGAAAGTTTTCTAACAGACAGGGAGCAGTATGTCATCCTGAACGGGGTAACTTCAACAGAATCAACAGTAACTTCAGGTGTGACCCAGGGCAGCGTAATAGGTCCACTGCTTTTTACGATTTACATAAACGATCTGGTTTATGGTATTGACAACGGCCTTAGACTGTTTGCCGATGATGCTGTAGTCTACAGGAATCTATTATCACACGAAAGTTGTGAACTAATCAATGTCGCTTGCTACAAAAAATGTGCTGTTATGGTCTATCCAGTCACATATGCAGTTGGATAGAAAGTTTTCTAACAGACAGGGAGCAGTATGTCATCCTGAACGGGGTAACTTCAACAGAAACAACAGTAACTTCAGGTGTGCCCCAGGGCAGCGTAATAGGTCTACCAGTTTTTTACGATTTACATAAACGACCTGGTTTATGGTATTGACAACGTCCTTAGACTGTTTGCCGATGATGCTGTAGTCTACAGGAAAGTAGTATCACACGAAAGTTGTGAACAAATCAATGTCGCTTGCTACAAAAAGTGTGCTCTTATGGTCTATCCAGTGACATATGCGGTTGGATAGAAAGTTTTCTAAGAGACGGGGAGCAGTATGTCATCCTGAACGGTGTAACTTCAACAGAAACAACAGTAACTTCAGGTGTGCCCCAGGGCAGCATAATAGATCCACTGATTTTTAAGATTTACTTAAACGATGTATTTTATGGTATTGACAACGGCCTTAGACTGTTTGCCGATGATGCTGTAGTCTACAGGAAAGTAGTATCACACGAAAGTTGTGAACAAATCAATGTCGCTTGCTACAAAAAGTGTGCTCTTATGGTCCATCCAGTGACATATGCGGTTTGATAGAAAGTTTTCTAACAGACAGGGAGCAGTATGTCATCCTGAACGGGGTAACTTCAACAGAAACAAGAGTAACTTCAGGTGTGCCCCAGGGCAGCGTAATAGGTCCACTGCTTTTTACGATTAACATAAACGATCTGGTTTATGGTATTCACAACAGCCTTAGGCTGTTTGCCGATGATGCTGTAGTCTACAGGAAAGTAGTATCACACGAAAGTTGTGAACAAATCAATGTCGCTTGCTACAAAAATTGTGCTCTTATGGTCTATCCAGAGACATATGCGGTTGGATAGAAAGTTTTCTAACAGACAGGGGCAGTATGTCATCCTGAACGGGGTAACTTCAAAAAAAAAAAAAACAGGAACTTCAGGTGTGCACCAGGGCAGCGTAATAGGTCCACTGATTTTTACGATTTACATAAACGATCTGGTTTATGGTATTGACAACGGCCTTAGACTGTTTGCCGATGATGCTGTAGTCTCCAGGAAAGTAGTATCACACGAAAGTTGTGAACAAATCAATGTCGCTTGCTACAAAAAGTGTGCTCTAATGGTCTATCCAGTTACATATGCGGTTGGATAGAAAGTTTTCTAACAGACAGGGAGCAGTATGTCATCCTGAACGGGGTAACTTCAACAAAAAAAAAAAAAAAACAGTAACTTCAGGTGTGCCCCTGGGCAGCGTAATAGGTCCACTGCTTTTTACGATTTACATAAACGATCTGGTTTATGGTATTGACAACGGCCTTAGACTGTTTGTCGATGATGCTGTAGTCTACAGTATAATAGTATCACACGAAAGTTGTGAACAAATCAATGTAGTTTGCTACAAAAAGTGTGCTCTTATGGTCTATCCAGTGACATAAGCGGTTGGATAGAAAGTTTACTAACAGACAGGGAGCAGTATGTCATCCTGAACGGGGTAACTTCAACAAAAAAAACAGTAACTTCAGGTGTGCCCCAGGGCAGCATAATAGATCCACTGATTTTTAAGATTTACTTAAACGATGTATTTTATGGTATTGACAACGGCCTTTGACTGTTTGCCGATGATGCTGTAGTCTACAGGAAAGTAGTATCACACGAAATATGTGAACAAATCAATGTCGCTTGCTACAAAAAGTGTGCTCTTATGGTCCATCCAGTGACATATGCGGTTTGATAGAAAGTTTTCTAACAGACAGGGAGCAGTATGTCATCCTGAACGGGGTAACTTCAACAGAAACAAGAGTAACTTCAGGTGTGCCCCAGGGCAGCGTAATAGGTCCACTGCTTTTTACGATTTACATAAACGATCTGGTTTATGGTATTGACAACGGCCTTAGACTGTTTGCCGATGATGCTGTAGTCTACAGGAAAGTAGTATCACACGAAAGTTGTGAACAAATCAATGTCGCTTGCTACAAAAAGTGTGCTCTTATGGTCTATCCAGTAATATATGTGATTGCATAGAAGGTTTTCTAACAGACAGGGAGCAGTATGTCATCCTGAACGGGGTAACTTCCACTGAAACAAGAGTAGCTTCAGGTGTGCCCCAGGGCAGCGTAATAGGTCCACTGCTTTTTACGATTAACATAAACGATCTGGTTTATGGTATTCACAACAGCCTTAGGCTGTTTGCCGATGATGCTGTAGTCTACAGGAAAGTAGTATCACACGAAAGTTGTGAACAAATCAATGTCGCTTGCTACAAAAATTGTGCTCTTATGGTCTATCCAGAGACATATGCGGTTGAATAGAAAGTTTTCTAACAGACAGGGAGCAGTATGTCATTCTGAACGGGGTAACTTCAACAGAAACAAGAGTAACTTCAGGTGTGCCCCAGGCCAGCATAATAGATCCACTGACTTTTAAGATTTACTTAAACGATGTATTTTATGGTATTGACAACGGCCTTTGACTGTTTGCCGATGATGCTGTAGTCTACAGGAAACTAGTATCACACGAATCTTGTGAACAAATCAATGTCGCTTGCTACAAAAAGTGTGCTCTTATGGTCTATCCAGAGACATATGCGGTTGGATAGAAAGTTTTCTAACAGACAGGGAGCAGTATGTCATCAAAACGGGGTAACATCAACAAAAAAAACAGTAACTTCAGGTGTGCCCCACGGCAGCGTAATAGGTCCACTGCTTTTTTCGATTTACATAAACGATGTGGTTTATGGTATTGACAACGGCCTTAGACTGTTTGCCGATGATGCTGTAGTCTACAGGAAAGTAGTATCACACGAAAGTTGTGAAGTAATCAATGTTGCTTACTACAAATAGTGTGCTCTTGTGGACTATCCAGTGACATATGCAGTTGGATAGAAAGTTTTCTAACAGACAGGGAGCAGTATGCCATCCTGAACGGGGTAACTTCAACAGAAACAAGAGAAACTTCAGGTGTGCCCCAGGGCAGCGTAATACGTCACTGCTTTTTACGATTTACATAAACGATCTGGTTTATGGTATTGACAACTGCCTTAGACTGTTTGCCGATGATGCTGTACTCTGCAGGAAAGTAGTATCACACGAAAATTGTGAACAAATCAATGTCGCTTGCTACAAAAGGGGTGCTCTTATGGTCTATCCAGTCACATATGCAGTTGGATAGAAAGTTTTCTAACAGACAGGGAGCACTATGTCATCCTGAACGGGGTAACTTCAACAGAAACAACAGTAACTTCAGGTGTGACCCAGGGCAGCGTAATAGGCCCACTAGTTTTTTACGATTTACATAAACGACCTGGTTTATGGTATTCACAACGGCCTTAGACTGTTTGCCGATGATGCTGTAGTCTATAGGAAAGTAGTATCACACGAAAGTTGTGAACAAATCAATGTCGCTTGCTACAAAAAGTGTGCTCTTATGGTCTATCCAGTGACATATGCGGTTGGATAGAAAATTTTCTAACAGACAGGGAGCAGTATGTTATCCTGAATGGGGTAACGTAAACAGAAACAGAGTAACTTCAGTTGTGCCCCAGGGCAGTGTAATAGGTCCACTGCTTTTTTCGATTTACATAAACGATCTGGTTTATGGTATTGACAACGGCCTTAGACTGTTTGCCGATGATGATGTAGTCTACAGGAAAGTAGTATCACACGAAAGTTGTGAACAAATCAATGTCGCTTGCTACAAAAAATGTGCTGTTATGGACTATCCAGTCACATATGCACTTGGATACAAAGTTTCCTAACAAACAGGGAGCAGTATGTCATCCTGAATGGGGTAACTTCAACAGAAACAAGAGTAACTTCAGGTGTGCCCCAGGGTAGCGTAATAGGTCCACTGCTTTTTACGATTTACATAAACGATCTGGTTTATGGTATTGACAACGGCCATAGACTGTTTGCCGATGATGCTGTAGTCTACAGGAAAGTAGTATCACACGAAAGTTGTGAACAAATCAATGTCGCTTGCTACAAAAAGTGTGCTCTTATGGTCTATCCAGTAATATATGTGGGTGCACAGAAAGTTTTCTAACAGACAGGGAGCAGTATGTCATCCTGAACGGGGTAACTTTAACAGAAACAAGAGTAACTTCAGGTGTGCCCCTGGGCAGCATAATAGATCCACTGCTTTTTACGATTTACTTAAACGATGTGGTTTATGGTATTGACAACGGCTTCAGACTGTTTGCCGATGTTGCTGTAGTCTACAGGAAAGTAGTATCACACGAAAGTTGTGAACAAATCAATGTCGCTTGCTACAAAAAGTGTGCTCTTATGGTCTATCCAGTGACATATGCGGTTGGATAGAAAGTTTTCTAACAGACAGGGAGCAGTATGTCATTCTGAACGGGGTAACTTCAACAGAAACAAGAGTAACTTCAGGTGTGCCCCAGGGCAGCGTAATAGGTCCACTGCTTTTTACGATTTACATAAACGACCTGGTTTATGGTATTCACAACGGCCTTAGACTGTTTGCCGATGATGCTGTAGTCTACAGGAAAGTAGTATCACACGAAAGTTGTGAACAAATCAATGTCGCTTGCTACAAAAAGTGTGCTCTTATGGTCTATCCAGTAATATATGTGGGTGCACAGAAAGTTTTCTAACAGACAGGGAGCAGTATGTCATCCTGAACGGGGTAACTTCCACAGAAACAAGAGTAACTTCAGGTGTGCCCCAGGGCAGCGTAATAGGTCCACTGCTTTTTACGATTTACATAAACGACCTGGTTTATGGTATTCACAACGGCCTTAGACTGTTTGCTGATGATGCTGTAGTCTACAGGAAAGTAGTATCACACGAAAGTTGTGAACAAATCAATGTCGCTTGCTACAAAAAGTATGCTTTATGGTCTATCCAGTGACATATGCGGTTGGATAGAAAGTATTCTAACAGACAGGGAGCAGTATGTTATCCTGAATGGGGTAACGTAAACAGATACAGAGTAACTTCAGGTGTGCCCCAGGGCAGTGTAATAGGTCCACTGCTTCTTTCAATTTACATAAACGATCTGGTTTATGGTATTGACCACGGCCATAGACTGTTTGCCGATGATGCTGTAGTCTACAGGAAAGTAGTATCACACGAAAGTTGTGAACAAATCAATGTCGCTTGCTACAAAAAATGTGCTGTTATGGTCCATCCAGTCACATATGCAGTTGGATAGAAAGTTTTCTAACAGACAGGGAGCAGTATGTCATCCTGAACGGGGTAACTTCAACAGAAACAACAGTAACTTCGGGTGTGCCCCAGGGCAGCGTAATAGGTCCACCAGTTTTTTACGATTTACATAAACGACCTGGTTTATGGTATTGACAACGGCCTTAGACTGTTTGCCGATGATGCTGTAGTCTACAGGAAAGTAGTATCACACGAAAGTTGTGAACAAATCAATGTCGCTTGCTACAAAAAGTGTGCTCTTATGGTCTATCCAGTGACATATGCGGTTGGATAGAAATTTTTCTAACAGACAGGGAGCAGTATGTCATCCTGAACGGTGTAACTTCAACAGAAACAACAGTAACTTCAGGTGTGCCCCAGGGCAGCTTAATAGATCCACTGATTTTTAACATTTACTTAAACGATGTATTTTATGGTATTGACAACGGCCTTAGACTGTTTGCCGATGATGCTGTAGTCTACAGGAAAGTAGTATCACACGAAAATTGTGAACAAATCAATGTCGCTTGCTACAAAAAGTGTGCTTTATGGTCTATCCAGTGACATATGCTGTTTGATAGAAAGTTTTCTAACAGACAGGGAGCAGTATGTCATCCTGAACGGGGTAACTTCAACAGAAACAAGAGTAACTTCAGGTGTGCCCCAGGGCAGCGTAATAGGTCCACTGCTTTTTACGATTTACATAAACGATCTGGTTTATGGTACTGACAACGGCCATAGACTGTTTGCCGATGATGCTGTAGTCTACAGGAAAGTAGTATCACACGAAAGTTGTGAACAAATCAATGTCGCTTGCTACAAAAAGTGTGCTCTTATGGTCTATCCAGTAATATATGTGGTTGCATAGAAAGTTTTCTAACAGACAGGGAGCAGTATGTCATCCTGAACGGGGTAACGTTCACAGAAACAAGAGTAACTTCAGGTGTGCCCCAGGGCAGCGTAATAGGTCCACTGCTTTTTACGATTAACATAAACGATGTATTTTATGGTATTGACAACGGCCTTAGACTGTTTGCCGATGATGCTGTAGTCTACAGGAAACTAGTATCACACGAAAGTTGTGAACAAATCAATGTCGCTTGCTACAAAAAGTGTGCTCTTATGGTGTATCCAGAGACATATGAATTTGGAGAGAAAGTTTTCTAACATACAGGGAGCAGTATGTCATCCTGAACGGTGTAACTTCAACAGAAACAAGAGTAACTTCAGGTGTGCCCCAGGGCAGCGTAATAGGTCCCCTGCTTTTTACGATTTACATAAACGATCTGGTTTATGGTATTCACAACCGCCTTAGACTGTTTGCCAATGATGCTGTACTCTGCAGGAAAGTAGTATCACATGAAAGTTGTGAACAAATCAATGTCGCTTGCTACAAAAAGTGTGCTCTTATGGTCTATCCAGTCACATATGCAGTTCGATAGAAAGTTTTCTAACAGACAGGGAGCAGTATGTCATACTGAACGGGGTAACGTCCACAGAAACAAGAGTAACTTCAGGTGTGCCCCATGGCAGCGTAATAGGTCCACTGCTTTTTTACGATTTACATAAACGACCTGGTTCATGGTATTGACAACGGCCTTAGACAGTTTGCCGATGATGCTGTAGTCTACAGGAAAGTAGTATCATACGAAAGTTGTGAACAAATCAAGGTCGCTTGCTAAAAAAGTGTGCTCCTATGGTCTATCCAGTGACATATGCGGTTGGATAGAAAGTTTTCTAACAGACAGGGAGCAGTATGTCATCCTGAACGGGGTAACTTCAACAGAAACAAGAGTAACTTCAGGTGTGCCCCTGGGCAGCATAATAGATCCACTGATTTTTACGATTTACTTAAACGATGCATTTTATGGTATTGACAACGGCCTCAGACTGTTTGCCGATGATGCTGTAGTCTACAGGAAAGTAGTATCACACGAAAGTTGTGAACAAATCAATGTCGCTTGCTACAAAAAGTGTGCTCTTATGGTCTATCCAGTGACATATGCATTTGGATAGAAAGTTTTCTAACAGACAGGGAGCAGTATGTCATCCTGAACGGGGTAACTTCAACAAAAAAAAAGTAACTTCAGGTGTGCCCCAGGGCAGCGTAATAGGTCCACTGCTTTTTACGATTTACATAAACGATCTGGTTTAAGGTATTGACAACGGCCTTAGACTGTTTGCCGATGATGCTGTAGTCTACAGGAAAGTAGTATCACACGAAAGTTATGAACAAATCAATGTCGCTTGCTACAAAAAGTGTGCTCTTATGGTCTATCCAGTAACATATGCGGTTGCATAGAAAGTTTTCTAACAGACAGGGAGCAGTATGTCATCCTGAACGGGGTAACTTCCACAGAATCAAGAGTAACTTCAGGTGTGCCCCAGGGCAGCGTAATAGGTCCACTGCTTTTTACGATTTACATAAACGATCAGGTTTATGGTATTCACAACGGCATTAGACTGTTTGCCGATGATGCTGTAGTCTACAGGAAACTAGTATCCCACGAAAGTTGAGAACAAATCAATGTCGTTTGCTACAAAAAGTGTGCTCTTATGGTCTATCCGGTGACATATGCGGTTGGATAGAAAGTTTTCTGACAGACTGGGAGCCGTATGTCATCCTGAACGGGGTAACTTCAACAAAAAAAAAAACAGTAACTTCAGGTGTGCCCCAGGGCAGCGTAATAGGTCCACTGCTTGTAACGATTTACATAAACGATCTGGTTTATGGTATTGACAACGGCCTTAGACTGTTTGCCGATGCTGCTGTAGTCTACAGGAAAGTAGTATCACACGAAAGTTGTGAACAAATCAATGTGGCTTGCTACAAAAAGTGTGCTCTAATGGTCTATCCAGTGACATATGCGGTTGGATAGAAAGTTTTCTAACAGACAGGGAGCAGTATGTTATCCTGAACGGGGTAGCTTCAACAGAAACAAGAGTAACTTCAGGTGTGCCCCAGGGCATCGTAATATGTCCACTGCTTTTTAAGATTTACATAAACGATCTGGTTTATGGTATTGAAATGGGCCTTAGACTGTTTGCCAATGATGCTGTAGTCTCCAGGAAAGTAGTATCTCACGAAAGTTGTGAACTAATCAATTTCGCTTGCTACAAAAAGTGTGCTCTTATGGTCTATCCAGTCACATATGCGGTTGGATAGAAAGTTTTCTAACAGACAGGGAGCAGTATGTCATCCTGAACGGGGTAACTTCAACAGAAACAAGAGTAACTTCAGGTGTGCCCCAGGGCAGCGTAATAGTTCCTCTGCTTTTTACGATTTACATAAACGATCTGGTTTATGGTATTCACAACGGCCTTAGACTGTTTGCCGATGATGCTGTAGTCTACAGGAAAGTAGTATCACACAAAAGTTGTGAACAAATCAGTGTCGCTTGCTACAAAAAGTTTGCTCTTATGGTCTATCCAGTGACATATGCTGTCGGATAGAAAGTTATCTAACAGACAGGGAGCAGTATGTCATCCTGAACGGTGTAACTTCAACAGAAACAAGAGTAACTTCAGGTGTGCCCCAGAGCAGCGTAATAGGTCCACTGCTTTTTACGATTTACATAAACGACCTGGTTTATGGTATTGACAACGGCCTTAGACTGTTGCCGATGATGCTCTAGTCTACAGGAAAGTAGTATCACACGAAAGTTGTGAACAAATCAATGTCGCTTGCTACAAAAAGTGTGCTCTTATGGTCTATCCAGTGACATATGCGGTTAGATAGAAAGATTTCTAACAGACAGGGAGCAGTATGTCATCCTGAACGGGGTAACTTCAACAGAAACAAGAGTAACTTCAGGTGTGCCCCAGGGCAGCGTAATAGGTCCACTGCTTTTTACGATTTACATAAACATTCTGGTTTATGCTATTGACAACGGCCTTAGACTGTTTGCCGATGATCCTGTAGTCTACAGGAAAGTAGTGTCACACGAAAGTTGTGAACAAATCAATGTCGCTTGCTACAAAAAGTTTGCTCTTGTGGTCTATCCAGTGACATATGCGGTCGGATAGAAAGTTTTCTAACAGACAGGGAGCAGTATGTCATCCTGAACGGGGTAACTTCAACAGAAACAAGAGTAACTTGAGGTGTGCCCCAGAGCAGCGTAATAGGTCCACTGCTTTTTACGATTTCCTTTATTGATGTATTTTATGGTATTGACAACGGCCTTAGACTGTTTGCCGATGATGCTGTAGTCTACAGGAAAGTAGTATCACACGAAAGTTGAGAACAAATCAATGTCGCTTGCTACAAAAAGTGTTCTCATATGGTCTGTTCGGTAACATATGCGGTTGGATAGAGTGTTTTCTAACAGACAGGGAGCAGTATGTCATCCTGAACGGGGTAACTTCAACAGAAACAAGAGTAACTTCAGGTGTACCCCAGGGCAGCGTAATAGGTCCACTGCTTTTTACGATTTACATAAACGATCTGGTTTATGGTATTGACAACGGCCTTAGACTGTTGCCGATGATGCTGTAGTCTACAGGAAAGTAGTATCACACGAAAGTTGTGAACGAATCAATGTCGCTTGCTACAAAAAGTGTGCTCTTATGGTCTATCCAGTGACATACGCGGTTAGATAGAAAGTTTTCTAACAGACAGGGAGCAGTATGTCATCCTGAACGGGGTAACTTCAACAGAAACAAGAGTAACTTCAGGTGTGTCCCAGGGCAGCGTAATAGGACCACTGCTTTTTACGATTTACGTAAACATTCTGGTTTATGGTATTGACAACGGCCTTAGACTGTTTGCCGATGATGCTGTAGTCTACAGGAAAGTAGTATCACACGAAAGTTGTGAACGAATCAATGTCGCTTGCTAACAAAAGTGTGCTCTTATGGTCTATCCAGTGACATATGCGGTTGGGTAGAAAGTTTTCTAACAGACAGGGAGCAGTATGTCATCCTGAACGGGGTAACTTCAACAGAAACAAGAGTAATTTCAGGTGTGTCCCAGGGCACCGTAATAGGTCCACTGCTTTTTACGAGTTACTTAAACGATGTATTTTATGGTATTGACAACGCCCTTAGACTGTTTGCCGATGATGCTGTAGTCTACAGGAAAGTAGTATCACACGAAAGTTGTGAACGAATCAATGTCGCTTGCTACAAAAAGTGTGCTCTTATGGTCTATCCAGTGACATATGCGGTTGGATAGAAAGTTTTCTAACAGACAGGGAGCAGTATGTCATCCTGAACGGGGTAACTTCAACAGAAACAAGAGTAACTTCAGGTGTGCCCCAGGGCAGCATAATAGATCCACTGATTTTTAAGACTTACTTAAACGATGTATTTTATGGTATTGACAACGGCCTTAGACTGTTTGCCGATGATGCTGTAGTCTACAGGAAAGTAGTATCACACGGAAGTTGTGAACAAATCAATGTCGCTTGCTACAAAAAGTGTGCTCTTATGGTCTGTCCAGTGACATATGCGGTTGGATAGAAAGTTTTCTAACAGACAGGGAGCAGTATGTCATCCTGAAAGGGGTAACTTCAACAGAAACAACAGTAACTTCAGGTGTGCCCCAGGGCAGCGTAATAGGTCCACTGCTATTTACGATTTACATAAACGATCTGGTTTATGGTATTGACAACGGCCTTAGACTGTTTGCCGATGATGCTGTAGTCTACAGGAAAGTAGTATCACACGAAAGTTATGAACAAATCAATGTCGCTTGCTACAAAAAGTTTGCTCATATGGTCTGTTCGGTGACATATGCGGTTGGATAGAAAGTTTTCTAACAGACAGGGAGCAGTATGTCATCCAGAATGGGGTAACTTCAACAGAAACAAGAGTAACTTCAGGTGTGCCCCAGGGCAGCGTAATAGGTCCACTGCTTTTTACGATTTACATAAACGATCTGGTTTATGGTATTGACAACGGCCTTAGACTGTTTCCGATGATGCTGTAGTCTACAGGAAAGTAGTATCACACGAAAGTAGTGAACGAATCAATGTCGCTTGCTACAAAAAGTGTGCTCTTATGGTCTATCCAGTGACATATGCGGTTGGATAGAAAGTTTTCTAACAGACAGGGAGCAGTATGTCATCCTGAACGGGGTAACTTCAACAGAAACAAGAGTAACTTCAGGTGTGTCCCAGGGGAGCGTAATAGGACCACTGCTTTTTTCGATTTACAAAAACGATCTGGTTTATGGTATTGACAACGGTCTTAGACTGTTTGCCGATAATGCTGTAGTCTACAGGAAACTAGTATCACACGAAAGTTGAGAACAAATCAATGTCGCTTTCTACAAAATGTGTGCTGTTATGGTCTATCCAGTGACGTATGCGGTTGGATAGAAAGTTTTCTAACAGACAGGGAGCAGTATGTCATCCTGAACGGTGTAACTTCAACAGAAACAAGAGTAACTTCAGGTGTGCCCCAGAGCAGCGTAATAGGTCCACTCCTTTTTACGATTTTCTTTAATGATGTATTTTATGGTATTGACAACGGCCATAGACTGTTTGCCGATGATGCTGTAGTCTACAGGAAACTAGTATCACACAAAAGTTGTGAACAAATCAATGTCGCTTGCTACAAAAAGTGTGCTCTTATGCTCTGTCCAGTGACATATGCGGTTGGATAGAAAGTTTTCTAACAGACAGGGAGCAGTATGTCATCCTGAACAGGGTAACTTCAACAGAAACAAGAGTAACTTCAGGTGTGCCCCAGGGCAGCGTAATAGGTCCACTGCTTTTTACGATTTACATGAACGATCTGGTTTATGGTATTGAAATCGGCCTTAGACTGTTTGCCGATGATGCTGTAGTCTACAGGAAAGTAGTATCACACGAAAGTTGTGGACAAATCAATGTCGCCTGCTACAAAAAGTGTGCTCTTCTGGTCTGTCCAGTGACATATGCGGTTGGATAGAAAGTTTTCTAACAGACAGGGAGCAGTATGCCATCCTGAACGGGGTAACTTCGACAGAAACAAGAGTAACTTCAGGTGTGCCCCAGGGCAGCGTAATAGGTCCACTGCTTTTTACGATTTACATAAACGATCTGGTTTATGCTATTGACAACGGCCTTAGACTGTTTGCCGATGATGCTGTAGTCTACAGGAAAGTACTATCACACGAAAGTTGTGAAAAATTAATGTCGCTTGCTACAAAAGTGTGCACTTATTGTCTATCCAGTGACATAAGCGGTTGGATAGAATGTTTTCTAACAGACAGGGAGCAGTATGTCATCCTGAACGGGGTAACTTCATCAGAAACAAGAGTAACTTCATGTTTGCCCCAGGGCAGCGTAATACGTCCACTGCTTTTTACGATTTACATAAACGGTCTGGTTTATGGTATTGACAATGGCCTTAAACTGTTTTCCAATGATGCTGTAGTCTACAGGAAAGTAGTATCACACGAAAGTTGTGAACAAATCAAAGTCGCTTGCTACAAATGTGTGCTCTTATGGTCTATCCAGTGACATATGCGGTTGAATAGAAAGTTTTCTAACAGACAGGTAGCAGTATGTCATCCTGAATGGGGTAACTTCAACAGAAACAAGAGTAACTTCAGGCTTGCCCCAGGGCAGCGTAATAGGTCCACTGCTTTTTACGATTTACATAAACGATCTGGTTTATGGTATTGACAACGGCCTTAGACTGTTTGCCGATGATGCTGTAGTCTACAGGAAAGTAGTATCACACGAAAGTTATGAACAAATCAATGTCGCTTGCTACAAAAAGTTTGCTCTCATGGTCTATCCAGTGACATATGCGGTTAGATAGAAAGTTTTCTAACAGACAGGGAGCAGTATGCCATCTTGAACGGTCTAACTTCAACAGAAACAAGAGTAACTTGAGGTGTGCCCCAGGGCAGCGTAATAGGACCACTGCTTTTTACGATTTACATAAACGATCTGGTTTATGGTATTGACAACGGCCGTAGACTGTTTGCCGATAATGCTGTAGTCTACAGGAAACTAGTATCACACGAAAGTTGAGAACAAATCAATGTCGCTTTCTACAAAATTGTGCTGTTATGGTCTATCCAGTGACATATGCGGTTGGATAGAAAGATTTCTAACAGACAGGGAGCAGTATGTCATCCTGAACGGTGTAACTTCAACAGAAACAAGAGTAACTTCTGGTGTGCCCCAGAGCAGCGTAATAGGTCCACTCCTTTTTACGATTTACTTTAATGATGTATTTTATGGTATTGACAACGGCCTTAGACTGTTTGCCGATGATGCTGTAGTCTACAGGAAAGTAGTATCACACGAAAGTTGTGAACAAATCAATGTCGCTTGCTACAAAAAGTGTGCTCTTATGCTCTGTCCAGTGACATATGCGGTTGGATAGAAAGTTTTCTAACAGACAGGGAGCAGTATGTCATCCTGAACGGGGTAACTTCAACAGAAACAAGAGTAACATCAGGTGTGCCCCAGGGCAGCGTAATAGGTCCACTGCTTTTTACGATTTACATGAACGATCTGGTTTATGGTATTGAAATCGGCCTTAGACTGTTTGCCGATGATGCTGTAGTCTACAGGAAAGTAGTATCACACGAAAGTTGTGAACAAATCAATGTCGCTTGCTACAAAAAGTGTGCTCGTATGGTATGTCCAGTGACATATGCGGTTGGATAGAAAGTTTTCTAAGAGACAGGCAGCAGTGTGTCATCCTGAACGGGGTAACTTCAACAGAAACAAGAGTAACTTCAGGTGTGCCCCAGGGCAGCGTAATAGGTCCACTGCTTTTTACGATTTACATAAACGATCTGGTTTGTGGTATTGAAAACGGCCTTAGACTGTTTGCCGATGATGCTGTAGTCTACAGGAAAGCAGTATCACACGAAAGTTGTGAACGAATCAATGTCGCTTGCTACAAAAAGTTTGCTCTTATGGTCTATCCAGTGACATATGCGGTTGGATAGAAAGTTTTCTAACAGACAGGGAGCAGTATGTCATCCTGAACGGGGTAACCTCAACAGAAACAAGAGTAACTTCACGTGTGCCCCAGAGCAGCGTAATAGGTCCACTGCTTTTTACGATTTACTTTAATGATGTATTTTATGGTATTGACAACGGCCTTAGACTGTTTGCCGATGATGCTGTAGTGTACAGGAAAGTAGTATCACACGAAAGTTGTGAACAAATCAATGTCGCTTGCTACAAAAAGTGTGCTCTTATGGTCTGTCCAGTCACATATGTGGTTGGATAGAAAGTTTTCTAACAGACAGGGAGCAGTATGTCATCCTGAACGGGGTAACTTCAACAGAAACAAGAGTAACTTCAGGTGTGCCCCAGGGCAGCGTAATAGGTCCACTGCTTTTTACGATTTACATAAACGATCTGGTTTATGGTATTGACAACGGCCTTAGACTGTTTGCCGATGATGCTGTAGTCTACAGGAAAGTAGTATCACACGAAAGTTGTGAACTAATCAATGTCGCTTGCTACAAAGATTGTGCTCTTATGGTCTGTCCAGTCACATTTGTGGTTGGATAGAAAGTTTTCTAACAGACAGGGAGCAGTATGTCATCCTGAACAGGGTAACTTCAACAGAAACAAGAGTAACTTCAGGTGTGCCCCAGGGCAGCGTAATAGGTCCACTGCTTTTTACGATTTACTTTAATGATGTATTTTATGGTATTGACAACGGCCTTAGACTGTTTGCCGATGATGCTGTAGTCTACAGGAAAGTAGTATCACACGAAAGTTGTGAACAAATCAATGTCGCTTGCTACAAAAAGTGTGCTCATATGGTCTGTTCGGTGACATATGCGGTTGGATAGAAACTTTTCTAACAGACAGGGAGCAGTATATCATCCTGAATGGGGTAACTTCAACAGAAACAATAGTAACTTCAGGTGTGTCCCAGGGCACCGTAATAGGTCCACTGCTTTTTACGATTTACATAAACGATCTGGTTTATGGTATTGGCAACGGCCTTAGACTGTTGCCGACGATGCTGTAGTCTACAGGAAAGTAGTATCAAACGAAAGTTGTGAACAAATCAATGTCGCTTGCTACAAAAAGTGTGCTCTTATGGTCTGTCCAGTGACATATGCGGTTGGATAGAAAGTTTTCTAACAGACAGGGAGCAGTATGTCATCCTGAACGGGGTAACTTCAACAGAAACAAGAGTAACTTCAGGTGTGTCCCAGGGCAGCGTAATAGGTCCACTGCTTTTTACGATTTACATAAACATTCTGGTTTATGGTATTGACAACGGCCTTAGACTGTTTGCCGATGATGCTGTAGTCTACAGGAAAGCAGTATCACACGTAAGTTTTGAACGAATCAATGTCGCTTGCTACAAAAGGTGTGCTCTTATAGTCTATCCAGTGACATATGCGGTTGGATAGAAAGTTTTCTAACAGACAGGGAGCAGTATGTCATCCTGAACGGGGTAACTTCAACAGAAACAAGAGTAACTTCAGGTGTGCCCCAGGGCAGCGTAATAGGTCCACTGCTTGTAACGATTTACATAAACGATCTGGTTTATGGTATTGACAACAGCCTTAGACTGTTTGCCGATGATGCTGTAGTCTACAGGAAAGTAGTATCACACGAAAGTTGTGAACTAATCAATGTCGCTTGCTACAAAAAGTGTGCTCTTATGGTCTGTCCAGTGACATATGTGGTTGGATATAAAGTTTTCTAACAGACAGGGAGCAGTATGTCATCCTGAACGGGGTAACTTCAACAGAAACAAGAGTAACTTCAGGTGTGCCCCAGGGCAGCGTAATAGGTCCACTGCTTTTTACGATTTACATAAACATTCTGGTTTATGGTATTGACAACGGCCTTAGACTGTTTGCCGATGATGCTGTAGTCTACAGGAAAGTAGTATCACACGAAAGTTGTGAACTAATCAATGTCGCTTGCTACAAAAAGTGTGCTCTAATGGTCTGTCCAGTCACATATGTGGTTGGATAGAAAGTTTTCTAACAGACAGGGAGCAGTATGTCATCCTGAACAGGGTAACTTCAACAGAAACAAGAGTAACTTCAGGTGTGCCCCAGGGCAGCGTAATAGGTCCACTGCTTTTTACGAATTACTTTAATGATGTATTTTATGGTATTGACAACGGCCTTAGACTGTTTGCCGATGATGCTGTAGTCTACAGGAAAGTAGTATCACACGAAAGTTGTGAACAAATCAATGTCGCTTGCTACAAAAAGTGTGCTCATATGGTCTGTTCGGTGACATATGCGGTTGGATAGAAACTTTTCTAACAGACAGGGAGCAGTATATCATCCTGAATGGGGTAACTTCAACAGAAACAATAGTAACTTCAGGTGTGTCCCAGGGCACCGTAATAGGTCCACTGCTTTTTACGATTTACATAAACGATCTGGTTTATGGTATTGGCAACGGCCTTAGACTGTTGCCGACGATGCTGTAGTCTACAGGAAAGTAGTATCAAACGAAAGTTGTGAACAAATCAATGTCGCTTGCTACAAAAAGTGTGCTCTTATGGTCTGTCCAGTGACATATGCGGTTGGATAGAAAGTTTTCTAACAGACAGGGAGCAGTATGTCATCCTGAACGGGGTAACTTCAACAGAAACAAGAGTAACTTCAGGTGTGCCCCAGAGCAGCGTAATAGGTCCACTGCTTTTTACGATTTACATAAACGATCTGGTTTATGGTATTGAAAACGGCCTTAGACTGTTTGCCGATGATGCTGTAGTCTACAGGAAAGTAGTATCACACGAAAGTTGTGAACAAATCAATGTTGCTTGCTACAATAAGTGTGCTCTTGTGGTCTATCCAGTGACATATGCGGTTGGATAGAAAGTTTTCTAATAGAGAGGGAGCAGTATGTCATCCTGAACGGGGTAACTTCAACAGAAACAAGAGTAACTTCAGGTGTGCCCCAGGGCAGCGTAATAGGTCCACTGCTTTTTACGATTTACATAAACGATCTGGTTTATGGTATTGACAACGGCCTTAGACTGTTTGCCGATGATGCTGTAGTCTACAGGAAAGTAGTATCACACGAATGTTGAGAACAAATCAATGAGGGTTTGCAGAAAATAAACGCGTGGTGTAATGACTGGCAGGTATCTCTCAATATTAGTAAGTGTAACCCACTGTGTATAACAAGGCGCAAATCCCAATTAATGTATGAGTAAAAAATAAAGGATCAGTCCTTGGAAGCGGTAACATCAGTCAAGTATCTGGTTGTGACTATTCGAAATGATCTCAAATGGAATGATCAGATTACACAAGTAACGGGTATGGCGAACTCTAGATTGCGGTTTATTGGTAGAATCCTGAAGCGATGCAACAAAGAAAATAGCTTACAATACGTTAGTACATCCAGTCTCATTGTTCGTCCGTATGGGACCCTTACCGGTTGGGTCTGATGCAAGAAATTGAGAAGGTCCAAAGAAGACTGGCAAGATTCGTGACTGGAACATTTAGCCATTGCGAGAGCGTTATAAATCTCATAGAAAGTTTGAAGTGGGACACACTTGCAGATAGACGTCGCGCTAAACAAGAGGGGTTGTTCACTAAATTCCGAAATCCAATCTTCACCGAGGATGTAGAGCATATATTATTACCATCAACTTTCAAATCTCGTAATGATCATCATTCAAAGATAAGGGAAATAAGAGCTCGCAGTGAGGCATTCAGACAGTCGTTTTTCCCTCGTGTGATCTGCGAGTGGAACAGAGGTGGGGAAATATGATTTTGGCGCGAATTGTGCCCTCCGCCGCGCACCGCTTGTTGGCTAGCGGAGTATATATGTAGATGTAGAAACCACACTGGCGCCACTGCTTCCACATGCAATGCGTCAACCAGGCCACAAGTCTCTGCACCACTCCGGGATTTGATCACTGTGAGGCAACACCATCTGCCACTGGATGAGGCATGACTGTACCAGTAGTCACCAAGATGGCCACCATGTGTCCTGCCGGTCCTACCACCTGTGACCTGCACCAACAGGCTAGCCACCCAACTGCAGGTAGACTGGAAAGTCCACTACTGTTGCGGCACATGACATTTACTAATGGCCACGTCCATCCATCCAGCCACCAGTCATCACCACCAACAACTCTGTGCAGCACAGCACTATATGCCATGTGGCATCACTTAATTCACAGCAATGGCTACTGTGGTTCTCTTGCACGTTCAGTCACATTATGAAATGTAACCTTTGATACTGTGCTGCACCAGTGCAAGACACGTGATTAACCCTATAGGTAACTTCCTGGCAGATTAAAACTGTGTGCCCGACCGAGACTCGAACTCGGGACCTTTGCCTTTCGCGGGCAAGTGTTCTACCATCTGAGCTACCGAAGCACGACTCACGCCCGGTACTCACAGCTTTACTCCTGCCAGTATCTCGTCCCCTACCTTCCAAACTTTACTCATTCTGGGATGATCGGAAACTCAGACATGCCTGCTTGGGTTTCACTCTGCTTCTAGCTATGGGTCAAGACAGACGATGTTTGTCTAAACCCGTTAGGTACTGCCACATACTTTCACTCTATAGTCTGCTATTAACTCAGATGTGCTGTGTAGGCAGTTACCAGCCTCCCATGTATGTAGCTGACATGCTTGTCCCTTCCATGTTATCCACTCAACAGGAATTTCAGTGCTATTTGCAACAGATCCATGAAAATTTAACTTCACAGGAATCCGAACAAATGTACTGCAGAACTGACAAATTCTGGTGATACCAGAGCGAGATAATTTGGCATGAAAAATCAGATGTGCTAAGGAAAGAATACTTTGATTCAAAGCTAGTAGAACTCAATCATGGAATAAAAAGCTTGAAGATGCTAACAATACATGAACGGTGTTTCTTTTTGACCGTCTTTCACCTACAAACTTATTTAAGTCGTGAGATGAATGTAGCACAACTAAACTAGTCGTAAATTCCACATAGAGCTGTAGTATCATTCAACAGACACAATCTTCTATCCTAGCACACATTCTAAGATTAGGTTCCTCCCTCGCATACAGCCACAATACATTGATCATACATTTTTCTTCCATGAAGTTACCAACACTGTATTGCGAAATATGTGTATTGCAATATAGTGTTGATATATAGTCGGTAGGTACTCATTTCAGTTTGCAATGTGCGATCGGTCAGGTAACATCACCATAATGAAAGTCAGCTCCACCTACATCATGTATGCATCATCAGTGTTCTTCTGTGTGTGTGTTTAATGCCTTGTAGTTTCCAATTTCCAGATGATGTTGTGGAGTATCTCCTAATGAACAGGTCTCAAAGGGAGTACACTTTTATTTTCAGTACTTCTTTCACCCAAATTCAGTGTTGGAATGCTTTATGATCGTTAATTCAACCGAGACGTGATTTTTGAAAACACACGTTAAAGTGGTACGAATTTAATATTACCCCTACAGATTGGTGTAAGCTGTGTGACAACTTAATAGCGATTGCAGGCATCTCTGTTGCTTAAACGAAACCTTCAGTGATACCAGGTAATCACAAGATCGGTGCTGGTGAATCCCCATGAACAATAAAAACTTTTTTACTAAACAGAATCGATTCACATAAAGGAACAGACCTTCAAGAATTTAATGTACGGCAGTTTTGCCATACAGCATGCAATCGACCAGAGATTCAGCCAGCAGCCTAACGTTTATAGCTCCTACGAAGCATTGTGGACGAATTTACAGGAATTTTTGCTGCGAATCCACTGGAAGAAGATGTAGCACAGTATTACGAGGCACGTTGTAGGTCAATACATGGAAGTATGTTTGAGTTTACAATACTTCATGTAGGCATAGAACTGACATCTTCTTTGGCTATATGTACATATCTGTAGAAATAAATGAAGCGTATCTGTGATCTTATTTTATCCTATAAAAACCCCTTGAATGCTAGTGTAGCCGTATAACATTCATTATGAGTGTATGGACGAATCATCCTCGCCTCAAGGACTTCTTTGAACTGATGATCTGATAATGCTTCAGAAAAATAAATAACAACAATGGGACACTACCGCCCAGTATATCAGGTCGATTATTGTTTGTTCAGCGTCTTACGGAAAAACGACTCTCCTCATGTCCCTGAAAATACATCCCGATGATATTCACTTTGAGAATGTGTATCTATTTTCAAAAATACTGTTTCAGGCCAAGTCCCAACTACTGGAGGAAATACTTTCAGGTGTTGACGGTATTGCGTATAAGACTTTCAACCAAAGTGACGAGGTACCAACACTTGAAGGAGTGAAACATATTAAGGTGTTCACATTCGACAATCTCATAATGGAAAATCAACAACAAAAACCCAAATACTTCTGTTTTGACACACATAGAAGTCTTGATATCTTCCAGACGTATTCAAGGATCTCGAAGAAACTGATAATACAAATCTTATTATTGCTTCAAATAGGATAACAAGAATTTAAACATTTACCAGGCACATGTAAGAACTGACATGACATTCGATAAATTTACAGCTTTATGTAGAGATTGCTGGAATCATTTACAGCATAGCTTTGTTGTTGACGATAAAACTGAACGGTTGAATGAAGGCCGTTATTGCTGGAGCTTTCAGGATTTTTTAAAAGATGATTATGATTGTGTGTGTGTGTGTGTGTGTGTGTGTGTGTGTGTGTGTGTGTGTGTGTGTCTGTGTGCGTATTTTGTGTGCGTGCGTAGTGAAGCAACTGGGTAATTACGACATTATATTTTACGGTTTGGGTAAGTTTGCGAGGTCCCATCCACTCTCTGAATAGGACATAACTTAACTTCAGTACATTTCAATGTCACCACCTTACATGTCTAGGCACTCCCCTCCCCCCCTCACCCCTCACCCCCCCCCCCCCCCCCCCCCCCCCAGCGCTGCAATAGACCGAAAAACCTTCCCAAGCATATCTGGTGTAATCTCAGCAGCTGCTGCTCGAATCCGCTGTGTTAAGTGTTCCGTGCTGCGCATCTTCACCTGGTATACCTTAGACTTGATAAACCCCCATGCAAAAGAGTCTAACGATGTTAAGTCAGGAGAGTGGGTTGCCCACATCCGTGGAGAGGCACGACCAATCCATCCGCCGGGAAATGCTTGATTCAGATAATCCCGAACAACGAGGACAAAATGGGATGGTGCACCATCCTGTTGAAAATCAACAATAGCCATAATCCCATCAGATATCAACTGGGGCTCCAAAAATTGTTCCAACATATCTAGGTGTGTGGTTCCAGTAACGGTTTGTTCTGCGAAGAAGAAGGGCCCGTACACTGTTGACCTCCTTAACCCTAACCACACGTTTACTTTTGCTGTGTCCCGTTGCCACTCTTGGAGCGCACTTGGTTGTTCGTCTGCCCAGATCCTGCAGTTGTGTCTGTTCACATGTCCACAGGTATGAAATGTAGCTTCATCACTGAACAAGACATTTTGCATCAAATTATCATTTTCCACAGCTTGTAGCAAGTCATGACACATAGCTTGTCTGGCTGTGTAGTCCTCCACTTCAAACTTATGTACGAAATGGATATAGGACGCACGTTTGTGCAGCTTGTAAGAAGAACTCTCCATACAGTGGTTTGAGGAATACCAAGCTCCCTACTAAGTTTCCTGGTAGATGCGGAAGCGCTACGTGTGATCGCATGCTGCACACTTTGCACGGTGTCTGGCGTTACGGCCCGGCCTCCCTGGACGTTCTTCATCTGCAACACTACCAGTACGCTGGAATTTATTGACGAGGATCTTGATAGCAAGCCTGGTGGGGCCTGTTTTCCGGAATCGACGGGCAAAGTCTGTCCGCACCTGCTCATACGTCATTCCACAAAGACGAGCAGAAACAACATTGATTCGTCCTTCTTTGGATAGCATTCTGTCGTAGTACCTGCAAGAAACAAATATTCCGTTACTGTATCATTGAAATGTATAGTGACTTTAGAATCACCCTGTATTATCGAATAATTATGGAGACAGTTGTTCAGGAGCTCCATAAATTAGCACAAAAGACAATCCCACGTAGACAGGTTATAATTTGATGCCTTATGGTAGGGAGACCTAGTGAATACGAGGCAATATTCACAGGAGAATAAAGATTTCAAATACATTTAATGGTCACTGATACGTACTCGAACTTTGTTTGGGCTCTAGCTGTGAAAACAAAGATGGGGAAGGCTGTTGTACAGGTTTCCGAACAACTGTTATAGACAGGAACCAAGCACACCACACACAATCTACAAACAGATCATGGAGGTGAGTTCTGTAACTCATATTTCAAGGTGGTAATCCAAGACTATGGAATCCATCACTATTCGACGTTCTCCTAGATGGAAGCATTTATTGTTGAATGTTTGAACAAGACAATAAAGGGGCAAACGTGGACGTGTTTTAATCATAGCAGTTCTTTTAAGTGGACAGAGATACCCCCAAAAATCATCAACATGTACAACTACTCTGTCCATAGGCGAATAGAAATCAGTCCAATTCACATACATGATAATGAGCATCTAAATACCGTTTATGGTCGTATTAAAATGTTAGATCCACCCAAAAAGAAATTTAAAGTAAATGATTTTGTACATATTTCAAAACAAACTGCTCAAGAGAGATATTTACGGTTTCCAAGGTGCAACCAACAAACCCTAGAACTCATATCTCAAAGGATAGCGGCCGTGGTCAAATTCCCAAGCTTGAGAAATGACTCACCGCTGGTGACAAGGGGATCACTCTTTTAGACGAGGTCTGCAGGCGTCACGACATCATGTAAGCAGCAAACTACAATCTCTCAAGATGTAACACTGCAGATAGAATATTAGCTGACCTAGCTAAGGAAATACGTACAAGGACGCACATCAGTATCAGTCAGTGTATCTTCACAATTCCAGTAATAAAAAGCAATGTCTAAAACGCTTGAGCTGGGTATGGGATTAAATTTCAGTCGAGCTATGAATACCGCTTATAGCCGACTCAAGAATAAAAATAAGAAACAGAAGGGTATGTAAGGGTGTTCAAAAAATGTATTCAGCTATCAGTCGCTGCAGCTAAAAGATCTACAAAAGGAAAACAGATTAAAATGCATACACTTGGAAGGTAAATTCACGAAAAAGAATGGGACTCTCACGGCAGCATTCCATATTATACGGAAGGCAATTCTGTTCTTAATTACAGTATTGGCAAGTCTTTCAGCGGGCGGTTCCCAGGTTCGGTGGTGAGGAAAACACAAGGCAGTATTTTGACGAAGCCAAAATGCGTAATAGATCCATAGAATCTGTAGCTCTTGGGAAGGGATTACATTTATTAAGTCACAGGTATGGGCTTGGATTGCTCATTTAAAAGAACTGTTTGCTATACTACTTGACGAAAGACTTATAAATGCCTGTCTACTTAAATTCGTCAAAAAGTTATCTAACCCCAGATTTCCTGGAGAGTTCATGTGGAATACACTACCCGAGAAAATGTGGAAGTCTAACCAACGCAGAAAATTCTAAATTTACAAGTTGTAGGAGGTCCTCGAACTCACCGGGTGGAGTGTATTAGAAGAAGAACCGAAGAGAATGTTTATTACTTAGACTCATTTGGTGATTTGCAGTCTCCAGAAGAATTGCGCCGTTAATTTGAAAGTAATCATATACAGGGTGTTTCAAAAATGACCGGTATATTTGAAACGGCAATAAAAACTAAACGAGCAGCGATAGAAATACACCGTTTGTTGCAATATGCTTGGGACAACAGTACATTTTCAGGCGGACAAACTTTCGAAATTACAGTAGTTACAATTTTCAACAACAGATGGCGCTGCAAGTGATGTGAACGATATAGAAGACAACGCAGTCTGTGGGTGCGCCATTCTGTACGTCGTCTTTCTGCTGTAAGCGTGTGCTGTTCACAACGTGCAAGTGTGCTGTAGACAACATGGTTTATTCCTTAGAACAGAGGATTTTTCTGGTGTTGGAATTCCACCGCCTAGAACACAGTGTTGTTGCAACACGACGAAGTTTTCAACGGAGGTTTAATGTAACCAAAGGACCGAAAAGCGATACAATAAAGGATCTGTTTGAAAAATTTCAACGGACTGGGAACGTGACGGATGAACGTGCTGGAAAGGTAGGGCGACCGCGTACGGCAACCACAGAGGGCAACGCGCAGCTAGTGCAGCAGGTGATCCAACAGCGGCCTCGGGTTTCCGTTCGCCGTGTTGCAGCTGCGGTCCAAATGACGCCAACGTCCACGTATCGTCTCATGCGCCAGAGTTTACACCTCTATCCATACAAAATTCAAACGCGGCAACCCCTCAGCCCCGCTACCATTGCTGCACGAGAGACATTCGCTAACGATATAGTGCACAGGATTGATGACGGCGATATGCATGTGGGCAGCATTTGGTTTACTGACGAAGCTTATTTTTACCTGGACGGCTTCGTCAATAAACAGAACTGGCGCATATGGGGAACCGAAAAGCCCCATGTTGCAGTCCCATCGTCCCTGCATCCTCAAAAAGTACTGGTCTGGGCCGCCATTTCTTCCAAAGGAATCATTGGCCCATTTTTCAGATCCGAAACGATTACTGCATCACGCTATCTGGACATTCTTCGTGAATTTGTGGCGGTACAAACTGCCTTAGACGACACTGCGCACACCTCGTTTATGCAAGATGGCGCCCGGCCACATCGCACGGCCGACGTCTTTAATTTCCTGAATGAATATTTCGATGATCGTGTGATTGCTTTGGGCTATCCGAAACATACAGGAGGCGGCGTGGATTGGCCTCCCTATTCGCCAGACATGAACCCCTGTGACTTCTTTCTGTGGGGACACTTGAAAGACCAGGTGTACCGCCAGATCCAGAAACAATTGAACAGCTGAAGCAGTACATCTCATCTGCATGTGAAGCCATTCCGCCAGACACGTTGTCAAAGGTTTCGGGTAATTTCATTCAGAGACTACGCCTTATTATTGCTACGCATGGTGGATATGTGGAAAATATCATACTATAGAGTTTCCCAGACCGCAGCGCCATCTGTTGTTGAAAATTGTAACTACTGTAATTTCGAAAGTTTGTCTGCCTGAAAATGTACTGTTGTCCCAAGCATATTGCAACAAACGGTGTATTTCTATCGCTGCTCGTTTAGTTTTTATTGCCGTTTCAAATATACCGGTCTTTTTGAAACACCCTGTATTTTACAATTTTCAACAATACGAGAAGTTCAGCACACACCTATGCGGACACGTATGTCTCATGTTCATCCTGAAAACCATAAGGAAGATAGAAAAACAGCAGTGGCGCACACCAGCATGTTACTTGATCTTGAGAAGCGATGTCATATACGTTGACTTTCAACGGCCTATCGTCAGTTGCTACCCATCAATCGAGCTTGGCGAAGGCGGTTGAAGTACTGCGCTTATAGATATAGTTGTGCAAGTATCTTACGGTAGATACGACATTGATGATTTAAACGAATATATTAAACAGGCAGTACATGCTACGCGTGAATGTCAACAAACTTAAGAAGGAAATGAGAATGACCGAGCACATAATAGACTTTGCAAAGGAAAACTCAGTTGGATCGTTACTACGCTTCTCAAAAGATCAAATTCTGCAATAGGATCTGAATAAATTTTATGATTCAGCTCATTCACTGTATATACTAGCAGTTATCACACGTTGAGTCGAGTGCAGTATTGCATCGAATTCGTTTCTCAACAACAAACTGCGTTTATGGGTTCTTCCCTACATTAAGTCCAGGATCTAAATTTGTGGAGACACCAAGTCACATGATTTACATCCCAGTGATTGTTGAGACATTAGACCATCTTGTGTGAGGATTGTGGACCACAGTGGCCGCCTTGTCAATTTTCGCTGTGGAGAGATTGTGATCATGATATGTCTTTATTTGAAGCATGATGGGCGTACAATGTAAAACCAGCATACACAGCGAGCAGCACGTCACTTTACAACTGAAACGCGACGTGTTGACACCAGAGAACCGCCAGTTCCTTAAATCACTGGGTTTGAAACTGTGCAAGAACGTAACGGCTCCGGTTGAGTATGACGAATGTATCATTTGTCAAAAATGCTTCACACGCAAACCTTTCCCATCAGTCACATTCAAGAACAATGAGGTCCGCATTATGATCCAACACCACAGTGCTTTGACCATTTCAAGCAGGATTTTCCTATAGTTGGAAGGTAAATTCTCGAAAAAGAATGGGATTCCCATGGCAACATTCCATCTTATAAGTATCTTCCTGTTTCAGGAAATGAGATACAAGCTGAATGTTGTAGAAATTGACTGCAGTAGGAATATGGGAATCACATCAACCTTAAAAACTCATGTTTCAGCGTCAAAATCGGTCTTGATCGCTTTAGAAAACGCATGATGATTTGTAGATAAACCACCATCAGCAAACGAGTACAATCAACTTAGTGCATACATACCTCTCCAAGAGCTTGTGGGATACTTTGAGGATATGATGAGAAGTCTAGTTAATTTGAAGCAGGAACTTGTATTAGTAACATGTGGAACACACCGTAACGCATAATATCCAAGGTGGCAGTGGAGAAGAGAACAACATTGTGCTCGAGAAATTAATTTGGAAGGTGCCTCATGTCTTTGTAACCGATGAAGAACATTTGAAACTTTTAAAAACACTTGGATCTATGACTCAGCCGCTTTTAAATTTCAAATCATGATCGCTCTTTCGACACCGTCTACTTCCAAGCTAATCGCCTCAATCAAGGACCGTTAAGACGCCAGTCAGGTTAAAAACACATCGATTTAACATCCTTGCATTTCAAACAGATAAGAAAGCGAACCTCAAACTGATTCGAGTGAATTCGACAATTCTCCTAGTACACCCATATGCCGATATAGAGCAATATAGCCTAATAATGTATAAAGCCTGATTTTTGACATGTACGATAGGTTTCGTCCAGCATACTATAATAGAGAAGAGAATGAGGGATGCCTGCTCGGTCCAAAGGAATTTAAGATGCTAGCACCAATTGTCATTACGGACTGTTCCAAACAGAATGAGTAAGAGAAGGGAGGTCCTAAAGGTCTTATTGAATTTGAAGCCTCCGAGAACTTTCCAGAAAACGTAATAGATTTCGATTAATACTATACGATCGGTGCATCAACTACAGCATACTTATTTGAATCATGCAGAGATTCGTACAAATTATTTATATGTGTAACACAACAACTAAACCATTTCGCGATGAGATCACAAACTGCTAACATTTCAATCGACGTACA
Source organism: Schistocerca nitens (assembly GCF_023898315.1). Taxonomy (NCBI): domain Eukaryota; kingdom Metazoa; phylum Arthropoda; class Insecta; order Orthoptera; family Acrididae; genus Schistocerca; species Schistocerca nitens. The sequence continues at coordinate 910,608,022 of NC_064617.1, forward strand.
AGGCTTTCTTGACGAATGTGACCGTTATGTATTCAAAGACGTTGCATCCTTCGTCTTTATGAACGAGGGGCGTATTAGCAGAATACTTTCAACATTCGTGGCTCCAAGATAACCTTTCAAAGACATCAGCTGTCTCAAAACGCCTGTGTTAGAGATCTAAAAAGATACAGATATCCTCCACTGCTTTGCCTTACGCTGAAGAAGAGGTATTTTCATGTAACTACAGTGGATAATGTGTATGTACTATTTAACTGGATTATAAATAAATTATTTGAAAACTACCTGTCATGTCTACTTATTTCACAAACACCATCCCCCTATGGATTTGTAATGACTTAATGACTTGCTTCCACTCTTTGTGAAAGCTGCCGGCCGCGGTGGTCTAGCGGTTCTAGGCGCTCAGTCCGGAACCGCGCGACTGCTACGGTCGCAGGTTCGAATCCTGCCTCGGGCATGGATGTATGTGATGTCCTTAGGTTAGTTAGGTTTCAGTAGTTCTATGTTCTAGGGGACTGATGACCACAGATGTTGAGTCCCATAGTGCTCAGAGCCATTTGAACCATTTTTTTTTTTTGTGAAAGCTACAGGGATATTCACTTGATTTTACCCCCACTACCTTTCCAAAATCCGCCCCACCTCTCCACTAACCGAGTATATAAGATGGCTTGTCAGGTGCGCCTTCTCCTCAGACTGCTTCGAGCACCTGTTAGTGTCGTGTGTGTGTGTGTGTGTGTGTGTGTGTGTGAGAGAGAGAGAGAGAGAGAGAGAGAGAGAGAACTCGTCATGATGAAAAGATCTGCCAGCAACATTTGCGACGCCAGCAGCAGCAGGAAGCGTTCTCGTTTCGAGGGGGTCGCTAATGACAGTGTCGCATTGAATCTTTTTGATGATGAGGAATCTGCTGTTTTGGTGCAGAGTGTTGGAGAGGATGAAAATCATGATCTTAAGTATCATTTCTAAATATGTGCTTATGTATATGTATGTGTCTGTCTGAATTTTCGATGCTTACAGTCTCTTATGTTGCTGTTTTAGGGCTGCTGAATGACATCAATTTAATGTCGACCCCTGTAGGTACACCATAATAGGACCCCGATGTTGCTGTACCTGATGATGGATGTCCCTCTCTCTCCCTCTCTCTCTCTCTCTCTCTCTCTTTCCCTCTATACGTGCACGAGTGTCTTTATTATTTCACGCACTCTACTCAACCAGTATCGTTCCTGGTGTTCCAGAGTCGCTTAATGTAGAGGCTGCCACCCGGTTTTCGGCATCGCCAGCATCTGAGGGTTGGCGAGCTAACATCACTCCTTGTATTTATGCTGTATGTTGAACATGTCATCCCAGGCCTCTATTCAGTCCTTCAAGGCTCCTATAACGCTAGTGCTGTGTATAAACGATGACGACAATGACGGTACTGTTCCTCCACGCGTGTGTTTTTGCTTAACCAGTGTGTCGTTGTTGCCCCTTTCTCCATATATTTGTGTGCATGTGTATATGTGTCGAGTGCCCTTTTTTATGTACGCTTAGAAAAAAGTTGCTGTCCATTCTAGTGAGCCAGACGTAGCAAGGCATATGCTATGTGCGACGCAGGATGATTTCTGCTAGATGGTGGTGATCGTGGTGGTGATTGTAGTGATGATGACGTTGATGATGATGACAATTATGGTGACAAACATTAGTAGAACGAAAAACCAGACAAAAGTTACAAATTTTACTTTCTTTTCACTCGACTACTAGTTTCAGATCATCGTAATACAGCTGAAAATGGCATTTCCGAAGATGTGAAAACCATGTCAAAAACGTGAAACGAACAGTTACAGCGAATACAGATAACTGTACGAGCAGTAACTGTTGCACTGTAACTGTTCATTGCACGTTTTTTACATGGTTTTCATACCTTTGGAAATGCCATTCTCGACTATGTTACGATGATTTGAAAAATGGGTCTCGGCCAGAAACTAGTCATCGAGTGAATAAGAAGAAAAGTAAAATTTGCAGCTTTGGATTGGTGTTTCGTTCTACATCCACATCCATACGCCGCAAGCCACCTGACGGTGTGTAGCGGAGGGTACCTTGAGTACCTCTATCGGTTCTCCCTTCTATTCCAGTCTCGTATTGTTTGTGGAAAGAAAGATTGTCGGTATGCCTCTGTGTGGGCTCTAATCTCTCTGATTTTATCCTCTTGGTCTCTTCGCGAGATATACGTAGGAGGGGGCAATATACAGCTTGACTCCGCGGTGAAGGATCTTCTCTAAACTTCAACAAAAGCCCGTACCGAGCTACTGAGCGTCTCTCCTGCAGAGTCTTCCATTAGAGTTTATCTATCATCTCCGTAACACTTTCGCGATTACTAAATGATCCTGTAACGAAGCGCGCTGCTCTCCGTTGGATCTTCTCTATCTCTTCTATCAACCCTATCTGGTACGGATCCCACACCGGTGAGCAGTATTCAAGCAGTGGGCGAACAAGTGTACTGTAACCTACTTTTTGGATTGCATTTCCTTAGAATTCTTCCAATCAATCTGAGTCTAGCATCTGCTTCACCGACGATTAATTTTATATGGTCATTCCATTTTAATTCACTTTTAATGCCTACTCCCAGATAATTTATGGAATTAACTGCTTCCAGTTGTTGACCTGTTATATTGTAGCTAAATGATAATGGATCTTTTTTTCTATGTATTCGCCTCACATTACACTTGTCTACATTGAACTTCAGCTGCCATTCCCTGCACCATGTGTCAATTCGTTGCAGAGCCTCCTGCTTTTCAGTACAATTTTCCATTGTTACAACCACTCGATATACTACAGCATCATCCGCAAAAAGCCTCAATGAACTTCTGATGTTATTCACAATGTTATTTATATATATTCTGAATAGCAACGGTCCTACGACACACACCTGTGGCACACCTGAAATCACTCTTACTTCGGAAGATTTCTCTCCATTGAGAATGACATGCTGCGTTCTGTTATCTAGGAACTCTTCAATGGAATCACACAATTGGTCCGATAGTCCATATGCTCTTACTTTGTTCATTAAACGACTGTGGGGAACTGTATCAAACGCCTGCGGAAGTCAAGAAACACGGCATCTACCTGGGAACCCGTGTCTATGGCCCTCTTGAGTCTCGTGGACGAATAGCGCTGATTCCTACAGAGTAGATTTCTAGTCTCCAGAAAAGTCAGTATTCTGGAACATAATACGTGTTCCAGAATTCTACAACTGATCGACGTTAGAAATATAGGTCTATAGTTCTGCACATCTGTTCGACGTCCCTCCTTCAAAACGGGGATGACCTGTGCCCTTTTCCAATCTTTTGGAACGCTACGCTCTTCTAGAGATCTACGGTACACCGCTGCAAAAAGGGGGACAAGTTCCTTTGCGTACTGTGTCTAAAATCCCATCAGGTCCAGCGGCCTTTCCTCTTTTGAGCGTTTTAATTGTTTTTCTATCCCTCTATCATCTATTTCGATATCTACTATTTTGTCATCTATGCGACAATCTAGAGAAGGAGCTACAGTGCAGAAGTTGCTGACCCACAGCTACTCCAGCGTGCTGGAAGTTCGTGGTGACAATCACGACAATGTTGATTTTCTAATGTAAGTATTTATTATATTAGTGTGTGTGTGTGTGTGTGTGTGTGTCTGCGCTGATGTATACCTACAATTTTTTTCTGATACCTATAAACTGTTCTATTGTTTCACAGAAATTTTCAATTTACTTGACGTGCTTCACGTATCACCACCACCCGTATCACCCCCATCAGGCAACCCCCTGTTCTGGGTAATAATGACCTCTTGAGACAGCTGGAGGAGGTGCTTCAAATGGTTCAAATGGTTCTGAGCACTATGCGACTTAACTTCTGAGGTCATCAGTCGCCTAGAACTTAGAACTAATTAAACCTAACCTAACCTAAGGACATCACACACATCCATGCCCGAGGCAGGATTCGAACCTGCGACCGTAGCGGTCAAGCGGTTCCAGGCTGAAGCGCTTAGAACCGCACGGCAACACCGGCCGGCGGAGGAGGTGCTTGATGGGGGACGTTCAGTCATGAGTCATTCGGGCGAGACAGAATTCCTAAGTAAGTATCTCAATGTCTGTACGAATTTTCAGATATAGGATGCTTCAGAATTACTTGACTGCGTATGTAAAATTCTTTTTTGTTAATTATTTTATACTTACAGATTGTTGTTCTGTGTGTCTTCGAAATGCTTGATGACTTGGAGCTACTGTCGTGTCACTAACACCGTCAACGTCAGTGTCACCACTGCTGCATCACAAGCACTGGTGGACCGGTGGCAGGCGTGTCGAGAGCAGCAGCAGCAACCCTGCCTCTCACTAACACCCTTGTCATCTTGTACTACTAGTGGTGATCAGCTACTGGCTGGCAGCAACCCTCCACTCGTACTGACATTGAGGATCTCCTCTACATCTACGTCATACTCCGCATGCCACCTAATGGTGTGTGGCGGATGGTACTTTCGGTACCACTATCTGATCCCTCCAACCCTGTTCCATTCTCGAGTGGCGCGTGGGAAGAATGATTGTCGGTAAGCTTCTGCATTGGCTCTAATTTCTCGAATTTTCTCCTCGTCGTCAATATGATAGATGTATGTTGGGGAGGGGGTGGGGGGGGGGAGTAATATGTTGTCCGACAGCTCCTGAAAAGTGCTGTCCCGAAATTTCAGTAGTAAATCTCTCCATGATGCACAACGTCTCTCTTGTGACGCCTGCTAGTGGAGTTTGTTCAGAATCTCCGTAACGCTCTCTCGCCAGCTAAACGATCCTGTGACGAAATGCGCCGCTCTTCGCTAGGTCTTATCTCCTCTATCAGTCCTACCTGATAGGGATCCCAGATAGATGAACACTACTCAAGAATCAGGCCAACAAGCACCTTATTAGCCACTTCCTTTGTGGATGCGTTACATTTCCTTAAGATTCTTCCGATGAATCTCGAGTCTTGTGTCTGCTTTTCCCACTATCTGTTTTATATGGCCATTCCACTTAAGGTCGCTCTGGATAGTTACGCCCAGATATTTTACGGCAAACGCTGTCTCCAGCTGTTTGTCATCAATAGTGTAGCTCCACAGTAGTGGCTTTCGTTTCCTATGTATGCGTAATATGTTACATTTATTTATGTTCAGGATGAACTGCCAGAGTCTGCACGATTCATCGGTTCTCTGCAGGTCGCTCTGCAAATTCTTCCTATCTTCCGGTGTTGCTACTTTGGCAAAAACAACTACATCATCTGCGAATAGCCTTAAAGAGCATCCGACACTTTCTACTTGATCATTTATATATATTGCGAACAGCAATGGTCCTATCACACTTCCCTGTGGTACTCCGGATATTACCTTTACATCTGACAATTTAGATCCGTTAAGAGCGACGTGTTGAGTTCTATCTGCAAGAAAGTCTTGAATCCAATCGCAGGTCTGCTCTGTTGTTGGTTTTTTTTTTCATTAAACAGCAATGCGGGACGGTGTCAAATGCCTTCCTGAAATCAAGGAACACGGCATCAGCCTGAGTGCCGTTGCCCACTGCGCTGTGGATCTCATGGAAGAACAGAGCGAGCACAGTTTCGCAGGATCTCTGTTTGCGGAATCCATGTTGATTTTTATAGAGGAGCTGTTCATTTTCCAAAGACGTCATAATTGTTGAGCTTAAAACATGGTCCATAATCCTACAACAAATTGGCTTCAACGATATAGGTCTAAAATTGTGTGGATCTGTCTTACGGCCTTTCTTAAAAACACGAATGACCTGCGCTTTTTTCCAGTCGTTAGGTACCTTTCATTGCTCAAGAGATCTACGATAAATTACTGCTAGAAGGGGAGCGAGTCCTTTCGCATAATCTTTATAGAATCTTTTAGGTATCTCATCTGGTCCTGAAGCCTTTCCACTACTAAGCGATTGTAGCTGCTTTTCAGGTACGCGATCGGTTATCTTAGTATCTGCAATTTCGACGTTTGCACGACGATTGAAAGGAGGGATAGTGCTACGATCTCCCGCAGTGAAACAACTTCGGAAGACCGAATTCAGTATTTCGGCCTTCTCTCTGTAATCTTCCGTATCTGTGCCGGTGTGGTCGCTGAGAGAATGAATAGATGATTTTGACCCACTTACTGATTTTACATACGTCCAAAATCTCTTAGGGTTTTTACTCAGGTAGATTAACAACGTCTTACTTTCGAAATCAGTAAACGCTTCTCTCATTGCTCTCCTTACGCAGGATGTTCAGATGTGTCACGCAGTATTACGATTTTCAGTGATTCGAGGTGTAATTCGATACAGGATCTTGCTTAGTCGCATCAAATGTTTCAAATGGCTCTGAGCACTATGGTACTTAACAGCTATGGTCATCAGTCCCCTAGAACTTAGAACTACTTAAACCTAACTAACCTAAGGACATCACACAACACCCAGTCTTAGTCACATCAGTAACACGGTTGGGTACTTATTTATTAGCTTATTTGTTCTTCACAATTACAGCCTATCTCCTGAAAAGCTAAAATACACTCCTGGAAATGGAAAAAAGAACACATTGACACCGGTGTGTCAGACCCACCATACTTGCTCCGGACACTGCGAGAGGGCTGTACAAGCAATGATCACACGCACGGCACAGCGGACACACCAGGAACCGCGGTGTTGGCCGTCGAATGGCGCTAGCTGCGCAGCATTTGTGCACCGCCGCCGTCAGTGTCAGCCAGTTTGCCGTGGCATACGGAGCTCCATCGCAGTCTTTAACACTGGTAGCATGCCGCGACAGCGTGGACGTGAACCGTATGTGCAGTTGACGGACTTTGAGCGAGGGCGTATAGTGGGCATGCGGGAGGCCGGGTGGACGTACCGCCGAATTGCTCAACACGTGGGGCGTGAGGTCTCCACAGTACATCGATGTTGTCGCCAGTGGTCGGCGGAAGGTGCACGTGCCCGTCGACCTGGGACCGGACTGCAGCGACGCACGGATGCACGCCAAGACCGTAGGATCCTACGCAGTGCCGTAGGGGACCGCACCGCCACTTCGCAGCAAATTAGGGACACTGTTGCTCCTGGGGTATCGGCGAGGACCATTCGCAACCGTCTCCATGAAGCTGGGCTACGGTCCCGCACACCGTTAGGCCGTTTTCCGCTCACGCCCCAACATCGTGCAGCCCGCCTCCAGTGGTGTCGCGACAGGCGTGAATGGAGGGACGAATGGAGACGTGTCGTCTTCAGCGATGAGAGTCGCTTCTGCCTTGGTGCCAATGATGGTCGTATGCGTGTTTGGCGCCGTGCAGGTGAGCGCCACAATCAGGACTGCATACGACCGAGGCACACAGGGCCAACACCCGGCATCATGGTGTGGGGAGCGATCTCCTACACTGGCCGTACACCACTGGTGATCGTCGCGGGGACACTGAATAGTGCACGGTACATCCAAACCGTCATCGAACCCATCGTTCTACCATTCCTAGACCGGCAAGGGAACTTGCTGTTCCAACAGGACAATGCACGTCCGCATGTATCCCGTGCCACCCAACGTGCTCTAGAAGGTGTAAGTCAACTACCCTGGCCAGCAAGATCTCCGGATCTGTCCCCCATTGAGCATGTTTGGGACTGGAATAAGCGTCGTCTCACGCGGTCTGCACGTCCAGCACGAACGCTGGTCCAACTGAGGCGCCAGGTGGAAATGGCATGGCAAGCCGTTCCACAGGACTACATCCAGCATCTCTACGATCGTCTCCATGGGAGAATAGCAGCCTGCATTGCTGCGAAAGGTGGATATACACTGTACTAGTGCCGACATTGTGCATGCTCTGTTGCCTGTGTCTATGTGCCTGTGGTTCTGTCAGTGTAATCATGTGATGTATCTGCCCCAGGAATGTGTCAATAAAGTTTCCCCTTCCTGGGACAATGAATTCACGGTGTTCTTATTTCAATTTCCAGGAGTGTAGGTCACACAAATCACATTTTCTAGGATAATAATAAATTATACACCGAAAAAATTAATACAACTTTTAGAGATTTCCAATAGACTCAAGGTTTATTGCTGCAACATACGGAGTACATGAAATTATTACACTTACAGATCAATAGTACAATCGGTTCTGAAGTATCAGATATCGACCCATGTTGAAACACCCATATTAATACGTTCTATAGCCTGCACAGCAGCGATGGAGGTGCTGACTCTTGCATCCAGTCGAAAGTACAGATGGCGAATACTGCCCTGGGATACGTTATGCCACAACTGCTCGACCTATTCACTTAGTTATGCTTGATTAGAGGCAAGTCCGGATATCACGCGGGGCAGTTCAGTTGCTGAACGTCTTGCAGAGAATGTAGAGTTTCACGGGAAGTGTGTGGATGAGCATTATCCTGTTGGAACAACACATCACCTTCCTGTTGCAAGAACGGCAAAAGAACAGGTCTAACAACATTCTGCATGTAACGAGAGCCAGTTAGCGTCTCCTCCAGAAACACCATAGTAGAACGAGACCTGTAACTTACCACATCCCAGAGAACTAGGCCTGGGATGGACCTAGCGTGTTTTGGACAAATGCACTGTACGACACAGCACTCGCCAGGGTACATGGTATGCGCGAATGACCATCACTTGCGTACAGGTAGAATCTGCTTTCGTCGCTGAAGACAATGGTGCGGCATTTCATCTTCCAAGTGATCCTCTGAAGGGACCAGTCAAGCCATGCACGTAGATGCTGTGATATGAGTGGAAGATTGGCTAGAGCTGTGTGTGCCCGTAGTCTCACTACTATCAACCAGTTCGCAACAGTACGTGTTGAAACATCTGGGCTCACAGTACCTCTTATCTGTGCTGTGATAGCTGTACCAGAGGCAATTGCTGCCCTTACAATACAAAGATCCTGGTTGGCGTCTGTGCTGTGTGGACGTCCAGTGCCTCTTCTATTGGTGTGCGATTGTTCACCTGACCACTCATACCACCATCGTTGCGTGATTGCCACAGCACATCCAACTTGAGTGGCAATTCTCCAAAAGGACCATCCTGCCACTCGGAAAGCCACAATGTGATCTGTTTCAAACTCGCTCATTAGATTGTAGGCATCCTTACCTGCTTGCTTCATACGTTTGCGCCACACTGAGCCTTCTGTCTGTGAGCATTCCCTGTTAAAGCATAGAGACAGAGGGCGCTCTGGTAGCTATGCCATTACGCTGTCTTTTATAGATGATACCGAAAAGTTTATCAACATATCTACTTTCGACCAGGTGGCATACATCAACTTTGTATCAAAATCGAGGTCGTCTTTCCAGATGTACTATTTTTCCCGGCAGTTTATATTAACTATTTACTTCTGATACTTAATTTTTTCAGTACTTCTGAAACCTTGGAGTCAACGAAGGCAGGATTCGGGGATTCGGTTTCGACTGTGGACGGGGCCGTAATCATTTATTGTTGGTTCCCTTTTGCAATTACACACATTTCTTTTAAAACGGTAATTCCAGACTCAGCAATAAATAAAGATATCACACGTTATTAGTGAAGGAATAAGCAACTGCGTGATTAATAGTGTTTTCAGTACGCTACGATTAACCAAATGAGCATAAAATACAGACACAGCAAACAATGTTTTAAAAACAAGCCAATGCGATCCCAGTTAGAAGTTTAAGGCAAGTAACCACAGTCACCGCTGAAGGTCTCTAACGCAAAGAGCGGCAATTATAAAAAAAATTGACAAACGTACTGTAAAACAGCAATGCAATAGCAAGGTTAATTTAAAAGATATACAACTGATCACTAAACAGGTGAGACAGAATGGCAAATATATGAAAAAAATTTAGAAACACACAATAAAACAGCAAAAACAATAATAAAAGACAAGGGCCAGTCACAGACGGTGCACCAGGAATCGACCTCTGAGTAGGTCCGGCAAAAAAAAAAAAGAAAAAGAAAAAAGAACTTTCGCGAGCGATGAGATCGGCAGCCTAGAGTTACATTTACTTCACAAGATGGTAACTCAGACTAGTGGCAGTCTAACGAATGACTAATGATAATCTTGCTGAGGCTACCTGACGTCCAATAAACCAAATGCAAAGATGTAAAAATACTCCACAGCCGGGGCCGGCGTTCTGGATCCACCCGCAGAATACTGTGCTTAGAGCGCCTGGAACGAGAAAGGAATCACTACCACCAGAGTAGAAGAATCGCCAACCAATTTAACAATCAAGAAAGCTGTCAAAACTAAATGCCTCACCGGACAGCACCGGCAAGGCGAGGAAACGTACACTGCCGTTACACACACTAATTCGCATTGCAGGTAACTGGGGCGTTAGCGGCCAGGAGGCAGGAAAATTACCACTGGTTGAACTTAGCAAATAGTAACAAACTGAACGCAATAAACAGTAATTAGAAGTCCAGGAAAGCTAATCAGATCCGCCTTCCCCAAGCACTCCACTCGCTGCTCTTCGCTCGGCAACACTACGAGCATGTCACTGGAGAATCGGAAGATCTCACAATGGTGGAGGTTTCTCTACTTGAAGCCAAATGCACTCAACTTAAAACTTGCAGACTTCGGTTTACGACGAGGTCGTGCACCCTCGTGACCACAGGCTGGCTCCTGCTGAGTCCCCAACCGCACTGCACACTGACACGACCCGGAAGAACCACGACGTCGCCCCAAAGATAGGGCCTCAGTTACTACATATTAATAAGCGCCACTGCTGCCACTAGCGGACAGGCAACACTTGCGAAACCAAGTGGCGTCAGTCAACACGAGAATAAGACAAACAACCACAACCATGTCAATTAAACGGCACAGTCTGGCCTCCAACAGAGGACAGAAACCTACAAACAGCACCAAAGCGAGCCGCAGTACGCCTCAACTACAATTACGTCTACTACTCAAAAGCTACAATAAAGCCGTTAACGAGTTACCCAACAACTAATATAATCTGTTCTGTGTTTGTTCGTTTGCTCTGGAGCATTCAATCTGTGATGGTTGTTTCCGTTATTGGATGTGGCCACATACTATCCCGGCCAACAACCACTGTCTACTGGACTCTTTTGACATTGGGCAGTACATCAACAGCGTTTCCACTGTAACAAGCAATCCCAACAATCACTTTTACATTTTGAAGTTCACACTTCCACGAGCACTTGAACCAGCACAATGTAAATTCTTGAGAAACTACTTCAGTTGACTTTTTTCCACTGCAGAGCAAGTTGTCTAGCCAGGATGATAGTCTGCTGACGTGTGGCTGAATTCCTCATGAAGTCTTCTTGGCAATGCTGGATACTGGGGCTACAATATCATCCAAGATGTGCCAGGTCGACTCGCTCCTTAGTGCTGCTTTGGGATCCAAGATTCTTACTGCTGCATCTTTGTAGAGTGTGCAGTCCCACAATGTGTGCCCTACTATGCCCACATTGCCCCCCACACACAGCTATCGTCCATCTGTCTTTCGGTGTTGTATAGATATGTAGCACATGGGCCAAGGCCAGAACGTAATGTATCAGTCCATTCGATGATTAATGAGTCTCATTTTCAGTCTCTCCCCGGTGTTGGGGACAAATCCATATGAATTCCTGCCTGTGCCTGAAGTGTCCCATTCATTTTGGCACAGTTGTGACATGCGACGTTTTATTAGCTTTTTCGTAGTGGCCTCAGTTCCAAACATCCTTCGTGCTTCCATTTCATTGCCTTCCTTTAACCCATAAAAGGCTCCCCAGATTCCAGTTTCCAAGTTCAGCGGGCATACTTGAAAGTCGCGAGCTCTATCTTCTTATCTCGTGTTTTCTAATGAAAATCTCGTGCTTATACTCTTGTTAACTTTACTATTACAGAGATCGCCTAAACTTTATTATTTTTTTTAATTGGTCCTGTACGCAACAAATAACTTACTTGATCTTTCTGCTGTCACTGCTTGATATGATGCATTCCATTATTTAACAATATATTTTTTTTTTATCAGTCTACTGACTGGTTTGATGCGGCCCGCCACGAATTCCTTTCCTGTGCTAACCTCTTCACCCCAGAGTAGCACTTGCAACCTACGTCCTCAATTATTTGCTTGACGTATTCCAATCTCTGTCTTCCTCTACAGTTTTTGCCCTCTACAGCTCCCTCTAGTACCATGGAAGTTATTCCCTCATGTCTTAGCAGATGTCCTATCATCCTGTCCCTTCTCCTTATCAGTGTTTTCCACATATTCCTTTCCTCTCCGGTTCTGCATAGAACCTCCTCATTCCTTACCTTATCAGCCCACCTAATTTTCAACAATCGTCTATAGCACCACATCTCAAATGCTTCGATTCTCTTCTGTTCCGGTTTTCCCACAGTCCATGTTTCACTACCATACAATGCTTTACTCCAGACGTACATCCTCAGAAATTTCTTCCTCAAATTAAGGCCGGTATTTGATATTAGTAGACTTCTCTTGGCCAGAAATGCCTTTTTTGCCATAGCGAGTCTGCTTTTGATGTCCTCCTTGCTCCGTCCGTCATTGGTTATTTTACTGCCTAGGTAGCAGAATTCCTTAACTTCATTGACTTCGTGACCATCAATCCTGATGTTAAGTTTCTCGTTGTTCTCATTTCTACTACTTCTCGTTACCTTCGTCCTTCTCCGATTTACTCTCAAACCATACTGTGTACTCATTAGACTGTTCAATCCGTTCAGCAGATCATTTAATTCTTCTTCACTTTCACTCAGGATAGCAATGTCATCAGCGAATCGTATCATTGATATCCTTTCACCTTGTATTTTAATTCCACTCCTGAACCTTTCTTTTATTTCCTTCATTGCTTCCTCGATGTACAGATTGAAGAGTAGGGGCGAAAGGCTACAGCCTTGTCTTACACCCCTCTTAATACGTGCACTTCGTTCTTGATCGTCCACTCTTATTATTCCCTCTTGGTTGTTGTACATATTGTATATGACCCGTCTCTCCCTATAGCTTACCCCTACTTCTTTCAGAATCTCGAACAGCTTGCACCATTTTATATTGTCGAACGCTTTTTCCAGGTCGACAAAGCCTATGAAAGTGTCTTGATTTTTCTTTAGCCTTGCTTCCATTATCAGCCGTAACGTCAGAATTGCATCTCTCGTCCCTTTACTTTTCCTAAAGCCAAACTGATCGTCACCTAGCGCATTCTCGATTTCCTTTTCCATTCTTCTGTATATTATTCTTGTGAGCAGCTTCGATGCATGAGCTGTTAAGCTGATTGTGCGATAATTCTCGTACTTGTCAGCTCTTGCCGTCTTCGGAATTGTGTGGATGATGCTTTTCCGAAAGTCAGATGGTATGTCGCCAGACTCATATATTCTACACACCAACGTGAATAGTCGTTTTGTTGCCACTTCCCCCAATGATTTTAGAAATTCTGATGGAATGCTATCTATCCCTTCTGGCTTATTTGACCGTAAGTCCTCCAAATCTCTTTTAAATTCCGAGTCTAATACTGGATCCCCTATCTCTTCTAAATAGACTCCTGTTTCTTCTTCTATCACATCAGACAAATGTTCACCCTCATAGAGGCTTTCAATGTATTCTTTCCACCTATCTGCTCTCTCCTCTGCATTTAACAGTGGAATTGCCGTTGCACTCTTAATGTTACCACCGTTGCTTTTAATGTCACCAAAGGTTGTTTTGACTTTCCTGTATGCTGAGTCTGTCCTTCCGACAATCATATCTTTTTCGATGTCTTCACATTTTTCCTGCAGCCATTTCGTCTTAGCTTCCCTGCAATTCCTATTTATTTCATTCCTCAGCGACTTGTATTTCTGTATTCCTGATTTTCCCGGAACATGTTTGTACTTTCTCCTTTCATCAATCAACTGAAGTATTTCTTCTGTTACCCATGGTTTCTTCGCAGCTACCTTCTTTGTACCTATGTTTTCCTTCCCAACTTCTGTGATGGCCCTTTTTAGAGATGTCCATTCCTCTTCAACTGTGCTGCCTACTGCGCTATTCCTTATTGCTGTATCTATAGCGTTAGAGAACTTCAAACGTATATCGTCATTCCTTAGTACTTCCGTATCCCACTTCTTTGCGTATTGATTCTTCCTGACTAATGTCTTGAACTTCAGCCTACTCTTCATCACTACTATATTGTGATCTGAGTCTATATCTGCTCCTGGGTACGCCTTACAGTCCAGTATCTGATTTCGGAATCCCTGTCTGACCATGATGTAATCTAATTGAAACCTTCCCGTATCTCCCGGCCTTTTCCAAGTACCTCCTCCTCTTGTGATTCTTGAACAGGGTATTCGCTATTACTAGCTGAAACTTGTTACAGAACTCAATTAGTCTTTCTCCTCTTTCATTCTTCGTCCCAAGCCCATATTCTCCTGTAACCTTTTCTTCTACTCCTTCCCCTACAACTGCATTCCAGTCGCCCATGACTATTAGATTTTCGTCCCCCTTTACATACTGCATTACCCTTTCAATATCCTCATACACTTTCTCTATCTGTTCATCTTCAGCTTGCGACGTCGGCATGTATACCTGAACTATCGTTGTAGGTGTTGGTCTGCTGTCGATTCTGATTAGAACAACCCGGTCACTGAACTGTTCACAGTAACACACCCTCTGCACTACCTTCCTATTCATAACGAATCCTACACCTGTTATACCATTTTTTGCTGCTCTTGATATTACCCGATACTCATCTGACCAGAAATCCTTGTCTTCCTTCCACTTCACTTCACTGACCCCTACTATATCTAGATTGAGCCTTTGCATTTCCCTTTTCAGATTTTCTAGTTTCCCTACCACGTTCAAACTTCTGACATTCCACGCCCCGACTCGTAGAACGTTATCCTTTCGTTGATTATTCAATCTTTTTCTCATGGTAACCTCCCCTCCCGGAGATCCGAATGGGGGACTATTCCTGAATCATTACACTTCTTCAATTACAGGCCACATGTCCTGTGGATACACGTTACGTGTCTTTAATGCGGTGGTTTCCATTGCCTTCTGCATCCTCATGTTGTTGATCATTGCTGATTCTTCCGCCTTTAGGGGCAATTTCCCACCCCTAGGACAAGAGAGTGCCCTGAACCTCTATCCGCTCCTCCGCCCTCTTTGACAAGGCCGTTGGCTGAATGAGGCTGACTTCTTATGCCGGAAGTCTTCGGCCGCCAATGCTGATTATTTATCAAAATTTAGGCAGTGGCGGGGATCGAACCCGGGACCGAAGACGTTGTGTTTATGAATCAAAGACGCTACCCCTAGAACACGGGTATTATAACAAAAACATAAAAAACCTATTATTCATGCTGAGTGCAATGCATGTTCTGTATGGTGGCTCCTGCTGTTGCCGCGGCTGCTGCTGCTTACTACAACTACATACAGGGTGTTTCAAACATGACCGGTATATTTGAAACGGCAATAAAAACTAAACGAGCAGCGATAGAAATACACCGTTTGTTGCAATATGCTTGGGACAACAGTACATTTTCAGGCGGACAAACTTTCGAAATTACAGTAGTTACAATTTTCAACAACAGATGGCGCTGCAAGTGATGTGAAAGATATAGAAGACAACGCAGTCTGTGGGTGCGCCATTCTGTACGTCGTCTTTCTGCTGTAAGCGTGAGCTGTTCACAATGTGCAAGTGTGCTGTAGACAACATGGTTTATTCCTTAGAACAGAGGATTTTTCTGGTGTTGGAATTCCACCGCCTAGAACACAGTGTTGTTGCAACACGACGAAGTTTTCAACGGAGGTTTAATGTAACCAAAGGACCGAAAAGCGATACAATAAAGGATCTGTTTGAAAAATTTCAACGGACTGGGAACGTGACGGATGAACGTGCTGGAAAGGTAGGGCGACCGCGTACGGCAACCACAGAGGGCAACGCGCAGCTAGTGCAGCAGGTGATCCAACAGCGGCCTCGGGTTTCCGTTCGCCGTGTTGCAGCTGCGGTCCAAATGACGCCAACGTCCACGTATCGTCTCATGCGCCAGAGTTTACACCTCTATCCATACAAAATTCAAACGCGGCAACCCCTCAGCGCCGCTACCATTGTTGCACGAGAAACATTCGCTAACGATATAGTGCACAGGATTGATGACGGCGATATGCATGTGGGCAGCATTTGGTTTACTGACGAAGCTTATTTTTACCTGGACGGCTTCGTCAATAAAGAGAACTGGCGCATACGGGGAACCGAAAAGCCCCATGTTGCAGTCCCATCGTCCCTGCATCCTCAAAAAGTGTCTGGGCCGCCATTTCTTCCAAAGGAATCATTGGCCCATTTTTCAGATCCGAAACGATTACTGCATCACGCTATCTGGACATTCTTCGTGAATCTGTGGCGGTACAAACTGCCTTAGACGACACTGCGAACACCTCGTGGTTTATGCAAGATGGTGCCCGGCCACGTCGCACGGCCAACGTCTTTAATTTCCTGAATGAATATTTCGATGATCGTGTGATTGCTTTGGGCTATCCGAAACATACAGGAGGCGGCGTGGATTGGCCTCCCTATTCGCCGGACATGAACCCCTGTGACTTCTTTCTGTGGGGACACTTGAAAGACCAGGTGTACCGCCAGAATCCAGAAACAATTAAACAGCTGAAGCAGTACATCTCATCTGCATGTGAAGCCATTCCGCCAGACACGTTGTCAAAGGTTTCGGGTAATTTCATTCAGAGACTACGCCATATTATTGCTACGCATGGTAGATATGTGGAAAATATCGTACTATAGAGTTTCCCAGACCGCAGCGCCATCTGTTGTTGAAAATTGTAACTACTGTAATTTCGAAAGTTTGTCTGCCTGAAAATGTACTGTTGTCCCAAGCATATTGCAACAAACGGTGTATTTCTATCGCTGCTCGTTTAGTTTTTATTGCCGTTTCAAATATACCGGTCATTTTTGAAACACCCTGTATAATTCAAGAGAAAGGGTTTGGTCAAATCTAAACTCGATAAATGATAATCCAAACAAGTAATTCATTTTTTCGAAAAACTATATTCTGAAAGCGATTCTTTCTCATTCAATTAACAAAACGCTAGAAGCTCTATGAACAATCGCTTCGTATGTAAATCTGCCTCCAGTGGCATTACAAATTAATCAAACTCTTGAGACAGACTGAAATACTTCTCAATTAAATACATAGTGAAACAATTCCCTGACAATTACAAAAGAAATCAATGACAAAAATCAATACTTAATCTATTCGCCTAGCATTGGTTTCCCTTAAGAATTCAACTCCTATCATTATCAAAATTACCGTCTGCTGCTACGCACATACACAAACGCTTTTCTTTAAATTAATAAGCGCGCTGCAAATTATAAAACATATCAACTCCATACCAAATCCTGTGTCGCTGCTGGCGGACACGGCAGTACGGCAGCTCGGCGACGACCCCTCGCCCAACACATGTGCGCACATAACAGGCGGGCTCCTACACTGGCTTCCAAACATCCACTAATTAATCCGTGCGCTGCGAAGTGCGACAACAATATCTTAGATTCCAGAGCTTGTGTATGCGCGCTGAAGCCAACCTTCATTCCGATCCAAGAGCCGCGCGGGGTAGCCGAGCGGTCTGAGGCATCTAGTCACCGTCCGCAAGGCACCCCCCGTCGGAGGTTCGAGTCCTCCCTCGGGCATGGGTGTATGTGTCGTTCTTAGCTTAACTTCGTTTAAGTTAGATTAAGTAGTGTGTAAGCTAGGAACCGATGACCTCGGCACTTTGGTTCCATAAGACCTTACCTCAAATTTCCAAATTTTCCAATCCAAGGCAAAAATGTACCTATCAAAACTTCGTACGGCCAATAGGTTTAATAGAACTGCAATTTAAAAAACGAGACTGTGGCAACGCTGTAACTGCATGCAGCAAGGCCGAGAACAGATAGCACGAACTCTATACTGTGCTGGAGTTATCCCATTAGCTAGTGAGAGGAGGCAATGGTGTGGAGAGTGATATGCGGATTCACCGATGTTCGAGTCGCGTTTGTGCCAAATTTTATTCAGTTAAAGCATCAAATAGTATCCAGTTTACACCTTCACAATGCGGTATCTTGTGTGTTTCTTTCTGCTACATTTATTTAAACATTATGACATAACAAGACGCGTATGAGCAACATTCACTTTAGAGAAGATGTTCAAAGTGATCGACTTGAATTTTCAAACATTTCGCCATTCGCTGGATCATGCTTTGCTGGACCCTACGCAACACATCTGCATCCACCATTGCTGAAGCGACATGCACATGAGCTATTAAATAGTGTACATCAATGGGAGGAATATCACAAACTTCTTCCTCTAAGTGTCCCCACAAATAAAAATCTAGTGATTAAGGTCCGGGAAACGTGGAGGCCAGAACATCGGACCTGCACACAGTATATACAGTTCCACACAGTAAATGGAATGACACTATTAACAAATATAGACTTCGATTACAAATCGGTAGCTAAGGTAGAATATTCCAAATTTCTAGGTGTATGCATTGATGAGGGGTTGAACTGGAAAAAACGCACTGAAGATCTGCTGAAACGTTTGAGTTCAGTTACTTATGCTATTAGGTTCATTGCAAATTTTGGCGATATACATCTTAGTAAATTACCTTACCACGCCTATTTTCATTCTCTGCTTTCGTATGGCATCATATTCTGGGGTAACTCATCACAGTAAAAGAGTGTTCATTGCACAAAAGTGTGTAATCAGAATAATCGCTGCAGGTCTTCCAAGATCATCCTGCAGACACTTATTTAAAGCGCTAGGGATCTTCACTGTAGCCTCACAAAATACATATGTATTCACTTATGAAATTTGTTATTAACAATCCGAACGAATTCAAAAGTAATAGCAGTTACAACACTAGGAGAAAGGATGATCTTCAGTACTCAAGGTTAAATCTAACTTTGGCTCAGAAGGGGGTAAATTATGCTGCCACAAAAGTCTTCGGTCGTTTACCTAATAGCATGTGACAGATAGCCATATAGCATTTAAAAGGAAATTAAAAGAATTTCTGAATGGCAACTCGTTCTACTCATTACGTGAATTTTTGGATATAATAAGTGGGTAATTTCCCCACCCTCCACACAAAAAAATTAAAAATATTAAGTGTCATATAATATTTTGTGTAATGTAATATCTTTTATAGATACCTTATATTAACCTGACACGTTCCACATCATTACGAAGTGTCGTATTCATGATCTATGGAACAAGTAGTAATCTAATCTAATCTCTAACCCACGAACAGTCCATTTCCCTGGAAACGCTTCATTTAAATAATTATGATCATTCATTCTAAAGTGTGCCGGTGCACCAACATCCTGAAACCATAGCTGTCGCCGAACACCAAGTCGAACGTTTTCTAATGCATAGGGCAAAGTATTGCAAAGAAACGTATATTAAAGGGGCGCATTCAACTTATCTGGCAATTGGTAAGGACCCGAAAGCATTCCTCTCATAAATCGCGGTGTGGCTTAGGCCTCCCGTCGGGTAGACAGTTCGCCTGGTGCAAGTCTTCCGAGTTGACGCCATTTCGTCGTCTTGCGTGTCGATGGGGATGGAATGATGAGGATCAGGACAACACTCAGTCCCTGAGCGGAGAAAATCTCCGACCCAACGAGGAATCGAACCCGGGCTGTTAGGTATGACATTCCGTCGCGCTGACCACTCAGCTACCAGGGGTGGACACTCCTCTCATGATTCCAACCCACTGGTTTATGCTGCAGCATGCCTGAAAGCCACATTCACAGGTGACACGCGGGTTGTATTCCGACCAATAATGGCAGTTGTGGAGGTTTAAAATACCTCCAAGAGCGAAGCTAGATTCGTCAGTCCATATCACGTCATTTATAAAATGTTTTTTATCATCCACTTGATGCAAAAGCCAATCACAGAACTTTACTTGTCGAATGTGGTCTTCTGGCCACTGGTGTTAACATGCAATGATATGGATGCAACTCTTCTTCGCGCAACACTTCAACAACCACTCTTTAACCTACCTGGATTTGCCATGCAATATCACGGGTACTTCGCCGAAGTGACTGGTGAACTGTTTTAAAAATCGCGTCCTCTGTTTGTAGAGTACATCAAGTCCGTGGACGACCTCTGTCAATTACTTGTTACCAGTTTCCCGAAGGCGTTGCTTCAGGCGACGAGAAACATTCGCATCAGGCTTGTGTGTTTGAGGGTGCCGTGCGGCATGTACATGAGAAGCAGCAGCAGCAGCTTGGTTACCGTATGCACCAAGCACCAAAAATATATCAGCTTATTCGTTGTTTGTGTACTCCATCAGAGAGCTGCTCCACATGAACTTGACAGGACCAGGTATAGTTGTGCACTGCGCGAATAGTAGACAAATGCATGCAGTGTAGTGGGTCCCACTGACAGGCTTATTTATTATTATTTATTTATCGTATGGCATACCCTGCCATTCTTATACACCTTATGTTGTTGTTGTGGTCTTCAGTCCAGAGACTGGCTTGATGCAGCTCTCCATGCTACTCTATCCCGTGCAAGCTTCATCATCGCCAAATACCCACTGCAACCCACATCCTTCTGAATCTGCTTAGTGTATTCATCTCTTGGTCTCCCTCTACAATTTTTATCCTCCACACTGCCCTTCAATACTAAACTGATGTCCCTTGATGCCTCAGAACGTGTCCTACCAACCGATCCCTTCCTCTAGTCAAGTTGGGCCACAAACTTCTCCTCTCCCCAATTCTATTCTGTACCTCCTCATTAGTTACGTGGTCTACCCTTCTGATCTTCAGCTTTCTTCTGTAGCACCACATTTCGAAAGCTTCTATTCTATTCGTGTCTAAACTATTTATCGTCCATTTTTCACTTCCATACATGGCTACACTCCATACAAATACTTTCATAAAAGACTTCATGACGCTTAAATCTCTACTCGATGTTGACAAATTTCTCTTCATCAGAAACGCTTTCCTTGCCACAGCCAATCTGAATTTTATATCCTCTCTACTTCGCCATCATCAGTTATTTACTCCCCAAATAGTAAAACTCATCTACCACTTTCACTGTCTCATTTCTTAATCTAATTCCCTCATCATCACCCGATTTAATTGGACTACATTCCATTATCCTCGTTTTGCTTTTGTTGATGTTCATCCTATATCCTCCTTTCAAGATACTGTCCATTCCATTCAACTGCTCTTCCAGTTCCTTTGCTGTCTCTGACAGAATTACAATGTCATCGGCAAATCTCAAAGTTTTTATTTCTTCTCCATGGATTTTAATTCCTACTCCTAATTTTCTTTTTTTTCCCTTTACTGCTTGCTCATTATATAGATTGAATAACATCGGGGATAGGCTATAACCCTGACTCACTCCCTTCCGATCCACTGCTTCCCTTTCGTGCCCCTTGACTCTTATAACCGCCATCTTGTTTCCGTACAAATTAGCCTTTCTGTCCCTGTACTTGATACCTTCCACCTTCAGAATTTGAAAGAGAGTATTCTAGTCAGCATTGTCAAAAGCTTTCTCTAAGTTCACAAATGATAGAAATGTAGGTTTGTCTTTCCTTAATCTATCTTCTAAGACAAGTCGTAGGATCAAGTATTGCCTCAAGGTGTTTGTTGTGTACATAGTTCCGCGTAGTCAGCGTGTACACAACTTTCCCACTAGAGCGCGCCCCGCTAAGCACAACAGCGCAGGCGGAGCGCTCGTCCGTCTCTGCACTAAGAGATGGCGCTGTCTTAGAGATGGACCAAATTCTGCTTCCGCCAATCCACTTATTAATATGTAACGCAGCCAATGCGATTGCTGCTAACGTAGAACCTTTTCTCCTCGCAGATCACACTCGCGCAGTGATACCTGAATGCGCGAGGTATTACGAGGGCAGTTCAATAAGTAATGCAACACATTTCTTTTTCTGAAACAGGGGTTGTTTTATTCAGCATTGAAATACACCAGGTTATTCCCCAATATTTTAGCTACACAACACTATTTTTCAACGTAATCTCCATTCAATGCTACGGCCTTATGCCACCTTGAAATGAGGGCCTGTATGCCTGCACGGTACCATTCCACTGGTCGATGTCGGAGCCAACGTCGTACTGCATCAATAACTTCTTCATCATCCGCGTATTGCGTCCCACGGATTGCGTCCTTCATTGGGCCAAACATATGGAAATCCGACGGTGCGAGATCGGGGCTGTAGGGTGCATGAGGAAGAACAGTCCACTGAAGTTTTGTGAGCTCCTCTCGGGTGCGAAGACTTGTGTGAGGTCTTGCGTTGTCATGAAGAAGGAGAAGTTCGTTCTGATTTTTGTGCCTACGAACACGCTGAAGTCGTTTCTTCAATTTCTGAAGAGTAGCACAATACACTTCAGAGTTGATCGTTTGACCATGGGGAAGGACATCGAACAGAATAACCCCTTCAGCGTCCCAGAAGACTGTAACCATGACTTTACCGGCTGAGGGTATGGCTTTAAACTTTTTCTTGGTAGGGGAGTGGGTGTGGCGCCACTCCATTGATTGCCGTTTTGTTTCAGGTTCGAAGTGATGAACCCATGTTTCATCGCCTGTAACAATCTTTGACAAGAAATTGTCACCCTCAGCCACATGACGAGCAAGCAATTCCGCACAGATGGTTCTACTTTGCTCTTTATGGTGTTCGGTTAGACAACGAGGGACCCAGCGGGAACAAACCTTTGAATATCCCAACTGGTGAACAATTGTGACAGCACTACCAACAGAGATGTCAAGTTGAGCACTGAGTTGTTTGATGGTGATCCGTCGATCATCTCGAACGAGTGTGTTCGCACGCTCCGCCATTGCAGGAGTCACAGCTGTGCACGGCCGCCCGCACGCGGGAGATCAGACAGTCTTGCTTGACCTTGCGGCGATGATGACACACGCTTTGCCCAACGACTCACCGTGCTTTTGTCCACTGCCAGATCACCGTAGACATTCTGCAAGCGCCTATGAATATCTGAGATGCCCTGGTTTTCCGCCAAAAGAAACTCGATCACTGCCCGTTGTTTGCAACGCACATCCGTCACAGACGCCATTTTAACAGCTCCGTACAGCGCTGCCACCTGTCGGAAGTCAATGAAACTATACGAGACGAAGCGGGAATGTTTGAAAATATTCCACAAGAAATTTCCGGTTTTTTCAACCAAAATTGGCCGAGAAAAAAAATTTGTTGCATTACTTATTGAACTTCCCCCGTATAATGAGTGTACAGACCTCACATTAGTCAGTCTGCATCAGTCTGCATTAGTCTGCATTTGTCTGTACCAGTCTATCGTCAAGTTTCAGTCTGCACCTAATAAGATTATTATATTCCTGTACATAGCCATGAAGAGAAATGTATAGACACTTTGTCAAGTATCAGAGATATGTGAGAATAAGATTAACGTACCAAGACCAAAGGAACTTCAGATTGTCAATTGCAAATAGCATCCAGAATCAAGTTAAGTAAGGTTTATGATTGTTATTATTTTAATAAATGTATGTGAAAATTAATCAAGTTCTGTTTAAAGTTGGTCACCGTCAATCTGCTACTCTAAACGTGCAAGTGGCATTTCTATCGTCTGACCTAACGGCAGAAGATAAACACGCCACGATAAGACCACGAGACATATTGCTGGCACTCGCCTACTTCGCTAGAGCGACAAGTCAAATAATCTGATGGTGTTGGTACCGCAGGTCTTATAGTACGCACACCACAGTGTTCCAACATTTCTATTGAATCCAAACTGATCTTCCCCGAGTTCGGCTTCCACCAGTTTTTCCATTCGTCTGTAAAGAATTCGTGTTAGTATTTTGGCAGCCATGACTTATTAAACTGATAGTTCGGTAATTTTCACACCTGTCAGCGCTTGCATTCTTTTGGTTTGGAATTATTATATTCTTCTTGAAGTTTGTGGGTATTTCGCCTTTCTCATACATGTTGCTCACCAGATGGAAGAGTTTTGTTAGGACTGGCTCTCCCCAGGCTATCAATAGTTCTAATGGAATGTTGTCTACTCCCGGGGCCTTGTTTCGACTTAGGTCTTTCCGTGTTCTGTCAAACTCTTCGCGCAGTATCATACTCCCATTTCATCTTACATATGTCCTCTTCCATTTCCATAATATTGCCGTCAAGCACATCGCTCTTGTATAGACCCTCTGTCTACTCCTTCCACCTTTCTGCCTTCCCTTCTTTGCTTAGAACTGCTTTTCCATCTGAGCTCTTGATATTCATACAAGTGGTTCTCTTTTCTCTGAAGGTCTCTTTAATTTTCCTGTAGGCAGTATCTGTCTTACCCCTAGGGATATATGCTTCTACATCCTTACACTTTATATACAATTTGATTACAAATTTACATCCAGGCTCTGAGTATAATCGATAGCCTTCTCTGTTGCAGTTAGGAAGTCGATGAAATTTCACTTGTAAGCTCGAACTATTTGCTAGATTGTTTGGTTTTCAGATACGTAATTGCAATTTGGAGTTCGGTTCTATCCTCTTTTGTAGAGGGCGTCAGCGCTTCTTCCGTGGCCAGTGTGTATGCGGTTTAAAGTTGTCCACACTTTGCGTGACTGACTGAAGCCGAGTGACTTCTCATTTATCATGAAGCTTTGGCACTCTGGTGGACTGTGTTCTTGCCAGTGTTGCCTCCAGAGATTAGCAGTGAGTAGTCGTGGCCTCCCCGATTTAAGTCTTCTGCACTCTAGGTCAGCTGTATCATTATGTATGGGCAGCTGAGGGTTATTAATTACCTTGTTGTATTTTCTGAGGAGAGCGCTTTTTCGCCGTATTCTGGTAGTGGTGTATGGCTCACGGTTGTCAGCCATACGGTAGGGGTAGATTTTATTGTGCCGCTGATGATGCGGATGGTGTCGTTTAATATCACATCAGTTCTGTACAGGCTGTTAATCCATAATGGAGCTCATTATTCTGCCACTAAGTAGACAAGTTCAACTGCTGATATACGGGCGGATTTTATCTGCTGTGGAGCCCCAAGTAGCGCCACACAATTTATGAATGATGTCATTTCTCATTCTGCATGGCCTCCACGTTCACCCGACCGAACGCCATCCGATTTTATCCTTTGGGGCTTCATCAATGATCGTATGTACGTGCCTCTGCTACCAGCAGACCTCCCTGAATTAAGATACCGGATTGAAGCTGCTGTTGCTACAATCACTGAAGACACACTTATCAACGTTTGGGAAGAACTCATCTATAGACTTGATGTGTGGCGTGTGACAAATAGTGCTCACATTGAACATTTACAAGGTTCTTGGTAAAACTGTTTGAGTTGATCTTTCATTTGACATATCACTTATAACTGTAAGTTTAATATAATAAATATTATAAAGCGTTAAAGCCCCGATATTCATTTATAAACACCCTGTATACTGTAATAGTTGAGCTTTGAGAAGAACGTTTTTATGAAATAATAATTGTTATCTTAAAAGGTAATTTTCTTCTCATTTCTGAAGTGAATAATATGCTCACCTTTCCTCTCCTAGTAATTACGGTACAAAGTGCAAGCAAGCAGAAGACAGGATTTTGAATGCTAGATAGTACTGTGCGATCCCTGTTTAATAACACGGTCTTTTGGAATGAACAGATTCTCTTTTGTGAAAAGAGAAAATTAGTGGAACTTGCCCTACCGACACAGACTATCATAGTTGTTCAGAATCATATACATCTGACTTGCTATTCAGTAACAGTGTCAAGAATTTTTCAGAGCTACATTACGACGCAGATATTGAAAAGCTGTTTCTTGCGCTGGCTGCTAAGAAGAACTTTAACCTTGGGTGCGCTCGATTGCACTCCGGAGACGCCAAGCATTACTGCAAAAGTAATAATTTACTCCGTTTTCAGCCAAGAAGACAGTAATTAAGATCCACAGCACTAAATATTTTATTTTTGATGAAAAGGTCAGTTTCAAATATCATATTCAAAAGTTACACCAAAGGAAAGATTTATTTAAATCATTTAATACTAGGAAGGAAAGAGGACCTGGTAAGAATAGGGAATAGTAGTTATAACTAATTTTACAGCGGAAAGTTTCGAGGTTACCTTTCTGTCTGTTCTTTTTGTTCTTATCAAGAATACTTAATAATTTTTCTAGTGGTTGAGGGAGGGTCATTAGAGCCATCATCAACTCTTTTTGGAGACCGAAAATCTCGTCTATAAAAATGAACATCGATTCCGCAAACAGCAATGTTGTGAAACTCACTCGCTCTCTTCCTTGAGATATGAGGGTTATTCGGAAAGTAAGGAACGATCGGTCGCGAGATGGAAACCACAGTGAAAATCCAATGAAGTTTTGCACAGGTGTGTTGGGCAGTGTCTCTAATATACCCGTCGATCGCGTTACGTCGTTCTTTTTAGTTCTGTGCACACAGGGAGCACATAAAGATACCTATAACAATAGTGTCTCCCGCCAAGTACGAGGCCTGGTGATAAATTTTGCCTGAAGCTATGCAGCCAACATTACACAACTGTCATGCGTTTTCTTCTTCAAGACAGTTCTCAGCCGCATTCTGCAGGGGCAATGAAGATGCTCCTGCTTCGTTTTCAATTGGAAATGTTTGATTACCCACAATACAGCCCGTAATTGTCTCCCTCGGAGTTTCATCTCTGCTCACATGAACCACTGGCTCTGAAGACAACATTCTGGCACAGACAACGAGCTGTAGGCGTAGAGAATTGGCGGAAAGCATTGGCGGCTGCCTTCTGTAACGGCGGTATTGGCAAGTTGGTACAACGCTACGAGAAACGTCGAAGTCGGATCGGCGACTATGGAGATAAGTAGCTGGAAGTTGTAGCTAACTGTTGCAAATAAAACAGTTTTGATTTTCACTGTGGTTTCCATGTCGCGGCCTATCGTTCCTCACTTTCCGAATAGCCCTCGTACATAGCGCTGTAGGCAACGGCTTTCACCTTGATGCCGTGTTCCTTGATTTCAGGAAGGCAAATGAGACCGTACCGCACTGGCGTTTAGTAAAAGAAAAAGAAACGAGCTTACCTATCATCAGAACAGATTTACGACTGGATTCAAAACTTCCTTGCAGATAGAACTCACCATGTCATGTCGCTCTTAACGGAAGAATATCGCGAGATCTAAACGCAATTTCCGGCGTACTCCAAGGAAGTGTGAAGGTACCTTTACTGTTCACATTGTATATAAACGACATGGTAGATAGCGTCGGATGCTCTTTAAGGCTGTTCGTGGATGATGCGGCTGTCCATAACAAAGTAGCAATGCCAGAAGACAGTATCGATTTGCAGTATGCCCTGCAGAGGATCGATGAATGCTGCAGGCTCTGCCAGTTGACCTGAACGAAAATAATGATCTAAACGCAATATCCGGCGTACTCCAAGGAAGTGTGAAGGTACCTTTACTGTTCACATTGTATATAAACGACATGGTAGATAGCGTCGGATGCTCTTTAAGGCTGTTCGTGGATGATTCGGCTGTCCATAACAAAGTAGCAATGCCAGAAGACAGTATCGATTTGCAGTATGCCCTGCAGAGGATCGATGAATGCTGCAGGCTCTGCCAGTTGACCTGAACGAAAATAATGATCTAAACCGTATATCCAGCGTACTCCAAGGAAGTGTGAAGGTACCTTTACTGTTCACATTGTATATAAACGACATGGTAGATAGCGTCGGATGCTCTTTAAGGCTGTTCGCGGATGATGCGGCTGTCTATAACAAAGTAGCAATGCCAGAAGACAGTATCGATTTGCAGTATGCCCTGCAGAGGATCGATGAATGCTGCAGGTTCTGGCAGTTGACCTGAACGAAAATAATGATCTAAACGCAATTTCCGGCGTACTCCAAGGAAGTGTGAAGGTACCTTTACTGTTCACATTGTATATAAACGACATGGTAGATAGCGTCGGATGCTCTTTAAGGCTGTTCGCGGATGATGCGGCTGTCTATAACAAAGTAGCAATGCCAGAAGACAGTATCGATTTGCAGTATGCCCTGCAGAGGATCGATGAATGCTGCAGGCTCTGGCAGTTGACCTGAACGAAAATAAAGATCTAAACGCAATTTCCGGCGTACTCCAAGGAAGTGTGAAGGTACCTTTACTGTTCACATTGTATATAAACGACATGGTAGATAGCGTCGGATGCTCTTTAAGGCTGTTCGCGGATGATGCGGCTGTCTATAACAAAGTAGCAATGCCAGAAGACAGTATCGATTTGCAGTATGCCCCGCAGAGGATCGATGAATGCTGCAGGCTCTGGCAGTTGACCTGAACGAACATAAATGAAACATATTGTGCATACATAGGAAATGAAATCCCTACTGGACAATTACTCTACTGATGGTATTATCTACTATAAAGTACGTAGGAGTAGTTATGTAGAGTGACCTTAAGTGGAATGACCACAAAAAAGCAAGTAGTAGGAAAAGCAGTTGCCAGACAGTTTCATAGGAAGAACCTTAAGGAACTGTAACTCATCCATGAATATGGATGTTCATCTACATCTACATGGATACCCTGCAAATCATATTCAAGTGCCTGGCAGAGGGTTCATCGAACCACCTTCACAATTCTCTATTATTCCAATCTCGTGTAGTTCGCGGAAAGAATGAACACCTATATCTTTCCGTATGAGCTCTGATTTCCGTTATTTTATCGTGGTGATCGTTCCTCCCTATGTAGGTCGGTGTCAACAAAATATTTTCGCATTCGGAGGAGAAAGTTGGTGATTGGAATTTCGTGAGAAGGTTCCGTCTAACGAAAAACGCCTTACTTTTAATGATTTCTAGCCCAAATCATGTATCATTTCTGTGACACTCTCTCCCATATTTCGCGATAATATAAAACGTGCTGCCTTTCTTTGAACTTTTTAGATGTACTCCGTCAGTCCTATCTAGTAAGGATCCCACGCCGAGCAGCAGCATTCTGAAAGAGGACGGACAAGCGTGGCGTAGGCAGTCTCCTTACAAGGGAACCTCCCCATCGCAACCCCCTCAGATTTAGTTATAATTTGGCACAGTGGATAGACCTTGAAAAACTGAACATAGATCAAGCGAGAAAACAGGAAAAAGTTGTGTGGAACTATGAAAAAATAAGCAAAATATACAAACTGAGTAGTCCATGGGCAACATAGGCAACATCAAGGACAACGTGAGTACGTTAACGCCGCGGTCCCGTGGTTAGCGTGAGCAGCTGCGGAGCGAGAGGTCCTTGGTTCAAATCTTCCCTAAAGCGAAAAGTTTACTGAATTTATTTTTGCAAAGTTATGATCTGTCCGTTCGTTCATGGACGTCTCTGTTCACTGTAATAGGTTTAGTGTCTGTGTTTTGCGACCGCACCGCAAAACCGTGCGATTAGTAGACGAAAGGACGTGCCTCTCCAATGGGAACCGAAAACATTTGATCCAGGAAAACACGTCTGATATAGTCTATACGACACTGGTGACGGCATGTGCGTCACATCACAGGAATATGTTGTCGACCCACCTAACCTGCACACTTGGCATATGGGTAAAAAGATTCTTCTACCTTGCCCGATTTAGGTATTCTTATGGATGTGATAATCACTCCCAAAAAAGTGATGAAAACATAAGAGTGTGTCACATGAACTCCAACAAATGAAAGCAACAGTTTCACAGTCGCACAGTTTTCTCTGTGCTCTGTCAAAACATATGTTTTTAACGTTTTCAAATTTTTCCGCGTGTAGATCGTCAAATCCTGCATATGTCCAAGCAAATCTGAACATGTCCTGGAATTTTGGAGAGCGAAGTTGATTATGTGCGAGTGCCTGAACTCTGATAATTGTCTGAAAAAAAATTTAAATATTCACTCGAGGGAAGACTTGAACCCAGGACCTCTCGTCCCACAGCTGCTCGCGCTAACCACGGGTCCACGGCGCTCCTAAGCTCAGGTCTACTTTGATGTGGCCTATGTTTCCCATGGACTACTCAGTTTGTATATTTTGCTTATTTTTTTCATAGTTCCACATAACTTCTTCCTGTTTTCTCGATTGATCTGTGTTCAGTTTTTCAAGGCCTATCCACTGTGCCAACTTAAAACTAAATCTGAGGGGGGTGCGATGGGGAGGTTCCCTTGTTAGTAGGTCTGTTACATTTTCTTAGTGGCCTGCCAATGTAACGCAGTCTTTGGTTAGCCTTCCCCACAACATTTTCTGTGTGTTCCTTCAAATTTAAGTTGTTCGTAACTATAATACCAAGGTATTTAGTTGAATTTACGGCTTTTAGGTCAGATCTGGGATCCTTACCGGATATAAGTGACAGAATACATAGAGAAGATCCAACGAAGAGCGGCGTATTTCGTCGCAGGATCGATTAGTCAACGAGAGAGCGTTACAGAGATGCTAAACAATCTCTAGTGGCAGACTTTACAAGAGAGCCGTTGTGCATCACGTAAAGGTTTAGTATTGAAATTTCGAGAGAGCACTTTCCGGGAATGGAAGACAACGTATTACTTCCTTCCACATACATCTTACCAAATGAGGACAACAAGAAAATTCGAGAAATTAGAACTAATGTAGAGGCTTACCGACAATCGTTCCTTTGATGCGCCACTAGTGGTGAGTGGGACAGGAAAGGTTGGAACAGTTAGTGGTACCTGAAGTACCCTCCGTCACACGCCATTAGGTGGCTTGTGTAGTTGTCCATCATGTGGAATATTTGTTCAGCTTCCTGAGACGTGATACCTTCCAACGTTCACCCACAGTAGTTTTCTTGTGTTTTGCGGTACTTCATCATGTGAAACTATCCTCAGCGATCGTATGCACAGTTTAACCAGCTTCTTTCGCTCTTCATGTAATCATTAGTCTTGGTAACAAACAGATCAGCCTCCTAACGTACTTAGCATATTTCCACTCAATAATGCCTTATGGAACAGTTTTCTGGGGTAACTCACCACTTAGACATAAAGTACTGATTGCACAAAAGAGAGCAGTGGGAATAATTAGTGGTGTTCACACAAGGACGTCATGTAGGCACCTTTCCAAGGAGTTAGGTATTTTAACTGCACCATCAGAGTACATATATTCGCTGATGAAATTCGTTACAAATAATCCATCTCAATTCGCGAAGAACAGTGATACGTACAACACTAGAGGGAAAAATGACCTTTCCTATCCGTTATTGTAGCTGTCGGTTGCTCAAAAAGGAGTACATTATTCAGCAACAAATATCTTTGATCATTTGCCCAACAACATAAAGTGTCCGGAAGGTAGCAGATCAAGTTTTAAATCTAGCTTAAAATAATTTCTTTTGGACAACTCCTTCTCCATGGACGAGTTTCTGTTTCAGAAATGGTAAAAAAAATTGTACCTCTAAATGTAGTTGCATATGTAGAACAAAAACTTCAGTAATATTAATATTAGCACTATTAATGTGAATGTATATATCTCTTGTAATCTGACTTTTTTCACGTCATACAGATAAAATAATCGGTAAAATGATCTACGGAACATGACATAACTAAAACTAAACTAAATTTATCATCATGCGAGATGAACCCAACAGCATCATTTTAAAAGGTTGCTAGTTCGGGTTTGGTTCAGGATCTCTCTTCCTCTATATAGATCACATATGTCAGTGCTGTAAAATGTCGTGTGGAAATTATGGAAATTGTGGAAATTATGACTACGCATCGCAGGGCAGGGAATCGATTGCACCGGACGTCTTTATTGAAACAATCATTTTTATCTTACACGAGGTGTTGTTAGGAAATGATGGAATGCACATGACTGGGGGGGGGGGGGAGGGGGGGAGAGAATGAACTTTGAACTTCTTTCTATCCTTATTAGCTTTCAAGCTCTCTTTTCTCAATTCGTCAGTAAGTATCAAAACAATATAAAATTGTCGTTATGGTTCCTTAAGCGGTGGCAGGCAAAATGTCAACAAGTATCAGCTTTGGAAAGGATTTAACATAGATACACTTGCGAATGTTGTAAGCTCCAAATATTCACAAATTACAAGAGAAAGGAGCACAATTAAAGATTAATAACATCGCAGGTGAAGGAAAGAAGGCCCATCAACTAAGTTCACCGTAGTTGCAGAGATCCTAATGAACCCTACTGATACTCAAAATTTCTAATATGTTCACTGGGTTGTCTAGATTCATAACGTTCAAGGATTGGTGTAGAGAACTACGCATGGAAATATTATTACCTATCTGACAGCTCAAAGTCCTTCTCAAAAAAAAAAAAAAAAAAAAAAAAAAAAAAAAAAAAAAAAAAAAAAACAGGAAAAATTCATAAAAGCCATCAAACGCAAATTTAGTTAGACATCCTGAAATTAATTCTTCTCGCCTTTGACAGATTCGTTACAGTGATAATTTATGTCGGTGGAACCACATACTTGACATGCAAGCGGAAAGGCAGTTGGTATTAGAAAGATTTTATCCTGTACACACTACCAAAGAATATAAACACTCGTAATTGTTGAATGAAAGTAACAAACACACACATCGATCTATAAAATAATTGAACTCAGCTATCGCAAATTCAGCTAATACTAGGAGCGCTCATAAGAGCACACATTACTCACTTCGTGATCACAGTTCCTCTATATTCCTCGAACTTTTTAGAAAGTTACATCAGTCTTCGCGGCTCCGCCGCGTCTTTACATGGTGGGAGCGCTATTTTTCGAAACGCAAAAACCCCCTGACTTCGCCAGATGCTCGGCATTAAGCGCCAAAAAAGTTTTCCCTTGATCCCACAGAAGCCTACCGTACAAAATTCGAACAAAAAAGTCAGTGGAATTTTCCACAGCTTCCCGCGCGTTCCCTAACTTGGCCAATCATAGGACGTACCTTTCAAAAAGAGTAGGACGCTCATTGCCTGTGGCCAACTCCGGCCATGAGACAGGTTTAAAACATTAGATTCAACTGAAAAATACACAGCTTCTGCAATGAATAAATAAGACAACTACCCTGATACTGTAGTTACAAATAAATGCCCAGTTACTCACTCACCCACACATTAAAGAGTTTATTTTTCAATTAAAACACGATAAAAGGATGGCACAAGACGCTAACTTGAAATTTAGTGAACTGAAATGAATGTACAATGATTTCCTAGGCAATCCTTCTCCAAGCTCGCATTTTGTGTAAAACAAACAGCAGCAGATTAACCTGCTGGATTATGTGAACGTAATTCAAGTATTTGTGAGAAATATTACATAAAAGGGGGCTGATACCCTTTCAGTGGTACTTACAGCAGTTTCTCCAAAATTGAAGAAAGTTTCCAGAGTTCTACCGTGCGTTGTCCAATGTCAGTTTTAGCATGATGCTTATACAGATACTCTAGCCCTTGGACCGCCCAGAACCCTAGACCTATATGGGAGAATCTCCCATCTTTCCCAGAATTTCTTTGTGCCTTCTGAAAACTTAACATCGGTGAACCTTGCAAATCTACTTCATTACCTCCAACAACACATAACCTTTACCGTGGACGGCTTAACAACTTCTTTCTCATGACGTCCAGATTTGCCACACACATGTGAACACCAGTGGCAACAAAGATCTGTGTCCTACCGTTTACTGTACCAATCAAGCGCCATTCCATCGCTGCACACGTCTTCGCAGCATTACAGTTTACTGGAGGCGTCACTGGGCGGACTTGGAGCTACTGCTGCCTTTTAACGGCAGATTCTCCTCCTCTCCCACTATGCCATTTAATTAAACTAAACTCCATCCGAACAGGCGTCGGAAGGCCCAACGGTACCGACCGACCGCCGTGTCATCCTCAAGCATAGGCGACGCAGGATGCGGAAAAGGAGGGGTACGTGGTCAGCACACCGCTCTTCCGGCCGTTGTCAGTTTTCGTGACTTCTCAATCAACTAGCTCCTAAGTTCGCCTAACGGGCTCTAGTTAACGCATTTATCTTCCTCCAAAGCGGTTTCTATGGCTGTGGCGTCAGCCAAGTCTTTTGCGGATTCTGGGCACTCCTTCCTTGACACATCAGGAGGCAGTCCCTGTAAAAATGCGCTTCCTGCATGAAGATGTTATGTCTTCCATCACTATCTGTCAACTGGTATGTATTAACACTAATTTTCCATATTCCATTTACCACACTCTCAACAAATTCCATTTGCCGCTGCGACATCCCATTTAACTATTTATGCAATCGTATCTACATATATTCTGTCTCCTATACCGCTGTGCCAGACCGTTCCTTAGGTCATTGAATAATTGAGCATTCCTGAGGTCCTCATTGTATGTAACATAAGTTTTCGCATGTCCTGTCAAACATAACTTTGTTTTTTGCCACAACTGTTCGTGTGCCCAAGATCCCAGCTTTGCAGCTATCATCAGGTTAACTGCAAAGGCCTATACGTCCTTTCCTGTCTTGCCTGAAGAACGATCGACTAGGCTAGCGATAGTTGAACGTACAGTGAGAACAATTAAACTGGATGCGGCTCGGTCCTGTCTCACAGCATGTAACCGCCTACGCAGGTCTGCGTTATCCTAAGTTGAGCGCCTCCATGAACCATAGACCTTGCCGCTGGTGGGAAGGCTTGCATGCCTCAGCGATACAGGTAGCCGTACCGTAGGTGCAAACTCAACGGAGGGGTATCTATTGAGAGGCCAGACAAACGTGTGGTTCCTGAAGAGGGATAGCAGCCTTTTCAGTAATTGTAGGGGCAACAGTCTGGATGATTGACTGATCTAGCCTCGTAACATTAACCAATACGGCCTTGCTGTACTGTAATGCGAACGGCTGAAAGCAAGGTGAAACTAAAGCCACAATTACTCCCGAGGCCATGCTGCTTTACTGTATGGTTGAATAATGATGGCGTCCTCTTGGGTAAAATATTCCGGAAGTCCGGGCGGGTACTACTCTGGAAGACATCGTTATCAGTAGAAAGAAAACTGGCGCTCTACGGATTGTAGTGTGGAATGTCATATCTCTTAATTGGGCAGGTATGTTAGAAAATTTGTAAGGGGAAATGGATAGGTATACGTTCGGCAGCAGGAGGAAACGGACATCTGGTCAGGTGAATACAGGGTTATAAATCATCATCAGTTATTTTGTTCCCCAAATAGCAAAACTCATCTACTAGTTTAAGTGTCTCATCTCCTAATCTAATGCCCTCAGCATCACCTGATTTTATTCGATTACATTCCATTATTATCGTTTTGCTTTTGTTGACCTTCATCTTATATCCTATTTCCAAAACACTGTCAATTCCGTTCAACTGCTCTTCAAGGTCCATTGCTGTCTCTGACAGAATTACAATGTCGTCGGAAAAACCTCGAAGTTTTTATTTCTTCTCCATGAATTTTGGTTCCTACTCCAAATTTGTCTTTTGTTTCTTTACTGCTAGCTCAATATACAGGTTGAATAACATCGGCAATAGCCTACAACTCTGTCTCACTCACTTCTCAACCACTGTTTTCCTTTCGTTTCCCTCGACTCTTATAACTGCCATGTGGTTTCTGTACAAATTGTAAATAGCCTTTCGCTCCCTGTATTTTAACCTTGCCACCTTCAGAATTTAAAAGGGAGTATTCCAGTCAACATTGACAAAAACTTTCTCTAAGTCTACGAATGCTTAAAACGTAGGTTTACCTTTTTTTAATCTATCTTCTAAGATAAGTCGTAGGGTTAGTAGAGCCTCGCGTGTCCCAACATTTCTACGGAATCCAAACTGATCTTCCCCGAAGTCTGCTCCCACCAGTTTTTCCATTCGTCTGTAAGGAATTCGTGTTAGTATTTTGCAGCCGTGACTTATTAAACTGATAGTTTGTTAATTTTCGCACCTGTCAACACCTGCTTTCTTTGGAATTGGAATTACTATATTCTTCTTGAAGTCTGAGGGTATTTTGCCTGTATCATACATCTTGCTCACCAGATGGAATAGTTTTGTCAGGGCTGGCTCTGCCAATGCTATCAGTAGTTCTAATGGAATGTTGTCCACTCCCTTGGCCTTGTTTCGACTTAGGTATCGTATCTCCCATTTCATCTTACATACGTCCTCTTCCATTTCCATAATACTGCCCTCAAGTACATCGCCCTCGTATAGACCCTCTATATACTCTTTCCACCTTTCTGCCTTCCCTTATTTCCTTAGAACTGGTTTGCCATCTGAGCACTTGATATTCATACAGGTGGTTCTCTTTTCTCCAAAGGTCTCTTTAAATTTCCTGTAGCGGGCACCTATCTTACCCCTAGTGATATATGCGTCTACATCCTGCTTAGCCATTTTACACTTCCTGTGGATCTCATTTTTGAGACGTTTGTATTCCTTTTTGCCGCTTCATTTACTGTGCTTTTATATTTTCTCCTTTCATCAATTAAATTAGATATCTCTTCTGTAAGCCAAGGATTTCTACGAGCCCTCGTCTTTTTACCTCCTTGATCCTCTGATGCGTTCACTATTTCATCTCCCAAAGCTACCCATTCTTCTTCTATTGTATTTTTTCCCCGTTCTTGTCAATCGTTCCCTAATGCTCTCTCTGAAACTCTCTGGTGCTTTCAGTTTATCCATGACCCATCTCCTTAAATTTCTATCTTTCTGCAGTTTCTTCAGTTTTAATCTACAGTTCATAACCAATAAATTGTGTCTGAGTCCAAATCTGCCTCTGGAGATGTCTTACATTTTAAAACCTGGTTCCTAGAGCTCTGTCTACCTTTATGTAATCCATCTGAAACCTTCCAGTGTCTCTTGGCCTCTTCCACGTGTACAACCTTCGTTCATGATTCTTAAACCGAGTGTTAGCTATAATTAATTTATACTGTGTACAAAATTCTACCAGGCAGCTCCCTGTTTATTTCCTTACCCCCATTCCATATTCACCTACTACTTTTCCATCTCTTCCTTTTCCTACTATCGAATTCCAGTCCCCCACTACTATTAAAGTTTCGTCTTCCTTCACTATCTGAATAATTTCTTTTATCTCATCAAATATTTCTTCAATCTCTTCGTCGTCTGCGGCGCTAGTTGGCATATAATCTTGTACTATTGTGGTATGCGTGGGCTTTGTGTCTATTTTGGCTACGTTCACTACGCTGTTCGTAGTAGCTTATCCACGCTCCTATTTTTTTTAATTTATCATTTGGTCTACTCCTGCATTACCCCTATTTGATTTTGTATTTATAACCCTGTATTCACTTGACCAGATGTCCTGTTCATCCTGCCACTGAACTTCACTAATTCCCACTGTATCTAACTTTAACCTATCCATTTACCTTTTCAAATTTTCTAACCTACGTGCCCGATTAAGGGATATCACATTCCACACTCCATTCCGTAGAACGCCAGTTTTTTTCTCCTGGTAACGAAGTCCCCCTGAGTAGCACCCGCCCGGAGATCCGAATGGGGGACTATATTATCTCTGGAATATTTTACCCAAGAGGACACCATCAACATTTAACCTTACAGTAAATCTATATTTTGATATTCTGAACCCAGTAACAGTAGGTCTTTTTCACATTCTTAGAAAGACTGCACACTTTTCAACCCATTTGATCAAAATGGTCAGTATCTGTCATGTAGGATCTCCTTCAGAAGTTCATCCACCCGATAATGATTCTTCAGACAATCTTGACGAACTTTGTATTTTAGCCCTCCTTAATCAATGTCTGTGTAGAAATAAAGACGGCTATTATTGACACTGGAATGTCTCGTGCCTACCGTTTTTCAGGAATCGTCTGAGATGGACTGTACACAAGTTTTGTGGTCGCCATTACTTATCCCTATTAACCGTCTGAGTGGACCGTGTAGCTATATCTTGAGGCAGCAGACTTCGTTGTCAAAGATGCCAAATCCATGCCAGTTGGAAAATCTCAAACACCAGTCACTACAAAATAAGTTCAAGTGTTGTTTCTTTGTCGCTCACGTATTTCATCTCCATTATATACATTTTTTATGTTACAGCACATGACTTTAACTAAGTTCACAATACATATTAGCCTTTGTGCTTTCACTCTTTACGTCTTCTCTGAGTTGCCCTTAAGATGAGACGTTACGGCCATTGTCTTGTTCGACGAGATTTTGTGACCCGCAACGAGTCTTCGAGGTGGGATGACGTTTTCATGGAGTGACTGCCCCGAGCAGCAGGTGCCTCCATGCGCTGGAATCCAGGTGCCCATCGCACCTACCGTGCAGATACCCTGCGTCCACTTTCGTTCTCAAGACATGAACAACAGAAAAAAATTTCTCGCGTAATATGTGACTCAGAACAAACACTCACTTACTAAAATAGCAAAAATGCTTGCTTAAGGCCACGAGTATCCTTCGTCGGATGCAAAGACAGAGGGAATAATATACCGCTTTCTTGAAAGTGATTTATTACCCCTCAAAGCATATCGTACTTTTTATGCCTGAGACCCTCTATCGTCTTGTATTAGTTGTGACGTCTTGATTCTTCACGTCTGCAGCCATCTCTTAGTGAGAAGTCACCTCTTGAGGTCGCTAAGAATTTGTGATTTAACCATTTCCGCAACCTAATACCCAGTCTCAGCAGTGATTCTCAATATAACCAACCGTCTACAAATAATGTAATGAGTCCTGCGAGACTCAAGAAGAGACCTAACTATATTTGTGATGCATTCAGTCGACACCAACTTCTTCTGTGAGTGGACAATAATTTGTGTTTTAACATTATCGATCATGGATGTGATGTAACGATTGGTAAGTTTTTACAGTAAGAATTAGTAGCCTTCAGCCGGGTTTCTGTCCTGCATACAGCTCAACAACGCGTTTCAAGAGACAATGCTCTCGTCATAAAGTTATAAAACTTAGTTCTTGAACTTAAAACGATAAAAATCTACCAACAGTAATAATAAAGACCTTCATAACATAAAATACAATATAAAACACATTGGACGGTGGGTCCTAAACAGTCTAGAACGTTAGCCTTTAGCTATATTTGTAATCATGCATCTGCCCTAAAATATTTCTACAAAGCCGATTCGAAATCTCATGTCACTATCTTTCACTAGTGTTTTCAAAAATATGTAATGTTTCTTTTCATGAATGCCGATCCCCAATTCTTCTAGCAAGTCGTGTTTTCTCCCTTTCTTTTCTATGTGCAAGATTTCTAAATCTTCTTCTGTTCGCTTCAGGAAACGATCTGTCATGTATACACGATTCGCAACAGTCCATTTGTCATAATTGCCTAAACTCAGGCACCTTTATGTTCCATGTACCTTATCGAAAATGTTCTTCCTGTCTGTCCATTATAGTCTGCGCCAAAGGAGGCACATTGAATTTTATAAACTCCATATCTTTCAAACTTATTTATCTTTCTACTGAGATCGTACTTTAGGTTATACCTCAGTAGATTATTTGTCTGGAATATTTTTTTATTATCATACGATTTAAAAATGTTCGCGATATTTTGCGAGACTATACCATAGTATGAAAGCGCGACCATTTTCATTTTATCTTACACTCCTGGAAATTGAAATAAGAACACCGTGAATTCATTGTCCCAGGAATGGGAAACTTTATTGACACATTCCTGGGGTCAGATACATCACATGATCACACTGACAGAACCACAGGCACATAGACACAGGCAACAGAGCATGCACAATGTCGGCACTAGTACAGTGTATATCCACCTTTCGCAGCAATGCAGGCTGCTATTCTCCCATGGAGACGATCGTAGAGATGCTGGATGTAGTCCTGTGGAACGGCTTGCCATGCCATTTCCACCTGGCGCCTCAGTTGGACCAGCGTTCGTGCTGGACGTGCAGACCGCGTGAGACGACGCTTCATCCAGTCCCAAACATGCTCAATGGGGAACAGATCCGGAGATCTTGCTGGCCAGGGTAGTTGACCTACACCTTCTAGAGCACATTGGGTGGCACGGGATACATGCGGACGTGCATTGTCCTGTTGGAACAGCAAGTTCCCTTGCCGGTCTAGGAATGGTAGAACGATGGGTTCGATGACGGATGTACCGTGCACTATTCAGTGTCCCCTCGACGATCACCGGTGGTGTACGGCCAGTGTAGGAGATCGCTCCCCACACCATGATGCCGGGTGTTGGCCCTGTGTGCCTCGGTCGTATGCAGTCCTGATTGTGGCGCTCACCTGCACGGCGCCAAACACGCATACGACCATCATTGGCACCAAGGCAGAAGCGACTCTCATCGCTGAAGACGACACGTCTCCATTCGTCCCTCCATTCACGCCTGTCGCGACACCACTGGAGGTGGCTGCACGATGTTGGGGCGTGAGCGGAAGACGGCCTAACGGTGTGCGGGACCGTAGCCCAGCTTCATGGAGACGGTTGCGAATGGTCCTCGCCGATACCCCAGGAGCAACAGTGTCCCTAATTTGCTGCGAAGTGGCGGTGCGGTCCCCTACGGCACTGCGTAGGATCCTACGGTCTTGGCGTGCATCCGTGCGTCGCTGCGGTCCGGTCCCAGGTCGACGGGCACGTGCACCTTCCGCCGACCACTGGCGACAACATCGATGTACTGTGGAGACCTCACGCCCCACGTGTTGAGCAATTCGGCGGTACGTCCACCCGGCCTCCCGCATGCCCACTATACGCCCCCGCTCAAAGTCCGTCAACTGCACATACGGTTCACGTCCACGCTGTCGCGGCATGCTACCAGTGTTAAAGACTGCGATGGAGCTCCGTATGCCACGGCAAACTGGCTGACACTGACGGCGGCGGTGCACAAATGCTGCGCAGCTAGCGCCATTCGACGGCCAACACCGCGGTTCCTGGTGTGTCCGCTGTGCCGTGCGTGTGATCATTGCTTGTACAGCCCTCTCGCAGTGTCCGGAGCAAGTATGGTGGGTCTGACACACCGGTGTCAATGTGTTCTTTTTTCCATTTCCAGGAGTGTAGTTAGTTCTTTCTGTGCTTATTACCTTTACGCAGCAATGTATCGGTAATGTCTACTTTGTAACCGTTCATGACCACTAACTTCTTAATGATGTTTATTTCCAATTCTCGATCCTTCCTGCTGATTAGAATATTGACTGCCCTGTGCGCTAGACTTTAAAGCCATGGCGTGAATCATTAGGAGTGGCAGCATCAGCTGTCGTCGGTTTTCTATAAACCGTAAATGTATGCTTATTTCCTGCTTTTTAATGTTCAAATAGAGGAATAGTAACCTGCTGTCGGTTTCGTGCTGTAAAGTAAACACAATTTTTCTATGCGCGACGTTGAACATTTTTACTATTGTATCAATGGCTTCATTGGAACGTCAACAAACAACAAAGTATGGTCTGTGTATCGTTTATAACAAACAATTTTATCCATAATGGCTTGGTAATACTTTGAAACCTTGTCTCCTATGTCACCATAAAAATGTCAGCAATGGTACGTGAAACGCTGGACCTCTTGGCTAAACCATTGGTTTGAACATAAAACTTACGAGTGATACTGAAATGGTGAAAACTTGTAAACAACTGTAAAAGTTCAGTGAATTCGATGGTCTCTTGTCTTGAAATTTTACTGTACTTAAGTAAATTTCTTTTGTTTTTCACTGTCATTTCATTAACTTTAACACTGGACATAGATTAATGTCCAGTGAAACTAAACAGCAAGCGTCAGGTCGATCACAGTTACCTGTGATGTAAAGAATAGTTATTTTCATAGACTTAAATTTTTTAGGAATTTGGCTGAGCAGTGTAGTTATACTCTGTGCTTGTTGGTACAGGTCACTATTGGACGAACTGGTTGGTGATCCTTACTTATCTTCAGCTGTGATCTTAATTTATAAACAGTTAATAGCAACAAAGATAGGAAGAAGCAACAACAGGTCCCCTCATCAGTCAATTTTCCTCTATGGATGATTAACAAAACTGACATTATATTTGATAACGAAGAAGTATTTAAAGTTAAATAGAGGACTAAAGCTTAATACTGAGCTGCCATTTAAGGCAAACATCATGAAGAAAATAATTGCTCTCTCTAAAATGACAACTAAAGCTGACAAATTAAATAATAATGAAATCGGTCACGTCAGTCATAAGATGCTGAAAGTAGTAAAGACTGAACTGAACAAAGCAAAACAATAATACTCAAAAGACTACAGTTGACCAATTAATCGTCAGTTCCATAAATAAGAAGCTTAATGAAAGGAAGACTATTGCCAAAGAGCAGAGAAACGTAATACAGTCGTAATATTAAAGGTGGAGCAGTACACTGCAAATATATTAGCTTTTTGTCGAAAATGACTAAAGGACTTAACACCAAACTTCCAAGAGAAACTAAAAAATATTATTAAACGCGTGAATTACCCGCTAAAAGACGTCGAAAAGAGAATATGTATTATTATGAACCCAACATCACCTGAATTAAGAGCATATCTGAAGATACGTAAGGATCAACAACCAGTTCGTCCAAATAGTGAACTGTAGAAACAGTCCAGCCTATAAGATAATTAGACTGCTCGACCAAATTTCTAAAAACTTCCATCTATGACAACAAGTATTCGGTAAGTGATAGTACGACTCTAATCGATGAAATTAAGGAAAAAACAATCACTGGTGCTTCCCGTTTGGTTTCACTGGATGGCTCTATACTGATTAAGCGGCAAACTGATAATACTGAAAACAGTGAAATGAAGGCAAGGGCAATTAATTTTCTCGTTACAATCTTTAGAGGCTGATAGAAAATCGCTTGTTGTCGCTGTCTGCTCTTCCATAGTAGGCATTGATTTTAAGAAGAAACAGAGGTGGGTGCATGCTGGAGAATTACTAGTGTAGGCCAATTGTCTCCAATCCCCACATTTATGAAAAGTTCATCAGGTCATGTTCACAAGACTTGTACTGAACCGACTAGGCATCTGGCAAATGTAATAATCCTTTGGTGTTCAGCTGTCATTGTCATTCGCTGATTTATCTTGAAAATCGTAAATCAAAGAGTGTTCAAAATAATTAGTTTTCTCCTTTCATTAAATATGAGGACCATTCTTGCTCTTAAAAATGTTGAATATGAAGTAATTGTTGTTTTGGAGAACGATGTGACTGAAAAATAATTTTTTCTTCTTCTTTTATTTAACAAATCGACAGTCACTGGTTTTACAGTAACAAATAATTCTAAAATTGAAAGTAATGATTGTCATCCATTTTTCACTCATAGCGTTTTTCAAAACGACAATAATATCTTAGCGAACAATCGCATTGTACATTACAGAATACAGTAAAATTATGAAGTTCGAAAACTAGATTAGTAAACAGAAACGATATTTCAGTGGTTGCATTGCCTTAGCCGACGTTAGCTATACCGATGAAATTTATTTTTAAAATAATTTCCACGTGAAAAGGCCTCAGTCCAGAACGGTCATCGTTATGGAAGTAACATTAAATTACCAAGATCGTGTTGTGACAAGCTTGTAGATTACTTTCTATAAAAAAATTTCTGTTCGCAGACTTTATTGTTATGCTGGTCTGCAGTAACAATTTCGGCGCTTTAATCTGACAGTTGTTTGTTGTTGTGGTCTTCAGTTCAGAGAGTGGTTTGATGCAGGTCTCCATGCTACTCTATCCTGTGCAAGCTTCTTCATCTCCCAGTACCTACTGCAACCTACATCCTTCTGAATCTGTTTAGTGTATTCATCTCTTGGTCTCCCTCTGCGATTTTTAACCTCCACACTGCTCTCCAATGCGAAATTTGTGATCCCTTGATGCCTCAGAACATATCCTACCAACCGGTCCCTTCTTCTTGTCAAGTTTTGCCAAAAATTTCTCTTCTCTCCAATTCTATTCAACACCTCCTCATTAGTTATGTGATCTATCCATCTAATCTTCAGCATTCTTCTGTAGCACCACATTTCCAAAGCTTCTATTCTCATCTTGTCCAAACTATTTGTCGTCCACGTTTCACTTCCATACATGGCTACACTCCATACAAATACTTTCAGAAACGACTTCCTGACACTTAAATCTATACTCTATGTTAACAAATTTCTCTTCTTCAGA
The DNA here is from genome assembly GCF_023898315.1 of Schistocerca nitens. Taxonomy (NCBI): domain Eukaryota; kingdom Metazoa; phylum Arthropoda; class Insecta; order Orthoptera; family Acrididae; genus Schistocerca; species Schistocerca nitens. The sequence continues at coordinate 910,651,826 of NC_064617.1, forward strand.
AACGCTTTCCTTGCCATTGCCAGTCTACATTTTATATCCTCTCTACTTCGACCATCATTAAAGATTTTGCTCCCCAAATGGCAACACTCCGTTACTACTTTAAATGTCTCATTTCCTAATCTAATTCCCTCATCACCTGATTTAATTCGACTACATTCCATTATCCTCGTCTTCCTTTTGTTAATGTTCATCATATATCCTCCTATCAAGACACTGTCCATTCGGTTCAACTACTCTTCCAAGTCCTTTGCTGTCTCTGACAGAATTACAATGTCATCGGCGAACCTCAAAGTTTTTATTTCTTGTCCATGGATTTTAATTCGTACTCCAAATTTTTCTTTTGTTTCCTTTACTGCTTGCTCAATACACAGATTGAAGAACATCGGGGAGAGGCTACAACCCTGTCTCGCTCCCTTCCCAACCACTGCTTCCCTTTCATGCCCCTCGACTCTTATAACTACCATCTGGTTTTTGTACAAATTGAATCTGACAGTAACAATACCATTCTGACATTTACAACACATTCTGGGTGGTATTGATGATTATATTAGAGCGACGAACATTTATCTGACTTAGCAGTATTGCACGCCAAGTAGCACTTTCATATGCGACTGGCAGAACAAATGGGCTCTGTTCTTTCCCCCGCAGGCAATCACACTTTCTTCGACCGGTACGGAGACAACTGCGGACACAATGGGCTACATGATGACTCTTCTCGGGCTGCACCCAGAGTGGCAAGAACGTGCACAGCGGGAGCTGGACGATGTCTTCGGGACCGGAGGTGACTACTTGAGGCCAGTCACCACTGCAGACTTTGCCCAGCTTCCAGTACTCGACGCCATCGTGAAGGTATGTTGGAAGATTGTTGTTGTTATGGTCTTCAGTCCAGAGACTGCTTTGATGCAGCTCTCCGTACTACTCTATCCTGTGCAAGCTTCTTCATCTCCAGTACCTACTGCAACCTACGTCCTTCTGAATCTGCTTAGTGTATTCATCTCTTGGTCTCCCTGTAACCTCCCCCTCACTTATCGACCTTAATGACAGTGAAAAATTAAACCGCGTGTACCTAATGGAAATTTGGGAAAACGCAATCGTCACCGAAGTTAATCTGTCGGTAAAGAGGGAGGAAAGGGTTACATCTAAATGAAAGGAAAAATGCAAATGAAATTTGTGGAAATTAATTTTGAGAAAAGGGTAAAATTAATAAAGAAAGTAAATGTGCGGTCGTCACGTTAACAATTAATTGGCGTTAATTAGATATTTGAGATTTGGGGAAAATTACGGTCGCCAGTCCTATGGACAATTACTATAGTAACTGAAAAAGAAAGGTTATTGCACATATAATTAGCACTAAAAGCGTGGCAACTGAAGGTTGACACGTGTTGTGTGAAAACTGAAAGTTTGTCAGAAGTAATAAATTTCGCTACACTCTGACTTAATTTAGCAAAAGAATTAATAAAACCGGAAAATTGAAAGTTTATTTAGTGACTGAAATTAATAATGAGATTTGTTTCTGAAGCACTACGAAATTCAGTAAAATAAGGTTAGTCTTGGGCTACCTCAACAATCATTTCAAAAGCTACTTGAATTTACGCAATTTAGAAATAAGAGATTTAACTTTGAACTTGAATTAAATGATTCCGGACAATTAACAATAGTAAAATTTAGTACGTACCAAGCTGAGCTGCAGTCACAGGTAAGCTAAAATACGGTAACAAAACTCGCACTCTTAATTTGTGCTTGTGTAATCTGAATATTGTAGCCAGCTATGAATACTTTAACTGAACTTTGAAATTAACACAGTGAAATGGAATCATATTACTTTAATGCTGGCGTTTGAATTTCAACGACACTCGGGTTCATTCCGGAAAAGGAAGGGACCTTGTTTGGTAATGCAATTGGGACAAAGAGCAACAAATGTTCATGCTAAGTTGCTGTAATTTTAGTTATGAAAATGGAACAGTTTGAAAAGCTGAGGTCTGCCAAACAGTTCTAAAACTTTACGTGCTTCCAGTCTTCCTTGTTGGTTGATTGAAGGTTTGAAGCCGTCGATCGAGGAGGTGGCGACAGTCACTCATTGTCGGCCGTCGCTGTTGCAGAAGCTGGATGTTGGCGCGCCTTCTTCTCGACACTGTCACCAGGCGAAACGGGCTCTTGATGTGCGCCAGCTAATGCTTCCCGTCCGCGACACCGTGTCAGAAACTATCATAGCAAGTCGAGCGCAATCACATGCTGCCAAACTCCGAAAGCGCGGCAACTCGCGGGAGCGTCACACAACACCCTGCCCCACTGCCCTCCTCCAGTCAGACTCTCTGCCCGCGCTCCACGCGGCCGAGTTCACACTACCAAAGATCCTAAACACTTTGGTTCTCCACACGACCTATCGATGTATTCGTTCGATAGCATAGTTTTCCCTAGGCAAGACCCAGCGTAAAAATACAAATAGTATTTACAAAACAAACAAATTATACATCGACATAAATGCATGTATATACAAATAGTAAAACAATTGCAATATACAAAGACACAGAAACGTCATATCTTCAGGTAACAAAATAAGGAAAAAAAATTATAGTACAATAGATGGAAATAGGAAGATATGCATTTCCGGCGTTACATCCCTCTACGATTCTTACCCTCCACGCTGCCCTCCAATACTAAATTGCTGATCCCTCGATGCCTCAGAACGTGTCCTACCAACCGATCCCTTCTTCTGGTCATGTCGTGCCACAAACTCCTCTTCTCCCCAATTCTATTCAATACCTCCTCATTAGTTATGTGAGCTACCCACCTAATCTTCAGCATTTTTCTGTAGCACCACATCTCGAAAGCTTCTATTCTCTTCTTGTCCAGACTATTTATCGTCCACGTTTCACTTCCATACATGGCTACACTCCACCGGAAGATAGCCTAACCGATTTCAATGATTCTCTTCTTTTCCAAGAATCAGCTATCCAAAATTAAGTAGCTGCAGCAACCATCGCTACGAAATGTTCCTTATTCTAAACTCAGCTGCACTGAAAATGTTATGACGTGCAGAACACATTCCCTTTAACGAAGCTATGAAATACACTCCTGGAAATTGAAATAAGAACACCGTGAATTCATTGTCCCAGGAAGGGGAAACTTTATTGACACATTCCTGGGGTCAGATACATCACATGATCACACTGACACAACCACAGGCACATAGACACAGGCAACAGAGCATGCACAATGTCGGCACTAGTACAGTGTATATACACCTTTCGCAGCAATGCAGGCTGCTATTCTCCCATGGAGACGATCGTAGAGATGCTGGATGTAGTCCTGTGGAACGGCTTGCCATGCCATTTCCACCTGGCGCCTCAGTTGGACCAGCGTTCGTGCTGGACGTGCAGACCGCGTGAGACGACGCTTCATCCAGTCCCAAACATGCTCAATGGGGGACAGATCCGGAGATCTTGCTGGCCAGGGTAGTTGACTTACACCTTCTAGAGCACGTTGGGTGGCACGGGATACATGCGGACGTGCATTGTCCTGTTGGAACAGCAAGTTCCCTTGCCGGTCTAGGAATGGTAGAACGATGGGTTCGATGACGGTTTGGATGTACCGTGCACTATTCAGTGTCCCCTCGACGATCACCAGTGGTGTACGGCCAGTGTAGGAGATCGCTCCCCACACCATGATGCCGGGTGTTGGCCCTGTGTGCCTCGGTCGTATGCAGTCCTGATTGTGGCGCTCACCTGCACGGCGCCAAACACGCATACGACCATGATTGGCACCAAGGCAGAAGCGACTCTCATCGCTGAAGACGACACGTCTCCATTCGTCCCTCCATTCACGCCTGTCGCGACACCACTGGAGGCGGGCTGCACGATGTTGGAGCGTGAGCGGAAGACGGCCTAACGGTGTGCGGGACCGTAGCCCAGCTTCATGGAGACGGTTGCGAATGGTCCTCGCCGATACCCCAGGAGCAACAGTGTCCCTAATTTGCTGGGAAGTGGCGGTGCGGTCCCCTACGGCAGTGCGTAGGATCCTACGGTCTAGCGTGCATCCGTGCGTCGCTGCGGTCCGGTCCCAGGTCGACGGACACGTGCACCTTCCGCCGACCACTGGCGACAACATCGATGTACTGTGGAGACCTCACGCCCCACGTGTTGAGCAATTCGGCGGTACGTCCACCCGGCCTCCCGCATGCCCACTATACGCCCTCGCTCAAAGTCCGTCAACTACACATACGGTTCACGTCCACGCTGTCACGGCATGCTACCAGTGTTAAAGACTGCGATGGAGCTCCGTATGCCACGGCAAACTGGCTGACACTGACGGCGGCGGTGCACAAATGCTGCACAGCTAGCGCCATTCGACGGCCAACACCGCGGTTCCTGGTGTGTCCGCTGTGCCGTGCGTGTGATCATTGCTTGTACAGCCCTCTCGCAGTGTCCGGAGCAAGTATGGTGGGTCTGACACACCGGTGTCAATGTGTTCTTTTTTCCATTTCCAGGAGTGTATAAGTAATTTTGAAATTGTCTAACATTTATAAAAACTCGCAACCCCAAGAAGGATACCCGACTTTATGCCATAGATGACGTATATGCCAGCATACAAATAACTAAAGTGACGCAACTGTAATCGGTGTCTATGTCAGTGTGTGTCAGAATCCCACGTACAGATCATAGTCTCTAAGTGGCGAGGCAATGGATGCGAGAAGTTCTTCACTGATGCAGAAACTTCTTGTCACGTCTTCGACAACTGTTCTTAACTGAAAATTAAACAATGTATCCTTAATAACAATGAATCAGTCTTACTGTAGCATACTTTGGAAGCATTCTTTCGAATATGTGGATATCGATTATCGTGTTGAATCTCGGTACGGTAAACGTGCATTTATATTTTAATTTTTCTTTATGAGAAAACGTGAAATTGTAGTTCCTTGTATCCACTTTTCTAACAGCAAAATCTTCTTTGTATGTCTTTCCATATGTCACACAGATTTCCATATTTTCTAGCGGCAGATTAAAAAAACTGCATACACTTTTTAAGGTAAAGTGTTTCATTCACTCTGTTGAGCTGGGTAGTACGAAAGTGGACAGCTGTCACCCTCCTTCAATAGATGCCCTTATTGTGTTTTGCGGGGAAAAATTAACGGTAGAGAACGTTTCTTCAGTTAGAAGACAAGAGAAAGAGCTATTGCCTCTGTATCTACACTCCTGGAAATTGAAATAAGAACACCGTGAATTCATTGTCCCAGGAAGGGGAAACTTTATTGACACATTCCTGGGGTCAGATACATCACATGATCACACTGACAGAACCACAGGCACATAGACACAGGCAACAGAGCATGCACAATGTCGGCACTAGTACAGTGTATATCCACCTTTCGCAGCAATGCAGGCTGCTATTCTCCCATGGAGACGATCGTAGAGATGCTGGATGTAGTCCTGTGGAACGGCTTGCCATGCCATTTCCACCTGGCGCCTCAGTTGGACCAGCGTTCGTGCTGGACGTGCAGACCGCGTGAGACGACGCTTCATCCAGTCCCAAACATGCTCAATGGGGGACAGATCCGGAGATCTTGCTGGCCAGGGTAGTTGACTTACACCTTCTAGAGCACATTGGGTGGCACGGGATACATGCGGACGTGCATTGTCCTGTTGGAACAGCAAGTTCCCTTGCCGGTCTAGGAATGGTAGAACGATGGGTTCGATGACGGTTTGGATGTACCGTGCACTATTCAGTGTCCCCTCGACGATCACCAGTGGTGTACGGCCAGTGTAGGAGATCGCTCCCCACACCATGATGCCGGGTGTTGGCCCTGTGTGCCTCGGTCGTATGCAGTCCTGATTGTGGCGCTCACCTGCACGGCGCCAAACACGCATACGACCATCATTGGCACCAAGGCAGAAGCGACTCTCATCGCTGAAGACGACACGTCTCCATTCGTCCCTCCATTCACGCCTGTCGCGACACCACTGGAGGCGGGCTGCACGATGTTGGGGCGTGAGCGGAAGACGGCCTAACGGTGTGCGGGACCGTAGCCCAGCTTCATGGAGACGGTTGCGAATGGTCCTCGCCGATACCCCAGGAGCAACAGTGTCCCTAATTTGCTGGGAAGTGACGGTGCGGTCCCCTACGGCACTGCGTAGGATCCTACGGTCTTGGCGTGCATCCGTGCGTCGCTGCGGTCCGGTCCCAGGTCGACGGGCACGTGCACCTTCCGCCGACCACTGGCGACAACATCGATGTACTGTGGAGACCTCACGCCCCACGTGTTGAGCAATTCGGCGGTACGTCCACCCGGCCTCCCGCATGCCCACTATACGCCCTCGCTCAAAGTCCGTCAATTGCACATACGGTTCACGTCCACGCTGTCGCGGCATGCTACCAGTGTTAAAGACTGCGATGGAGCTCCGTATGCCACGGCAAACTGGCTGACACTGACGGCGGCGGTGCACAAATGCTGCGCAGCTAGCGCCATTCGACGGCCAACACCGCGGTTCCTGGTGTGTCCGCTGTGCCGTGCGTGTGATCATTGCTTGTACAGCCCTCTCGCAGTGTCCGGAGCAAGTATGGTGGGTCTGACACACCGGTGTCAATGTGTTCTTTTTTCCATTTCCAGGAGTGTATAAAGGAAGATTTTGATATTTCCAATAGGAATCAGATAACTGAAATTTCTATGAAACTAGAGCTCAAGGCAGAAATTCAAGAACGACAGCCCCATAATAAGAAAGGATTGGGACAGTAATACGGTACATTGGCCATAGCAATTCAAGAACATATCAAGAGATACATTTAACTGAAGTTACTGGCTATTTTAATACACGTTGTATGACATAGAACGTGAGTAATCAGATTTTAGATGAATGTTACTGAGATTTAGAAAAAGTAGTTAAATTACATTAACAGTATGATCAGTACAAGATTTGGTATGTAGGACTTCCGCAACTGAGAGACGTGATCATTAATTTATAGGGATCTGCTTCAGTTATACTAAATATTTATTCAAACCATGACCGGTTTCAGAATTTTAAAATCCAATCTTCAGGTGTATGCAATTATTGTATTTGGTAACGCATAACATGCGGTCGGGCCAGTCAGTGTAAGAGGTCGAATCACTGCATGCTGGCGGAAACTGTCCACCGTCGAGCAGCTGCACGGAAGAAACACCAACTACGACTCAGGTTCCGCCAGCATGCAATGACTGGAGTTCCAGCACTGGCTGGCCCAACCGCATGTTATTTGTTACCAAATACAATAATTTCATACACCTGAAGATCGGATTTTAAAATTCCGAAACCGGTCGTGGTTTGAATAAATAATTAGTACAACTGAAGCGGATCTCTAAATTATTTAGTATGATCAGTGATCCAAGCAAAGCTGAAACCAGCACTGAAGACAAAGGCAACGAAAACCTCTGTAACTGTAATAATGAGTCATTATGTATCAACATTGTGAAAGTTGGAGGACTTCACATTGGGGTAGTGGCCGATATTGAAGAAATTATATTAATGTGACAGTGACGGTTAACTACCACTTACTACTGAATCAAAAGCGATATTGTAAATAAGTTGTATTTATTGTAAATTATCCCACGATAGAAATTATATCATATTGAACAAATCATGAATGAAAACAAATTAAACAAATTGTACGCTATTCGTAGATATACTACACTGGTAAGATTGGCTCTCAGCTCTTAATGTTAAGTTGTTGCGAAGTTAGATTTAATTATGCCCCTGGATAAGCAAATGGTAAATGCAATCTGACTGAGTTCCTATAATCTCTTTTGTGTCTGAAATAATACGTACTTTGGACACCACCACCAAGAAACAAACCAAACAACAAATAACCAATAACGAATCGTAAGCAAAACTGCACGGATGCTCAGTGGATGGCAAAAACACGATCCAACAACTATTTCTGAACTTTACTGCCACTGCTGCAAGTTTTACAATACCGTCTACCAGCGTGCTGGCTCCGTCGATACTGCTGGGGCGACGACTGCAGCTGAATTAAGATAAGTCTCTCAAATATCTTGAGCAGAATAAACTAACTACTCAGAAACTGCTAATATCACAAGCACTATATTTCCTCTAAATGGTATACAACGCTTTCAAGACTGGCTTTAAGGTGCAGCCCAGTGTGTCTTGTACTAACGTGCAATACCAGTATGATACCTCTGTGCACTGGTTGACTACGTTCAATGGTGACTGCCAGCCTATAAGGCGGAATCAACTGCAATTATACTAGTAGTCAGTGCAATGCCTATCGTGGACGCTGATGTCCTACTGTAGCTGGAGACTCTAGATCATACACAGCACAGTATTCAGAATCTAAGTCCCTATCTCAGAGCTACCGAACTTTGCGACTGTCCGCTTTCACGGCACAGGACGCTCTCCTACCTCCCTCGCTCTGCACGATGCTCTTGCGACAATCTTGCCGCCAAACTCCAATCAGCCAATCCCGACGCTGCAAAGGTCTCCCACATCTCCCTCGCGGAGTGATACAATTTCTCCACCTATCCAAAAATTTCTCTGTTCAAACAGCGGGCGTTGACCCCCAGCGTTTCCCGCACTTTCTTATGAACTGACCAATCAGAGCTCAGCCCATTTGCCGCTAAAACAGCGCGCGACCGGGCGGCGCCAGCACCTACGTTGGACGCTCTCTGTCTGCTCGACATTTCCCCTCTCTCTCTCTCACCTGGCACCCGGCGGCCTTCCTTTAGATGCTTGCAGGTCAGTGGCCCCATCCCCAGGGACCCCCGGCCCCTGCACAATGCTCTTCCGGCGCTCGCCGGCCTTCACCTCCCCGGCTGCGCCCGTCCACTCCTCGCCTCCACTGGCAAATTTACTTTGCTTACACCTACAGCATGCAACTAAATACACTCCTGGAAATGGAAAAAAGAACACATTGACACCGGTGTGTCAGACCCACCATACTTGCTCCGGACACTGCGAGAGGGCTGTACAAGCAATGATCACACGCACGGCACAGCGGACACACCAGGAACCGCGGTGGTGGCCGTCGAATGGCGCTAGCTGCGCAGCATTTGTGCACCGCCGCCGTCAGTGTCAGCCAGTTTGCCGTGGCATACGAAGCTCCATCGCAGTCTTTAACACTGGTAGCATGCCGCGACAGCGTGGACGTGAACCGTATGTGCAGTTGACGGACTTCGAGCGAGGGCGTATAGTGGGCATGCGGGAGGCCGGGTGGACGTACCGCCGAATTGCTCAACACGTGGGGCGTGAGGTCTCCACAGTACATCGATGTTGTCGCCAGTGGTCGGCGGAAGGTGCACGTGCCCATCGACCTGGGACCGGACCGCAGCGACGCACGGATGCACGCCAAGACCGTAGGATCCTACGCAGTGCCGTAGGGGACCGCACCGCCACTTCCCAGCAAATTAGGGACACTGTTGCTCCTGGGGTATCGGCGAGGACCATTCGCAACCGTCTCCATGAAGCTGGGCTACGGTCCCGCACACCGTTAGGCCGTCTTCCGCTCACGCCCCAACATCGTGCAGCCCGCCTCCAGTGGTGTCGCGACAGGCGTGAATGGAGGGACGAATGGAGACGTGTCGTCTTCAGCGATGAGAGTCGCTTCTGCCTTGGTGCCAATGATGGTCGTATGCGTGTTTGGCGCCGTGCAGGTGAGCGCCACAATCAGGACTGCATACGACCGAGGCACACAGGGCCAACACCCGGCATCATGGTGTGGGGAGCGATCTCCTACACTGGCCGTACACCACTGGTGATCGTCGAGTGGACACTGAATAGTGCACGGTACATCCAAACCGTCATCGAACCCATCGTTCTACCATTCCTAGACCGGCAAGGGAACTTGCTGTTCCAACAGGACAATGCACGTCCGCATGTATCCCGTGCCACCCAACGTGCTCTAGAAGGTGTAAGTCAACTACCCTGGCCAGCAAGATCTCCGGATCTGTCCCCCATTGAGCATGTTTGGGACTGGATGAAGCGTCGTCTCACGCGGTCTGCACGTCCAGCACGAACGCTGGTCCAACTGAGGCGCCAGGTGGAAATGGCATGGCAAGCCGTTCCACAGGACTACATCCAGCATCTCTACGATCGTCTCCATGGGAGAATAGCAGCCTGCATTGCTGCGAAAGGTGGATATACACTGTACTAGTGCCGACATTGTGCATGCTCTGTTGCCTGTGTCTATGTGCCTGTGGTTCTGTCAGTGTGATCATGTGATGTATCTGACCCCAGGAATGTGTCAATAAAGTTTCCCCTTCCTGGGACAATGAATTCACGGTGTTCTTATTTCAATTTCCAGGAGTGTATTATCATTACCAAAGCCAGTATTATTTCAAACATGTGTTTAATCATCACGTATATCTCTTTCTAATCCACCTAATAAGTCTAATTAACCATTATATGGGTTTATTTACTTCAAACATGCAGAATAATCTGCGAAATGAACGTCACAAATGAAAGCCACCTTTCAAAGTTACAGTAGAGGATGCAAATGCCTTTACCTATTCAAATGGTTCAAATGGCTCTGAGCACTATGGGACTTAACATCTGTGGTCATCAGTCCCCTAGAACTTACAACTACTTCAACCTAACTAACCTAAGGACATCACACATATCCATGCCCGAGGCAGGATTCGAACCTGCGACCGTAGTGGTCGCACAGTTCCAGATTGAAGCGCCTAGAACCGCTCAGCCACACCGGCCGACCTTTACCTATTCAGCTAGCGAACTTTGGATTTGAAATAAGGCTGGCGAGTTAAACAATTAATTTTTTTCCAGTAAAGAAACACTATTACGCCTCTTAGTTGGCCATCCAACACTTCCTTTCCTGGCAGGCTCAAAACAGGGAGGAAGGAAGATCAGTGTTTAACATCCCATCGACAACGAAGTTCAAATGTTCAAATGTGTCTGAATTCCTATGGGACCAAATTGCCGAGGTCATCGGTCCCTAGACTTACACACTACTTAAACTAACTTATGCTATGAACAACACACACACCCATGCCCGAGGGAGGACTCGATCCCCCGGCGGGAGGTGCTGGACAACCAAGTCATCAGAGAGGAGCACAAGCTCTGATTAGAGAAAAATGAAAAATGCAGTCTGCCGTGTTCTTCCAAAGGAACCATCCGGGCATTTGCGATTTAACCGAGCGAGGTGGCACAGTGGTTAGCATAATGGACTCGCATTTGGAAGGATGACGACTCAAACCCGCTTCCGGCCATACTGATTTTGTTTTGCGGACGCCCTTGCCGCAATGGTAACCCCGGTTCCCGTCAGATCACCGAAGTTAAGCGCTGTCGGTCTGGGATACCACTTGGATGAGTGACCATCCGGTCGGCCAAGTGCTGTTGGCAAGCGGGGTGCACTCATCCCTTCTGAGGCAAACTCAGGAGCTGCTTGACTGAGAAGTAGCGGCTCCGATCTCATAAACTGACATACGGCCGGAAGAGCGGTGTGCAGACCACATGCCCCTGCATATCGGCATCCAGCGAAGCTTGTGAGCTGAGGCTGACACGGCGGCCGGTCGGTACCGTTGGGCCTTCGAAGGCCTGATCGGACGGAGTTTACTTTAGTTTTTTTAAGCTATTTAAGAAAATCCAGAAAAACCTATTTCCGGATGGCCGGACGATGATTTGAACAATGACTCTCCGGAACGCAAGAACGGTTTGGTAACTAACCACCGTGCCACCTCTGTCGGGGGACACGCTGATGATCTTTAAGTCTGCTCCTATCTTTAGGTGACACGATGATCGTTTGCCATTCATCGAGATCCACTGATATTGCCACGACTTTGAACCACTGTTTTCGTGTATCTTTCTTGACTTTATTTTTCAATGTTGTCACAGTCGTTCGGACAATTAATTATTTTTTTAAATTTTATTATTAATATATATTTCACTAGATACTACACATGGCACACTAGAAAGTTGAAAAGATTAGGCATTTGTTGAAAAATTTGTCATCCGTGAGTGACCGGCAATTTTCCCACTAAAGCCATCACATTAAAATTTACTTTGCAGCCAATCAAATTAAAATTCTTAGAAAGGAGAAAATATCAAAATGCAGTAAATGAAGCAGGCAAAAAGGAATACAAACGTCTCAAAAATGAGATCGACAGGAAGTGCAAAATGGCTAAGCAGGGATGGCTAGAGGACAAATGTAAGGATGTAGAGGCTTGTCTCACTAGGGGTAAGATAGATACTGCCTACAGGAAAATTAAAGAGACCTTTGGAGAGAAGAGAACCGCTTGTATGAATATCAAGAGCTCAGATGGAAACCCAGTTCTAAGCAAAGAAGGGAAGGTAGAAAGGTGGAAGGAGTATATAGAGGGTTTATACAAGGGAGATGTACTTGAGGACAATATTATGGAAATGGAAGAGGATGTAGATGAAGACGAAATGGGAGATAAGATACTGCGTGAAGAGTTTGACAGAGCACTGAAAGACCTGAGTCGAAACAAGGCCCCGGGTGTAGACAACATTCCACTAGAACTACTGATGGCCTCGGGAGAGCCAGTCATGACAAAACTCTACCATCTGGTGAGCACGATGTATGAGACAGGCGAAATACCCTCAGACTTCAAGAAGAATATAATAATTCCAATACCAAAGAAAGCAGGTGTTCACAGATGTGAAAATTACCGAACTATCAGTTTAATAAGTCACAGCTGCAAAATACTAACGCGAATTCTTTACAGACGAATGGAAAAACTGGTAGAAGCTGACCTCGGGGAAGATCAGTTTGGATTCCGTAGGAATGTTGGAACACGTGAGGCAATACTGACCTTACGACTTATCTTGGAAGAAAGATTAAGAAAAGGCAAACCTACATTTCTAGCATTTGTAGACTTAGAGAAAGCTTTTGACAGTGTTGACTGGAATACTCTCTTTCAAATTCTGAAGGTGGCAGGGGTAAAATACAGGGAGCGAAAGGCTATTTACAATTTGTACAGAAACCAGATGGCAGTTATAAGAGTCGAGGGGCATGAAAGGGAAGCAGTGGTTGGGAAAGGAGTGAGACAGGGTTGTAGCCTCTCCCCGATGTTATTCAATCTGTATATTGAGCAAGCAGTAAAGGAAACAAAAGAAAAATTCGGAGTAGGTATTAAAATTCATGGAGAAGAAGTAAAAACTTTGAGGTTCGCCGATGACATTGTAATTCTGTCAGAGACAGCAAAGGACTTGGAAGAGCAGTTAAACGGAATGGACAGTGTCTTGAAAGGAGGATATAAAATGAACATCAACAAAAGCAAAACGAGGATAATGGAATGTAGTCAAATTAAGTCGGGTGATGCTGAGGGAATTAGATTAGGAAATGAGACACTTAAAGTAGTAAAGGAGTTTTGCTATTTAGGGAGTAAAATAACTGATGATGGTCGAAGTAGAGAGGATATAAAATGTAGACTGGCAATGGCAAGGAAAGCGTTTCTCAAGAAGAGAAATTTGTTAACATCGAGTATAGATTTAGGTGTCAGGAAGTCGTTTCTGAAAGTATTTGTATGGAGTGTAGCCATGTATGGATGTGAGACATGGACGATAACTAGTTTGGACAAGAAGAGAATAGAAGCTTTCGAAATTTGGTGCTACAGAATAATGCTGAAGATAAGGTGGGTAGATCACGTAACTAATGAGGAGGTATTGAATAGGATTGTGGAGAAGAGAAGTTTGTGGCACAACTTGACTAGAAGAAGGGATCGGTTGGTAGGACATGTTTTGAGGCATCAAGGGATCACAAATTTAGCATTGGAGGGCAGCGTGGAGGGTAAAAATCGTAGAGGGAGACCAAGAGATCAATACACTAAGCAGATTCAGAAGGATGTAGGTTGCAGTAGGTACTGGGAGATGAAGAAGCTTGCACAGGATAGAGTAGCATGGAGAGCTGCATCAAACCAGTCTCAGGACTGAAGACCACAACAACAACAACAGTTATGCAACGTGTTCAGAAAGTTGCTGTGAAATTAAAACATGTGATGTGTTGTCAAAAAATACGGTGGATAATTGTATTACAAATAAAGTAATAAGCTTACGTGGAATTTGATGTAGTCTCCTTATAGCTATTGCCAGTAGTTAGCAATTCACTTATCCCAAAGTTGAATACACGACTGGAAGCTTTTCTGAAAGGCTTCTTTTGGAAGGACGTTCTAGCTGCTCTGTCATTGCCCACTCAATGTCAGCATGATGTCAAAACGCTTGCCTTTTAGCACGGTTTTAATTTTGAGGATGAGCCAGAAAGTCGTATGGTGCTAAATCTGGTGAGTAAGACGGACGTGGACAGACAGGTAAACTTTTTCCTGCCAAAAACTCGCCAATCAAAAGTGAGGTGTGATACGGCGTAATATCGTGATGAGGGAAGCCATTGGCGCATTTTTCTGGTCTCTTTCTTCCTCCATCGTTTCACAGTCATTGCAGTACCCCCTTGTAAAATTCGGCGTTTAATATTATTCCCCTAGTAACGAACTCCTTCGCTATGTCCTCAATATCGGAAAAACAATGAGCATGACTTTGATATTCGATTTTGACTGATGTGTCTGTTTAGGGCGAGGAGATTCACTAGTTATCCACTGAGAACTCTAAATTTCCGTCTCAGGGCCATGCCCACAAACCCCAGTTTCATCTCCAGTAAGAATTTTGGACATGAAGTCCGGTTCTGAATGAACGCAATCCTTAAACTCCGTGCGAACTGACATACGATATTCCTTCTGTTCACCAATCAAAAGTCTGGGAACAAATTTTGCACTCATACGTCCCACTTGCAAATTATCGTTTAAATTGCTCGTCTTCTACCGACGCAGGCCGGCCGCGGTGACCGGGCGGTTCTAGGCGCTTCAGTCTGGAACCGCGCGAGTGCTACGGTCGCAGGTTCGAATCCTGCCTCGGGCATGGATGTGTGTGATGTCCTTAGGTTAGTTAGGTTTAAGTAGTTCTAAGTTCTAGGGGACTGATGACCTCAGAAGTTAAATCACATAGTGCTCAGAGCCATTTGAACTTTTCAAAAAGAATCACGTACCTAGTGAAAGGCAGTTTCGCCAACTTATGTTCTGCCATCTTAGGACTTCGTTTCGAACTTCCAACACAATTTACATCCATAGAGCGTAGTGACGTGCACCCCGACTGTCTGAACTCACTGTATTATGAAGGGCAAATAGCCTCTGTGTAAAACATATTCATTAATTGAAGAAGTCATTGGCATATACACTGAAGCGCAAAAGATACTGGTATAGGTACGCGTATTCAAATACAGAGTTATCTAAACAGGCAGAATACGGCGCTGCAGTCGGCAGGGCCTAAATAAGGCAAGTTGTATCGAGCAAATGGACGTGTACGGGTATGGAGACAACCTCATGAATCCATGGACCCTGCATGTCAGCAGCGGACTGTTCGAGCCGGTGTAGGCTCTGTAATGGTGTGGGGCGTGTGCAGTTGGAGTGATATGGAACCCCAGATACGTCTATATACGACTCTGACAGGTGACACGTACAGTCGTGCTCAAAATATCCGAACGACCTGAACTGCATTTTGCCTGATTCGCATGCAACCCACATAACGCAGCATTCTAGCAGGTCCTCTAATCGCTCCTTGGTACAGTCGTTTGACTATTGAAAATTGTTCCTACAAGTCACCACTAGAAAACACTACTCTGTATCGCAATAATTCAAGATGTAAAGTAATACTACGATACTACAAATATCAGGGAACACCTTATCACAGATAAGATTGTTCTTAAGGCTTGTAAGCTCACATTTATTACAAAAAATGACATACCTGAAATGTTACCACTCTCATTATTACGTCAGATAGGTAATGCACGTAGTAAGTTCGTCGTATTCATGATTTCTTCTTCAAAGTAACATACCGTACTTATTGTTTAACACAAAATGACATTAAAAATTTAAGTTATTCACGAGCAGCTAGTTGAGAATATGTATGAACTTCAAATGACACGACGAACCGTCTCGTTCTGCATACGGATTCAAACCTAGGTCATGCAGACTAAGCAAAGATTTCGTGACTGACGGAAACTAACAGTCATTCCTAATTAGGCATACAGAGAGTGATATACCTCGATTTTAGACAGTATCAATTAGCAAATGTCAACTCTAAATTACATAACGCAAACATTTTTAACGGACGCGAATTCCTACCCAACACCTATTGTCCCTGTTAACGAACTACGAGAGGTGTTAAATATTGCTTCTTAACAAGTAACTTATTTGAAATGCCGTGAGGTAAAGCTTTGTGTTGGACAGGGATTCGAGCCCAGAACCTAATCGGATAGACATCGAAGCACAATCAACTGTGACATATCGCATTTTATCGGCAGTAGTTAGATGTTTTAACTGAAATGACGAGACGAAACATTAATTTTTTTCCTTCCCAGGACTGCAACCCGGCACCTATCGCTGTTTTATTCTAGAGAAAACGAACGTTAAAGATGGGATGGTTGCACCAGCAACGACATGTGAGCATGTTTGAACTAGAAATAATATGACGAATAATTTAGTGCTGACTGGGAATAGAGCTCCACACATATCGTTGTTGACTACACACAAAGAGACATCAGCTACCGAATTTTTCTCCACCAGCTGCTCGGAATACAATCTTGAACGTACAGTAATCTCGCAAATAGTTCTGTCTCACTGGGAGTCAAAGACGTCAAATATCGTTAGTGTTGTCAACGAATGAAAATACATTAAACATCGAAATTATTATCCACCAGCAGATAGGTGTTCTCATGGTAGAGCTTGATAATACATAATGAAATCTTTAGTGCCGGGCCAGGATTCGAACTCATTCACGCGCAGTATGTGGAGATGTTGAGGAATCTGCAGTTTTGAACAAACAACAAATTGTAGCCGAGCTGTATTGTCACGAAGGGCTCAAATTCCGCGTTAAGGGCGGTCTGAGTTGCATTCCCAGTTCAGAATCAATTTTATCGACATACAGAAGCTCAGATAAAAGATGGAATAAGTGTCCTGTGAGCCTACGTAGCGTTTGTTTCGTCACTAGAAATAAATAACTAGTATAAGAAGGGTTACTGGTGATAGAGTTTCTACATGTCGCCACTCCAGACTTTATTGTTGCTCAACCTAACGTCTACTTGGTAGAGAAGGAATATCATTTTTAATGTGAATTTCAGACCACAATGCCATTATATCCTCTTCAATTGATGTAGCCAGAAGAGAAGGAAATCTGTCTCTCCCTATCTAAAAACACTAACCGAAGTTGGAACCGAATCCAGGCCATAGATATATCAACCTATCATCAGCCCAACAGACCACCAAATCCTATTCTCAGTGCCTCATTTTTCTATCATAACGCCGTTGTGACACACTGGCTGAGAATTCTGACATACTGGCTCCCTGTATCAATTTGCAGCATGTTCAGTAAATTCATTTACTTGCTTGACCGAATCACCATGAACTAGCTGCCTCGGCTACCCAGTGCATACATTCAACTTTATTTGTAATCACCAAAATAAAATCACGTAACTACCACCAACACAGAACTGCCAACAGTGTAGGATGCAGAAATTTAAATAAGAAGTGTTCCTTTCCACTTGAGCTACTCTACTGCGCTATCTGTTTGTTGAAAACATCGTGCAGTGCAAAAGAAAAGGTATAACTGTTTGTCTCTCATAAGTATTGACCTGGCCATATGCATTCTCCCACAGCGCTGTCGAATGCCGAAGCTCTGGAGGACTTGTTGTTGACTTCCGGAGCTATTATAGCTACTTGTCAGCTAGTAGCGTAATGGTAAGTATCGCGCACGGTAGATAAAATGTCGCGAGTTCGAGTACATTCACTGCTATATTTTTTAAAACGCAATTCTGCTGTCTGCTAAAGTTTTCAATCTAATGGAACTTGTAAAATAATTCCCTTCACTTCTCAACCCAAAATAGTCGTATGTGGAAAAAGGGCTAACTTCTGCGACATTTTGTTCATTGCAAGTTTAACAGACGCATCTCGAAACTTTTGTATTATGTATGGGTAGAGCGCATCGTGCCAAAATACGTCGGAAAAGTATTTTCTACATTAGCTGTCGTCTGCTAGTGACATTTTATTCTTCTTCAAACCTTGTTTGAGAGCTTTATCTCGGAACAAGTTTTCTAAATGCATGTAATCAATAAACCGCATGTGCATTTTCAGACTGTTATAGATAACATCAGAGAATTCGCATATATCGTTGATAATTAATTTCTCTCTCATGTTTACTATTGTTTTAACAACATTAAAGAAAACCTTACGAAAATTGTGAACTGTATTATAAAAAATGAAATAAGACTACCCACGATAACCTTACGACGAAAGTCTGTTTTAATAAAACTGAGTATCTGTACACAAGCGTGCGTCTATCGTCACGAATTGGTAAAATACTACTCACTTAGATTTTGATTGGGTCTGTGTGTAATTGGTATGCTGTGTCATACTCAAGATGTATGCAAATGTGGCATTTCATAAATAAAGTTATGTATTCCTAGAAACCCAAATATTGCTTGTCAGCAGCGGAAAGAGGCGTTACCTGTTGTGCAGCATTGTAAGTTTTTCACCATTGCACTATGAGCCGAAAGTATTTTCTTGAGATTTCCTTAGCGATGTTTGATCGGACTGCTTGTAGCTCTCTCGCAGAAGGGATAAAAACGCTACACTCGGTGAGACTGGAACTGCGAACCATAACAGAGGCTTTTTGACAGGTCACCACGTTACCACAGAGCTGGCGAAGAAGTATGTGTATCAGCTTCCTCTTACGAGACCAGTAGTGGCTAGAACTCGTAAACCGATATTTTAAGGACGAGATTAGTTGCAATTTCCACGTGCAACGACTCTCCTGGGCTGAAAACCGTAAATTTACAATCTTTTGTTACACCTCAAGCGATAGTAGCTCAGATTATTCAATGGAAATGACAGGTAAAATCAAGTGAACTTTGAGGCTTAATTCCTTGCACACAAGGAAGTAACTCGTCGATCACAGAGTTGCCAAACATACATTGTCTTGTTGCCAAATCTCAGTTACAATACCAGCAGGAAGAAGACGAACCGATGTGATCTCACAGCGGGCTGGGAAGTAACCGTAGCTGGTGTCCCCAAGTCGCGGCTGCTACGTCCTGGAATACGTAATGCGTCTGATTCGCGTTTCTGTAACTAGGTTTAGGGACTGGAGCGTAGTTACTAATAATACTCAGAACTGACTGCAAACTAAGCATCATAAATCAGTAACTCTCATAGTTGTTTTTATATTTCTTTCGTAAGTGTACTCAAAATTAAGAAACTCATTCACAGACGTTTTCGTGCCTCGCCGATAGTCGAGCACAACAAACAAATAATAATAAAAAAAAGAATGTGTGTGTGTGTGTGTGTGTGTGTGTGTGTGCGAGAGAGAGAGAGAGAGAGAGAGAGAGAGAGAGACAGAGAGACAGAGAGACAGAGAGATACAAATCAATAAGAATGAGAGAGAGAGAGAGAGAGTAAAAAATTGTAAAGAAATTGAATCATGGTATGTAAAATGATATGTTCCACATTATTACGAAATATCGTATTCATGATCTATGAAACAAGAATTAATATAATGCAATCTAATCTAATCATATCATATTGATGACTGGCCATGAAGAGTCATGAATTACCGAAGTTTTTGCTAATACCAGTAACCAAATCTAAACTTGAAAATAAAAGACAACAGTTTTTGTAATAAACCGGGACTTCTATCAAGACCCTTTCGTCCCTGTTAATTAACCACGAAAGATGTCTCATATACCTCTATTATGAAGTAACAAAGTGTGCATGCATTTAAAGATGAAGTGCATGATGTGAAGTTCTGTGACAGAGATACGAACCCAACACGATTCTTTCCCTGTCTGCGGAATCCTTTTCATTTTAATATCAAACATCTGTAATTACTCGTAGATTACATTAAAACTAAACTAATTGATGAAGACGTTACTTGATAACAAAAACGCGCTGCCTTTCTTCATTTACTTGCGCCTAGAAATGGCTATCGAGTACTGCCAAACCAAAAGGCAAGAGATCTTACTGCCTTCGGATATACGTCGCTGTCAGTTCTTCCATATGATTTGGTCGACATGACCTGTTTCAAGTTGTGTATGACAGACAATGGTTTAGAAAATCAGTTGTTTTACTTTGCAACAAACAGAAAGATTTTCATTCTAAGCTATCCAAGTACAAAATTTTCGCAATATTAATTCAAATTTAATATTCGCTTCTATAATGTAGGAAAGTATTTCACAGTTGCAAAACTCGCATCCGACTCATTGACCTTACACTTAGTCGCTGACCATAAATTCTAGCTCAGAGTGACACCAGATTAAGTAACCTAATGAAGCGAAGACTGTTTGCCAGGTGCTCTTTCTCACCGGAAAATACGCAATTCACTCATTAGGCTCCATAAGTACACTGTAACAGTAATTTCTGTGTGTATGCAATGCATACGGATTAGATTTTAGTGGTGCTCTCTCTTCCACTTCTGTATACAATATGCCTGACCTAAACGGGCCCTTTATCATTACAGGCCCTGGACAGTGCAACATCATGCTGACAACAGTAATGTGCTTATACTGACAACCTGACCGTTTTACCTGATTTTGTAATCATTTAAATAAAACAACATGACCTTCCAGTTGGAGACATTTCGTCCCCCTTTTCCTTCTGTGAAAAAAAGCTCGCATACGCTGGCCCCTACCACGGTTAGAACTGACGACTGATTGAGCCGTTCTGACCCGAGACACGGGCGGTACGACCGGGCTACGGACACCCTGCTGCCTGTGCGCCACTCTCATCATGGCATTTGTCGCTCAGCCTCATAACGCATCGTGAAAGATAATAAAAGTTGTCACTTATGTGAAGAATAGCATTTCTTTAGGCAAAAAACCGAATTTTCTGTCTCCGTGTCTTAGTTTACATGAGGATTATATAGCACGAGTCATTCAAATGGAAAGGGAATATCAAGAGAATTTAGCGAGTCAATTCAGTACCATACGCGGAAGTGATTGCACTGTCACAGTGTTGCCTAATGTTTGTGACGATGTTGCCAATTCTCAGCTTGCTAGGAACAGCTCTGTAGCGGTATGCGAGGAGAATCCCGTGCTCGTGTCATAGGAGGATACGGAGAGGAGGCGCGGGGTTTGATTAATATGCAGCGTTTTCTCCTACCAGTTGTGTCAGACATTCAGGTGTATAATCTTCCATCACGATTACAGTTTCCTACAAAATATATACGAATAAAACACTTACCTTGTTACTTTGTGACAAAAGATTATTTCAGTACAATAAAAAGTCTTTGGAAATCACTTATGCCCACCTGTCACAAAAGTAAGATAACAAACACTTTGCACCTCGAGATCGATTGCACCTATGTGCAGTCTTCTGACGTTTAAATAAATCATCTTAACGGCACTAAATCGTGGTTTGTGAATCATTTACCGGCCGTACTCTGCCGCATTTCACTGGTTGGAAGGCAAAAAGCTTACTGACAAATTTCACAGAAGGAAAAGGGGGACGAAATGTCTCCAACTGGAAGGTCATGTTGTTTTATTTAAATGATTACAAAATCAGGTAAAACGGTCAGGTTGTCAGTATAAGCACATTACTGTTGTCAGCATGATGTTGCACTGTCCAGGGCCTGTAATGATAAAGGGCCCGTTTAGGTCAGGCATATTGTATACAGAAGTGGAAGAGAGAGCACCACTAAAATCTAATCCGTATGCATTGCATACACACAGAAATTACTGTTACAGTGTACTTATGGAGCCTAATGAGTGAATTGCGTATTTTCCGGTGAGAAAGAGCACCTGGCAAACAGTCTTCGCTTCTTTAGGTTACTTAATCTGGTGTCACTCTGAGCTAGAATTTATGGTCAGCGACTAAGTGTAAGGTCAATGAGTCGGATGCGAGTTTTGCAACTGTGAAATACTTTCCTACATTATAGAAGCGAATATTAAATTTGAATTAATATTGCGAAAATTTTGTACTTGGATAGCTTAGAATGAAAATCTTTCTGTTTGTTGCAAAGTAAAACAACTGATTTTCTAAACCATTGTCTGTCATACACAACTTGAAACAGGTCATGTCGACCAAATCATATGGAAGAACTGACAGCGACGTATATCCGAAGGAGTAAGATCTCTTGCCTTTTGGTTTGGCAGTACTCGATAGCCATTTCTAGGCGCAAGTAAATGAAGAAAGGCAGCGCGTTTTTGTTATCAAGTAACGTCTTCATCAATTAGTTTAGTTTTAATGTAATCTACGAGTAATTACTGATGTTTGATATTAACATGAAAAGGATTCCGTAGACAGTGAAAGAACCTGTTCTTGGGAAACTACTTCTATAGTGACCAAAAGGCATCAAATGATCTTCAAGCACAGTGTTCCAGCAGCGGTAAGAAGAAAATGATAGTAATAATGACGGTAATAATCGAATTATCCGGTAACTTCACACTTCCCAGTGGATTTTCTCGAACTAAGAAATTTGCTGAATTTGTGAAAATTTCAAAGTGGCTTCACATCGAGCCTATGGTGCCTAGAAGAGTCTTTATATCTTGCTGACATGAGAACAGCAAAATCTCCGCTTCAGAAGCTTGCTTCTACTTAACCATTTAATAGACTCGTGTTTTTTCCACCGTGACTAATTTTGTAAGCTAAGCACATCATCCGTTACAGCACACTCCTGGGGCTGGGAAATGTGGCCACAATGGTCTTGTGGAACGAACTATCACAAGTGCAATGCGTGGGTTCAGGCATTTACTTTTAAGAGGCACAAACAGATTTACTTTATCCCTTGTAACATCAAGAGAAAGACGTTATAATCCAGAATCCTCATTAAACATCACGTTCCTTCATTACCAACTGGGCAGAGCCGGTTTACGTTGGGAAACGACATAGCGGATTTCATGGTAAACAGAAATACAGTCGCCAGTAAACTTACATACATTAGAAAATTTTATTTTATTTGATGAACCGATAGCCATTTAAAGAAACAGGGCTCTTACTATACTTGTACTTGATTGAACTAGAGACGTTGAAAAATTTGGTGCTGGACTGTGATTCGAATTCGTATCTCCTCTTTCGAACTGGTTTCGAATTGGTTCTGAACTGGGAATGCAACTCAGACCGCCCTTAACGCGGAATTTGATCCCTTCGTGACATAACAGTCGGCTACAATTTGTTGTTTGTTCAAAACTGCAGATTCCTCAACATCTCCACATACTGCGCGTGAATGGGTTCGAATCCTGGCCCGGCACTAAAGATTTCATTATGTGTTATCAAGATCTACCATGAGAACACCTATCTGCTGGTGGATAATAATTTCGATGTTTAATGTTAACAGGGACAATAGGTGTCGGGTAGGAATTCGCGTCCGTTAAAAATGTTTCCGTTATGTAATTTAGAGTTGATATTTGCTAATTGATACTGTCTAAAATCGAGGTATATCACTGTCTGTATGCCTAATCAGGAATAACTGTTAGCTTCCGTCAGTCACGAAATCTTTGCTTAGTCTGCATGACCCGGGTTTGAATCCGTATGCAGAACGAGACGGTTCGTCGTGTCATTTGAAGTTCATACATATTCTCAACTAGCTGCTCGTGAATAACTTAAATTTTTAATGTCATTTTGTGTTAAATAATAAGTACGGTATGTTACTTCGAAGAGGAAATCATGAATACGACGAACTTACTACGGGCATTACCTATCTGACGTAATACTGAGAGTGGTAACATTTCAGGTATGTCATTTATTGTAATAAATGTGAGCTTACAAGCTTTAAGGACAGTCTTACCTGTGATAAGGTGTTCCCTGATATTTGTGGTATCGTAGTATTACTTTACATCTTGCGTTATTGCGATACAGAGTAGTGTTTTCTAGTGGTGACTTGTAGGAACAATTTTCAATAGTCAAACGACTGTACCAAGGAGCGATTAGAGGACCTGCTAGACAGCTGCGTTATGTGGGTTGCATGCGAATCAGGCGAAATACAATTCAGGTCGTTCAGATACTTTTGAGCATGACTGTACGTAAGCATTCTGTCTCATCACCTGCATCCATTCATGTCCATTGTGTATTCCGACGGACTTGGACAATTCCAACAGGACAATGCGACACCCTACACGTCCAGAATTGCTTCAGAGGGGCTCCAGGAACTTCCTTCTGAGTTTAAACACTTCCGCTGTCCATCAAACTCCCGAGACTTGAACATTATTGAGCATATCTGGGATGCCTTGCAACGTGCTGTTCAGAAGAGATCTCTACCCCTCGTTCTCTTACGGATTTATAGAGAGCCCTGCAGGATTCATGGTCTCTGTTCTCTACAGCACTACTTCAGACATTAGTCGAGTCCACGCCACATCGTGTTGCGGCACTTCGTGCTCGCAGGGGTCCCACATGATATTAAGCTACGTTTTACTAGCTGCGGGAATTTGTCGCAGCGTGCTGTGGAATACGCTTGCGTCTTCCGCCGTGCGATGCGGATCGCAGGGTGCTGCGTGAAGCGTTTACCTAGGCGCGGCGCGGTGCGCGTCAGAACCTAAAAAAATAAAACTTTTTTTTAGAATTTGGCAACTGATAGAGTGATACGAGAACTACCTCCTGACACATTTTGTGCTATTGAAATAGATAAATACGAGGGTCACACCAAAAGAAAGGCACACTATTTTTTTAATCCATCTTTTATTCTACATGTTTGAAAGTTTTACAGTGTGTAGATACATCCTTTAGTAACAACATTTTCATTTCTCCACATAATTTCCATCCCTCTCAACTGCCTTACGCCATCTTGAAAGCAGCGCCTGTATACCCGCACGATAAAATTCTGGACCAACGTGTTGGATCCACTGTTTGGCAGCGTGCACAAGGGAGTCATCATCTTCAGACCTTGTTCCACGAAGAGAGTCTTTCAGTTTCCCAAAGAGATGATAGTCACATGGAGCCAGGTCAGGACTGTAAGGCGGGTGTTTCAGTGTTGCCCATCCGAGTTTTGTGATCGCTTCCATGGTTTTTTGACTGACATATGGCCGTGCATTGTCGTGCAACAGCAAAACATCCTGCTTTTGCCGATGTGGTCGAACACGAGTCAGTCGAGCTTTAAGTTTCTTCAGTGTCGTCACATATGTATCAGAATTTATGGTGGTTCCACTTGGCATGATGTCCACAAGCAAGAGTCTTTCGGAATCGAAAAACACCATAGCCATAACTTTTCCAGCAGGAGGTGTGGTTTTCAATTTTTTTTTTCCTTGGGTGAATTTGTATGATGCCACTCCATTGATTACCTCTTCGTCTCTGGTGGAAAATGATGGAGCCATGTTTCATCACCTGTCACAATTCTTCCAAGAAATTCATCTCCACCATCCTCGTACTGTTCCAAAAGCTCGCTACATGCCGTTTTTCTTGTTTCTTTGTGAGCCACTGTCAACATCCTGGGAACCCACTTGGCACAAACCTTTTATAACGTCAACACTTGCAGTATTCTGCAAACACTTCCTTCCCCTGTCCCAACGTAGCGTGACAATTCGTTCACTGTGATGCGTCTGTCAGCAGTCACCAATTCGTTAACTCTCTGCACATTGTTTGGAGTGTGTGCAGTACGAGGCCTGCCGCTGCGAGGACAATCCTCAATATTGCTGTGCCCACTTTCATCACGTAACCTGCTTGCCCACTGACTAACTGTACTGCGATCGACAGCAGCATCTCCATACACCTTTTTCAACCTCTTGTGGATGTTTCCCACTGTCTCGTTTCCACAGCACAGGAATTCTATGACAGCGCGTTGCTTCTGACGAGCGTCAAGTGTAGCAGCCATCTTGAAGACACGCAGTGACGGCGCCACTCACGGGAACAAGTTGAACTAAGTTTGAAAACAAGCGGGAAGGATTTATCTACATGCTGTAAAACTTTCACACATGCAGAATGAAAACTGTATTTTTACAAAAATAGTGTGCATTTCTTTTCGAGTGACCCTCGTACTTGAGATTTTAAGAAAAGTTGATTTTTCGGGCTACTTGATATTTATCACGCCACATCTCCTAAACTACGTGTCGTACAACGACATAACTTTATAATTGCGTTCAGTAGTATATGTCGACAACGTCTGCAAAAGTTCTCGCCAATGGAGTCGGTAATAGTGAAGTAATAAATTAAAATGTAAAGTCTGACGCGGAACTTTACCAAACCAACGTCCAAAATGTAGTAAGCGACAAACTTTTTCCCGTTGCATTTTTTGTGGGTG
Source organism: Schistocerca nitens (assembly GCF_023898315.1). Lineage (NCBI taxonomy): Eukaryota > Metazoa > Arthropoda > Insecta > Orthoptera > Acrididae > Schistocerca > Schistocerca nitens. The sequence continues at coordinate 910,678,039 of NC_064617.1, forward strand.
GGAGTTTAAAGCGAGGAAAAGTTTCGGAAAAGTTTAAAATAATGTTTACAGTTTGTTGGAAGTCGGTGGGTGCTATAGTTTCTCCTCGACGAGAGAATTTTCGTGCGGTTTCGTTGGCGCGACGCTATTTTCTGCGTACTGCAAGGAGCTCTGTGCTAGGCCCGAGGCTATGCAGCGCTACAGAAGCAGCGAAGACAGTGAAAGTCAAACATGCAGTGCACTGCTCGAGCTAAAAAGCTGTTAGTTTTGGCACTCCGAAAGTACATGGAAGCTAGGGAAGAGGAGGAGGCCTGTATGTTATCGCATAGAGTACTCAGGAAGCGCAATCCAGTGAGAATGTTCTTGCTTCGTGAAGAAGAAGGACATATAAAATTTTAATTACAAAACATTTGCTCGAGTATACGGAGAAGTTTATGGCATTTTTAAGATTCACACTCAACCATTTTCATTATTTTCTTTCGTTAATTGAAGACAAACTGACAAGTAACTCCTGTAACCGAGTGGCAAAATGGATTACATTGGACATACTAAAAGACATCTACATCTACATCATACTCCACGAGCCAACTAATGGTGAGTATCGGAGGGTACTTTCGCTATCACTACCTGATCCCTCCAAACTGTTCCACTCGCGAATAGTTTTATTCGTTTTTCTTCCGATTTCTGACCAAACTAAGTCTTTTTTTCATTTGATTTTTTTCGCTCAGCGTCGGCCATATTCCACAAAATTTGCTTTTCGGAAACCAGTTCGATAAGCTGCCCATCCTGTGAGGCAGAGGAACGGTCAGCCGACATTTTTGATTATTGTCCCCGTAACAACTCTGTTAAAAATTGTCTGTTGTTGCCTGTGCGCGCGATAAAGCAGTGCAGCTGTCGTCTCGCTAGTGCCCAGTTCGACTACCCCCGCTCCTCCAGTCAAACAAATCACTGCGACGTGCGGGACCGACTCCTCCCGAACCACGCAAGCGTTTCTCACAGGCGGAGCCTGCTGCGACACTGCGTTGACCGCACTAGAGATGGGTCGTTCGCGAACTAACGGGTCCAAAGGAATGGCTCACTAAGATGAACGGAACGAGCGAGGAACGATTTCTAAGGAACGGTCTTTCATACTTCACTTCTGTCGCAGCTTCCTACTTATAGTTCCCAGGAATGGGAAACAGTCGGTCTCGTTCTCGCAATGGCACGTCGGCTGGTCTCGTTCCAGGGGCCCTATTCTGTATCTTTCCGCCATTGTGCCGATCGTTTCGGTACTCAAGAGCACCGAACGGTCTAGTACTCGGATTAGAGTCCCATCTTTATTCAGCATGCATTTCGGTAGCGATACCGTTCGGGTCTAGAGAACCGAAGCGCTGTTGTCGGTTCGCGTCGCGCAAGCCAATCAAAAGCAAGCGGCCCCACATCCTCGCATGCGCACTGCAGCGCGCACAGCGCCACGAACACAAAGGGGCTAGCAGACGACACAGGCGCGCTATTCTTCGCAGTACCGAACCTGCGTTTTCGCAGTACGAAGTGTTGCTAAAATACCAGCGGAAATGTCGGACTAAAATGAGGTTAGTAGGTTCACAGTTCAGTGACACTGAAAGAGTGTTTAGGATTGCTATTGCGATTGTCGTTTATGGGTATTTTATTTGAAACAAAAACAGCAACCCTGGGTATGGTGAGGCACTTATTATTGAACAGTTTTGGCCAGTATTTATAGCCTGTGCTAAAAGAATAAGAAGATAAACAGAATGTGGTTATAACTCGCTCTTAGAGATCCAAATGATTAAGTAGCCCATTTCCCTATACGATACGTCAACGATTTCCGTCTTAAAAATAAATATGAAAAAACGCGTTTTCGAGAGCTCCTGCAGTTCGTCGAAGTTTGTAACATGCAGCTCATGAATGAAAATGTTTCGTACATGGTGCTACAGTCTAAAAATATTACGGCAGAGGTCTTTCATCTCTATCTACAGTTGTTGAGGATTCGATTGCAGATAAAGACTTGTGACAAGCACGATTATGAAGATGACTGCTGCTAGTTACATTCCCAGTAATTTAAGTTGTGCTTTTAGATTCCTGTCTAACCGCATACTCGGAAATCACTACATATTCGGACAAAATGGTGAATTATTTCTGACAAGAAAAAATGTAAAGGACACTGTCGGTTGTTTCACTCACAGCAATTTCATCTCCAACAATTTCATATTTCGTATTTCAAACACACAGAAATCATGAAATCATTACTGAGGAAGTGCGCTCTTACATTTAAGTAATGTTGCATAGAAATCTTAATTTACACGAATAACAATGTCTCAGAACGTGTTGCATATATGAAGAGGAAAAAAAATTTTTTTGCACCCATCTGTGCGCAAACCTCTGTCCTTACGTGTAGTAATCCCACGTGCTAACCACTTGGCTACGGTAAGCAACAACTACACGTAGCTGAATTCTTGTACTATTGCATAGGAACGCAGGCTGACCTCGTTGCCAAACGATGCTGCGTAAGTCAAAAATGCGTACTAGTTTGGAAGGTACCTAGTATCAGGCTACACATAATTGCTTTCCATTGTTACTTGAAAGTTGTAGAAACGTTTCGATAATTACTAAGTAAACCATTTGTGGGAAAAACTAGACAAAGTCACTAGTAACGTCAGTTCACACTCATGTAATACACGTAAGCAGAGCCGATGTCTTGCTATTTAATGATCTCTAAACTCTTATTTGCATTAAAATAACACGTATTTTGAGAGAATATTGACCGAAAACGTTTTCTGTTTGGATGTAATCATTCACAGTAACAACCTAACCATAGTGCTCAGAGCCATTTGAACAACCTAACCTAACCATATTTCTCACAAAGGAAAATAGTCTATTATGAACTCACTTTCCAACTGGATGCGTCCTCTGGTGATTCTTTAGTAAAGCAATCACTAAATCCAAAGCTAAAGCCGCTAAATATATTTAAAATAACAAATTATAGGTGTACATAAACCACAGCTCACCAATCGACAGGGCCAGACCGAAATCCAGAACCTCTCGGTACAATTGTCGAAAAATCGGTGGGATTATCGTTCGTTAACAAGTCCCAGAAGCTTACTGAATAGGATATTTCGAAAAAGAACCTAAAATGACGTCACTACCGAGCCTAACCTACTACACCAATCGGTATGAATGATACAGAATAGGGCCCCAGTCTCGGTCCCTTTCCCGTCTGTCTCGGTCTCGCTCGGCTGGACTCGTCCTTCTTCACGTGGCCACTCGTCGCAGTTTCACTGCCGACTGCTCGTAGTTAGTTCAGTATCGAGTTGTTGTTCGTTTCGTTCGCTTCGCACGCCCATTCTAGATCTGCTTCAAACCTTTTTTGAACTCTGAACTTCTGGTTATTTTCGTATTCTACTCAGCGTCCACGACCAGTAATTAAAATGTATTTTATAATTACGTAAACTGCATAAAAATTACGTGATGTGTAATACATACATCTTTTCAGGTAAGAAAACGGCGTATCAGCTTACTTCACTATTTCCATAATCGGCAGAAGAAATACTTGTAAAAAGGCAAGATGTTTTGTTAATACACATGCAAAGGACGTCGGCACAGCACACACGAGTGGCCATTTTCGGTCTTTTTTTTTATCCAAGGTAAAAGAGGATGTTCATTGTTATGGAAGGCAGACCTACTTACAACCGAATGAAGCCCGCGCTTCGTAATCGAGTGTATGGTGTCACATTTTGTAAAGAGAATATGATAACTCCTACAATATTATTTCAGTGATACAGGGTGGCGCACGAAAAATCGGCCCCGAGTACTAGACTGCTCATTGTCGCTTACCAATCGTCATCTGTTGTTTCGAAGTTGTTTGCATTAGCTTATCTGTTATTTCTTCACTGCCTAATTATTGCATGTTTATCTGTTCTGCTCGTAGCGGTCAACATATCGTGCGTAATTGGCGAGCAGTCTGTACTCGGGGCCAGTTTTTCGTGCGCCACCTTATATTATTTCACTGCTATTAGCCACATGACGCCACAGTTGGCTAAACGAGAGGTTTTGCAGAATCACGAAAATTACAAGTGTGTGAGAATTCTGTAATGAATAAAAACTCTGTACTCCAGGGGGGAGGCAAGTGCCCCCTCTTGGCGCCTTCCATCTTCAGTCACCTATGCCACTAATTTTCAATTTTTCATAAGAATCTATACCAACCCCCGATGAACGGTGAACGAGTAAAAATGAACGGTTCCCAAAAAAGACCGATCACCAATGAACTAGTTCCCAAGGATGAACGACTTTGACCATCTCTAGTCCGCACCCTAGGAAAACGGTCTCATATGTCTGCATTTTGCGAGTGAGCAGCGGGGTCTCGTAGGCATTTTACGCAGCACGCTGGGAGAAATTCCCGCAGCTAGGAAAACGTAGCTTTAGGCAGATGTACCAATTTCTTTGGATCTTCAGTGAATAAAGCACCTTGAAGATATAATGAGGCAATGTCACAAGAGGAGTAAACTCTGGAAAGAAACAACCCACCTCTCAGGAACCAAAGAAAGACAAATATGTTTACAAATTTAAATATAAATGCGAGTATTTACAACTGTTGTTAGGAAAAATAAAGGGACGCATTGTTTTCTACAATCAGATAATCATTTCTAACATATAGATACAAAAAAACTGTGCGAGTTTTACTCAATACTCCATAGACCACTTGACTTCTCCGACCAACATGACTTCTCCGACCAACATCAAATAACACACACCACTCTAAGAGTCTGTCTTTTATGATTTACCTGTTTACCAGGGAGAAAACGCATCTAAGACGACAGGAATCTTCCGTTACAAGTATGATACGGAGACTGACACATTTGTGATGTCTGCCACATCATTTGAGAACTGCGCCTTTCCGACAGCGAATGCCTTGATGCCGTGATGTCAGTTCTTTAACACACTCGTATGTGTAACAACAACTTTGCGCCATATTAGATACAAATAATAGTATAGCATAAATGGGCAAAAATTTGCTTGTTCTTACAATCATCTAAAACAGTTATTCATATTTGGTTCTATGATATCGTTTCACAGATATTCTAAATTATTCTTACTTCCACAACTGAACAAAGTCACATAAACAAGTGCATTATGGCCCCTTGTTACTAACTGACTGCATCCCTGTAACAACTGTAGTTTACCCCTGTCGGACATTTCTCTCTCTAGCTACATAATTTTTTATCTGCTCTTTCGTCTAGCAGCCCAGTCCAGCAGTACTTACTTAAATTGTTTGCTAAACACTACTGAATGCATTTCCCGCTTAGTTGAATTCACACATTCAAATAGTAATTGTTAGACAAAATTTCATTCCCATCTCCACTTCTTCTGAACACTGTTATTACAATACCCAACCTGTTCATATCTCGAGCCTTCTCATTTCACCGAGTGAGGTGGCGCAGTGATTAGCACACTGGACTCACATTCGGGAGGACGACGGTTCAAACCCGCGTCCGGCCATCCCCATTTAGGTTTTCCGTAATTTCCCTAAATCGCTTCAGGCAAATGCCGGGATGGTTCCTGTGAAAGAGCACGGCCGGTTTCCTTCCCCATCCTTCCCTAATCCGAGCTTGTGCTCCGTCTCTTATGATCTCGTCGACGGGACGTTTAAACACTAAACTCCTTCTCCTCTTCTCATTTCTTCAGTAATTTTCCTCATTGGACCAATTCCAAATTTTTCACTACAATTTGTCAAACATATTAATTCTGTTCCATCATCTTTCGGGCGTGCACTCGGGACAGCGACAATTCTTCTTCGATATTTCGGATAGAAACCTCCCAGCCATCTTCAAGGCGAGTCGGAGACTGAGTTCATAGCGTTTGCGCGTGCCTATTTATACGGAGAGTCACGTGATACAAAGCTGCTGAGGATTGAAAGCGCATGCGTCAAAGATATCAAAGTCGCCACTACTGCGCTAGTCATAGATAAGATGTATATAGAAAAGATAAACAAATAAGCGCAGAGTGCGAAAAAAATGGTGCTGCTGCGAATCCACCGTGCGTTGTAAATAAATAATTAATCTTTAAAAGTGGTGACATCTGTCGGAAGTGAAGATGCAGAAATTCTTTCCGAACGAAGGTGTGAAATAAGCGGTTTCCAAGCATTGTCAAGATGAAATCCTTCGTCACGGTTTAGCAGGTTGTCGGCTAGTTGTATTTCTACAGCTTCCTTAACAACTGAGTCCCAGAAAGATGAAGCAGTAGTTAAAATCTTAACATCTTTATAATCCATGGCATGGCCAGTAGAAATGCAATGTTCGGCAACTGCTGATTTGTTGGACTGAAGAAGACGTGTGTACCGCTGGTGTTCGACACATCGTTCCTGTACAGTGCGCGTGGTTTGCCCTATGTAAGGTTTGCCACACTCACAAGGAATTTCATAAACTCCCGCCTTTCGCAAGAGCAGATCATCCTCAACGGATCCCAACAAGGCTGCAGTCTTAGCTGGTGGGCGGAATATTACATCCACTTTATGTTTCTTCAAGATTCTAGCGATTTTAGAAGAAACATTACCCACGTATCGGAGAAAGGCTGTAGATTTCACTTCCCTTTCCACTTCCTCATCTTTTTCCTGTGATTTTTCTGCAGTTTTTATTTGCAGGGCTTTCTTAATCTGCTGTTGCGAATAGCCATTTCTCCTAAAAACTGCCTCCAGGTGTACAAGCTCATCGTGCAGGCTGTCAACATCAGACACTACATGAGCCCTGTGGACCAAAGTTTTCAGAACACTCATAATTTGCGACGGATGGTGGCAAGAAGAATTGTCGCTGTCCCGAGTGCACGCCCGAAAGATGATGGAACATTATGTCCGCCGGGAAAACTTCAAGAATCATATTAATTCTGTTCACCTATGAGATCACTGAACTTTGCTACTTATATATGAACCTCACGTGGAGCGTCGCCAACGTGGATCACTTTTTTGTTTCCTTATTATATTTTTCTGAAACTTACAGGTGATTGTGGAGTATTTATACTTGCAATTTATGTTGCTTCTGGCTCATAGCTTTTCTGAAGCAATTCGACAGAACTTTCGATTTTTTTGGTGTCTTTTGATATAGCTTGACGAACGGCATCTACACGTACATGGATACTCTGCAAATCACATTTAAGTGTCTGGCAGAGGGTTCATCGAACCACCTTCACAATTCTCCACTGTTCCAATCTCGCATAGCGCCTTGCCACGGTTCACGTGGCTTCCCCCGTCCGAGGTTCGAGTCCTCCCTGGGGCATGGGTGTGTGTGTGTGTGTGTGTGTGTGTGTGTGTGTGTGTGTGTGTTGTCCTTAGCGTCAGTTAGTTTAATTTAGATTAAGTAGTGTGTAAGCCTAGAGACCGATGACCTCAGCAGCTTGGTCGCATAGGAACTTACCACAAATTTCCAAATTTTTCATATAGCGCGCACAAAGAACGAGCACCTATATCTTTCCGTGCGAGGTTTTATTTCCCATATTTTATCATGGTGATCGTTTCTCTCTTTTATAGTATTTTTAAATGTTCGTTAAGTGTTCCCTAACTCGACACATATCCTTTTTTTCCTGTTTGCTCTGGGTCTGCGTATGTACAAACTCCGTAAGCCGTCGTAAGGTGCCTGGCGCCGGGCGTCTTTTCCCACTACTAGTTGTTTCCTGTCCTGTTCCAGTCATAAACACAGAACGAGGGAAAAGAGAGTATCTATATGTCCCCGTGCGAGCCCCAATCTCTCTTGTCTTGTCTTCGTGCTCTTAATGTGAAATGTTCGTTGGTGGCAGGTAGCAGAATCGTTCTGCTGTCGCTTTAAATGCCGGTTCTTAAAATTTTCTTAAAGTGTTTCGCGAAAAGAAGGTCATCTTCCCTCCAGGAATGCCGGGTTTAGTTCACGAAGCATCTTCGTGACACTAGCATGTTGATCGAGCCTACAAGTAACTAATCTAGCCGCTAGAGCCTTCTTCTTCCTTTAATCCAACCTGGTGTGGATCCCAAGCACTCGACCAGTACTCAACAATGGGTCGCACTAGTATCCTACAAGCGTTCTCCTTTGCAGAAGAACCACATGCTCCTAAAATTCTCCCAATAACATTAAGTCCACCATTCGGCTTTCCTACTGTCTCCCTTGCGCGCTTATTCTGTTCCACATCGCTTTGCAACGTTACCCCTAGATATTTAATCGAAGTGACTGTGGCAAGCAGTAACGCTTTGTTCAAACAGCATCTGAATGTTTTTCTACTCATCTGCATTAACTTACATTTTTCTACATTTAGAGCAAGCTGTCATCCATTAAAGCAACTAGAAATTTTGTCTCAAGTCGTATTGTATCCTGCCACAGTTACTCAGCGACGACACCCTCCCGTACCTCACAGCACCGTCACAAAACAGCCGCAGATTTCAGCTCACTCTGTCCATCAGATCATGTATGTACTAGAGAATAAGAATGATCCTACCACACTTGCCTGGCGCACTGCTGAGGTGCTGTTCTCTCTCAACTCTCGCCGTTCAGAACGACGAGACTGGTCCCATTACTTAAGAAGTCTGCGAGCCACTCACATGCCTGGAAACCTAATCTGTATGCCTGGACATTCATTAACAGTCTGTACTGGAGCGCCGTGTCAAATGCTTTCTAGAGAAGAAGAAATATGGAATGTGCCTGTTGTCCCTCGTCCGTTGTTTACAACGAAATTCTGTCTCGAAATCTGGCAGAAAACCCAAAGAGATTCTGGTCATACATAAAGCACACCAGTGGCAAGACACAATCAATACCTTCACTGCGCGATAACAACGGTGAAGTCACTGATGACAGTACCACTAAAGCAGAGTTATCAAACACGGTTTTCCGAAACTCCTTCACCAAAGAAGACGAAGTAAATATTCCTGAATTCCAATCAAGAACAACCGCCAAGATGAGAAACACTTAAAAAGGTAAGGCCTCCGGTCCAGATTATATACCAGTCAGGTTCCTCTCAGACTATGCTGATAAAATAGCTCCATATTTAGCAATTATATATAACCACTCGCTCACAGGAAGATCCGTAACTAAAGACTGGAAAATTTCTCAAGTCACACCAATACCCAAAAATGGAAGTATGACTAACCGTTGAATTACAGGTTTTTTAATGTTGTGATGGAGGGAATGAATAGGGCAGTTAAAGATATAGTAAAAGAAAAAGACAAAAAGATGATTTTTGCAGATGATATGGTAATATGGGGTGATAAAGAGGTAGATGTACAGTTACAGCTTGATGCGTGGAAGGAAATAATGAAAAGGTATGGATTAAAAATAAATAAAGATAAGAGTGAAGTAATGGTATTTGGAAGGGAGAAAGGAATCAACGGAAATATTACCTTGAATGGAGAACCCCTCAAAGTGGTAGAAAGTTTCACTTATTTAGGGAGTGAAATATCTAGGGATGGAAGAATAACTAACGAAATTAATAGGAGGTTACAGAAGGGAGGTAATTTCTACCAAACAATAAAACATCTGATTTGGAACAATGAAGTTTCAGAAAGAGCAAAACTCCTTATGTATAAGAATTATTACATCCCTATTGTCACCTATGGTGGAGAAACATGGACAATGACAGAAAGGGACTGGAGCAGACTGCAAGCAGGGGAAATGAAATTTCTCAGAGCAGTTAAGGGAAAAACAAGAATGGACAGAGTAAGGAATGTAGAGATTAGAAAGGACCTCAAACAAAAAAGTATGAGAGAAGAAATTGAAAGAAAGAGATTAAGATGGTATGGGCATGTTAAGAGGATGCATGGGCAGAGACTCCCCAAAATTATGGAAGAACTAAAGATGGATGGAAAAAGACCTAGAGGGCGCCCAAGAACACGGTGGAAAATGGGAGTGAGAATATCTGTTGAAAGGAGAGGAGTGACCTGGCAGCAAGTGGAGGAAGAAAAGTGGTGGGAGGACCGAGCCAAATGGAGAGGACTCGTCAGCACCCAGACCCGTGAAACAACTACCTCTTTATACTCATGAAGTAATAAGTGCTATCGACAGGGGATGTCAAATTGTTTCCGTATTTTTAGATTTCCAGAAAGCTTTCGACACCGTTCCTCACAAGCGTCTTCTGACCAAACTGCGTGCCTACGGAGTATCTATCGCCTCAGTTGTGCGACTGGATACGTGATTTGCTGTCAGAAAGGTCACAGTTCGTAGTAATAGACGGAAAGTCATCGAATAAAACAGAAGTAATATCCGGCGTTCCCCAAGGAAGTCTTATACGCCGTCTATTGATCCTGATCTATATTAACGACATAGGAGACAATCTGAGTAGCCGTCTTAGACTGTTTGCAGATGATGCTGTCATTTACCGTCCTGTAAAGTCACCAGATGATCGAAACGAGTTGCAAAATGCTTTAGATAAGATATCTACATGGTTCGAAAAGTGGCAATTGACCCTGAATAAGGAAAAGTGTGAAGTTATTCACATACAGGGTGTTTCAAAAATGACCGGTATATTTGAAACGGCAGTAAAAACTAAACGAGCAGCGATAGAAATACACCGTTTGTTGCAATATGCTTGAGACAACAGTACATTTTCAGGCAGACAAACTTTCGAAATTACAGTAGTTACAATTTTCAACGACAGATGGCGCTGCGGTCTGGGAAACTCTATAGTACGATATTTTCCACATATCCACCATGCGTAGCAATAATATGGCGTAGTCTCTGAATGAAATTACCCGAAACCTTTGACAACGTGTCTGGCGGAATGGCTTCACATGCAGATGAGATGTACTGCTTCAGCTGTTCAATTGTTTCTGGATTCTGGCGGTACACCTGGTCTTTCAAGTGTCCCCACAGAAAGAAGTCACAGGGGTTCATGTCTGGCGAATAGGGAGGCCAATCCACGCCGCCTCCTGTATGTTTCGGATAGCCCAAAGCAATCACACGATCATCGAAATATTCATTCAGGAAATTAAAGACGTCGGCCGTGCGATGTGGCCGGGCACCATCTTGCATAAACCACGAGGTGTTCGCAGTGTCGTCTAAGGCAGTTTGTACCGCCACAAATTCACGAAGAATGTCCAGATAGCGTGATGCAGTAATCGTTTCGGATCTGAAAAATGGGCCAATGATTCCTTTGGAAGAAATAGCGGCCCAGACCAGTACTTTTTGAGGATGCAGGGACGATGGGACTGCAACATGGGGCTTTTCGGTTCCCCATATGCGCCAGTTCTGTTTATTGACGAAGCCGTCCAGGTAAAAATAAACTTCGTCAGTAAACCAAATGCTGCCCACATGCATATCGCCGTCATCAATCCTGTGCACTATATCGTTAGCGAATGTCTCTCGTGCAGCAATGGTAGAGGCGCTGAGGGGTTGCCGCGTTTGAATTTTGTATGGATAGAGGTGTAAACTCTGGCGCATAAGACGATACGTGGACGTTGGCGTCATTTGGACCGCAGCTGCAACACGGCGAACGGAAACCCGAGGCCGCTGTTGGATCACCTGCTGCACTAGCTGCGCGTTGCCCTCTGTGGTTGCCGTACGCGGTCGCCCTACCTTTCCAGCACGTTCATCCGTCACGTTCCCAGTCCATTGAAATTTTTCAAACAGATCCTTTATTGTATCGCTTTTCGGTCCTTTGGTTACATTAAACCTCCGTTGAAAACTGCGTCTTGTTGCAACAACACTGTGTTCTAGGCGGTGGAATTCCAACACCAGAAAAATCCTCTGTTCTAAGGAATAAACCATGTTGTCTACAGCACACTTGCACGTTGTGAACAGCACACGCTTACAGCAGAAAGACGACGTACAGAATGGCGCACCCACAGACTGCATTGTCTTCTATATCTTTCACATCACTTGCAGCGCCATCTGTTGTTGAAAATTGTAACTACTGTAATTTCGAAAGTTTGTCCGCCTGAAAATGTACTGTTGTCCCAAGCATATTGCAACAAACTGTGTATTTCTATCGCTGCTCGTTTAGTTTTTATTGCCGTTTCAAATATACCGGTCATTTTTGAAACAGCCTGTAAGTACTAAAAGAAATCAGCTAAATTTCGATTACGCGATGAGTCACATAAATCTGAAGGCTGTAAATTCAACTAAATACTTAAGGATTACAATTACAAATAACCTAAATTGGATCGATCATATAGGTAATATTGTGGGTAGAGCAAACCAAAGACTGCGATTGATTGGCAGAACACTTAGAAGGTGCAACAGGTCTACCAAAAAGAGTGCTTACACCACGCTTGTCCGCCCTATTCTGGAGTACTGCTGTGCGATTTGGGATCCGCATCAGGTGGGACTGACGGATGAGGCTGAAAAAATTCAAAAAAGGGCAGCTCGTTTTGTATTATCGCGAAATAGGTGAGCTAGTGCCACAGACATGGTACGTGAACTGGAGTGGCAGTCATTAAAACAAAGGCGTTTTTCGTTGCGACGGGATCTTCTCATGAAATTTCAATCACCAGTTTTCTCCTCCCATTGCGAAAACTTTCTGTTGGCACCCACCTACATAGGGAGAAATGATCATCACGATAAAATTAGAGAAATCAGGGCTCGCACAGAAAAATTTAAGTGCTCTATTTTGCCGCGTGGCGTTCGAGAGTAGAAGGTAGAGAGACAGCGTGAAGCTGGTTCATTGAACCCTCTGCCAGGCTCGTTATTGTGAATAGCAGAGTACTCACGTAGATGTAGATATCATGTGAGAAAAGGGCAAGCAAAATACACCAAAAAATAATTAATTTTGTTGTTTAAAATTTCGGGAACATACGAGGGTTATTCGGAAAGTAAGGAACTATAGGTCGCTAAATGGAAACCACAGTGAAAATCAAAACTATTTTATTTGCAACACTTAGCTACAACTTCCAGCTACATATCTACATAGTCGCCGATCCGACTCAGACGTTTGTCGTTGCGTTGTACCAACTTTCCAATACCCTCGTTATAGAAGGCAGCCGAAAGTGCTTTCCGTCAGTTTTCTACGCTGGTCTGCAGCTCGTTGTCTGTGCCAAATTGTTGTCTTCATAGCCAGCGGTTCATCTGAGCATAGATGAAACTCAGAGGGAGACAATTACGGGCCATATTGTGGGTAACCAAACATTTGCAACTGAAACCGGTGCACGAGAATCCTCATTGCCCCTGCAGAATGCGGCTGAGAATTGTCTAGAAGAAGAAAACGCACGACAGTTGTGTAATGTTGGCTGCATAGCTTCAGGCGAAATTTCTCACCATTCCGTCATACTTGGCGGGAGACACTATTGTTCTAGGTATCTTTATGTGCTCCCTGTGTGCTCAGAACTAAAAAGAAGGATGTAACGCGATCGACTGGCATACTAGAGACACTGCCCAACACACCTGTGCAAAACTTCATCGGATTTTCACTGTGGTTTCCATTTCGCAACCGATCGTTCCTTACTTTCCGAATAACCCTCGTATTTAAGTGATTAACATTGAAAGAATACAGGTTTATGTAAACGCGAGATAAGCCATTGCGTATGTGAAATTCTGGTATATTAACAACCGTTGTAGACGCCATAATATTGAATGCAAGCATGCAAACGTGCATGCATTGTGCTGCACAGGTGCCGGATGTCGTTTTGTGGGATGAAGTTACATGCCTGCTGCACCGGCTGAGACTGAACGAAGTAGTGTAATAGGGCTACGAGGAGCTGTGCGATACTGCAGAACAACTTTGTGGGAATGTAGCCACTGTACCTGACTGCTGGCACGGTTGCTCTCGAGAACGTTCGGTCGGAAGACGAACGGACTCAGACGGCCACGTGGCACTAGAGAGTGTGAAGACCTTCGTATCAGCCTTACATCTCTGGGGCATCACATACTCCTTGTTTACATATGCAAAAAGGGGTACACAAGACAAAGTTTGAACCCAGTCTTTTTTCAGATTCTGAGGGACTGAGTTCCCAGAGTCTATGAGGCAGTAGAGAAAACTGTGACAATAAATTACGTTGAGCAGAAACCTAAGGGATTTAGGGCTAGTAGTGTTTAAGGAAAGTTGATGGTAAAAGTAATCTTGAAACAGTGAACTGGAACCGGCTGGGCCAGCCGCCAGTGTTTAAGGATGGTGTAGCTAACACAATCTGAGGAACCGGTTCTTGTTAAGAGGGAGCGCAATCTAGCACACGGACCACATCTGGTCAGAAACATGCAAAGTAGGACGTAGATTACAGCAGAGCCAGCCGCAGGCGGGTGTAGATATTATGTCTTACGTCACACAACGGCGCCATCGCGTGTTTCGAGGTGAGCCGGAGAGGCGAAGTGTGGAAATAGTTGCTACAGCAGCACTTAAGCGGAGGAAGGCCTTTCCACATCAGAAACTGTAGAAGTGTTTAGTAGACATACCACAAAGCATAGCAAAGCCCAAACAAGCACGGCCCATGAGTGTATTAATAACTAGCCACTTTTGTACAGCCGGCCGCGGTGGTCTCGCGGTTCTAGGCGCGCAGTCCGGAACCGCGCGACTGCTACGGTCGCAGGTTCGAATCCTGCCTCGGGCGTGGATGTGTGTGATGTCCTTAGGTTAGTTAGGTTTAAAGTAGTTCTAAGTTCTAGGGGACTGATGACCACAGTTGTTAAGTCCCATAGTGCTCAGAGCCATTTGAACCACTTTTGTACTGAAATCATCTTGCTGGAATACAACCGTGGTGTTGTGACACTAGGGGACCAGCCCCAGTGCTGTACGGAGTCTGCAGTTCGAACCTGTGTCAGAGCAGCCTGCCGTAAGACACGAGACGCAGAGCCGTCACTGCCACGGCATAGCCTACTGGTCACAGCGCTTCTGCAGTGGTCAGAGTTGTTGAGGCGCCCGCCGGGTGGCAGTGGTATTCCCCACCGTCATGGAACGCGCCAATATCTTGATCGCTCCACTTGCTCTCAGTCTCCAGTGCTTGGGGCAGTTGCCCCCTCTCTGACATCAACACTCCAATCGCATCGCAGCACAAGACATTAAACTTGTCTCTGGTCAAAATGCAGCACAGCCCCTGGTGACGGCTGTGTCACCTACCGCCACCTCAGAGAATGTCCCTTCTCCTTCCTGGCTTTCCTTGCCAATCTATACAACGTCATCCTCTCTACTGGCTTCTACCCCGACATGTGGAAGACTTCCCACATCCTCTTATTCCTCAAACCCAAAAAACTCCCTTCTGTCGCGTCTTCCTATCGTCCATTCTGCCTCACCTCTGTCTTCAGTAAGGTCTTTGAATCCATCCTCTCCCATCGTATCCATCACCACCTCCGTCAACACTGCCTCCTTCCCCTTCCCCAGTGTGGCTTCCGACCCCCTTCCTCTGCCGAAGACCAACTCCTTAAACTCGTCCACCTTCCCTCCCTCCAACTTAACTCCCGTCACTCTGCCATTTTCGTTTCCCTCAACCTCCAAAATGCCTACAACCGTGTATGGCATCCCAGTCTCCTCTTTAAACTCCAAACCTACGCCCTGCCTGTCAGTTTTGTCTGTTTGGTCGCTGCCTTCCTCTCATGCTGTCCTTCCTGTGTCACTCTCCATGACACCAACTACCATCTCTTTTATCCCATTGCTGGCATCCCCCAGGGCTCTGTCCTCTCACCTCTCCTCTATCTCCTGTACACTGCCAGTATGCCCAAGCCACCCATATCTACCCACCTCCTCCAGTATGCTGATGACTCTGCCTTCCTGGCTCTCTATACCTTTGAACGGCCCCAACACACCCTGAAAACCCACCTTGACCAGTTCAGCACTTGGTGTAACCAGTGGTTCCTTCGTATCAACTCCTCCAAAACACAGGCAATCATCATAGGCTGAACCACCTACTCCTTCCATCTCCATGATTTCTACCTCACCATTTATGGTCATCCCATCCAGCTCACCCACACCCTGAGAAACCTTGGCCTCACCCTCAACCATCACCTCACCTGGACTCCCCATCTCCTGACCATCCAGTAGAAACCCCATTCCCACCTCTGCCTCCTGAAACTCCTGTCTGGCCAGACATGGGAATTGCATCCTTCCACCATCCTCCAGATCTACAAATCCCTCATCCATCCTGTTATGCCAGCGTTGCCTGGATATCTCCACCCCCCCCCCTCACTTTTATGAGGCCCTCCAAATTCTAGAACGCCACATACTCCACATTACCTTCCGTATACGTCTTCCTTCCCCAACACGACCTCATCCCCTTCCCCCACCTCCTTCTTTTCCTCCAACATCTCCGCATCCTTTACACTGTCCACAGGCTTGATCTCCCCACCCTCTGGTTTCCTCCTTCCTCTCCACCCCTTGCCCGTTGCCACACCTCTATCGCTGTATCCCCCCCTCTCTCTTCTTCCACTCCCTGCATCTCCTTCATCAGCGCAATTTCCATCACCTCCCCCTCCCAGATGATGAACTTCACTGTGACGTCTACCCTTCCTAACAACTGTAGACTGGCCTTGTCCTCCCCCTCCCCAGGGCCCCCCTTTTCCCCTCCCCTCCGTCTCCCAGAGCAGATTTTCCTCCCTGCACCCCCTCCTTACCTGTTTTCCTCTCCCATCCCTTCCCTCCCCGGTCCCCCTTTGGCGCCCCCCCCCCCACCTTTCTCTCCTCTCCTGCTCGCCTCCTTTCCCTTCTCCCTTGTCCCCACACCCGTGAAAGACCCTCCCAGGTTTTTATTCATTATCAAGTGTACTGCGTTGTGTTCTGTGCCGTTATACAGCGTCATCAAGTAATGTGGCTTTAACTGTGTGCTCGATTTATATATAGGCCATGACTGTTAGTTGATTTTTTATACTGTGGCAGACTTTTTCACTTGTGTTTGACTCCAGTGATTTTAAGTGCGCAACGAATTGCCAGGTGTGTTCTTTTAACTTTATGTCGGCTTTTTAACCGTGCCCCAGTGCATGTCCCCATATTGGTGTATATTTTAATTTCCAAATGGGTCAGGGCAATGAAATTTCAATAAAGAAAAAAATAGGCAAGGGATGAGTGTGGGTGCAGTAAATGTGGAAACATGATGGTGGCGTCATTGTTAAATGCGTCAAAACAGGAAAAATGTATTCTTATTCTTTTCTTGGCTGCCGAAGGACAAACACTGGAAGACATCCATCGGAGAATGAAGAATGTGTATGGGGCAGCATTTCTGTCGAAAACCACTGCGCCAAGATCCGAACCGGTCGCTTCACGATAATCTCACAAGTCGTAAAGCAGAAGTTACGCCGACTCAAGTGGGAGACACTTCAGCACATGCCCTACAGTCCTGATCTCTCCCCAAGCGATTATCATGCCTTCTTTCCTTTAAAAAAGGCCTAGAAGACCCGTCGATTCCCTTCGGACGAGAATGTGCATCAAGCATTACGGACTTCTTCACGAAGCAGGACATGGCGTTTTACCAAACGGTTATCTTCGACCTGGTGCGTCCGTGGAATGATTGCCTCAATGCTCACGGCGATTTTGCCTGACTCGCATACCGAACTACACGGCCTTAGAACGAAAACATTTTGATCGCATCCTTAAATCTTGTATCATTTTGTTTTCTATTCTTGTACATATGGTCTCAACTTCTCCCATGAAATCAAGAGGCAGCTCTCAGCGTTATTGTCCCATCGACTGTGTTCAGAGTTCAGGTTAATCTAGAGTGGTGGTTTTGACGAAGAAGATTTCTATTTGCGTTGAACAGCCAATTCATGATGTTTTTCTCGTATTACTAACCAGTGTAGAAACCACTAAAGCCACGAATACAGGAAGTATTCACATGTATCTAAATGTAATTTGGTTGACAGAAAAACAAAGTGTGGTACTCTCAAAAATAAAAACTATACTCTCACAGTTGAACAGATACCTATTGTAAAGTGGTAGTATAGCGTTCGATTAATAATAAAAACAGTGTTCAATAGTTCTGAGTTACATCTGTGTTGTGCATCCGTGAGCATCCAGTCCATCGTGGAATTGGTGACTAATAATACTGACCCATTCAAGGGGAATGGTCACATTCTCTCAGTGAACACTAAATGGGAAAAAGCTTTTCACTTGAACATCACATTAACCATTGTAGAGAGATGAATTGGCTTCATTTTCAATATGGTTCAACGTGTTTTAGTGATAAATCCCAAATTTTGAAATGAAGTTGTAAAGCTTCCTTGTGGCATACACCTTCTCTTCTGCAGTAGTTTAGAACCTTGCGTTGTAGCGTATTGTTTCGGTTTTGTAATTTTAAGTGTCCTTTTCAAATTTTCTTACAGCCATATGTGAATTATGTAGCGACTCGCGCCATTACCATATTGATTTGGCTAACATGGACCCATGCAATATTACGAGGGTGGTTTGAAAAGTTATCGGAATCACCACGAGAGGTCAGCGCTAGCGCAACTAATTGTCCACGTGATATTCATTGGACTGTTGCCTGTAAATACGTGCCACGTCAGTGCTCTTGGAATAGAGCTGTGGCAGTGACGTGTCTCTGTTGTTGATCCCGCATAGTAATTTGCAAAGATGGAAAAAATCCAGATTCGGGCAGTGATTAAGCACTTCGTGAAGAAAGGTATGAAAGCAAAGGACATTCGTGCCGATTTCCAAAATACACTGGGGGACTCCGCTTCTTCATATTCAACTGTTGCCAAGTGGACAAATGGACTTAAATTTGGTCGGGAGAGCTTAGATGATGATCCGCGCAGTGGTCGGCCAAGATGTGTCACTACTCCAGAAATCATTGCAAACGTGCCCAAAATGGTAATGGAGGATCGCCGATTGAAAAGTGCGTGAAATTGCTCACGCTTGCCAGATGTCATCTGAAAGGGTACATCATTTTTAACTGAAAAATTAGAAATGAAAAAATTATCTGCAAGGTGGTTGCCGCGACTTTTGACGCACGTCCGCACACATGTGCCATCACCACGGCAAAAGTACACGAACTAAAGTATTAATTGTTGCCACACCAGCCTTATTCACCTGATATAGCTCCGTTAGACTTCCATCTCTTCCCAAAACTGAAAATTTTTCTTGGTGGACGAAGATTCACTTCAGACGAAGAATTGGTAGCTGGAGTTGACAACTATTTTGCAGACCTGTAGGAAACTCTTTTTCGAGATGGGATCAAGGCACTGGATCATCATTGGACAAAGTGAGTTAATCTACAAGGAGACTACAATGAAATATTAAAAAAAGTTTCAGTGATGTAAGTAATTTTTTTCTATTCCTTTCCGAGAACTTTTCAGACCACCCTCGTATAAAAAATAAACAGAAGAAGCCTTGAAAGCAAGAGACGAAAATGGAGGCAGCCTTCCGAACCATACGAAATATTTACAACAAAGAGCCCTTTTCCATAAACATCAAAATTCATCATCAGAACGTCATCTGCTGTAAAATCAGATTGTCTATACGCTTCCTGTCTTATTACTTTTGAGAGATGTTTGCTGGGATAATTAGAGAGGAAAGAGAGAAAGTTCTCACACAACATGCCGGGTCAGGTTATAAAAATGGTATCTAAGTAAGACAATCGAGTAGAAAATATATTCTATAGTAGAAAACATTACAGACGCAAAGTGCAAACGCAGAGCAGGGTTTTCTAGGTACGTCAGAAGTATGAATGATTCCAGATAGACGAAATGCATCTTCATCACTTTTGTCTCGAAATCGAAAACAAGAATACTCGAGCAAGAATGCTCCATCATGCTAAAGGAAATAGGGATAAAACCATAAGCCGCACTTAACTCTGACATCTTCAGAACAGCTGTTGGGACGTTTGAGACTTTCCGCGACGAGAAAGGAACAGATGCTACGAAATGGTCAGATGAACACCGTGGAAGTCACAGTGTGTTAATGAAAAAATCTGACTTTTAAAAAAACTGAGAATAACTGTCATAATGGTTGTAAGTGTATCATGGCCCTCAGATGCCAGATTAATTACACGACAAAAAATTTTTAAAATAAAAAAGCAGAGGCAAACGTCAGATCAGCACAAAAGATTTCATTGCTTTCTTTACATCTAGAGCCCAAATAAGGGAGGTAGTCAAAAAGTTGTAATTATCATCTCGAAAAATATAAAATTACGTAATTACCTTTTTATTTATTTTCAGTTAGCTGTCTGCACTCGTGGCGTGCTTGAAATCCTCGGACCACAGTACCACAGTATGCCGCTAGAGGAACTCAAGCAAAATATCGGTGCTCATTGCTGTAGTGGAGTACCGTGCAGTTATTCTAACGTGCAGTTATTCGCTTGCTGCATTTGAAGGGGAACAACGCTGCTACAGAGCGTGCTGAGTTGTTTGGAAGTGTCCAGCAACAATGCTCCATCATGCGGCACAGTGGTTAGATTGCGTATATCAGCGATTCCCAACCTTCCTGAGGCCATTAACCGTGAATGTAATTACATATTATCCAATGACCGTCCCCCTCCCTCTCTCTAGCGTCGACAACACAGCGCCGAAGTAAACTTTACAATAAAAAAGAATTTTCTTTGAACGGTTATTTTCTTAAATTACGAAAGATAAATTATTTTTAGTGTTAACAAGTGTGTTATTAAACCTTCTTTATAGAATGATGAAGCAATTCTCAGTATATGCTGCCTACACTTTCTCGGTAAAGAAAAGTAACTATCCACATTGAGGTCAGACACTTGTTATAAAAAGTGCTTCCAGTACACCAATCCTCTGCCTAGCGACACTTGCTTCATCCACACCCTGCATCCCCATATAAAATTAACCAAGCTAAAATGTGTGCGCTATACTTATTGTTTGTAAATCACTCGATTGCCTGACTTCTCACTTCTGAACTGGCAGAAAATGGACGACTTATGCCTGCCAATGGTTAGTGTTTGATCACTTACACATAATAATAATAATACTGTGTATACCTTACAGCAGTTTATCAGCCATTGAGTAATTACTGTTCCGTTGTGCTGCCAATCAATTCGTTAATCTGTTGCGAAGTGAATACTGAAGCAATTTCTGCTCCACTGTGGGCACTACAAACAACTTGAAGAAAGCATTTTCATGAGATGTGAGATATTGACATATTTAAGCGTACTCTAAGACAAAAAAGAGATGCACTACGAAGACGTAGATGTGATGTAGATGTACAGGTACATAAATTATTGCAGTTTCAGAAAAATTGGATGATTTATTCAAGACAAAGAGCTTTACAAATTGAGCAAGTTAATAAAGCGTCGGTCCAACTCAGATTCTTATGTGAGTTACACATTATGGCAGCCAGTCAAGGAATGTTTTAGGGAATTGGTTTAAAAAATTTATTGCAAAGGCCCAGTCAAATCTTTGTAAGTCTACTCCCAGAGCACTTACGCTGTGCCTACGTGAGACAAGTTGCCTGTCTTTCAAAACCGAGGTACTTCTGCCCAGTTGAAGCTGCTGGCAAGAGACGCCTTGAGCCCTCTGCTGAAACTGCTAGCGAATTCACGCCATTGGTTTTAGCCAAAAGCGCGCGTGGGATACAGGTCACGTGTGTGGACGCTGGAGTGATCTGCGGAGTAGAACACAGTTGCCTCTCTCCCTTGTAATCCAGACCTCGAGCAGAACAGACGTCTTCTTGGAAGGCAGAGCCTCTGGCTCTCTTTTGACCACCGGCCACCAACGTAAGTTAACATGAACCGCTTCCCCTTCCGTTGCCCATTTCAATTAATTGTTCGACCTCCTAGACTGGCCTAAACCTGGTAACTTCCGACCCTAGGCGAGCCCCTTATACACCTTACATTGAAATACATCCTCTTTATTGTACCTAATTTCCTGTTTTGTCATTTAACGGCAGCCCTAGATGCCCACTCTCTAATCCTGACCGCTCGACATCCTGCACCCTGTCGTCACGAGGCCTATGTAACAACCTTCACTCCCCCTTCTCCCTGCCCACGTACACATCAACATTGGCGTCAGATGTGGGGTTCGTTCCCACTGTTCGGTCCATAGGGTGGCCGTTTTCTTTTCGGTCATGTTTGACGTTGTGTGGTCGGTCAATATTGGCCGCTGTTTTCCCGCTACGAGCCGAGCCTGGGTGCTGCAGCGCGCCGGGCACGAAGCCGCGCCACACCCTGCGTTCGCACATACCAGCGCCCGGGGCAAAGTCCACCTCGTGCCTCTCGCAGCCCGCCGCATCAACACGTGAGTCTCAAAGTGGTTCTATCCGGTTCTGGGCAACGTGACTGATCTGCTGCAACTAGCCGCCAGGCAGAAGGCACTGACGAACTTCAAGTGAAAAATAAAAATCAAATTTTTATACTAATAAATCCATTCAGTAAAGGCCCCCACTGTACAAAGTAGTTATCTGGCTTAGCATTGATTGATAGAGTAGTTGGACGTCCTCCTGAGGGACTTCATCCCAAATTCTGTCCAATTGGCGCTTCAGATCGTCAAAACCCGGAGCTAGTTCGATGGCTCTGTCCATAATACTCCAAATGTTATGAACTGGGGAGTGATAACGGCCATCTTGCTGGCCAGTGCATGGTTTGGGGAACACCAAGACAAGCGGTAGAAACACTAAACATGTCCAGGAAGATGTTATCATGATGAAATGAAAGTCCAGGATGGCTTGCAATTACGTGGCGTAGAATTTCGTCGACGTACCGCTGTGATATAAGGGATGACAACCAAAGCGGTCCTGCTATGAAATGAAATGGCACTGCAGTCCATCACTACTGTTCATTGGACCCTATGGCAGGGGTAAAATACAGGGAGCGAAAGGCTATTTACAATTTGTACAGAAACCAGATGGCAGTTATAAGAGTTGAGGGACATGAAACGGAAGCAGTGGTTGGGAAGGGAGTGAGACAGGGTTGTAGCCTCTCCCCGATGTTATTCAATCTGTATATTGAGTAAGCAGTAACGGAAACAAAAGAAAAATTCGGAGTAGGTATTAAAATCCATGGAGAAGAAAATAAACTCTTGAGGTTCGCCGATGACATTGTAATTCTGTTGGAGACAGCAAAGGACTTGGAAGAGCAGCTGAACGGAATGGACAGTGTCTTGAAAGGAGGATATAAAATGAACATCAACAAAAGCAAAACGAGGATAATGGAATGTAGTCGAATTGAGTCGGGTGATGCTGCGGGAATTAGATTAGGAAATGAGACACTTAAAGTAGTAAAGGAGTTTTGCTATTTGGGTAGCAAAATAACTGATGATGATCGAAGTAGAGAGGATACAAAATGTAGACTGGCAATGGCAAGGAAAGCGTTTCTGAAGAAGAGATATATGTTAAAATCGAGTATTGATTTAAGTGTCAGGAAGTCGTTTCTGAAAGTATTTGTATGGAGTGTAGCCATGTATGGAAGTGAAACATGGACGATAAATAGTTTAGACAAGAAGAGAATAGAAGCTTTCGAAATGTGGTGCTACAGAAGAATGCTGAAGATTAGATGGGTAGATCACATAACTAATGAGGAGGTATTGAATAGAATTGGGGAGAAGAGGAGTTTGTGGCACAACTTGACTAGAACAAGGGATCGGTTGGTAGGACATGTTCTGAGGCATCAAGGTATCACCATTTTAGTACTGGAGGGCAGCGTGGAGGGTAAAAATCTTAGAGGGAGACCAAGAGATGAATACACTAAGCAGATTCGGAAGGATGTAGGTGCAGTAGGTACTGGGAGATGAAGAGGCTTGCACAGCATAGAGTAGCATGGAGAGCTGCATCAAACCAGTCTCAGGACTGAAGACCACAACAACAACATGGCAGGCGACATTCTTGTTGGTATCCCAGTGCATTATTAGCTTGCTCAATTTGTGAAGCTCTTTGTCTTGAATAAATCATCCAATTTTTCTGAAATTTCCATCATTTGTTTTTCTGTACATGTACAGTCGTGGACAAAACGAGCGAGACCCCTCGCCTTTTCGTAATGCTGATCAGCACAACTTTAAAGTCTGCTACGCAGCATAACAGGCAAGGCGACGAAGTGCTACCAACATACTATGCACAGACGTGAAATTGAAAAACCATTCGAACTTTGTCAGACTGTTTTCAATCACGTGTTAAATACAAGACGTAGCCGGTCGTTGTGACAAAGCGGTTCTAGGCGCTTCAGTCACGAACCGCGCGGCTGCATCAGTCGCAGGTTGGAATCCTACTTCGGGCATGGATGTGTGTGATGTTCTTAGGTTAGGTCGCATAGTTCTTAGAGCCATTTCCTGACCTTTCGCGTAAATTTTCTTTACATAAACGGCCGCATCTTTAGATAACGTTGACATAGAAGCTCAATTTTTTACACCACCATGGGACCGTATACGGCAGAAAGTGCGATACATTTACGCTTATCATGTCTGCCTGTACTCGAGGTAAAAGGATTTTAAGGATTGGGTAGACAGACAGACGGTCAAGAAAGTGAGACTAGTAGGATTCCAGTTTTACCGATTTAGGTGACGAAATCCTAACTACCAAAATAGGTACGACAGTTACTGAAGATGAGGTCCGCATAAATAATTCTCCCTACTCTTTATTCGAAATGTTCTAGTTGCAGTCGATACATCAGCATATTAATCATAGCTATGCTTTCGATCCAAATCATGTTTACAAGAATGCAAATAAAATCCATTTGCCTACACACGTGGTAATTCAGATCCCACTTCGGCTAATGAACGTTTCCTGGCTGTGGTGAGTCTAATGGAGAATTCGAAGCATTGTAGAATACGCTTGGCAGCTATGTCCCCGTTTATTTCCTGGGGTGGTGCAGAATTATCCTACTAAATTTACTCGCTAATAACAATATTTTGTTATTTCGATAAACATCCCGAATGATTGTCACATAAGCGGTGACATAAAGGTAGACAATTTCTTTTTTCAGTCCAGAAAGCTCTATGCAACAGAAACTGTAGATCATTTTGCCATTTTCGTTGCGAAATTGCCGGTTTATTCATGTCTGGGGTAATAATAGAGGGCTGTTAGCCTGGGTTGTCTGCTAGCGTAGTGAAAGGTGTTTGCTAATGTAAGGGAGGTGCGGTTTGTTTTCGGTTCTAATGTCGATGGAGCCAGACAGACTATCAGTAAAGCAATTTTAAGAAATTCTCACTCCCCCAATACGTTTTATTGCTACCTTTATTCTGTACCAGCGCCCTGTGCATATCAATATGAAACTCTTGTAGAATTTCGTACCTGTTACTGCCTACTTTTTCCGCTTATGTCAATAACTGAATTGACTTAAGTGTGGCACTGAATGATTTTTAACTGAATTTCGTTATGAGTCTTCCCGCATTGCTAAATTTGCACACCTTCATGGTAGGTCAGCAACGGTAATCCAGTATGACTGGTCTGAACGTTGACACAGACCGTTTCGCGGCCGAATGCGCATAATATTTTGCTAATTCGCAACGATATGGGGTAAAATGGTTCAAATGGCTCTGAGCACTATGGGACTTAACATCAGAGGTCATCAGTCCCCTAGAACTTAGAACTACTTAAACCTAACTAACCTAAGAACATCACACACATCCATGCCCGAGGCAGGATTCGAACCTGCGACCGTAGCAGTCGCGCGGTTCCGGACTGAAGCGCCTAGAACCGCTTGGCCACCGCGGCCGGCGATATGGGGTACTTTGTCTTACTAAAACAGTTATGTTATCTCTAGAAGCTGAAATTCAATTTTATTAGTACAGTTCATACTAATTAGCGTTTCTTCTTTCATTTATATCTTATATTTACGTGTCATGTTTAACAGACTAATCAGCATTAATATAGTCTTACACATGATTGAAAACAGTCTGACAAAGTTCGGATGGTTTTCAATTTCTCACCTGTGCATAGTATGTTGGTAGCACTTCGTCGCCTTGCCTGTTATGTTGTGTATCAGACTTTAAAGCTGTGCGAATCAGCATAACGAAAAGGCGAGGGGTCTCGCTCGTTTTGTCCACGATTGTACACCACATCTACGTCTTCGTAGTGAATCTTTTTTTTTTTTTGTCTTAGAGTACGATTAAATATCTCAGTATGTCATATCCCATGAAAATGTCATGTCTTCACTGGTCATCTGGGCTCAGTTCGAAGCAGGACTCACCACTGAAGACAATTCTACTCCAGTCAATGAGACTGCAGCCGAAGACGTGTCTGGAGACGCCCTCAACAGCGGTGGGATACTGCCAGTTCGCACCTAGATACACAAAGTTTTGAATGATATTCCCATTTGTCATCTGACACAGTAGTTTAGAACTTTTTTTGTAGGTTCATTGCTATTCACCCCTTTGCTTTCCTGAACAGTACAAATGCAGACTTCCACACCACTGTCTTTGACAAGTCATCCATCATTGGCCAAAATGTGTCACAGTGAAGGATGAGTGTGTAGCGAACAACTAACACCATCATCACGTTTTATGCTCAAGGATTCATATTTTTCGAGGTGATAATTAATAACAGTGACTAACATAGTGTTCTACTGGTCTTGTATGCCTTCGCTTCTGTTTTGCTCTTTTCTGCTGACGGGTAAGCCTGCGAGCCGAAAGTATAAGTGAAAAATTTTGCACAATGGATTTTATAACGATAATTTGTCGCTCTGACACTTATACGCTCTCCAGAAGGCTAAGCTTATCCTTTGCTCTGTATGTGACATCAACTAGTCATATGCAAATCTGGTTGGTTTCTAACCATATCCTCAGTATATGCTAGAATGTTCAGATGTGCTGACCTACAAACACTGCCTCCACCAGTTGGGGTTGCAAACATGACATACACAAATAAGGAGATAACAAAATGACAAAGGAAAGTACTAGCTATGAAATGATACACTCAGTAGTGTTAAATTCTTTACTCTTCTGCAATTTACTCTATACAAGATTACACAGTACGAGCAACATTTTAGTTCTGCCTATTCACATTTCGTAATCGCTCTGTCTGGCACTGTCCAGTGATATATTCGCGGTCGTTAATTCAAGCTCAGAATACTGACATCAGCTATGGCAATAGCAATTATATTTAGAACTACACTCGCGACTAGCAACGTGAAGCCTCAGCATAGAACGAAATAGATACGTGATCAGCAATTTACTTTAATTCCCTAACCGCCGTTGCAAATGCACGACCACTACAGTGATCTAACGCTTATCGCTGCAAATGTTCTCGCCTCAGCGAGTTAACCTAAATTCTACCTCACCAAAAGCTTCCATAGGCACCTCCACGGCTGCCATGGAACACCAAACGATCCTCAGGCTCTCGCTACAAGTACTCTGTCCCAGTAACGAGGTTGCACACCTCGCCAAGACCAACCTCTCTCCTCGACCCCCCAGGAACAAGTGTTTCACAGTCGCTACGCTTTTTCGTAGCTCCTGTTCTTTTTTCTTCCCCCCTTTAATGTGCTTGGCCAATCATGTTGCTGGAAGGCGTTCGTTTCCGAGCGCCAACCAATCTCAGTTTTGCAGCCAACCGAAGCTTCTAGAAGCTTCCAGACTGTTTCAGAAGCTTCCGCTCCGGCCGTTGGTAAAACCACCAACACGCCGCCACGCGTTTTGTGAGCGAGCCCCTGTGTCTTCTCCTTGTCCTCGGCCACGTGGCTCCCGCTAAGCCGTGGTCCGCCCGCCTGGGGTTTCCAGAAGCTTACGGGCGCTGTTGTCTTCAGCTCTCAGGCCTGCCTAGCCCGCTTGTGTATTTCCCATTCCCTTTCAGCTTCCGTCTCCGTCCGCTTCACTGTCGCCCAACGTGCAGATATTCTGCTACAAATTAAGATCCCTAGCCGATGTCAGTATCGTTTATGGTCTCCTGTCTCGATGTTTATACTATTAAAGGGTCTTCTTTCCGGAGTGGTCGTTGTAATGTGGCTCAAACTGATGCCACCTTACAAAATGATACCACCTTACAGTCTCAATAAACAAAGCTGAACATGTGGCAGACATTGTCCAACCTCGCAGCCACGTCATGTGACGGTGGTTCATTGGCGTTCCTAGTACGTGCGACTTTTTGTACAGACACTCTATGTTACCCTTTTTTGTTGCAGGAGACGCTGCGGCTGTTCCCAACAGCGCCTGCCGCGCCATACGTGGTGACTGAGGACATCCCCCTGGCAGGGGGTCGGTATGTGGCGCCGCGTGGCAGCACCGCGATGGTCGCCTACTACCTGTTGCACCGCCAACCCCAGCTGTTTCCAGACCCGCACAAGTTCGACCCCAGTCGTTTCCTGGAGGGTGGCAGCGCGACAAACAGGAAACCCTACAGCTACGTGCCGTTTGGTGTCGGCCCTCGCAAATGCGTGGGAGGCCGGTATGCAACTTTGCAAATTAAAACTGTACTGTCAACGGTGCTGCGGCGTTATCATATACTGCCTGGATCCAGCAGAAAGGACCTAGAAGAGAGTGTATTTTCCATAGCACTCTTTCCACTCACTGGCTATAGAGTTACTTTTGTCCCACGAGACAACATACCTTCGAGTTCTCCGTGAAACATTTCTGCAGTGGGAAATTAAATGTCAGCAATCTTTCTACAAAGCTTTAGCTGTTACTTGGGTATTTTTGCTGAGAATTCCCGTTACAATAATGACAAGTGAAGTTAGTTAATTCCATATTCCAAGGATTATATCGTCTTTGAAGAAACAGTATCATGTAAATGACTTTTCCGGATTTCAGTCGGTTGATCTATTTCATACTGTTACTGCGGGACTAACAAATTTTCAAATACGTGCAATGAAAGTGAAGCTGAAAGTCAAATGAGGTAAAAAGAGACGTTTACTCCACATAAGTGCAAAAGAATAGAGCAATTCTGGATGGGAGGAGCTCCATAAGGCTGTTCGCAGATATTGCTGTCGTCTATAGGGAGATGGATACGCTGGAAGACTGTAGCGAATAGCAGAAAGGCCTGCACACAGAGTATCGAACATGGTGGAGTGATTGGTAGCTGTCAATCACTCTCAGAAAAGAATCTCCACTTTCATACGCTGCTATCAATGAGTACCGATTTCTTTCTTGATTGAAACACTGTCTTGTGCCGTGCTGTATATTCTCATCAATCGAAAGCTTCACCAGAGGTCTACTTTTAAACTCCAAGAGAAATATAACTATAAAAGGTGCTGTCATTTATGCGCTTCTGAATTCATGTGGCAAATTGGTAGAGTCAGTTACACGGTGTTTTTTCTTCAACGACGATATTCAGAATAAATGTTATGATATGAAACATCTTACTTGACCAAAAGATAACACACAGAATTTAAAAAAATATGTGGATACATGCTGGTCATATACAGGTTTATATCTGACTACACATTTCTATTGAAGAATAAGTTTTTAAAAAAAAACAACTTTACATTTGAAAATACCGCTTCTGCCTGTGAGACATTTTATTTCCGTAGGTAGATTCTCCATGTTTTATAATTAAGTATTTTTTAAAGTTAGATTCGCTAGAGGGAAGTGTATATAAGTTTTCCTTTTACTATTTGTGAATATCTCTATTACTCTCAAGCTGCAATGGACTGATAAAATCAATTTTCAAAAGTGAATAAATCTGCTATAATTCTCTGGTTAATATTCTTAATTGCTAAATAGATCGTTAGACGCTACGTGTAGGTAAACCCCATAAATAATTCTAATTACTATCTTCTATGCAATGAACACTTTTTAAGTGAGCAATTGCTCCACAATGCTATCGTGTAGGACATTAGTGAATTAAAATTTGCAGTAGCATCTGAATCTTAACGTTTGAGTCTGCTACATTATCGTTCCTGAACCGTAAATTTACTTTCAAAATCTTTTCTTAAAGAATTTACTTTATTTACTAGCGATTCATCAAGAACATTATCACATTTAATCACACTACGTGAGCGTGGAAGCAGTTGCCAGGAAGTAACTAATGGAAAATGAAATTACTTTTAACAAATGTTAATTTTATTCCTAAAAGCTTTTTCAAAACAGATATAAAATTATAAGCAAAAAAGCACCCTCGAAATACCAAGTTACAATTTCATTTAGAGGCCGAAAGAACAATATTAACAGTATGAGCCTTCGAGCTGAGAAGCTCGCCTGCTCCCTTTCAACACGGCCGTAGTCATGGCCGCTCACAACAACCTCTGAAAGAGTACACTGGAGCAAATCTGCAACACACTTTAAACTAAAAAAATTTTTTGACAACTCACAGAAACACATAAACTATGCACCCCGTAAGAGGGATGGAAATGGTACAACACTCAAATTATTTGCCACCGAAAGTGCAATTTGTCTTTTTTTTTTTTTTTTTTTTTTTAAGGACTCTTACAGTGGAAGGGTGGCAACCTTATAACCTAAAATGACTATTTAAATAAAACCCATAAACTGCAGACTTACATAAAATGTACAACATGCTCTACATTACACATATACCACCTCGCAAGATGATAGGCAAGATAAAAACATATTTCAAGAATTCGGCCTTTAAGCAATAAGTTCGTTAACACCGAATCCGACAAACATGACAGAGGCAGCTATTAACGTATGGCAGATTAACGGGGGGGGGGGGGGGGGTTACTAAACAACCCGAACCGCAGATTGCTCTAAACCTCCCCAGTTCCACAAGGGAATTCGGCCGTTACACTTCAAGCAATAAATTCGTTAAAACGGAATCCGACAAGCATGACAGAGGCAGCTATTAACGTATGGCAGATTGACAGGGAGATTACCGAACAACCCGAACCTCAGTTTGCTCTAACCCACCCCTACTCCACAAGGGAAAAACGGACCACACAATTCATAATAAATAACCACCTTCCCGCGGGTGGGCAAACGGAGAAGAATGGTGGGACGACCCCAAAACAAAGCGGCTGGTGACCTCACCAAGAAAACAAGTGGAATTTAACAAGTAAATGAAACAACATATCTCCAGTCACTTAACTTCTAATAAACTGCCATTTCTGGCGAAGACCTGGTGCAGCACCCCCAACGCTCTCCCTTAACCGTCCGCTGCCAGCCGCTTCAACGGACGCAGGAAGGCGCGCCGATCTCCCGTCTCACGGCGTCGCAGCTCGCTCCGGCCAGCCCGATGTCGTGGTTTCGCTCCTGTTGCTCTCGTGTGAACCGCGAAGCCACTACCCCTTTCTATGCGGCGCTGCCCACTGGACTCTCGTGGGGACCTCACATGCGCCGACGCTCAAGGCGGACAAGTCATCTCGTGTCTCAGTGCGCGACCGACCAACCGACCGATCCAACCGCCAATGACCGTTGCCCGAGCAACTCGAGCAGACTGGCGGCCTAACGCGCAGACTCAGATGCAGGAACTCAGCCCCGACCGGCCGACCACTAGCTGAGTTCTGTTACTGGCCCAGTGGCAAGACTCTCATTTTCTGGCTTTAAAGTTTGATCCAAACGACAGACATACTAGCACTCCGACGACAGACAGACACTAACTGCCGCACAAATGCAAACGAGAGACAGACCAGCAACTGGTGACGCGGGACTGATCTAGCCTTACTCCGACTGACTGGTTCCCCAGACGAGCTCATCGCGCCCCTTAAATGCACGTGAACAGGCAACCTTTCCCCTTTCACACCAGGGGGAGACACCAAAGCTGCGATTGCCACAGTGGCGCCACCGCCAGAAACGGGGGGCGACTGCTTCACACAACGCGCTGCGGCGCGCTCTTCAAAACAGCAAATTTTACCACGGCTCAGTTCCAGTCTAAGTTGACAACAGTATGTACATACAACAATTTTGACCTGTTAGTCCTATTTATAATTTTTTGTTGGCGCAATACATTAATTGGAGGTAGGGTGTTTTAAACACCATAAAACCGCGTGAGGTGTGTTTGTTCTAAATTTAAAGCTACTCCATTTCTGCAAAGATTGCTAGAAACTTCAACAAAACCGTAATTTACTATGATCGCTGTTAATGCATCTTCGCTCAACTTGACAGTAATGCTTTTAACATCTGCAAAAAGGACTAACTCTGCCTCCTCTCAAATAAAAGGATAGATCACTGACATACATGATGTGTCAAACATGTCTTTTTCTTTACTACCATTTGTCTATATTAAACTGGTCCTTGTGTATAGGTACTACTGATGAATGAGAAACCTTCCAGACACTTTGCTGTAACTGCATTAGCAAAACAGCTAATGAATACTGGACATAAAAACCAAAAGATTATAATAAATAGCAAGAGTAAAATAAACAATATTTCGTTGACACCCAGCCTGGTGCAAACTTCTTTATTTAACGACATTTTGGCTGAAAGTGAAATTCATTAGTTCCCGTATGTTATGACTAGGTCACCAGGAGCGTGACAACTCTAATAATACAAGAAATTAGGTAAACTTTGCTCATTAATATAATATTACTAAGACCTTTAGCATAACTTCAGAACAATAGAGGAGAATGTTGTACCTGAAGGATAGTGCACCTAGGAAAACATGATGTTTCTGATTGGTGTTTCAGTCTAGTGATCGATTTTAGAATTACGTGAAGGAATGTGGACTAGATACTACCAGAAGGAGTTTCGGGCTTTTCCTACTGTTTTTGGTTTTGTGAGACACGAGGCTGTGTTTTGTACAGCATCTGCAAATATTACAGGTTGTCCCTATTTAAGTACTGCATAATATATTAGAGCTATCTGGGGATATTGTTACTTCCTCGTTTACAGAAGAAAATTTTGCATATTTTTGGAACTAGTTAATAACGTGTGGATGGTTAAGCCACACTTCGTCAGTTGTGCACCATCTTGTACCTTGAAGCGGAAGATCTACGATGGAACGTGTGATATTTACAAATGAACTATGTTTCTTTAACATCTCAATAATTTTCCCTGTGTTGAAAATGGAAATTTGTCATAGCGACCAGTAGCTTCTATTTCAAAATGCTTCAACTGTTTTTTTACATTACTTCTTCTTAATTTGATTTCACTTACTGATAATTGATATGTATATCAGTAATAATGTAACACATACACTATGATACTCAATACTGACAAGATTTTTTCGACTGCAGCGCACATAAATTTGACTAGACTAGTTGTTCCTAGACATATGCTGTGGCCCCTCTATACGAACCTCTTATTGTTTCAAGAGAGAATTTCCATTTTTTAAAGTAATTTTATGTGGTTATAATGAAAATGAATATAGCTTACAGTGATATAATTTATGTACAGTTCTGTGTTCGTCAAAGGGTAACAACACATTAAGGAGCCAGTACTCCTAGTTTGTTTCCTTTTTCATGTTATATTGCCATATGCTACAATGAAACACTCATTGCTACCATTGTTCTGATTGAGATCGCATCTCATAGCACTTCTTTACTGATGAATGTAAGTTTCTTGTTATGATTGGAATAACAATAATTGAAAAGACTTATTTAACTTACTTTATTTAATTCTCCATCGTTTTATTATCCTGAAGAATTGATGTTAAATGTGACACCTGTGGCTGTTCTAGTGGAAGCTACTCTGGATTTTTATAACACAGTTAACTTATTTTCATTTTTAAAAGCTATTTCTTGTATCAGCCGTTTATCAGAACCTGAACATGGTTTTGTTACTTTGGAGTTCGATGCTTTCATTGGGTCATGCGGTCTGGACTAATTTTCAGTAATTATGCTACTCAGTATCTTTTGCTTGAGCATAAAAATCAGTTTATGGAATTAAATCAAAATAAGAGTTAAAATGAATTTCCTACATGCAGTCTTTGCTGACAATTCAGTGGTTGATTCAGATATTGTTTAACTCAGATAATCATTTTCTCGGTTACAACGAATTTATAACTGATCCTCACGAAATATTACTGCAATCCGGCGAGATAAAGATTTCATTACATTCTCGTTGTAAAATAAAGTCAAATATTAATATCGTTCAGTTACAATGATCATATTGTGGAAAAGTTTTCGGAAGCAATTTCTGTAATGTGAGAAAAAGAGCGCATCACACATAAATTGAGTGCTATGATTTCAAAATGGAATAAGAATACATATTAAACTTATGGTATAAGGCCGAATTCTGAAAAGTGTTTCAAGACACAATACTCTCCCTTACTAAAAACTTCAACATGTTTAATACGCTTCTAGTAACAACACTTATGTGTCACAATAAACCTACTCAAGGGCATACTAGACATCACACTTCTCCTCTCCAGAATTTCGCAGTCTTTATGCCCTTTATGGTGGCACTTAAAACATCCTCTTGGGTATAGGACTCGTCCATGCTTTAGCATTCTAGTAGGTGGGGGTAATTAAGAGTCTGGACTGCTCCGCAACTGCACGTAACCTCATCTTCATAACCCATGAGACGAAATTTGTTCTGCACCTTCACATTCCCACTGATAACCTACTGAGACTCCTGTTCTTATCTACGTTTATCCAAGCTGTGCAGCTAATTTCTTCCCTTGGAGTGAAGACTTTTTGATTAGGATCACTTACTTGCCACAGAGAAACATGTCTAAGATGTAACTGGGTGTCTAATGGTAAGGTTCGCTGCAAAAATACTTACATCTGGGCCTGCAGCTTTGTTACTTTTCATTAGCTTTATGGCACTTATGGTACCAACTCTGTCCTTGTAAACAGTAAACTCGAAAAGTTATATTCCTCTGTGTATCGCGAGGGTTTGTTACTTTGTGATTTCTTCTCTATTTTACCTTTAATAAGTAGTTAGTTAGCTATTTCATTTGGCATTAGTAAGGTGAATACCTCTTGTGCTTATTTAGGTTCATTGCTTAATGGGTCCCCAAAAGCTCAACATTCATTGCACGATAATATTACGTCACTGTATTGCGTGAAAGTGCAAGGCCAAGTATGGCACAGTATTATTGCCCGATATTTAAACCAGGGACGCTTCAGTTGGAATTCTGCCTTCGGCTCTCGATCATGTGGAGCTCTTACTATGCATTGCGGCTTAGTCACTTCCCTTGCAAAACACAAGTAGAAGTTGCGCACAACGGACGAAATAATTCTCAAACGCTTCCAGTAACATTTCAATAGACGAGGGGCCGGCCGCGGTGGTCTCGCGGTTCTAGGCGCGCAGTCCGGAACCGTGCGACTGCTACGGTCACAGGTTCGAATCCTGCCTCGGGCATGGATGTGTGTGATGTCCTTAGGTTAGTTAGGTTTAAGTAGTTCTAAGTTCTAGGGGACTGATGACCACAGCAGTTGAGTCCCATAGTGCTCAGAGCCATTTGAACCAATAGACGAGGGGCTCATTCATTGCTGCATAGATCCGTGAATAACAACAACTAATTGCAAATTAAACAAGTGAACTGCGTAATTTATCGTGTATATGTACTGTTTTCTATGTACTTCTCTAATGTAACAACTGTTGCAAACAACGTAAAACAACATAACCTTATGTACAAGGTGTAACAACTGTCGCAAAAAAAAAAAAAATATGAGATTTTAATTCTGCAGCGGAGTGTGCGCTGATATGAAACTTCCTGGCAGATTAAAACTGTGTGCCGGACCGAGACTCGAACTCGGGACCTTTGCCTTTCGCGGGCAAGTGCTCTACCAACTGAGCTACCCAAGCACGACTCACGCCCCGTCCTCACAGCTTTACTTCTGCCAGTACCTCGCCTCCTACCTTCCAAACTTTACAGAAGCTCTCCTGCGAACCCTGCAGATCTGTGAGGACGGGGCGTGAGTCGTGCTAGGGTAGCTCAGTTGGTAGAGCACTTGTCCGCGAAAGGCAAAGGTCCCGAGTTCGAGTCTCGGTCCGGCACACAGTTTTAATCTGCCGGGAAGTTTCAAAAAAAAGATATGTTTACTCACTGGACAGATGCCCTGATCTTATTTGGTATTTCTGAAAACTGTAGCCAGAAAAATAAATATTTCTGCTTACTGTAGCCAGTATTACCTGAACAGTCATTTCTCAAAGTCCTGCGTGATGCTTTAATATACATCCTCCAGCACACTCCCTGATCTTTTGTCGTCTGAATGAATGGGAACAAGTAACCGAAGTGCCTGTTTATAAGTAACACAGTTCAAATATGGTTCAAATGGCTGTGAGCACTAGGGGACTTATCTTCTGAGGCCATCAGTCTCCTAGAACTTAGAACTACTTAAACCTAACTAACCTAAGGTCATCACACACACCCATTCCCGAGGCAGGACTCGAACCTGCGACCGTAGCGGTCGCTCGGTTCCAGACTGTAGCACCTAGAACCGCTCGGCCACACCGGCAGGCAGTAACACAGTTAAACTGTTTATTAACAAAGCAATACAGGCAACCAAAAGCTTATTATTGATAGGTGTCTATGACATGTCGTTTAGAACCTCTTACTTCTAACTTTTTCCGCTGTAGATTTTGAAACTGCGTCGTCGAATCTGATACCTTTAGCTAAACTATTTTCGATTTATTCTGTACTTGGCCAAGTGGTGTAACAAGTCAGAACTGAAACAAATACTTTGCAATAAACACCTTTTGATTATTCAACATGAATTAAACACAGCACAGCTTCTGAGGACGAATTACACACAACTTGGATGCAACCACAATTTCAAACCTCGATTATGCCTAAGAGGTGCTCATTGTCACGAAGTGCACGAACGTTGCTGTGAGCAATGAGCAGGAGCAGAGAGCGCCAAGGAGAAGTAAACGACAAGATCCTATGAGGCTGGGAGCTCGTGGGCAGTCAACATGCAGATCCTGATAAGCAGCGCACTCGGGACCAGTAATGGAAGTCCACAGTCAGTGCTCACAACGAGGGCGAGACGACACCTTCTGGCAGATGCTGGTGTTGGCTTGGTAGCGGAGACCCGACGCAACTGATGGTCAGTCTGGAACCTGGAGAGCAACTGACTCTCGAGGAGCCGAGCAGTGACCCAAGTACCCACATGCAGAAGATTGCAAGCGTAGTCTCACGTGGACAATTAGCTGCACTGGGGCAAATAGGTGCCTGCGACTGCAGGGCTGTTTACCGTGACCTACACGTCACACACCACATACCACCTACACCACAGCTGAAGACGTCTTGGCAGTAAACAGATCAGCGGCTCTTCTGCTGATGAACAACCTCCAACCTGAGGCAGAGGCCTTACCTGAAAGCACACCACGAGTGTGGTGGCCTAATATGTAGGAGTACAGTCCTGCATACACCACAGCCCCCACCATTAAAGAGGCAGTGCAACCATCTTAGAGAAGTGCAACACCCACAGAAGAAGCACAATCTACATCTACATCTACATCTACATCCGTACTCCGCAAGCCACCTGACGGTGTGTGGCGGAGGGTACCCTGAGTACCTCTATCGGTTCTCCCTTCTATTCCAGTCTCGTATTGTTCGTGGAAAGAAGGATTGTCGGTATGCCTCTGTGTGGGCTCTAATCTCTCTGATTTTATCCTCATGGTCTCTTCGCGAGATATACGTAGGAGCAATATACTGCTTGACTCTTCGGTGAAGGTATGTTCTCGAACCTTTAACAAAAGCCCGTACCGGGCTACTGAGCGTCTCTCCTGCAGAGTCTTCCACTGAAGTTTATCATCTCCGTAACGCTTTGGCGATTACTAAATGATCCTGTAACGAAGCGCGCTGCCCTCCGTTGGATCTTCTCTATCTCTTCTATCAACCCTATCTGGTACGGATCCCACACTGCTGAGCAGTATTCAAGCAGTGGGCGAACAAGCGTACTGTAACCTACTTCCTTTGTTTTTGGATTGCACTTCCTTAGGATTCTTCCAATGAATCTCAGTCTGGCATCTGCTTTACCGACCGACAATGCAGCCACCAGAGCAGACTGCCCCAACAATGAAGCTATAGCACAAGCAGCATGTGTCTGTGAAGCTACCAAGAGGTTGCTGATTACTGTAACACAACCTTGTATGCCTAAGATCATTGAACACGCCCAAAACACAAATCACATATACACTACTGGTCATTAAAATTGCTACACCAAGAAGAAATGCAGATGATAAACGGGTATTCATTGGAAAATATATTATACTAGAACTGACATTTGATTACATTTTCACGCAGTTTTTGTGCATAGATCCTGAGAAATCAGTACCCAGGGCAACCACCTCTGGCCTTATTAACAGCCTTGATACGCCTGGGCAAACAGAGCTTCGATGGCGTGTACAGGTACAGCTGCCCATGCAGCTTCAACACGATACCATAGTTCATCAAGAGTAGTGACTGGCGTATTGTGACGAGCCAGTTGCTCGGCCACCATTGACCAGACGTTTTTAATTGGTGAGAGATCTGGAGAATGTGCTGGCCAGGGCAGCGGTCGAACATTTTCTGTATCCAGAAAGGCCCGTACAGGACCTGCAACATGTGGTCGTGCATTATCCTGCTGAAATGTAGGGTTTCGCAGGGATCTAATGAAGGGTAGAGCCACGGGTCGTAACACATCTGAAATGAAACGTCCACTGTTCAAAGTGCCATCAATGCGAACAAGAGGTGACTGAGACGTGTAACCAATGGTACCCCATACCATCACCCCGGGTGATACGCCAGTATGGCAATGACGAATACACGCTTCCAATGTGCGTTCACCACGATGTCGCCAAACACGGATGCGACAATCATGATGCTGTAAACAGAACCTGGATTCATCCGAAAAAATGACGTTTTGCCATTCGGGCAGCCAGGTTCGTCATCGAGGACACCATCGCAGGCGCTCCTGTCTGTGATGCAGCGTCAAGGGTAACCGCAGCCACGGTCTCCGAGCTGATAGTCCATGCTGCTGCAAACGTCGTCGAACTGTTCGTGCAGATGATTGTTCTCTTGCAAACGTCCCCATCTGTTGACTCAGGAATCGAGACGTGGCTGCACGATCCGTTACAGCCATGCGGATAAGATGCCTGTCATCTCGACTGCTAGTGATACGAGGCCGTTGGGATCCAGCACGGCGTTCCGTATTACCCTCCTGAACCCACCGTTTCCATATGCTGCTAACAGTCATTGGATCTCGACCAACGCGAGCAGCAATGTCGCGATACGATAAACCGCAATCGCGATAGGCTAAAATCCGACCTTTATCAAAGTCGGAAACGTGATGGTACGCATTTCTCCCCCTTACACGAGGCATCACAACAACGTTTCAGCAGGCAACGCCGGTCAACTGCTGTTTGTGTATCAGAAATCGGTTGGAAACTTTCCTCATGTCAGCACGTTGTAGGTGTCGCCACCGGCGCCAACCTTGTGTGAATGCTCTCAAAAGCTAATCATTTGCATATCACAGCATCTTCTTCCTGTCGGTTAAATTTCGCGTCTGTAGCACGTCATCTTCGTGGTGTAGCAATTTTAATGGCCAGTAGTGTAGATACCATCCCACGGGCGTCATAGCAATGGTATTGCAAGTGTCCGTGAGACACTGACAGTGGTCGTGCAAGATCTGATGGACCCAGTGAAGATCGCCCACTGGGATACACCTCCAGCAGCTCGCTACTTCGATCGCCCTCTGCCGCCACAATATAGAGGAGTAGGCAGCAACGGCTCAATCCGCTCAAGCGCGGAGCCACGTCGCTACGTGCATATGGGGACGGCAGCCGCCGCCGCAGTTGACAGAGAAGTCTGCGCTCAGGCAGGGCAGAGCTGGCGCCGACAAGAAGGCGGATTGTGACAGGGCCAGCGATGACTGGGCAGGCGCAGAAAGGGTCAATGATGAGAGGGTCAGCATCCAGTAGTGTCAAGCGCAAGTGCAGGGCCAGTAGCAGAGGGGATGGCCAGGGTGGCCGAGCGGTTCTAGGCCCTCAGTCCGGAACTGCGCGACTGCTACGGTCGCAGGTTCGAATCCTGCCTCGGGCATGGATGTGTGTGATGTCCTTAGGTTAGTTAGGTTTAAGTAGTTCTAAGTTCTATGGGACTGATGACCTCAGATGTTAAGTTGGTTGGTTGGTTGGGGAAGGAGACCAGACAGCGTGGTCATCGGTCTCATCGCATCAGTTAAGGATGGGGAAGGAATTCGGCCGTGCCCTTTCAGAGGAACCATCCCGGTATTTGCCTGGAGTGATTTAGGGAAATCACGGAAAACCTAAATCAGGATGGCCGGACGCGGGATTGAACCGTCGTCCTCCCGAATGCGAGTCTAGTGTCTAACCACTACGCCACCTCGCTCGGTTGATGTTAAGTCCCATAGTGCTCAGAGACATTTGAAGTAGCAGAGGGATTTCCGCCATAGAACTCTATGAACTAGGAACCGAGTGCTGCACAGCGTGACAACATACCAAGAGGGCCCCGCTTGCCAAACACAAACCTCTTGGACACCCAATTCGGCAACTGTTTATAAAGAAATGAAACGTATTCGCAGTTTCGAATATACAGGGCGGTCCATTGATCGTGACCGGGCCAAATATCTCACGAAATAAGTGTCAAACTAAAAAACTAGAAAGAACGAAACTTGTCTAGCTTGAAGGGGCAAAGCAGATGGCGCTATGGTCGGCCCGCTAGATGGCGCTGCCATAGGTCAAACGGATATCAATTGCGTTTTTTAAAATAGGAACCCCCATTTTTTATTACATATTTGTGTAGTACGTAAAGAAATATGAATGTTTTAGTTGGACCACTTTTTTCGCTTTGTGATAGATGCCGCTGTAATAGTCACAAAAGTATGGCTCACAAGACGAACAGTTGGTAACAGGTAGGTTTTTTAAATTAAAATACACAACGTAGGTACGTTTGAACATTTTATTTCGGTTCTTCCAATGTGATACATGTACCTTTGTGAACTTATCACTTCTGAGAACGCATGCTGTTACAGCGTGATTACCTGTAAATACCACATTAATGCAATAAATGCTCAAAATGATGTCCGTCAACCTCAATGCATTTAGCAATACGTGTAACGACATTCCTGTCAACAGAGAGTAGTTCGCCTTCCGTAATGTTCGCACATGCATTGACAATGCGCTGACGCAGGTTGTCAGGCGTTGTCGGTGGATCACGATAGCAAATATCCTTCAACTTTCCCCACAGAAAGAAATCCGGGGACGTCAGATCCGGTGAACGTGCTGGCCATGGTATGGTACTTCGACGACCAATCCACCTGTCATGAAACATGCTATTCAATACCGCTTCAACCGCACGCGAGCTATGTGCCGGACATCCATAATGTTGGAAGTACATCAACATTCTGTCGTGCAGTGAAACATCTTGTAGTAACATCGGTAGAACATAACGTAGGAAATCAGCATACATTCCACCATTTAGATTGCCATCGATAAAATGGGGGCCAATTACCCTTCCTCCCATAATGCCGCACCATACATTAACCCGCTAAGGTCGCTGATGTTCTACTTGTCGCAGCCATCGTGGATTTTCCGTTGCCCATTAGTGCATATTATGCCGGTTTACGTTACCGCTGTTGGTGAATGACGCTTCGTCGCTAAATAGAACGCGCGCAAAAAAATCTGTCATCGTCCCGTAATTTCTCTTGTGCCCAGTGGCAGAACTGTACACGACGTTCAAAGTCGTCGCCATGCAATTCCTGGTGCATAGAAATATGGTACGGGTGCAATCGATGTTGATGTAGCATTCTCAACACCGACGTTTTCTGAGAATCCCGATTCTCGCGCAATTTGTCTGCTACTGATGTGCGGATTAGCCGCGACAGCAGCTAAAACACCTACTTGGGGATCATCATTTGTTGCAGGTCGTGCTTGACGTTTCACATGTGGCTGAACACTTCCTGCTTCCTTAAATAACGTAACTATCCGTCGAACGGTTCGTACACTTGGATGATGTCGTCCAGGATACCGAGCAGCATACATAGCACACGCCCGTTGGGCATTTTGGTCACAATAGCCATACATCAACACGATATCGACCTTTTCCGTAAGTGGTAAACGGTCTATTTTAACACGGGTAATGTATCACGAAGCAAATACCGTGGAATGTTACGTGATACCACGTACTTATACGTTGTGACTATTACAGCGCCATCAATCACAAAGCGAAAAAAGTGGTCCAACTAAAACATTCATATTTCTTAATGTACTACTCGAATATGTAATAAAAATGGGGGGTTCCTATTTAAAAACCGCAGTTGATATCCGTTTGATCTATGGCAGCGCCATCTAGCGGGCCAACCATAGCGCCATGTGGTTTCCCCATTCAAACTAGACGAGTTTCGTTCTTTGTAGGTTTTTCGTTTGATGCTTATTTCGTGAGATATTTGGCCCGGTCACTATCAATGGACCACCCTGTACACAACCATCAGTTGTGCAATGGAATGATGAAAGTGAAAATTTGTGCTGTACTGGGATATGAACCTAGATTTTGCGCTTATCTCATTGGTTGCGTTATCATTAGAGTATCAGAGCACATTTCACAGACAGACCCAAACTTGCATATGTCATCAACCATGTGTCTATTACCTGCACTCGGACATCCATTATGTATGTCCCTACACAGGTGAGACATTTTAATTCAAACTCGCTTGCTCACTGTTGGCAGATAAATACGATATCGTAGTGATAACTGTTGTTCAGAGGTACGACACACGCACTCCAATATCGTGTGTATAAACACGCTCACTCGAACACTATGGGGAAGACAATTCATAATTAACCAAGAAACTGGTACACTCACGGCTTGCCTGGAGGCGCCTGTCGCTACAAAAATGCAGTCTAACTATTCGACTAATAAGTCATAGTCTGTCTCTTTCAGACTAGAGTCTGGGACAAGCAACAACATAAACTAAAGGAAGTCAGCTCGGCGCTGCATATAAATGCTGTATACTATGAAGCGCATCTCCAGTTGTTAACGGTATATAGCCCAGTTCTCTTTCTGGCCGTCAAACGCCCGAAATTTCGGTGCAGATGTGGGACCGCCTTCCCAAAACGTGGCCACCGTAATAAGAAGTTGAGTGAGTTCAATTACACTCAGTAGCCGTTTCTAAATTTGCTCTTCCTGTAAATGAAGGGATTCAGTTAAAGCCAGATATGACGATTGGACAGATATGGCAATTAAATAGGAAGCGCAAACCGTGTGTGAAAACAAGCCACCAGCAAACTGGAAATAGAACTTTCAAATCATCAAGTAAGACAGTTCCTCAAACGACAACAGACGAATGGACCACACTGATTATGTAGAAAAGAGAAATGTGACAAACTGGTTGAACGATCTCACATAACCTGAGAAATTTGCACCTTCTTTGCAAAATCAATGCTCGCCGAAAGCTAGACAACCAAAAGTAATTATTTAGAAACTTGAGCACCATTTGCAAAACCATCGTCTACCAAAACCTAGACAACCAAATCGACACACAACTATTGACTCCAAGAAATGAACAGTTCCTGTCCTGTACTTGGTTGGACACACTCGTGTTGTATTAAGGTACTGTTGTGCAGTAGAATAGTAAGTGCAGGAAAA
This sequence comes from Schistocerca nitens, assembly GCF_023898315.1. Taxonomy (NCBI): domain Eukaryota; kingdom Metazoa; phylum Arthropoda; class Insecta; order Orthoptera; family Acrididae; genus Schistocerca; species Schistocerca nitens. The sequence continues at coordinate 910,721,107 of NC_064617.1, forward strand.
CATTTTGTTACAAACCAACGGAGATGGCTAAGGGGGCCCATCTGCCGACTACGCAGTGGTGGCGTATTTTAATGTCAGCATGAGGGGTGCTAGATACAAATAAGAAGTGAGTCTATTTCATGAAAGTAATTGAGAGGCAAGCCAAGAACAGTTCATTCAGCTGTTTGACGACAGTGCGGAGCAGACAGTACGCGTTAGTGAAATGAGGCTAAACGTAGCAACGTCACTTACAAGGAAACACTTGAGTTCGAGGTCGCAAAAGCCCAACGATGTTTACGGCATTCGACGCCCCACGTATTGTCTACGACGCAACCACAATATTGGCTGCTAATGGCCGCAGTGTGAGGAGTGGAGGTACTCAACGGTGAGCACAGCCTGAGGCTAATGGAGCGTAGTTGAACCGCTTATTCCACGAGTAACTCGCAACACAGCTACAGTGCAAATGATATTGATACATAGCAGAGCAACGGCAACGATAAAAAAAAGCAAACATTGCATTATATCTACAACAGTTGCCGAGGTTGACATTTCATCAGCAAGGAACCCAAGGAATTTCGCAGACTGACAAAGAAGCAAATGAAATATAAACGTTTCTGCAAGATGAGTCAGTGAAGTATGTGGTACCGTATACACTGCGGACAATGCACATGAGGATTGCAATGATGACGATACATGCTTAATAAGTGATAGTGATACTGAAACGGGTATCGTGCTGTGTAGTTCATTACCACAGGTCCCGTCTCTGCTGAAAAGTAGTGAAGCACAACTGTTGTCCAAGAGGTGAGTACTAAACATGATTACGTACGCGGAAAATCATCTGCAGCATAGAACGGAAAAAAAATTATGAACAGATTTCAAAAAGTGCGCAGCAATATGACCGTGTAGAGCATAAGAAAAACTACGGACATTCAAGGGAGGACAAGGCGGACTCGTTACAAAAATTGGTGTTTCCGCGTTTCAAGGATGCTCGATGCCGTTTACAGGATGTTCATGACAATGACCTACTACTTAATGCACATCAAATTGCGCGTGACAGTGGTCTCAAGGGAAGCTGGGTATGGTTGCATAATTTCAAACAGATCTACAGAATTGTAAGATTATGAAATTTCAAACAAAGCGTCAATTTGACAATGCGCACAGCCAATTGTAAAATCGGCCCGAAAATTTGTAGATGAGATAAATGAACTTAAGCCATCGTTCAGTAAGGAATTTGTTTTAGACTTCGAACAATCGGGATTTGAAGAGGAAATGTATATGAAGGAACCATGGAAATTAGGGGTACCAAGAGAGTTGTATCAAGCTCAACTAACATCGGTGCCTTAACGCATTCGTATACAATTATGCCGACTGTTGATCTAGATGGAAAATTGGCTGGAAAGTTATTTATTGTGCTGTGAGAAGCTGGACATGCTCTGACCCCCATGATTCTTTCTCTTATGTGTGATCTTGCAAGGGCAACAGGGAATATTTGCGTCACAGCGAGCAGGACTGGGAAAATGGCCATAAGAGAACTACAACTATGGTATGAGCTCAGCTTTTCAGCAATAGCTGGTCAAAATAAGTTGCTCTTGCTTTATTCCTGGTTATGTTTAATAATCATACTCCTTAGAGTAAACTATCTGTCCTGAAAAGTGTGTGACATTGCAGTTCATACCACCTGGAGCAACTGGACAAACTCAGATGTAGGTGTTTGTTTTTTCCGTGCCTATAAAACATATTATTGCGATATCTGCAGCTACGTCATAAATGACAGCCAGTTTCACGACAGACTGTTTCACATTTACTGCGGCGACTACAGCCGTTATGAAACATGGGAAATGTATTCGTAGTTGTGGGTATCAACAACGATCTGCTGCATAATGGAATGACAACAATGAAAACTTGTGCCAGGCCGGGATCTGAACCCAGGTTTCCCACTTACCGTGAGCAGTCGCCTTACCATTCTTTTTTTTAAGTTTTGTTCGATATAGTTCGTTGCGTTTGGTCTGGGCGGACGTCACAAGACATCCGCTCAACTTGATCGTTGATTCCTTAGCTCAGTTTTTTTTTTTTTTTTTCAGAGAGGACCCTCTGACCGAACACGCTGACCTACCGTGCCGGCAACCATTAGGCTATCCGAGGACGACTCGCAACCACAGCCAAACTTCCATATGTCGTCAACCACGCGTCTACAGCCTGCGCTGGTACATCCATTATGTGTATTCCTGTACAAGGGAGACATTTTACTTGAAAGTCACTTGCCCAGTGCTGGCAGATGTATACAATATTGCATTGCCTGTGCTATTCCGAATTACGATGTAATGTTCCTTCAAACATGCATACATGTCCCAAAGGAACAGGCGCTGCAGCGATAATAGCCTTTATGACACGTATTCGCACTTGAGAATATGAACAACTTTCAAGTAAAGCGTCTCCCCTGTACAGAAATATGCATCATGAATGTACGAGTACAGTTTTTGATGCTTGGCTGACGACAAATGGCAGTTTGGGTCCGGCTGGGAGTCCGCTTTCCGCAGCGCTGCGGCGAGGACGTCCTGTTTACGTCCCGTCCGGGCGATCGCGAGTGCCCGTAGTTATTTACTACTTCGTCGCCGCTGGTTTAGAGTCCATCACTGGCGACGTAATAAGGCACTTTCAAACCGACAAACCACCACCAAGAACAGTTTCCAACCCGATCATGCACGGCCGCGAGCTTTTGAAGTGGAACGTTTTCTACGTGATGATGTTAAAATTGTTCCGCAGCACATAATTGGTATCCATCTCTGTATCACGAGCAGTGTTGTCTACGCCAAGTTAGTAAGTAACGAGGTGTGCAACAGAATCGTGAGCGCATATGCGAACGATCGTAAATTCAAAAATTCTGATGGCCATATTGGGGCAGTCTCTATCGATCACGCAGGGCTTGGCCTCCGTACGGTACGAGTCTTCTAACTCCCGTTCGAAGTACCATCGGACGTAGTCATCGCGGCTTTCCAGCCTTACATCAGAGTGGTCAGCCACATTGCCGAAAAATGGACCACCTTTACAACTGCGCTGTCCCCACACCACTGACGAGTTTTATTATTTGCGTAGTTCGGCTCTGCCTTGTTGTTGTTGTTGTCTTCAGTCCTGAGACTGGTTTGATGCAGCTCTCCATGCTATTCTATCCTGTGCAAGGTTCTTCATCTCCCAGTACCTACTGCAGCCTACATCCTTCTGAATCTGCTTAGTGTATTCATCTCTTGGTCTCCCTCTACGATTTTTACCCTCCACGCTGCTCTCCAATACTAAATTGGTGATCCCTCGATGTCTTAGAACATGTCCTACCAACCGATCCCTTCTTCTAGTCAAGTTGTGCCACAAGCTCCTCTTCTCCTCAATTCTATTCAATACCTCCTCATTAGTTATGTGATCTACCCATCTAATATTCAACATTCTTCTGTAGCACCACATTTCGAAAGCTTCTATTCTCTTCTTGTCTAAACTATTTATCGTCCACGTTTCACTTCCATACATGGCTACACTCCATACAAATACTTTCAGAAACGACTTCCTGACACTTAAATCTACACACGATGTTAACAAATTTTTCTTCTTCAGAAACGCTTTCCTTGCCATTACCAGTCTACGTTTTATATCCTCTCTACTTCGACCATCATCAGTTATTTTGCTCCCCAAATAGCAAAACTCCTTTACTACTTTAAGTGTCTGATTTCCTAATCTAACTCCCTCAGCATCACCCAACTTAATTCGAGTACATTCCATTATCCTCGTTTTGCTTTTGTTGATGTTCATCTTATATCCTCCTTTCAAGACACTGTCCATTCCGTTCAACTGCTCTTCCAACTCGAGAGGGTCGTACACTGTCTTGGATCGCTTAGATTTCGCGGAAGTTCAAATGGCACTAAGCACTATGGGACTTAACATTTGAGGTCATCAGTCCCATAGACTTAGAACTACTTAAACCTAACTAACCTAAGGATATCACACAAATCCATGCCCGAGTCAGGATTCGAACCTGCGACCGTAGGATGCACGCGGTTCCGGACTGAAGCGCCTAGAACCGCTCGGCCACAGCGACCGGCTTCCGAAAGTAACTGTCAGTGCGCCGCCCACAATGTTAACAAATCTGCGTGGCAAGTGGTGATAATTATTTTCCACTCTTTTGGCGAGCAATTATTTAGACTATCAGAAGTCAGGGCGATAGACCATTTAATGGGAACTTGCTGTAGAGGTCGCCTCTGAACTAGCAATGAACTGGGGTAAGACCCGGCACACTCGCTCGCCTCTGTATCTGATACAGCGCTTGTTTCGCCACACTTGGACCACTAAAAACACCATGTTCTATAGTGTTTCTGGGCGTATTAGGTGTTCCTATCTCTCGCCATATGGGGATACGTCCAGCACTGTTCAACACGATCGTTTCGGTGGTGTAGGTGTTATGGTAGGGGTAGGCATAATGTTTGCATGGCCGTATTGATCTCCGAACCGTTTAAAGCGCTACACTCACGGTCAACGTTACTGAGACAATATACCCTTACCCCAAGTGCATCTTTTCAGATGTGCTTTCGGCTCTGAGTTCATTTTTTTTCTTTTTATTGGCAAGGCACAATGGCATCAAACAGCGCAGGTGGAGGCGCGCTTGTAATGATAGGATATTCGGCGGGTGGACTGGCCAGCCCGTTGCCCCGGCTTAAATCCCATCGAGCACATGTGGGATGCGTTGGTGAGACGTATTCCAGAACGCCCACATACCCCAACGGCCACTGTTGTCAACAGTGCTGGTGGAGGAATGCAGCGCCCTACCACAAGAACTTCATAGCAACCTTGACAGCAAGTTGCAGAGCACGCAGTGCTGTCTGTGGCGGTCACATACCGTATTAAGAACTGTGTCCCGCCTTTTGTAATGTCCAGGGGACCATCATGAATCGAGGTAACTTCAGAGTAATTATTCCCTTTGAGTAAAAAGTGTCATTTCTGTACGTCTCATTGCGTATTTTTTCGGTTACCTTTCTACTATACTGTAACAGTGCTTTCTATGAATGATGCAAGTTTCATCGGGCTATGTTACTTGGCAGTGATTGTGCATCATATTTTACTGGAAAAAAGAAAAGCATAATTTATTTGAAAAAGAAGAAGGCTTGTATTTTGTTTTTATTTAATTTTTAAAAAAAATTATGTACAATTTCCAAATTTATTTTTCCTTTCGGCATTTCAAGAAACAAATTATTTCATAACATCTATAAGATTAATTTTTCCAGCCCTGTCTTGATGAACATGGAAGAGGAATAGATGATACAAACATTGCAATAAATAGTAAATCAAATATAAATTTAGAAAGGGCAGCTTATCAAATTTTTACTGACATTAATAAGTGGTTCATAGCCAATTCACTGTCATTAAACTTTGAATAGACCCACTATATGCAGTTCATAACTTCCAAGAGATTTCCTTCTGGTATGTGTATAAAATATGATGACATGGAAATAGGAGAAGTTGAGAGTGTAAAATTCTTGGGATTACAACTTGATAATAAATTCAGTTGGGAGAAACATACTAACGAACTGCTAAAGCGCCTAAACAAGTCTGTGTTTGCAATGCGAATGATGTCAGACGTAGGAGATATAAATATTAAAAAACTGGCATATTTTGCTTATTTTCACTCCATTATGTCATATGGTATCATATTTTGGGGTAACTCCACAAACAGAGAAACAATTTTAGAGTACAGGAGCATATAATAAGAGTAATGAGTAGTGTAAATCCAAGAACATCATGTCGTAACCTATTCAAAGACTTGGGCATATTAACCGCAGCTTTTCAGTATATTTATTCCTTAATGAAGTTTGTTGTAAATAATACATCTCTTTTTCCAACTAACTGCTTAGTACACAGGAATAAGAACAATACACATAAAGATTTAAAATCACTTACTTTTCCCCAGAAAGGAGTCCAGTATTCAGCAACGCATATTTTCAATAAGTTATCAACAGCCATTAAGAGTTTAGTTTCAGACAAGGCACAATTTAAACATAATTTAAAAGAAATTTTGGTGGCCAACTCCTTCTGTTCCATCCATGAGTTTCTCAACAAGTGCAGTAGACCATTCTAATGAAAATTTATTACACTTTGATTTTTGACAATACTTGGTTGTAACAGCCGAGTAACTACCTACTGTGTGAATGATGGATGTATAGAAAGCAGATGTAAGTCTTAAGTCTGTAAATAGTGGAAGTTTAATTTTAAATCTTGTACATAATCTGACTGTTCTTAACTGAGGGTCACTGAAATGAATAATTTACTTTAATTTTTAACAATACTTGGTTGTAATACCCAAGAAACAAGCAAATCTCTGAATGGTGGATTTAATGAAAGCAGACATAAGTATTAAACCTGTAAATATTAGAAGTTTAAATTTAATTCATGTACACAATTTTACTGTTCATTGACTGAGGATCATTAAAATTAATGAAACTCAAGTTTTTCTAATCACATTTTTGTAATTTGTTTGTCTGACATGTTCCACACTCAGGAGGATCCCCTCTTTCATGAGTCTATGGAATGAATAATTTAATCTAATCTAAAGTCTCGACTGAGTCAGTGTTGATCTGAGGCAAGTTTTAAGTCGTCTCAAGGCGCTTAATGACATCTCGGAGGATGTTGACGATACTGGAACTGTCAGAATCAGAATGAAGAGGCGAATAACTTCCTGAAAGAGTTCTTTAACCCTGCTGGGTTAAGCAATAAGTTTTCTTCCCGTAGAGGGTACATTACATGGCTGTATACCAGTCATAATGGTTCAAAGCATTTCGAGCTGTGCATGTTAAAATCTGTTGCATGTGGTCCAGGCAATTCTTCCAAATGTCGTGTAGATGGTGGATGTGTTTGGAAGGACGTAATAAGTATCTCTTCAAGATGAGATAGACGCTTTAGATCCTCTTGGTTGAACCTTCGATCAATCTCATTCACAAGGAGATCAAGATTTTCAAACAAATCTTTCCTAAATTTTCATTCTTGACACAATTCTTTTGGAACAGACAGTGTTTCTACGTGTTGCAATTTCGCTGGTATTTTTCTTGGCCGTGAGAGATTTGCGTCTTTCATATTTAGGTTTTTAGAATAATCTTTGGATTTCTCTAACAGCATACCAAATGCTTCCATAGTCCTAAGATTTGCAAGAGCTACTTTTAGAACCTCTACAGAATGTTTCACTCCGGCTGTATTAAAATTTAGATTCTGTTGAGATCTGACCAGTTCCTAACACGGTTCAAACACTTCACTTACTACTGTTATATGAAAAACAGTTTCAAACTTTCGAGCCGCTTCGCATACCCCCGCAGGACTGACGGTCTTTCGTCTCTAACTGAGCTTGGTATATTCTATATTTCCGTCACCGTTTTGCGTTTTCTGGACCCATTCATAGTTTTCCCAGAAGCGTGTCAAAGATTTTGCTCTTACAGCCCATTGGGTGGGACACATTGGGATCAGTGTTGAGCTTTTGCGGTTGGACATCAGATGGTAGCACAACATCTGGATACACGTTTTTCCTTTTTGCGGATTCTCGAATTATATTTGCGACGTCTTTCACAGTCACCAGTAAATTGCACAATGGATCACAGCTTCTTCAAACTTCCTGTAGTGCCAGATCCAAACAATGATTGTGCAATGGATGTAACAACTCTTTGGCTGGTCTTGAAGAAGGATTTCCTTCACACCTTTGTTCCGTCCAGGCATATTAGCTGCACCAGCGAAACAGTGGGCGCGTAGGAACTCTATTTCTAGTGACAGTGTGAGAAGGAGGTCTCTAATGATGGTTTCCAGCGTTTGCGCCTTGGAGTCCGGCGTGTGGGGCGGCGGGTGGAATTATTGTTGTTAAAAATGGTCCTATTATTTGTGCTGTTGTTTATGCTGTCTTTCGCCGTTCTCAACACTGGCTCTCTAACTACAATATTGGCAACCAGAAAGTGATTAGCAAAACGTGAAGCCTGTAATTAGAATTCCTAGTGCCCACTTCGTCTGAGAATACACTTATAGTTACAGCTTATAGCTCTGAGGAATTAGGAGATTGTCTGGGATTTATAATCAAAAACTATCGTGAAAAAACTTTCTCTATATTCTGAAAATCACAGATAAAACAAAGAATCCACACAATCTGACTAACAGAGCAGTTCAGAGTCTAATGCGCTGATGCAACTATAACTGTCCAAATTAAATATTTAAATGAATGCTCGCCATAATTTGATGATTAGGTTCATCAAACGCCACGCTAAATAATGGTAGAATGTTTGTCCCGCGGCGGCACGTGAAAATACGACATACGCAATCTGAAGATCGATAATTACAGTCATCCCAGAATTAACACTTCTCTCGAAAATGATTTCATGGTTACGCTTATCTCGAGTACTTAATACGGCATTCGAGGCTGTTTGTAGCAAGGATACCGACGCGACGCGACTCCCGACACAGATGACGTGCTATTCAGCGTCTGGAGAGAACTGGGGCCTTGCTTCCTCGCGCAGCGTTCTTATATATAAAGCTGCGGTGCGGATGGCTAAGGGAACGCCTGATCAAATCGGCTCTCCCGACTAGCCGCTGGGCTAGTAATGCACCACTTTAAGTTACCTAATAATAGCTTCTCTTGCTGATGGCCGATGAAGCTCTTAATTTAAATGTGCATTCAGCACGCAGGTAAGTATTGATAATAAAATTTTGACATGGCTAAGTTAAATATTTTGGGCGAGAGAATTAATTTAATTACACTGCACGCAGTAGACGAGCTCTGAACTGGCCCTTTGGAGATACGCTATCGCTATAGTTTTATAGGTATTCAAATGAAACTTCTGACATCTTCATAGTTATAGCGGATCTCCAACCTACTTAAATATAAACATCCTAGCCTTATTTATTAGCCTACTTAATCTATCTTGCTTCCTTAATTTTTAAGACAAAAACCAGAAAATATTGAATTTCAATTAAAATCTTAATTTGTGAGATCCAGAAGACTGTTTTTATTAAATAATTATGAAAGATGAATCTAAATATAAATTTTTAACTTTCTAGCTCTTTTCTGTTGCGCCAATGATTTTTACAGAAAAACGTCCAAATTTCGAAAATGGTTAAAGCTATTGAACTGATATTCAACACATATTAATTTAGTATTATTCCTGACGTGCTAGAAACATTTTAGGTTATTTACTTGATTTTTAAAATATTGCGCAACATTTATGACGTCAGAGCTAGTTACAGCGGACTAGGCTGACACACAATGGAAAGACTGCTGTGAATTTACTATGGCGTGAGTAGGCTGCTTCCATACATCACCCTCTACTTAAATTTTTTGTTTATTAATGTTAATGAATGAAAAAAAAATTTAATTACAAAAAGGGAAGCAAGAGTACAGCTTAACTTCCTATGAAAAATTAAAATTGAAATGTAAACATGTAGAAACATTAAAAGAAAACTGATTATCTACATTAATTATTTAAATTGCGGGCATGTTCACTGCCTCTTAAGCATCATTATTACTCAAAATTTAAGCAAAATCAATGAAACACTTTGGCATACATATTGCCTTAGACAAACAAACACGTAAAAATATGTAAAATTATGAAAATCTTAAATCCATTAAATACATTTGTACATACACAAATTCAAAGAAAATAACATGATACATAAACAGATGATTATATCTGAGCAGTCTTTTCTAAACCTGAAAGAAAATTTCACAAATCATTTTTACACACGTGGTTGTAGCCGCTTTGGCTGGCGTTCTACACTTCCATTCACAAGGGTAGAGGAGGGGAAGTTGCTATGGTGTGCGTCCTTCACGATCACTCTAAATTACATGGGGAAAGGGGAGGGGTCACTGTGAGTTGTGTCCAAGTCACTCCATGCTTTCACGCAGCTACCAGGCTGCCATTATCTGGTTTGTCCTGTAGAACAAACAAAAAGAGTGCCTCAGACTCTGTTCACTTAATATCTAAGGGTGGGTCACAATGAAATGGGGATATATACTTTTTATCCTTTAATATGTTTAACAGAACTTTTTCAATATTACTCTCGTGGTTACTTAATTGTCATAAAATCGGTAAACAAATGGCTCAAAACGCCGTTAGTCATGTACTAGAGAAAATTTATGCTCAAGGCATACAATCATAAATCATATTTAATTTCAATTTATTATTTCTGGGCCGGAACCCTGAACCAATGCTCGGTACATTCCTGATACATTTGTATTTTATTCACTTAGCTGACTCATCTTTGATTACCTTATTCTTAGAGATAGTATGAGTATATTTGATTAGTAGTTGTATTCTCAGCTTCTTTGTACATGTGAGTAACTTTTGGTAACAGTACAGTTGTGAGTGTTCAAAACATACTACGTTTAGTTGGCTACTAAATCCACTTATTGGTCCTCTGCTGCTGTGTCAGTTCCACATCTGCAATTATGTACTTACTTACTTTGAAGTGTATCTATGCTGAGCTATCAATAATGTTTCACGTCTGTCATTATGTTACTTATTTATGTTGCTAGTGTATGTACTTATTTAACACTTACTCCATTAACATTTAAAGCATAGGATAGCACATTTATTGTATACCTATAGTGTATTGCAGCTGATCAGTTTGCTCACGTGGCAATCCATTTCCACTCGATCGGACGCTGAAACCACAGGTAGTCTCTCTCGACCTACCACTAAAGTGCATCAAGTAATTATGGACGAGCGTAATGCTAAATTTCTTACACCTATAGGACACCATGAGCTGCTCTGTCTCATTTAACATAAGGGTATCTATGGTCGCATTCACGCCTCCAACTCATAACCTCAATACATGTAGGTGTGTCCTGTCACACACTACACCAAAATAATGGCCAGCTCCAACCTTATAAATACTTCAGGGACGTGTCCTTCACGTCTCAACCACAAACACTGTTCAATTCTATTACACTGCCATTCCTTGCTACACAAGGTGAGTTCATTTTTACAACTTGTCTGCATATTTTTCGTAAAGGAACGCCTTATGGTCACTGTAAACAATTATCTTGTGACCTAATAGATACTGCTCAAACTTTTGTACGCCAAATACGATTGCCAATGCTTCCAGTTCTGAGATGCCATAATTTCTCTCTGCTGCCTGTAAAGCCCGACTTGCGAAAGTTATAGTCTTGTGCACTTCTTGTTCGTTCTCTATTTCTACTTGGAATATCTCCACAGCTATACCATAGCCACTAGCATCAATAGACATGCAGAATGGTTTTTCAAAATCAGGATGATGTAAAATAGGACTATTAATTAAAGATTGTTTAAGCACCTCAAACGCCTGTTGACATTCTGCTGTCCAAACCCAAGGGGTATTCTTTTTCAGCAGGAGGTGAAGACAGGACGCATTAAAAGCCTGATCACTAACAAAACGCCTATAGAAGCCGAAAAGACCGAACATCGATCTCAACTGCTTCTTGTTTCTGGGAGCCTCAAATTTTTCAATGACTGCTAGCTTGCCTGGGTCAGGCAGAATACCTTTTCCACTTATCATATATCCCAAGAAACCTATTTCCTCTTCAACACACTCTGTCTTTTCAATCTTTAGTTTCATGCCACCTCTTTCAATAGCCTCTAACACTTCCTTTAATAAAGCTATGTGTTCTTCCCAGGTAGGAGTTGCTATTAACAGATCATCTACGTAGACTGTTATTTTATTACTTAAGGCTGGTCCTAAAACATGGCACATCACACGTACGAAGGCACAAACAGAGATATTAAGTCCGAAAGGTACCACACGGTATTGGTAACAAACTCCTTCGTACAAGAAAGCTGTGTACTTCCTTGAACTTTCCGCCAGTGGCAAATTCCAATATCCACACGTGATGTCCATAGAAGTTAAGAATTTTACTCCCCGGAACTTTTGCAATAGCTCGTCCATGTTCTGCGGTCTATCACTTTCCCTAACCACAATTACATTCAACCAACGAGCGTCCAAGACCAATCTGACACTCCCGTCTCTTTTTGGTACAACAATAAGAGGATTATTGTACTCACTGACCGCTTTTTCAATCACACCCCACTCTAGCATTCTCTGTATCTCCTTTCGAACCGCCTCCTTTCTAGCTACATGTATTTGGTATGGCTTCCTGAAAAACACTGGGCTGGGTTTCACCTTCAATTGACATTCATAACCTTTGACCACGCCAGGTCGATCTGAAAATACCTTATGATGCCTTTTTAAAACCTGTCTCAGTTCTTCCTTCTGATTGGCTGAAATTTTATCGATTTCCTGCAATTTAGCTTCTATTTTGTCTAAAATAATTGCTTCTTCTTCTTCTATGTTCAGCTTATTTTTACTAAGATTAACACCTTCGTCCCAATACCTCCTATTTTTCAGAACTTGTATAGGCAGCTCCCAAGTTTCATCATTAGTTACTACATGTTTATCACTAAAAGGTACTGTAATTACTCCGGTTATCGGCAAGACCGTTTTTAACTGGCTTCTTTCAAAGTCAACAACACTCTCATATTTTGACAAGAAATCTATGCCAATTAAAACCTCAATACTGAGATTGTTTACAATTAAACATGGATGATCAATTAAATTACCATTAATATTAAAGGGCAGCAAAGCTTCTTGCTTTACTGTTTTTGACACCTTGCCAGTAGCACCAATTATTCTTAGTCCTGATACCCTCATTACTGTAAGCTTGTCTTTACCAGGTAATGCATCAAAGAAGGACTGAGATATCGCACTCACTTCACTTCCACTGTCTAAGAGACAATATACATTGATACCCAACATATTCACTATTATTATAGGGTGGCTAATTCTAGGTTGTACAGGTGGTTCCTCAAACTCATCCAATAGCTCCTTTTGGATTTGTCTCCAACTAAAGTGATCGACATCTGTCTTCATTACATTTAGGTCACAGTGTGTAGGGGTTTCCTGAATTACATTTTCAGCTGCCTTTTCCAGTCGGTCTATTAATTTCAAATCGAAACACCGCACGACTTCATTACATTTAGTTGGCTGAACATAACCCAAATTACTGTAGTCTGGGCGATTCTGCGCCTCCAGACCGGACATAACACTAGTTACAGCTAAACCACTTTTACTATTTTCGTCGGGTTCCTTCTCTAGTGACAACTGGTCACAGCTACTGGGTTCATCGACCCCCAACAGGCTACCCTCTACATTCTCACTTACCTCCTGTCCTAAATCTATTAGTACAGTATCAACATCCTGCACAGGCACTTTAGATAAGAGCACATCATTCTCATCGTAAATATAAGCATGAATTTCTTCTGCTTCTTCACCTGACAATTCAATATTTTGTAGCTCTTCCCTATCGTTACACAGCTGCGCCTTCTCTTTCTCTTCCCACTTAGAAAGCGTCTCTAACACGGTATCTATCAAATACTGTGAGTGATCTAATATTTCTGTTGTATCCTTGGATGCTACCGACACTTCATCCACATGTTCAGTCTGGGTATTCTGATCTGTCTTACCAATTACCGTAACTACTGGCTTAGGAAAAGTAACCGCCTGGTGAGCGCCAGTATCCTCATAGACGGGAACTAGTTTTCCTGCCTCGGCCTACTACTGTTTCCTTTATTTTTATTATAGTTAACTGGCACAGCATTGCTTTCCGTACTGTTGTTTACATGCATAATTCTGTTTGGAACAAAATTATTATCACTTGGATGCCATTGTTGGTTCTGATAATCATTTCTCCAATTCCTCCCTCTCTTAGGATGGCGAACACCTACTGTTCTGGTGTTTACATTGCCATTTTGCTCGTTCCTAAAATTACTACTATTGTTATTAGCATTTCTGTTACTACGTGCTTGCTCCTCATTGGCAGCAACACGTTCTACACGTTCCAAATATTCAATGAAACGATCCAGATTGTCTCTAGGGGCAGATATAATTCTAGTTTGCCAATACCATGGCAGTTTGGCTTCAAGACCTAGTATGATCATTTCCGGTTTTAGCTTTTCCGCCAAATGTGACAAACGTGAGATCCATGACCTAGCAAACTCTTTAATTGATTCCTTGCCTGCAATGAAGCGTTTTCCACACCAAAATTCTCTCAACACTTCATTTTGCTTATTACTAGACCAATACTCATTAATGAAAGCTGTTTTAAACTCCGCTAATGTTTTACACTTCAACATAACATCAGCTGACCAACGCATGGCGTCACCTGCTAAATGGCTTCTAATAAATGAGATTTTCTCTCGTTCAGACCAAGTTGGTGGAATCACATCTTCAAAATCGTTCCAGAAATCTAGCGGGTGGATATTTTTATCTGGATCGAACCGCAAGAACTGCCGACACCCGATAAAAGTGGCGTTTGCAGCTACAACTTGTTGCATACTACCATTACCAGAAGTTACTGAAGCTACTTTACTCTCAATGTTAGCAATGTTAGTACTAATATTTTCTACTTTCATTTCAACATTATCTACTCTTTGCACAATATGAGTAGTATCAGTTTTGATTGTGTCTACTTCTGCTTGACATATGTTTACTTTTATATTAATATCTTTAAATCTATCTGAGCACAGTTCAGATTCCGCCTCGATCTTTTCTGTTAACTTGTGATCCAGCTTCGCATCTTCCATTTGGAAGTCTCTGCGAACCTCAGCAACTTCCGATTTTACTGTTTTATACATTTCAGAAAATTGTTGAGCAACCTTTTTCTTAATATCCTCATGATTGTAATCAATTTTATAATTCAAACTGTCCAGATCCTCCTTCAACTTATTGCAACCAGCCTTGAAGGTATCGTCCATTACCTCCAATCGTTTATTAAAATTTGTTTGGCTGGCCACAATCTCAGACTTTAATTCAGCATTACTGTTTTTGACCTGTTCACTTATTTCAGACTTTAATTCAGCATTATTGGATTCTAATTTATTGTCCATTGCCTCAAACCGTTTATTAAAATTTGTTTGGCTGGCCACAATCCTGTTATTTACCTCAATTATATCAGATTTTAAATCAGCTGTCATTTGAGCATTACTGGCAGCTATTGCTTGTAATATAACATTTAAATCAATAGCCCCAGTATCTTTGGGTTGCTCACTAGCTGGTTTCTTTTCACACTCAGGTGACGAAAAACTAGCTCCAACACCAGAATCATCAAAACTAAATGAAACTTCTGATTGATCCGTCATATCTAACTTATCCTTTTTAAACTCTACTACCTCTGATGACTGTTTCGTTTTTAACTCATCACATAAACTATCATCCAATAAATTTACAATTTCTAATTTCTGCTTTACTACAGGGGTCTCTATTATTGAATCATTGCCCCTTTTTACACTACTGCCAGGAGACAATACTTCATATTTCACTTTAACATTACTACTTTCATGCATATTTACACTTGAACCGTTGTCTGGATTTACAGTTCCCTCAACAGACATAGGTTCTGATATAAGTTTAACCTCAGTTTCTTTTGGCGGTTCCATCGCCGACAGTCTTTTAGTGCAGGTTAGTAAAATTTTTAACAGCTTTTCACTTAACTTAGTTCCTTCTGCACGATGTATGGCGTTGTCTGCGCGGCGTACCAGGATTACTGATGCGACGCAGCACGCTGAACTGCCGACGGCACGCCGACGGCTGTTGTGTGTTTGCGTGGCCCGCAACTGCAGGCGCGGCTCCGGCTACTCCAGTGGACGACTGCGGTGAGGCGAAATTGGCTTCTCTCGATGCCGGCAGCGCCGCTAGACTCAGTGCCAGCTCCGTCAATCCAGATGCGTTGTTAATCCAGTTGCGTCGTCCACATGCACACGTAACACATTCACTGTTCTATGCTCAGTTGCGCATCGCATTTCACTCGCGAATCCGAATAGTTAAAAATCACTTTCACTTTTACTCAGTTTACTTTCCCGGCCGATGCACCATATGTGGGGTGGCGGGTGGAATTATTGTTGTTAAAAATGTTCCTATTATTTGTGCTGTTGTTTATGCTGTATTTCGCCGTTCTCAACACTGGCTCTCTAACTACAATATTGGCAACCAGAAAGTGATTAGCAAAACGTGAAGCCTGTAATTAGAATTCCTAGTGCCCACTTCGTCTGAGAATACACTTATAGTTACAGCTTATAGCTCTGAGGAATTAGGAGATTGTCTGGGATTTATAATCAAAAACTATCATGAAAAAACTTTCTCTATATTCTGAAAATCACAGATAAAACAAAGAATCCACACAATCTGACTAACAGAGCAGTTCAGAGTCTAATGCACTGATGCAACTATAACTGTCCAAATTAAATATTTAAATGAATGCTCGCCATAATTTGATGATTAGGTTCATCAAACGCAACGCTAAATAATGGTAGAATGTTTGTCCCGCGGCGGCACGTGAAAATACGACATACGCAATCTGAAGATCGATAATTACAGTCATCCCAGAATTAACACTTCTCTCGAAAATGATTTCATGGTTACGCGTATCTCGAGTACTTAATACGGCATTCGAGGCTGTTTGTAGCAAGGATACCGACGCGATGCGACTCCCGACACAGATGACGTGCTATTCAGCGTCTGGAGAGAACTGGGGCTTGCTTCCTCGCGCAGCGTTCTTATATATAAAGCTGCGGTGCGGACAGCTAAGGGAACGCCTGATTAAATCGGCTCTCCCGACTAGCCGCTGGGCTAGTAATGCACCACTTTAAGTTACCTAATAATAGCTTCTCTTGCTGATGGCCGATGAAGCTCTTAATTTAAATGTGCATTCAGCACGCAGGTAAGTATTGATAATAAAATTTTGACGTGGCTAAGTTAAATATTTTGGGCGAGAGAATTAATTTAATTACACTGCACGCAGTAGACGAGCTCTGAACTGGCCCTTTGGAGATACGCTATCGCTATAGTTTTATAGGTATTCAAATGAAACTTCTGACATCTTCATAGTTATAGCGGATCTCCAACCTACTTAAATATAAACATCCTAGCCTTATTTATTAGCCTACTTAATCTATCTTGCTTCCTTAATTTTTAAGACAAAAACCAGAAAATATTGAATTTCAATTAAAATCTTAATTTGTGAGATCCAGAAGACTGTTTTTATTAAATAATTATGAAAGATGAATCTAAATATAAATTTTTAACTTTCTAGCTCTTTTCTGTTGCGCCAATGATTTTTACAGAAAAATGTCCAAATTTCGAAAATGGTTAAAGTTATTGAACTGATATTCAACACATATTGATTTAGTATTATTCCTGACGTGCTAGAAACATTTTAGGTTATTTACTTGATTTTTAAAGTATTGCGCAACATTTATGACGTCAGAGCTAGTTACAGCGGACTAGGCTGACACACAATGGAAAGACTGCTGTGAATTTACTATGGCGTGAGTAGGCTGCTTCCCTACAGGCGGACTATATAAATCCAGAAAAAGTTTTATTTTTATTTTTTATTTGAGCTTCTCAGGGTCAACATAATTATGTAAAATGAAGAATTTTTTATCTGCTACACAATTTCTTGCTGGATCATGTGAGCCACAATTTCTAGTACTTCGTTTTGCATCGCTGGTGCCAACCAAGTGTCACGGCGTTTTAGTCATATCTTCAGTTCTGGCACATCATTCTTCCTCTCATCGAGAAGTGTCACGAGATTGTCAAAGACCGTTTTATGACCTCTCTGTGCGTTTCCTGTTCGACCCAGGAACCTGAGTGAACTGATAATGACTAGTAAAGTGGTTCTAGCTTTCTCCTGATCGGTCAGCAGATGTCGTGCGACTTGGGCAATCATAGGTGTGCTACTATCACGTTGCTGAATAATTGCGAGTGACTCACGATGAAAAATGCTCTTCTCGTGTAACTTTTCCGTAGCTTTTTTCCAGGTTCAGAAACCTCCTATAAGAAAAGCCGCCTCTTTCTGTGGACGTCTATTGTTCGCTAAGTGGATGGATAGAATGCAATCATAGCAGGAAACACTGCCACTCTTTTCTTCGTAAACTAGCCACAGATCAGCCACAAATCATTCCGATTCAAAGATCTTCCATTCCTTCGTGGAAACTTATGCTTCTCTGATGGGTTAAATTTTGTTTCGAAAACAGGTATACTTGACGTAGGACTTTTGACAGTCCACTTTTTACGTCCATTGCCTCTGCCTGATATCGTTAAGGATAAAAACGTGCAACATGACGTACTCGCAAACATCACACTAACATAAAAATAGATTTCAACAAGCAAAGTATGTTAATGGTAAGTACGTAGTATAACAGCACAAGCATAGGAAGAAACACTCATAGCTGACCACAAAATATTGAGATTACCAGTATGAATGCTTGTCCTTTCGTGTTAAGTATCTACATCTGCATCTTCGGCTAATATTACTACTATCAGACTGAGACTGGCCACTGGGTAACGCTCATACAAACGATCTGAGATTTTTTAGTGCTACTACCACCTCCAAAAAATTCCTTGGTAGATTTTTGTGACATACTGCAGTACCACACCTAAAATAACAAAATAGTAATAATCGTACATAAATATCCGCTTTGAGCCATGGATCGATGTACACATAAAAAGGGAACGAAAAATTAAGATACTAAAATTTTAAAATGACGCAATAGCCACTAACTATGTGTTTTAAGTAAGAGGAATCACTATAAACATTACTGATCATCATATAGTGAATTACAAAAAAGGTCACAAATCAGACCTTAGAGCAATACCGCAGTATAAATGGAAGAACATTAACATCGGATAGAACAAACAAACTTGCACAATTCATACCAAATCAATTATGACTGATAATTTATTAGAAGAAAACTCACATGGTAAATAACATATTTTCAGCTTTACAGATAATGTGCACAACCATATTTGTTCAAGGATGAGTTGCCGTGTAAAGCACTGTGCTTTTGTGTTTATTTGACATTCAACATTCAGTTGTTAAATCAATTTAAGTAAATTGAACAATGTTTGTGACGTCACATGTAACATTTGTGATGAAACTGGTATGAAATATAGAGAACTCAAACCTCTTTTCTGTGTATGAATGCTTTTCTCAATGGCTGTGTAACTGGCAAGAATGAAGCCGCACTCGCAATATATTAAAACTTCCTGCCAGAAGCGGCCATATATTTGTACTTCCTGCTGTTTTTGCGACAAGTTTTATTGTAAACATTGACTTGCATTATAACATTGTACTTTTCCTTTCATAAGCTAACGAATGGCATTAATATACTTCCACGTTATGATAGATAAAAAATCTCAGTATTTATTATACAGGAAACCACTCACCTCTTTGCACACTTTTATTTGCTGAAAACCTTATTTCGGTACCTTGAACTGTTTATGTGCAGTGAGTTGTCACGCTGCACTCTGCATGGTGTGCAGAAACTTATGTGCGGCGTACCACCAACACATACAATCCATTTACTCGTCACTTGAAACATTCAGCTTTCCTACCACTATAAAAAATTACTTTCGTACGTTAGCTTCAATTGGTAAGCTGCAACACGACATGAAGTGCACAAGACGTGAAATAGCCAGTGAGGCCATTCTTCACTGCAAATTCTTCAATATACATTCAATGAGTTATGGTACTTCATTTATAAACATCGTAAAGACTACGATTATAATCCGTTCATCATAAGAATAAACCTGACGGAAACAAACACAAACCCGGTGATTGGTCAGAATCCGTAGCACACGTACACTGGTGTTGTTACGCTCTTGACAGTAGGTCCCACGTATGTATTAAGTATCTTATTACTAAGTTACGTTAAATGAAACTTTAAGATATTCAAATATGTTAACAGCAACCGACGTTTTTCTTAATCATGTTTTAGCTACGTAGTTTTTATTTCAAAAATCATGTACGGTCACAGCCTCTGCAGCATGGTGCTCTGATTGTTGCGCTGATAATGCGCAGTATAAAAATGGCTGAGCCTGCTTCCTGTTCCGTAGTGAAAAACGCGCGTAGAACACGGTTAAAAAGTGCCCCGAGAAATCGGCCGTTCTTAACGTTTTTCATAAATTTACTTTGATATTTTCCCAGCGTTGTGTATACCGAAGCTGATTTTCAACTACCCAACAAACGTGTAGTGCAGTTGGTAGCGTAGTGTCTTGTGAACCAGTTGTGGTTATTCAAACATTGGTTCAAATCTCAGCAGTACCCGTTTTCTCGTGCAATTCGAAATACCTAAATCAAGTAATTATTTTTTTATGAATAATGCACGTCTTCCTGTTTCTAATTACATGTTGGATGCGAAATTTCTGTTTCCATTTCAAATACAAATTCTTAATTATCGATGTTTTATGAAAAACTGTTCATAAAAGTTGTTTAAATTAAGAAAACATAAGACTTTAATTTTTAAGGCAAAAATGAAAAACCAAATCCTCTTTATTTGGACTATGGTCATCGTTTTATACCACAGAGGTAGATAAGTATCGTAGAAAAATGAAAAACAATCATTTTCACAGCATCGACCACATCACACAAACGCTGCATTTTTACATTTGTCACTGTACCATTACAATATGAACCAAACACAACTGATGTGCAGCCAAGCTGCAGGATTTGGCCCAAGAAGTAACAAGACTGTTAAGCTGCCAAACGTACTGCAACTAACGCACGCACCTTTTTCACACGTCACTGCCGAATGCTGACGGGATATAGAAGGGCTCGTCATAGCAGAAGAAGAGAAAATGCTGCGCCTAGTTGGCTTCGTGGATTCTGTTGTTGGTAGGCTTGTTATCAACGTAGCAGGTGGCATTCCAGATACCAGACCACTGACTGTAAGTAATACCTGCAGCGGCTTCAACATTAAACTATACGGTGATGGTTCAAATGGCTCTGAGCACTATGGGATTTAACTGCTGTGGTCATCAGTCCCCTAGAACTTACAACTACTTCAACCTAAGGACGTCACACACATCCATGCCCGAGGCAGGATTCGAACCTGCGATCGTAGCAGTCGCGCGGTTCCAGACTGTAGTGCCTAGAACTGCTCCGCCCCTCGGCCGGCAACTATACTGTGAAATCCGGCAATATTCTCTTACGTTACACACAGCTTAAACAAAAAGCTACCCTGTGGTTAAGTCAGGAATTTTCATAATTCTTGTTTTTAATTACAATAGTTGTTGTTGTGGTCTTCAGTCCTGAGACTGGTTTGATGCAGCTCTCCATGCTATTCTATCCTGTGCAAGCTTCTTCATCTCCCAGTACCTACTGCAACCTACATCCTTCTGAATCTGCTTAGTGTATTCATCTCTTGGTCTCCCTCTACGATTTTTACCCTCCACGCTGCGCTCCAATACCAAACTGCTGATCCCTTGATGCCTCAGAACATGTCCTACCAACCGATCCCTTCTTCTAGTCAAGTTGTGCCACAAACTTCTCCCCGATCCTATTCAATACTTCCTCATTAGTTATGTGATCTACCCATCTAATCTTCAGCATTCTTCTGTAGCACCACATTTCGAAAGCTTCTATTCTCTTCTTGTCCGAACTATTTATCGTCCATGTTTCACTTCCATACATGGCTACACTCCATACAAATACTTTCAGAAACGACTTCCTGACACTTAAATGTATACTCGATGTTAACAAATTTCTCTTCTTCAGAAATTCTTTCCTTGCCATTGCCAGTCTACATTTTATATCCTCTCTACTTCGACCATCATCAGTTATTTTGCTCCCCAAATAGCAAAACTCCTTTACTACTTTAAGTGTCTCATTTCCTAATCTAATTCCCTCAGCATCACCCGATTTAATTCGACTACATTCCATTATCCTTGTTTAGCTTTTGTTGATGTTAATCTTATATCCTCCTTTCAAGACACTATCCATTCCGTTCAACTGCTCTTCCAAGTCCTTTGCTGTGTCTGACAGAATTACAATGTCATCGGCGAACCTCAAAGTTTATATTACTTCTCCATGGATTTTAATACCTACTCCGAATTTTTCTTTTGTTTCCTTCGCTGCTTGCTCAATATACAGAGTGAATAACATCGGTGAGAGGCTACAACCCTGTCTCACTCCATTCCCAACCACTGCTTCCCTTTCATGTCCCTCGACTCTTATAATTGCTATCTGGTTTCTGTACAAATTGTAAATAGCTTTTCGCTCCCTGTATTTTACCCCTGCCACCTTCAGAATTTGAAAGAGAGTATTCCAGTCAACATTGTCAAAAGCTTTCTCTAAGTCTACAAATGCTAGGAACGTAGGTTTGCCTTTCCTTAATCTAGCTTCTAAGATAAGCCGTAGGGTCAGTATTGCCTCACGTGTTCCGATATTTCTACGGAATCCAAACTGATCCTCCCCGAGGTCGGCTTCTACCAGTTTTTCCATTCGTCTGTAAATAATTCGTGTTAGTATTTTGCAGCCGTGACTTATTAAACTGATAATTCGGTAATTTTCACATCTGTCAACACCTGCTTTCTTTGGGATTGGGATTATTATATTCTTCCTGAAGTCTGAGGGTATTTCGCCTGTCTCATACATCTTGCTCACCAGATGGTAGAGTTTTGTCAGGACTGGCTCTCCCAAGGCTGTCAGTAGTTCTAATGGAATGTTGTCTACTCCCGGACCTTTGTTGCGACTCAGGTCTTTCAGTGTTCTGTCAAACTCTTCATGCAGTATCATATCTCCCATTTCATCTTCATCTACATCCTCTTCCATTTCCATAATATTGTCCTCCAGTACATCGCCCTTGTATAGACCTTCTATATGCTCCTTCCACATTTCTGCTTTCCCTTCTTTGCTTAGAACTGGGTTTCCATCTGAGCTCTTGATATTCATACAAGTGGCTCTCTTTTCTCCAAAGGTCTCTTTAATTTTCCTGTAGGCAGTATCTATCTTACCCCTAGTGAGATAAGCCTCTACATCCTTACATTTGTCCTCTAGCCATCCCTGCTTAGCCATTACAATAGTATGTTAGCTAAAAACGACAATGTGTTGCGTTTTTCGTCTAATCGTCTAAGGAGCGTTTTGTGGGAGATTTGCAGTGTATAATTTCATTCTGCTTAACAATTAAATGACATTCGATGCTGTATGGCTTCTCTCATTGTCTCTTTTTACGTGTGACCTGCTGCTGGCCACGTCACTGCAGGCTAGCTGTACCAGCTGACGGGCCAGTGATGTCCAAGTTAAATGCGCCGTTCAAGTTGTTGTCCCGTATTATCGCTAAGTCGTTGTGCGCGTAACGCACAGCACAAAACGTACCCTTATTATCGTACTTGACAGTATTCGAAACAGCTTGGCTGAAGTCCCACGTGAAACGGAAATACAATGAGGTTCCAGCAAACTGTACATGATTTTTGAAATAAAAACTACGTAGCTAAAGGGTGATTAAGTATAACGTTGGTGGCTGTTCATACATTTGAATATCTTAAAGTTTCGTTTAACGTAACTTACTAATAAGATATCTAATACATAAGCGGGACCTACTGCCAGGAGCGTAACAACACCAGTGTACGTGTGCTACGGCTTCTGACCAGTCGTCGTATTTGTGTTTGTTTACGCCAGGTTTAATCTTATGATGAACGGATTATAGTTTAACTTATATTGTTACATAATGATTATCGACACTTTTCTTCACTGTACTTCTTCTTCTTTTGTGGTAGGGAATGCTTGTTCGCCGACCGTTATTAATTATTTCTGGGACATTTCTTCCCTTTTTACTGCTTGAATCGTTGGTGCTATACTTTCAGGTTCGCCATAATCCCCCCCCCCCCCCCGGCCCATCCCATAAAAGTCTCAGTGAGAGATGTGGTGAGTGCTGACAAAATTGTTCTTTATGAGTGTTGGACGTTTTCCTTCTTTTTTGTTTTTTCGAGTATGGCTCCAGGCAAGCCACATTTTTAGATGTTTGCGTGGGTATAGTATATTTTGTTGTCAGTATGATTAGGGAGTAACATTCTTTTGTGGTGTTTAATTACTTTTGGAGTTAATTTGAGTATGATGTTACTGAGTACGATGATACAGAGTTGTAGGAAGTCAGGTTATTCTTGTACTTAATCGTTTTGTTTCAGGACTAACTGAGAACGAAAGCAACACAATGGCAGAGCCAAGGTCGCAAGGTGTGTCGGAACCAGAAGCGGTGTGGATTTTGATGGAAAAGATAGCACAATTGACAGCGGACAATACGTAGTTGAGAAATGAATTGAAATCTGGAAGTGAGCGGGAAACCGCATCTGATCAGTCGTTGTTGCCTAGGGTGCAGGAGATTGATCCAGCTGCCGCGAGTCTGATTATTCCGTTTTCTGGCAAGGCATCTGAGGGTGTGCGTTCGTTTGCGGAGGACTTGGAGACTTCAGCAGTGATGAATGGTTGGTCTGATGAGCAGTTGTTACATATAGCCAAGATTAGATTAATGGGTGAAGCGAGAACATATGTAAGGTGTCCTGAGCCCTTAATATAATTACATTTATGTCTTTCAGTGAACTGCTGAGAAAAATCAATATTAAGCTTCGAGATTTATGACAAATAAATGACGTAGAATAATTTCGTACCTTTCACCAAAACGGCATATCACTTCAAAATTGCAAATTGAATGTGTGAGTCTTTATCTCTGTATAGAAAACTGGCTCTACTGAACATGTTTCAGTTTCGTTACCAAAGCAAGAATGCGTAGCGATGTAGCTACGGGTTGATAGCATGGTGGTCGTGAAGGCAGAGAAAAGGGGAGAATGTTATAACGCTGCCTCCCCTCGCATTTAGGTTATTACGTTGTTTTTATTTTCTTAAATGTTGGGTCGTTGGTAAAGTGCGGCGGCGGACATTGTCATCGCGGCAAGCCAGGTTGGGCATAACGACTGCTGTTTGGGCATTGGTGCCCGGTGTTTGTCATTTTCGGTAGAACAGCGCGTGGCTTGTACCTGCGTGACATCGAGACTAAACTGATCAAAAAAAGTTTTGCATCTCCTGCAGTTCTGAGAACCTGTATGGACTTAAGTTCTAGGGGAACCGAACAGTAAGTAATGAGGGTGATGGCAATACTTGTTTTGAACAGTATATCATTACGAAGGTGCAGAGGACAACTGCCCAAACTGGTTGAAGAAAGTGAAAAAGAAACTGAGTGAGAAAAGTATAACTAACAGTAAATTGCTTTTTCAACCAATGTTAAAAATTAAGAGCAACAGTAATAGCAATAGTAAAAACTGAAAGGGACATGGTTGGAGGAAATTTCAAAGATGTTGAAAATGATTTATTATATGAAATTTCAGAAAGGAAGCAGTTCGGTAGAGAATTAGATTATACATACATTAACGTCGAAATACACCAGTGATTAGGTAAGTACCTAACTGACATGAGGAATATCAGAAAAACTTTTGGATAAAATCAGAAACACTTTGTGGAAATACTATTAATTGGAGCAAACATTGAAGGAGCCAGAGGGGAACACTGTAAACTGGTAAAAAAATCAAGTGTTGTTAACCTTAAAAACCTAAAAGGTAATTTTTGAGCATGGATGCCTGGCAATACCAAATTTGAAAGAAAAATTTATTTTAGTAATGGATTGGGTGTAAAAAGTAATGTCAGTTTCAGTGGGCGTGAGAAGAGGATAATAATAATTGACCCTAATGGTAATATTATCTTGGAAACTAATTTCTTTATTCTGAATTGCGGTTATAATTGTAGACATGTTCAAGATATGGTAAGCCATGATGATAATCAGTATCTTTGTGAGGACATGTTGGATTAGTCAAATGAGCAAATTTCTAAGATCTTGTACAGTGTAATGTAAATGAAACTATAAATTTAAATGCTGTCGTGGAAAACCAAATAAGGAAAATACTATGGAAATTCAAAGATGTACTTTGTGAAAAAAATTGGAAAAGTTAAAAATTATCAGTGTTAACTAAATCTCAAAGCTTATCACCCATTCACTTTGAAACCTTACAGTATTCATTTCTCAAGGAGAAAAGAATGGTAAGAGAATACAGAACATGGAGACATGGGAACTAATAGAAAGAAGAAGTGAGTACAACCACTCATTGTTGTTTCAGAAAGACATGAAGGTGGTAGGTGGTAGTAGACTCAAGGCATCTTAATAAATTTTTACAAAGAGAAAACAATTACATGGAATATAGATGAGTTTCTGCATACATTTGTTTGTGTAAAGTTTATGAGTAGCCTAGATTTAACTTCAGCCTTTTATCAAATTCCTCTTGAACCTGGTTCCAGAATAAATACTGCAGTTATATATAGGGATAAACATGATTGGTAGTATGTTTCCCTTTTGGGTGGAATATTTCAGTGGCTGAATTTATACTGGACTTTATACTGGGTGATTGAGTTCCTTCTAAACTGATTGTATATGAAAATGACATTTTGATTGCTTGTAAAACATAGGAAGAACATTTTGACCTGCAAAGATAAATATGTCTAGATTTAAGGGAAGTGTGCAATTGTGAAAATGGGAAGGTATAATTATGGGATAAATGAACTGATGTTTCAGGGACATATTATTTCTAAAAAGGAGATCTTGCCACGTAAATACAAAATTGAGGCCACTGCAAATTTTCTGACTCCAAAAAGCTAAAGAAAATTAAAATCATTTTTCAGCCTCAGAGGATTTATGGAAACTTTCTTTTCAATCAACCTTTAAATACTATTTATGTAATTTATTGATGATGATGCCTAGAGCTTATGGAGGCTCAACTTATAAGTCCAAAGTGCCCTTACACTTTTTAAAACAAACGAATGTGGTTAAAGCCCCAAAATCGTTCCATACTCATGCACTTCAATTGAGCACACTATCACTACATCTTACATGCTGTAAAACAATGGAGGAAGAGTAAAAGTATCTATACGTAAAACTAAAATAAATGTAAAATGACAAAGAGACTAAAAGAAAAGCACAGGCGAATGTGACTGACTGACCACTTACAAAATGATAGGTGAGCCAGTCACTGTGTTAACACATCAAAACCACCGCACTAAAAGTTTGGGAAAAACGTTGGACAGTTCGCAAAACCTTAAAACTCAAAGCACATTCATTTTAAGATTATGTAGAATAGGGGGTAGACTCAGTGGCAAACCCACCATGGCCCACTGGTCAGAAAATAAAAAAACAGTCTAATAAAATGTGGCGCACATTTCTCTGCAACGTCACAAGAACCACACATTGGAAGGTTCTGTCGCTGGAAGGAGGTTAAGGAGGACCTGGTCCCATCGACCTGGCTGAAAAGAGGTATGCCGCAGCCGCATTGAGGGCTTTACTAGATGGAGCTTATTGTCTGTCACTTCCAGCCTCTCATCCTCCCAATCACACAAGACTCTAGAGCTCAACACGAAGGTTATAGTACGCTGGAGGATGCCACACTGAAATACATGAAGAAGCATTTGATGAAGTAGAAAGAAACTTTACCAAAGCCAACTTTTCTAGCAGTCACACATGTCTCTGCCATTTCATATAATGACAGATACTAGTGATTCAGGTTTAGGAACATATTTGTTCCAAGTAAACGAAACAGAGGATCACTCCCTTTATTTTGATAGCTGTGTAATACAGAAAGAAGAGAAATCTTATACAGTGTATTAAAAGGAACTCCTTACTATACATTGGGCATTTGATAAATTAAAAAATTATCTGTTGATACATAAGTTAATGATTTACATTCAAGAATGAAGATCATATCTAAAGAGAATAACCAGATGGGTCATATTTTTGATCATGAAATTAAGTACATCCCAGGAAAAGACAGTATCATTGCTGATTCACTTTCTATATTATCTGTTGGGACAAACTCTGATACCACAAGTGGGGAATGGGAGAAAAAATTGAAAACTACATCTTTAAAGGGTGTAAAAGATGAGGGAGAGAGTCTAAAAAATTGTGATGATATTTGGAGGAATGATAATCATGATAAAAATTAGAAACTGGTCAGATGATATTTAGGTCAAAGGGAAAAGAAAGAGGTTGAACAATACATGAAGTGCACAAAGGAATCTTACTCTGATGACCAAGACCAGATTTTAATGATTGAAAACTATGCTGGCCTGAACAATACATTGACATGAAACTTCCTGGCAAATTAAAACTGTGTGCCAGCCCGAGACTCAAACTAGGGACCTTTGCCTTTCGCGGGCACTTTCTCTACCAACTGAGCTACCCAAGCACGACTCACGCCGCGTCCTCACAGCTTTACTTCTGTCAGTACCTCGTCTCCTACCTTCCAAACTTTACAGAAG
Source organism: Schistocerca nitens (assembly GCF_023898315.1). NCBI lineage: Eukaryota > Metazoa > Arthropoda > Insecta > Orthoptera > Acrididae > Schistocerca > Schistocerca nitens. The sequence goes on from NC_064617.1 coordinate 910,749,242, forward strand.
CTCTCCTGCGAACCTTGCAGAAAGGATATTGCGGAGACATGGCTTAGCCACAGCCTGGGGGATGTTTCCAGAATGAGATTTTCACTCTGCAGCGGAGTGTGCGCTGATATGAAACTTCCTGGTAGATTAAAATTGAGTGCCAGAAAGAGACTCGAACTCGGGACCTTTGCCTTTTGCGGGTAAGTGCTCTACCAACTGAGCTACCCAAGCATGACTCACGCCTCGTCCTCACAGCTTTACTTCTGCCAGTACCTCGTCTCCTACCTTCCAAACTTTACAGAAGCTCTCCTGCGAACCTTGCCCGCGAAAGGCAAAGGTCCTGAGTTCGAGTCTTGGTCCAGCACACAGTTTTAGTCTGCCAGGAAGTTTCATATCAGCGCACACTATGCTGCCAGGTGAAAATCTCATTCTGGAATAATTGACACATTAATAAAATATATACATTAAAGTTTTGGTCACTGTGGATCAAAAAATACATACGACACATAGAGGAAAATACATACTTTTATAATAATGGCAGAAGAGTAAAAAAGGAATTTGCTACTTGTGATCACCGTCAGGGTCTGAAGGCTAGTAATCAGACTTGTACGAGATTGCTTGAGAATATTTTGGAAAATGAAATTTGGATCTCATAGCAACTGATATTTTTGGCCCACTTTTTTTTAAAGAGAAAAGGGGTATTCTGCAATATCTTTGTGATTATTGATGTCTTCCCCAAATTTATTAATCCACTGAAAAAAGCAACAAGTAAGAAGATAATTTCTAAAGCAACAGGTAAATATTTTACAAAATTTAGTATACTACAAGCTGTTCTATCTGACAATGGGTCTCAGTTTAGGCCTACTTCATGGAAAATCTTTGTGGAAGAATCAAAATAAAACCATTTAGATTTTGGCATATCACCCTTCAAGTAACATGTCTGAGAGATACACGAGGGGAATAGACAGACTTTGTAGGACATGTAGGACATAGCAGTGTGCGATTTGCAGGGGGGGATGGGGGGATTTCCCCCCCTCTGCATCAGACCATCACCTCCTCTGGTTTCAGTTTATGCATCCCAACCTGGGATATTTATTTCCCACGCACTGGAGTAAAACTTCACATATAATTTAAATTTGTTGAGCCAAACACTGAAAGTTTTTAATAAAGTCTTACTATTAATACTATTAATATGTATGCTTATTAATTTTGAAAAAGTGTTATGTAGTAGGTAAGCATTTCAAAACATTTAGAACTAAACGACAAGACGGCGCACGCCACATTTCCGTAGCATGCCACAATGTTGCAAGACGTCGCCCCGGCGTAAATGAGGCTTTAGAGCCAGGTCTGTATTGTATGGTGGATATGATGTGTTGCGTACGAAACTAAAACCTGCAATCAGAGCCAAACGTCGTGGAAAACTGCGAAGAGGAGTCATCCTGCAGCAAGATAACGCTCGCCCACATCCTGCCAAACGGACAGCCGACGCAATAAAGGAGTTGAGATTCGAGGTGCTGGAACATCCACCATACAGTCCAGACCTGGCTCCAAGCGATTTTCACATGTTTGGACCCTTAACGGAAGCACTGCAGGGAAGAAGATTTGAAAGTGATGAAGACGTCATTGCTGCGGTGCAAAATTGGTTACAGATGCAACCGATCAACGTATTTTCTGATGAACTAAAAAAACTCGTAAAACGTCCGGAAAACTGCATTGAAGTCCAGGGAGGTTATGTAGAAAAATAACGCATGTTTCAGTTTTCTATCATCAGAATAAGTACAGCTTTTCACAAACGTGCCTTTACTTTTTGAATTCCCCTCGTATATCTGTATGTAGATGATTTTGTAAATAAGCTTTACCTATAATGTACTTTTAAAGATATAACAAGGGAAGGCTTTTCTGATAGTGCTTACGCGTGAATAGCGAGTTTCGGTATTAACATCTATTTATAAATAACTGTTTAACCATGGGTAACGCCACGGTCCAAGCTAGTAACATATATAATTATACTAACCCCCTAAGACATCCCCCCCACTGGTAAAAGCACAAATCGAACACTGGGACATAGTCCAGAGACTAGATTGATGCAGCTCTCAATGCTGCTCTATCCTGTACAAGCTTCTTCATCTTCCCGGACCTACTGCAACCTACATCATTCTGAATCCGTTTAGTCTATTCATCTCTTGGTCTCCCTCTACGATTTTTACCCTCTGTGCTGCCCTCCAGTACTACATTGGTAATCCCTTGATGCCTCAGAATATGTCCTACCAATCGATCCCTTCTTCTAGTCAAGTTGTGCCACAGATTTCTCTTCTCCCCAATTCTAGTCAATACCTCCACATTAGTTATGTGATCTACCCATCTAATCTTCAGCATTCTTCTGTAGCACCACATTTCGAAAGCTTCTATTCTCTTCTTGTCTGAACTATTCATCGTCGTGGCTACACTCCAACAAATACTTTCAGAAAAGACTTACTGACGCTTAAATCTATACTCGATGTTAACAAACTTCTCTTCTTCAGAAACGCTTTGCTTCCCATTGCCAGTCTACATTTTATATCTTCTCTACTTCGACCATCGTCAGTTATTTTGCTCCCCAAATAGCAAAACTCATTCACTACTTTAAGCATCTCATTTCCTAATCTAATACCCTCAGCATCACACGATTTAATTCGGCTGTATTCCATTATCCTCGTTTTGCTTTTGTTGAGGTTCATCTTATATCCTTTCAAGACACTGTCCATTCCGTTCAGCTACTCTTCCAGGTCCTTTGCTGTCTCTGACAGAATCACAATGTCATCGGCAAACCTCAAAGTTTTTATTTCTTCTCGATGGATTTTAATACCTATTCCGAACTTTTCCTTTGTTTCCTTTATTGCTTGCTCAATATACAGATTGAATAACATCGGGGATGGCCTACAACCCTGTCTCACTCCATTCCCAACCACTGCTTCCCTTTCATGCCCCTCGACTCTTATAACTGCCATCTGGTTTCTGTACAAATTGTAAATAGCCTTTCGCTCCCTGTATTTTACCCCTGCCAACTTCAGAATTTGAAAGAGAGTATTCCAGTCAACATTGTCAAAAGCTTTCTCTAAGTCTACAAATGCTAGAAATGTAAGTTTGCCTTACCTTAATCTATTTTCTAAGATAAGTTGTAGGGTCAGTTTTGCCTCAAGTCATCCAACATTTCTATGGAATCCAAACTGATCTTCCCCGAGGTCAGCTTCTACCAGTTTTTCCATTCGTCTGTAAATAATTCGTGTTAGTATTTTGCAGCGGTGGATTATTAAACTGATAGTTCGGTAATTTTCACATCTATCAACACCTGCTTCCTTTGGGATTGGAATTATTATGTTCTTTTTTGAAGTCTGAGCGTATTTCGCATGTCTCATACACCTTGCTCACTAGATGGTAGAGTTTTGTCAGGGCTGGCTATCAGTAGTTCTAGTGGAATGTTGTCTATTCCTGGGGCCTTGTTTCGACTTACATCTTTCGGTGCTCTGTCAAACTCCTCAAGCAGTATCGTATCTCCCATTTCATCTTCATCTACATCCTCTTCCATTTCCATACTATTGTCCTCAAGTACATCGCAATTGTATAGACACTCTACATACTTCTTCCACCTTTCTGCTTTCCCTTCTTTGCTTAGAACTGGGTTCCCATCTGAGCTCTTGGTATTCATGCAAGTGGTTCTCTTTTCTCCAAAGGTCTCTTTACTTTTCCTGTAGGCAGTATCTATCTTGCCCCTAGTGATATATGTTACTACGTATTTACATTGGTCCTCTAGCCATCCCCGCTTAGCCATTTTGCACTACCTGACGATCTCATTTTTGAGACCTTTGTATTCCTTTCTGCCTGCATCATTTACTGCAGTTTTATATTTACTCCTTTCATCAGTTAAATTCAATATTTCTTCTGTTACCCAAGGATATCTACTAGCCCTCGTCTTTTTACCTACTTGATCCTCTGCTGCCTTTACTACTTCATCCCTCAAAGCTACCCATCCTTCTTCTACTGTATTTCTCTCCCCCGTTCCTGTCAATTGTTTCCTTATGCTCTCCCTGAAACTCTATACTACCTCTGGTTTAGTCAGTTTATCCAGGTCACATCTCCTTAAATTCCCACCTTTTTGCAGTTTCTTCAGTTTTAATGTACAGTTCATAACCAATAGATTGTGTAAGAAACCACATCTGCCCCTGGAAATGTCTTATAATTTAAAACCTGGTTCCTAAATCTCTGTCTTAACATTATATAATCTATCTGATACCTTCTAGTATCTCCAGGGTTCTTCCATGTGTACAACCTTCTTTTATGATTCTTTTTAATTATGATTAAGTTATGCTCTGTGCAAATTTCTACCAGACGGCTTCCTCTTTCATTTCTTACCCCCATTCCATATTCAGCTACTACATTTCCTTCTCTTCCTTTTCCTACTACTGAATTCCAGTCACCCATCACTATTAAATTTTCATCTCCTTTCACTATCTGAATAATTTCTTTTATCTCATCATACATTTCATCAATCTCTTCCTCATCTGCGGAGCCTGTTGGCATATAAACTTGTACTACTGTGGTAGGCGGGGGCTTCGTGTCTATCTTGGCCACAATAATGCGTTCACTATGCTGTTTGTAGTAGCTTACCCGCATTCCTATTTTTTTATTCATTACTAAACCTACTCCTGCATTATCCCTATTTGATTTTGTATTTATAGCCCTGTATTCACCTGACCATAAGTCTTGTTCCTCCCACCACGGAACTTCACTGATTCCCACTATCTCTAACTTTTACCTATCCATTTCCCTTTTTAAATTTTCTAACCTACCTGCCCGATTAAGGGATCTGACATTCCTCGCTCCGACCCATAGAACCCTAGTTTTCTTTCTCCTGATAACGACGTCCTCTTGAGTAGTCCCCACCCAGAGATCCGAATGGGGGTTTATTTTACCCAACAGGACTCCATCATCATTTAACCATACAGTAAAGCTGCATGCCCTCAGGAAAATGACGGCTGTAGTTTCCCCTTGCTTTCAACTGTTTGCAGTACCAGCACAGCAAGGCTGTTTTGGTTAGTGTTACAAGGCCAGATCAGTCAATCATCCAGACTGTTGCCCCTGCAATTACTGAAAAGACTGCTGCCCCTCTTCAGTAACCACACGTTTGTCTGGCCTCTCAACAGATACCCCTCCATTGTGGTTGCACCTACAGTATGGCTATCTGTATCGTTGAGGCACACAAGCCTCCCCACCAATGCCAAGGTCCTTGGTTCATGGGGGGCAGCTGAAAATTATGTTTAACAAAAAACCTGCCAGTTTCACCTTTCGAAGTATTTAATACTTACTTTGCCAAGTCATAACACCTCAGAAAAGGGAAGGAAGTGGTAAAGAGCCCATGAAAATGCGAGGAGAAACAAGGAAATTGTGACATGATGCAAAAAGTAAGTGAGGTCAGTTTGGGATTGGAACTTTGGTTTCGGTGAAAACACAATTAAAAATGTAAAATAATGACTTCTAAGTGAAAGAATTTTTTCACATTTACATAGCGCCCTTTGAGCTTAAGCAGAATCCTCACCCAAATGTGTGAATGGTCAAAAACCAAAATTTAGGAAATTATTTGGACTTCATAATGTAGATCAATTAAAACCTTACTAGTATGATCCTTAAAGCACTGCTTTGTCTTGTGGATGATTTCTGGGTTTTCAGCATTACAAATTATCAGAAAATAAGGAAAATTTTCGCAACATTTGAATACTCACCTGTCTATGATTAAAAATTGAAAACCTGTTCTTTATGTGAGAGAGAAATAGATTTATTAGACAATAGCTCTATGTGCCCTTTAACTGGAAACATATAATGATATTGAGCAGCAGTATTCAATAACCAATAAGTTCCAACTGAATAAAACTACATATAAATGACTGAGCTGTGATTTTCATATAAAAACCATTTCAATCCCTATGAAACTTATATATTTTTCTTATCATCTTGTAAAAACCCCAAGTCTTGTTTGTCAGAGAGAAGAAGTAAGATACATGTATAGGTGTGAGTTGAAAGAAGGGGTGAAAGAGCATTAACCTCAAGTTATATTTTTTTACTGCTTTTTGAAAGTGTTTCCTTATTCATATGTTAGCAGTCAGAAAGCAAAAGTTGATGAAGATGATTACATACCTCATGGTAATAAAGTGAGAAGTAGGAGGAATATATATATTAAGTACTGATTATTTCTATAATTTTGTTGTAAATATATTTTGAGTCAGTCATCAGCATTCTTGAAATAAAGACCATATCTACTTTGCTACCCCATGGTGGGTTGTAGAATTCATAATTTAGTGATTACAATTCTGTCTGCACTTACTTGTTCCTGAATACCATTTATTTCTCTGTAAAAATGGATATTTCAAATGTGGGGCTTTGCAGAACTGTGTATCTATAAATTGGAGTGTATTAGTCTAAAGATGGAGGGATGGGAGAAATTGCAAGTCTGCTCAAAACATAATGTACTATAAAACTCAAATATAAATCTTAACAATTAGCCTATAAAGAAAAAGATGCCGATTCAAGATTCAACTGTGATAAAATAAATTAATTTCATTAACTGTGCTATTTTTTTAAGGCAGAAGAAAATTTTATTCGTTATTGAACTGTAAATTTATTACCATGTTATGTGTAATTGTTTGCGTTATGTAAAGGGAACTTTCATTTTTGCTATTTACTTGTGTTTACTATGGGTTCCTGGAATTCATACACACTTTACACACTCTTTTACATTCATGAACACTTATCTTTCTTATTAGTGACAAGCCAGTCTTATAAACTAACATAGTGACAAAAAGTAATCAGAATTCGTATCTGAGATAACTGAAAAGACAAAACTAAAGGAAGAAACATAAGGAAGATAATCTGTGTTGCTGTATGTGCATCAGAGGCAAAACAACAAGGATGTAGACACACTACAATGAATAAATATAATGATGGATGAGTATGGAAGGCTAATTATTTTACTCTGTATAAATATTTGTGAATCATTTGAAATATGAACTGTTATTTGCATGAATGTGGACAATGAATCTAGTGAAGTGAGAAGGAAAGAACCTTCTTTGGAACAATTTCTTTTTTGTAAGAACTCATCTCATTTGTATTTTCTTATGCAAATGTGTGTGTGCATCAAATGCAATGACATTGAAACAAATATGATAATATAATGATAATTTTTAAAATGATTGTAAATGTTTGTAGAACTGTTTCTGCTTTTTTATTTTCTGAGTTACAGGGAGTCATGATTAGGTTTTACATAGATGTATCCTGTTAAATCATGAAGTCCAGCTAAATTGTCCAAAGTTTTTACTTTTCTGTACATGTCATTATGTTATTTTTCAGAATTGTGAGAAAAATGTGAAAAGCATTACACCGTTGAAAATCATTAGTTACAGCAAGGTTTAGTTTTATTGTATTTACAATGAGCTACAAGAAATTATCATTGCAAAACAAAAGCTTATTTAAAATTCAGAATATTTTGGTAAAAAAGTGTTTCAAAACTTACGGGATAGCTAATGTTGCTATAAATACTTATGCTCCATAGAGACATGCAAACCCAAATGATATAAATGTATGATTTTGTGTGTGTGTATGTGTGTATTTGTGGTGGGGAAGGGGGTTGGGTATTATATAGAATCTGTACTATAGCGATTTCTGTTCAGTAGAAGATTCTAATAGATATTCTGTTTCACGAAATTCTCAACTGTGTTTTATCAGACCTTTGGGATTCTTCCGAAATTTCTTTCTTTTTTATGATGTCTGTGATATTTTGGAAATCAATTTATATGTTTGACTATTAAAAACGTTAGTTACCCTTACATTTCAGTTATTTGTTTTGACTGAAATTGGCACATATTTACATAGTGAAATATTTAATTACAAAACGTCCATCATAATGTTCATATCTTAAAATAAAAACTGTTATAAATTTTCATAAGTACCAGAAAAGACTGTAATGTTAATATTGTACAACTGTGTTTTTGATGCTTTGCCTGGTAAGTCATGCTTTGTTTAATGTCTGGGTGGTAGTCTTTGAGACTAATGGAGAGAGGACAGTCTTAAAATGTCAAGTGTTGGACTAAATTTCTTGTAGTATGGAGTGACGAATTATTTTGTTAACTGTTGACTGTATACACTGTGTGCCACATAAAATGTTCATTTTTATAAATCTTCAATAAAGAAAAGAAAGTCAATGAAAATAACAAGACACGATTTGTTGGAGCCATTGAAATTGATGATAAGCCATGATGCTTTATGCTCTACAGATTAATATCTTCATTGAAACATTTCAAACCTGGGACTCTTAAAGTATTATAACCCAAAATACACTGGTCAGTGGGCAGAGCCACGAATTTCTTCAAAATATGCACATGAGTATTATTATTGACTTCCAGTTTATGCAACAACCAACAATGAAGCTTCTGTTCTACAGTGTCACTTCACATCTCACATATACTAATATACATTTACATGTCTGGTAGTGCCAACAAAGAAATTTTATTATTAAAATTAAATAATTTTAGTGATCATTCCTTAACTGGACTACAGGGATAGGACTTAATATTAAACGATCTTTCACTATATTGCAATGTACTATTCATATCTGCTCTAGCTGAATTGTATCTAGGAAAGTAAAAAGAAAAACCGCTACTTTGAAAAAAGATGTTGGCTCCACTGTTTTATTAAATAATTGTTGTTTATTTCCTGCTAGTACCTTACGATTTACTTGACAATACTTGTATTTTGCAAACAAAATAGTTACATCTGTAAGTACTGATTCCTGTTTGCAGTGCATTATTACTTGACATTTAGCTGTACAACAAACACTCATACTTGCCATGTAACAAACAGAACTTTTTAATAATTCAATCCAGATCTTCAGATAATTTTTATAGAGTGGCAAATGAAGCATATTCTTAAATTTTTAATTTGGATTGGTAGGAATTTCCAATTTCTTGCTTTATGTTTGACAGGAGCTTGTTGAATACCTTATCTCTGCAGCAGAATCAGTCACTCCCTTCTGATCTCTGGGCCAGAAGGCAAAGTGCACATTAATGTTATTTCGAGTATGTTGTATTTTGATTGTACGTCACAGTTCTACTGAAACTTCTTTTTTTTTAGCAGTAACAGAAACGACTTCTGCACATGTACTGGGAAGTGAGTGTAAGAATTCCTGGAGCCTCGAAAAGCTTTCTGTACAGTGTTTTATTATCAACTTTACAGAACAATCTTTTTCCTCACTTCTGGTGAGTAAATGCTTCATTTACTTTACACCCATATTCATTGACAACAAAGAGTGAAAATATGCAAAGAAGCCCGCATCAATATCTAATCCACCCAACCCCCAAATACTTTATCATTTACATGAACAGTATTGCGTTTCTCTACATCCTAAACATTTCCATTAATGTGTGGATAATCATGACACTAATGTGTTTGTCTTCATATTATCGTTTGGTAGTTTTCCCAATTAGGTACAGGAATCATACAAATAATGAAGAAAGCACATTGATATGACAATACTGCTTTATTACTCATAACCCAACATACAAGGCATTCACACATTGTGAGATTCTAAACCGAACTAATTTCCTTTAAGCCCGCCCAGATATTGTACTCAGCCAGTCTGTTTTCTGGTTGGAGGCATTACTCATACTCATGTGTCCACAGGGCCTACGCTCCTCTCCCCCCTCCATAAGGTCATAAAGCTGGCCAGATTGTATCACCCTCTATCATTATGAAGTCACAGTTACTCAGTGCCTTGTGGGTGAAAACAATAGGATTAGTATGTGAGGTAGACATTGGCTCCCACATATGGTTAATATGGATCTTCTACATTTACAGCTACATGGATACTCTGCAAATCACATTTAAGTGCCTGGCAGAGTATTCAGCGAACCACCTTCACAGAAACTCTCTATTATTCCAGTCTCGTACAGTAGTTCCAATGGAATATTGTCTACTCCTGGGGCCTTGTTTCGACTCAGGTCTATCAGTGCTCTGTCAAACTCTTCACGCAGTATCATATCTCCCATTGCATCTTCATCTACATCCTCTTCCATTTCCATAATATTGTCTCCAAGTACATCGCCATTGTATAGCCCTCTATATACTCCTTCCACCTTTCTGCTTTCCCTTCTTTGCTTAGAACTGGGTTTCCATCTGAGCTCTTGATATTCATACAAATGGTTCTCTTTTCTCCAAAGGTCTCTTTAATTTTCCTGTAGGCTATATCTATCTTACCTCTAGTGAGATAAGCCTCTACATCTTTACATTTGTCCTCTAGCCATCCCTGCTTAGCCATTTTGCACTTCCTGTCCATCTCATTTTTGAGACCTTTGTATTTCTTTTTGCCTGCTTCATTTATTTCACTTTTATATTTTCTCCTTTCATCAATTAAATTCAATATTTCTTTTGTTACCAAAAAGATTTCTACTAGTCCTCGTCTTTTTACCTACTTGATCCTCTACTGCCTTCACTACTTTATCCCTCAAAGCTACCCATTCTTCTTCTATTGTATTTCTTTCCCCCATTCCTGTAAATTGTTCCCCTATGCTCTCCCTGAAACTCTGTACAACCTCTGGTTTAGTCAGTTTATCCAGGTCCCATTTCCTTAAATTCCCACCTTTTTGCTTACTGGGTCTATCAAGACGCAAAACAATACCGTCTGCCTTATTACTGATTTTGGACGGTCCTGTGCACCTGCATCGATTTCCAAAGCTTTTTACATAGTACATTTTAAAACAAGCAGGTTTATTTGGAATATACATCCTGGACCTACACCTGACTCTGTATGGAACGAGCATTTCGTCCAGGGAAACGTTTTCTGACAGAGAAAAATATACTTAGCGGTTGGAGACAAACACATCAAGAATGTATCTTATGGCAGCAAGATTATCTTGCGCTTTTCTTACTTTTCTTGTATGAATGTTGTCGAACCTGACACAATGAGTCAAAAATCTGAACTTTTCAATGACGCACTTGCTCGAAAGATTTCTGTTACAGTCCCACCTTTATTCCAAAAGTCTTCAATACTGGTGCACTGTGTTGTTACGTATGGTGTATTGTTAACCTTTCATTCATGCCTGGTTGGGTGAGGGGATAGTACACTCATTCAATAAGCTAAGGGACAAAGCTAAGTGCACAATACTGATCTGCATTAAACAAAGTGTGCTCGGGGTCATTGACTGAGTGACTTTGGGTCATAATGGCAGTGAGACATGGTCGACCAGAGACGGCATGGCAGAGGCAATGCCGACATTGGCTGTGTGATGCATGAGCCAAACCCTCTTGTTTTCTGACACACATCATGTGTGAGAGCAGCAGACACGTCGTGTGTACACTGATGCAGCACTGCGTTTTTGGCACAGAGTGCATCCAATGCTTTGCATGTGTCCAGATAAAGCTGATAGCTTCTTTATCATTGTGATGCACGACTTTATTGCGTTAGAGTACACATCATAGTCTTGCTGATGGCCAGTGGGGCGTGAGGTAGTTTCCAATGGACGAGGAGGTGTTGTGGCAAAGAGCCTCAGGATGAGTCCTCCAGTGTGCAGTTTTTAAATCCGGTGAAAGGTGAAAGCGTTGTAGAAAGTCGATTCCTATCACTTAGTTTCGTGGTACAGTTGGTGGTTCCATGCACGGTGATAAGCGAGTGATTTGCAGCACAAAGTCATAGAAATGTTGTACCAGACAAGGCTGCATTTGTGTGTTTTTGGATTATACTGATCTCCGACCATGTATCGACATAGAAGTGTTTATGCGTGCTTCGATCATATATAGAGTTATGCACCCAAAGCCCAAAGTTGAAAGAGACGCAAAGAGTATTTGCCCCATTCATTGTGGGTGTTGGCAGCTTGACATGGTGCTGCAAGCCGGTGAACCTACTGCGGCCCACGTTTGGAGTTTGGGTAGCTGCAGGGAGGCCAGTAATTATGTATGGCTTCGCCAAAATGGATATAGTACCAACAATTGGCGGTAGCAGCGCTTGGTGCATCGTTGCCGCCTAGGAGAGAGGTGTGTGTGCGTGTGTGTGTGTGTGTGTGTGTGTGTGTGTGTTATGCAGTTCGGTGTCCTGGTCAGGGGTGATGATGTCACTGTTATGTGCTTTTGACACAAGTCAGAGTGGTTCAGCAAACATGACATTCGAAGAAGATCGAGTATTGATACACTGTCTATGCTATAGCACAGTGAACATTCAGTATGCCAGGTACAATTTCTTGTCTAATGGCTCTGTCTCACAAGCCGTCATGGTGAACTGTAGCTGCAGCAGAAGCCTGACAGTCCATAGAGTTCATACTGCTGTGTCTGGCATGAGGTTCGCATAAAGTAGAGTCCATAGTCGGCATCACAACTAGTTCGGCGTCTTGTTGGCGAGTCGTTCGTTATAGATTGCCTGTTTCAGTTCTTCTTCTAAGATGCATGACAGGCACTGGATCCAGGCAGATTTTATTGCTTCATACCTGTTTTGTTCCGGTGGCATGAGGATGACATTGGTGATAACATCAGCATGCTTTTGCTATGTGGCAAATTAATGTCACAAATCGAGACCCAAAGCTCCCAATGAAGTAAACACCCAGTGTACTGTCACAGACCAAAGTATTGATTGCTCCAGCAGACTAGTGGCAGCTTAGATTGTGTGCTGAGACTCTGATTGAAGTATGACTGAGTTGGGGTTTCAACGATACTGTTGTGCAAAATTATATAAGTGACAAAGAATCGTGGAGCATTCACAGCACCATTATGAACCCAGTAATTGTGCCCAGGTAGTGTATGACCTGTTGCACTTCCCCACACCTCGCGATCGTATTTCTTAATAGCATGTGCGACACGGCTGATGCAGTTAGCATGGGAGTCACATTACTGTTCATATTTAGTTAGCCTTTTTCTGCTGAATCATGAACTGATGCACTTCAAGCATTTCACACATAATCTTGTACAAAGCCCAGCAGTAGATGGTTTGATGGTGGCCACTTTTGAGGCATGCTGAAGCGTGTGTCTCTGTGCAAATACTTTCAAAGCTTTCTGGACACTATCAGACCAGATTCATCAACATTATAATACCTTCAAAAATCCAAAAGAATCTGTGACAGGTTTGTTAAAACTTCCTACCCTAGCTGCAGAGTTGCCACAGGTTTACACAGCTAACATCTAGATTTCACTTTAAGAAGCCAGCAACCCAGTCCCACCCAAACATCTTCTTTTCCTTGTTGAGTCTGTGCTCAATACAGTTTTTCTTGGCTATGTGGAATGCAAGTTTCTCACGTCCTTCATAGTCATACCAAACATGTGCAACTCCAATAGTTTCAGGTGTTGTACTAGTTAAGGCCTCAGTGCAGTGCTGAAAGATGGATGGAATCTACACAGTCCTTTCTGAACACCACTGAAGATTTTGTTCATATTCCTAGTTTATCTTCTAAGCATAGCCTGGGGGACTCCAAATGCTTTCTATGCCTGCAGCCATTCCAACTCACCTCTGGTAACAGCATCTATTGCCTGCTGCATTTGCATGGCATCCCAAGACTGTCTTGACGATTTTCTTACTTTATTGCCTGCCATCTGAAAGGGGAACTTCATGTACTGATATGTGGCCTATGTAAATTCATTGCATTTGTGTTTCATTGCACATTTATCAATTCAAGGAAGACCAATTATGTTTAATGTCCTGTCGACATCGAGGTCATTAGAAATGGAGCACAAGCTCGGATTGTCTCAAGGATGGGAAGGAAATCGGCCATATCGTTTCAAAGGGACCATCCCAATATTTGCCTTGACCGATTTAGGGAAATCAAGGAAAAACCTAAACCTGGATAGCCGGACATGGATTTCAACCATCATTCATCCCAAATGATTCATCAATTAACGTATAATGTTTTGTTTATTTTATTATAGAGTGATCTACTGCTATTGTTATTTAAATTTAAACATCTACATAAAATAAATAGCTTAATTAATATCAAAGTTCACACGTAATAGACATAGGTAACATGACATAGTGTTTCATTTTAACTTGACACACAGGATGTCATTGAGTTCTGAAACGCCTTCTTTGATTCATTCGAGAGACTTTCAACTACAGCATGGTCTAGCAGTATCTCTCAAAACATAGCTAAAAGTATGCTTTACAAGATAAAGTATACTTTTCTCAAACATGTATTTACCTACAATACTAATGAATGAATATATGTGAATAAAAATAGAAAGTTGTAGGCTTCACTATAATATTTCATACACACTACCAAGATGGAAGCTAGCAGTTCATCGCCACATACATAGGAACAGGATTGCCAAATGATCTATCTCTACTGCTTAGTACAGCTGATGCCACAGAACTGGTTTCATCTATAGACTTGCTTATATCATTTTACCCAGGTATCTCATTATAGCATGACTTCACCCTATAGTGAGTAAATACAATAAAGTGTTGACTGCTATCATAGTTATATGTTTTACAAGTGGATCCAGAATCCCCCTAAAACTTGGTGAGCGTCATTTAACCTTCAAAGAACAATTAGGAACCTCACTGAGGTATTTCTGGAGATTACCCGCTGAATTGCTTTGTTTTGAAATGCGAAATAAATAGCTCAAACTGTTGTTTAAGTCGCTGGTTGCCACATAACGAAATTTTATTATCAGTCTTATCGCTGCAGTTCCCAAGCAGAAAATTTCAAATCTGACTGTAACCTCCTTATAACATTTGCAAACAAAAAGTCCCCATTATTTTGTATTTCAAATATCTGTTATTTAGATAACGTGTTACCCCATTCTAGCCTTGTGTTTATTTTCTGTCGCCTTTCACCACAATTAACGCTACACAAATTGCCATCAAAGAAAGGTGCACACAGTTAACTTCTTGAAGAACAAGGCAATGCGTGGATGTGAGAAAACGCGTTGGTGCACACAGTTAACTTCTTGAAGAACAAGGCAATGTGTGGATGTGAGAAAACGCGTTCTTCTTACTAATTTTTGTGCATGCGTTTTTGCTCCTGTGCGTCAGGGAACAGGAATCATGAGGATGTATCTTTATAAATTAAAAATATTAAGTGTCATGTAATATTTTGTGTAATGCAATATCTTGTATAGATACCTTTTATTAACCTGACATGTTCCACATCATTACGAAGTGTCGTATTCATGATCTATGGAACAAGTACTTGTAATATATTTGATAGTAAACAAATGGGGAGGTTTTTAAATGATGTTTCACTTGTCGGCAGTTTGTCATACAAAACTGATAAAAAAAATACTTTATGAAGTGTTCTCTGGCCATTAATAAACTTTATCATTACTAGCTCCTTAATTCCAATACTATACTCTGACTTTTTGAATTGTGGATGGTATCTCATAATCACACTTTCATCATTTGTTACTAATCTGAAGGACTGTCCACATGTGGTGACCTGTCAGTGCAAATCACAACTGGTCAGACAGACCATTGTGTATTAACAGGAAGTTTGTGCAGAAATGAGATGTGTGCAATACTTGGAACTTGGAGTTGGAGGTTTGAGCAAAACTGCTCAAATCTGTGAGACCAAATCACGTCTGCACAGACAGTTGGAGTGTGTGGATAGGAGATTGCCATAATCTGGCATGCAAAACTTGTTTTTAGCTGTTTACTAAGTCTAGCGTTTCTCGTTTGTGCACACAGACAATTTTGAAACAGCAAATATATGTCAATTCTCCAGAGAGTCCATTGCCGAATTTATCGAAATATGTAGGAGTCATACATGTTTGTGAAAAATTCAGAGTAGGGAATACAGCGATAGAGATCAAAAGTCAGTTCTTTATAAACTTTTAACAGAGAAATTACGAGCTATGGACACTGTGTTAAACAGAAAAATGGTAATAAAAATAAATAAATTCCATACAGACTATTAACTACAGAGCTAATCAAATAAATGAAGTCTATTCGATCTGGTGCTGAGTAGCATAGATATTTAGTACTATTCTATGCCATAATCTTATGTGACAGGTTGACAAAAAAAGTAGTCGTATTTGTTTTACAGAAGAGTGCAATCAGAATATTGTGTTGAGCTTGTAATGGAATACCTTGCAACAGTGCCTTCAGGGACAAATGCATTATTACACTTGTTTTACAGAATTTCCTAATACACTATGTGGTTCATAAGACTGATTTAGAGATGAACCGTAGAATTCGCTAGCACAAGATGAACTTCAGGAATCACTACCACAAAACTAGAAATAAAACTTTACAGATAGTCAATGGACCCCTATATAGAGTTAAGAACAAAGTTTTATAGTCTACTGCGAAAGTCTTCAACAGATTGCTGGTAGAATTGAAAACCCCAACTCTTACAGAAACTAGATTGCAGCTCATAGGCAATGTACATAATTTCTAAGAATATACTGTGTTTCAAACATGTCTAAAACAGTAAAAATATTATATGTAACTCGTCTGGACTGAGGCATAGTAATTTACGTAATTTCCTGAAATCATCTTTCAGAACAGCATAAATAGCTTCCAGTGTGTTGGGAGTGATTTCAGTCAAGTCTTATTTCGAAACTGGAGTAGCAAAATCTCGATAATTCCTGCTGCCAGGAATATTAACGTCACCATCAGCTACTCATGTAGAGAAACTGCTTCCCTCATACAAGTGATTTTCTGTGTTACACAAGAAGCTATGATGCTATTTCGTCTAAAACTGACATAGTGAGACCATGGCTGTGTAAAATTAATGTAGGTAAATTCTTACAACGAAGAAGACAGCAACCAGCCACTATTAATACTGCTATTTATTTAAGTAAATAGCGCCATAAGCGGTTTCAAACTGACAAGTTCATCATCAGAATCATGTGAACAGCCGTCTGATGATGAACTTGTCAGTTCGAAACCGGTTACGGCGCTATTTACTTCAGTAAATAGCAGTATTAATAGTGGCTGGTTGCTGTCTTGTTCTTTGTAAGAATCAACCTACATTAATTAGAAGTTATGAGCATTAAAAGATAAGTATACGTTTCCAAATTCACACCTACATAATTATGCCCAGTCATTGAGTTCACCCTGCAACTCATGAACTAAATTTATGAGCGAAAACTGCCTTCACTTAAGCAGCCACTGTCTAGACCATTTTCATCAGTATTTCTGAACCTTGTGTTCTGGCTGCATTTCCTTTACAGTTCAAGTTGTGAACACACACCATAATAGAGTTTTTTCCATTAAATCACTGAACACAGGATGGGGTAGGACAAGGAAAGCTTGGAAGAGCGATCCCAGAATAGCAGCATTATTTGTCATTTGATAGTTTACATTTATTTAACCACCACATTATAGCATGATTAAATTGATACAATAATCACAAATAATTATGAGTGACAGGGTAAGGCTAATTACCTGCCTAGACCAATAAACTGCTTCAACAAATGATTTTAGCAAAACATGCCACAAAACTCAGTGCAAGAATAAATATAAGCACAATAAACATTTTTAAAAACTTCTTTCCTTATAAAACAAACTATTCGAAGTGTAACAACAAGAATCTCTTAAAGTAACTTAAGAAAAGGTGAGGAAGCCTTCAAACGGTTTTTGGGAAACTAGTTGGCAGTTCTTCTATCAAACAGGCTCTTAACACACAAAAGAGCAAATACACTGCTAAAAACCAGTGCGAACCTACTGAAAATTTTATTAGGTACCAAAACAGCAGAATGGATTTAGATTATCCACATCTGAGGTAGGTACAATGTCGAGTTAGTCTCACACAGTAATTATGATTAAATGATTTGGAAACATTTGCATAACATAATAATCAAGACAGTGGTTTGTTTAAGAAAACCTAGCCACCCAGAATTCACAGAACGTGCAATACAAACATATTCCAAAGGAAATTTAAAACTATAAATAAAGCTCTATACGTCAGGACGCTAAGTAATATGGCCACTGCAGCATAAATCAACAGGCTAAGGCAATCATGGACATGCCTCAAAGGCAGCTGATAAACACTAAAGTGGTGTGTACAGAAACAAGCCCCACAGTCACCAGCTGTTGAAAACCTGGCTGTCAGGCTCAGAAGACCCTATAGGGCTGTTAACAAACCCCATTTAGGTGAAACAATGACCAAACAAACAAGTTAAGCAAATATTAATTCCACCATCTCGAGGAATGGTCCGTTTAAGGCCTCTTAATCCTCCACGAAATTTCAAAATTTTACCCTTAACCAAATTTATATAACATAAAATGTGTAGTAGTGGTGAAAGTAATGTCTCTTCAAGCATTTAGTAAAATAAAATGTGATTCATGAAAACTTAATACGTGCTCAGAATAAGATCTGACAGTAATTTAGCCAAATCACATGGCAAGGAACCTTGTGCGAAGCAGACAATTATGTAAGGAAAATGACAAGCTTACCCCAGCAAGAAGGTACTTTTAGATCTTACAAGCAATGCCTCGTTTCATGGTATTTAGACATGTAAAGGCACAACACGATTTTAATACATTAAGGGGATGGAAAAATAATTTTCATATTTTTGGATTTTTATCTCATTATAAAATTTGCAATTTTCCGAATAAAATCATATATACAGGGTGGTCAGAAAATGTGTGAACTGCTTGTAGGGATGTTACAGGGCGGGTTGTACTGAGACATAAATGTTAAGAAAGAAATTCGATACGTTGCTCCGTTTCCGAGTTATTTAGCATAGAATTTAGCCAATCGGGGCGTCGCGCGCTCGCATTCAAGCGGCCTGCCAGGGTCGGTGTTGCCCAAGGAGTGCTTTGACTCGTTAGCTGAAACTTGAGTTTACGCGCGCGACCATCTGATTGGCTAACTTCAATACTAAATAACTCGGAAACGGCGCAACGTATCGAATTTTTTTTGTAACATTCATATCTCAGTACAACCTGCCCTGCAACATCCCTACAAGCGTTTCAGACATTTTCTGACCACACTGTACATCACATATAAATCACATGAGAAGCATTTTATTTTATTTTTTTAAATATAACCTACACCGGTTCAAAATGCTAGAATTTTTACTTGCATTCCTTCAAGATATAATAAAATCTGTAACTTTTTATATAGACTGTGCATTTCTGTACTATAAACGTTAAATTACGTGTTTGTATCGGTAGCACTGTCAAAAACGGTATCGTATCGTTTCATAGTATAAACACGCGTTGTATGTCGAAGTGCTAACGTTTTTCCGAGGAAAATTGATGAATAGATTGGTAAATCTCTCAAAAAGTAAAGTATGGCGCCAAAACAAAGTGTTTTTAAGAAACGTGGGTTCCATGGTAATAGATTTGCGAATAAAGGGAAACATTGTGTTCAACGTGTGGCGTGTCAAGTTACAGACAATGAAATACAGGCAAACTCGTCAGCATCTAGAGAAACACCTGTGGGGATCGAAATGTTACGTACGGTAATATCGAACCCAACATTAAGTATTCGTTCATTTATAATGAATTAACTTTGTTTTGATCATGTCGGTACAAACACATCCGCTCGATAACAGAGTTCGGAACACACTGAGATCGACAGTTTTCAAAGAAGATGCTTCTCAAAAATGAGGCAATCGACACACCCATTAGTGCTTCAAAGATTAAAATAAAACGTTGTGCTACACAGTTTTCTCAAAACAAAAGCGATGTAAATGGTAGTTTAGATTATATTCTGATAGATTTATACATCCTAACAAGGGTGTTAGGTGAATGTGTGTGTTGTAAGATAGTGGAGGACCAGTTAGTTTACATGACGCCAGTGAGGTATCAAATGAACTAGCCAGGAAACTTATTAACTGTGCCAGTTGTAAACATACTAATTCATTTTAGAATTCTGATAAGTGTAAAGATAATTATTTTGAAGTACTTGTTATGTGGTTTTATGGATTGAGAGCTATTGGCAAGCAGAAACAATGTGTGCCATGATGAATATGCCACGGCCACCTTGTAAAATCGACAAGCATGCAGGATTTATTGGACCTGCTGTGGAATCTGTTGCATGTGAGTCAATGAAGGGTGCTGCAAACGAAGCTGTTGAAATAAATGATGGTATGTCTGACATACCAGTAGCTTTTGATGGCACATAGCAGAAGCATGGCTACATTTCTAAGAATTCTGTTGCTACGGTGACCAGTTTGGATACTGGAAAGGTGATAGATTTCCAGCTTTTAACCAAACATTGTTATAAGTGTAAATCAGGGAATGAAGAAGGGCATATGTGTAGCAGAATTATGAAGGAACAAGTGGTGGTATGTTAGTCGATCTGTGAATGAAAAAGGAGTGTGTTACACTAAGTTCTTAGGTGATGAAGACTCAAAAGCATATAACAATGTAGTAGCCACTTAGCCTTATGGTGAGAAGAGTGTCACAAAACTGGAATGTGTTGGTCATGTCCAGAAGAGGATGGGCACCAGGTTGAGGAAATTGAAACAAAGTTTGAGAGACAAGAAACTTTCTGATGGTAAAATCATAAGAGGCAGGCTGACAGACAAAATGATTGATGAACTACAACAGTATTTTGGGATGGCCATTAGAAATAATACTGAGGATTAGTTGAAAATGAAGCAGGCAGTATGGGCTACCTTCTTACACAGACTGTCAACTGATGAAAAACCAGTACACCACCTTTGCCCTCCTGGACCTGATTCATGGTGCAATTACCGCAATGCCCAGTACTCAAACAGTTCATACAGCCATAAACATTCCATCCCAGCAGCTGTCTTGGATATCATGAAACCTATTTACAGACACCTGGAAAATCCTAAATTTCTGAAGAAATGTCTGCATGGTCAGTCTCAAAATCCCAATAAGTCATTCAGTAATCTTACATGGACTCACTTACCAAAAAATGTTTTTGTTGGAATGAAGACACTAAAGGGAGGGGGTCAGTGATTCTGTTATTGCTTTTAATGATGGCAACATTGGTAGGGTGAAAGTGCTACAGCATATGGGAATTAGTCCTGGAGCAAACTGCATCAGACAACTTAAATGGGTGGACAAGGTTTGCACTGATAAAGCAGAGTATGTGACACAATTGACCACTAAGGAGCCCAGAAAAAAAATTAGAAAAAGATCAAGAGGATGATATACAGCATGGTGCAGGATGCTTCTAAGTGACTAAAAATAAAAAAAATAAGCATATACTAAGTGATTTACAGCCTTTTGAAACTTTAGAAGCCATTCCTGAAAATTTACATTTTCTGTTGCATTTTCCCTTAAATCTCAGAAACCAGAGGGCATTCAAATTTTTAGGGAGTCTACTGAACTAAAAGAAGAACATAATGTTATGTATAATTAATATTATTTAGAATAACACACAAAAAAGGTACACAAAATGTTAACTGTGTAATTAAAAAACTGTATTTCCTAAAGCAGTGGCTGAAATGCAATTATTGTAATTCAGTGGACTCAGAACGTACAGTTTAATGTCCAGTAAAAGTTTCATGTCAATGGCTACAGTGGTTCCTGAAACACAGGGAAGCCAAGTCACTAAATTTAACATTGTTGGGATAGGACGTTTATTAAAGTAAACAAATACAAAATAAAAGATTACATGCAAAATGCTTAAAACACTGAAAATACTACTAGTGCAGTTATCTACAGGGTGTTACAAAAAGATACGGCCAAACTTCCAGGAAACATTCCTCACACACAAAGAAAGAAAATATGTTATGTGGACATGTGTCCGGAAACGCTTACTTTCTATGTTAGAGCTCATTTTATTACTTCTCTTCAAATCACATTTATCATGGAATGGGAACACACAGCAACAGAACGTACCAGTGTGACTTCAAACACTTTGTTACAGGAAATGTTCAAAATGTCCTCCATTTGCGAGGATACATGCATCCACCCTCCATCGCATGGAATCCCTAATGCGCTGATGCAGCCCTGGAGAATGGCGTATTGTATCACAGCCATCCACAATACGAGTACGAAGAGTCTCTACATTTGGTACAGGGGTTGCGCTAGACAAGAGCTTTCAAATGCCCCCATTAATGAAAGTCAAGAGGGTTGAGGTCAGGAGAGCATGGAGGCCATGGAACTGGTCCGCCTCTACCAATCCATCGGTCACCGAATCTGTTGTTGAGAAGCGTACGAACACTTCGACTGAAATGTGCAGGAGCTCCATCGTGCATGAACCACATGTTGTGTCGTACTTGTAAAGGCACATGTTCTAGCAGCACAGGTAGAGTATCCCGTATGAAATCATGACAATGTGCTCCATTGAGCGTAGGTGGACGAACATGGGGCCCAATCAAGACATCACCAACAATGCCTGCCCAAACGTTCACAGAAAATCTGTGTTGATGACGTGGTTGCACAATTGCGTGCGGATTCTCGTCAGCCCACACATGTTGATTGTGAAAATTTACAATTTGATCACGTTGGAATGAAGCCTCATCCGTAAAGAGAACATTTGCACTGAAATGAGGATGGACACATTGTTGGATGAACCATTCGCAGAAGTGTACCCGTGGAGGCCAATCAGCTGCTGATAGAGCCTGCACACGCTGTACATGGTACGGAAGCAACTGGTTCTCCCGTAGCACTCTCCATACAGTGACGTGGTCAACGTTACTTTGTACAGCAGCAACTTCTCTGACGCTGACATTAGGGTTATCGTCAACTGCACGAAGAATTGTCTCGTCCATTGCAGGTGTCCTCGTCGTTCTAGGTCTTCCCCAGTCGTGAGCCATAGGCTGGAATGTTCCGTGCTCCCTAAGACGCCGATCAATTGCTTCGAACGTCTTCCTGTCGGGGCACCTTCGTTCTGGAAATCTGTCTCGATACAAACGTACCGCGCCACGGCTATTGCCCTGTGCTAATCCATACATCAAATGGACATCTGCCAACTCCGCATTTGTAAACATTACACTGACTGCAAAACCACGTTCATGATGAACACTGACCTGTTGATGCTATGTACTGATGTGCTTGATGCTAGTACTGTAGAGCAATGAGTCGCATGTCAACACAAGCACCGAAGTCAACATTACCTTCCTTCAATTGGGCCAACTGGTGGTGAATCGAGGAAGTACAGTACATCCTGACGAAACTAAAATGAACACTAACATGGAAATTAAGCGTTTCCGGACACATGTCCACATAACATCTTTTCTATTTCTACATATATATATATATATATATATATATATATATATATATATATATATATATATATATATATATAGAGCCAAATTCGACTGATCAGAAATATGAATAATCTAAAGCAGAACCTTGGCTTAGATAATTACAGTCAAACAAATACTTCAGCAAGCCACGAAGGTGTCCCGACAGGCGAATCGTAGTATGAGAAATACTGACAATAAACGCACAGTGGGGCAGATATTTGATAATTCTTGAGATATCCAGTCCAGCTCCCAGCAACCAGTAGCGCACAGTATAGAATATCAAGTCCAGACAAATCCACGGCCACAGACAGGAGGACACCGTACTTAGCTCAATGTTGCAACTCCAACTTCACCAAATCTGAACATAAAAAGAACTAACAACAAGCTGGCCCACTGCGTTCAAAATTCGGTCTGTAATGACCTTTAGTGCACTATGACTTGCTGCCTGGCTCTTACTGCCCTCCTAACGTTTTTATTTTCTTTTATTGTGTTTCAGTACCCCATCTGGGACGGGCTGGCCGCAGCATATGTGCTGCTCTTCAGCCGAAAGACGGTAATTAAACAAAGAAGACATTTAAAATAACAGAATGGAGAAAATATGGCGTACATAGATATAAAAAATGGGAACAGTACAGAAGAGAACAGACAAAAAGGGGGGACTGTAAAATAGAGATAAAAACCGTAAAAAATTAGTGCACACAAAACAAAACTACACAATGGATCATAAAAGTATCGACAGATGGTGTAGCACATAACAATCACTGACAATAACACTAAGTACTAGTCCAGCACACAATTAAAATTACAGCACTTGAGAACAGCACCAAACACAATGCTGACATAGTTCACTGATGATGATGAGCAAACAGAGAGGATCTGCCAGGGGCATACAGACGAGGGAGGAGAGAAGAATGGAGGGTGGGGTGGAGAGGGGGAGGAGGGAAGAAGGGAAGGATGGGAAGAGAGGGGGAGAAGGGAAGAAGGGAGAGAGGAGAAGATGGGGGAGATGAGCGGGGTGTGCACCGAAGAGGGCCAGGGAGGGAAGGATGTGGTAGGGAAGCAGCAGAGGAGGGGGTGCAGCGACTCAGGGAGGGAAGGAGAAAAAATCTGCTCTAGGAGAAGGAAAAAAGGGGGCCTTGGGGAGGGGAGGGAACAAGGCCAGGTTACAGTTGGAAGGAAGGGTTGATGTCACAGCGAAGCTCAACATCCGGGAGGGTGAGGTGCTGGAAGTTGCCCTGATGAGGGAAATGGAGGGTGTGGAGGTGGTGAGAGGGAGGGATACAGCGATAGAGACGCGGCAATGGGTGTTGGGTGGAGAGGAAGCAGGAAACCAGAGGGTGGGGGGATCAAGCCTGCAGACAGTGTAAAGGATGCGGAGATGTTGGAGGAAAAGGAGGATGTGGGGGAAGGGGATGAGGTCATACAGGAGCCGTGTGGGGGAAGGAAGGGAGATACGGAAGGCAAGGTTGAGTGCATGTCGTTCGAGGATTTGGAGACGCTTGTAAAAACGGGTGGGTGCGGAGATCCAGGCAACGCTGGCATAACAGAGGATAGGACAGATGAGGCATTCGTAGGTGTGGAAGTTGGTGGAAGGATGCAATCCCCATGTCCGGCCAGGCAGGAGTTTCAGGAGGCGGAGGCGGGAATGGGCTCTCTGCTGGATGGTCAGGAGTTGCGGGGTCCAGGTGAGGTGACAGTCGAGGGTGAGGCCAAGATATCTCAGGATGGGACGATCACAAACGGTGAGATAGAAACCTCCCTACGGTGCGCAAGGCGTACTTTAGTACTCGCTGTGCACGAGATAGTCAGCGACAACCTACAATCGATTCACGCTGCCAGTAGTGGCGCCAGTGAATAATGCTCGGAATCCAGGCACAAGACATCTAGTGCGAGTCCGTCACGGCTCGCTCCATTTCTGAATTAATGAAATTAACTTTGATTTTACGAGAGCGCAGTCGCTTGCCACTGTTTTTTTTATTTTATTTTATTTATTTATTTTTTTTTTTTTTTATTTTTTTTTATTTTTTTTTCGCGCGAACTCACCACCATTTGACGGATAATTTAACATAGTTTTTGTGGTCACATAGTGTTACACTTGTATACGCTCTATACGTTTTACTTATTTGCTGAAAAGTCTCTTTCGTAAACCATGCATTACAAAAAGTTTGCTATATTTTAGAATACAAATGTAAAATTGCAAGAAGCCAACGCTACCATCTGACGATGGACTCAGGCCTGAAACTAGTAAAGGCCTAATAAAATCATTTCAAGAAAACTTGTGGCTGGTTGCAGTATTCTCTACAGCGTAATTTATGAAAACAGCTGCGGTATTCTCCATCCAAAATGGACACAATAACGTAGTATGAATCAGCCTTTTAGCATATAATGTTATATACCGGCAGTATAATTCTATGTATCTTCTACAGATCTGTTGACGAGGGGCATGTAGTCGATACCGGTCAGGAAAAATAAAAATATAGTAAACAAGCAGCCTTGTGCTTTCCTATATACAAATGTAAAGCCCGGTCCACACGCAACGATCTGTCTGCGCAGACATCGGCGCAGATGTCTGTACATGCAAAAGATCGCTGCAAATGTGGTGTGTTCACACGACACAAACCCCAATCTACTACTCGCCCGCCATCTGTCAGCGTGGAAAAGAAATATCAGTGGCAAGAGACTAAGCTCCCCGTAAATGTCAAAAATTTAATTCAGTTATTTTGAAATATAGAAATGGAGGAAGTTATTTAGTGGTCTGTGTTCGCAACTTGTGTTGCAAAAAACATTCAGACCAACCACAGGAAACAGAGAAAGCGGTCAAAATGGTGTGGACAGTGGCTGCTAAAGCGAAAGCAGTTTTCCCACGTAAATTTACTGCGAGAGTTGCAGGGCGAACCTAACGACTGGCGAAATTATTTGTGGATGGATGTCGAAACTTATAATTATCTCTTAAAGCTTGTAACCTCTCATATTATGAGAAAAAATACTCGTATGAGAAGGGCAATTTCTCCTCATGAACGGCTGGCGGTAACATTAAGATTCCTAGCAACAGGAAGGAGCTACAAGGATTTGGAATTTTCAACAGCAATATCGAAATAAGCGTTGAGTGAAATAATACCCAACACATGTGAAGCTATTTACGCTGTCCTGAAGGATGAGTTCATGAAGGCAAGTCAAGTAAATTAAGTCTGTCAAGTTACAGATAATATTTTTGGTCTTGTAGACGTGTTTGAAACACAGTAGGCCTATATTATTAGAGATTATATACCTACACGGCCATTGAGCTATGGTTTACTTTGTTTCTGAGTAGGCATTTTCAGTTCGTTACTGTCTACAAGCAACCTATTACAAACTTTTGTTCCAGGATACAAAACTCCATTCTGAATTCTAGACAGAGATTCGTTATCTGCCTGAAAAGTTTCACTTGTAGTGCTGTGGTTGTGAATACTATAGTTAATGTAGTTATACTATTGTTTCACATTACCTCGTGTTCCATTTCCTCGCACACTGATACTCCAATTTCATCTTCAATTGTACTCCTGCTTGGTCTTGGCGTTTCTTGATCACTAAGAAAGCCAAGTAGATCAATATACCTTAACGTTGGCTGGTATACTTGATCTACTCCCACACCAGATCTTCTAGATTTCTGAACTTTGGATAACTCTTTTCTGTAAACAGTTTGCAACAATTTTTTTTAATTTTTTTATTACTGTTTCTCTGTTTGCCGAGGCGTCAACTGCCCGCAATTTTTCAATTAGAGCATTGTATGCTGCTGTCTTTTTGTCTCGGTCACTATATTCTTTACTTTTAATCTTCCACAAACGAAGGTGGTTTCTATGTATATCAATGAATTCACTTACAAACTCTCGAGAACACTGACCAGTATCAGCCATTTTAACGCCCTGTGCGCAGAAATTGAACACTAGACTGAGCAAACAGCTGTTTCGCGCCAAGATTTGCGGCGATCCCCTCTCCACACGTTTCAACTTGTCTGCGCAGATGTGGTTTGAACCCTCAGATTTGAGAGGTTTCGCTCAAACCTCCAACTCCAACTTCCAGGTTTGCACACACCTCAGGTTGGTGCAAATCTTCTGTCCACACGCAACGATCTGTCTGCGCAGATGTGATGTGCGCAGACATTTGCGCAGACAGATCGTTGCGTGTGGACGGGCCTTTACTATTCCGTTTTCCGTAATCGATTTGTGAGGAAAATGAACATCGATATGAAACAAAATTTCGATTAATTGCAAACAATATGATCTGTCAAAAACGGAGTTAGGTTAAGGTTACCCATCGTGATGATTGATGACTGTAGTACAAGAATGAATGAGAGGTGCATGTCATAAAGCAAGCAACAAAGGGCCACGACAATGAGAAATATAGTTAGTGAAATAAAAGACATGTCTCTATGGCGAATACTGGCTGCTGTTTGCGCTTCAGTTACATTTGTCCCGTTCTCGATATTCACTGCCTACGATGCAATGCAGAGGCGCCGTCTTAAACATAGATTAAGAGACAAGGTATGTTGTATGGCAGAGTTTGTAAATTTTTGACGTTAATGATAGAAGCTTTATGTTTTGCGGCATAGTAATCTCATATGTACACAATAATTCGTCCTGTGCTCTTATGTGTCTTTGAAATACACAATAGGAAGTTTTCCGCATTTTTATCGCCTGTCACTGCGAGTGTTTCTTCAGCCAGCTTGACGAAAGAAGTAAACTTTTGGGTATGGCTGCTTTCTGGTGTTTCCTTTTGAATCCATATAGTTTAGCGTGTTTGTAATGTACCACTAATTTAGAGATAGAGAAAATAGCAAGTGCCGGCCTAGTGGCCGAGCGGTTCAAGGTGCTTCTGTCCGGAACCGCGCGACTGCTATGGGCTCAGGTTCGAATCCTGCCTCGGGCATGGATGTGTGTGATGTCCTTAGGTTAGTCAGGTTTAAGTAATTCTACGTTCTAGGGGACTGATGACCTTAGAAGTTGAGTCCCATAGTGCTCAGAGCCAAATAGCAAGTCACTGTTTACTGTCAGCAGAATAATTCTATTACAGCTAATAGAAATATTTTAATAATTAGTAGAGGATACTAATCCTAGCCTTGAGAATGAGTATGATCCTTCAGCTTTGAAAGCAGGCTTGGTTGTATAGGAGTCATCCTTGTTTCGAAGGGACCTGCCAGTTGAGAGGACAAGAAGGGAGAAAATGTTAGGTCGGAGATCCTAAACTGAGGCTACAGGGTTAGAAACTAATGTTCAGAAATGAGTAGTAGTTTTTTTTTTTTTTTTTATTGGCATAACAACTGCTCAAAATAACAACCTCCAGTATCGACGTGTAGGCGTGAGAGCTGGTTACTGCATTGCGCAGAAGTTGTCACCCCCCTCCTGTCCATTCTAACAGTTGAAGTTACATGTTGTGTTACTCGTACACATTAATCCCGAAGGAGGTGGTGCATCAATATGTTGAAACTCCCTCTTCCCATGGACATAAAGATGTATAGTTTCCAATAACAGTGGCAGCTTACCTATATTTAATACCAGATAATTTGCATTACTCAAGCTAAATGGCAGTAAATAATGTTCTATTACTCCATGTTGTACAATACCAGCTTGGCGATTTTATTTCATTGTTGTGCATTTTACTTGTTTACTTATCCAGGTATCATCATACTATGGTAATGGGTTTGTCTTATTTTACAATGAAAATAAGTAGCTCTATAATGTACATTTAAACACAGACTATGCAAGTATGCTTTTATGAGGCTAGGGTGGCCATGAAGATGGAACCATCCAGCTTTTGTCTGAAATTATTTGGGAAAACCTAAGCTAGAATTATCGGATAGAACAAATTTTATCCTCCCAAATATGGGGCCAATGCCTTGAGAGCTACATGGCCTTATTCAGTTGTGCTGTTTATTGCTGCACAGGAGGACACTCACTGGTGATTCTGAAGGACACTCATTGATGATCCAGGACCATAAACTTGCTGCTGTGCCCCCTGCACTAACTCTAATCAGGAAATTGACTCCATGCTCATAAAATACGGCATTACTCTAGTGTACTGTAGATCGTGGCACATGATTTTCTTGCAAAAGCATTACAGTATTGTAATGTGACAAGGTGTTTTATTTATTCACTTTTGTGTAGTACACATTACTTATGAAAAACGTTTTAGCTCCCTATTTAAAGAGATGTTTTAGTAATTTAATCTCACTGGACAATTTATTATGCAATTTTATTTCTTGATAGGAAGTGCTGTTTGGTCCATCCAAGGTTATGGATGTAAAATATGTACAATTGATATTGAAGTATTAGCATGAAAGCAAAAGAACACGGATAGACCTGAATATGAAAAACATACAGCAAAGGTTTGATGATGCAAGCTGTATTGATTTGCCTCTGAACAAAGGAACAGAAAGCCTTACAGGCAAACCATCACTTTTTGTGGGATGGCCCAGTTTTGAGTTTTTTTGTTTGTTTTTTCTTGATAAATGTAAGTCCAAACTGGCTCTTGTTCTAGGATTGTATGTAGAACAGTTAGTGAAATACTAAGTAATGTTTTCTGTGACATATACAAAAGTTTGATAGCTGTACTGGATATAGAGGAATATTCAATACGAGTCATCGGCTTTGATTAGTGAAACAGAAAACATCCGACAAATGCTATAAACTATGGTGACTATAACGTGTATTACTGGCAAATTTTTTTTTTTTTTCCATGTGTGCTAAGCTACAGATCTGATGTCATCACAACCAGGCTTTTTTAGTAGCCTATCACATTCGTTAGCTTTGCCATCTTGTAACCAAACTGTGTTCAAACCTAACCTATATCTCAGGCAAAGCTATAGATCAATCTATAACCACAACCACATTTTTTCTTCACTAGCTAACAACAAAACTGTGAACATGTGCATCAAAAGGTGATGTAACAGCATCTATTACCATTGTCACTGGCCAAAGCCAATGACTTGTATCAACCATTCCTGTGGGTCCAGTGTATTTATGCAGTTATTTTTAAATAGTTATTTACAGTGAGCCTGGCTACTAGTTACTATTCTCCAGGTCCTTTTCACCTATTTAAAATTTTACCTTTTTTTACCTTTGATTTCAAAACAGAATCCCACAGCTAAGAAATGAGTGTACATAGGAATGATGTCACCACAAGGCATTGGCTGTCTGTTACAAACTGATGATAGAACCTTACGAGCAAAATGTGCTGAAGACATTCTTTGTCGGCATCTTTTTTTTGTTCATTCCATATTGATTATCAGTGTTCATCCCTAAATCTTTGTGCTTGTTACACAATCTACAAATATGTCCCATATGGTTAATGTCACAGAATTTGTTTTCTGTTTATGCTGAGTTGCATGCTATTTGTTTTCTTTATGTTCAGTGTTAATTTATTACATACAGCGTTGTTGTTAACATCATTGGAGGTTTCATTTTCTTTCCCTAAGAGGAGTTCAGATGTTTTATAAGTGATTATGATTTTGCTGTCATTAGCAAAGAGAACTACTTCTCCATGCATCATACTGTCTGCTTGTCTCACATAAAAATTTATCAGATGTGTGAAATATTTTTATATTCTGTACCCATTTTCCCAGTAAGACTGGAACAATCATTTGCTGTTCCTCTTACACCTAGTGCTTCTAACTTGTTAGTAGTATTTTATGGCCAACATTAACAAAAACTGTTGACCACTCAAAGGATATGCCAGTAACACAAGCCTTGTTAACAGCTTCAAGCAGGCTACCAGTTTTGTAATGGCTGATATTGTATTTTTCCCATTTTGGAGAGCAAACTGTGCTTCATTAAATAGATTCTATTTATTAGTATAATTCGCTAATCTATATAATATCTGCAGTTATACATCTGTTTGCCTTAGCTGCTACTGTTGAATTGGTTAGGCTACTTTTGGAAATGTCTCCACAAAAATTAATTTAAGCAATACACAGAATTTCAAAAATATAGCAGCTACATTGTTTTCCATATACAATGCATCCCAGGTTTGATTTTCCAATGCCCTATAAAAAGTATGCACTTTATATGCTGAGAATATCCTTATGTTGACATGCAGTTTTTGTGTGTTTTACCAGACCTGCCTTTAGCTTCATTTTCTGACAGTAATGATCCAAAAGGCCAAGATCTCATAAATGTGTAACAATTTTCCCTGTTGATACCTGTAAGTACATTTTCTAAGTCTGATGTTGAACTATTTGAAAGCTTACAGTAGTGGTTTTGGCATTTCTGCCATTCCAGATGTGCTCAGAATGTTTAGGATGTTGTTACTAATATCAGATTCAACACTTGTGTTAATATTCATGTCTCCACAAATTACTACATTGGTTTTGGGGACTTTGGCTTCGAAGGACTTCAATTAATTTGCAGAAGAAAGTGTTCCCATTGCCATTGAGTGAGTCATACGCACACACAGAATGATTAACTCCTTATAGGTTTCTAACTTTGTTAGTTTAACGACTGCAAATTCAAAGTGTTGCTGAAAGCAGTATAATAATTGAGGCCTCATCCTAGAATAATACAAAATGTGAAAACTTGAGCCTTGAAGTACTGTGTTGGATGATCCAGTGACAGAACTGTACTCTTGTACCCATTGTTAATGAAAAGAGTGCAATTGCTGCTTCACTAGTACTTCACTGTATACTACAATGTGTGCACTTCATAGAAAAATTGATGAGTGCCTATTCATGAATCGTCTCCCACAGATTCCAACACACTCCTCAAGTTCTGCCCAGCAAACATTTATTTCTCTCTCCCAGGGAACACTACCGTATGATAACCATCTTTAGTGCTGAGTGGAAGAGTTTGAATGACTCAGTGATGCTGAAAGCTATGCCAGTGGTAGCTTAGCTACTGGCATGATCACTCAAGCTGCACAGGCCTCTTCAGAGGTACCTGAGAAAGAATGTCCCAAAACTTAAGGAAGGGAGCACTGTTTTTCCCAGGGAGCTTCACCAACAGTGGTTGTGTACGGGTAGGGTGACCTTGGGTTTCCTGAGTTGTGGACTCACCAGCATCACCCAATCTCTTCTGTCATAAATTCTGGATGTACTTCAGGGGCCATCATTAGGAACGGTGGTAGGATGTTGTGTGTTTAGGAGGACGGGGCCCTTGGCTTCACCATCTAGACAGTGAGGAAGATACACAGCTCTATAATTAAAAAAAAAAAAAAAAAAAAAAAAAAAACTTTAGCCTCAAGGTGTGCCACATGCTGATCAGGTAAAAAAAGTCTCTAGTGCGCAACGTCTGAGGCACCACCCCCTCTCCCCACCCCACCCCAAGTGTTATGGCTGCCTCAGACATGCAGGGCTTTGTCTGGATCAACATTTGTTTCCCTAGTGGCTTGTGGGATCCCTGTAGAGTGACCTAAATTCACATCTACTGCAGGATGGGATGGTTTTTGCATCAGGTAGTACCTACACCCAATCAAGAAAGAGAGCTCAGTTGCCCAGTCCACCCAAGTAGTAGTCTCAGTATTACACAATAGGGCACTAATCTGCCATAAAGGGATTTTTTTGGGAAAGTCTCCCCCCGCACACACACACACACACACACACATATTCACAAGGCATTGGAGGGTATTGCTGGGTTCTTAAAAACATTAAAACAGCTTTGTAATGGAACACTTGTAGTTGAAACTGTCATGTCAGACCAAGTATGTAAGCATGTAAGCTTCTGTGATGCAAGGCCTTGGTTGAAAATTCTGTTGTGGCAGGGTTGCGCAACACCTTGAACTTCTGTGATTACATGGTTACATGTTGATGTAATGGAGATAGACCCTGAGGAGTTACATAAAGAATGAAAATATGTGAGTGTCGCAGAAGTGCGGAACTATGAGGAGAGTCAGTGACACATGGGATAAATGTTGCAAGTTTCCCCCCCCCCCCCCCCCTCCAAACCTTCAACACTCCAGAATTATTGGAACATATTCTTCCAGGTTTTAACCATTTTAAGGTTCAATCAATTGTTGCAAGCCCAGTGTGAGGCTTCATATATAAAAGATTTGGTCATACCACTATGGCTTGTGACAGGAGGGTTACGTAAGGAAATTGTGGAGACTCAGCTCACGAATCAAGCAATTCTTGTACAATTCCTCTGAAATATATAACCTGCTCCAGGGATCACCCAGTATGGAGCAGGAAGTGTGTGTTTAGAATGAGGAAAGAAAAATTCAGGAGTTGAGAGTTGAGACACACACCCTATGGTGAAACTAAAAAAGCTTTCAAAGCTGTGCAACCTCCGATGTTTGCTACTTCTTTTGCATCATCCCGTAAGAAGTCAGTCGCTAAGTGTGATGCCTCCACACTTACGCAGACCACAGATTCAAATATGTGTACATGCACTTGTCAGTGTACCTGTGGGGGGAAAAGTTACACTTGAATCCAAAAATTATTCAGAAGCCATTGAAGATGGACTTGGAACCTCAGCCTCATACTGCTGCACACCATCAGAAGCTGACTAAGCTGTCCTCTCTAACCATGCAAGCAACTCTTCCCATAAGTAAGGAAAAAATGTCACACAAAAAATCATTAAAAATCAAAGAAAGTGGCAGTTAAACCCTTGGAGTGGTGAGCAGTCTCCCTTTTCAGAGATGATTTTACTGTCGAGGATATTGGTATCCACATGGAGGAACCAAAGAGTCAGACACCATCTAATGTTCCCCCTGACCTCTCTCAAATAAATCACTGCTGCTGAGGGAGGACGACAAGGGCAACCATTGCTAATGAATGGTTTCCAAAGGGACTTCTTTGTTGCAGTGGAACTTAAGTGGATACTGATCACATTTGGAAGAATTACATATCCTGGTCCAGGAGAGACTGTTCTGCATCTTTTTACAAGAAATTTATTTTAGTCACCAACACACCTGCATTAAGAGGCTACCATCCCTGCATGAAGGGTGGTGTTTCTGGAGACAACCCTGATGGCTGTTTTCATCAGTGACAGGTGCTATTCCTCTCCTTTCCCTTTTACCATGGCCTTACAAGCAAATGCAATTTAAGTCCTCACACAAGTTCAGAATACAGTATGTTTTTTGTACATTCCACTTCATGATCTGTTAGATGCAGACACAGACAAAAGGGGAGTGCAATGCACACAATTTGATGTGATGGGCTCGGCTACCCACTTGCTCTAGAAGTCAAATTATCTAGTGCCTCATCCATTCAGAGGACATATGCCTTTTGAACTCTTGTCAGATGACACACCCTTCCACAGTTACACCTTAATCTTGAACCATTGACCTATGTTTGTGCTGCCCAGCTATTCCAGACTCAGTTCAGTGGGAAGTGGCGCACAGATTTGCATTTCAGTGACCACATCCCTGCATGAATTCATCTTCTGACTCTGACTATAGTCAACAGAAGACCACGAAGTGGATGGTTCAAAGGGCAAATTGATTGTGATACAGTCAGCAAGCCATCTTAAAAAAAAAAAAAAAATGGTGGACCATATGGCCTGTGAGATTCACCGAGCTCTGCAGATTCCATTCCCCAGTCTAGCAGTCACCTCAGACAATTGCCTGGAGCTTGGTGGAATGACGAATGTCACTTAGTAACCAGAGCCAGCTGCACAGCACTATGGAAATTCAAACCCCATCCAACTACACAAGTAAGGTGAGTGATAAAAGAATGGAAGAGGGACTCCTGGAAGCAGCTAGTGATTTCCATTAATCACTGTTCTTCCACTGGCATGTTTGGTACTCAATAAGGTCCATTCCAGATAACCTGCTCTTATGACCTTGTTGAGAGATGGGGTTCTGCTGGATGCGCTTAAAGGCATGGTTCAGAGTTGAGCTTAACACTTCTTACAGTCACTGCATCATCCAGACAAACTCCTGTGTTCAGAGTGTTCTGTAGGACTGTGAAGGTGAGGTGGCTCTGCTTCTCCTCATGTTATGAAGAGACCTACAATCTTCCATTCTCCATGTGGGAATTAGAATCAGTTCTGACTGCAGCCAGAGACACTGCTCCTGGACCTGATCAGTTTCGGTGTGCCTCTTCCATCACCTGTGCCCTGAAGCCAAAGGCAATCTCCTATTTCTTTTCAGTCAGGATTGTACCGATCCTAACAGTCATTGGAGTGTAGTTGTACATCTTAAGCACTTTTTGGCCATACTATTTGACTTGAAATTAGCCTGGTTCCTGCACCTAAAAGACTGCAAACAAAGGGTTTCAAATCGCTGAATATTTTGAAATGTCTCCGCAAAAAGGAATGGAGAACCGACAGGTCCCACCTCCTGCTGTTTTACAGGGCAGCTGTCAGATCACAGTTAGATTACGGCAACTTGGTTAAGAACCAGCCCTCCTACCTCAATATGTTAGGTGCTGTCCACCACAAGGGGATTTGGACACTGACTGGAGTGAGCCTATCAGACCAGCAGTGTCCGTGTGCAGAGGCTGATGAACCACCATTCTGGATTTGGCTGTGCATCCTTCTGGCTTGTCTGGCTCTGAAAATGTCAACATTGTCTAGGTCATTAGCATTTAGTGCAGCAGTCCATCCCAGTTTGGAACAGCTGTTCAGGAATCAGTGGTGGGTGATCAAGCCACTCGGGATACATGCTAAGGACTCCATCAAGGATCTGAATACATCAGACCTCCAAATACAGTGCCAGGGATGGAACAAATTGCCACCTTGGCATCTTCAGAGGCCTAAGGAGATTTTAAGCTTGATGCAGTACAAGAAAACTTGTACTCCATATTATGTTTTTACAGCTCTGTTTTTAAGTATGTACCACAATTTTATCATTGTTTATACAGATGTATCCAATCAAGAGAAAGCACTCAGTTGATCAACTGTGTTCCTTGATAGGGTTTTCAAAGTGTGCCTTCCAGAATAATTTACAAATTATGTTGTGTAGTTATAAGGATTATGATGGCACTGGAGTGAATTCACAGGCATCACAGTACAAGATTTCTTGCCTGTTCCGACTCACTGTGTGTGCTGCAAGTGGTCCACCAAATGTATCCAATTGACCAATTGTTTCAGCTCACGTCTGACTCCTTACAGCGGCTCCAGAACCATGCAAGGAGGTTATCTTTTGCTGGGTATTTGGACACATTGGGATACAGAGAAACAATATAGCCAACAAAGCAGCCAAAGAAGCATATTGGGATGGTGTTGTGTGTCTGTGTGCCATTCTCTTGCGCATCATCATCTCGTTATGTGGCAGGCAAATCATGTGTTATTGAGAAAGTTGTGGTTAGTGGTGGTGGACAGGAAGGAAACTGCAGTCACTCAGATCAACCTCACAGGTATGGTGGACTTTGTGCTCACTGATAGACATGCTGCTCACCAGACTGCATGTATGACATAGCCCTTTGACACATTGTTTCCTCCACAGGCAGAACGAGCACTACTCTGTGAAGCTTGAAGTTTTTGGTGTGCCACTTTAGATTCAGCATATTTTGGTTATGTGTGTATTATATGTTGACATCAAGACACCCTCAGTTTTCGCCGACTCACCTCAGATGATGTTGCCCTCAGCCGCCAACGAAACGTCAGGAAGGAGAAGTAGTTTTATATACGGACCACGGCAATTCAGCCCGGAAGTTTTAATTAATGAATGGACCCTCAGTTTTGATGGAGATCTGCTTACCATCCTTGTCAATACTTGGCTCTAGTGTTAGACAGGTTCCGAAACTTTGTGAACTGTCAGGCCTCATCCCTGAAGTGCTGGGGAGGGGAGGCAGAATTCAATGCATCTTAAACTAAACCTCATGTGGGGGGCAACCCTTCATTCTTAACCCCAACAAGAATGGCATGTTGACTTTTTGTCAGGGCACTGTTGAACATGATTGAGAGCACCCCCACATCCAAAATCATCATCATCAGTTCTTTGTGAAGAACAGCTGTCACTTGAATAATCCAGTTTCTTGTAAGTTTCTATCTGTAGCGACAAATTTCTTCCAGTTAGGATTATTCCTGTTGGCAAAACATTTCTCTATGCGTTCTTTCAGCTGGGCAAGTTCCAGTCATGAGTAGTGCTCTATCTTTTGACAACCAGTCATGAACTGTAAACATTGGTGAGCACTACAACCACATCAGATAATTGTGTATTTTTTAAAGGTAGTGTCATTGCTGTCTATGCAGCAGACAGATGTTTGTTGATATAAAACACAAGCAGTTTACAAATACGGACGTCACTAAGCGATTATTGTCATTTAATATTCCAAATCACTAAGTGCTGGTTCAGTGTTTACTGCAAAAAATTAATACAGAAACACATTTGCTTTTGATCTGCCTTCTTATTTGTGGCTTATTATTGTTATTGTTGTTATTATTTATTGTTGTATATTGTTATATTACTGTATTATTATATTGTGGGCATAAGCATAGGTGTCTACAGGAGGGAGGGGTGGAGGCAAAAGAGGACTATCTGGAATATGGGTACAGGCATTTTATTAATTATACAATTCTTGCATATTACTAGCAGTGATTCTCAGGGACTGTACTGAACTGCTGCGCCCAATGGGACACACTGTTAACTTTAGCAGTTGATATGTGTCTTCCACCTCTCAATTTTTGTTCTACACCATCCACTGAAAGTTATGCAGATACCTAGAAGCAGCAGCAATTTCAGTGCTCTTCTGCAATAAAGACTGATGCAAAAATTTGTAGAATTGTGCCAAAGTAGTATCCTCTCAGTCTTTCATCACTTCCTCATACAGCCTTTATCAAACTGCAGATACCTTGGTACATGGGTTCAGATGCCAGTTCCCAGAACAATGTCATATGGCAACATAGCGTGCTCCTTATCTGTCCCCACTTTCCATAAGAATGCCTCAATCCTTTGCTGCACAACTGAATGGCAGTAGTAGTTTACTGTTTTCTGTGGGTGAAGACAACCTATTACAACGTGCTGAATATCCCCTCAGTTTTACATAGCAGGGTCACGTTAGTGCTATCTAAAGAACCTTCATGCTATAGTGTAGGTATGTATATTTATACTTAATAGGGGAGTTAAATACTTCAGTCTAACATGATATAATGTTTTCTATTATAGAAGAGAGGAAAGAAAGTGTCAAATTTCAAGGTCGAAAACCCCCTGCGGGTACGGGGGTAAGAATCAGCCCGCGGTATTCCTGCCTGTCGTAAGAGGCGACTAAAAGGAGTCTCCAACGTTTCGGCCTTATGTGATGGTCCCCTGTCGGGTTTGACCTCCATATCTCAAAATTTTTCCGAAGAGCGAGCCGATTGGGGAAGGGCGCCTTACTTGGTGCATTGTGTCCATCTTGCGTTGAGAACTTTCGCCAGCTTTTTCGTCGTTGCGTTGCAGTCCTGCCCGCTCTACATCTCATGGGCATGGATACGCTCCTGCGTGCACTTTCTGCCAAGCGATGTGCAGGGCCACTTTCTGCACTGACGGCGACCATGGACCACATGTCACCTAACATCCAGCATGGTAGCCAGTCCGTTGTGGTGGGGCCGCCATGTACCCTCTTGGTTGTAGCCCCCTGACAACACAGGGATCGCTCTACTGATGCCTGCGCCGTTAACTCCCCACGTATGCCAAGGAGTAGATGCCCATCTCCCTGGGGCATCGGGACTCCCGGCAATGGCCATCCTGCCAGGTGGCCTTTGCTGTGGCTGGGTGGTGCCTGTGGGGAGGGCCCTTGGTCGGAGTAGGTGGCATCAGGGTGGATGACACGCAATGAAGCGTGGCACATCTTCTCTTGCTGGTGGCCAGCCACCAGCAGTCTCTAAGCGTTCGAGGGCCCATTTTAAAGGTAGCGTTCATGACCCCAAATCGTTCCCCTCCCTCGCCACACCATGGGAGGAACGAAAGGCTATGAATGAGAGCGACAGGTATTCGCCCCGGTATCTCGTCTGTACCAGAGCTGACGGGGAATCGTTTGTGTCTGTGAAGCCTCAGTTCTTTGTCGAACATTTAGAGGACAAGTTCGGGGAGGTGGAGGGCTTGTCCAAGATGCGGTCAGGGTCAGTCTTAATAAAAACGGCATCCTCTGCCCAGTCACGAGCCTTGCTCGCTTGTACGAAGTTGGGGGATGTTTCTGTTACTATCACCCCCCATAAAAGCTTAAATATGGTCCAGGGAATTATTTTTCACCGCGATCTCCTTTTACAGTCCGATGACGAGCTGTGCGCCAACTTAGAGCGACGAGGTGTACATTTCGTCCGGCGTGTTCATCGGGGTCCGAGGGAGAATCAGGTAGCTACCGGTGCCTTCATCTTGGCCTTCGAAGGTGATATCTTACCAGAGAAGGTCAAGGTGTGACGTCAAACCCTATATCCCTCCCCCGATGCGGTGCTTTAAGTGCTGGAAGTTCGGTCACATGTCCTCTCGCTGTACTTCTAGCCTCACATGTCGAGATTGTGGACGCCCATCTCATCCCGATACCCCATGTGCTCCGCCTCCCGTCTGTGTCAACTGTGGAGAGCCTCATTCCCCTTGCTCGCCGGACTGCAGTGTCTTACAGAAAGAACGCAAAATCATGGAATATAAGACCCTGGGCCGACTGACTTACACTGAGGCTAAGCGGAAATTTGAACGGCTACATCCCGTGCGCATGATGTCATCTTATGCCTCCACTGTCACTCCTGCTCCAGCTCCTTCAGCTGCAAGTTATACAGTCAGCTCTCAGAATCAGAGGACCTCAACTGCCCCCTTGACAATGGGGGCCCCTTCTCTCGCTGTTGCTCCCACACCATCTACCTCGGGAGCAGCACCCACTAAACCATCGGGGACACCAGTCCCCACTTCTAAGCCGGAGAAGCGTAAGTCTTCTTCGGCTTCTCTCGCTCGGAAGGGATCCCTTGGGTCACTCCCTTCCCAGGTTCCTACCAGCGGCACAGCAGACACCAGCCAGTGGCTGAAGAAGCCACAGTTCGCTGGTCGACGGGCTTCGCGATCCTCTTCGGTCCCAGAGACTGACTCCAATAAGCCCTCTCACCAATGGCAACCAAAGGAACAGCGAGAGAAAACGACTTTTAAGACCCGTAAGACCAAGACCCCTGCGGTGGCACCTACTCCACCGCTACCTAAAAGCTCTGCATCTGAGGATGAGGTGGAGATCCTTGCGTCCGCTGAGGACCTCGATCTCGCCGATCCCTCAGACGCAATGGATAGCACTTGCACGGGTGCTCCATCGGATGCGGCAGGTGACCCAGCGGCGTAATCTGCCTTCCCAGTCCCGTCACGCCTTTCTCCGCAATGGACAATACCATCCTCCAGTGGAACTGCAGCGGTTTCTTCCACCATCTAGCTGAGCTCCGCCAACTTATCAGCCTTCACCCTTTCTTCTGCATTGCTCTCCAGGAAACTTGGTTTCCAGCAATGCGAACCCCCGCCCTCCGTGGCTATCGGGGTTATTATAAGAACCGAGCAGCATATGAAAGGGTGTCTGGTGGCGTCTGCATATATGTCCTTCACACTCTGCACAGCGAATCTGTCCCTCTCCAGACACCTTTAGAGGCTGTCGCTGTACGGGTGTGGACGCCACAGGCTGTTACCGTCTGCAGTCTTTATCTTCCACCGGATGGTGATGTCTCGCAGCATGTCCTGGCTGCACTGGTAGCCCAATTGCCACCTCCTTTCTTGCTATTGGGCGACTTCAACGCCCATAACCCTCTGTGGGGTGGGTCAGTGGCAACAGGTCGAGGCGCCATCGTTGAGCATTTATTGTCGCAGCTCGATCTCTCGCTGTTAAATGATGGTGCCTACACACACTTCAGTGTGGCGCATGGTACCTACTCCGCCATTGACCTTTCCATCTGTAGCCCTAGCCTCTTACCGTCTGTCCAATGGAGTGTGCATGACGACCTGTGTGGTAGTGACCACGTTCCGATCTTTCTGTCACTACCACAGCGTCACTCTTCTGGGCGCCCTAGCAGATGGGCTATGAATAAGGCTGACTGGGACTTGTTCTCCTCCACTGCCGCTCTTGAGCCTCTCTGTAATGATGACATTGATGCGGTGGTTCAATTGGTCACCACCGGCATCGTTACTGCCACCGAATCTGCCATTCCCCGCTCCTCTGGGTCCCCTCGGCGGCGGACTGTGCCTTGGTGGTCGCCTGAGATCGCTGCAGCGATTACAGATCGCCGGCGGGCGCTACAGCGTCACAAGCGCCATCCCTGCATTGAACACCTGATCACCTTCAAACGGCTGCGTGCGCGGGCCCGCCGCCTTATCCGCCAAAGCAAGCAGGAGTGCTGGGAGCGGTATGTGTCCACCATTGGCCTCCATGTCACTCCATCGCAGGTCTGGGCCAAGATTCGACGCGTCTACGGCTATCGGACACCTGTCAGCGTCCCTGCGCTCTCACTGAATGGAGCAGTTTGTACTGACTCCGACGTCATTGCAAACCGCTTAGCAGAGCATTTTGCTATGAGTTCCACTTCTGCGAATTACCCCCAAGCCTTCCGCTCCGTTAAAGAGCGGATGGAACGTCGGAGCCTTTCTTTTCGCACCCACACTTCTGAATCCTACAACGCTCCATTCAGTGAGTGGGAATTTCACAGTGCCCTTGCCGCTTGCCCTGATACCGCTCCCGGGCCAGATAGCATCCACTGTCAGATGCTGAAACACCTTTCAGTGGACTGCAAGCGACGCCTCCTCGACCTGTACAACCGTCTCTGGGTCGAGGGTGAGTTTCCGTCGCAATGGCGGGAGAGCATTGTCATCCCCGTTTTGAAACCGGGCAAGAGCCCTTTGGAGGTGGACAGCTACCGCCCCATTAGCCTCACCAACGTTCTTTGCAAGCTTCTCGAACGGATGGTGAGCCGGCGCTTGCATTGGGTACTGGAGTCTCGGGGCCTTCTGGCTCCATCTCAGGGTGGGTTCCGTAAAGGCCGCTCCGCCGCCGACAATCTGGTGAGCCTGGAGTCGGCCATCCGTACTGCCTTTGCCCGCCGTCAGCAGCTGGTCGCTGTCTTTTTCGACATGCGGAAGGCGTACGATACGACATGGCGTCATCACATCCTTTCTACGCTTCATGGATGGGGTCTACGGGGCCCTCTGCCGATCTTTATCCGCAATTTCCTGTCGTATCGTACCTTCCGCGTGCAAGTCGCAGCCTCATATAGTTCCTCCCACGTCCAGGAGAACGGCGTGCCACATGGTTCTGTTTTAAGTGTCTGCCTGTTTTTAATAGCCATTAACGGCCTTGCTGCGGCCGTGGGAAATTCTGTCTCCGCTTCCCTGTATGCTGACAACTTCTGCCTTTACTACAGCTCTATTGGCATTGCAGCTGCCGAACGTCAGCTACAGGGCGCAATCCGCAAGGCGCAGTCTTGGGCTGCAGCGCATGGTTTTCAGTTTTCGGCTGCCAAGACCCGCGTTATGCATTTCTGCCGGCGCCGAACGGTCCATCCTGAGCCGCGGCTTTCTCTTGACGACGAACTTCTTGCTGTGGTGGAGACCCACAGGTTTTTGGGGGTGGTTTTCGATGCCCGGTTGACTTGGCTGCCTCATATCCGGCAGCTTAAACAGACGTATTGGCGGCATCTAAACGCTCTGAGATGCTTGAGCCACACCCGCTGGGGCGCCGACCGATCTACCCTGTTGCGGCTGTACCAGGCGTTAATCCAGTCCTGTCTGGATTATGGGAGCCTGGCTTATGGCTCAGCATCCCCATCTGCGTTACGGGTGCTGGACCCAATTCTCCACAGCGGGATACGCCTTGCCACTGGTGCTTTCCGCACCAGCCCTGTGGACAGCGTACTAGTGGAGGCAGGTGTCCCTCCACTGCGGTTACGACGCCGTTTGCTGGCCGCTTATGCTGCCCATGTTCTAAGCTTGCCCGGGCATCCAAACTATCGTCTCCTGTTCCCGCGATCGGTCGTCCGTCTGCCAGGCTGTCGGCCCCGGTCGGGTTGTCCGATCGCCGTACGCGTCAAGGAGCTTCTCTGCGGGCTTGGGTTTTTCCCTGTTCCACCTCCTTTCCGGGCGCCTCTGCGTACACCCCCGTGGTGTCTTCCTCGCCCTTGCCTTCGGCTCGACTTGGCACAGGGCTCGAAGGACTCTGTCCCTCCAGAGGCCTTCCGCCGCCGCTTTTATTCCATCCTGGCCACGTATCAGGGCTCTGGAATTGTTTACACCGACGGTTCGATGGTTGCTGGTCGTGTCGGGTATGCGCTAACTCTAGGGGACCATTCCGAACAACGGTCCTTGGCGGCTGGCTGCAGTGTTTGCACTGCTGAGCTAGTCGCCATCTTTCGAGCCCTAGAGTATATCCGCTCCAGCTCAGGTGAGTCCTTCGTTATCTGTAGCGATTCCCTGAGCGGTTTACGAGCTCTCGACCAGTGTTTTCCTCGTTCTCGTCTGGTGATGGCTATCCATGAGTCCCTGCATACTCTTGCGCGTTGCGGCCGCTCTGTGGTCTTTGTGTGGACCCCCGGTCATGTCGGTATCCCAGGCAATGAACATGCTGACCGCCTGGCGAAGGAGGCCACGAGACAACCGTCTCTGGATGTTGGCCTCCCAGAGACTGATTTGCGGGCAGTCCTCCGCCGAAAAGTTTTTGCGATTTGGGACGCTGAATGGCGCGATCGGATCACGCACAATAAACTCCGTGCCATTAAGGAGACGACAACTGTGTGGCGGTCATCCATGCGAGCCAACCGCAGGGACTCAGTCGTCCTTTGTCGGCTCCGCATTGGCCACTCCCGGCTGACACACAGTTATTTACTGCGCCGGGAGGACCGTCCTGTATGTCGCTGCGGGGCGGCTTTGACAGTGGCCCACATTTTGTTGGCCTGCCCCCTTTTAGCTGTGGTCAGGCACATTTGCGCTGCCTGATACGCTCCCTGCCCTTTTATCTGATGACCCTGTTATGGCTGGCTTAGTTTTACGTTTTATTCGGGTAGGGGGTTTTTATCGTTTACTCTGAGTGTTTGTTCTGTTCTTTTGTGTTGATTCTGGCCATTGGCCTACAATTTTACGCTGAGTTTTTAATGTGTTCTCGTTGGTTGGCTTTTCCTTTTTATCTCTATGGTCGGCCAACCACCGTCACACTCTGTGTGATTTTAATTTGTCTTGTCTGATCTCTGTAGGAGTATTTCTTGTCCTGTGTCGTCTGACGTTTTTCCTGCTGTTCGTTTTTCTTCTTTCTGGGTGGTTTTAATTTTTTGGAAAAAGGGACCGATGACCGTCGCAGTCTGGTCCCTTTAATCCTCCAAACCAACCAACCAACCAAGGTCGAAAAGATGTTCTCTCTAGGGACTAGGATATTCTCAAACTCTATAGGGTATAACACTGAGCCAAATGCAGCCATAGAGCTAAAAATTCTGTAGTCCAGTTAGGCTACCTGCACAATAATGTGACAAACCAATGAGATGAGAACTGTCTTGATTGAGCACTAGGCTGTTAAGTCATTTCTATCGGCCAATTTGAGGCTGGCTTTGGAAG
This sequence comes from Schistocerca nitens, assembly GCF_023898315.1. Taxonomy (NCBI): domain Eukaryota; kingdom Metazoa; phylum Arthropoda; class Insecta; order Orthoptera; family Acrididae; genus Schistocerca; species Schistocerca nitens. The sequence continues at coordinate 910,793,726 of NC_064617.1, forward strand.
ATATCCCCCATTCATCCAGCCAAATGCTGGCCTTAACTAACCAAGGTGTAGATTTCTCAACAGATTTTATTCAACTTATGCAAATCAACTTTAAAAATAGAAACCATGGAAGTAATGCAATAAATCCATTAACAAGATCAGATGTGAAATTTCCTAAGCAGAGTGGGTAGGTATTATCAGAGTTGAGTAAGTGTTTCTTAAAGTTTATTCCTTGTTTCTCCACTTCATACAACATTTCTAACCATGTGCGAAGATAAGAAACAGTGTGACTTTGGATTGCAAGCAAACTCCACATCTCTCTCACATCGGTTGACTTACTTGGTCTGCGCAGCCAATCTTCTTCTCTGGATTGCCGGCTCCGTTGTCCCCAAAACCTTCTTCTCCGAAGAATAAAGCTGGTTACGGGATTTATAAGGCACTCTCTCTATTTTTGAAATAATTTAGTGCTCAAAGAATCCTTTTAACTCATAGTATATTACAACTTCCACTGAGAACAAATTCAATATTTCTCACATCAATATTCGAATGTTTATAAGTCAACCAATTTGTCTTTTGTTAAACTCGATAAAATACATCTTCAATAGTGTAGTTTTTACAACCACATAATTTATGAACGTGTCTTGCTTCTAGCAAGTCCAGTACATGAAGTTCAATTAAATGTGTATAATCGGTTGTCCATTTTTCTTTAACAATAATCACAGACACTAAAACAGCAAGGAATACTACGTGATTACTTCTTGCTCTTCCAATACTACTTCCGTGGCATGAGCTTCCAACAGTTGTCGATGTCATACGACCGTTGCATCTACCTTGTGCTCATGACTCCTTTCCAGCCTGCACACACAAATGTGTCACGCAGTATGTACGTTCTCTCTCTCATTTTTAAAATGTCATGTGTTCAAGATGGCAAAAGGATGAGTGGTTCTGGAACTTTCACAGAAATTCTTGAAGCACTACGTATCCCTCCCCTTAGCTCGAATAACCGATATTTTATACATACTCATTATGTACATTAGTATTACATAGAATAACAATTCATAATTCCACATTTTTTATTAACCACGCATAACCCTTTTATTTACTATATAGCTTTTCTTTATTCATTTTACTTTGATTATAAAACGGGAGTATTTCACTCCGTCTAGGAGTCGAGGGGCCTAAACCTTTGGGTATCCAATCATAAGCTCCAGGTGTTCATGACACTTGAGTATTTTACTCTTCATTCTAATTATTTGTGCTGCTTCTTTAGTACGTAATAGCCTCATTAATTGTAGACTGTTCGTAGTCTGGAGGAACTCTGGGCAAATGAAAGTATTCTTCCCAACACTTGTAAACTCACATAAAACATAATAACGCTAGTGGAATATAGAATTCAAACTTACCAGAATAATTCCTATTAAATGTGTGACTTCTGTCACGACACTGTATTTTTCCCCTAGGATCAGTACCTCGATCTTACAGGTTGGTTGACCCCATGAGTGCACATGAGTTTTGGTAGGTACACCCCTCTTAATTCTTATACTCCTATGGTACAGGTCAATCCCTTTCTTGGTGCCCCTGTCCGCACAGTAGAGGTCAGCTTTTCTTAGGTCTGCCTATCTGCCATTTATATTCAATAAATGCTGGGTGCCCCCCCCCCCTTTATCCTTCCCGAGTAGGCCTCGTGGTTCATTGTCCTAGTATACATCTTTATGTACACTATAATTAAATATTTCCTAGAAGAAATAAAAATCTATTTCATACTTCACACTCACTTCTTAATACTTCATTTCATACCCCAGAGTCCTCCTCTACTTCTCAACTTCTGTAATCTTTAGCAGATATTATGTCTACTCATATTACTCAACTCATTGTAGATACTATGTCTACATCTAATGATCAAATCCCACTACTCTATGACTCCTCACTCCATCAGAGTATTTGCTACACTAACTTTCCTTAATTAAGCATCATAATTAACTCCAATCTGGCTTGTGTTCTCCTTCATTACTCGTGCCTCCTTCGTACGTATACTTGTTGTAAAATCATCATATATATATATATATATATATATATATATATATATATATATATATATATATATATATATTTTCCACGTAGGAAAAATATATCTAAAAACAAAGATGATGTGACTTACCAAATGAAAGTGCTGGCAGGTCGACATGCACACAAAATTCTAGCTTTCGCAACCAATGGTTGCTTCGTCAGGAAAGAGGGAAGGAGAGGGAAAGACGAAAGGATGTGGGTTTTAAGGGAGAGGGTAAGGAGTCATTCCAATCCCGGGAGCGGAAAGACTTACCTTAGGGGGAAAAAAGGACGGGTATACACTCGTGCACACACCCATATCCAACCACACATACACAGACAAAAGCAGACATTTGTAAAGGCAAAGAGATTCGGCAGAGATGTCAGTCGAGGCAGAAGTACAGGGGCAAAGATGTTGTTGAAAGACAAGTGAGGTATGAGCGGCGGCAACTTGAAATTAGCGGAGGTTGAGGCCTGGTGGATAACGAGAAAAGAGGATATACTGAAGGGCAAGTTCCCATCTCCGGAGTTCTGACAGGTTGGTGTTAGTGGGAAGTATCCAGATAACCTGGACGGTGTAACACTGTGCCAAGATGTGCTGGCCGTGCACCAAGGCATGTTTAGCCACAGGGTGATCCTCATTACCAACGAACACTGTCTGCCTGTGTCCATTCATGCGAATGGACAGTTTGTTGCTGGTCATTCCCACATAGAAAGCTTCACAGTGTAGGCAGGTTAGTTGGTAAATCACGTGGTCGCTTTCACACATGGCTGTGCCTTTGATCGTGTACACCTTCTGGGTTACAGGACTGGAGTAGGTGGTGGTCGGAGGGTGCATGGGACAGGTTTTACACCTGGGGCGGTTACAAGTGTAGGAGCCAGAGGGTAGGGAAGGTGGTTAGGGGATTTCATAGGGATGAACTAACAGGTTACGAAGGTTAGGTGGACGGCGGAAAGACACTCTTGGTGGAATGGGGAGGATTTCATGAAGGATGGATCTCATTTCAGGGCAGGATTTGAGGAAGTCGTATCTCTGCTGGAGAGCCACATTCAGAGTCTGATCCAGTCCCGGAAAGTATCCTGTTACAAGTGGGGCACTTTTGTGGTTCTTCTGTGGGAGGTTCTCGGTTTGAGGGGATGAGGAAGTGGCTCTGGTTATTTGCTTCTGTACCAGGTCGGGAGGGTAGTTGCGGGATGTGAAAGCTGTTTTTAGGTTGTTGGTGTAATGGTTCAGGGATTCCGGACTGGAGCAGATTCGTTTGCCACGAAGACCTAGGCTGTAGGGAAGGCACCGTTTGATGTGGAATGGGTGGCAGCTGTCATAATGGAGGTACTGTTGCTTGTTGGTGGGTTTGATGTGGACGGACGTGTGAAGCTGGCCGGACAGATGGAGGTCAACGTCAAGGAAAGTGGCATGGGATTTGGAGTAGGACCAGGTGAATCTGATGGAACCAAAGGAGTTGAGGTTGGAGAGGAAATTCTGGAGTTCTTCTTCACTGTGTGTCCAGATCATGAAGATGTCATCAATAAATCTGTACCAAACTTTGGGTTGGCAGGCCTGGGTAACCAAGAAGGCTTCCTCTAAGCGACCCATGAATAGGTTGGCATACGAGGGGGCCATCCTGGTACCCATGGCTGTTCCCTTTAATTGTTGGTATGTCTGGCCTTCAAAAGTGAAGAAGTTGTGGGTCAGGATGAAGCTGGGTAAGGTATTGAGGAAAGAGGTTTTAGGTAGGGTGGCAGGTGTTCGGCGTGAAAGGAAGTGCTCCATCACAGCGAGGCCCTGGAGGTGCGGAATATTTGTGTATAAGGAAGTGGAATCAATGGTTACAAGGATGGTTTCCGGGGGTAACAGATTGGGTAAGGATTCCAGGCGTTCGAGAAAGTGGTTGGTGTCTTTGATGAAGGATGGGAGACTGCATGTAATGGGTTGAAGGTGTTGATCTACGTATGCAGAGATACATTCTGTGGGGGCTTGGTAACCAGCTACAATGGGGCGGCTGGGATGATTGGGTTTGTGAATTTTAGGAAGAAGGTAGAAGGTAGGGGTGCGGGGTGTCGGTGGGGTCAGGAGGTTGATGGAGTCAGGTGAAAGGTTTTGTAGGGGGCCTAAGGTTCTGAGGATTTCTTGAAGCTCCGCCTGGATATCAGGAACGGGATTACCTTGGCGAACTTTGTATGTGGTGTTGTCTGAAAGCTGACGCAGTCCCTCAGCCACATACTCCCGACGATCAATTACCACGGTCGTGGAACCCTTGTCCGCCGGAAGAATGACGATGGATCGGTCAGCCTTCAGATCACGGATAGCTTGGGCTTCAGCGGTGGTGATGTTGAGAGTAGGATTAAGGTTTTTTAAGAAGGATTGAGAAGCAAGGCTGGAAGTTAGAAATTCCTGGAAGGTTTGGAGAGGGTGATTTTGAGGAAGAGGAGGTGGGTCCCGCTGTGACGGAGGACGGAACTGTTCCAGGCAGGGTTCAATTTGGATAGTGTCTTGGGGAGTTGGATCATTAGGAGTAGGATCAGGATCATTTTTCTTCGTGGCAAAGTGATATTTCCAGCAGAGAGTATGAGTGTAGGACAGTAAATCTTTGATGAGGGCTGTTTGGTTGAATCTGGGAGTGGGGCTGAAGGTGAGGCCTTTGGATAGGACAGAGGTTTCGGATTGGGAGAGAGGTTTGGAGGAAAGGTTAACTACTGAATTGGGGTGTTGTGGTTCCAGATTGTGTTGATTGGAATTTTGAGGTTTTGGAGGGAGTGGAGCTGGAAGTGGGAGATTGAGTAGATGGGAGAGACTGGGTTTGTGTGCAATTTGAGGTTTGCTGGAAAGGTTGTGAAGGGTGACTGAGTTGCCTTTCCGGAGGTGGGAAACCAGGAGATTGGATAGTTTTTTGAGGTGGAGGGTGGCATACTGTTCTAATTTGCGGTTGGCCTGTAGTAGGATGCTCTGAACAGCCGGTGTGGATGTGATTTACGAACTGACCTGCCTACACTGTGAAGCTTTCTATGTGAGAATGACCAGCAACAAACTGTCCATTCGCATGAATGGACACAGGCAGACAGTGTTCGTTGGTAATGAGGATCACCCTGTGGCTAAACATGCCTTGGTGCACGGCCAGCACATCTTGGCACAGTGTTACACCGTCCGGGTTATCTGGATACTTGCCACTAACGCAACCTGTCAGAACTCCGGAGATGGGAACTTGCCCTTCAGTATATCCTCTCTGCTCGTTATCCACCAGGCCTCAACCTCCGCTAATTTCAAGTTGCCGCCGCTCATACCTCACCTGTCTTTCAACAACATCTTTGCCCCTGTACTTCTGCCTCGACTGACATCTCTGCCAAATCTCTTTCCCTTTACAAATGTCTGCTTGTGTCTGTGTATATGTGGTTAGATATGGGTGTGTGTGCGAGTGTATACCTGTCCTTTTTTCCCCCTAAGGTAAGTCTTTTCGCTCCCGGGATTGGAATGACTCCTTACCCTCTCCCTTAAAACCCACATCCTTTCGTCTTTCTCTCTCCTTCCCTCTTTCCTGATGAAGCAACCATTGGTTGCGAAAGCTAGAATTTTGTGTGTATGATTGTGTTTGTTTGTGTGTCTATCGACCTATATATATATATATATATATATATATATATATAGAAAGATGATGCGACTTACCAAACGAAAGCGCTGGCACGTCGATAGACACACAAACATACACACAAAATTCTAGCTTTCGCAACCAACGGTTGCCTCGTCAGGAAAGAGGGAAGGAGAGGAAAAGACAAAAGGATGTGGGTTTTAAGGGAGAGGGTAAGGTGTCATTCCAATCCCGGGAGCGGAAAGACTTACCTTAGGGGGGAAAAAGGGACAGGTGTGTATATATATATATATATATATATATATATATATATATATATATATATATATATACACACACACACACACACACATGCAGACACAAGCAGACATATTGTAAAGGCAATGAGTTTGGGCAGAGTCCGCCTCGACTGAAATCCCCGCCCCCACAATATGTCCGCCCGTGTCCGCACATGTGCAGATGGACATGCGCGTGTGTGAGAGCACCCACCTGTTCCCCACCCCCCACCCCCAAGGCAAGTCCCCCCGCCCCCGGGACCAGAACGACTCCCCACCCCCACCCACTCCCCCACAACCCCCATCCCCCCCCCCCCCCGATGAAGCAACCATGGGCTGAGAAAGCCCGAACCTCACGTGTGTGCCCGTGCCCGTCAGCGCCTCCACCAACACACCAACGCCCCCGCCTGGCAAGTCACATCATCCCTGCTCCGAGATATATTCCTCCCACGTGGAGTGCCCCCCCCCCCACTATATATATATAAACATAATAGAGGGAAACACTCCACGTGGGAAAAACATATCCAAAAACAATGATGAGGCAACCCACCAAACAAAAGCACCGGCATGCTGACAGACACACAAACACACACGCAAAACTCAAGCCCCTGCAACCCACGGCCGCCCCACCAGGAAAGAGGGAAAGACGAAAGGATGCGGCCCCAAGGGAGAGGGCAAGAAGCCACCCCAATCCCGGGAGCGGAAAGACCCACCCTAGGAGGAAAAAAGGACAGGCACAAACACGCACGTCCATCCGCACACACACAGACACAAGCAGACATATGCAAAGGCAAAGAGCCCAGGCAGAGATGTCAGTCGAGGTGGAAGTACAGAGGCAAAGATGTTGTTGAATGACAGGTGAGGTATGAGTGGCGGCAACTTGAAATTAGCGGAGGTTGAGACCTGGTGGGTAATGGGAAGAGAGGATATACTGAAGGGCAAGTTCCCATCTCAGGAGTTCTGATAGGTTGGTGTATCCAGATAACCTGGACGGTGTAACACTGTGCCAAGATGTGCTGGCCGTGCACCAAGGCATATTTAGCCACAGGGTGATCATCATTACCAGCAAACACTGTCTGCCTGTGTCCATTCATGCGAATGGACAGTTGTTTGCTGGTCATTTCCACATAGAAAGCTTCACAGTGTAGGCAGGTCAGTTGGTAAATCACGTGGGTGCTTTCACATGTGGCTCTGCCTTTGATCGTGTACACCTTCCGGGTTACAGGACTGGAGTAGAAGGTGGTGGGAGGGTGCATCGAACTGGTTTTACACCGGGGGCGGTTACAAGGGTAGGAGCCAGGTCCGGATGGATATGCGTGTGTGTGAGAGTGTATACCTGTCCCTTTTTCCCCCTAAGGTAAGTCTTTCCGCTCCCAAGATTGGAATGACTCCTTACCCTCTCCCTTAAAACCCACATCCTTTCATCTTTCCCTCTCCTTCCCTCTTTCCTGATGAAGCAACCGTGGGTTGCGAAAGCTTGAATTTTGTGTGTGTGTTTGTTTGTGTCCTTATCAAAATACCTGTGTACATGCGATGTAGAACTGTCACAATAAACAACAATGTGTGCATATTTCCTGATGTACACATCCCTTTTCCCTACAACATTTGATGGTTCATACCTCTCGACAGTTTTCCAGTTAGAAGTTTCATTGTTTGCATACTCGTGTATCTTTGTGTGTATGGTGATATGTGTTTGTGCAGCCTGATTCTTCGGCATTCTTATCTGGAGATAAGTAGTAGGTTATTGTAAACCACAGAGAATATGAAGGACTCCTGCGATAGAAGTAGATGAATATGGAAAGAGTGGAAAAAATAGGCAGGTACTCAAAAGAGAAGTAAGAAAGGAAAAAATGGAAATGGTTGCTAAGATTGAAGAAGAAAAACAAGATAGCCCCGAAGACAGGAAACCCTTCCCACCCACCCTTCCCCAGGACCCCTACCTTGCCAGTACTTGAGTGAGAAGCCGGAGGAGAAATGGTGCTAATCATCTCCTAAAGAATGGACATTCTCACTTTCACCCTTGAGGTCCCCCATGAAAATCTTAGCAACTCCTATGGAACGGCAAATGATCAAGAATCAGTTGCACTTGTTTGCTGTGAGGGTTGTTTGAAAAGGTGTGGTGTGTGTTCTGTGTTAGCCATGATTTATATGTTGGTGTAAATCATGTTTTAATCTACGATACCCACCCCTTCCAAAAGCTATACAAACCCTCCCATTTACATCACATTTCATAAAAGGTATAAAATATTCTATACCAAATAGAAAATTATACACTATTATTAAATAGTTGTGTAGTTAGTCACTTTAAATTATCTTCTTATACACACATAAAATCCTCTATTCAGCTTGTCATCTCAATATCACTCTGTTTAAATAGTACCAAGATATTATACTTTTCACTAACATAACATTCTGTTCGTTTCATTTAATGTCTAGAGATCACTGTTCATTTGTGATTCTCTTAAGTTTTCTACTTGACTGTCGTATCTGGTTTCCTACGTACTAAAATTATAGGACAGTTTAAGATTTTAGAATAGATTATAGAATAGTTTAAAATTTGAAGGGAATTTGGTGCAAGAAAACTATCTTGGAAGAAACACCAAAAACAACTCTGGATCTGACAGTCGTCACTCTGTCCGTTGACTCAGAATGTTAACGTCCCTGGGGGGTATACATCTTTATGTCCTTTACATTGTATTTCCCTTCTCTGATCCAGTTGTAGGATCTACTAAGAATAAGACTTTGGGATGTATTACTGTTTGTGTTTGGTAAGGTCCTTCATTTTTCTGAATAAACTTATGTGTCTCTTTCTTCCAGGCAGGAGTAATAGAACTTATTCATATGAGCTATATGTTTCTTTATTCCGAAGTGTCCGTACCCTGTATGAGCATACCACACAATTTCGCCTTTCATTAACTTCGGAATACATAAATGCCACCATTGTGATGTTATACTATCTCTCCAAAATAAATTGTGACCCATAATTTTCCACTTTCCTGCTTGATTAGGAGGCAAGGAATTCCGAATACACATAGCAAACCTCTCGGTAAAATAGGGATCATGATATATGTTCTCTGTTACTCTTTGTGCTATCTCTTGTACCCTGGTGTGTGGATACTCTCCTGTCAGAAAATTAATTGCAAAATTACACCGGGTCCTTCCATTTGAACTCATCCATACCTATAGGTAACCTAGACAAAGCATCTGGTACAATATTCTCAGAACCTTTTACATACTGTATTATAATGTCATATTCTTGTAGGAACAACATCCATTGCATTAATCTACTATGTAACAAACGACTATTCATCAAAAAAGATAGAGCTTGATGATCTGTGTAGATATGGATTTCTGACCCTCCATACTAGTGTTTGGAATTTTTGGATGTACTCCATACTATTGCTAACAGTTCTTTTTCCATAGCTGTGTAGTTTAATTCATGTTTATTAAGACTACAGCTATCAAAAGCAATAGATCTGTGATTTACATTATCTATACCCCACTCTCCGTGGAATAGTTCTGCTGCGATCCCATAATCAGATGCATCGGTTGTAATTTTAAATGGTTCGACCATACTCGGATGTTGCAATATGGGTGCTTCTACTAGTGCTCTTTCTACATTTTCAAACACATTATTTGCCTCTTGATCCCAAACCCATGGTATTTCTTAACAAACGTAAAATTCTTGTGTCATTTAGTTCTTGTCCCCTAATAAACCTTATAGTACCCAGCCATTCTGATAAACCCCTTAAATTGTCTCACGTTTTTAGGGGATGGATATTCTTTAATAGCTTTTATGTGCTCAGGATCCAGTCTAATCCCCTGTACCCCGACAAGATGCCCTAACAACTTAAGCTCTTGCCTCGCAAAGTATGATTTAGACAATTTCACTGTAATACCTTTTCCTTTAAGTTTTTTCAAGGGTCTTACTCAGTGTTAGGCAATGTTCTTCCCAGGTAGATGAGATTTTAAGAATATCATCTACATATGTTACTAAATCCTTCATTAAATCTCTTCCTAATGCTTCATCCAGAGCACGTATAAATACTGTTATGGAGATATTAAGTCCGAAAGGTAACACACTGAAGTGATAAGATTTACCATCGGACAGGAATGCTGTATACTTTTTTGACTCTGGGTGTAACCTAATTTGCCAATATCCAGCAGTCAGGTCCATTGTGCTAAAAAACTGCTTTCTCAAATTTGGATAACAGTTCATTGATGTTAATTGGTCTATCTCGTTCTGTTTCTGTATGCTTATTCAATGTATGCGCGTCTAGCGCTAATCGCACACCTCGTGTAACCTTTTTTACCACTACTAAAGGGCTATTCATGACACTAGAGCTATGTTCTGTTATATTATTGTCAATCATTTTGTCAATTTCCTCCTTAACTGCTTCTTTCAATCTTACCGGTATTGGATATGGCTTACAGAAAAATGGAGTGTCATCTTTGATTTTAACTTGCGTATATAATCGCTGAAATTACTGGAACGATTGGAAAATACTTTTTCGTATTCCATTAGAATTCTATATAAATCTAGTTTTTGTGCATTAGTTAATATTGGGGATTCTTTTACTTTGTTTTGTAAGTCAATCCTATATGCTAATTGGTCTACATTATAGATCTCCAGTGACAGTTGTGCTGTAGCTGCTAATCGGAGACATTGACTCTCAGTTGTTTGTTTACCAATGTAGCTGTCTGTCACAAATGGTATCCAATATCTACTGTCCCCTTTCCCAAAACATAGATTTTCTTCAAAATTTAAAATGACTTTAAATTCTAATAACCAATCTAACACAAATAATACATCTCTATTGATATTTTCTACTGTTAACAATGTCTGATGAAACAAATTATTTCCAATGTTGCAATTCACCTAAGTTTCATGTTTCACAACTTTGCTCTTCGTTCCTGTTATACCAACTGTGTAAACTCCAGTTACTGGTAACAGAGATAGGTGATGTTGAGTTCGTAATAAGTTAAAGAACGTGCTATAAATGAGCGCACCTCACTCCCTGAATCTATAAATATGTTAACTTCAAAAGTCTCCACGTTTCCTACTATTATTGGTTGTGGATTATTGGTAGTCAAGTTTGGTTCTTCCAGTAACAACCATTCTTTTGTCGGTATTTTGTGTGTGAAATTAGCATACTTATAATAAACCAGGCCTCCTAGTGTCTCTCCACGACCTGGGCGCTGGCCCTGAATCCAGATCGCACTATGTTACCACTTTGTGCTCTATTATTACTTGGCACAAATTCCTGCGAAGTTACTGGACCTAAATTCGAAGGTGGATGCTTCTTCTGATAATTATCATTAACATTATTCCTGTTACACTGGTGTACTCTAGCTAAGTTAGCCTCATGTCTTTTAAAGTTTTTATTACTATTCGTTTTGTAACTCTGATTTTCACTTTGGTGTACGCTCTCATTGCGGTCCTTATTTAAGGCATCAAATATGTCCACAAAAGATATAATTCTTCAACCGTTCTCCACCCACTACATAGTATATCCTTCCTCATGTAAATGGGCAATTGTCTTATTAAAATTTGAACCAACCCCTCTTCCTCCATTGGCTTATCCAAGTACTTCGCTTGTATTGAATGCCAGTTGAAATACTTTCTCATTGTTCCCCACATATTACTGTAATACTTTGGATCCCACAAGTCCAATAACAGTTTTTCTTGGGCACTAGCTGACCAATACTTTTCTTTAAACTTCTTTTGAAAATCTTCCCAAGAGGAAGAGTTTTCAGTGTTTACCCCACTCTGAGGCTTCCCCTAATAGATACCGCACAGCAAAGTCAAACTTTTTCGAATCCTCCCAGTTCTTGGGCAAGGCTTGGTTGAACCTCCTCAAAAAATGGGTAGGATGTTCTTCCTCGTCTGGCTTAAACATAGGGAATTGCCTGGATAATCCAGAATTGGCTCCCGATTGTAAATCCTTCATTATCTCACTAGTCAATACCACATTAGGAGAAGCCACCCTATTATCTACTTTGTCCTGAATAAGTTTGAATTCCTTCCATAAATTATCTATACCTCTCTTGGTATTCAGAAGACAAATTTGGAGACACTTTGTTGGGGGTTACTCTCGCGGCAACTTTTCAGTCTATCATTTCCTCTACTTGTTCCTCCGGGCTACTTATATTTATCATATCTGAAGTTGCTAGTTTCTCCTTAAAGTTTTGTTCCACATTATCTTGTAACGTCTCTGCTCGTGCGTACGTTAACTCTTTAAAGCCTGTACTATGATAAGTTGACGGGCTTCACCTTATAAGAAAGGATTTTATTAAATATGATGACCACGTGTACCTGAATGGAAGCAAAATCGGACTTATACCCAGTCAGTAACAACAATGATACGTCAAGCTAGTAATAAGTGCAACTACACGTTAATACGGACAAGAAACCTACGCAGCAGATGCTACCAATTATTAATAATACGGTTGCCAGCCTAATTAGGCATTACGTGAGTTTTTTTCTTGTACAAGTGGATGTACGTACAAACATAACACGTAGTAATACTGCATTACATGGAAAATGTTAGAACCCGAAAAATCTACTGAACTAGTATTTTCCCTTTCTGTACTGATTTGGACAAGCTACAAATACACAACATTACACTACAATGATTACTACACACTGCATTTTGTCTATTGATCCAACTGAAATCGGGCATAGGTTGCCCTAGAAATAGCACTTTTGAAACACACATACAATGTCAATCTTAATAAGGAAAAAACATTGATAAATTTATGTTTTATATTGACTTTCACTTTGCAGATTAAATCAGTTCAGTGCACTTCAGCATTTAAATGAATAGAAATGAAAAGAATGAAAAAAAAAGGGGGGGGGGACCCTGAAACTGTTATGGTCACTGTGTTGAAACTATTAATTATTGGACACATGAAGCACTCAAGATTTACAAAGTATGGGTTACTATTCTTTTTGTCTTATTAATTCCTCATTTAACTACCATTATTTTTGTTTCTGTTTAATTAGCCTTCATTACTAAACCACTTTCAACATTATCTTCAAAATTTGTCAGGTCTATTATTTACCAAAATATTCATTAACAACAAAGTTCTTTAAATATCTTTCTAGCATAGATAGTTCTGCACGTAATTCTTATTAACATTAATTTTAATTCTTCATTTTGGGACACTCGGATTGCACAATATGCGGAAAGGACCCTGTCCAGGTTAGTGATTAGGATCATTAATTAATAGGGCAATTCTGGTAAAAGTCAAGTTATTATTGAACAGTTAGGAACCAATTTAACACTGGTCCATACGGATACACTTGTAAAGAATTGACCTGTGCAAGTCGATGCGGCGGTTGGCGGGCAGCGAGATGGCGAGGCGCACAGCACACATACAATCACAGCTATGGCTCTTGCTGTATCGGCACTTTGCTTCTTCTTGGCGTTGTAATCCTTTTCAATTCAGTGCCTATTGGATATAGCCATGCTGTATAGTCGTCGGAAATGGCACATCCGAGGCTCAAATGAAACCACTTTTTCCAGGATAGCCTCCTCGATCAGGAACGTGTTCCTCAGACCGGTGCCCAACTCCGACTGTCTACTGAGCCCGTTATGCCGTACCGCGCCCGTGTGCATTTTCCCGCGCTCGCCTGCCATCCACCTTTTACCGCTCCCCTACAGATAGGGTATTCACCAAAGGTTTTACATTCCACATATCCTAATACATTGCCTACGTATGGACCAGGCGTACAATTACAACTTTCACATCTTACAATATTCCCGACATTATTTAAACTTCATTTCTATTATAACATTACTTGAAATTTAACATAAATATAAAAATTTACATCGAAATGTGTTTACAGTTTCTTTAACATAAAGACATGACAAGAAAAGAAATGGATTCAGAATATTGATTACAGTAATTTATCGAAAGTCAGAAGAAAAAATTTTTATATGTACAGTTGTTGTTGTTACAATCTACTCGAGTACTGATGCCTGCAATTTGCGATTGGACTATAGGAATTAGCTTGTCCTGTTTCTCGACACTCGACACTTTCCTTTAAAGTGTGTAGTCTCTGCTTTACCACATCAAATATAACATTACATATACTTTGAAACGATCCTAATTTTTCACCAAGTTCAACTTCTACATTATTACATTTATCTTTAATATCCAATTCTAACTTTTTAGCTAAGTCGTGAAGTTGGTGACTGTGTCTGACTAAGGTTACTGAACAGGTGGTTTACATGACTGCTTAACGAACTAGTTAATTCCTCTTTCAGATCTATTTTAAAATTATCACTTAGAGTTGCGCTTATTTCATTTCTCAAAGAAGTTTTTTGAGCAGTTAGTTCCGTTCTTAAAGCTTCTGAATCTGCCCTTTGGGCTTTGATTAAATTTACTACTTCAGAAGCAGTGTGACTTCGGATTGCAAGCAAAATCCATACCTCTCTCACATCAGTTGACTTACTTGATCTGTGCAGCTGATATTCTTCTCTGGATTGCCGGCTCTGTCATTCTCCAAAACCTTCTTCTCCGAAGAATAATGCTGGTTACGGGATTTATAAGACACTCTATTTTTGAAATAATTTAATACTCGAAGAATGCTTTTAACTCAGGCATAGTATATTTCAACTTCCACAGAGAACAAATTCAATATTTCTCACATCAATATTCGAATGTTTATAAGTCAACCAATTTGTCTCACGTTAAACTCGATAAAATACATCTGCAATAGCGTAGTTCTTACAACCACATAATTTATGAACATGTCTTGCTTCTAGCAAGTCCAACACATGAAGTACAATTAAATGTCTATAATCAGTTGTTCATTTTTCTTTAGCAATAATCACAGACACTAAAACAGCAAGGAATACTACACAATTACTTCTTGCTCTCCCAATACTATATCTGTGGCACGAGCGGCAAAATCTTGTCGACCGTCGCGTCTACCTTGTGCTCGTGACTGCTTTTCAGCCTGCACACACAAAATTGTCACATAGCATGTACATTCTCTCACACTTATTTTTAAAATATCATGTGTTCGAGATGCCAAAAGGACGAGTGGTTCTGGAATTTACGTGGAAATTCTCGAAGCACTACACATTAAAGTGCCACTTTTGTTGATGTCCAGAAGGATTTTCTGAATCATTCTGAAATTTTATATTTCTGATTTTTAATTTCATTGTCATCCTATCATCATTAGAATAAAATACATTATTTGTGCAAATTTTTTTACCTATATTTTACAACTTATTGTTACCCTCTATGAAATAATATGGCGGCATAGTTTGACTGTTGAGCAAAAAATGTAGCATGCATATTCATTTTAATAACATCAAAAGGTTGCATAAACTATTGAAATATGCATATTGTGTAGGTATCAAAGTAATCTACCCTAAAGGTTCTAAGTGGATAATTATTGTGTTAGATACAATTACTTTTGTATACTTCCTGTCAAAATTAGGGCTTGGGACATGGCGCATTTTCAGACTAACTGAATCAGTTATATCAAATAAGGTAATTTTAGAGTGTTGATCCCCCTCCCCCTCGAAAAAAAAACTGCAGGTGTCTATAGACATAAGTAATATTATAAGTCTGATTTGTTGACTGTTGTTGCAGGTGGTTCTTATAACAGGCGCTAGCTCTGGCTTAGGTGAGGCACTGGCCCATGCTTTCTATCAGGCTGGTTGCAGGGTGGTTCTTGCAGCAAGACGTGAAGATGAGCTCCAAAGAGTCAAGAATGCTTTGTTAACTACTCACAATGTAAGTAGAAAAAAAATGCTTATTTCATCTATTTATGGCTCTTTTATTGTCTTGTAGCAAACTTTCATTATTATATTTCTTCTCCAACTGGAAATAAGCTTCTTGGAGCTTATTGCATAAACAGTTTTGTTTTGCAGTATTACAGTGTTTTATATAGCTGAGTACAGTGAACAACTGGAAAAATAGAGAATCACTATCATAATTTATATGATATCTTGTCATATGAGTCACAGGCAAAAAACTTGCCCCGCACACACACACACACACACACACACACACACACACACACACCTATTTAATTTCAGTCCCTGCTCCTGCTAACTTGTCATCATAGGCAGAACTACTGCTTAGAAACTTGGATCTTAAGATGGCTAATGAGTAACTGAAACCCACAATGACAAAATTCACTGTTGTTATCATGGCTGTAAATAAATTTTATGCACAAAAGGAGATTTACATCTGTTAGAGACACAACAGTTAGACAACATATAACAGTATGTCATATTTTGGGGTTAATGGTCTCACACTTACTGTCAATGATTTATTTTAAATTAATCAAAGTATAATAATTTGCGATAAGAGAAATTTAATAAATGATAGCTGAAAAGCTGAACAATAAATGCAAAGACTGGCATGTTTGGTGTCTGCGCATTCAGGTTTAAAAGCAGCACAGTGTAGGCAGATAGTCTTAATGGAGATTATAAGATGTAGTTTCACCAAAATTTTTCTATATTTGGTCAGTAAAAGCTTGGGCTTTGGAGGCAGAGTGGGGATACGGTAAATAACAAGTGGTGACAGAGAGTGAGGAACAGTGTATGAACCAGGCATTATCTTAAAAAGGTTCACATGTTGTTGTAGTCTGGAAGTTACGGAGATGGACTGTGGGCAGCTGGAAAGCCACAGCATTGAACCTTGCACACTTCGGTGCAGAAGCTATAGCTCCAGACTTGAAAGGGAAATCACCCAGCAAAACCGATTTTTGTAATTTTCTATATTCGTGGTATGTGAAGTTCAGAAATCGAATATTAATCATTCAGAGTAGTTCAGTGCAACTTGCAAAAAAATATTGAGAAAATCAGCTTTGAAATTTTCTGAGTGTCTTTAATTCACTAGAGCTTGGTCAGGTTTTTGCTGGGCAGCTGGGGTCTGTTTTAGAATGCTTGACTCTCGTCACACCAGCAGCCTGCATTAGATTCCTGGCCAATGCAAATTTTTAAACGAGGGTGGACATTCCATGAGCATTTTCTTGAAGCATAAAATGAATAAAGATTTGGTGGTGGTGGAGGGGTGGGGCTGAGACTGGTAATCACTGGTTTCTCATTCCTGCTAATTAACACATATATCTAATTGTCATTTTGATGAAAAAAATTTATGCTTCATGAAAATGCGTGTGGAATAATTGCATCCACCTGAAATCAAACCCAGGCTGCCTGCCTGGCAGTCAAGCATTCTATTACAGAGCAATTGCAAAGCTGCCAAATGAAAAATTTACCCTGATTTAGTGAATTAAAGATGTTCACAAAAACTTCATGCACCATAAATATAAAAAATTACATTTGCCATGTGGTCTCCTTGTTAGTAAAACTTGCCATACAGTGGAACATCACAGTGGACATATCATGCTGGGCACAGCAGAATTTTGGAAAAGTGGTACCAAACTTGAATGATTTAGTGTGAACAGTTGGAACTCTGAGCTTTACTGGTTAGTGGTGATAGTCTTCAGATTAGTTTACAGTGTTCAGATCTGAATAATTATGGGGCATAGACTGCAACATAAATCTGAAAGATAACATCACTCCCATGCAGTCTTATACTAGACTAGATACTTATTTGCCCATTCTGTGCTACAGAGTGCCAATATTTATTGCTGGATTATGTTTAATAAATAGAACATCAAAAACATTCTCATATCACCTTGATTTATTGATTGCCCACTTCGTGTATTTCAATAATAATCACAAGTACTAGAGGCAAGAAATTTGAACTTCAGTGAACGGTCTCTGACGATATATGGCTGCTCCCATAGACAACAGAGCCAAACAAACTACAATGAAATGAACACCCTTAGCTGCTTACAGACGTTGACATATGTCAACGGGGACAGATGAAAATGTGTGCCCCGACCAGGACTCGAACCCGGGATCTCCTGCTTACATGGCAGACACACTATCCATCTGAGCCACCGAGGGCACAGAGGATAGCACGACTGCAGGGATTTATCTCTGGCATGCCTCCCGTGTCCCCGTTGACGTATGTCAACACCTGTAAGCAGCTAAGGGTGTTCATTTCATTGTAATTTAATTCTAACGAGCTGCTTGGTCACCGATGGTATCTGTTCTTTCGGACATGTCCGAAAGAACAGATACCGTCTTAGTAAATATAGAGCCAAACAATTTAGCAGTCACACATCATTTCTTGTTGCTGGTAGTAAATATTTTTCTTATGGGGTACCAACAGTAACTTTTCAGTGAGTGATTTTTCGCCGAAGGGTGCTTTCCAAAGCGATTGTACAATAGTTAGACACACAAATGATAGGATGATGTATCTGTTCACTGAGGTAGTGCTTAAACATCCGAAAGAACAGATACCGTCTTAGTAAATATAGAGCCAAACAATTTAGCAGTCACACATCATTTCTTGTTGCTGGTAGTAAATATTTTTCTTATGGGGTACCAACAGTAACTTTTCAGTGAGTGATTTTTCGCCGAAGGGTGCTTTCCAAAGCGATTGTACAATAGTTAGACACACAAATGATAGGATGATGTATCTGTTCACTGAGGTAGTGCTTAAACATCAAAACTCGCAAGATGGCATGTGTTCTCCTACCAGGAATTAATACTGATTGCACAATGACAAGCAAAAAGAAAAGGAACACATTGAGTAATTTTACTATCCTTCCAGTAACCCCTAAAAGTGACGAACAAAAAATGTTGTAGGAAGGAAACAGGATCTTCACGCATTACCTAAAAATCATTCCAGAGAGAGGCAATTAAAACATCAAACAAGAAATGGTTCACTCCCTGCGACAGATTGAAATTGTGTGGTCAGATCATGAACCAAACCTAGATCATAGCAGAATTTTCCTATGAAAAATCGAAGATCTGATTTTGGGCCATAGTCTAATACACCGGTTTAATCTGTTGGGAAGGATAATTTCAGTTTTCAGCTGCTCATTTAAATCAACTTTTTGCTGCAGAGTGAAAGTTTCATCCTAAAAAATCTGTTTGTTACGTGCTGGGCTCAAAGCTCCAAATACAAAAATCAAGGTACTAATTTAAGAAACTGCCAAAGGTCATGCAGAAAATCTTTTCTTTGATGTATTTTTTGAGAACTTGTGCCTTAATTCACGATGTATGGCATTTTGTAATGTTCTCAGATATTCAACTGGGTGGTGAGAAAGCCTAAAATCATGTACAAACCATGGTATCGTGGTGAAAATGTGCCAGCAAAATTTATTTTTTGTGTAAAGAAATAGCTGTTACCTTATGGTATTCTGGTCTGTTATTGTGAGTTTCGTTAAAGAATTTTAGATCAATATAATCATTGTCAAACGAGATCTACTATTTTTGGGTAGCATGACAGATAGTTCAAATTCCACAGATATTAGTACTGCGAATGGTAGATAACATCGAGATGAAGAACGACAAAATAAGTACCACAACAAACAAGTGAAACTGCTGCATAATAAGGCCACAAGTTGGCCCGAATGAGGGTTTGTCAGTGTGCAAACTAAAAAACAGTTAGGACACCTGTTACAGCTTGTATCCAACTCTTAAATAAAGATTCCTACTTCTTTTATTTAAATTAATTGGAATGCCCAAAATATCATTTACATGCATTGTAATCGACATCAGTGGATTTGATATTTATAAAAGTTCTTTCACAGGACACCGGAGGCACATGGTCAAATTTTTTAATATAGAAAATATTAAATAAGAAATAAAAAAATTTGCAGAACAGTTACAAATTCCATTAACCACCTGCATCTATAATCTGCAAATCACTGAGAGTTGCATGGTGCAGGTTGCTTTCCATTATACCAGTTATTAAGGCTTGTTCCCCTTCCCTTCACATATGGAGCACAGGAAAAATTATGCTTAAAGTCTGTCTTTATGTTGTAACTTACCTTTATGATCCCTATGGGAGCAGTAATATAGAGGGTTCTAGCATATTCCAAGAGACATCACTAAAGTTGGTTTTAGAAAATTTCTAAGTAGGCTTTCACAGTACAGTTTATGTCTATCTTCAGTAGTCTGCCTGTTAACTTATTTCAACATCTCCATGACACACTTTCATGGGTCAAATAAATCTGTGA
Organism: Schistocerca nitens; assembly: GCF_023898315.1. Taxonomy (NCBI): domain Eukaryota; kingdom Metazoa; phylum Arthropoda; class Insecta; order Orthoptera; family Acrididae; genus Schistocerca; species Schistocerca nitens. The sequence continues at coordinate 910,813,678 of NC_064617.1, forward strand.
CCATTTGTGCTGCCCTTCTCTGCATCTAGTCAATATCCCCTGTTAGCCCTATTTGGTACAGGTCCACCCACTTGAGCAATACACTAGGATGGGTCACAGTCATGGTCACACTAGTTCAGTTATGTCATGTTCCATAGACCATTTTCACAATTATTTTATCAATATCTACCAGTTCTGAAACAGAAACTTGTCCATAGAATAGAAGGAGTTGTCCAAAAGAAATGATTTTAAGCTACATTTAAAACTTGAGCTGCTGCCTGCCAGACACTTTATGTTGTTGGGCAAGTGATCCAAGATTTTTGTTGCTGAATAATGTACTCCTTTTTGAGTAAGTGACAGCTTCAATAACAGATAGGAAAGGTCATTTTTTCCTCTAGTTTTGTACGGATGAACATCACTGTACTTTGCAAATTGAGATGGATTATTTATAACGAATTTCATTAGTGAATATATGTACTCTGATGGTGCAGTTAAAATACCTAACTCCTTGAATAGGTGCCTACATGACATCCTTGGGTGAACACCACTAATTATTCTCACTGCTCTCTTTTTTGCATTCAGTACTTTTTGTCTAAGTGGTGAGTTACCCCAAAAACTATTCCGTAAGACATTACTGAGTGGAAATATGCAGAGTACATTAGAAGGCTGATCTGTGTATTACCAAGACTAGCGATTATACGAAGAGCTAAAGAAGCTGAACTTAATTGTTTGAGAAGCTCAGTAATATGCTTCTTCCAGTTCAAGTTGTCATCAATGTAAAGGCCCAAAATTTTGGAGAAATCTACCCTGTTAACTGAGCCCTGTTCATTTGCTACACCAATTGTCGTTATGACTCTATTCAGTGTACACAACTGGATATAGTGAGTTTTTTTTCCAAAATCAAGGGAGAGTCCATTTTCTTAGAACCACTTAATAATTCTTTGAAAGACATCCTTAACAATATCTTCAGCTGCTTTTTCTGGAATGGGATTTATTATAACACTCGTGTCATCTCCAAAAAGTACTAGGTCTGCTTCCTGAACGTTAAGTGAGAGGTCATTCACATGAATAAAGAACATCAGAGGACCCAAAATTGAACCCTGTGGGACTCCCTTTGTGATAATTCCCCATTCACTAGAATTTACCACACTCCCAAAATTATTTGTGTTATTCAGCATAACTTTCTTGCTTTCTATTTGTTAAGTGTGATTCAGAGCAGCATTGTGTATAGCCTTCAATTCCATAAAACCTGAGTTTTTCTAAGAGTGTGACATGATCCACACATTCAAATGCCTTGGAAAGATAAAAAAAAATACCAACTGGCAATAATTTGTTATTTAGGGCTTGTACTATTTGATGGGTAAATGTGAGATTGGTCTATAATTTAAGTCACTCTTGTCCCCTTTATTATGAAGAAGTTTGACAATTGCGTATTTCAGTCTGTCTGCAAAAATTCCATGTGCCAACGAAGCATTACATATATCACTAAGCACTCTACTTATTAGATTAGAACAACACTTCAAAATTCTGTTACAGACTCCAACACCACCACATGAGATCTTGTTGTTCAGTATATTTATAATTCCCTTAAGTTCAGTGGGGGATGTTGGTGCTATTTCTAAAGGCCTAAAGTCCTGGGGACTGACATTTTTAACATACTTTTTTGCTTCTTCAACTGAACCCTTTAACCTGATTTTTGCTGCTACATTCAGAAAGTGATTGTTAAAAATACTTGCAACTTGTGAATTATCACTCGCATCATCATCATCATTCAGCTTTATTGCTATGGTATGCTGTGCACTGTCAGGCTGCCCTGTCTCCCATTTGACAATATTCCATATAGTTTTAATCTTATTATCCACATTATTAATTTCTGTCAGAACACATAAGCTTGTAGACTTCTTAATGACTTTCCTTAAAATATTGCAGTATATTTTGTAGTAAGCAAGTAATGTCAGATCCTGACTTATTATGGCCTGTCCATATATTTCCCTCTTCCTCTTACACGATATCTTTATTCCCTTAGTAATCCATGGCTTACTTGACTTTGTAATGGCTTTTTTGGATAATATTTCAGGAAAGCAACTCTCAAATATTTAGACAAATTTGCAGGGGAATAAATTGGCATCAGCATCATTTTCTGGGTATGTTTCATCCCATTCTACCTCTTGTAGGCTGATCTTAAAACTCTGTGCCCTGTTCGCATCAATAAGCCTCCCTGCCTTGTATGAACCTGCCTGAAGCCTGTGAGGTGCTATATATGTTATTTCCATTAACTGTGCATCATGATCAGATAGCCCATTAACAACTAGGTACACATTAATTGTTGGTGCCTGAGCACTGTCTATGAAAATGTTATTGATAAGTGACCTACTATCCCACTGCACACGAGTTGGAAAATTTACTACAAATACTAAATTGAAACAACCAAGCAAAGATTCTAGCTAATTTTTCCTATCCAAATCTTTTAAGAAATCAACATTAAAATCACCACAAACCACTCACTAACTGCTTCTTTTTGTCTGACAGGTAGCTCAATAGTGCCTCTAGATTTTTCATGAGTAGCTGAAAGTTACCTTGAGGGGGTCTGTAAATTGTTACAATTACTACAGAAGTATATTGCAGTAGCAACTCACAAGCACATGCTTAAAGGATCTGATCTACACAAAAACTATTTATTTCAATATTTTTGACTTTGTGTCCAGTTTTTATATAAGTAGTAACTCCTCCTCTTTCCATGTTGACTCTACATAAGATGCTAATCTGTAATCCCTTAAATTTAACTTCTCCATCCCTGTGGTTACATGGTGTTCAGAGAGACACAAAACGTCTGTACCTTCAGAATTTACCCCATTTTCTAGGCATACAAGAAGTTCATCTATAATATTTTTCAATCCTCTAATGTTCTGATGAAACACACACATTTTATTTCTTTGGATACTGCTACAGACATTATGGCACTGTTCTGTTTTAATCTCTTTAAATACTCTGTCTGTAACCTGACTCTAACCTAAAAAATGTGTCCCTCTGACTCCAGTAATGACAAGTATTTCATCTTGTGTGCATGTGCGCCCCCCCCTCTCCCATACATTTTCTGCAAGAAGATAAACTAATCTATTCTTCCCCCTCCTATTCAGGTGTAGGCCATGACTAGTGTAACCCCACCTCCCAATTGCATCAACAGGCATAGCACAGATTGAGATTTAGTTTCTGCCAACAGCCTGAAGAAGGAGCCACTGGCTCCGAAAGCTTGCCAGTCACAACCACCTTTTATGTGTGTGTTCTGGCGCCGCTTGTTGAGTAGATTTTTCGTCTGTTCAAATAAAATAATAATATCCAGGCATTTGTATGAGTTGACCAATTCCAGCTGTGACTCACTGATGTTACAGTCATAGGATAATACTTTTCTTGTTATGTGTACAGTTTTACACTTCTGAATACTTAAAGCAAGTTGCCAGTCTCTGCACAGCTTGGGAAATCTTACCAAGATCTGACTGAATACTTGTGCAGCTTTTTTCAGAATGTACTTAGTTACAGATAACTGCATCATCTGCAAAAAGTATAAGATTACTATTAATATTGTCTGGAAGCACATTAATATAAAACATGAACAGCAGGTGCTGTTACTCCTACATCTGTCAATGATTCCCTATCCTCCAAGATAACGATGTGTCCTCTCCACCAAGAAATCCTCAAACCAGTCACAAATCTCACTTGATACCCAATGTGATTGTACTTTTGATAGTAAGTGTTTGTTTTGATAATAATTATGTGTCTGCTATTGAGCCAAATGTCTTTCAGAAGTCATGAAACAATGCATCTACCTGCCTGCCTTGATCCATGGCTTTCAGGATGTTGTGTGAAAAAATGCAAGTTGGTTTTCATGTGATTGATGCTTTTGGACTGCTTGTTGGCTGCATGCGGGAGGTCCTTCTGTTGGAGAAATCTAATTACAATTGAACTTGGAATATTTTTTGAGATTGTACAACAAAAGGATGTCAGTGATATTAGATGATAGTGTTGTGAATCACTTCTTGGGGTGTGTATGACATGCTATCTTCATATTACTACTGGACACAGTTTTTTGTTTAAGGGTTCTTCTGTACATTATAGCTAAAAGAGGGGCTAACTCAGCCACAAAGTCAGTATAGAATCTGATAGGAATCCCACCAGGCTCTGGAGTGTTGTTCAATTTTAATTATTTTGTCTATTTCTAAATGCACTGACACTAATATCTATTCCATTTATCTTTGCAGTGGTACATGAATTAAATTGGGGCAGTACTCCTGGATTTTCCTTTGTAAAGCAACATTTTAATACTGAGTTAAACAATTCTGCTTTTACCCTACTACCCTACATTTCAGTTCCTGTCATGTCCATGATTGTCAGACACTGTGGTGTGACTAACAGCTTTTACATAGGAACAGAATTTCTTTGGGTTTTGTGAGAGATTTTTCACTAATATTCTGCCAGGGTAATTACTGAATGTGTCTCGCATTGCTTTACATACAGCCAAACTCATTTCATTCTCTCTATCTTTAGCATTATTTTTTTTTTTTCACATTATGCAGCGATCTCGTTTTCTTTAAATGAACCTTTACAGTAGTGGGAGGTCCCTCCCATCTTGAAATGCTCTACTATGTATCTTTATCTATCCAATGCATGGACACCAGTTCTTTTAAACTTGAGCTGTAGTTCTTCTACTTCGTCTTGTCCTGGGCTAAAAGTTTAAAGTTCCTCACTGGGATATGGCAGTTCTGCCTCAGTAATAATTGTTGCCACAACTACTGCATGGTCACTGATGCCACTTTCAACGTGAACATCCTCAGAGATGTCAGGTCTGTTTGTTGCCATTACATCAAATATATTTTCATCATTAGTGGGATTCTGAACTGTCTGTTCTAGGTAGTTTTCAAAAAAGGCATTCGGTTTCTTTTTATGCCTACTCCTAATGAAACTTATTATCCCAGCTGACTGTTGAATGATTACAGTCTTTTCTGATGATTACAATATGATTTGGAAACTTAAGTACAAGCGACCTGAGGTTTTGTCTAAAGTTTATTGGTTACATCTGGAGGTGAGTCTGGTGGTTGACAGAAGTATCCAATTGTAAGTTTACACCAACCTCTGATGATGTGTCTTTCCCAGACAGTCTCATAAGCAGCTGCAGTTTCTCTCTGAATGGATTGGAGTTTCATGTCTAACGAGACATTAGCTTATTTTTTTGATATACTCTTAAATTTGCCCCAAAACTCTCACTGCTCTCAATTTGGGTTTTAACCTCCATTCTGTTCAAAGTATTATCTAAACTTCACTGTTCTCTATGAGCATTTTAAGATGTGTCACTCTGTTCTAAATGTTTCAGCAGTTAACCACTAGGAATTTCTCTCACCTGAGGGGGAGAGGCATTTTTTCCTCTCTTGCACTAATACTTCTGGGTCTTCCACAGCTATCATATGGACTGGATGGAGAGTTGCCAACTCTAAAAAACCCTTTGTGGTCTTCACAAAGTCAGCTACCTGGGAGCAAACTCTCAGATTGTGATTATGGTTCAGCATCAGCTGTAGAACATTTCAGAACAAATGAAAATTTTACAACTGATACTGAACCATAATTGCAATTTGTGAGTTCATTTTTATTGATTGTGGCTCTTGATCATCAAGTCAGTGCCTGTTCCTGCAGACATGCATGCACGTCTGAAAGAACACTGCTTCGAACTACATGGTACAGGCCACGCCAACTCTGGCACTTAGTGCACGCTTGCCCCAGTGCTTTTCCCCTTCCTCCCATCTTTCCTCCTGTATAGTGGCTGTAGCAGCACGTGTTTGACAAAGACAGCACTCACTCTTGCATCGTCTTCGGTGTGCTGGAGTAGCCGTTCGGAGTATATCAAATGGGGCACTGTTAATCTGTCTTTCGAGCTTTCAGCACGAACAAAAAAGGTTCGATTTAGGTGTGCCATTCTTTAATGCTCAGTGGGAAGATTCATATTTGTTTGTAAAGTCTGATGGGAAAGCACTGGGCTTAATAAGCCATTGTACCGTAAATATCAAAGCATCGACAGTGTTCCGTCCCTAAGGAAATAAATTTCCTCAACACATGAGATTATTGTTGGACCAGACAGGTGTGAACTGATTATTAAATTAAAATCAGAATTGCCACAATCTGAAGAGGTAAGCCTTGTTTATACTGTTCATTCTAAAGGATAAACAAAAAATACATTTTTGTAATTGTACTCATGTCTGTGGACACTTGTGCTATTTCTCTTTAGATATTGTCGTTAAACTAAATTATGAGATTGTTTTGTGGTAAGACTGAAGTTAATTATTGCTGTCCCACAGACAACTGAGCTGAATTGCACAGTAGAAGCACAGTTCGAGCAAGCTACATTGTTGCACTGAAAATTGCAAGAAGCGGAAGGCCTTTTAAGGGCACCTCTCTCTCTCTCTCTCTCTCTCTCTCTCTCTCTCTCTCTCTCTCTCTCTCTCTCTCCACCACCTCCCCACCACACCCTCTCCTCTGTCATATAACCTGGGATCGTAATCACAAATGGTATAAATTTATATAACATGTGAATAAATTTGTTTTCCATTCATTTGGATCTTTGTTAGGATATTCATTTTCCATTTTCTGTTAGTAACAATTATTCCTATTAATAACACACTGCCTTGCTTTTATTGGGACAGACAGCTGTATCTCAACCTAAAAGATGGCAAACAATTTTCATTTAATGTGTGGATACATTTCATTATTGATTTTGTTCACAAGTCATCTTTCTTAAGCAGGAACTAAATTTGTTTCAGACAAAAGTTACACATCCTCCTGTTGTGCTGCCTCTGGATCTTTCTGATCTGAATGCTTTACCAGGAAAGATTGCAAAAGTCCTTGAGATAGTTGATCGTATTGACATTTTAATAAATAATGGAGGTATCAGTTATCGTGGCAATGTGTTGACTACGTCTGTTGATGTTGATATTAAACTAATGCTGGTTAATTACTTTGGACAAGTGGCACTTACAAAAGGTAAATTAATCATGCATTTAATATATACATAGAAATCTTTATTCATGGCAAATACCTGTGTCAATAAATACTAGCCTTTTAACCATTGTGTCAATCATATGATAATCCCCTTTGTTTCTGGAAAAAAGGTTGGCACCTGTCTGTCAAACCATATCATTGTGATGCCCTGCAGTTCATCAGGTTTTATGTAATTTGTGGCCCCAAGCACCTCTATAGTTGTAGGAAATTATGCATATCCATTTAAAACAAAGGAAGTGGCATGTTGTTGTCAGGTGTGTTCCTTCCACACAGTGGTGCCCAACAGTTCAGATTTGGCACCAAGCTTCATGTTTCCGTGGAAATTAAGTGACTGGGCCATGGTGGAATTTAATCTCCTATTAGGAACTGCAGGGTACAGTGGCAATATGACTTGACAGCCATCATACTTTTTTGCAGAAGGGATAGGAAAGGTGGTACACAGTTACCACAAATACTCCAGTCGCAATGGAGATTATTTTGAAAAGGCGTCACTAAGTGTATGTAGTATCTGCACATAAATCCTTTCTGGTAGTTCATTTTGCTTTTTATTTCTAACTTTATCAGAGGCTGGAAAAGGATTTGTCGTATTAATATAACAGTTTCTCACTTGTTGCAGTGTGCTTGTATGTTGGTAACACTGAGTGAACGATGCTCTACGTTTGTGATTTATCTTTGAAGCTACAAAGTGGATGTGCACTGTGCCCTCAGACAACAATGCCACCACACACATCTCTTTCAGTTGCTGAATAAGATGTAGTGGTCTATGAGCTTTTGCTATGTTCCAGAACAGTTTCAGGCTGTGCAAAGAGCAGTCAGTCAAAAATATTCTTTAAGTCCTACTTGGAGGTTGCCAAGAGTGATGTCTTGACTGTGTCATGTATTGGTTCTTTGAAAGAAGAAGAGCCATCTCTCTCTCTCTCTCTCTCTCTACCCGTCCCTTGTCCCACCCCTCTTTTTCTCTCCAGTGCAGTCTCCCAGCCTCGTTGGTTGATGGTTTCAGATTTCTATCTTTGTACCTCCACGAGACATCATTTTATGAATCTTTCTGTTTCTAATTGATCACTCTAGGGAAATCACTAATGCACATAACATGCAAATACCTTGAATGAGTCCATGTGTACATAATTTCACACTAAATGGCAGGATCAAAGCTATTTCTTTATCTTCTCATTTAAGCTACCCTGGATTTCTGCACCCTTCTGCCATTCCTAACAGCCCCATCACACATCTGTTCATATAGACATAAACTGTTCCTGTGACTTTGTCAGTTTGTACTACCTTATTTTTGATATGTTGGTTATACATTACGTTAACGTCATATTGTAACTGAGTGTAAAGCCTATTTAAATTTGCAGTGTTAAGTTCTTCCAGTCATTGTTGAAGTTTATCTGTACTAAAGAAAAGAATACAGTATCATCATGAAAATTTTTTGACATGTTGCATCTACTTGTGGCTAACACCCTCTTCCCCAGTTACAAGAGACAATTTACTTGAAAAAGATTGAGAGACAGTCAAACATTTGTAACTCAGACACTGCATTTTTAAGCTGTAATATGTGAAGGAAGAACTGAACCACTTCCTCTGTACATGCAGTCAGGTATACATAAAAACCATCAAAAGGACCATCAGTACAAGTAGTTAGTGTCTGTGTGATATGGACAAAGTGACAGTAAATGATTGTGCTCTGTATTCAGCGAACAACCAAATTTGTTTCTCTGATACGCAGTCATAGTATGTCCAGATGCAGTCATTGCTATGGCAGAATATGTAGTCAGGCCACTGGAATTCAAAAACATTAATTGCTTTAATAAAGTTTGTTGTTGTAGTTGGATGTGGTTGTGGTCTTGAGTTCGAAGACTAGTTTGATGGTGCTCTCCATGCTACTCTACTGTGCAAGCCTCATCATCTCCGAATAACTTCTGCAACCTACATCCTTCTTAATCTGCTTAATGTATTCATCTCTTGGTCTCCCTCTGTGGTTTTTACCCCTCACATTTCCCCCCAATACTAAATTGTTGATTCCTTGATGTCCTGTCAACTAGTCCCTTCTTCTAGTCAGGTTGTACCACCAATTTCTCTTCTCCCCAATTCTATTCAGTAGCTCCTCAGTAGTTATTTGATCTCGCATCTAATCTTCAGCATTTCTTTATAGCACCACATTTGAAAAGCTTCAATTCTCTTCTTGTCTGACCTGTTTATTGTCCATGTTTCACTGTCATACATACAATGTCATCGACAAACCTCAAAACCTTTACATCTTCTCCCTGACCTTTAATTCTTGCTCCAAATTTTTCTTTTGTTTCCTTTCCTGCTTGCTCATTATACAGATTGAATAATGTTGGCAATAGGCTGCAACCCTGCCTCAGTCTGTTCTCAGGCTGTGCTTCTGTTTCATGGCCATCAACTCTCATAATGGGCACCTAGTTTTTGTACAAATTGTAAATAGCTTTTCGCTCCCTGTATTTTACCCTGCTACCATTTTACCCCTGCTACCTTCAGGATTTCAGAGAGAGTATTCCAGTCAGCATTCTCAAAAGCTTTCTCTAAGTCTACAACCGCTATAAATGAAGATTTGCCTTTCCGTAATCCATCTTCTAAGAAAAGTCATAGGGTCAGTATTGCCTCACATGTTCCTACATTTCTCCAAAATCCAAACTGATCTTCCCTGAGGTCAGCTTCTACACCTGTCAGCATCTGCTTTCTTTGGAATTGAAGTTATTACAGTTTTCTTGTGGTCTGGGTGTATATTGACTGTCTCATACATCTTGCACACCAGGTGGAAGAGTGTTATCATAGTGGGCTCTTCCAAAGCTACCAGTACTTCTGACAGAATGTTATCTGCTCCCAGACTACTTCTGATGCTATCTACTCCTGGAGTCTTGTTTCAGCTTAGATCTTTCGGTGCTCTGTCAAATTTTTCTGACAGTGTCATATCTCCTCTCTCCTCTCTCATCTTCATCTACATCCTCTTCCATTTCTATGAAATTTTGTTCATCTCTCTTGTACAAACCACCTAAACAAAGAAGGAAAACATGAAAGGTGGAAGAAGTATGTAGAGGGTCTAACAGAGAATAGGAAGGCATAAAACAAGATAATTTATGGGCAGTAACATTAAATAAAACAGACAGCAAAAATTACTTGGTTCAGTGTAGGTCACACAAATGGTTTCATAACTGAATCCGTCTTCTTAGCACAGCATCATCAACGTATGATCAATTTAAAAAGAAATAAAAAGAGGATAGCAAAATTCCAGGAAACTAAGTAACAAAATTAAACAAATTTCTGTCATGACTTGGCTCACTTGAATACATTACATAGTTACTAACCAAAGTATGGATGAGCAGTTGTACTTCGACAGGTTGCTATTTAACATTTTCAGGTGCATATAGTTATGGGTAGAAGTTAATTTGATTTTGTGTTTTAGTTTCCAAGTAGTTCACTTTTTCCTTTTTCTTTCTTTTTACACAGGTCATCTGATGATGACTTGGTAAAAATTCAAAGCAAATTATGATACCATCCTTGATGCTGAGGCTGACAAATACAATAAGAGAATTTTGTTAACTGGACATTTGCTTTGTTTCTTTTGAACAGCAGGCCTAGTCTGTATAAATCAAACAGCACTTTCTCTTCTGCCAATAAATCACCAACATATATTGACATGAGTTAGTGATCTTCAGGTCATATGACCACAGTTTTGTGAATAAAAATATTAGTTCAGCTGTTGCTGCTAGCTGAGTGAGGAAAGTGTGGATTGTATTCATGTTATTAAAGTCAAAGAATCACCCAGCTATCATCATAGCCTTCGAGGATGTCTCCAGCAGAAAAATATACTGCATGCTGTATAAGTGCAGACTGAAGTGACGAATGAAAATTTGTACCAAGGCTGGGATTCAAACCCGGATCTCCTGCTCACTAGGCAGATGTGCTAACCACTATGTGACCCTGGCACAGTGGCTTTGCACAACTGCGCAGACTACTCTAGTTTGCTTACCTCCTCAATCCAAATTCCCATTGCCTTGGTACAAATTTTCATTCGTAGCTTCAGTCTGCATATGAACATAATAAAGATTCGAGACTTGAAAACATCCCTGGAACCAGTTTCATTTGAGAAAAATATGCTTTGAACCACGACAAAACACTAAAAACTGGTTATTACCAAAAATATAAACAGTGGTTGTGAAAGTGTGTGTTTTACTGTTTGTAAATGAAATTGTGTGCGTGCGTGTGTGTGTGTGTGTGTGTGTGTGTGTGTGTGTGTGTGTGTGTGTGTGTGTTTAAGATACTAGAAGATGCATCATAATAAGTTAAGATGAACCATATATGGTGAAATGTAAATTCATTTATTCACACATAGACATCTAATCATCACCAATATAGTATAAATATAGTGGTGTCACATTAAAGGTGGGTTAGTTTTGAGCTGTTGTAGCATCCAATTCCACAAACTGCTAGCAGACAATTTTGTCAGTAACACCAGGTCTCATCACCCATGATGTTTTCTTCCAGAACAGAATTGTCTGCATTCTGCATTTCAATCAAGTCGTGGCAGACGTTCACACATGATTGTTTTTCTTCAGGAGCCAACGTGTGAGGGACAAACTTTGCACACAATTTCTCTCTTTCAGAACATTCCAGAGGATGTCTTGAACACTTGATGTTGAGATGTTGCTCCATAGTGATTTGTGACAGAAGGGCATTGGAACACTATGGCTGCTTGTCCACTGCTTAACACTGTGCTTCCTTACAACTGACTGCTCAGTGCCACAGCAGTTATTGCACTGATGGTGCTTGTATGCCAGAAATAAATCAGGCTTGGAACTTTTTGGATGGACAGTGTATGTTGCTCAAAGCTACAGTTGTCTGCTGCAATTTTGCTGTGCCATTATGCCATTTGATAGTTGGATGTTGGTGACTTTTCCACTTTATTTTGTAGTTCATATATACAGGGTAAGTCTGCAATGTTACAAACTTGCAGGGATGATGGAGAATAGTAAGCGTATCAATTGTTGGAAAGTTGTAAGTGTAGGTCATTGTGATACCTCTGAAAGTGGAATATGTATGCCGGTACAGTTGTTGCTAAAATTGTAAAATAGGCAACTTTCAGAGGTGTTAGTATGCACCAAAATGAGAAAAATATGCCTAGTAAACAAAGGCTCTAAAATGCATACCTTAAGAGCTATGGGCACTCATTTAGTACAAAATATGTTTCACATTGTGGATTATGAACAAGTGCTCATAGCTTTTACGTTATGCATTTTAGAGCACATTTCTGAAAGTTGCCTACCCTACAACAGTACCAGTACCAGTACATGTATTCCACTGTCAAATGTATCATAATGGTCACATTTATTGATGACTGGCTTTAGTCCTTAGGTGGACCATCTTCAGACCATATTCCAGAGTTGATGTGTAGTGACAGATCCATGGAGCAGAAACTGCAGAAGATGGTCCACCTTTGGACTGAAACTGACTGGCTGATTTGTGCAATGTGGACTGTTTTTTCTAAGTACAGTTGTGCAACTGATTGCTGTTTTTCTAAAATGTTTTTGAAAATGTGAGAGAAATAAGAAAAAATTTGATACATAATGCTGTTCCCGAGTTAATTAGTAGTGAAGTTAGCTAATCAGGCCATTGTTCCTGCAGATTCAAGTGGCTTATCAGATACAATTAGTGTCTGTTGTTCTCATAGTGTAGATGAAAGCACAAGAGATTGCTCAGCCTTTTGTTCAGGTTCAGTTCTTACTACTGCCCCATGTCCAACGTTTTATTGCTCTCTTGTTTGGTTTCAGGAAACCATTTAAATTTGCATGCCCAATGGCCTGGTTAGCTAAATTCAATGCTAATTAACTTCAAAACAGCACAATGTATTGGAATTTTTTCTTAAGTTATTTCTCAGCACATCCTACCCTACAACACCCTTACAAGCTTTTCAGTGTGTTTCTCACCCTCTCCCCCCCCCCTCCTCTCTCTCTCTCTCTCTCTCTCTCTCTCTCTGTGTGTGTGTGTGTGTGTGTGTGTGTGTGTGTGTGTGTTTTGTATTAAAGTACTTTATAACAGCCTTTCATGGATTAATATATTCATTTTTACTTTTTAGCGGTCTTACCATCCATGATAGAAAAACAGAATGGACACATCGTTGCCATTAGCAGTGTCCAAGGGAAAATAGCAATTCCATACAGGTGAAGATAATTTTCATTTGTCTTTCTTGTGAAACTTAATAGTTTGCTTTTGACAGAACTTTGACAATAAATTTTCATTCAGATCAGCCTATGCTGCATCAAAGCATGCCCTTCAAGCATTCTGTGACACACTGAGATCAGAAGTTGCATCACACAATATAAATGTCACTGTTGTGAGTCCTGGATACATACGTACGAAGTTGTCATTAAATGCATTGACAGGAAGTGGACAGGCTTATGGAGGTGAGACAGCCAGAAAGGCTATTTGGAAGCAATTATTTTGAATGCCGTGTAGTGTTGTGAAAATAGTTGCTTCTGTTACAACCAAATAACAATATGTAACTTCTTTGAAATGATAAAAAATTCTACGATATAAACCAGTCACTATTTAATCAAAAATTTACAAAGTTAATTGTCACGTTACTGTTGCTGATTCGCTTATGTTTTCCAAATTTTTTAATAAAGTTAAAATTGAGAAGTAATACCTCGATACAATAATTTTACACAGCATTTTTATAATATTTACAGTAATGGATGCAACTACAGAAAGTGGTTCACCGGCAGAGAAAGTGGCAGAAGACATACTTCATGCTGTTGCTGCAGAAAAGAAGGAACTCATCACATGTCCATTTCTCCCACGAATTGCAATACTGATCAGAACACTTTATCCAGATCTGTACTTCTGGCTGATGAAAAAGAGAGCAAAGCCCCATTAACAGTGTATGTTTAAAGGCTTAGTAAGAGTTATAATGTGAATGTTGAAGTTTTTAGATTTTTATATTAAATTATTGATTTTTTTCCTTAAGTTACTTTCTTATTTATCTCCAGGTGTATTTGGTATATCTGATCATATTATGCCTCTTAGTCAATGTCCCCGAAAGATTTGTAATATGTGCTAAATATCACAATAGCTCCAGAAAGAATGAGAGAGAGAGAGAGAGAGAGAGAAATGCAAATGGTGATATAGCTATCAACAGAAAAAAGTGACTCTGAACTGACATGTGCTGAAATTTAGATGAACCAGAGGAAAGAAGAGACTCAGCTAGAATATGAATTACACTTTAGTGCTTGAGACAATAGTGTGTGTGTGTGGGGGGGGGGGTTCTTCTGGATGAGTACTTTGTCTGAAAGTGAATTTTTCTAACATTCTTTTTCACTGAAGCTTAGCACCTCCTCTTTGTGGTAGCAATCTATCTTCTATATTTTTCATAATAGATATGGGAACATGATAATTGGAATATTGAACAGTACGATTATGTTTCTTTGTCCTGTTACCTTACAGCAATGATCTTAAAATGTCCCAATGTGACTTACATAGGACCATTGTGGCAGTATTATGCTACGGAGAACATCAGATAAGATTTCCATGGGCTGTGGGTGTTGCAGAGGGCAACATAAAAGGTTTGCATAAGTCTGTGTTATTGCCCTGTGTAATCCTTTGTAGTCTGATTTTTTTCTTTATGTTATTGATATTTTTTCCTACTTTGAAATGCCTTGTCAAGTGTTGCTCGTATCATCAGTCAGAATGTGAAAAAGTTCTTGATAAATTTCTTTTTCACTTGACCACTGCTTTATTAGAGTTTATGTTGCAATCATAATTTATTTAAAAAGAAAGCCAGTCAGCTTCCCATGATAAGGAAGTTAATTTGCCTGATCTCATTTTCATTGACTGTGAGAGGCAGGGATTTGAAGCTGACTGCCCTACAATTCTACTGTTGCCCACAAAAACATTGTGCGTAAGGACCACGAAGATAAGATATGAGAAATTAGGGCTCATACGGAGACCTAAAGACATTCATTCTTCCCGCACTCTATTTGCAACTGATACAGGAAAGGAAATGACTAGTAGTGGTCAGGAAAGGAAATGACTGGTAGTGGTACAGGGTACCCTGCCACACTCCGTATGGTGGCTTGCGGAGTATAAGTGTAGATGTAGATTATTGTAATAATGCAACTGGACACAAATAAAGAGGAACAGGTTCCTCCAAAATAACAAAGAAAATTACGTTTGAGTAAAATGCATGTAAGTCATCTACATACAGTATGTATAACTGATATTCCTGAGCCAGTGTCCTAACTAAGAATTTACCATTTATCGAGCTAGTATTAATTAACATACAGAAGAGTTCTTCAATATTCATGATGAATTATATGGTGATGATTCCACTGAAATTTTCATATTTTCTGGATTCTGTGGTTTTTCTGCTGTTCAGCTCTTCCATGAAGGCCTTACTTCATTCACTCTTGCAGCAACAGCAGGCACATACGGCCATGTTGGAACAGTTGTTAGCTGCATGGATCCAGGCTCAGCTGTCAGTTGTTCACCCACTGCTGTCCCCCACCTATGACGAATCCATGAAAGACTGAGACACTTATGAGCAAGGCCTTCATCAACATTTCATGGCATTCTGGGTGGTCAAGATGGAGGTCTGTAAAGCTCTTTTCTTATTGTGGATACTCCCTCATATGTATCACTTACTGTGCGTGTTGGCTCCGCTGCAAGAACCAGCATCATTTTCTTTTGACAATATGTGTCGTTTTCTGTCATATCCCACAAGCATAAGCACGTGGTCACTGTACATGTTGAATTCTAAAAATGCCACAACAATTATATCGAGCTTTGGTGGTAAGGTTTCATGGCCTCAGTTGTGTCAGTTTGTCGTGGTTAAGTCTCAGGAGTCTTATGCAGCCACCTTGATTAGACACAGTCAGTCATTCAGCCCCAGGTAAGGAGGTGTTGCTCACAAAGTTGGCTGGGGTCAATTGTTGTCAAAAATTGATTTGGCCTAAGCCTACATTCAGATTCAGTTGGGTGACATATCAAAACAGTTACTTGTGGTTAATACACCTTTCGACCTCTACCAGTATCAACAGCTAATGTTTGTGGTCGATATTGTGCCTGCCAGCTTTCAACAGTTGTCCCTCATTGCATTAAATATCTTGATATCATCATTGCAGGTTCTACCACAGAGGATCACCTACATAACTTCCGTTCTTTGTTTACTGTTATACAGGATGCAGGCCTCAAGTGAAATCTCACTAAGATTCACTTTTTCCAGCCTTCCATTGTATATTTGGGTCATGAAATTTCCCAGCAGGGCATGCACTCAAAGGAACAATGTCACTGCCATTACAGCTTTGCCCAGCCCAACTAATCTAAAAGAACCTCAGGCATTCCTCAGTTATTTGGTGTACTGTTAAGTTTATTCTCAGAGTGACTACTACTGCACACCCTTTGCATCTGTTGCTTTGGAAAAGTGCTCCTTTTGTTTGGTCTGCAGCCTGTAAGCGTGCTTTTGTGCAGCTTAAGAACAGTCTCTTGGCACATTTCACCCCAGCAAGCACATGGTCCTGGCCACAGATGTGTCCCAGTACGGGTGGGAGCTGTTCTGACCCATTGTCATTTGTATGACTCCTAACAGCCTATTGCCTTCGTGCTGACAACATTCAACTTGGCTCAGCAACATTATTCTCAGGCAGAAAATGAGGCTCTTGCTTTTACCCATTCCCTAAAAATATTTCATGTATTCTTGAATGTTGCAAAATTTTAATTAATTACTGATGATAAGCCCTTGTTTCCCTGTTTAGCTTGTTGGCGAGCTTACCAGACAAAGCATTGGGCTTTCTTCTTGTCCTGACATAATTGTGGGAGCCTTTTTCATCAACACACTGCTACATGCAAATGCAGATGCCCTGCCCTGGCTCCCCATGGGCTCTGAATCCTCATTTGACAAGGAAGAAGTGTTTCATTTTCAACCAGATACAGAGGCAAGGTGCACGGTAGATCGCTTCCTCATTCCATGTTCCCCTATTGTTTCTGCTGTAGTGGTGGATCTGGTGCTCTACCAGGTCGTATGCATGATAAAACATGGGCAGCCTGACCATCCACTGGTACAAGCATCAGACCCACTTCAGAATTTACGCATTGTGCCATCACCCCTCCATCTTAGATGGCATTATTCTCCATGTTGTTCCAGTGGCCCTCTGGTGGGCCATGTTTTTTGGCCGGGAGGTGAACACCTTGTCGCAGTCTGCCCCAAATATTCAGATCAGCAGGCAGTGCTGCGCACTGTTTTGTCGAAAAGGCCAGCCCCTACACAGCCGTGGGAAAGAGACCACTCTGATTTTGCTAGTCCTTTTTAGACACTTTCTGGTAATTGAAAAGTGATGTTTTTTCTCATTTTCCTTATGTTGTCCGTTTGCCTATCTGTGACAACAGATGGGACTGTCAAGGCCCTGTTGAAAATATTCTCCATTGAAGGCTTGTCTTGCACCCTGGTTTCAGATAATGGTCCCTTGTTTGTAGTGCGATCTTTCAAAGACTTTTGTGCACACAGTGGCATTTGCCACATTGTGTGGCACCTTCTTTCCATCTGCAACCGAACAGCAAGGTGGTACACCTTGTCCAAATGTTGATGGAGATACACAAGTACTTAGAAGATACCCCAGCTATGGAAGTTCTCACTTTTTTTTAACTTACAGAATGACACCAATTGGAGCCAAGGGTCCCAACAAGCTCCTACACAGTCACCTGCCTTGGATGTTGCTCATCCTCTCACTGCCGGACAGGCATCTCCCAGCTGCACTGGTTTTGTCGATGTTTGCCTCCGGCAATCCAGTGTGGATCAAGCATTTGGATGGCTCCTTCACAGGACTCCACCAGTCGTCCACAACCAGCGTGGTCATAACGTCTTCATTGTTTGCACCAAAGGTAAACTCTTAGCATGGCACCACAACCAGTGGTATTCCAGGGTCCGTTCTCTGGCCATGACCCTATGCCTCGTTCCTCATGGGCCCTGGTTCCGGAGGTCAAGCAGACCTGGTTGTGTCCACCTACCTCAGCTGTCAGGGCTTCATGTGGACACTGCTGAGCAGGTGCCACCATCAGTGGAAACAGAAGCCAGGTCTCCGTCACCAGAGCCTCTCATCTCCAATCTGCTGCTATCACTGTCTATGCTGTCCGCCCACCCACCCCCCCCACCCCCCCCCACCCCCTGTCACCTGTCCTGTGTACCAGTCAGCCAGTCGCTGCAGTGTCCACAGGCGGCAAGGGTCTACTCGCTTTCATCCATACGCACCAGTCCCGGCAAATCGGGAACTTCTTGTACCTTTGGCTGCTGCCCTCTGCCCTGCCATGGACATCTCTTCAGTCACAGCAATGTGGATGACAGCATCTGATCCTTGCCCCTGTAAGGAAGAAGTAGTGTAGCAATGTCCAGTTTCGACACCTTGTAAGGGGTCAACCACTCCTTACGTACTGAGTACAATACATCTTTGCCTCTCTCAGGTCACAGTAAGTACTATGGATAGTAGAGTGCCTGGTGCGCCAAATAATCAGTGTTGAGACTCAGAGAAAGTAATTGTTCACTGCCAAGCGAGCATTACGGATTTTGGCAGGACAGCCGACCACAGTTACAATGGCTTAACGGCTGCGTGTGTCACCCAACACCATGGGCCTGACCCCCAGCAAATACGGAAATGGCATTGAGTGATTTGTTTATGTGTTTTGTGTGTTCATTTGTGCACTGTGATTATGTGACACCCGCGCCGGGCACCAACGCTGACTGCAGTGCGGATTGCTCATTCAATGCTACATGAAGACAATTGGCGTGTGATGATATCAATAGGTGACATGTGATAAGTTAACTGTTATTATTTTGTCATATGAAGGGAGTAAGTGCCTCATTCGTGCTGTTCAGACAGTCTGTATGGCACCTTGACAACAAAGTGTGTACCAATTATTGCTTCCTGACATCATACTTAGCTTTGTTGGCTTTGGTATGAAACAATTCCCATGCAAATATTAACCGATCAGCCTTTATCAGTTGCACACGGTCAGACTATTCTAAACTGTTAGACTATAATCCATTAGTTAATGACAGTGAGTTGACACTGGGAATGTTTAAACCTACAGCAAACAGCGTATGCAAGTCAGGCCAATACGGAAAGTGTAGTGCACACTGACATTTGGGTAGTGTGCCTGCAACTCTCGAAACCTAATAAACACAAAATTTTAATAAATGAAACAAACAACTGCTTACAATTTTAGACATTACAAAAGCTGAATATGATGAATTCTATTTGACATCCTGATCTCTTCTCACCCCCCACTCCCTTCACCCTGAGTCACCTTTAAAAATATCTTGTATATAAGGAGGAAGAGGGTAAATATCAACTGGGACGTCATATAGCACCAGTTAATGATTTAATGATTCATAAGCCACCACTTCGCAACTCCCCCGTGCCCCCCCCTCCCTGGGGGAATGTTCTGCACTCTGTTGTTGACATGCGAACAGTCTCCCCTTTGTTTTTCACACCCTTCCCTTTTCTTTGTTTCCCTTCTCCCCTCGTTCCTCCGCTTCAGCGTTTGAGGATCCTCTTTCTTTCTTCTTCCTCCCTGTGTGGTCCTGAAGGCCAGCCCATGTGTCTGACACATAACAGGTGACTGGGTAATGTGTAATTTCCAGCCCCAGCTTGACAGGTAGGGTTCGCATGTCTTCCCTGGTACAGACCATGCCCAGGGAGGGGTGATTCCCTGAGCTGTAACCTTCCCAATTTGCCACTTGTTCCCTCCGTCAGGCATTTGGGAGGTATGACCTGAGGTGTGAACAATCACCTAAGGCGGGTGTGCCCACTTGTGAAGGGGGCCCCTGCTGGAAGGAGTGCACCATTGGAAATGCTGGCAATCATGAGGATTTCCTTGCAATGAGTCAATCATCTTCCCACTCGGTGTCTACCAAATGTAAACGAGTGAGGCTAATGATTCAAATACCCTTCCCACTGCACCATGGTTCCTCGTGGTCTCACATGCTGAAGACAGTCAGTCCTTTGCCACGGTAAATCCGTTTATTATTCATAAAGATGTAGATGCAGTTGCTGGCCCTGTGAAATCCTGCTCTCATTTACGGAATGGCACTTTGCTTTTGGAGACTACTTCTGACTCTCAAGCACAACAACTGCTTGCTGCCTCGCTTCCCTATGGTTACACTGTTCGTGTCTAGGCCCATAGGACTTTGAATGCTTCCCATAGTGTAATTTACACCAGGCTGCTCAATGGTCTAACCAAGGCTGAAATACAATCTTACCCCTCTGATCAGGGTGTCATTGCTGTTCGTGTAATGAAAAAGGTAGATTCCTCCTTAGTGCCCACCTGCACTCTTTCTCACCTTTGATAGAGTGGTGCTTCTGTCCAAGCTCAAAGCAGGCTATGAAATTATCACAGTCAGGCCATAAATTCCAAACCCGATGCGCTGCTACCAGTGTCATCGTTTCAACCACACTAGAATGTCTTGTCGACACCCAGCCAAATGAGTCACCTGTGGTAGGGATGTGCACGAGGGCAGTTGTGCACCTCCTTCTCCCTGCTGTATCAATTGCAATGGTGGCCATGCCGCCCCCCATCAGGAGTGTCCCAGTGTCCCTTTTATCTTGATGAGCGGACTGTTCAAGAGATCCGGGTAAAGGAAAAGGTTCCTTATCCAGTCGCTTGCAAGTTACTGGCTAGTCACAAACCCTGCATTCTACAGTCTGGTACCTATAGTTCTGTTCTTGTTACCCCTCACTCCATGAAGCACGTGGCCATGCAGACATGCAACCTGCAATTAAGCTGTGGTGTTGTGAAATCACCAAGTGTCAAGGTCACATGCCATCCCCCCCAGCCAGCTGTGCAACAAGCTGTCAAACTCTCGCCTCAAGGGGCAAAGCCATCAGCTACACAACCGGTAGACCATGAAGACTTCCTCCGTCCCTCCAACCTGCTGCCTAGAAGATCCTCTTCGATGGTGTCAGCACGTGATACCTTAGCCCAGCCAGCCTCCATGTCACTGGTGCACACCAACAACCGTTTTTTGATGATGGACTCCACAAACCGACTGCACAAGCAAGCTGATGCTTCTATGGACCCCATGGAGCAGGATCCTCGTGCTTCTGTGCCCTGTAGTAGTGCCTCTTCCCCAGCTGTCACTTGGCAGCCGCCGAGGTAACACCCCTACGTCTCTTCGTCATCATGACTCTCTTTTAGTGGACATTCACAGCCTTAGATCCCACAATGAGGATTTCTGGCTGCTTTTAGTGTCGCAGCGTCCACCTATACTCTGCTTTCAGGAAACAAAATGGCACCCTCACAACCGTTTTGAGCTTTCACATTTCTTACCAATTTGTTTTGATCTTCCCCCTGAGGTCAGCATTCCCTCTCATGGGATGCTCATAAGGGATGACATTCATAATCAACCCATCTCCCTGACTACCAATCTCCAAGCTGTTGCAGTTCGCCTTTTACTTCCCCACCTGACTTTTTCCCTCTGTTTCATATATGTCCCTCCATCATTTGCTGTCACCAGGACAGACTTCCTTCCACTTATTTGGCAGCTACTGCCCCCCATTTTTGCTACTCGGTGACTTCAATGTACATCATCCCCTTTGGGGTTCTCTCAGGATCTGTCAGAGAGGTGCCCTCTTGGCTGACCTTCTTAACCAACTTAAACTCTTCTGCCTTAACTCTTTCATGGGCAGTGGCTATCACCAGGCATTCTCTCTTTCAAGGGTGGTGGTAATCAATGTTAACCACCTATTTTACGACACCTGGTGACCGAATGGGGCAGCAGTTATCACTGCGAGCCACACAGTTGATTGAGGAAGTTCTTCCTAGATGGCACGGCATTGGATATCACGCATTTCGCTTTCCTATTATTGGTACAGCACAGTTCGTTTGTTGCCTTGCAGCAGTTTCGTGCCGTTTAATTGGTGTATGTTTTGAAGAACAAATTTGACACATGTATACTACTTTCATTTCCAAGTATTTCCGTATGTAAATTTAGTTCATGCTAATGTCCTTCAGTGCAATAGTTACATGAAACAAGTTTATTTCATATTTTTATTACTTTAATCTTGGTTAGTGCTGCTAACCACCGCACAAGTGGGATACAGCTTTCATTCAATATGGCTAGGAGGTGCCTTAGTGATGATGAAATACGAAAACAACTTTTCGGGGATCTTCCATCAGACTCGGATAGCGAAATAAGTTTGTTTGAAGACTCTGACATTGATCCTGCATATGATGCTGACTGTGATATTATTCTGTTATCATGTTCTGAAGAGGTAGCAATGAAGCAGATGATAATTTACCAGAATGTAATCATCACTTGTGCGATAATGAACAACCTTGCATGGCTAAAATTCCATCAAATGATGATTCTTCAGCCTCTGAATCACTTTCTCTGTCCATGCTTAGACGTTAGAGATCACCATTGGCTAAAGCAAAAATATCTGTGACAGTTAGTTCTTCACATATACAGCCAAACATCCCAAATCATTCTGGTACCTCTAGTGGATCTGGAAGTGTACCCATTGTTCAGGATGATCCTCCACAATGGAGCCAAAATTTCAGAGTTGAAGCACTGCCTAATTTTGTGGAAAAAACAGGCCTTATAGCTGTTTTTACAGAGATGTCAAATCCATCACCACAAAATATTTTGTGAATTTTTTACTGATGAAATGGTAAAACATTACATTTCACGCCAATTTGTACAGCATGCAAAAAGAAAAGCCTTTCATCCCAACTACTGAAGGTGAGATAAGGGTTTTCTTAGGCATCAATTTATTTATGAGTGCCAAAAAATTGCCAAGTTATCGAGATTATTGGCCTTCATCTCCAGATTTAAATGAGTCCTATATATGTGACTTGATGACTGTAAAATGATTCGGTTTTCTTCTCAGTCATATCCATTCAAATGACAACTCAATGATGCCTAAAAGGGGACAGGCCAATTTTGACAAGCTTTTTAAAATAAGGCCTCTTGTAGAAATGTTGAATAAAAGGTTTCCACAATGCTATCAGCCTCATCAAAAAGTAGCAATTGATGAGCCAATGGCAAAATTTAAAGGAAGCAGCTCAATGAAGCAATACATGAGGGACAAGCCTGTGAAAAGAGGCTATAAAATATGGATGCTGTGTGATTAATCTGCATATAATTTGAAGTTCCAAATTTATACTGGAAGATTAGCTACAGAGAAGTCTGAACTGGGACTGGGTGCATGGGTAGTAACAGATTTATGTGAAGGACTTTAATGCAAAAATCATATTGTTTTCATGGGTAATTTCTTCACATCATATAATCTATTTGTCCTACTAAAAGCCCAGAAAACATTTCCAGTTGGAACTGTGAACCCTACACGTAAATTCCTCCCAAAACTGAAGGAAGATGAGATGATGAAACAAGGGAACTTTAACAGCAAAGTCAGCAATCATGGTGTAGCATTTTACAAGTGGATGGACAAACGAGCTATGAATTTGATCTCTACTATGCATGATCCTAGTGACACCACAAGTGTAAATAGGAAGGAAAATGATGGATCAACTACTGTAGTTGCATGTCCTCGTGTATTGAGTGACTATAATAGGAGCATGAATTTTGTCGACAATTTTGATCGTCTAAAAGGAGACTGGTTGTGATCGCAAAAGTAAAAAATGGTGGCCTAGGCATTTTTCCCCACTTTATTGATAGTGTGTAGTGAATGTGTTTATCATACACAAAGAAATTGAAATGGAACAATTCACAAATAAAGACTTCCGAAGGAAAGCATACGAAGGACTGCTTGCCAAAGCAATTTTCCATCGCAGTGGTCTAAGTCAAAAAAGGGAAGAGCATAACTCTCAGTAAACATAAACCACACATGGACAAACAAATCAGATTGGAAGGTAGTGCACATCAGCCAAAATAGGCCACATCAAGAAGATGTGCAGTATGCAGCACACGTGCTGTTCCTGTTATAACAGTGTGGGTGTGTTTATGTAATGTGCCTCTTTGTCTACGAAAAGGCAAAACTTGCTTTCAAACATTTCATTCTCAATAATGATATACTCTTGAGTTGTTTGTGTAAATAATTTCCTAAGAAAACTGTTCAAAATTTTATCTCTCAAAATTTCTCAACAAATAACTAACTAATGAATATTATGGGCCTTGGTTAACAGAGGTAACCACAATTGAATTGACTGTAATTTAAAAAGTAAGCAAAATATTGTAAAATTGTATTAAAATAAATTGTTTTGCTCGGTAAGAAGTTCTATAATTTTAACAAATCATGTGTTTTCATTTTAATAAACTTACCTGCCCCTCAAAGAGTCAAGAAAAGGCACCGACTTTCCTTTCAGACTCCTCACACACCTATTCCCATTTGGACCTATCCTTCTGCACTGCCCAGCTTGCATGTCGTCTTGAGTGGTCCATTCTTTCTTATGCCTACTCATCTGACTATTGCCCATGTGCTGTCTGTTTGCTGACTCCTACCCCATCCACATGCGTGCCTAAATGGCAGCTTTACTCCACCCTGGTGACCTTCGAAGAACAGGATTTCCCCAGTTGTGATGACCAGGTGGAATATCTCTCAAATGTTATCCTTACTATAGAAATTCTTCCAATCCATATGTGGCATACAGCAAACCTGTGTGTAACAGTATTGGTTGAAAACAGTCTTGGTTGCAATTTTAGTTTTTTATTTTTCAACGACTCATTTTGCCTTATTTAGGCATCTTCAGGTTATCTTTTCTAGATGGACGCAAGAGGCATCAAGATCTGCATAGTGCGTTCCTGTTCACAGGAGCGAGTAACAGAGTAAGATGGGGGCTCAGGTAGACTGTGTTTAACCAGTACTGTTATCCTTACTAGTGCAGAAGGTTCCATCCCCCGCACTTCCTCTCTATTACATCATGTCCCAGTCCCTTCGTGTACTGAGGCATGCCGTGACGCAATTCATGCACGTCAACGAGCTCTCCGTGTTTTTAACTGCCACTCTACACTGGCGAATTGCATTCATTATAAACTGATGCCTGCAAAGTGTCATGTTCTTCAGGACAGCAAAAGAGCTAGCTACAGTTCCACACGTTCCTCTTCCATGTGGACCAACCTACGATAGCTCTTTGGAACCAAGATCCATTCCCCAATTTCCGCCCTGACAGTCGCTGACGATTTCATCGTGGACCCTATTGCTATCTCCAACTCCTTGGGCTGCCATTTTGCGGAAGTTTCGAGCTCTTCCCCACTATAACCCTGCCTTCCTCCATTGGAAATGAGTGGAGGAGGCTCGGGTGATACCCTTCTCTTCTCTGAATTGTGATTGCTACAATGCCATCTCTACTATGAGGGAGGTAGATCATGAACTCAGTTCATCCCGATCTTCCGCCCCAGGGACAGACGCTTTCCACATTCAGATGTTGCAGCCCGTTTTTCTTGCAGGCAAGCACTTTCTGCTTAACACTTACAACCGCATCTGGGCCAAGGGCACATTTCCTGAATGCTGGCATGAGGCCACTGTCTTACCCATACCTAAGCCCAGTAAGGACAAAAACTTTCCTTCTAGCCACCGCCCCATCTCTCTAACCAGCTGCGTTTGCAAGGTGATTGAATGTATGATACATGCCCAGCTGGTGTGGTTGCTCGAGTCTCGACATTTACTAACAAATGCACAGTGTGAATTTTGAGCACAGCGTTCTGCATTTGACCATCTCGTTACTTTGTTCACCAATGTCATGAATGGTTTTCTGCAGGAATTCCAGACTGTGGCTGTGTTTTTTGATTTGGAGAATGCCTAGGACACCTGCTGGAGAACTGATCTCCGTACTCTTTATATGTGTGGCTTCTGTGGGCACCTGCCCTGTTTTCTGTGGGCATTTTTACAAGACTTGAGTTATCACTGTGTGTGTGGGTTCTGCCTTGTTGGAACCTTTATCCAGGAAAATGGTGTGCCTCAGGGTTCCGTCCAGAGCATCGTCCTCTTTGCTACCGCCATTAACCCTATAATGGCCTGTCTCCCACCGCACACCTCCGGCTCTCTTTTTGTTGACAGTTTTGCCATCTACTGCAATCTCCACAGACCTGTCTCACTGAGTGGTGTCTTCAGCACTATCTTGATCGTCTTTACTCCTGAAGCATCGACAGTGGCTTTCGCTTTTCCACTGACAAAACTGTCTGTCTGAATTTCTGGCGGTGCAAATGGTTTCTCCCACCATCTCTCTATCTTGGGCCTGTTGCCCTTCCATTCATTGAAACTTCAAAATTTCTGGGACTCGTGCTGGATAGGAAACTCATTTGGTCCTCCCATGTGTCCTACCTGGCAGCCCACTGTACACGGTCCCTCAATCTACTACGCGCCCTCAATGGTACTTCCTGGGGTGCCAATAGAACCACCCTCTTCCATTTGTACCGGTCCCTTGTCCGTTCAAAACTCGACTATGGGTGCTTTGTGTATGCAACTGCACGCCCATCCCTGTTACGCCATCTCAACACGATCGACCATCATGGCATCTGTTTGGCCATGGGTGCCTTTTACAACAGCCTGGTTAAGAGTCTGTGTGCTGAAGCTGCTGAACTACCTTTGTCCTATCGCCATGACTTTTCCCTCAGCAGGTATGCATGCTGTTTGTCTGTCACACATGGCCACCCCTCCTATGGCTCCTTTGACGATTCCTTTGATCGTCAGCATGGGGCTTGTCCCTCTTCTCTGTTACCTCCTGGTGTCCGCTTTTGCCACTTGCTATGGCGGCTTAACTTCACACTACCTGCAACTTTCCCAGTGAGTGTGAACCCTTCACCACCTTGGCTTCGTGAAGCAGTCCATGTTAACCTTGGCCTTCATTCGCTTCATAGAGGCACTACTCCAGCCTTGATCTATCGCCTCCAGCTTCACAACCTTCGCATGGAACTTCACGATAGTATCTTTGTGTACACTCATGGCTCTCGGACTGACAGTGGGGTCGGGTGTGCCTTCATCATTGGCACCCTTTTGATATAAGCTTCCAGCACACATCTCAGTGTTTACAGCCAAGCTCTTCACCTCGTATCAGGCCATGTAGTACATCCGGTGACACAGCCTTTCCAATTGTGTCGTCTGCTCAGACTCACTCAGTGCCCTTCAAAATCTATGTTCGCTGTACACTGCCCATCCCTTAGTGCAGCGGGTCCAGGGAAACTGTCACTTGCACACTCTTGGAGGAGCCAGTGTGATGTTTCTGTGGGTCCCTGGTCACGTCTGTTTGCCAGGAAATGAGGCTGCTGCCAAGGCTTCGGTCCTTGTACCCCAGCCTGTGAGTACCTATATTCCCTCCGATGATTGCTGCGTTGCTGTCTGTCAGGAGGTGGTGTCCCTTTGGCATCGCCAAGGGGAATAAGCTTCAGCTTATTAAGCCTCTCCCAGCATGTTGGATGACCTCCTCTCGGCTCTCCCGCCGGGAGGAGCTTATTTTAACTCAGCTGCGTATTGGGCACTGCCTGTTTAGCCATCGTCATTTGCTAAGTTGCGCTACCCCCACCACTTTGTACACATTGCACCCAAATTTTAACTGTCCCCCACTTCCTGCTGGAACGTCCTTTTTCAACCATTTACGTTCCAGCTTGGGTCTGCTGCCTGATTTATCAGCCATTTTGGCGAATGACGCAAGGGCTGTTGACCATGTTTTGCTTTTTATCCACCAAAGCAATATGGTGCAGCCCATTTAATTTTTAGTTTTGGACCTCCACTTCTGCATGTTGTTTTTTTTAGCCCTTTTTCTAAGTGCCTGTTTTTAGCTGTCTCCTATTTTGTCCGTTGGGTCTGATGTAGAGTCGTTTAACTCTTCTCTGTGTTCGTGTTCTATAGTTTTCACTTGGGCTCATATGACCCCAGTTGTTTTTTGTACCCTACAGCAAAACAAAACAATACTTTGCAACTACAGGAACTCCAAAACTGTATGTTCATTTACTGTCATCTACCTACAGGCACACACAGTATGGCTGGTAGAGTCTATGTCTTGATGAACTGTGGTTCATTTGCATGCAGTTGATGGATTAATACACTATAATTGATGCTTACGGTGCTCTGGCTGGTCAGTATATGTAGTTATTGACACATCTTTCTAAATTATTTGCCAAATGCAAACTGCCAAAAATGTTGCAATTTACCAAACATAGTGAACACCCCAAAAACATACAAGATTACAGGTCAGTGTAATATTCTCTGAAAGAGAGCGAGCATGATGAGGTGTATATAGACAGTCTTAAGTCTATCTGTGGCACCTCTGCCTTTCAAACATTGGTCAACAAAGGAAAGAATGCATCAGGTAATCATTCTGCTAGTGAGTTTATTCATGTTCAAATATCTCACATAAACAATCCATATTTGTTGTGAGCCTCTTTATGATAAGAAAAGGTACAGTTAAACTATTTAAACTTCTCTTTCTAGTGTGTAATAAGAAATGCACTGCAGACCAGTAACTATAAAACAACTGATCACTGTTTGGAAAAGTACAAGATTACATGCTTGCTCAACTACAGCTAGCTTGGCAAAAGCAATAGTTTCAACAGTACAATGCTACAGCAGATATAGTAACGAAAGCAGCAAAAGAAAAGGCAATTCAGAAGATACAGCAGCAGTGATACACAATAATCTATAAATAAGGTCAGTAACTATAATGCACCAAGAAAACATCAGCAAGTTACTTAAAAGGTGTGAGGACTGGGCGTGAGACGTGCTTCGGTAGCTCAGATGGTAGAGCACTTGCCTGCGAAAGGCAAAGGTCCCGAGTTCAAGTCTGGGTGGGGCACACAGTTTTAATCTGCCAGGAAGTTTCATATCAGCACACACTCCGCTTCAGAGTGAAAATCTCATTCTGGTAACATCCCCCAGGCTGTCTCTGCAGTATCCTTTCTTTCAGGAGTGCTAATTCTGCAAGGTTCGCAGGAGAGCTTCCGTAAAGTTTGGAAGGTAGGAGACGAGGTACTGGCAGAAGTAAAAGTGTGAGGACCAGACGTGAGTTGTGCTTCGGTAGCTCAGATGGTAGAGCACTTGCCCGCAAAAGGCAAAGGTCCCGAGTTTGAGTCTCGGTTGGGCACACAGTTTTAATCTGCCAGGAAGTTTCATAAGTTTTGTTTGTACTAATTTGTGTTTTTGTTTACAATGTTTGAGGTTCTTCCATACAATGACACAGTAGTTACCTATAGTAGCATGTAGTGGATTACCTGGCCACATACCAAACTTCAACTGCCAGTTGTTCTACACATCTGGTAACAGGTTGGCAACCCATGGTGTGGAATAAAACCCTCAAGTAGTCACCATAGAAACTAAAAAATTATTTGTAAAAATTGAGATATTCATTTACTTAGTAAAAGGGGAAAACTGAGTTATGTAAACTCGATTTGTTCTTTATTGGTTACACATATTTACGATTTAGCAAGATAAAATTTGACCAAGAGCTAATTTCAGCCTTATAGTCCTTACTGGAGACAGGCTGTATTCTCGCAAATAAGCCATTCTGGCCATTACTTTCGTGGTTATTCAAAAATGCTATTGCCAGCCCAATGTTCAGAGAGATGTTTGACAGTCAACTTTTGCAATTAATCATTTGTGACTTGTTCTTTAGAAAGTCTAACGGGGCTGGGTGTGTCTTATCTAAAGACAATGAGTCAGGGATGAAATCAGCTTCTACAGTGGTAACGTCAGAGCTCCAGTGTGATTCCAAATTTAAAAGTGTGAAAGGAATTGTGCTTACTTGCATATTTAGAGATGTTTTTCCCCCTCACATGTGTGTACTGATTTTGTTTGAATATTTATTTCCATCCTCGAACATTTTGCATCCTATTGTGCTATTGATGTCAGCAGTTTGTGAATATAATAATACACATACTGTGAGTATAAGTTAAAATTTAAGATTTTTTTCAAACAAAGTATTGCACTATGCCCCAAAAAACCTTCTTCTTAAGCCAGTTTTGTTCTGAAGGTTTCAGTGAGGCAGTGCATCAAACAGTTGAGTCTCCAAGGTATTTATAGCTAATATGACACTTACAAAGCGTAGTAAGGGACTCATCAATGATTTCTTTGTGTTGTGTGTGATGATAATGAAATGACTGCAATAATTTGTAGCCTTTTGGTTTTAATTTGTGTAGACTAGGCAGCTAAGCATAAATAATGATGAGACTGTCATGACATGCAGTTTCTTGAAAAACCTGCTGCGCATGTGATTCCTTTTCCTGCTTCATGAAAACTCTTTTGCCCCAGTGGAGCTGCCCCAAAGCAGTACGGAGCCTGTTATTTGGTTATGAAAATTTGTAATAGTGTAACATCCCCCTTCCTAATCGGGCTATTGGACTGTGATATAGTTGACTGTGATTGTGTATGCTTAATGAAATTTAACAGTGAGTGAGGCTATCATTACCAAAGGAAAATAATACTTGATAGTAGGAGGAAAGTGTACAAAAGACACTTCTGGAGGAAGAGTCTATTCTAAACCTAATCTAAATACGGTAATAATTTTGAAATGAGTGAAATTTCATGAAATCACTCACAAACCACACAGGGAAAATGAGTACCACGTAATATTGAATACAGAAAAATAGTGGTTAGCAAAAAAGTATAATTAGTCACCAGCCCACTAGGGCAATGAATATCCAGAATCCTGAGAAAGGTAATGGTAAAGAAAATTAAGTAATCACTGGCATGGCAACAGAAGGTTGTCATGCTTTTCCATAACACAACAGTTAATGAGAAAATAAATGAATCAGAAAGCACCGAGTTTGCAGTTACTTGTTCTGAAATATTAAATTTTTAAAGTAAAGTTAAATGAAGTTGCTGGTTAAACAAATGCTTGGTTATAACTGAAATTTCGTTATGTAGAAAAATGACTTTCAGTAACCTCAGCATAACGTAATGACAGATTTGGAAAAAGGCAAAGTCGTTTACCTTTAATTATTGAAAGGTTGAATTGAATTTACTGTTATCAAATGAGCAATTGATTTTACTTTTGACATAGCAACAATACGTACCAAGCCAGAAGTCGCTCGATAAGCTAAATACAGAATAAATGACATTGGGCATTCTTAATTTGTGCTTTATCTTTACTTATTAGGGGCCAGTGAAGTTTTAGGTTACTGAGTGAGTGAAGATAATACTTACAATTGCAAATTTGTTAAGCCTGTGTCATGCAGTACAAGAATGAATAGTTATTGACACAGTAAAATTTAGACTGAAACTGGTCTTTATCAAACAAACATTAACAAATGTTCATATTTTTGACACTCTGTGATTGCAAGGTAATAATGTCGGAGGGCAATCACAACATACGTGCCCTACAAGTTTTAACTCTTGCTGGTTATTATTCAAGAAAGTTAAAGTTACTGAAAGAAATGCCATGGGATAATCGACCATGTTAGTTACACTCTCGGTTAACAGTATTACGATGTTACAGCTGTGCAGGCGACAAAGACTGTAGCTGATGACAATGCTGAGCTCCTAATGTTGCCGCTGGTGGCTGACAACTATGAGTTCTCTCCAGAGCCACAGGTAATTATGGGGCAGCCAGTAGTTGGAACTGAAGCTTCCTCCACCTGTTCACTCCTACCCTGCTCTCAAAACTCGCAGGTTAAGGAAGTAGGTGCATCTGCAGGAGCACCAAAGAAACACTTCTGCACTCTTTCATGACTCTAGTGCTCTCTCTGCTCACAGCACAACAGACTCACTGTATGCGAAGATAAACAATGGCACAGCTACTGCCATATGGCTGTTGGTATCAATGCATTTAAACGAAGTTCCCTTGGTGATTACCCAGCAGTTTGCAATATTTACAGTATAATTACAATCAATTATATACATCCACAAATAAATACACTATTACATCCATTACACATTACAGTTTCCATAATAAAGATTACAGGTTCAGAATTAGAAGTACAGTACAAGTTATCAACATATATTAAACGGCAAAAAAAATAAAATTGGATGGTGCAGTAGGTATTTTATCTGCCTTTTCGGTGTTACAATAGGTAAGCATCATGTTTTCACTCACGCATGCTCTAAGTTTACATAAGTATGTAACCCTTGATTACTTAATTCAGTGTTTATAGTAGTCCCAAGTTAATGCAGAATCAAAGTGTGCATCAAGAAGTTTAACAGCCATGTAGTCAGTGTTAGTATTGCATAAACTAAACGTTACATTTTCGACTTTACTTTGATTTACAGTTAATTCGTTTTTTCTCAAGCCAGATACTGGAAATTCTTAGGCTGGGTTTGCTTTGTTCCTTTAAGTCCTCTATCATTTCCAGTTCAGTGAAAGGGGTATCATTGGTGTAAAGAAAATATTTACATGATAACATAAATTAGAAACAATGAAGAGCTCAGCACAGAACCTTGAGACATGCATTGTGAAAGATTTAGAAATGCTGAATTCATATGATTAAATAATGGCCACAATTTTCAAAATCCTTTGTAGGGAACCCCCCCAAAAAAGGTTAATTTTAAATTTTATGACCCTAAAATTGTATAAACGTTTCATTACTTTTCTCTCAACATATTGTGGACATAATCATTCATGCATGAGACAACAGCCAGGAAGGAAAGCAAAAAATTAATGCAAATACACAATTTGGCTATGCAAAGAAGGCAGGTGGGTACCGTGTGGGGGAAATAGGATGTACGGACAGTCGCGGTGAAAGGGCCAGTGCTGGCAACTAACGGATACGCGCACCTCGTGCCATACAGCAGTTACGATGTATGTAATGGTTGTAACAAGGGTTTACGCACTTATTGTATAGACGGTGACCGTCAGATGCGGTATCGGACTTCTTTTGTAGCAGAACATGTGAATTTAAATTAAGGCTGTTGTAATCCAACGATCCCAAACATCCACTAAAGTGCGCGTCATTTACGACTGCGGCCGAGTTTAGGTTCGTTCTGCGCATCTGACGTCACAAAACAGTCAGCCAATGAACAAAGAACGACGTTGCCAGAGCTCAACTGCAGTGCAGAGCATGGACGAGCGTCTTCAGTTTTAGAAACGTTCATTCATAAATAAAGTAATTGAACAAAAGCAATTTCTTGATAGCAGACTTTCTTTTATAGAAAGTTTGGAAAAAGCATTATTTATACCAGTTGCTTCATATTCTATTAATTAATTAAACCAAACAAGCAATAAGCCTCCTAATTCAGGCGATAGCAAGGAAAGGTGTTTGTATCATTCTCACTAACCGATTTTTCGTAATACAGTACAGCGGTAATTGTTTATTTCCTGTTGTACTTCGACGAAACGTGAGTAATTCATAGTCATACCAACAGTGTGTGTGTGTGTGTGTGTGTGTGTGTGTGTGTGTGTGTGTGTGTCGGTATTTTGTGTGATATTTTAAAGTCCTCCGGGAGATCTATTAAATGACGAGTTGCGTTAGCGTAATGGTTAAAGTGAATGGCTGCTAAGCGAAAGGTTCTGAGTTGAAACCTTGTACGGTGCTTAATACTTTCTTTATTTAAAAACAATATCGAAGTGTCTTACTTCATGAATTTTATTCGTTTCAATGTAATTTTGTGAAATTTCGAGTGGCAACTAAAATCGACCATACAGAAAGTATACGCTATGGACTTTTACCTCTGCAAACTCTTCAACATTTCGTGCAATGGTTTCCTACATCTAATGCTGCACAATAACTGCGCTGAACATCGAAACTAAATTAAGTCCTTTATGGGGGGGGGGGGGGAGTATCAGTCAAGAAGAAGTGTAAAAATCAAATGTTTGGGCCAAATAGTTTTTGTGAAATCGAATGATAAAGTGTGTCAAAGCAGTCGAAACACCATGTGTCTGCACAGGCGAACAGTGCAGTGATGACAAAATCGCGCACAGCACGGAATGCGGGGAGCACGTCTCTGTAGCAGCTAAAGGGTTAATGCGGCCCTGGTGGCTTTACTTCATAAACTGTGCGCTCCCCCCCCCCCCCCCCCCCTAAACGTAAGTTTGCGAACTATACTATGGCGCTGCTTCTCTTGGCGCGTACAACTGGCAACGCAGCAATCTCCCGTGTCTGGGCGGGCATGCGCAAACCGCCAAGATAAAAGAATTGAACTATAGTGTTAGATCGCTGATCTTGGCATATGGATAATTGAGGAACAGAGAACAGACGACACGAAAGTCAACAAACATGCCGACATTGCAGGAAGAACAAGCCGCCTTTTTTCCGTAATCAAACTGTAGGGGCTTGCTTTATTCGATGACGAATTGCTGGAATGCATGACGTTTGCATTTCTTCTGCCCATTCACAGTGGTTTTCCTCGTATCGTTACTGCTGCTAGATTTGGACTACTAAGGACGACACGCGTCTTCATCAACATTCAACAGATTTTATGTGTGATCAGAAGAATAAATGTTGTACTGAGCCTTTCATTCAGTCGTTTTCGTCAGTACCCTGTGCTCTAGTGCTTTTTTAGTACTTTAACGCGGACTGTTGAATGCTAATGTCCTTAAGTGAAAATTTAAAACTTACATAATTGGCGAATGTGTTTCTACTCTATTCGTCATGGGAATAAACTTCGTGTAAACATTACGCTATGTATTCTTTCGCGTTTGCTGGAATCTCTTAATTTCGTTTCTCATGGAGCTGAAGCCAAGCTATCTCGAGTGCAGTCAAGTACGATAATGAGGATACGTTTAATATTGTGCGTTGCGCGTACATCGACTCAGCGATAATACGGGACAACAGCTTTACCGGTGCATTTAACTTGAACAGCATTGGCCAGTCACTTGGTCCACCTAACCTGCAGTTATATGAACAGTTGCAGTAAATACGTAAATAGAGATGAACAGAGAACACTATAGCTTTGAATATCATTTATTTTTTAAATAGATGTTAGCTAACATTGTAATGTAATTAAAAACTTAGGCGATGAGAGTTCCTGACTTTAACAACGGTAATTTTTCTCATGAGTTAAGTGCTGCATAAAAGCGCACTACTGGGATTTCACCATGTAGTTAAATATTGAAGCCACTGAAGGTATTGCAGTCAGTCGCCTGGTAATCTCTGAACTCCTTCCATATCGGACTCTCAGGAATACAGTACGTTTCAATACTGCTACGTTGATAACGAGGCGATCAGTAACAGAATCCCAGGCCACCAAAAAAATCCATATTTCCTCCTCTTATGAGAGCGGTTCTGTATTTCGCTATCGTTGGCAGTGACATGTCACAAAGTTTCGTCCATTAGTTCCAGCACGTTTGACAGTTTAAATATCTTATTTCTCGCGACGAATCCCGTAACTTGGCTCCAGATAAATTCTATTGGATTCAGAGTGCAATGTTAAGATAGCAACTGCAAACATGCAGCATTTGTACCGTGTGCTCGACACCGTGAAAAATATTTTCCATGTTTCTACGGCGCTTATCACTCTGGTTTGTGTATACTATAGACAATATATATTTACACAGATTATACATATAGATACAACTTAAACACCTGTCTTCTGCGAACACAGTGCCCAAGGTCCAGAGATGCTTTTTCTTGCAGCGATATTCTTAGGGGTGGAAGTCCATAGAGCTTGTGTCCCCACAAGTAATTAATTCATTTTTTTCCAAAAAAGTTTAATTGTGTAATGTTCTTTTAACTTCAGCAATCTTTTATAGAATATCGATAATTCAAATATATATTCGCAATGAAAACCAGAATTTTGTGTGCGACATGTAATTGGAAGCTAGAAGAGGTGCATCTTTCTTGAGCAAATTGTTTGGTATGAATCAATTACCATATATTTGATTAACTTTATATTTAAGTGATGTAGGTGTTCAAACACAACAAAAAAAGTTTCACTACACCGATTGTCTACCAGCCGCCCGACAGTTCGTTCGAATACCAAACTGCAACACTACCGACAACACCATACACATAATCAAAATATTTCTTGTTATAATAAATGTCAAGGCTTATTTTCCTCTGTAATCTTGCGAAAAACATTAAGAACAACTTGTTTCTAGCCATTAACGGTACTCCGCGCTCGTGTTTCACTACAAAGCAACACGCAGTGTCATCCATTTCCACGGTACGTATGAACAGCGAGACAATCAGAGCACAAGTGGCGCTTACAGAGACTGTGACTACACACAGTTTTTGAAACAAAAATTACGTAGCTAAAGTATAATAAAGAAAACGTTGATGGCTCTTAATACAGCAGAATGTCTTAAAGTTTCATTTAGTGACATATGGATGAGATATCCAACACGTAATTTGGATCTTCTTCCAAGAGCTGGTCAATCATGGCCTCTGAGTTTGTTTACATCAGGTTTATTCTTATGATGAACGAAGTACTCCGTTCATGATAAGAATAAACCTGATGTAAACATTACGCCACGTATTCTACAGCGTTTGCTTGAATTTCATTGGATTTCGTTTCACGTGGAGCGGAAGCCGTTGTGACCAATGCAGTCAAGTACGATCATAAGGATACGTTTTATGTGTTACACGCACTAGAGATGGGTCGAACTCGTTCAGTCCCGTGAACTACTTCATTCATTTCACTCTTTGCCGTGAAGCGTTCAAATGAAGTAGTTCACTCATGAAGTAGTTCATTCATGAAGTACGGAAGCCTAGCGAAGTTACCCAGTTCGCCGCTCAGCCGCGGCTACGCTCGCTTCGCCTCGCTCGTACAATAAAGCTTCGTAATACTTCATGATTTTACCAACAGATGGCCGAACTATATAGTAACGTGCACGCAACGTTTTACACTCTTACACTTACAGCGTCTGAGTTAAATAGAGCATAGTCGAAGGGGACACAGGAAAGATAAACAGAAAAGCCTGTCACATATAAAGAATGTATTACATTTAATCTTGCTCGACATTTTCTCATGAAGCGCCCAAAAAAAGTCTTTATCTGCCAAATGAAACTTTATTTGTTGTATTCATGGACTGGAAACTAGGGCTACCAACGAAATGCAGTCCAATTTTATGTTCCTTTAAAAATTTAATCCAAAATAGAATGAGTATGTTTACCGCTGTCACAAAGTCTACACCTACGTTAAGTAATTATTCAGAAGTTTACCTGTAGATTTTATTTTTGTTGAGAATAATAACCCTCGCTCAAAACGTAAACTGTCACCTGTAGTCATTGGTACGATTTCAGGTAAAATCCCTCTTTCAGTGTTATTAACAAAACTTCTATTTTCATGTTGGCTGTGCGTGCTCACACAGCCAGCCTCTTCGTTTGTATCTTTAATATTCGTCTGCAAGCGCTGCCAACGGTAGGCTCCCCGTAGACGCGAAGTTAAACTGCACAAATAGTCACGGGTAATGATGTCAGCACTGCAGGAAGCAACTCGCCCCTCACGGCCCCAACCCTTGTAAACCTATCGTTCCCCACAAACACCGCGCGATTCGTCGACAGGCAGTAGAGGGAGGACTGAAGTGAAGGGAGAATGAGTGACGCCGATTTAGTGGGAGAGGGAGAGCGGAAGAGTGTGAGTGAACTAGAAAAAAGTGTGGAGTGTGCTACCTGTGAAGAGTTTGAAGTACCAGTTCATTGAAATTGAGTGGTTAGTTCACACTTCACTGGAGTGAAGCGTTCATTTGAACGACTCATTCACGAGCTCCCCATGACTAACACGCGCACAGACTGAGCGATAATGCGGGACAACAGCTTTACCAGCATATTAAACTTGGATAGCACTGGTCAGCCAGCGGTCCAACTAACCTGCAATGATGTGATCAGTTGCAGTTCAGACGAAAAAAGAGACAAGCAAGGAAACAGTACAGCCTTGAATGTCATTTAATTTTTAAAGAGAATGAAATAATATTCAGCAAAACGCAAGCACTACCGCACGCTTCTTAGGTGACCAGACGGAAAGCATACACTGCTCTCTTTCTCATCTGATGTAGTATTCTAATTACAAACAAGAGTGATGAAAATTTCTGACTTAAACACGGGGTATTTTTCTGAGCGAGTTGTGTGTGATGCAAAAACATACTGCAGGGATTTCACCGTACTCTTGAATTCTGAAGCCACTGAAGATATTAATTACAGTCAGTCATGTGGTAATCTCTCAGCGCCTTCCTTATCCGAATCCGGGAAATACATTTCAGTACTGGAAGTGTCACATACGTAGATAACGAGCCTGCAAACAACAGAATCCACAAAGCCAATCAGGTGCCGAATTTTCTCCTCTTCTTTTATGACGAGCCGTTCTATATCCCACCAGCGTTCGTTAGTTACAGTCCGTTTGGCAGCTTAAGTCTTTTTACTTCTCGGGTCAAACCCTGTAACTTGGCCCCAGATTAGTTCTGTTGGGTTCATACAGTAATGGTACAGTGGGAAATGTAAAAATGCAGCATTTGTAGGTACAGTCCACATAAAGAGTATTTGGTTTTTCATTTTTGCCTTAAAAATTAAATTATTTTTTCTTGATTTAAGCAACTTTCGTCTTTCATAAAACATCGATAGTTAAGAATTTATATTTGAAGTGAAAACGGGAATTTGGCGTGCAATATGTGATTAAAAAGAACACGCGTATTATTAATAAAAGATGACTATGAATTTTACGAGATGTAGGCATTTCAAATTGAATGAGGAAAAAAAAGACAGACAAGATTTGAACCAGCGAATCGTGAACTGTCGTAATTTGTCAGTTCATTAAGCTACCTACTCCGCTCTGTGACCAATGCGACATAATATTTCAAGTCTATCTAATAAAGTACCTTGGAAAACTTCAAAGTCTATTATCTCCATAAGTTTATGAAAAACGTTAAGAACCTATTTCTCGGCATTTTTTAACCATGTTCTACATGTGTGTTTCACTACGGAGCAGGAAGCTGCCTCAGCCATTTTCATACTGCGTATTTAACAGCGCGACAATCGGAGCACAACAGTGCAGAGGCTGTCTCTGTATACGATTTTTGAAATAAAAACTACGTAGCCAAAGCGTGATTGATGGCTGCTAATACATTTGAATAGCTTAGTTTCATTTAACGTAACTTAGTAATATATCTAATACATAAGTAGGACTTGCTTCCAAGAGCTTAACAGCACCAGTGTACGTGTTGTACGGCATCTGACCTATAATCGCATTTGTGTTTATTTGCATCAGGTTTGCTCCTATGACGAACGGAGTATAGTTTTCTCCCCCCCTTTGCTCGAAAGTAACATTCTCGCAATATGTGATTGGAAACAAAACAAACGGAGAGTAAGTGAATTCTTTCACTTATATTATATTTTTCTTTATTTGTCACTGTTCTCGTTAATGTAAGAATGTAAACGAACTAGGAAACAACCGACGAGCACTGCCGCAAGCGAAATATCACGAACATTCAGATTAAGAGATAAACCGCCATTATTTTGTAGCTGGATATGACATTTTGCTTCAAACCTTTATAACGCAGGAGCCGCACCTGCATCCATCGTCACGAAGCTTCACGCAATCATACTAACACGCAAATGTAACCAGCCATTATCGACTGTCGTCGCGAATATTCGGGCTGCGTACCAACCATCGCCCTGCTGGCGATACAGCGGCCTAGCGCGCTAAATATTCGGCTGCGTGGACGGATTAACGTTGCTCATTTCGACTGTTGTTCTCGGACTGATTCTGACTAAATGAAAAGGAGTTACTGTACTACATTCATACATGCATGAAATAATTGTTAGTACATTTATAGAAATAAAGAAACTCGTCTTAAGTCTGAAAATTGTATTGCAGCCGCCTTGGTCAGTTGTAGGATAAAAATACGAAGTTGTTAATATGACCACTGCAGTAGCGTGCTTTTTAGCAAGCAAAATGTACGAAGCTTTGGCACGCCGGATTATCCATGTAGCTGGAGTTAGCAAATGCTACTGGCCCCATGCATTGGGGGGGGGGGGGGGAGGCGAGAGGTGGACGGGCCTGGGCGTGAAGACTCTTGTCAAATTAGAGGGTTTTTTCTTTTTTCTCCTTTTTACAGTTATTTCAAGTACAGCACTTATTGCTGCAAGTAGACTAGTGAAAAAAGTGAATTATGTCACCACTCGATTAAGTTCGCAACATTTAGGCAATTGATTAATAATGTTCCTGGCATTGCGATGAACAGGGTAATTGGTGTGTCGGAGCTAACCTTGATGGCTAGCAATAGCTTGTTGGTGACATTTAGTTATGCAACAAGCCCCTTGCATGCAATGAACGCCACACAGCACCACAATTATAAATGTAAAAGCGCGAGAGCGTTGGCGTTAGTATTGGTACCAGGCCAGTTCTGGCGCAAAATACTGTCATCCAAGATGGCACCAATGACGTCTTCCAAGATGGCGGCCATGACATCAGCTAATGACGCAAGTACCATTATCCAAAATGGCGGCTTTTGGCGGGAAAGTGCCAAGCCCCCCCCCCACTCAGTAAAATGGTGGGAGATTCAAATTTCAACAGGATAATGACTCACACCATAGGTATTTCTACTAACGTAAGAAAATTGCAGGAAGATAGGTCACTTGAACTACCCCCACTAATGTAAGTCAACTGACCGCCACCTCCTCCTAGTAAATGGGGCCAAGTTTGAATTTTGGAGGTAAAGAAACATCACTTGGGGTTTCTCTACCAGACTAAGAAAATTGCAGGAAACAAAGCTCACTTCCACTAGCCTAAGTCACCCGGCCACCACCTCTTCCTAGGGATTGGTGGGAAAAGGACTCGACCAGTGCTGGGTTGCTTGAGAGAGGAAGGAGTGTACGTCATTTATTTTGGAACAATTTATTTAGGGATGGAATATATTTATCACACTGATAGAGAATACACGCTCTGACGTGCCACACAGCATACAGACCTGCAAACTACTACTACATAACTCATGTATAATGCTCTACACACACACTTGCTAATTGTAAACTGTCAAAATAACGCATTGCACAGCCTACAAACATTCAAACCACTCGTAAATAATGCAATAGTGCCAAACAACTCGTAAATTGTCAACATAATAATCCATCTAAAAGACTCTGCAAACATGCTTGCTAATCGTTAACTGTCGAAATCTTGCACCAGTCTTTACGTAAACAATTAGAGGCAGCACCACCATCCAGTGTGTTCGCCACAAGGTCTGCATTCCAACTGACCTAGTACACATTACCACCACCAGAGGGCGCTGTCATCTGTTCCGTGACGTAATCCAAGATGGCATCCATGACCTCAGCTGATGACGCAAGTACCATTATCCAATATGGCGGCGAACAGTGTGTTTATCATGAGGTCTCAACCTAGTACACAGTACCACCACCAGGGAGCACTGTCATCCGTTTTGTCACATAATGCAAGATGGTGGGGGGGGGAGGAAAATGGCGGGAAAACGACTATACCTTTGCTGGACATAAGTTTTTATTTTGTTAGCAGTATCTCCACCACGAGATCTAGAGTTCAACTGACCTAGTACACAATACTGCCACCAGAGGTTGCTGTCATTCATCCTGTGACATAATCCAAGATGATGGTCTGGGGCGCGAAAATGACTCAGCCTGAGCTGGGCTGCTGGATGGAGTAAGGAAGGAGTGCACTCTATTTATTTTGGAACATTTTATTTAGGGATGGAGCATATTTACCACACTGACGCAAAACACTCGCCCTGATGTGCTTGGAGTCACAATACACAGTCTGCAGACCTGTAAACTGCTGCTAAATAACACTCTTCAGACACGCAAATGAATCCTAATTTTACGAAATAATTTCAGCACAGACATGCAAACTGCTCCTAAATAATGTAGTACACTGATGTGCAGACATGAAATCGTGAACTGTCCAAATAATGTGTAGCACTGCCTACAGGCCTGCTTGCAAAATAATGCAACAGACACACAATCAACGTGAGCAAGCACCACCCCCCACACCCTGTCCACTGGACCGCTCAGGAGGTCAGCGGCAGCCCCCATGAAGTGACGCAGTCGTCAGCTGTCAGACCACACACAGACGCCTGTTAGGGTCTGCACACAGCATCACAGCCGTTAGCCGCCACCGAACACAGGTGAAAGTTGTCTTTATTTTCTGGTATGCAGTCAGTGTTATACTGATGTCACAGAACTCCAAGGCGCGCTCTCGCAGCTGCCACATGCGAGACACCTCTGGGCAGCACGTGTCCTTACCATTGATGACAGAGTAGCACAGGGCGCGTTGTTCCTAGTGCGACATGAGAGACGTATCTAACTGTACTTAACTGCCCAGATTGAATGACGCAATGCCGCGAAGTGCAAACGCATAGCTACAAACCTTTGCAAGCACATCTAACAAGGTTCTCAATCTTATACTGATGTCACGTGACTACGTAAAAAATAAGAACCGAGTCGCCCTCGCGGCGTTGTATAGTGTCCCAGAATTAGTTAACGCT
The DNA here is from genome assembly GCF_023898315.1 of Schistocerca nitens. Classification (NCBI taxonomy): domain Eukaryota; kingdom Metazoa; phylum Arthropoda; class Insecta; order Orthoptera; family Acrididae; genus Schistocerca; species Schistocerca nitens. The sequence goes on from NC_064617.1 coordinate 910,855,972, forward strand.
CGCTTTCTTGATGTCTGAGCTTGTACGCACGAAAATTCTTGGCCTAACAGAACCTGTTTACAAAAATAACATTGAATGCAGTCTTCTTCACAGACCTAACGTGGTACCCAGTCCATCACGTGTTACCCTTCCTGCTTTCAACACACACAACCGTTCCCTCCGCTTTGTAGAGGCTCCTATATCCCAGCACAAAAGATGTGAATGAATCGAGCATTATGATTGGATCTTATCGAATTTACCCACTGAATTACTGTTGCTGCCAGTATCGAAGCATCATCCACCTTTTTTCCTTCTGAGACGAGACTTTCAGCAGTTATTTTACACAGATCGCCGTATTGCACTGGCAGTTAAATCTTACAAACTACCATACATATCGTCCAATACAGAAAGACTCTTACTCATTGACACTGCTCTCCCACCGAGGACGGGGGCTTGAATGTGAAACCGACCTGTGATCCATCAATATATCACTGCATACGCTACATAACATCTAATACGGAAAGGCTCCTACTCATTTACACTGCTCTCCACTGAGGACAGAAGCTTGAATATTAGTGATTGAAACCGATCTCCAACCCAGCAATATATCACTTCATACCTTGTCTATATAGTAAACACACAATTCGTAACCTGCACCAAACAAAATCATCCCTTTTACATCATTCGTACATATACCACAAAGACGGACAGTACCATATATATTCCTCACAGCACTAGATACTTTCCCGCAGCCAATGATCACAAGTCATCCACCCCCAATGCATGATCAGAGCACCCTCAGCGGACCGAAGTCGCTCTCAGAACTGTTCTACAAATTCTGGTTCGTTTCCCCTTGCCACAAACACGTTACTGTTTCTGCTCTGAACCTGCTTCCTTGCTTGTTCACTTTTCTACAGACATCTCCAGACTCGGGCATTACAAGAACATGTGTATTTTTTAACATGGTTCGCCATAATATTATACCATTTTCGCGGTTATTATCGATATCAAGCACACACCAGTACCCTACCGATCGTTCACGAAACATAATTCCGTAGATAGAGACTGGAAATTATTTCTCTACAAACCCCAAACATTAGCGACGTGCAGTGTGCTGTAAACCATTGAGTAACTAGAAACAAATAGAGCAAACTGATATTCACACTCTCGAATACCGATGTCGGTGATGCAGTAGTTTCCAAATCATCTCTTTAATTTACAAGGTCATCTAAGGTGTTTCTCATGTCTAGAGAACTGGCAAATGTGTCTTCCACACGTTAGATGCACACAACACAATCGATCTTCTCTCAACTAAATAAAGGTGCGAAATGTGCAGATGCAGTCAGCCAAACAATTTACATGGGAGGAAATAATGGCCTAGCGCAAACATATGTCCATATTCAATCTTCTCAAATTTCCACTTGATCACGAAAGCTGTCCAACACATACTAAGTATTAGTTCGCTATTCGGTCGTCTAGAGGACAACATGGTTAATTCATCTACATTCCTGCACTCCAACACGCACCTCCAGTCAGAAAGCTCCTAATGGGAAACGTGAATCATCCCCACACAGGTCACCAGCACTGCACATGAAGCACGCACAGGTAGAATGTTTATCCTAAGTAATTGGTCACATATATTTTATTCCAGTACTTACAACTAAATGTTATGGTTGCTATCTCAGTTGAACGACATTCGACAATGAGCAAAGTATCGGAAATATACGCTGTTGACGGCTGTGGCTCTCGAAATAGAAATATCATTATCACTCTTATGAGTTGACATACCCTTCCTTTTGCTATCACAGTACTCCATGTCAAATCCATACCTTCCTTACGACTGGACATAGTCATTTCCTTTCCACAAACACATGCATTACAAGCCTGATGCTCCAATGCGAACCTATCACGCATCCCCTATTACTAAGTATAATACTTCGTCAATAACTGATTGCCTACAATACGAAATAATACTGAGACAAAATTAGCGACTCTTGCGAGTCCTCCCACTGTGTCTTATAAAGAGAGACGTAATCGGCCAGATTTTAAAAAAAAACCGATCGCTACAACTACTTTATGTTACTGTCACAAGCGATCTTGGTTCTATAGGTGCACACAGGTATCCATGTTAAAAGCTATACTTACTTTGCGAATCGAGGTACGACATTACCTCTGAATGAGGTGGTTTTTTTCTGGACAAATACCGTGACGGTTATACAGGGTGGCGTACGAAATGTGTTACCAATTGTTTCTTTCACAATTTATGACACACACTAGATATCCTGCTGGGATCTCGACAGCAGTACCAGCAGAGCCTGGAAAAACAAATGAGTTACGAAATGACGTGTAATTCACGATACTGCCGCTAGGAGATTAGTAAGCAGCAATGGCTGACAATGGAAGACTGACGACACAGCAACGATCGGCAATTGTGTTACTTTTTCATGAAACGAAAAGCCTTGTTGTGACTCAGAGGCGTTTTCGACAAAAGATTAACACACGATGGGTCCCTTGCAAGAAGACCATCCACAGGTTGTACGATAAATTTGTACAGGAAGGAACAGTATTGAAAGCGAAGCGACCTCGGCCTAAGCTTGTCTGTTCGCCAGAAAATATTGAAGCGGTACGAGTTGCTGTACAGAGAAGTCCCGGGAAATCGTGTAGAAAGGCAGCAGTGCAACTGGGAATATCCAGACGCTCCGTTCAATGCATTCTTAAAAGTGACCTCCATATGTACCCATACAAGATGGCCTGTGCACAGAAGCTCACTGAAGAACACAAGCAGCAGAGACTACTGTTTGCTCAGTGGGCGGAGGATAGGGAAGAAACTCTCAACAACATTTGGTTTTCAGACGAGGCGCATTTTCATTTAGACGATGTGGTCAACAAACAAAATTTACGCTTTTGGGCCACTGAAAACCCACAAGTGCTTCATGATTGACAACATTATGCTCCGAGGATTATAGCGTGGGCAGCAATTTCCAGTCATGGAGTTATTGGACCCTCTTTCTTTGAAGAAACTGAGAACAGCGAGCGTTATTTGAGCATGCTTCGCAATAGTTTCATTCCACAGCTTCTTCCTATTGCCTTGCCCTTCAACACACAGTGGTTCATGCAAGATGGAGCAAGGCCACATACTGCAAACACTGTGTTGGAGTTTTTACACGAGCATTTCGACATGCAGATCATTTCACTCAGGTTTCCAGATCGCTTCAGTGACAGACAAAATTGGCCCCCCAATAGTCCAGACCTCAATCCATGTGACTTTCCTAGAGGAAAAAATTTTCCGGAAACGTCCATGTGATTTAATGGAGCTCAGAAGACTTATTCTTAAAGCTTGCAATGAAATTACGGAAGACATGTGCCGTAGGGTAATCACTAACCAGGTGTTCGTTTGAAGGAAGTTAGGAAACGAAATGTTGGACTTATTGAGCATGTGCTGAGTTAGAACAAATCTCCATGGACGGCTCTTCATTGTAGTATATGTTCCTTTCAGATTGTATTGACAATAAAGTTTATATTCAAAAACAAAATGGTAACACATTTCGTGCGCCACCCTGTAGTAGGAATGTGTATTATCAGACCAATATGTAACCCATGATGCAACCTCGTGATAAAATTACCGCATTTTGAAAGTGATTCGGCTATGGAACATGGTATGTAAGTGGTATTTGCGACTCCTGACACCACCCCAGCTAGATAATTCTATAGTATTTGTAGCGCATTCTGTCCCGATACCATATCAGAGGTTCTGTGATATATCCACTGAGTTATAGGCGGTGACATTGAGAAGGAACACAAACAGTAGTAGTGGAAGATGTGCTGATTGAGGTCGTAAGAAAAAGTACACTAGCTTCCCAGATCTTTAGTGTTACACTATCCACTAGAAATGGTGTCCATGATTTGGAATCAGGTCTTTCCATTCAAGCACATACCTGTGTCGGATCCTATTGACAATTCCTTTAATGATTACAACCACTACTCAATCATATTTCTGGCACTCCCATATCTTGAAATGAGTCACACAGACATACAGAAAACAGAGCAAACGCTCTCCAAATCTGGAGGTGACTGGATTCAGTCGAGTACAGTACTATATTACGCCTCCCGATCAGTGCATTTGGGCTAGGTGTTGGCAGCTGTGCTACATTTACAAGCAATTTGAGAACACAGAATGAGAGGTTGTGTCATGATCGCATGGGTAGATCTGATATAAAATCGATAGAATTGCGAAAAAATGACGAGGGAATAGGTAGCAATTTAACAAATATACACCTAAATGTGGGGAAATTGAGAAGGTACTTGCATATCTTCTGATTCGCACCGAACAATTTGTACATGGGAACCGTGATTCGATGTAAACAGGGGACGCTATAGATCTCTGGAAAGTTATATTGTGCATGTATCACGCAGAGCAAATATTTACGGAAGTAGTTTTTTCGTTTTACAGTTCAATAACATAGTTTATCGTAGAGAAACTGGAGAGAAGGATGTATGTCATGTGCTTGAAACATATTTCTCACAACGGAATATTAACAATGCTCTATTCCATACGACTGATAGGTCGGAAACGCAGGCGATCTAACATTATAGCCTGTTTCAAGTGCAGAACGTTGTGGCTATAACGTCCCATTGCTCAATATGTCAGACTACAATATCCATATTAGTATATAGTTCTGGCAATACCAGCCATGACCTTCTTCTTCTGTACAGATGCACACATATTCGCCAAACTCTTACGAGACTTGGTAAGAATGTCTTCCATGAGTAATGAGTGTGTTGGGGTAGGACACTATGAATGTAGTGTGTGGACATACAAGGTGAGAATGTGGGACTCGTGGGAAGCCCTCGGTGGCTCAGATGGATAGAGCATCTGCCATGTAAGCAGGAGATACTGGGTTCGAGTCCCAGTCAGGGCACATGTTTTCACCTGTCCCTGTTGATGTATATCAATGCCAGTCAGCAGCTGACAGTATTAATATAATTATAATTTCGTTCTAGAAACCTGCAGGTCATATCCATATAAGTATATAGTTGTTTTGTTGTAGTAAGATGTGTTACCTTTTGCACCACAATAGAACTCTCATTGAATACGTACACCTATGTAACAGATTACAGGGTGTTTATAAATGAATATTGGGATTTTAACACTTTATAATATTTATTACATTAAACTTACAGTTATAAATGATATGTCAAATGAAAGAGCAACTCAGACAGTTGTGTTTGGCACCAGTGCACATGCTCACCAGTGGCATACCGAAGTACGTGATTGGTTGAACTTCACTGTACCGAAGTGCTGGATAGGCCGCAAGGGGCCCAGTGACAGGGCTTGCTTTATATAGCCTCCACGTTCACGTGACCTAACGCCATGCAATTTTTTCCTTTGGGGCTTCATTAAGGATCGTGTGTACGTGCCTCCGCTACCAGTAGACCTCCCTGAATTAAGAAACTAGATTGAAGCAGCTGTTGCTACAATTACTGAAGACACACTTATCAACGTTTGGGAAGAACTCGGCTATAGACTTGATGTGTGCTGTGTGACAAATGGTGCTCACATTGAACATTTATAAGGTTCTTGGTAAAACTGTTTGAGTTGCTTTTTCATTTGACATATCATTTATAAATGTAAGTTTAATATAATAAATATTATAAAGCATTAAAACGCCGATATTCATTTATAAACACCCTGTATTTTAAAAAATTGGCCCACTTTTATTGTGGCTATAACATCCCTTTGCCCAATATGTTAACATAACATACCGTCATGTTATTGTAGCATACGATATTAAATTTATGTAGATCGATTATGTTGAGCTTTTAAAACATTTGTACATGTGTACATCGCTTTCTACCCTGTTTACTGTTAATTTACAGATCGTTTTAGTTATAATAATTAAATAATCATCTTAATGGCCCTGGAAGATTCTCTTCTTTTTAGTCTTCCAGAAAGTGACAGACTGTTTCTTACACTCCTTCACTATCATCTCGAGCAACCATTGGATGTTGTAAAGAAGCATCAGTCAATTTTTTGCATCTTCATTTGGAAATTTCTGTGTGATATCTGCAACGAAACTGAAATGTATAAATAAGAGCACAAAGAAAACCCATACACTTCCATTTACATGTGAAATAGCCGAAAATAATGATTTTAGTCAGTCATGTTTTTACTAGCTCTCGCTATTTTATATTCAAGCTTTTCAATTTGACCATTTTTCCATTCAAATCCAGGAACTGCCGCACTGCAGCTCGTGGGTAGCCGGTAAGTCGAGGTTACGTATGTACTTCACACTTAGGCTTAAAATGGCTGCAGCGTGGCAGAGCGAGTGACAAACAACCTGTGCGCATGAGTATAGTCAGGTCTTATCTGCTTCCTTTCACTGTATGGCCGACATTCTCAACCTAGATCGTTTGTGGCAGCTGACTTTTTACCACCATGCTTCTTCCCTTATTAAATATGAAACATGAAGCCAAATGGATGATGTTTTGTTGAGAGCATTAATTACGAATAATTTAAAAATGTGCCTGAATTTGTATTGATGGGTAGATAACAGCTGAGAGCTCACTCTCAACACGTTTTCTTCCTGTTTGTGCAAAGTTTTTATGGGCGGAGATTCAATAGATCTCGATAGGCGGGAAGCTGTAGTAGTCTAAACTCTTGGAAGGTTTCGCCCCACCCTCGTATAGTGGTAGTGAGCAGACTCTCACTTCTGCTTACACAGGACGTATCATTCGCAAAAGTTCTACGGTGAAAATCTCATATATGTAGCTTAGCATTTGCGTAGTCAACTGGCACTAGCTTCAATAGAAAATGGACGTATATTATTTATGATACTTACACATTATGCAACCCGATTACATAATAGTATCTCATTTTACTTTCCCTTCTAGACAGATCGAGCTAACCACAATGAGCAGCCGACAGAGAGATACTGGACGCAAAGCGTAAAGCAAGAGATGAAAAGGAGAGAAAGACACATGCCGTTATACCTAAAGCACGTAAACTGTTTGAGGTTTTTAATTTATGAATGATTTTGCCCAATATACAGAAATGAAGTACAAAATACAAAAGTTGTAACTGATTCTAAGGATGATAGTTACACTACAGAAGATTCATCAGAATATGCAACTTTTTTCCAATGTAGTTAGTTACGTTTTCCACAAGTGATACAGCAACTGAACAGACGGCAAGCCTTCCCAGTTCAGCCATATCGTCTCCAAGCCAAACTGAATTGAAAAGCATAGGAAGTCCTATTGGGCCAGAGAACTCGTCCTCCAGACAAAGAGAAGTTGAAAAAAATGTTATGATATTGGTGAGTGGTCAAACAACTTTGACAGAGATTATTGGATTGTGAAAGGAAGTTCAGCATATGAACAGTAGTTTTTTGTCTTCAATGAAAATATTGTATATGAGAAGGAAAGTAAGCCAAGAGTCTGTAGAGTCTGTAGTGGCACTTTCTGACTGATCGCCTCGGTTTACAAAAGACGTATTAAATGGCTGGAAGAATGCAAATATTTTTCTGAAGAGATATGAAGAAAGTAGTTCCCAAAGTAAAGCGATACTTTACCTGTTAGCAAAAAAGAGATATGAAGAAAGTAGTTCCCATAGTAAAGCGATACTTTACCTGTTAGCAAAAAAAAACTAGGATTGGCGAACATTCTTAGAACGAATTGTTGCAGTTATAAGTTTTTAGCTGAGTGAGGGCTAGCATCTCGAAGTAGTGATGAAATTGTTGGTTCGCCCCACAATGGAAATTATTTAGGGTTATTAGAATTACTACCTAAATTTGATGTGTTTCTGGCCCAACATGTACATATTCATGCAAGTAAAGGAAAGGGACGTACGTCACATTTGTCAGAAACAATGTGTGAGGAATTTATCCACCTTATTACATCAGCCATACTGAACCATATTATTTGCGAAATTAAGAGATTCAAATACTACGCAGTCTTGTTGGATTGTACTCCTGATATATCTCACATAGATCAACTGACTCTAATAGTGCACTAAGCCCTACCATCTGGACCAGTGGAAAGATTTGTGAAGTTTTTGGATGTGGAAGGCCATAGTAATGAGCAACTCTCCTAAAACAAATGATAATTAATTGAAACCCTCAGCTGCCGACAGGTGTTGTTGACATACCTCAATGGGGACAGCTGAAAATGTGTGCTCCGACCAGGACTCGAACCCAGGATCTCCTGCTTACATGGCAGACACTCTATCCATCTGTGCCAGCAAGGACACAGTTGAATAGCGCGACTGCAGGGACTTATCCCTTGCACGCTTCCCGAGCGACCCACAGTCCCAACTGTCCACAATCTACATACATAATGATCCTAATAGATGTTTGCCCATCCACTCATTCATTACCCGCGCCGACTAAGGTGACGATTCCTGTAAGAGTTCGGGCAACCTGTGTGCATTCGCACAGACGAAGGTGAATGGCCAGGTAGCCTTTAACTATATTTGAAGATAGGAACTGTTCTCGATAGAAGAGATACCGTTGATGACTGTGCAGCTTCTCTAGAATAAATTATAATTAATTGAAACCCTCAGCTGCCGACAGGTGTTGTTGACAATCCTCGATGGGGACAGCTGAAAACGTGTACCCCGACATTACGTATGTAGATTGTGGATAGTTGGGAATGTGGGTCTCACAGGAAGCGTGCAAGGGATAAGTTCCTACAGCACATTATTCATCTGTGTCCTCTGTGGTTCAGATGGATGCCGGCATGGTGGCTCAGTGTGTTCGGTCAGAGGGCTGTGTGCTCTCTGTGATAAAAAAAAACTGAGTCAAGAAATCCATGATGAAACTGAATGGATGTCTTGTGACGTCCGCCGAGACCAAACGCAACGAACCATATAGGAGAAAAATAAAAATGGATAGAGCGTCTGCCATATAAGCAGGAGATCCGGGTTCAAGTCCCGGTCAGGGCACACATTTTCAGCTGTCCGTATCGAAGGATGTCAACAACACCTGTCGGCAGCTGAGGGATTCAATTAATTATCATTTATTCTAGAGAAGCTGCACGGTCATCAATGGTATCTGTCCTTTCGAGAACAGTTACTATCTTCATATAGAACTCTCCTAAAGCTTACTATGTTTTTTAACAGAGAAGGGCATTAATATCAAAGATTGTCGGGGGCAAAGCTATGACAATGACAGTAACATGAGTGGCAGGTGCACCGGCTTAGAAGCACGAATTAAAGATTTAAATACATATGCTGAATATATTCCCTGTTTTTCACTTTCGCTAAATTTGGTCGCCAAGTATGCTGCAGAATGTTGTACAGCAGCATCCATTTTGTTTGATTCCCTTAAAAGCTTCTATACATTTTTTCCGCTTCTACCTATCGATGGCGACTTGTTTTGAAAGCACTGAAAAATGATAGTACTAAAATTCCGATTTTGGAAAGGTTATCAGACACTAGGTGGTCGGCAAGAGCTGATGCTACAAAGGCGCTTTCACTTGGTTTTCGTACGAGCAAACAAGTTTTCAGTGACATTTCTAGTAATAGATCAAAAGGTAGAGTGCCGCAGTCAGGCTTGCCGACTGGTTTTGAAAATGTGTAAGTTGGAAACAGGAATAATGTGTGTCGCATGGAACAGAATCCTAGATCACTTGCAAGAGGCTAGCGTTTCACTGTAGTCGTCTGGTGAAGATCTGATCACCGGATAAGCACTTTATAAATCCTTACATGAATATATCTAGCAGTGAGATTCACATTTTCAGAAACTGAGGCAAAAGACAAAACCCTGACTAGCTGTAAAGAATATCAGCAACAAACTTCAAGACGACACAAGCAACATATAAAGTACGACCATTTTAGTAGGTTGACTGCACTCGATGAAGTTGTAGAAAATCAAACACCTGGAGAACATGTTCAATTTTGTTTATTGTTGTAATTGAAAATGTACTGGCTACATTAGCTAAACGCATGGAAAAATACATCACCTGACTAATGTTTTGGAATATTACGGGGTTTTAACTCTCTTACAGTCCGCCCTGATAGCTGAGTGGTCAGCGAGGCGGTCTGTCACGCCAAGGGGCTCAGGTTCAATTCCTGGCTGGGTTGGAGATTTTCTCCGCTCAGGGACTGGTTGTTGTGTAGTCCTCATTATCATTTCATCATCATCAGTGGAAGGCAATGGGAAACCACCATTGGAATTACTTCCCTAGACACTCATGTGGTGGACCTCATTGACGAGGCTTCCCCCATGACAAGACCTTCGGTAAGGCAGAACACAAAGTAAGTTAAGTTAACTCTCCCACAGCAGAAGAGATCTTGAAAAGAGCTCTAATATCATGAATGCTAACCCAGATGATTTAGAAGTTTCACTAGGGGAAGAACTGGTACAGTTTGCTGAGCTGCTGGAAACGGTTATCGCTGCTGCCATTGACAGAAGAAAGAACGAAGTCTTGGAACTACAAATTTACTAATTTTTAATGGAAAATTCGTTAGAATAGTGTTTTCCAAATGTAGAAATAGCCTTGTGCATTTACTTATCTTTAGTGATCACCAACTGCAGTGGAGAACGTTCTTTTACACGTTAAAGCGAATTAAAGATGAATTAAGAAATACGATGGGGCAGGAACGTCTAAATGACCTCAGTGAAATGAAAATTGAATACGATTTGCTCACAGACATTTCTCTAAGTTGCATTATTTCTAAATTTTCCGAAATTAAACCGAGAAAAGTTTATTTGTAACAATCTTGTTTTATTTTATATCCTGAACCATTCGACATAAACAAACCAAGGGTCCCTTGTCAGAATTTGCTATGGGCCCCACGCTTGCTTAATCCAGCACTCGAGGTGGCCGAGCGGTTCTAGACGCTACAGTCTGGAACCACTCGACCGCTACGGTCGCAGGTTCGAATCCTGCCTCGGGCATGGATGTCTGTGATGTCCTTAGGTTAGTTAGGTTTAAGTAGTTCTAAGATCTAGGGGACTGATGACCTCAGAAGTTAAGTCCCATAGTGCTCAGAGCCATTTGAACCTTTTTTTTTTTGTTTAATCCGGCACTGTCGGCACGCATTACTTCGTCATGGTATACGCAGCTGTGGCGCCAGCATTAGAATTGCTTTGTCCAATGGATTTGGATTAAGGTTTCTAGTGTCAAACTTCATAACTTGCTACGCCTAAAATTAGGGATCAAACCAAGCAGTTTCGTGATTTGATTCAATGGGTTCAGTTGAACGGCAAAATTTGATACCATGTTATTTAGAGAGGAAAACTGTGAAATACCGCATAAATCGTTTGACCCCGAAGCGGCCCACGTAATATGACCGATTGGCAGCAACCAAGCGCCAGGAGAATACAAGTAGCAAATGAAACTGGAAACTACGATGTAATTTTATGTTCCAAGGGGGGGTGGGGCGTAAATCTCGTCGCATTCGGTACGAAACCTGATTTATTAATTCAGCAGCACTGTACAGAGGACATTGTAATAATTGCACTAAGTGATCATCAGTTTGTGTCCAGATTTGAGAAGTTGTACGGTACTATGGAAATTTGATGGAATGATTGGACGTTTCAGAAAGGGCCGTAATTGTAAAGGTGAACCCAAATTTAACTTTCTTTCCACTAAATTGCATATACATATGGTAGCTAATGAAAATTACATTTTTATTTTATTTTTTAGGTAAGAGACATATGATGTTAGTTTAGGCAAAGAAACAGCTGCTATGAACTTAAAATCTTTTTAACCAAAATAAATAAATAAGGAACTAAAACACAAGATTTGGTACCTTCCAAACAAAAAGAGATAAACATTAATGAAGCAGCAAAACAAGTGGTAACTCCATGAAAACACTTCCTTTAAAAATTCACTGTTAGATGCCAAACCAATAAGTGCAATAAAATGTGTGACTAATAATTTTTCATACAATTCTTGTCAGGATATCGGTAATGTTATTCCTCAAATGTTCCCAAGCAAAACAGTTTTCATGTGGACCATCTAAGTGTGCATACTTGGTCAGCTTTGGGGCAGCACCATATTTCATGAATATACTGCGTGATAACATTAATAACAAGGATAGTTTCACACTATGCTTTGATGGAGCTTTAAATGAATTTTTACAGGTGAAACAAATGGATTCAAGCTGTGATGATGTAAACAAAGTGGAAACATGATATCTATCTTCTGCTTTCTTAGGTCACAAAACTGCTGAGAATGCTATGAAAGCATTTTTTGATCCATCAAATAAACTGAAATTACGAAAGTTAATTCAGTTTTCAATGAATGGAACAGCTGTTATTGGAAACTATTTGGTAGATTCAAGGAAATTTAAATCAAGAGCTCAATAAACCGGTGCCTAATTTAAGAACCTGTAACCTGCATGTGATGAATAATGCTTTTAAGTTAGGAAACAGAGTTGCAGGGTAGAATTTAGATGCTTTGTTTACAGCACTTTGCTGGCTGTTCAAGGATTCTCCCTCATGTAGGGAGGATTTCTTAAAAATTTCAGCCACTAAGAAAATGCCATGTAAATTTTGTAGCCATGGGTGGTTTGAAAATATTCTGGCAACAGAGAAGACATTAGAGATATGGCAGGCTGTGAGACATCTTGTTTCCAGTGTGGAGAAAAAAAGAAAAGTGTAACAAACCAGGTTCAAAATCTTATGAGACAGTAGAAAACAAGCTACAAAGGTAATTTGATAATGGTGAAACTTAATTTATTCTTATATGTTGCCAGAATGTTAGCTCCATTCTTAGAAAAATATCAAAGCAGTAATCCTATATTACCTTTTTTTGCTGAGGATCTAAGAAGGTTTGATCTTGACTTTTTTTATAAATTTCAATATAATAAAAAAGAATGCATAGATAAACTTACCTTTGCAAACAAACTATCAATATTTGATATGGAAGGTACAGAAATTTATAAAATTAGTTCAGGCTTTTTAGTAAACGCAATAAAAGAAAATTTACTTTTTGAGGAAAATGTCTCAGAGAAAGATATGTTTAATCTAAGATATTATGCCCATAACTTTTTCATTTTATTAGTTAAAAACTTGCTAGAGCAATGTCCAGTTAACTCACTAATGGTCCAATTCATATATTATTTAGATCGAAGAGAAGTAGCATTAAGTCGCTTTGATTGTTAAGCTGAAATAAAACATATTAAGAAACCTTTGAAGGCTAAAGTTATTAGAGGAAATGAGTATTAAAATTATAGTAAATTTCTAAGTGAGCGAGTGTATGCAACCATGATGTCTTTGAAGTTTTCAGTTCTTCTGAGGAAAGACTTGACTCATTTTTAACAATACCAGAGAAGGAAAGTTGCTACTCACCATATAGTGGAGATGCTGAATTGCAGTAGGCACAACAACAGAAGATCCACACAATTATAGCTTTCAGCCATTAAGACACACACACACACACACACACACACACACACACACACACACACACACACACACACACACACACACACACACACACACACACATGCAAACGCAAATTGCACACACATCTGCAGTCTCAGAGAGCTGAAACCACACTGCGAGTAGCAGCACCAGTTCATGATGGGAGTGGTGACTGGGTGAGGGTGAGGGTAAGGAGGAGGCTGGGGCAGGGAGGTGGAGGGATAGTATGGTGGGAGTGGTGGACAGCGAAGTGTTGCAGCTTAGACAAAGGGCTGGAGAGAAGGTGTGGAGGGGAGGGGGTAAGTAGTGGATAGGAGAGAAATAAAAAGAAATTAAAAGACTGAGTGTGGTGGTGAAATGATGACTGTGTTGTGCTGGAATGGGAACAGAGAGGGGGCTGGATGGGTGAGGACAGTGACTAACGAAGGTTGAGGCCAGGAGGGTTACGGGAACGTAGGATGTATTGCAGGGAAAGTTCCCCCCTGCGCAATTCAGAAAAGCTGGTGTTGGTGGGAAGGATCCATATGGCACAGGCTGTGAAGCAGTCATTGAGATGTGGAATATCATGTTTGGCAGCATGTTCAGCAACAGGGTGGTCCACTTGTTTTTTGGCCACAGTTTGTCAGTGGCCGTCATGAGGACAGACAGCTTGTTGGTTGTCATGCCTACATAGAATGTAGCACAGTGGTTGCGGCTTAGCTTGTGAATCACATGACTGGTTTCACAGGTAGCCCTGCCTTTGATGGGATAGGTGATGTTAGTGACCAGACAGGAGTAGGTGGTGGTAGGAGGATGTGTGGGATGAGCATACTTTACATCAGCAACAATAATTATTGCCATGCCCAGAGGAATTAAAGTATTCAGATGGTTGGCCACATTATATGGAACTAAATTCAAGTTTAATCCGCCATCATTATGAGCTCTAGGGTTCATTTTCCTATTCACAACTGGTGAATTAACACGATTAGTATTAGCAAACTCATCTCCTGACATTGTATTACATGATACATATTATGTAGTAGCCCACTTCCATTATGTACTATCTATAGGAGCAGTATTTGCAATTATAGGATTTCTATTCAATGATAACCGCTATTCACAGGGTTAACCATAAATAATACATAATTAAAAATTCAGTTCACAATTATATTCACTAGAGTAAACTTGACATTCTTCCCTCAACAATTCTTACGATTAGCAGGAATACCACGACGATATTCAGACTACCCCGAAGCATATCCATCACGAAATGTAGTTTCAAGAACTGGATCTACAATTTCTACTGTAGGAATCATTATATTTATTGTAATCATATGAGAAAGAATAATTACAAGCTGATGGAGCTTCACCATTAATGGAGCAACTATCATTCTTCCATCACCATACTATGGTCATATTATTATTAATTACAGTAATTGTAGGCTACACCCTAAGATACATACAATTTATTGCCTACACAAATCGGAATATACTTCATTGACATATCTGAACAGCATTACCAGCAATTACCTTAATTTTTATCCCATCATTATGACTATTATATTTACATGATGATTCAGTAGATGCAATAAGCACAATCAAAACAATTGGACGACAATGATACTGAAGATATGAATATTCAGACTTAATGGATGTAGAATTTGATAGGCATAAAATTAACAATTGAACCTATAAAACGAATATACTGATAATCCTTTAAATTATGAGTTATTCTCAATTATAGTAGTTGTCATATAGTTATTAGCATGAATCGGTAAACGACCAGTTGAAGAACCATTTATTATAACAGGACAAATCTTAACAGTTATCTACTTTACATACTTCTCAATTAACATTCATGTTGCAAATGCATGAGACAAGATAATTAAGAAATAAAGTAAATAAGTTAATTAGCATATGATTTGAAAACATAAAACTAGAAGTTTAATTCTTCTATTAACTTTTCTCAAAACATTTCACTAAATAAATGAAATAAATAAAATCATTAAACCAACAAAGAAAGTAAAAGATTCAAAGATAAAGGTAAAAAGCTCTTTCAAGCCAATAATATCAACTTATCATAACGAAATCGTGGTAAAGTACGTCGAACTCAAATAAAGACAAAATATATAATAACAAGCTCAATAAAAAATACAAAAGAGTGAAAGTCACTACCTAAAAAAATTTAAGCCAACAACATTCTCATAAAAACTATTATAGTATATTCAGACAAAAAAATTAAAGTAAAATCACTTGCACCATATTCAATATTAAACCCTGAAACTAATTCAGAGTCACCCTCAGCAAAATCAAAAGGAGTACGATTAGTTTCAGCAAACAAGAAGCAAAACAAGCCAAAGCTAAAGGGAAAGAAATAATGATAAATTAACAATAAAGCTGATAGTTTATAAAATCAAACATGTTCAAACTACAAATCAGAATAATTAACGACAATAAAATCAAAGCCAATCTAACTTCATAAGAAATCCTTTGAGCAACAGACTGCAGAGAACCTAATAAAGAATAATTTGAATTAGAAGACCACCCAGCAATTATAACAGAATAAACACTTAATCTAGTATAACATAAAAAAACAAAAAACCATAAGAGAAAGAACACATGTAAGGTAAGTAAGGAAAAATTAGTCCAACAGCCAAAGAAATTATTAAATTGAAAACAGGGGAAAAATAATAAAGTAAATAATTAGATATAACAGGAATAGGTTGCTCCTTAGAAATCAACTTAATAGCATTACTAAAAGGCTGTGGAATCCCTACAAATCCTATTTTATAAACCTTTCGCTCCAACAGAGTTAAAAGAACCACACTTATTAAAACACAAATAACTAGCAAAAGAAAGTTTAATCTAAACATAAATAAACCATAAAGTATCAACACTATTTGTAGAATTAATCTACATAAATGAATTCTAAATTCAACACATTAATCTGTCAAAATAGTAAATTAATTAATATTAATCAATATAATAAAAAATATTTTAACCATATGACCCTTTCATACTAATATGGGTTAATACTTTTAGGACAAAAAACCGACCTGGCTCACGCTGGTCTGAACTCAAATCATGTAAGAATTTAAAGGTTGAACAGACTTAATCATTGGGCCTTTACACCCAAAATTTTTCTTAATGCAACATCGAGGTCGCAATCTGTTTTGTCGATATGAGCTCTCAAAAACAATTACGCAATTATCCCTAAGGTAACTTATCTTATGATCATAAATTATGGATCAAAACAACAAACATAAATCAATGATATAATAATGAAGAATTTATCTATTTTTCATGTCACCCCAACAAAACATTATCATTAAATTTAGAAAGACAAACAAAAAAATATATAAAAGTAAAATGTTAAGCTATATAGGGTCTTCTCGTCCTAAAGAAGAATTTAGACCTTTTGACTCAAAAGTTAAACTCAAAAACTTATTAAGAGACAGTTGATTTCTAGTGAAGCCATTCATTCCAGCCATTAATTAAGTGACTAATAATTAAGCTACCATTGCATGGCAAAATACTGTGGCTCTTTAAAAATTCGCTCAGTGAGCAGGACAGAATTCAAAATATTTTCTAGAGGACATGTATTTGACAAACAGGCGGAAAACAATTTTGCCTAGTTCCTTATAATGAAATTAAAAGTTAAAAATGTCATACAAATAAGTATACTAATTCTATCATTATTACAAGGATTAATAAATTAACTAAATAATTTATACAAACCTAAAATAATTATAAAATCTAAATATAAAATAATGAAATAAAACGTAATCTTAAAGATAGCTGTTATAAAGCTTACTATTATATTTTAAAAAATAAATTATAGTTTAATAACTTTAAAACTTATCCCTTAAAGAATAAATAAATTTATATTTATAGTTAAAAAATTAAATAAGAATGCACAATTTAAAAAAAATTAAATTTTTCATAAGAAACTGGGAAACAATTAATGTCTAATTTCTATAAATAATTTACTAATAATTATGGTATATTAACTATAAATTATTTATAAATCAACCGAAATCGAGATAAGGAACATAAATACTAAACTTTGATAGACCTTGATACAAAAGGTGCATCAAATAAAGTCCACTTAAAAAATCTATTCTATAAAATATACTAAGACAAAAAAATGACAAAATTATTTATATTATATAATTAAATAAACAAAAAATCAGTATAATAAAATAAATAATTAAGACATCATGATTTGCAATGAAATATCACTCTAAGTGATTTACTTTACTAATAAGTTATATCTTGAACCTCTTCCCAGAAACACTTTCAGGACATCTACTATGTTATGACTTATCTAAATTGAAGCTATCTTAAAATAATTAAAATAGAATAATCAATAATGAGAGCAACAGGCGTTGTGTACACACCTTACTTCCAGTATCAGTTAAATTAAACAAATCAAATTATTATCAAATCCACCTTTATCATCAAATCCGTTATAGGGAAAAATCTATTGTAACCCACCTCCTCATAACTATAAGCTGCACCTTGACCTGAAATATTTTATAATTATGAACCCTGAGAATTATAACTCTAAAAAGATTCTCTGATATCGGAGATAAACAAACAAGTAAATGAAGCAGTGTAAATCGTATATTATCAATCATGGGGTAGGTTCCTCTGAATGGAATGAGATACCGCCAAAGTCTTTCAGTTTAAAGACCTTAACTAACAGTACCCTGGTGAATATAATTAACAATTAAAACGATAGGGTATCTAATCCTAGTTTATTATTCAAATTTCACAGATTCATAATAAGAGCTACAAATAAATTTTAACATTTCACTTTACAAATTTATATTTTAACCCTAATAATATAAACAAATGTTTTAACCAATAATATTCACTTGTATCAATCGTATAACTGTGGCTGCTGGCACGAATTAATGCCAATACTAAATAAATTGCTAAATCCAAGATCACTTGATAATTAAAACATATTACTGCAAAAAGAACATTTAGTTTTACAAAACCTACATATAATACAAGGAAAAAGTAAATAAGTAAGCAAGAATGAAAGTTTAAGGAACAAACAATAAGAAATTAAAAATCAACCAAAGTAATAAAAAAGAAGAAACAGAAATATTTAAAGAAAATAAAAGAAAAAGACCACAACAACTTCTCTATTATATGAGAATAAAGGTAAATATGGTACCTGTATACTAATAAATGTATTATATTATATTCTTTCTATTTAATCTTTCCTTTCACTAACAATAAATAAAAAGTAGATAATATAATAAATATATTTTACAAATATTTAAGCTAATATAATAACTTATTAATATAAAATTAACGTTCATGTTAAGTTTATTTAAATAGTAATTAGTTAAAAAATCTAATTACTGATTATTTATTAATAATATTATAATTAATATAAATAATTTCATCAAATAATAATTTATATTATATGAGATCAGTTGTATTTATTATATCCATTTATAATAATATATATTTAATTACACATAATTTATAAAACAATAATTTATTTTAAGCTAAAACATGAGTAGTTCAAATCACAACAAATTAACTCAAAATAAAGAAAAATATACATAACTAATTTCCAAAAAAACTTTTAATTTATATTTAAATACAAACAAATGAAATGCCTGATTAAATGGTTACCGTGATAGGGTAAATCGAGTAAATAAAAGACCTTCATTAAACAAATTACATAAGATAGAATTAAACTACCTCCTTTAGCAGCAAAAACTTATGAGCATCATACACCATAATGTAAAAAGGTAAGCTAATGAAGCTAATGGTTTCATACCCCATTTATAGAGGTATCAATCCTCTCCTTTTTAATGACCAACAACTCTACAAAACTCCTCTTCCTATCAACATTAATGATAGGAACGATCTGTCCATATCATCAAATTCCTGATTTGGGGTTTGAATAGGACTTGAGATCAACTTACTTTCATTTATTCCACTTCTAACAAGAAATAAAAACATAATGATAAATGAATC
Organism: Schistocerca nitens; assembly: GCF_023898315.1. Lineage (NCBI taxonomy): Eukaryota > Metazoa > Arthropoda > Insecta > Orthoptera > Acrididae > Schistocerca > Schistocerca nitens. The sequence goes on from NC_064617.1 coordinate 910,875,306, forward strand.
ATCAATTAATTTATTTGTTGTCCAAGCAGTAGCATCTACAATACTATTATTTTCAATTCTGCTGATTCAGATAACGTATCCAACAGGATGAAAAAAAGAGAATTTATTCCTTCAATAATAATCAGATCCAGATAACCTTAAACATGGGCTCCACCTTTCCACTTCTGATTTCCAGAAGTCAAAGGTGCTTCAAGCTGAAATAACTGCTTAACAATAATAACATCACAAAAAATGCCCCAATAAGAGTACTATCATACTGTATTCAACTATGACAGTTTATTTGAACCATTATCATTTTGAAAATTATCATTGTTGCAATAGGAGGTTTAAATCAAACATCATTATACAAGCTTCTGGCATACTCCTCAATTAGACATTTGGGGTGAATAATCAGATCTGTAGCCGTTTGAGAAAACATTTGAGAACTATACTTCATTATTTACTCCTTAGTAAGACAAATTATAGTTTTATTATCTAAGAAAATAAATTTGTTCTTTATAAACCAAATTTATACAGCCTGACACATAAGAACTTAAATTCAGAATGTTCTTATCTCTAATATCTCTAGGAGGTTTACCACTGTTCTTTGGATTCCTGCCAAAATGAATTGCTATACAATCACTCATAGAAAACAACATAACAACCATTATAACAATTGTAGTTGTACTAACTACAGTTACACTTTATTATTACATACGAATTAGATTTTCAGCTCTAATTATATCTTAGACCGAAATTTCGTGATCAATAAAGATAAAGTCTCAAAAATCGAGTATTATTCTTCCTATAACTGTAATAATTTCAACAAGAGGATTGATTTCAACATCAACTTTAATCTCATTATACTAAGGACTAAAGTTAATTAAACTAATAACCTTCAAAGTTATAATTAAAGGAATAATCTTTTAGGCCTTAATAAAACTTTGCAACTCTAGAATTGCAGTCTAGAGTCATAATTGATTATAAGACCCAACTATGGTAAGAGCAAAAATATCTCATAATTAGATTTAAAGTCTACCACCTAAAATTCAGCCATCTTAGTGCAAAAATGATTATTCTCAACAAACCATAAGGACATTGGTACTTCATATTTTTTATTTTGAGCATGAGCAGGAGTAGTATGAACATCAATAAGAATACTTATTCATTCTTAATTGGGTCAACCAGGATCCCTAATTGGGGACAACCAAATTTATAATGTTATTTAAAGTATGCTCGGTCACTAACATCACATATCCCATCAAAGGCAGGGCTACCTGTGAAACCAGTCATGTGATTTACAAGCTAAGCTGCAAACACTGTGCTGCATTCTATGTAGGCATGACAACCAACAAGCTGTCTGTCCTCATGAATGGCCACCGACAAACTGTGGCCAAAAAACAAGTGGACAACCCTGTTGCTGAATACGCTGCCAAACATGATATCCCTCATCTCAATGACTGCTTCACAGCCTGTGCCATATAGATCCTTCCCATCAACTCCAGCATTTCTGAATTGGGCAGATGGGAACTTTCCCTGTGATACATCCTACGTTCCCGTAACCCTCCTGGCCTCAACCTTTGTTATTCACTGTCCTCACCCATCCAGCCCCCTCCCTGTTCCCATTTCAGCACTACACAGCCGTCATTTCACTGCCACACACAGTCTTTTAATTTCTATTTATTTCTTTTTATTTCTCTCCTATCAGCTACTTACCCCTCTCCTCCACACCTTCTCTCCAGCCCTTTGTCTAAGCTGCAACACTTCACTGTCCACCACTCCCACCATACTATCCCTCCACCTCCCCACCCCAGCCTCCTCCTTACCCTCACCCAGTCACCACTCCCATCATGAACTGGTGCTGCTACTCGCAGTGTGGTTTCAGCTCTCTGAGACTGCAGATGTGTGTGCAATTTGCGTTTGCATGAGAGTGTGTGTGTGTGTGTGTGTGTGTGTGTGTGTGTGCGCGCGCGCACGCGCGCGTGTGCATATGTGTATGTGTGTCTAGTGCTGACAAAGGTGTTAATGGCCGAAAGCTATAATTGTGTGACTCTTTTGTTGTTGTGCCTATTGCAATTAAGCATCTCCGCTATATGGTGAGTAGCAACTTTCCTTCTCCGGTATTGTTACATTCCATCCTGGATTTTCCATTGTTTGACTCTTTTTTATGTATGTTCTTAACTCCAAATTTTTCAAAAGTGTACAGTGTCATCAAAAAGTTATTAATTTTATCACATGGTCAAGCAGATGTAGAAAAAGGGTTCTCGACAAACAATTTAGGTGGAAGTGGAGACTATGAAAGGTGAAAGATTTGTTGCACAAAGGGTAATAACTGATCACCTAAACCATGCTGGGGATTAGCTAATTTAGAAGTAAGCAATGAACTTTGTTTATCTGCCACTCACGTAAGGCAAAAATATACTATGTATCTTGTACAGAAAGAATTGAGACAAACTGAAATGTGAAGAAATGAAGAGGTGTTTATAACATGCTATTAGTGAACTAAAGAAATATGCTGCTGATTTGCCAGAAAAAGCTGAAAATATAGGAGATATGAAATTCATCTTCCAATCAAAATTGCAGAACGTCACCCAAAGAAAAAAAAGGAGAATTGACAGGAATAAACACTAATATTGAATCCATGCTGAAAGATATGGAATTAAATTAGAGTGTATAATTATAATTAATGTGTATACAGTTAGTGGTTTGGTGCGTACATAAAATAAAATGTACTTATAAAATATATGTTTTAAGGTGGCTCATAATACCTTTTAATTGGTTTTGTTAAATAAAAAAATTATGTTGAACTAGTCAAGATTTTTTTATCTTAAATTTTCAGTTTCTTTTTTAGAGTTTTCTGTTTAGAATGCACTCTACAAGGAAGAGTTCTGGACCTTGAATGTCATAGTATGTGTCTGTATGGCATTGAAAAATTATTTTGCTTTAGAGGCACAAAATATTGTCGAAACAACAGTTTCAACAGCTTTCAGTGTTCATGAATCTCCCCTGAAACACTACTGAGTGTCAGTCATTGTTTCATTACAGGTGAAATGTTCTATTATTTTTGAAAGGATCCACAAGAAAAATCGGACTGTAGACACAATTTTTCTCCTTTTTAATGCAGGGGAAGAACCACTGTTATCTTGATGAAGCTTTCCACGCTACTCTATCCTGTGCAAGCCTCTACACCTTCGAGCAGATACTGCAAGCTACATCCCTCGAATCTGTTTACTGTATTCATCCCTTGGTCTCCCTCTACGATTTTTACTCCCCACGCTTCCGTCCAGTACAAAATTGATGATCCCTTGACGCCTCAGAATATGTCATACCAACTGATCCCTTATTTTAGTCAGGTTTTACCACAAATTTCTCTTCTCCCCAAAGGCGAGGTCATCAGCGCCTTTACACTTATAAAAGCAAACAAATGTGGAGAAGAATTAAAAGTGATGTACACGCATGCACTCAAAATGACCACACAGTCAGTCTGTATCACATGCACTAAAACCAATTACGAGGGAAGAGAGCTAATCAAGAAACTAAAACACAGAGAAAACAAAACACAGAAGAGCTAAAAGAAAAGCACAGGGAAATGTGACTGGCTGACCACTTACAAAAATCTAGGGTGTGCCAGCCACTCTTTGGCACATTAACATGTCCCAAAATCTTGTTAAAAACGTTGGACAATTCGGAAAACTTTAAAAACCCTAACCATATTTGTTTGATCGTTACATAAAACAGACAGCAGAACTGTTGGCAAATCCGACACAGTCAACTGGTCAGCAAATAAAATGTGGCACACCGTGATCCGCACGCCACAAGCACCACATATTGGAGGGTCCTCTCTCTGAAGTAAGAATCCATGTGTCATAGGGCTGCGGCGTATGCGAAGATGAGTAAGAAGTACCTCTTTCCGCCGACATGATTGGAATGAAATACTCCACAGCCTCGTTGAGGGCTTGGTGACATGGAGCTTGTTATCGGTCACTGCCAGTCACTCGTCTTTCCATCTGCGTATAACTTTGTACCTCAACAGTGAGGTGATAGCATGCAGGGGGATAGCACACCGAAATACCAGAGGATCATGACATGCCTCCTTGGCTGCTCGATTCCCCCTTTCATTCCCCGCAATTCCAATGTGCCCAGGTACCCAGCAGAAGACACCTCCTTCCCCAGTCATTGTAGTCATAGGAGGGCATCCTGTCCAGAGATGGACAAGCGACAGTATGGTGTGCAGGTGAATTGGAGCTGCAAGGAACTTACACATCTGACACCATGAGGAGCTGGCGCCGGATGGTAAGTGGGGGTTCCCCTGCCACAGCTAGCTATGGGACTGATCCAATAATCACCCGTGGCCAGCCGAATCTCCTCAAGATAGACAGTGTCAATGATACACAAGTAAGAGGGCCTCACTGACCCATACACTGTGCACCCATTGTCCAACTGCGAACACACAAAAGCGCAATAAAACTGAAGGAAACACGTCCTGCACGCTCCCAAAGACCGGTGACTAAGGCACTTGATGATGTTCAGGGTTCTGGCTTTCTGGTCGAGCAGGTTTGTTAACCACAACAATTGGGAGTCAAAAACAAAGCCCGGAAACTGCACTGTGTCTTTAAAATGTAGGATGGTGTCCCCCTTACCCAAGGCAGGCAAATTATAAAGACGACAAGAATGATTAAAATGAACACACACACACGTATCTGCAAAAAACTGGAATCCTGTCCTTGCAGCCCATTTCTCTAACTGCTGCATTGTAAGTTGCAACTAACAGGTCGCCGTTGTAACACTGGAGGAAGAACAGAGAACAGTAAAATCGTCTACAAAGAAGGAGCACTGTACAGGACTCTTCACCGTAGATGTGATACTGTTGATGGCTATGGCAAAGAGGGTACCACTTAGAACACTGTCCTGGGGAACACCATTCTCCTGCTAAAATCTATCAGACGGTGTGTCAACAACTCGGGTCCCAGAAAACCCCTGAGACAGGAAAGACCATATGAAGATGGGGAGGTGGCCACGAAAGCCCCATTGATACAGTTGTATGAGAATATAGTATCTCCAAGTAGTATCGTATGCCTTAATTATATTGAAGAACATGCAGATACAGTGATCCTTATGGAGGAAAGCCTGCTGAATAGCCACCTCTAGGAGGGTCAGATTGTCGGCAATGGACCGAAATCTTCGGAATCCACACTGAGAGCAGCTAAGGAGTTGTCTGCTCTCTAACAACCAGACCAGACAACGGTTAACCGTTTGCTCCAGGGTCTTTCCTACACAGCTCATCAAGGTAGCACTCCGATAACTACTGGGACATGTGAAGCCCTTTCCTGCTTTGAGGAGGGGGATCAGAATTGCTTCCCTCCACAAGTTGGGGAAGTTGCCTGCTGCCATACTAGATTAAAATATTCGAGGAAGATTTCCTTTGATGCTGCTGGCAAATGTCGAAGCATGCAGTACCGGATTTGGTCATGACCGGGTGCAGTGTCACGAATCTCAGTCAGTGCCGATTCGAGCAATGTCTCTGGGTGTTGTCTGGAGGCACCCCTCTGGATGGCTCCCCATACTTTTATAGAAAAAGTGGAATGATTGCTGGAGTCCAAGAATGTTTGCCACGACCTTTTCTTACTCTCCCTAATGATGCATCAAGCCATGGACCTTGCAACTCGAAAGGCCCTAAGGTTTTCTGCTATTGGTTGGCATTTAAAATGTTGAAGAGCTGCACGCCTTTCCCAAATTGCGGAATGGCACTCATCTGTCCACCAAGGTACTGGTCGCCTCCTAAGATGACCTGAGGACTGTGGGCTGGAGAGGTCAGTAGCATGATGGATTACTCGTGTGATGTGGTTCACCCATCTTTGGACGCTGCTGCAGTGTTAAAACACAGCCAGCTGACTGAAATGTATCCAGTTAGCCCTGCTGAGCATCCACTTTTGGGGCTTAGCTTCAGATGGTGAGCCATTTAGCAGGTGAAGGCGGATTGGGAAGTAATTACTGAAATGAAGGTCGCCAATGACCTCCCACTGAACAGAGTCAGCGAAGGCGGGAGAACGGAAAGAGAGGTCAATGGCTGAGAATGACTCAGTAGCAGTAGAGAAATTTGTGTGAGTACCCATTATAACACCCCCCTGCTTCCCGGGATTTGCAAATTACAAGTTTACAATGAACGTGAATTATGAATTTTGACCCGTGTTGGGATAAGGCATCCTAATCCGAAGTAAATAATGATTATTCCACGGGAAACAGGAGACGTTATAACTTGATCGTTATTGAATGAGTGTTTTCATTCAATAACGATCGTTAAATGAAATAATGGAAATAATTTGGAAATAAATTTTGCCAGTGGAAATTTTGCCAAAAGAAATGATTAAGTTGTAAAAGCAATAAAAAATCGGTCGCCAGCTCAACTGATGAGCGACAGTACTGTTAAGTACGTGAATAATTGTGTCAAAAATAAAGTTTACCTGTTTGTAGCACAGCAGGTGGAACAGGAACTTTAACGTAAGTACTGTGTCAGGCTCAGTAGTCATATAAAACGATGTCATAACAATCTAACTACACTTAAACATTAATGGTTAACTTTCAATAAGTATTTTGATAATTATTTTGTTCATAATTTGTCAGCTAAGTGCAATGCTGGCAACACAGATAATTATCTATCGAGAATTTGAATAATGGACTGCCATTCTGTCTTTAAAATAAGGTATTTTGCACAGTTTAATCTACTGATAATGAAATATATTGCCAATAATTGATTAACTATGTTTTGAATAATAATAATTCATTAATTGGGGGATTGTCAAGTGGAATAAGCCTTATAGTTTCATGAAATATCCTTGAACTAACTTCAACTGAATATGCATTGAAATAAATCTTAATAATCAAATTTATTACTTCAGTCTATTATTAAGTTTCTACAGTTGGTGTAAGCTTATTAAGAGCAATAATTAACTATGATAACCATTCTGAGATTTACTCTTCACCGTCTATGTAAATAATTTGATAATTAACATATTTTCTCTTGGTAATGGCGTGACCCATTCGGTTCAATAAGGCAAGGATCGGAAGGGACCTACTTGGTGTTATTGTCGGGTGGAATGTAACTGCAACACTTCGATTATAAAGTGCTTGTTATTAATTGTTCAACTTCAGAGAAAAGCACGGTCAGTGTCAAGCCTTCTACAATTTTATCCTACGAAAATTACGTAGATCTTACTTCCCTCGTTGTCGGTAGATCGATGGAAGTCCATGGCAGCGACACAATGTGGCAGCGGGCTTTTACTGTTGCGACTTGGGCCCATAGTGCGCTTCACATTTAAGTCCTCGTTTCTTCAGCACTATGCCCATTAATCCATAATAACTTGGCCGGCCATGCTTCCAAACATGCCGGTAATTACTTTCCCATCGTACTTAGATCCACACACTAGCTGTTAGATGTAACACAGCTAGGAATAGCAGCACTTGACTGTACGTCTTACTCCGAGCACGGTGTCACTGCTACTACTACCCGCTGGCGCGCTCCCGCGCCCAGCGGCACGACAAAACAATCTCTCTGACTTCAACGTGAACTAAATATGCCCTGACTTGCCAGTGTTAAATATTACATAATTTAAACATATTATTTACAATACATATTTTCACTAGACAATACATCGTATACAAACAGTTTCATGTGTTAAGTAAGCGAAAATGTTCGTAGCAAGGACTGCGTTGTAGCTTCACACCATGTTAAGGATGCACAGTTCGTGAGACACCATGAGGACCTCCAAACGCCTACCCTAAGGGCCCCACAGGACATGATGCACATTGAAGTCTCCCAGATTGAGATTTGAGAGTTGTGTGTTAAGATCTGTGAAAGCCTCAGAGTCTAGTGCACCTTCAGAGGTAAGTACAGTGAGCAAACAATGATCCTTCGTCACACATGAATTTGAACTGCAACTGCTTGCAGGTCAGTAGCCAAGGGGAGAACAGGCAATTAGTGACAAACAATGCAATACCTCCCTTGGCCCTTTACCCCAATAGGTCATCCTTCTGGTATAGCGTATATCCCTGTAGCACAGGGACATATGTATCTTTAAAATGTGTTTCTTGTAAACAAAAAGCACAGTTCCTTCACATGAGGGCTGAACTCATTCATATTTCGCTGCAGTATGGAACCCATGTCATTGTTGCGGTTTTAATTTACCCCTATCTTTGCTCTGGGGAGTTGAAGCAGTTGAACAGCGAGGGGGAGTGGAGGGGCTGCCTGGATCCAAGGCATCTGACCCCATGAAATCCTCCTATCAGTCAGATGGGAAAGAATGATGTGTGATGGTGCTTGGTACAGCTTTTGACATGAATGTCATGAGCCTTTCCCTGAACTTTGTTTCTTCGAGGATAAGGAGGAAAGAGGGCGTTGAGAGGCACTCTGCTTTTCATGTGCCTTCTGGATGCTTGCTGCACATCTGTTGTCATTCTTTCCTTGTGCAGCTGCTTTGTTGTAATTAAAAATAAAAATAAATACAGATATACATATGGAAAAACATTTTAAAATGGGATAATACAATTGTGTTATTAGAAATGTTCTGTGCTTGTACAAATTTTTAGGCTATCTGACTTCTTGTCGTACATTTAAATTTTAGATGCAGTCAGTGGACTTCAAGTACACCAGTGCAAGCCATAAATAAGAAAATCCTCCTCACTTGGTTTCACTTCACTTAAATAAAACATACCTAATACTGGTATCAAAGTTTTTTCTTATTTTGAAACATGTATGATACAAAACATTCATAGCCTGTCATATTCCGAACGGCACTTCTTAACAGAACTTCTACATACAAGAAAGTGAGAAACAGAATCATGTATAAAAAATAAATGATAGTTTTTTCATTTGTCTGAACCTTACCATGCATTCATAATTAACATCTTTGCCAACACTTGTGGTTGATCGGTGTTTCATTTTTTGTTTTTAATAAATTTTAACCTTACGATATCCTGGGGGTCTTTCATCATGTACCTACAGAATTGCCCCCTGGTATGGAGACGTACAGTGTTTTTTGCTTGTACATGTTTACATTTGCCGATAGGGGTCGATGTCCATAATTTGTCAGCTTCTCTTTTATTTAATGGAATGGATATGTCAACTTACCCTGTGTATGTTAAGAGGTCTACAAGAAATTAAAAGATTATATACATAATATGATAGTCCATTACATATTTGAACTTAGCGCACTACCAACAATGTTCAATGTGCTTCTTTCTCACTGCCAGGTTTCATGCTGCACACTGCCAGATTTGGAGGCAAGGAACTAGTCGCCAATGGTCGACATGACAGCTGGTACCATCGTACATGCGTGCACTCGTTTTCTTAGTGTTGATTTAATGTTGTCACACTTTCACCAGAGTGTCGTATCTTGAAGAATTGCTGTGGCGTTTGTCTTCATTCTGGGTGCAGTGGGTGTGTGCTTACTGTTAAAAATCCGATGCAGTGGCAGAAGATCTATATTTTTTCAGCCCGGATGTCATTATTACCCGTCGCACTCACATTTTCAGTCATCGATGACGTAAGTACTGGCTTGAACAACTATAGTTCACTTGTTGATGGGTCAAGCATTGTGAGCCATGATACTCAGAAATTATTTCGTTCCACATGCATGTTCATGTCACCCCACTTGACCATCCACTTGTTGGAAGCCACATATAACCGTCCAAAACATAGTATAAATTGCTTGTCCTTAAAGTTCATTTCTTCATATGAGTTTGGTTTCCAATGAAAAGACGTACAAGTATTTAGTTACAACAATATACATAACATGATAGCTTATACCTATGGCTGACAATCCACCCATCGATCAGACTACAAACACAAATTTCTTAAGTTTCAAAACGTCATAAAATTTTCATTAACTGGCTTCTGTTAGCACAGTTTGTTTGTTAGTTTTAACTTATCCCCATTCACATCACATACACAAATAATTACGTAACACATTATTATGATACAATACCAGCATATGATACATTTATATGTCATTTTTAAAATGGACTTCCGCACTTATGGGAGCTCATTTCTTTCTTAGGTAGAGGAGAAAGAAAACATTGGAAATAGGACTCAAATATTATGCATTGCTGGCGTAACTACGCTTCGCACTGCCTCCTTTGTTTGGGAGAGAAGAAAGGAAATATTCATCTACTGGTTCAAGGATTTATGATTTTTTGTACAGTCATGGAATAGTTGCAAGGAACTTTTGTTTCATGGAAATAATGTTCACATAGTATCATGTAGTTTCGTCATGTGCTAGTGTTATTTACTTCAATTCACTTGTAGCTTAGTGTGAAATATGACGTTTTAACCTTTGTAGACTTATCTTTCTCAAATACCTGGAAATGTCATTATTCTAACTTTCATGGGACACAATATAAATGTAATTGGTTTTTGAAAAATCTCATGCGTAAGTATTTATGCGTATTTGCAGCAAATAGGTACTGATAACTGTCATGGAGATCACTGCGATGATGCTTACCCGTTTCTTTATTTGGTACCTGCTACTCTTGACGTAATACTCTTCCTCTGCGCCGTGACGATGCATTGGTCACTGAAAGAAAAAAAATTAAAAATAATTGCATGATGGAGCTCGGTGGCCGCTGATACATTTGATAATCGCATACATCTACAGATATTTCCATACTTAAGAATGAGCGCACACTCCGCTGCAGGGAGAACATCTCATTCTGGAAACATTCTGCAGGCTGTGGCTAAGCCATGTCTCCACAATATCCTTTCTTCCAGGAGTACTAGTTCTGCAAAGTTCGCAGAAGAGCTTCTGTGAAGTTTGGGAGGTAGGAGATGAGGTACTGGCAGAAATGAAATTGTGAAGATGGGTCGTGAGAGTCGTGCTTGGGTAGCCCAATTGGTAGAGCACTTGCCCATGAAAGGCAATGGTCCCGAGTTCGAGTCTTGGTCCAGCAGACAATTTTAATCTGTCAGGAAGTTTCATTTCCATACTTTGTTTAAATTCATATTCTGTTACACATTAGGATCATTTACTCTGCAAAGAAAATTATTTGACATTCCTTACAGTATTTTGTCGTTTGTCCATTTGCTTACATCCCACATATAATTTTTCATAATACTTCCTTTTGCTTGTAAATACCTCATATATAGCTTAGTATTTAAATCCCTGTGTACATATATCAACAGATTTCTTCGTTCTTAGGCAGTAGATATAATTGCATAGGATTTCCATTTACTCTGTATTTAAGTAAAGTACGTGTACATATCGCATTCCTATTTGGTTGCACCTTCTGCCAGTTTGTCGTGCATGTGCACAGGTCAATGCCTCCTCTCCCACTACTGACGTCAGCGCATATTTTTGAGCGCAGACAGCTAATTTTGATTATACCTTCGCCTCACAGTAAGTGGTTTATTACTTGTCATTGCTGTTAATTGTATGCCTACATGTACAAATCAAAAGAATTACTTATGCCTATATACATTACTTTACCTTAAAATACACTCCAGAAGAAAAATTACACTTATAATTACGTACACTATGTACAATTATCTTGTGATAGAGAGAAAAAAATGCTACCTAGCTTCATATTTCTATAAAAACGTTTATATCTTTGTGAGGGTGGAGACCCTTGTCTCTCCCTGTTTTCTCATAGACTAATCTGTTCATCCCAGGGTATGGCATTTTGGAAATTACATATAGCCCTGAACAGAGTAATTGCTACTTCTTATTCAGTTTGCAAAAGTTTGTCGATTTGGGCTGTGTCCTTAAGAGGACTCATTGCCCTTCAAAAAATTGTGTAACACGTTTTAGTTTCTTATTATAAATTTTCTTTCTACACTCAACCCTGTTTTCTAGTGTACCCATGGCTTGTCTGATTTTGTCTTGTAGTGTCATTCCTCTAGTGGGTGACTCCCACTCATTCGTTTGTTTTGTCCATCAGGTGTGTAACCTCTTGAACAATGTGGAAGGTCATTGACAACTTGCATGAAAGGAGTTACGTGTTCTACCCATCGGGTGTGTTTGTGAGAGGTGTATGTCCTAATAAACTGGTTAAATTCTTTAAAGACTCGTTCTAGTGGGCTTGCTTCTGGGTGAAAAAAGCTTACTAATATGTGCTTTATGCCCTGTGAGGTCATAAATTGTTTCCACTTTTGCCCAACGAAATATGTAGCATTATCTGTTAGTAGTACCTTTGATTTACCTACTCTTCTCAAATAGTCTACCTCAATTCTGTTTCTAAGATTTGTGGGTGTTGCCTATTTAATGGCATACATTTTGATATGTTTCAAGAAAATATCATATAGTGCTACTACGTAACTTACTCCTCCTTTACTTCTTGGATATGAACCAGCTATGTCCAGGGATACTATATCTTGAGGGTTTTTTGTGAGTATTGGGTGTAGCTCAGTATATTTTGACACATTGGACTGTTTTGATTTTTGACATATTGCTCATTTTCTTAGTACTTGTAGAACTCGCCTTCTCAAATTCGGAAAGTAACGAAGTGTTGCAATTTTTTCAGTACATCTGCCTACTCCATAATGTCTTCATACTTCATGTGCGTGGAATACACACACGCCACTGATCAGATTTCTCATGTTTCTTATGAAACAAAACGTCCTTGTACTCCTGATAGCATTTACTTACCTTTCCACCTTCACCCTGCTTAAGGTTTTGCATGACTTTACTTCATCTGTGATCGTGCTGTTGTATAATTTTCACTTGCTTACAAAACTTATTGTAATCAGACTGTTGTGTTGTACCTTGCATCAATAACGTTCAGACTTCTGCGTCTTGCTCTGTTAATTCACCAATTTCCTCTAAACCTTGTGGTAACCTAGACAAGGCATCAGCAATAACATTCTGACTACCTTTAATATAAATGATCTCGAAATTGAATTCTTGTAAATATTGACATCACCTAGCTGATCTATGGTGCAATAGTTTACATGTTAAAAGAAATGACAGTGTCTGATGGTCACAGTAAGCTTTGGTATTTTTACCCAACAAAAAATTCAAGCTTTCTAAGTGCCCATATTACAGCGAAACTTTCAAATTCTGACACAGAACAAGATCTTTCTGCTCCTGTGTGCAACTAGCAAAACTTATGACCTTGGGTACTTCTTTACCTTCTTCTTGCACCTGGAACAAGCTTGGCCCCAGTCCCTGAGATGAGGCATTTGTGCATAGACAAAAATCCTTGGACATATCAGGGTGGCTAAGAATGTTTGCACTGTCTAATGCCTGCTTAATGTTATTAAGGTCCTCTTGACACTTATCATCCCATAACCAAGGCCTATTTTTTCGTAACAAGTTGAGTAATGCATCACTGTTCATCAGTTGCTGTGGTACGAATTTACGAAAAAAGATGCTAGTCCTAAAAAGAACTTTTAGTTGTTTTATATTTCTTGCAGCTGGACAATTGTGTATGGCATAAAGTTTTTTGGATAAGGTAATATACCTTATTTGGACACAATATGACCTAAAAATTTGACTTGCTCCCTACCAAAACGAAACTTTTTTAAATTGGCTGTTACTCCATATCCTGCAAATCGTAGAATTACCTGTTCAATGAGCCCGATATGTTCTAACCAAGTGGGTGTGACTAATAGCAGGTCGTCTACATGGACAGGACTTTGCTAAGCAATTCTGGTCCTAAAACCTTGTCCAATGCAGATATAAACACGCCTGCACTAACGTTCAGTCCAAAAGATAGAACACGGAATTCGTAACTTCTGCCACCACAAACAAATGCTGTATATTTTCGACTTTCTTCACGGAACTTTATTCGCCAGTAGGATACTTGAGATCGAGTATACCGAAATAATTTGTATCATAAAACCTTAGAAGCTGTTCGTACAAGTTATTTGGTCTTATGCATACTGCACCATAATCTTATTGATACCTCTAGCATCGAGAACTTATCTTAGAGAAACGTTCAGTTTGCTTACTGGTAATATAGGACTACAACAGGGTGAAAATGAACGTTTATAATCCCCCGTTTAATCATGTGATTGATTTCTTCCCTTACTGCCTCTCTTTTTGCCCATGGAATACGGTAGGATATGACATTACACAAAATGTTTCATGTGGATGGACTTCAAATTTATATTCATAGTCTTTGATTACTCCTGGCTCCCTACTGAAGACATTTTCATACTTAAGTAACAAGTTAGAAAGTTCTTGTCGATGCATATCATTTAGTATCTGTGATTCACTTAGATTATGCTCTACCATTTCGTAACTAATCTCAGTGTTTGCTTCTTGTTCAGTATCAAATTTGCAGCGTGGAGTGGCCGCGCGGTTTGAGGCGTCATGTCATGCACTGGGCGGCCCCTCGCGCTGGAGGGTCGAGTCCTCCCTCAGGCACGCGTGTGTGTGTTGTTCTTAGCATAAGTCAGTTTAAGTAGTGTGTAAGCCTAGGGACTGATGACCTAAGCAGTTTGGTCCCTTAGGAATTCACACACATTTGAACATTTTTGAGTATCAAATTCGTTTGTGAAATATACAGCTGGAAAGGAATATTGTACTACTGGTATTGCATTTGACGCTGGTTTGTTTTTGTTACTTTCATCAAATGTTTTGACTAAATCAATAGAAAATATCTGATCCTTTACATAAAAGTGGCATTTACCATTACCTCTGTCAATCTGTGTTTTGTATTTTCAATAGGTGTACATACCAATAAGACAATTAACTATAAGTTTGTCAGTTATAAGAACATTGTACTTCACTGTAAAATGTTCAGTTTGTACTGGAATAAATGCCTGATATTTAACCAATTTAGTCTTTTGCCTGTAGCAGTTTGCACCTTGCAATTTTGGACATGAGATGTTGGGAATTTGCCTCTCTTCTTCAGTTCACAGAAAAATGTTTGACATTATGTTGGTAGTTGAACCTCTATCTAAAATTAAATGTGTATCAAATTTAAATATTTTCACCTTGATGATTGCCTGTATTTGTTCTTCCCAGACTTTGTCTATTGTATCTAACTCATGCTGATACAAATCATTCTTGATATCACTTTGTTTATCAAACCTTATAAAGTATGTTTGTAGTTTTGCTTTGCCCCCACTCCCAGGAAGGTCAATAGCGTGAGGCTTAACTACGACTGGTTGGTGTTTTCCGACAGTGTAGTGTGACTTAATTCATTACCTGGAGTAATTTCAGTTTGTTGCATTATGTGGATACTTTGCCAATTTGTGTCGTTAGCTACTATGGCGTTATTTTGCTGCCCAAAAGTCGGCTGTGGTACAGCGTAAGGCATGGCATTGTTGCTGTGCGTCAACTATTGCCATGGCTGACTGTTTCTGTTCATGTTCGGCATATGGACTTGTGATGGTGGATTGTAATTCGCCCGTGCACTGAAATTACTGCTGTTGTTTTTCTTTTAAATTGGTTTTTTTTCTGTTCTCGTTACTGTATTCATTACCTCTGTGGATATAACTTTGTTGTTGTGTCTACCATCCTTCCTGTGTGTTTGGATCACGTTTTGTTGACTGATTTACATAACTATGTTGTTGTTGTGCCCGATTTTCTGTTGCTCTATTGGTTACAGGACTTTCCTTGTAGATTAAATCGATAGACTCAAGCACTGATAGAAAAAATTCACTGTCGTTCTTCAGTGTTGTGACTAATTTTTATCCAATGTGCAATGGTAAACGACTTTTCAAAATTTGTAACATGTGTACCTACGATATTGGGTTTGCCCAGTAGTGTGTCTTGCTCAGGTATTTTTCAAAGTATCCACGTAGGCTACCACGCTTGCCATTGACTGGTGCTGGGATGAAAACCTTGCGTCAGAGTCTTCTTTGCACTGCCCCAGACCAGTATTTGTCGAGGAGAGCTTGTTCAAATTCGATATAAGTGCTGCAACTTACGGCCATTTCAGTTGCCCATAAAAGAACGTCACCTTGCGTATATCCCACGACTAATCTGATTTTCTGCACTTCCGTCCTGTTGTAGGGAAATAAATGACGAAAAGAAATGGTAAATACTACTGGATTCATTCTTACACCTTCGGTAGTGAATGTAGGAAACTGTCGATGTCTCAGCAAACCTTTGTCTCCATTTTTGGTCGTATTTATGTTGTTGTTGTTGTTGTTACCCGTGATTCCGGTTGGTAATTGTTCAGGTATTGGAGTTTTGGGTCTGTTTAATTTTGCACTCTACAACTGTCATTGGTACCTGCTGTGGGACACGTGACAATTTGTGGATAAATACCAGCAGGTTGCAGCTCTTAAAGTAAGCTCTTCTACAGATAGAGGTACACCTTCACAGTCTTTATTTAGTTTGTTAACTACAGTGGCTACCTTTTTTATTGTCAAACGCAATTGGTTTTGTGGGCTTCAATGTTTGTGTCTTTCATTTCCTTTATCTGTTGGTCTACTGGATCATGATGGTCATTAAAAGAATCTACCTTGCGTCTTAACTCCGAAATACTACCGTTAATTTCATAAAGTACTCCATGCTTTACTTATTTTTTCATATCATTCAATTTTTCGGCAATTTCAGTGCGAAAATTTTTGGCTAAGTCATTGAATTTCCGTGAAACCGTGTCTTGCAAATCCTTGAATACATGTTTTTTTTTCTTTCATTATATTGAGATCTTGTGTAACAGTATTTTGTTGCTGTTTTGACATGTTCATATCTTGTTTCATATCACTGAAATTTGTATTGATACTGCCTAATTTTGTGTTTATGTTAGATAATAACTGCTATAGCAGTGTGTCAGTTGTACTACTGTGGTTGCTGTCAGCTGTACTTTCTAAGTTTATGTTTGTGTTGTGACCAAGTGATGTTTGTAACATGTCAAAATTCATATTGGAACCGCTCTCCAATGTTTCATTCATGAGCGGTATGTTGCTGTGGGAGATGCGTGACATTGTCTTCTCAATTGTAAACGTTCTGCTGTTATTCTGCTGTCGAACGTCACTATCTCTTGTCACACCTGTGGCACTCATCCCTGACCCACTTAAACCTTCTGCAGTAGGCATTCATGGCACCTGAACTTCAGTTGTTCCATTATGCAATTCTATGCCATTTTAGCTGACTGCGTTTTCGCTATCGTTATCAACAATGGGCATGTATTTTTCGGCCATGTTGTATGAATATGCAAAAAATAAAAATTTCACAAAAATGTTAAAATTTCATATGCCAATTATTACACTTGACAATTGTAATTTACGCGGTGTCAAAGCCTGTTTTACATCTATTATGATGCAAAAACTATTGCATCACAATTCTTTATGTTTCACTAACAATGTGTATCACACTGAAAAATTCCTGTAAATTTTTCACAATAAAATTCACTGAAAGGAATGATGAGGAAAAGGTTTCAATCTACATCAAAAGAGGCACTACCAAGCGCAACCATGCAAGCAACTTGCTTAGCCATCCTACCTTTGCTGCACCAAACCAAACAGTTTACTATGAAAAATTTTACGTAACTTGCGTCCAATTCTTAATACTTTCCAAAATTTCTATTCATTTTTTCCCTTTTTGCTTTACTTGCTCCCCATCATGATTCATGAAACAGAAAATACAGACAATTAGTTTTTATGATTCATAACAATGTCATAGAAATTTCTTACTATAACAATAGGTAACAAGCCCTACTCACAACCAGTGCCCTGAAGTCCTGGCACACAGGTCGCCAGTTGTGTTGTAATAATATTAAATAAATAAATAAAAATAATATACATGTGTATATGAAAAACATTTTAAAAGGGGATAATACAATTGCATTAGTAGGAATGTTCTGTGCTTGTACGAATTTTTAGGCTGTTGGACTTCTCCCCTTACATTTGAACTGTAGCTGCAGGTAGCGGACTTCAAGTACACCAGTGCCTGTCATAAATTAGTAAATCGTCCTTACCTGGTTTCACTTCACTTGACTAAAAAATACTTAGTACTGGTATCAAAGTTTTTCGTATTTTAAAACATGTATGATACAAAACACTCATAGCCCATCATATTCCAAACGGCCCTTCATAACAGAACTTCTGCATACAAGAGTGTGAGAAACAAAATCATGTGGAAAAAATTAATTATGGTTTTTTCATTTGTCTGCACCTTACCATGCATTTATAATTAAGGTCTTTGCCAATGCTTACGGTCGATCAGTGTGTCATTTTTTTGTCTTTAATAAATTTTAACCTCATGGTATCCTGGGGGTCTTTCATTATGTATCTACACACTGCCTGGATTGCTTCGACCTTACTCTTTTTCCTTTGACATGCAGATGTGCAAGTAAACGTGTTTGTGGTGGATACAGGCATACTACTCATCATCTATGTCGAAGCGTCTGCCTTGGCAATAGGTTTCTGCACCATGGAAGAATATGATGTGGCAGAGACAGGGGGTTTTGTCGCTTTACATTCCTTTTGGCTTCGGCATAAGGGATCCGCTTGGTCACTTTTATCTCCTGCATTCTGCGTTCTTCATCAAAAACAGGGTAGCCTCAGCTCCAGACTGGGTGGTTCCCAGAACAGTTGATGCAGATCACCAGAGGCGGGCTATCAGTCCCAGTGTCATGAGTGGCTTTCCTGCAAATCTCTTCACCTCCACAACTCGTGGTTGTATAGCCGAAACACTGGCATTTACAGCACCACAAAGTGTTTGAAATGTAAGGCCAAACATTAAGTTGGAGGAACCCTGCCATAAGATATACAGGCAGTGTCGGAGAATTGAATGTGACAAGGAAAGTGTTAGTCTTTTCATTTGCTCCATTATTCCTGTGCGTTTGTTGCGCCACATCGACTGTTCACTGGGATGCCCATTCTTGCTTCAGTTCTGCTATATAGGGGTCCACATCTTGGCATGTGCCAATACCCTTACTGGAGTTGAGAGAGGTGTGCATCTCAACAATGATATCATAGTCACCCAGTTTCTGCGATTTCTTAAAGAGATCTACCTCCTTTGACCTGTTAGTTCTGACCAACAATGAGCCATTACACAATCGTTTTTATGTTCCAGCAATGCCTTACAAACCTTTGTTGTTGTTGTGGTCTTCAGTCCAAAGACTGGTATGATGCAACTGTCCATACTACTCTATCCTGTGCGAGCTTCTTCATCTCCCAGTACTTACTACAACCTACATCCTTCTGAATCTGTTTAGTGTATACATCTCTTGGTCTCCCTCTACAATTTTTACCCTCGACGCTGCCCTCCAGTACTAAATTGGTGATCACTTGATGCCTCAGAACGTGTCCTACCAACCGATCCCTTCTTCTAGTCAAGTTGTGCCACAAACTCCTCTTCTCCCCAATTCTATTCAATACCTCATCATTAATTATGTGATCTACCCATCTAATCTTCAGCATTCTTCTGTAGCACCACATTTCAAAAGCTTCTATACTCTTCTTGTCTAAACTGTTTATCATCCATGTTTCATTTCCATACACAGCTATACTCTATACAAGCACTTTCAAAAGGACTTCCTGACACTTAAATTTATACTTGATGTAAACAAATTTCTCTTCTTCAGAAACGCTTTCCTTGCCATTGCCAGTCTACATTTTACATCCTCCCTACGTTGACCATCATTTGTTACTTTGCTTCCCAAATAGCAAAATTCATATACTACTTTAATTGTCTCATTTCCTAATCTAATTCCCTTAGAATCACCTGATTTAATTCGACAACTTTCAATTTTTCTCATTTTGGTTTTGTTGATGTTCATCTTATACCCTCCTTTCAAGTCACTGACCATTCCATTCAACTACTCTTCCAAGTCATTTGATGTCTCTGACAGAATTACAAAGTCACTGGCAAATCTCAAAAATTTTATTCCTTCTCCCTGGACTTTAATTTCTATCCCAAATTTTTCTTTTGTTTCCTTTACTGCTTGCTCAATACAGAGATTGAATAACATCAAGGATAGGCTACATTGTGGCGGTTCCACCTGCTTTTAATTCTTTGTTTGTTGATTGTTGTCCTCAGTGTCGACTAACTGCGTTGCTACACTGGCTGAAAAAATGGGTTGTGGATTCTGACACTGACTACTGTAAATCATGTAGCTGACAGGTGCACAGTTGTGTTTCACAGTACTTTAATTTTCACTTTCCACAACCCCCAACGTTACACAGTTATATGGCCAGTGCACTATTGTTTCACCTTCGATAATCCTAATTATTAGTTTGCAGGCGAAACTCCACTTACTGATACAATAGTTTACTGTTGAACACTGACGAGCAGTAAAACCTAACCCCAAACTTCACAGTTCTTGAAGAATAATCAGGTACGTATGGAGCAAATACTGTCACTGCTTTTACACACGGCCTAATTGTTTACACTTATTCCACAGTTAATTTGAAGCATTGTAGTTGTTCGAACCAGCACAGGTTACTCGTCTGAAACTCGGCTGTGTACTGACTGCCTCGTGACCAAAAATCGGTCCCTTATATAGCATCACAATGATAGGTTCTGAAACTACATATCATTCGAGGTTAAATTTACAGAAATTACCTTTAAAACTTAACTCATTAAATTAACTGAATACATCGAAAAATTGGTTCTTCTTAACAATTTCTTCTACTGAAAGACTTAGGCCGAATTATTTGTTTAAATCGTGAAATTAACAAATATAATTATGTGAACAATACTTTTGACCAAACTGTTAATTACTTTGGAATTAATTCAGGGCTGGTTTTGCTAACATGTTTTCGAATAAAGCCAAAAGATACTTTAAGATTGCTAGCATTTCGTCTACCAAATGTTTACAATTATTACAAAATTTATATTTTTTTATATGTCAACAATCGAATTTACGTTACGAAACAATTGCTGATTTCACCCTATAACAAAAGTTACTAACTGGAAATAGTCAAAATAAATTAGAAAAATCAGCAGTGTTGCCAACCATACGATAAATTATTGCGATATACGATAATTACAACGTGAACATGATATACGATAGTACATTGCTAATAATTGCGGAATCTACGATAATTTTTGTGAAGATTTAAAATGAAAATAAATTTATACTTGTAGTAGTTTCATACGCTAATAATCTGTTTTCATATATTTAAGTCCATACTCCATTCAATATAAGCAATTTCCTCTTTTTCTCTCGTCCACTCCCCACAACAGTCCAACGACTCTTAACACTGTATATTCGCTTCCGAGGAATACCCTTTCCGCCTAACAAATATTCTTTCACAACAATATGGGCTATTAGGGCTAGGCCATCATCATCAGTTGCTAGTGAAATTGGGACTTGAATGCACGGTTAGTTGTCTTTGTACTCTTAAAAAAATATTAATTTTTTTGTTCTTAAGGGAAATTAAAGTGTGGTGTTCTTTAAATAAACACTGTAGTAGTGTATTCAAATATAAATAATGGAAAGTGACAACAATGGTGTAGATTCTCCGCGGACCCCACAGAAGAAATAGAGGCTGCGTGGTGAGTTGAAATTAAAACGTTTGAAACAAAAGTTCAGAAAGGAATGGTTGACTGATTTATCTTTCAAGGATTGGTTACAACCTGTTAGTGGTGATGCATATAAAGCTCGGTGTAAAGTTTGTAGATGTGAATTCAGTGCTGAGTTGACTATAGTGAAAAATCATGCTAAAGGGAAAAAACACTTAATTGCTGTAAAATGTGTCGGGCCTCTACAAAAGAAACTTGACTTTTCATCACAATCAAAATCGTCTGATACATTTGATAAGCAGGGCAAGAGGGCTGAAATATTGCTATGTGGATTTTTGGCAGAACATAACATCTCTATTAATACAGCAAATCACTTAACAGATGTAATTAAAAGCGCCTTTCCCAATTCTAAAATAGTTGAGAACTTGCAGTTGGGTAGAACAAAAGCCACAGGGGTGATAAAGAATGTCATAGGTAAATGTCATTTGGATTAACTGAATGAAGGTTTACGGAGACAAAAGTTCAGTTTCGTAATTGATGAATCCACCGACATTTCCGCTACGAAAAATTTGTGTATTTGTGTGCGGTATTTTGATGAAGATAGCTCCAAAATACATACTAAATTTTGGCAGTTGTTACAGCTGTTTGACGAGAAAAATGCAGAGGCCGCTCATGAAGGTGCCATTGCTAATCGTTTGTACGATCTCGTACGTAAAGCCTTGTCAGTACCGTGCATAATATTCCTCCTGAAAATTTAGTAGTATTTGCTTCGGATGGGTGCAACACAATGATGGGGAAAGATAATTCTGTTGCTAGTCGAATAATTAGAGATTTTCCTGGTATTTTTATACAGAAATGTATACGTTATTCATTGCACCTATGTACAAGTGACGCTTGCAAACAATTACCAAGACTATGTGAAGAGACAGCAAGGGATACATATTCATTCTTTAAGCATAGTTCAAAAAGAATATCCCAGTTTGTAGAATTCCAACAGTTTTGTAATGCCTAACCTCACAAGATGCTGCATCCGTGTCAAACAAGATGGTTATCTTTGTTAACTGTTGTTTCACATATTCTAGAACAATGGAATGCATTGCAATTATTTTTCACTTGCAAGTGGGAAGAAGAAAGACTGTATGCAGCTGAACAGTTAGCAAAGGCATTCAGAGAAAACTTTGTACGTGTATTTTTTTTTATATTTCTCGAGTGGATTCTTCCGAAATTTGTGTCTCTGAATCAATATTTTCAAAGCGAGAAATTAGTAATTTGCTCTTTGCATGATAGAATGTGCAAAACGTACAAAGAAATCCTTCTCTGCTATATGTCTCCTGATTATATCAATAAAACTGATTTGACAGACATAGATCCAGCAAACCCAGCCCAACTTGTGCCTTATACACAAATGTATTTAGGTGTAGGTGTGATGGATTTCATGAGCCAATCTGAAAACATCTCACGAAAATCTAAAGCGACTGATTTCTACTACAAAGTGCAACAGTTTCTTATAGTATCTTGTTCTGAGATAAAAAAGGGGTATGATTTCAACAATTCCGTTCTAAAAATGTTGAGTTGTTTAACACCAGAAATAGCATTGTCAAAAAGAGCTGAAAGGCCGTCAACGCTTGTTCCACTTATAAAGTCGGTTCAGAGGATTTCTCCAAAAGACAAAAGGCTTATGCAAATGATTGATGATCAATGGAGAGCATTGCCACATGCAGAATTTCCCGAAAATCTACGGTCTAGAGAGGTGGACGAATTTTGGGTGTTCATAAAGAGCGCTAGGGACCTTCATGGTAACCAAGAGTTCCTCCAAATAGGATTCTTTGTGCTAGATATATTAGTTCTACCACATTCTAGTGCTGATTGTGAGCGGGTCTTTTCAAAAATGAATCTAGTGAAGACACCATTGAGAAATAAGTTACATTTGGGTATAGTCAGCGCAGTAATGCTCACTTCCCAGGGTGTGAAGAATTGTGTGCAGTTCGAACCAACCAGTGCAATGATTGCATCAATGAACACGTCGAACATTTATGCTAAGAAGAAGGAATCTCATCGGGATAGTGACGCCGATTTCGCCGATGTGGAGTTCGACAACGATGCTTATTAGGGCGAGTTTAATTATATTATTATTTTTAATTATATTACGTGCACAGTGCTACTTTTCGATCGGGGTTAGCGAATTTTCCTTGCATAAAATCTGTGATGCTTTGAACACTTCGGAGTTTATCTTGTTCTGAAGTATTTTTAGTACTTAGCATCGCGATTAGAGACGTTTTGGTTCGTAATTAGGAGGTTTTATGGATAAAAATTTTAAAAGATGAGAAGACTTTGCCATTCACAATTGAAAACAAATACTGTGTACGTCATATTATCAGCATTATTGTTTTTGTTTTTTTAAGATTATCAATATACGACAATTTTAGATAAAAACGATAATTTTAAATACAAAACGCCGTAATTTTATCTTCTGGGGTTGGCAACGCTGAAAATTAGTTACATACATAAACTAAGCACAAAATTAGATCTGTTATATTCTTTAAAATTGAGGGCCAACCTTTCTCTTTTATGGTAATTCAGAGTATATTCACGTATGTTAATGGTTATTAGTTCAAAGTGAAGAAACGAATATAAGGAGGCAGATGGGAAACCAGACAGCACATAAAATTATCCCAGCTTGCTTCGTCACACTGCCTCACTCCCTTATTAACCAGTGCTTCCGTTTCATGCCCCAAGACTCTTATAACTGCCATTTCGTTTCTGTACAAATTGTAAATAGCCTTTCGCTCCCTGTTTTATCCCTGCCACCTTTAGAATTTGAAAGACAGTGTTCCAATCAACACAGTCAAAAGCTTTGTCTAAGCCACCAAATGCTATAAACGTAAGTTTGCCTTTCCTTGATCTCTCTTCTACGAGAAGTTGTAGGGACAATTTTGATAGTGTGTTCCTACATTTCTCCAGAATCCAAACTGATAGTCACAGAGGTCAGCTTCTACCAGATTTTCCATTCTTCTGTAAAGGATTTGTGTTAGTATTTTGCAGTCATGACTTATTAAACTGATAGTTCGGTATTTTTCACACCTGTCAGAATCTGCTTTCTTTGGGATTGGAATTATTATATTCTTCTTAAATTCTGAGGGCTGTCTCATACATCTTGTTCACCAGATGGTAGAGTTTTATAATGGCTGGCTTTCCCAAGGGTATCAGTATCTCTAACAGAATGTTTTCTGCTCCCGTAGCCTTGTTTCCACTTAAGTCTTTCAGTGCTTTGTCAAATTCTTCATGCAGTATCATATCTCCCTTCTCATCTTCCTCTACATCCTCTTCCATTTTCGAAACATTGCCCTCAAGTACATTTCCCTTGTATAGATCCCTTGCATACTCTTTCCACCTTACTGCTTTCCCTTCCTTGCTTAGGACTGGTTTTCCATCTGAGCTCTTGATATTTGTACAAATAGTTCTCTTTTCTCCAGAGATCTCTTTAATTTTCCTGTAGGCAGTATCTATCTTACCCCTAGTGATATCTGCTTCTACATCCTTACATTTCTCCTCTAGCTATTCCCACTTAATCATTTTGCAGTTCCAATTAATCTCATTTTTTAGATGTTTCATCAATTAAATTCAATGTCTCTTGTGTTACCTAAGTATTTCTACTAGCCCTCATCTTTTTACCTTCTTGTTCCTCTGGTGCCTTCACTACTTCATCTCTCACCGCTATCCATTTTTCTTCTATTGCATTCCTAACCCGTTCTTGTCAATCATTCTGTAACGTTCCCTCTGTGACCCTCTCCAACCTCTGGTTCTTTCAGATTATCCAAGTCCCATCTCCTTAAATGCCTGTCATTTTGCAATTTGTTCAGTTTTAATCTGCAGTTCATAACCAATAAATTGTGGTCAGAGTCCACATCTGGCCATGGAAATGTCTTACAATTTAAATCTGGTTCGAAATTTCTGTCTTACCATCAATGATCAATCTGAAACCTTCCAGTGTCTCCAGGTCTCTTTCACGTATAGAACCATTTCTCATGATTTTTAAACCAAGTGTTAGCTATGATTAAATTATGCTCCGTGCAAAATTCTACCAGGCGCTTCCTCTTTCCTTCCTTTCCCCCAGTCCATATTCACCTACTAGTTTTCTTTCTCTTCCTTTTCCTACTATCGAATTCCAGTACCCAAGGACTATTAAATTTTCAGTACCCTTAACCATCTGAATAATTTCTTTTATCGCTTCATAAATTCCCTCAGTCTCTTCGTCATCTGCGGAACTAGTTGGAATATATACTAATACTACTGTGGTGGGTGTGGGATTTGTACCTATCTAGGCTACAATAATGTGTTCACTATGCTCTTCATAGTAGCTTATCCATGTTCCTAATTTTTTACTCATCATTAAACCTACTCCCGCATTACCCCTATTTGATTTTGTATTTATAACCATGTATTCACCTGACCAGAAGTCTGGTTCCTCCTGCCACCAAACTTCAATAATTCCCACTATATCTAAATTTGACCTATACATTTCCCTTTTTAAATTCTCTAATCTACCTGCCTGATTAAGGGATCTGACATTCCATGCTCTGATCTGTAGAATGCCAGTTTTTTCTCTCCTGATAACAACGTCCTTCTGAATAGTCCCCGCCCAGAGATCCGAATGGGGGACTATTTTACCTACAAAATATTTTACCCAAGTGGATGCCATCATCATTTAAGCATACAGTAGAGCTGTATGCCTTCAGGTGAAATTATGGTTGTAGTTTTCCCTTGCTTGCAGCTGTTCGCAGAACAAGCACAGCAAGGCCTTTCTGGTTGATGTTACAAGGCCACATCAGTCAACCATTCAGACTGTGCCACTACAACTACTGAAAAGGCTGCTGCTCCCCTTCAGAAACCATGCTTTTGTTTGGCCTCTCAACAGATACCCCTCCATTGTGGTTGCACCTGCGGTACAGCTATCTGTACCACTGAAGCATACAAGCCTCCCCACCAACGGCAATATCCATGGTTCACGGGGGTGGAAAGAACAACTATAAAACTCAATTTTGTTAGTATTCAGATTCATTGTAGTATGTTTGTTTTGTTTTGTTTTAGGGCGCAAAGACAACTGGGGTCGCATGTGCCCAAGTCAAAACTATAGAGCACAAAGACAGAGAGTAGTTAAAAAACGACTAAATGTCAATCGCAATTGACATAAGAGAAGACGGCTAAAAATGGGGACTTGGAGAAAGGGCTAAAAAAGACACCATATGGAAACGGAGGTCCAAAACTAAAAATTAAATGGCCTTCTTCATAATGCTTTGACAGATAAAAAGTAAAAAGCAATCAACAGCCCGTGCATCATTTGCTAAAATGGCTGATACCTCAGCTGGCAAACTCAAGAGGGAATGAAAATGGTTAAAAAATGAGCATTCTGTCAGGAAGTGGCGGACAATTAAAACTTGGGCGCAATGTGTACAAAGTGAGGGGGGAGTGCCACTTACCAAATGACGATGGCTAAATAGGCAGCGAACAATATGCAACCTAGTTAAAATGACCTCTTCCTGGTGGGAGGGCCGAGAGGAGGTCGTCCGTGCCACTGGGAGAAGCTTAATAATCTGGACCTTATTTCCATGAAGGGAGGTCCAATGGCAATGCCAAAAAGACACCACCTCCTGACAGATGGCAACACAGAGCAGAGACTGTTGGAGGGAATATAGGAACTGGTGGGCTGAGGTATGTGGACTGCAGCCTTGGCAACAACATCAGTAGCCTCATTTCCTGGCAGACCAACATGAGCAGGAACCCACATAAACATCACAGTGGCTCCGTCAAGAGTGAGCAAGTGACAGTTTTCCTGGACCCATTGCACTAAGAGATGGACGGTGTACAGCACACATACACTTTGAGGAGCGCTGAAGGAGTCAGAACGGAGGACACATTTGAAAAATCTGTCGCTGGATGTATTCCGTTGCCTGACACAGGGAGAAGAGCTCAGCTGTAAATACTGAGCAGTCTGCTGGAAGCCAATATCGAAAGACGTGGGCACCAATGACAAAGGCACACCTGAGAGCCATCAAAGGTATTATCACAAAGTTCCATACAAAGGTCGTGAAACTGAAGGTGACAGAGCGAGGCAGGAGTAGTGTCCTTCGGAAGCGAATAAAGGCCGAGATTAACATGGGCTGCTTCGCAAAGCCAAGGTGGCGAAGGGTTCACACCCACTGGAAAGCTGCAGGTAGTGTGAAGTTAAGCTGCCAGAGCAAGTGCCAAAAGCGGACTCCAGGAGGTAACAGAGAAAAGGGACACAGCCCATACTGGCGATCAAAGAAATCATCGAAAAAGGAGGCATAGGATGGGTGGCCACAGATGGCAGACAAACGGCATGCATACCTGCTGAGGGGAAAGTCACAGTGGTAGAGTTCAGTAGCTTCAGCGTACAGACTCTCATCCGAGCTAGTGTAAAAGCCACCTGTGGCCAAATTGATTCCACGATGGTGGATAGTGTTGAGATGGCGTAAGAGGGACGGACATGCAGACACGTAAACAAAGCACCCATCCTCTAATTTCGAACGGACATGGGACCAGCACAAACGAAGGAGGGTGGTTCGATCTGCCTCCCAGGAAGTACCATTGAGGACATATAGGACACTGAGGAACCGTGTACAGTGGGCTGCCTGGTAACACACATGGGAGGACCAAGAGAGTTTCCTATCGAGCATGAGCCCCAGGAATTTCGTAGTTTCAATGAATGGAAGAGCAACAGGCCCAAGATGTAAAGCTGGTTGGAGAAATCAATTGCACCACCAGAAATTCATACAGACAGTTTTGTCAGAGGAAAAACTAAAGCCACTGTCGATGCTCCAGGGGTAAAGATGATCAAGACATCGCTGAAGATGCCGCTCAGTAAGACAGGTCCATGGAGAACTGCAGTAGATGGCAAAATCCTCAACAAAAAGGGAGCCAGAGATGGTCAGTGGGAGACAGGCCATTATAGGGTTAATGGCGATAACAAGTAGGGCGAGGCTCAGCACAGAACCCTGAGGCACACCAGTTTCCTGTATAAAGGTGTCCGACAAGGCAGAACCCACACGTACCTTGATAACTCGGTCTTTTAAACATTCCTGAAGGAAACAGGGAAGGCAGCCACGAAAGCCACACATGTAAAGAGTATGGAGGATACCAGTTTTCCAGCAGGTGTCATAGGCCCTCTCCATTTCGTAAAACACAGCCACAGTCTGGGATTTCCACAGGAAACCATTAATGACATAGGTGGACAAAGTAAAGAGATGGTCAATTGCAGAACGACTTGCTCGAAATCTACACTGTGCAGTCGTTAGTAAATTGCAAGACTCGAGTCACCATACAAGCCGGGCGTGAATCTAATGTTCCATCAACTTGCAAACACAGCTGGTGAGAGAGATGGGGCAGTAGGTAGGTTTTTGTCCTTACCGGGCTTAGTTATGGGTATGATGGTGGCTTCACGCCAACATCTGGGAAATGTGCCCTCTGCCCAGATGTGGTTGTACGTAATAAGCAGAAAGTGCTTGCTTGCAAGAGAAAGGTGCTGCAACATCTGAATGTGGATGGCGTCTGGTCCTGAGGTGGAAGATCGGGATGAACTGAGAGCAAGATCTAGATCCCCCATAGTAAAGGTGGCATTGTAGCATACACGATTCAGAGAAGAGAAGGTTATCGCCCAAGCCGCCTCCGCTCGTTTCCAGTGGAGGAAGGCACGGTGATAGTGGTAAGAGCTCGAAATTTCTGCGAAATGGCGGCCCAATAGGACCCACGATGACATCATCTGCTGCTGTCAGGCCAGAAATTGGCGAATGGATCTTGGTTCCAGAGAGCCATCGGAGGTTGGCCCACACGAGAGAGAGGAAGGGGTGGAACTGTTAAAAAAAACTAGTGAATGAAATCCAGTTAGCTTTTTTGCTATCCTGAAGAATGTGACGACACTTTGCACACATCTGTTTATAATGAATGCAGTTTAACACCATAGGATGACAGTTAAAAATGCACGAATTGCATTGTGGCCTGCCTCAGTCCACCAAGGAACTAGGACACAGCATGGTAATGAGGAAGAGTGAGGAGTGGAACAGTCTGCAGCAGTAATAATAATGTTTGTGAGATATTCGACCTGGTCATCACAACTGGGGAAATCTTGTTCTTCGAAGGTTACCAGGGAGGAGTAAAGCCACCAGCCAGTCTTAGTAAGCTGCCATTTGGGTACGCCAGCACGTGAGGTAAGAATCAGCAAACAGATAGCACATGGAAAATGGTCACTTGAGTAGGTGTCAGAAAGATCGGACCACTCAAGATGATGGGCCAGCTGGGCAGTGCAGAAGGATAAGTCCAAATGAGAATATGTGTGCGAGGAGTTGGAAAGGAGTATTGGTGCTATAGTGTTAAGGCAATACAGGTTGAGTTGATTACGATGATCAGCCAAGGCAAGTTCTGGGAGAACCCTAAAGGTGATAATGTGCATTAAAGTCACCGAGGAGCGGAAATGGGGGAGGTAGCTGCCCAATAAGCTGAAGGAAGTCTGCCCTGGTGACATTGAATGATGGACGGACATAAATGGTACAGAGGGAAAAAGTCAGGTGCGGAAGGAAAATGCAAACTGCAACAGCTTGAAGCTAGGTAGTCAGGGAGATGGGTTGACTATGAACATCATCCCATATGAGCAGCATGACACCCCTATGAGATGGAATGCTGACGTCAGGGGAAATGTCAAAATGGACCAGGAAGAAATGTGGAAGCTCAAAGCGGTCATGAGGACGCAATTTTGTTTCTGAAGGCAGAGTATAAGGGGACGCTGCAATACTAAAAAACAGCGATAAATCCTCTTTGTAGGACCAAAGACCATGAACATTCCACTGGAGGAGAGTCATGAAGAGGAAGCAATGAAGAGGGTATCACCTCGGTGACTGCTGAGTGACAGCCTGCGAAGACTCACTGCTACAGGGCACAGAAGCAAGAGGATCCTGCTCCATGAGTTGCAGATAAGCATCGGCTTGCTTGTGCTGTCGGTCTGTGGAATCCAATGCAGAGAAATGGTTGGTGGTGCATGCCAACAGCACAGACGTTGGCTGGGGTAAGATATCATGTGGCAACACAGTCGAAGAGGATATTCAAGTCGGCAAAGGAGAAGACTGTTTGCCTTTGATGGACTTCTTAGAGCCTCTCCAGTTAGCAGAGGAAGAGTCAGGTGTTGTTTGGCTGGAGGGACATAGGAAGTTTTCATAGGAATACACCTTCTGTCCTTTCCGGCCTACCAGTTGTGTAGCTGGTGGCTTCACCCCTTGAGGTGAGAGGGTTGTAATACAATGCTACCTTTCTAATAACAAAATTTGGCCTACCATTCAAGTCTTCTGACTTTGAGGTTCTTAACATTTACTATAGCTACTGCTGCATCAGTGACATCAGTTTGTTGCCACCTGAACATAGATGTTTCAGGTTTGATGTGCAGTATGAATAACTTCATATTTTGTAGATGTTTATTAAGGTTTATTATAGTTGCCATTCTGTGGTTCTGGGTGTCCTATGTTATCAGAATTAATAAAGAAGTGTCAGGTGTGATATCAACAGCACGACAGGTGATTCTGTTACTATTAGGTAGTTCTGGCTTGATAACTCCCAAAGCAAGCTTGTTTTTGTTCTGTGGTTTCTGGATATACACTGCTAACACAAAAAGGTGAACCACCCAAACGGGAAAAGGAAATGAAACTTCATGGGTTGAATGGGTATGTGTTGTTGTTGCAGCGATTAAAAAATTGACACACATTAACAAATAACTTGGCAGTACGAGCTCACTTGTTGCATCCACTCTTTTCTGGAAGCGTGCACTGATTTGGTTGGGAAGGCTGTCATAAACCCACTGCATCGTCTCCTGAGGCAAGACAGTTCACGACCACTGTAACTGGTCCTTGATATCCTTGCTACTGGCACTGGGACAGATTTGATGTCCAAAGCTGTGAACCATAATACTGTCACGTGAGGGATAACACAATACCGAAATGGAGAAAGTACAATATTGTCATTGGAGGGGATATCAATTCAAGTTTTGATGTCTTGAAGGACAGAAAAACTGTGACAGAGCTCCAAAATGTGCTTCAAAAATTTAACCTGTACTATTTAACTGCAAACCTACCAGAGGATAATCCTGTCTAGACAATATATTTACAAATATTAAGAGAACTTGTATATCCACTGATGTAATTAGTTTCCCTTACCCAGACCATGATATAGTATATCTTATTATTAATAATGTAACTTCATACTGCGCCAAACAAGAATCTAAAATTTTGATTACTAGACCAGTGAGCAGAGAGAGGATGAATAGGTTTAGACATGCCCTCACATATTTCAGTTGGGGCACACATTTTATTAGGCTTCAACACTGTTCAGCTGATGTTGCTTTCATGAAGTTTTTCTCCATATTTTTAAATATATTTGAAAATAACATCCCTCTGAAAAAATGTACAGTGAATATTAGTAGCAATTACAAGAAAAGGAAAACAAAGGAATGGTATACTCCACAGTTATGGCAAATAAAAAATACTGTTATGCTGTATTCTAGTCTGTACAAAACCAGTAAATCAGAGCTGTATAAAGAACTGTATGCTAAAGCTAAATACAAGTATAGGAAGGCAATAAATGAAGCAAAGAAACTGCATAACATAGTAAACATTGAAAAATCTAACAATAAATGCAAAAAGGCCTGGAATGTAATAAACTCCATTGCTCGCACTAAAAACAAAGAGGAAATCGCCATTACCCCAAAAGAATTTAACAAATATTGCATTCAGTCCACTGAAGAAATTAGTAGCTCAATAAACAAACTCCCTGAAATTGCACTTAGTATTATGGACAGCTGCTTTGAAAAGCTTCCCCCAAGCACCTTCAATTTCACAGAAGTGAGCCCAAATAATATCCTAAAAATAGTGAAAAATTTCATACTTTCAGTTAGTGTTGATTACTATGATATGTCATGTAATTTGTTGAAAGATGTTATTGATTGTGTGATTTATCCCTTAACTTTTTGTATTAACAAATGCCTAGTTGAAAGTAAGTTCCCCGAAATACTAAAAATTTCTAGAGCTGTGCCCATACATAAAAAAGGGGAAAAGAACTGTCCCACTAGTTACAGACCTATATCCATAACCCCAGATTTTTCAAAAATTTTAGAAACAATTATGTATTAGCAAGTTAGTGTCTGCTTGGGTAAACTAAATATAATTAGTAATAAACAGTTTGGATTTAGGAAAGGTAAATCCACAACGGATGCAATGGACTCCCTCGTAAAATTAGTACTAGATGTGTTCGAGGCTAGAGACTACACCTAGGCTACATTTTGTGAGCCTTTGACGGTGTAGAGCATGACACTGTGCTGAATAAGCTAGTTTACTATGATTTTGATGACAACAGTATAAATATGTTCAGGTCTTTTCTAGAGAACCATCAACAAGTTCTGTGCAATGGTAGGGAGAAATCAAATTTGGTTAATGTTACGTACAGAGTGCCTCAAGGGTCAGTGCTTGGACCTTTACTGATTATACTAATGATTAATGACCTGCCCTTGTTCATAAATTTTCACACAATATTGTATGCTGATGACACAACTTTTATACATCAAAACTCTGATCTAGGTACACTGAAAACACTGACCGAAAATATCCTTGCTCAGTCCTCATTATATGGTTCAAAGCTAATGGCTTCTTACTAAATCAAAACGAAACCCAGACATGTTACTTTAGCCTCAAAGGGATTCCTATCTACCAAGAACTAGAAACTGTCAAATTTTTAGGTGTTACTATTGACAATAAATTGACATGGGAACCACACATTAAAAATATATTGGCTAGGCTTTCAAGAGTTATTTATCTAATTAGAAATTTAAAAAGATATGTTCCCAATGACTATGTGAGATCAGTATATTTTGCCTTCTTCCAAAGCATCATCTCTTATGGAATCTTACTGTGGGGTAGTAGCTGTCATGTAAATGACATTTTACTTTTACAGAAGAAAGTAATAAGAATAATAACGGATTCTGATAAAACAGAACATTGTAAACCTCTGTTTATTGAATTGCAGTGTCTTACCGTAGTAAACTTATTCATCCACAATGTTTCATTGTACATCAGAAACAATGTCTCTAATTTTGTATTGAGAAGTGATATTCATAGCCACAATAACAGAAACGGAACATCTGTAGACGTGCCATATCATAGATTACCAAAATCGCTGAACTCCTACCTAGTTCTTGGACTAAGGATGTTTAATAGAATAAGTGCTGACTTTAAAGAACTGCATGTAAATATTTTTAAAGCTAAATTATACAAGCTACTAATGAACAATCAGTTTTACGCCATTGATGAATTTTTTGAAGATGAAAATACTGTACTCTAATGTGTGCCTATTTTATGTAAACCAATTTACATCAATAAAGTAGTTTATGTAGAAATATATGCTCTTGACTTTGTCTATTGCTGTAATCAGCCGAATGACAATAAAATTTTATTATTATTATTATTATGTGGATGCAGGATGTTCCTGATGTACTGTTGTGCTGTAAGAGTTGTCCCAGCCACATCCTGAAAAGTCATACCCGACAGCTTGTGACGAAGCAAGCTGGGACCTCTTTACTTCCTCTCTTGTTTTGCGATCTGCATCTTTAAATTCATCTTTGTCTGATTACCATTAATATACATGAGTATAATATGGATATGTGATTTATTCATCACCTTACGTACAATTTTCAAATCATTTGATTTGATTTACAGGAGACATGTCAAGGTTTACAAAAGAAACTTTTTTAAGAGAAGTACAAAAGTTTACATTATATTTTACATTTCTAAGTTACAAGTACATAAAATAATACATGTAATACAATCCGTGTGTTCAGACTGTGAAGCTGTCCTCAATGAATTCATCGACAATAACAACACTTTTCCACCGGAAGAATAAAGAACAATCTTTTCAGTGCACCAAGCTCCAACTTAAATATATTACTGCCTTTCATTTTATTGAAAGTTTTAACCCCATATACTCTGGCATTTGGGCATAAAGTTTTAAACAATGTGTTGGAAGTTTTAAGTTATCTCTGTGGTGAGTGCTGTAATTGTGGTCAAACCAGAAAGTGTCTAGCGTATGTTGATTTTTATATAGGAACACCACAGACCTCATATATGCAAAGTGATGGGATAGACAGTACTTTTAAATTTTTTAACAGTGGTCGACAGGATTCCCATTTTTTTGTAACACACATGTTTCTAATTACTCTTCTTTTGCAATACTAGGAGCCTACTGACACTTGCTGAATTTCCCCAGAAGATTATGCCATAATGAATAACTGACTCAAAGTAGGATTTTCTTTCAGTAACTAGTTCCGAATTTTCTTGTTTCAATGGCAAAATTTCCGCCTTCAGAACTTCAATGTCACTTTGAAGCAATTTGATAATTTCTTCTTTCGAGTTCACAGTACTTACGAGTTCAGCAGTCTCAATATGTAAACAATGTAGACACAACCATGGAAACTCGTCTTTTATGAGTTTTAAATTCATAAAAGAGAAAGGTTGGCCCTCAGTCTTAAGGAATATAGCAACAGGTCTAATTTGGTGCTTAGTTGGTTGCAGGTAATTAATTTCCTAATATAGTTTGACCATTCCCAATTAATACCTTTGTTATAGGGTGAAATCAGCAATTGTTTCATGACTTCGATTCTGTTGTTGACTTATAAATAGATACAAATTCTGCACTAATTATAAACATTTAGTATAAGAACTACTAGGATTCTTAAAGTATTTATTTGGCTCTATTCGAAAACATGTTACCAAACCCAGCCCTTATTTAATTCCAAAATAATTACCAGGTTTGTCAAAAGTATTGCTTCTATAACTATATCTGTTAATTTCATTATTTAAACAAATAATTTGGCCTAACCTTTCTGGTAGAAGAAACTGTTAAAAAAGAACCGATTTTTCAATGTATTCAGTTAATTGAATGAGTTATGTTTTAATTGTAATTTCTGTAACTTATATAAACATTGTAAAGTAAACAGAAGAAAAATTCGGAGTAGGTATTAAAATCCATGGAGAAGAAATAAAAAAGTTTAGGTTCGCAGATGACATTGTAATTCTGTCAGAGTCAACAAAGGACTTGGAAGAGCAGTTGAACGGAATGGACAGTGTCTTGAAAGGAGGATATAAGATGAACATCAACAAAAGCAAAACGAGGATAATTGAATTGAATTGAATTGAATTTTATTTGATCCTGTAAGATTACATTGTGTACAGTAAATGTACGTGTAATATAGGACATGTCAAAGTATTAAAATTCTTTATCACTTATTTTCCTACACCTTTAGCTTACATTTTTACATCACTGATAATGAGTAACAATATATACAAATTTAATGGCATAAGTATTCTGCAACACTGTAAAACTCTTTTTCAATGAGATAGTCTTTAAGTTTCTTTGCAAAGTCATTGTGAAGTACACTATCTTGCAGGGTTTTGGGCAGACTTCTTAGTAGTCTTATACCAGAGTACTGGGGTCCTTTTTCTAGCATTGCCAGTCGGTGGGGTATGCTCCGTACTTCATTCTTCTTTCTTGTATTGTGGGTGTACACACTAGCATTTGTAATCCAGTCCTCACTACTTTTGTGATGT
The DNA here is from genome assembly GCF_023898315.1 of Schistocerca nitens. NCBI lineage: Eukaryota > Metazoa > Arthropoda > Insecta > Orthoptera > Acrididae > Schistocerca > Schistocerca nitens. Next base: position 910,911,292 of record NC_064617.1, read on the forward strand.
ACGTTATTGTTTTGTATATATACAACGATGAAAAAGTTAAGATACCTAAATTCTTGAAACAGTTTCTGCATGTTTCAGAGGTCTTTCTTCTTAAAATGGTCCTAATTGCTTTTTTTTTTGTAATGTGAACACTCGTTTTGTCTCTTGTTTGTTTGAGTTTCCCCACACAGTCACTCCATACTGTAAGTATGGTTCGGAAAGTCCATGATACACTGTACACAGAAGGTTCTTGTCTGAATACTGTGATAGTTGCATCATTAAGAATATGACAGAGCTCAGTTTCTTACAGACATTATTAATATGTTTTTTCCATTTCAGTTCATTATCCACAAGAATACCTAAGAATCTAGCAGATTCTACTTCTTCCAGCCTTGTTCCATCAACCTCTAAATCCATGTCTACAGCCTTTTCCTTGTTTTTAAACACTGCATACATAGTCTTTTTTAGATTTATAACCAGTTCATTTTCCAACAGCCATTGAGCTGTGACATTTGCAGATATGTATGCTCTTCTCTCAAGCTGTTCCATATTTTGGTCACTGTTTAGTATTGTCATGTCATCAGCATACAATATTTTCTTTTCTTCCTCCTCAACACCTATATCATTAACAAATACATTAAATAACAATGGCCCCATTACCGAACCCTGCGGCACTCCATATTTGATGGATTTGGTTTCTGATTGGTACGAGTTTCCTAATGATACATACTGCTTGCGGTTGCACAAGTATGATTTTATCCATTCACCTGATTGCCCCCGAATGCCATAGTTGCTTAATTTTTGTATCAGCATTTCATGGTCAATGGTGTCAAATGCCTTTGAAAGATCCAGAAACATTGCAGAGACAACCTTTTTCTCATCTAAGGACTGTAAAATGTATTCTGTTAGACTGACAATTGCTGATTCTGTAGATTTACCCTTTCTGAAACCATGTTGTGAGGTCATGAGAATGTTATGTTTGTCCAAATAATTAACTAATTTGGTATACATAAGCATTTCTAGGATTTTTGAGAAACCTGATATCAGTGAAACTGGTCTGTAGTTGTTGGGATCATCCTTACACCCTTTCTTGTACACTGGCACTACCTTCGTTATCTTCAGTTTTTCTGGAAAAATTGCATCTCTGAAAGAACAGTTTGCTATGTTCAGCAGTGGTGTTATTATCTCCTCACATACCAGCTTTATTACATGATTTGATATTTCATCATCACCAGCTGATTTCTTGGACTTCAGTTTCTGTATAGTTTTCCGCAATTCATCTTCCGTGACTGGTCTTAAGAACATAGTACTGCATGATCTTTTTGGTACCTTTAATACCCTTCTGCTTTTGACTATTTCTTTCCAATTTTAGGTTTTCTACTACACTGATATAGTTATTATTTAGTATGTTTGTTATTTCCATACCATCTGTGACCACTGTGTTGTCTACTTTAATTGACCTAATACCTTCTTCTTTGTTTGACCCATCTTTTTCCTTTCTTTCAGCATTGATTGCATTCCAAGCTGCCTTTGCCTTGTTTTTTGAGGTCGCTATAGTGGTGTCAATTGCTCTTGCTTTCGCTTCTCTTATTGTTTTTCTATACTTCTTTTTTAACATTTTATAGTTTTCAGCTTCGCACATCCGTCTCACGTCCTGAAGCTTCCTTCGCTGTTCTAGTATTTCACTCGTAATCCACTGTGCTTGATCTTGATGCCTTTCTTGTCTCTTTACTTTGGGAAATGCTACATTAAAATGTACTTAATTGTTGAAATAAATGCATCATATTTTTCATTTACACTCTGGGCCTGTAGGGTTTCATTCCAGGTTTCCTTACTTAACATTGTTCTAAAGATGTTGATATTTTGTTCACTGATGATCCTAATTTCTTTGGTTGTTTGTTTTGGTTCTGATACTGTGTCATTACTTCTGCAAAAGCTGATTAGTTGTCCATGATGATCAGATATTTCTGTCTGAACTACATGTGACTCATAGTTACACATATTAGTAATTATGTTGTCAATAATTGTCTCACTTTGTGAAGTCACTCTTGTTGGTGCAGTTATTGTCACTTTCATGTTATGCTGTATTAACAATTCTTCAAAATCCTGTATTATTTTTGTGTCTTTTCCCATGTCAATGGAATGTAGACGAATTAAGTCGGGTGATGCTGAGGGAATTAGATTAGGAAATGAGACACTTAAAGTGGAAAAGGAGTTTTGCTATTTGGGGGGCAAAATAACTGATGATAGTCGAAGTAGAGAGGATATAAAATGTAGACTGGCAATGGAAAGGAAAGCGTTTCTGAAGAAGAGAAATTTGTTAACATCGAGTATAAATTTAAGTGTCAGGAAGTCATTTCTGAAAGTATTTGTATGGAGTGTAGCCATGTATGGAAGTGAAACGTGGACGATAAATAGTTTGGACAAGAAGAGAATAGAAGCTTTTGAAATGTGGTGCTACAGAAGAATGCTGAAGATTAGATGGGTAGATCACATAACTAATGAGGAGGTATTGAATAGGATTGGGGAGAAGAGAAGTTTGTGGCACAACTTGACAAGATGAAGGGACTAGTTGGTAGGACATGTTCTGAGGCATCAAGGGATCACAAATTTAGCATTGGAGGGCAGCGTGGAGGGTAAGAATCGTAGAGGGAGACCGAGAGATGAATACACTAAGCAGATTCAGAAGGATGTAGGTTGTAGTAAGTACTGGGAGATGAAGAAGCTTGCACAGGATAGAGTAGCATGGTATACAGACACTACAATTAGTTTGGAGCTTCATAACAACATAGCAGCTGCCTCAAATACACTTTCAGTGCAGAATTACTAATGTCAAGATTAATACATTTTCTTGAAAGATTGTTGCTGCTCATGTATTGAGTTACCTTCATAACTGTTCCAACTTCTACAGAAACTTGATAGTAAGCAACAGCCGGAGGGCTCATACATATGTACCAGGTGTACCAGTATGAAATGAAACACTAATTTTGAATTGAAAAGTAAAAACCTTTTATTCAAAGTACTGACCATTGCTTTCTATACATTTTGACCACCTTTCTGGCAATTTGTGGACACCACACCAACAGAAATGTTCGTCTTTTGAAGCAAACCAATCAGACAACCAATTTTCGACTTCTTCATAGGAATCGAAGTGTTCCTCAGCCAATGCGTGTCCCATTGATGAAAACAAATGATAGTTGGAAGGGGCCAAGTCTGGTGAATACGGCGAGTGGGGTAGCAGCTCCCAGCCAAGTGTTTTGACTGAATCAGTTTTGCTTTGTGTGCAGGTGCAGTGTCGTGTAAAAAAATTACTTTGCCATTTCTTCTGGCCCATTCTGGTCTTTTTTCAATCAATGCATAGTGCAAATTGATCATTTGTTGTCTGTAGTGATTAGTATTCACAGTTTCACCGGGTTTTAGAAGCTCATGATACACCACACCTTTCTGATCCCACCAAACACAGAGCATTGTCTTCTTGCCGAATCGATCTGGTTTTGCAGTCGATGTTGATGGTTGTCCCGGATTAACCCATGATTTTTCCCGTTTAGGATTCTTAAAATAAATCCATTTTTCATCGCCAGTAACAATTCAATGCAAAATTAATTTTCTTTCATGTCTTTGAAGCAAAATTTGACAAATGGTTTTTCCGTTTTCCATCTCTTTCACTCAATTCATGTGGCACCAATTTTCCACACTTTTGGATCTTTCCCATAGCTTTCAAACGGTCAGAAACCATTTGTTGTGCAACATTTAGCATGGCTGTCATTTGCTTCTGACTCAAAGTATCATCTTCATCCAATATTGCTTGCAATTTGGCGTCTTCAAACTTTTTTGGTGGTCTTCCACGTTCTTCATTTCTTACATCAAAGTCATTATTTCTGAACCGTTGAAACCATCTTTTGCATGTTGCTTCTGATAGAGCATGATTACCATATGCCTCGACAAGCATTCGATGCGACTCTGCAGCACTTTTTTTCAAATGAAAACAAAAAATTAATGCTTTCCACAAATCATCACTTTCTGGTACAAAATTCGACATTGTTGACATGATGAAAACATATGATGATGTTTGTTCCATGACTTGATGTATACTAAATATCTTTGACAGATGTCATACCAACCAAACAAAAAAAAAATTAAGGTTCGTTCACAACAAATGTTCCCTATCGACACATTTGTATCTTAACGCTCATTTCATACCGGTACTCCTGGTAGCTGAATCTCATTTAACTAATGCTCATTACTATGCAGAACAGGATTTTTGGTTTTGTCTACTAGCACAGTAAGATCATCTACCTTCTTTTTTAAACATCTGATGTCAACATTCAAAAGTAACAGAGAATTATGACAAGATATGGAGAGGTCTGTCATGTTTGAATACAGTCCACACTTAGCTTAGAAAAGTTTTGTGATGGGGCCTTTGATCTCAACCTAACATTACTTTATGTGGACTTAGTATGTGAGGAATTGTTTATTATTACACCAAGCACTTTTCTGGTCCATTTAATTACAACACCTGGTGAGTACGAAATCCAAGACCAATGTCCTTTACATTTATACCACCAATGTTTTTCAAGTGTTTTTTTTTTCTTCTTTTTTTTTTTTTTTTTTTTTTCTTTTCAAACCGTTGGTTTGCTGGACCTATTTTGTAATAGACACAGGACCACCATGGCAGATCATAAGGATATGGAATGTTGAGTAGGAGGATGTTGATGTGTGACAGCAGAACTAAACATTTCTTCAGTTTCTGACAGGCTGTGTTTGTATCGTTTTTATAAACATCATTCAAGTTGCCGAAAAGACCAATGAAATCATTGGAAGACAGCTTACCTGTTGCTGACGATTTTGTAAATTTATTAATTTCCACAATTGACACACCAGGCTTGATAAACAGCACTACATGCACAGTAGATGTTTCAATTATATGAGGAAGAGGAGGAGGGTTAGGCTTTAATGTCCCATAAACAAATTGTCCATGAGGAGGTGCTCCAACCATGGTTGTCACCAAGGATAATTACTTTCTTTTGCTCTTACATATACTGAGGGAAAGCAAGGAGAAACACCCAGTTGCTTAGCTGTCTCCTTTTCCTGCCCTCCCCCTTGATGAAAGTGACTTGAGATTCCAACTCCCTGAAACTTGAGAGATTCTAAAACCAACGGAGTGATTAAGTAAGAAATCATCAGAACAGAAAGCTCCTCAAACTAATAAGGCAAATACAACTTGCAGAAATAGCAAGTTTAAAAAGAATCATGATTACTTATGTAAAATTAAGGGATAATGCCTACCTGGGTAGCCGAGAGTGTTAAAAGCTTCTGCTTCGAGGACATGTGGAGGTACAGCGGTCCCAGATCAAATGTGCTTCACTAATTAACAGTAGTGGTCGGTGTAGCTGCCCAGCCTGGATGTGGCTTTTAGGCAGCTTTCTAGATCCAGCTAAGTAAATACCAGACTGGTTCCCAAATCATCGCAGCTCAGATACACAATGCACAAACACTTTGATAAATGTCACATGTAATTACACTAGACACAAGCACAGAACTGGTGTATGGCTCCTCTCATGGGGGTGGGGGGTCAGCTGGCAGAAGCTCAAAAATGTCTGGGAGTGGTGATCCCATAGCAGTTACAGCCTATATTTAGGTATGGTTAGTTCTTTGTGAAATTGTGGAAGTACCTTTCCAGTCCAGGCCCAGTATTGGCTGTATAAGAGGCACCAAATAGGAAGGTGTTAAGGGATAGTAAATATTTAGTGAATACTAGGGCACAATGATACATAGGGTTTTGTGCATTCAATGCGACAGTCAGGGAAGCTAGTAGAGTAGATATTATGATTTGCGCACTGTCCCCTCTGCACAATTTCATTTTCCTGCTAAGTGGTAGATCATGTGGTAATGATGTGAACTGAACATTTTGGGGATGTCAACAATCCAATGTGGCAGATATACCCTGAGGTGACAAAAATCATGGGATAGCGATATGCACATGAACAGACAGTGGTAGTGTTGTGTACACAAGGTACAAAAGGGCAGTGCACTGGCAGAGCTATCATTTGTACTCAGGTAATTCATGTGAAAAGGTTTCCAGCATGATTATGGCCACAAGACGGGAACTAACAGACTTTGAATTCAGAATGTTAGTTGGAGCTAGATGCACAGGGCATTCCATTTTGGAACTTGTTAAGGAATTCAATATTCTCAGATCCACAGTGTCAAGAGAGTGCCAAGAATATCAAATAAAGGGCATTACCTCTCACCACGGACAACGCAGTGACTGACGGTCTTCACTTGACCGAGAGCAGCAGCGTTTGCATAGTTGTCAGTGCTAACAGACAAACAACACTGCATGGTACAACAATGTGGGAAATCTGTTGTTAATGGGCTATGGCAGCACACGACAGATGTGAGTGCCTTTGCTAACAGCACGACATCGGCTGCAGCATCTCTCCTGATTTCACGATCCTGTCTGTTGAACCCTAGATGACTGCAAAACCGTGGCCTGGTCAGATGAGGTCCACTTTCATTTGGTATGAGCTGATAGTAGGTTTCGAGTGTGGCCCAGATCCCATGAAACCTTGGACCCAAGTTGTCAGCAAGGCACAGTGCAAGCTTGTGGTGGCTGCATAACCGTGTGGGCTGTGTTTACATGGAATGGACAGGGTCCTCTGGTCCAACTGAACTGATCGTTGACTGGAAATGATTATATTTGACTACTTTGAGACCATTTGCAGCCATTCATGGACTTATTGTTCACAAACATGCCACCAGGCCACAATTGTTTAAAATTGATTTGAAGAACATTCTGGACATTTCAAGCGAATAATTCGGCCACCCACATCACCCGAGATGAATCTCATCTAACATTTGTGGGGCGTAATCAGGAAGTCAGTTCATGCACAAAATCCTGCACCAGGAACACTCTATCAGCTATGAATGGCTGCAGACGCATCATGGCTCAGTATTCCTGCAGGGCTTCCAACAACTTTTTGAGTCCATAACACATTGTGTTGCTGCACTACACTGAGCAAAATGCGGTCCGAGATGATATTAGGAGGTATTCCATGACTTTTGTCACCTCATTGTATTACCAATTAAGACCAAGATCAGGCCACTACCATCTGCCAAATGATCCTCATCTGTTGAGAAGATTCAACAGCATTCACTCATTCATGTATCCTGCCAGTAAGTTTCTACTTTGGACTTGTTTTATAACAGATGTTGAATATCACATTGAGAGAAAGCATCAGAAATAATCTGAAACCCAAAATAACGTATAATGAAGTAGTCATCAACAGGAAAATAATGTGTTGGCACCAACATGAAAAGCAGTAGACACCTAGCAGTCCTCCTCGCCTTTTGCAGTTTTTCTATGGAGTCAGCATTTTTAAATGTAGCTGAGAAAATATTAATGGCAGTGGGTGGTCAGATGCCCTTCCTGTCACCACCACTCCTGTGGGGATGGAATCTGTGTAACCCAACTGTCTGTGTCTAGGGTGAATGTCATGTTAAGTGTGAGAACATTTTCTAAATATTTGTATAGTATGCAACTGAAGCAGAATGTGGGTATCAGATTAATATCTACCTTGTTGGGCGTGGGGAAACTACCTAAAAACACATCGAGAGTGGCCAGCCGACCACCTCTCATCATTAATTCATGAAGTGGATTCAATTCAGGGCTGGCTCACCTCTCCAAATTCCAGAAATGGAACATTAATGCAGGAGGCTATCCAGGTGGGCCAGTCATCTAGCTCTTCAACTAGAAGATAACCTCTTTACAATTAAATGGCCTGGAAGGAAGAAGAAACTCAGGTAGACAGAAAATGATAATTCAAGATAGACAGAAAATGATAATTTCACCTATTAACTATGAAAGAGTGGAATGTACAATGATGCTAGCCAAAATTTAGCAGATAGAAGTAGCAAGCAGAATTAAGTTCTTTAGGCCATATTAATAGTTATCAATTGCCTATTTTCCAATTGTGCAATGAAATACCGTAAATTATCACACTAAAATTAATAGAAACAGCTGCTGGACCAGTTACACCAATAATAGTCATTTGCCTACCAATATTTACACCAGTACACTAATTATATTGGCAAAGAACAAGTTCTAATTTATACATTGTAACAACAGTCCCTTTTTACAATGAGCGTAACTACTCATTCTGTAGCTGTCATTGATTTTCAAAATTCAGGTCCAGGTAACATAATTTGTAAACAATTTTGGTAATAATACAGGTTTTTAATTTCCTGTTTGATGTGAGGAATTTTCAGTGTCTTGTCTACAGAAAACTTCACAAAGCATCTGGATACAGAAGTCCACTCTGAACCATGGACAAATAGGCAAATTCTTATTTTTGTTTTGGGCTATAGTTATGAGTCACAGTTTGTCTAAAACCAATTTTGTTATTACTCGGTACAACACTACTACAAAGTAATGAAATAGGAAGATGTATAACAATTACAAAATTGTTTAACAGACCTCTACAAGATGTGTGATGTATGCTTTGATACAATTTACTTATTGCTTGCTTTTTAATACTGCAAACAGAAATGAAAATACAAATTATTGTAACCAGTTCTTCGCACTACCCATTTCAGAGAATTATAATTCAATTATTAGGTCAATTTATTAAAATAAAAAGGTATAGACTATGTGCAACATTATTTGCCAAAGTACTAAAATGCCTTCACTATACTCTGAGTCTGTAGACGAACAGGAATGGAGAGATGCTACTGCATTTTGTACCGTACAAAAGACATTATCAGGGACTGTGTTTGGAATAAAGGAACATTGGCAGTTGTGGACTTACCTTATTCATATTTATTTTTATTTCTCAACCATCAATCATGCACATGATATGGGTTTAGTCATGTGTCCATAAGCAAAAGTAAATATATTCAGAAAACTACATATGTGACAAATTTACATAATACATAACACAATAATCAATATTAACTTGCTGACCATCACAATGACAATGCCATGTGGCAATTTATGTGTGGAACTTTTATTGTTGATTCAATTCCTTTGTAGCACATGTGTTTTTAGGAATCTTCTCGAAAGTCACTATTAGCGAAGTGTTATGAGTTTTATAACAACATTTTTACTGAGAAATTACTACGAATTACTATTATTAATACATCACAATCAACTGATCACTCTCACTCTTGACTAATCCTCACACTTGCACTTGCTACAAATAGGACTTTTTACTTATTCATTCTTCAGTCTTAAGATTTCTGCTTCTGAGTGTAAACTAGCTTCCTATTCGGCAAATAGTCCGTATTTATAACGCTATGTATCAATGGCTCTCTGTACAAGAAAACAGTAGAATATTCGCGACTTTTCTTGAAGAAATGCCAGCCAGAATAATGTATCGAGATCACTAGAATGGCCGTGACTTTTCTCGTAGGTACGTGTTAGCTATCTATTTGCCAGACAGAAATGTATACAATACAATTATGCGGACACGCGTGCTACATAGGAAAGTACAACTATTCGAAACTCGATTCAGTCGAGTCGACTGATGAAAGAAATGAACGAATAGCGTGCAGGCTGACTGGCAGGGGCGGCGCGGGTGACAATGCGGGTGGCCCTGCAAGGGGGAGGGTAGAGTGGGGGCCCCATATGTATCCACCACTGGATGTAGGCCTCAACACAAGAGGGATTATCCTGAACAAATCAGTTCAGTTGATGGGATATGTAGACAGTATAATTGTGAGGACACCAAAAGCAATGAAATAAACCTTTACAAGTCTTGTTGAGAGAGCTTCTAGAAATATGAACCAACAGATAAATGAAGTGAAAACTAAGTATATGTCTGTAACAAAGAAAGATTATCCAAATGAGCCCCCATCCATAGAAATTGGTTCATAAAAGTTTGATGTCATCCATAGTTTCACTTACATTGGACCAGAAGTAAACTGTCAGCACTTGGATCCAAAAATGAATATTGTCCACCAACGAGTGCTACCATGGCCTCAGGTAACATCTGAAATCTAAGTTACTGTTCAGGAAAACTTGAGTTATGATGTATAACATTTCAATAAGGCCGGTGCTAACATACAGTGCTGAAACATGGACAGCAACAAAATTTGATGAAAAGCACTGGTCATATTTGAAAGAAAAATTTTGAGACAAATTCTTGGGCCACTGGAAGAAAATGGTGTTTGAGGGCTGAGATTCAACTATGAATTATATGAACTGCATAATGAAACAGACATGGTCAGGACATTAAGATTGCAAGGCTGGGACAGTCAAAAATTGTACTACGAGCAAATGACAGAATGATTAAGAATATATTCAGCACAGTGCCTAAAGTAACTAGGAGAATTAGAAGACTAAAGCTAAGGTTGGAGCAAGGTTTCAGAGAGGACACATGGAAAATTGGAATTCATAATTGGAGTAGTTCTCGGCACTAAAAAGGGAAGAATGGAATAACCTTCTGCAGAAGGACAAGGCTCACATAGCTGTTGTGATGATGATGATTGCTACTTCCATGTGTACTGCCTTACAACTGTCCAAAGAGCTTTGCTTTTATTTTCTGACTTGCAAGTTAGTCTGATATTCATGGCTTTCTTTGCTGCTGGCAACACCTTCTTATATTCATTTGTCTTTTTGATGGTAATCTGGACGATTTTGATTTATTTTTAGAGAGCTAAGTTATGTTTGGGTTTGGGAGGATTTCACAATTCCCCTGGTGACCCACCTATTATATTTTGTGTTTTCAACAGAACATAACGGTTTTGTTAATTTTTTCTTAAATTTTAATTTAAACAGTGGTGAAACTTCACAGTACTTAGCCTCTACTTTTCTACAGCGTACACATCCTCCCAGGTCTGGTGATGTGTATGCTTTGCAAAACCATACATTTTTTATTTGGAAACACCCTTTTGTAAACCTTCCTCCTGTGAGATTTTTCTGTACTTCAATTAAGATTAACAACTTGGCAGAAATGGTCAGAAAGCATTAGATCTTTTACAGTTACGTTAAACTTGGTTTTATGTGTCAGTTATTAAGGGATCTAATGTCGATACCATTGTTTCAGTTTTCTTGTCGCACTATTGGCCAGTTGTGGGGTACCAAAGCTATGACAATGTTCAGGAAAGTGTCAATAACTTAACACTTCTGTGTCTACATTCATATTCTCACATAAAGTAACTATCAATTACACACCATATCCAGAGCTTGGGTTAATTTACTTAAGAAGACCAACAAAATTGCCACTAAGTGATCTATACACACGTAGTATGGTAAATTCTTTTTCTGTCCCATTCATTTCATTCCAGAGATTTAATAATGTTTATCTTCACTGTGTACTCATGAAGTCCAAACTAACATTTGGCACACTGGCTGATGGGAGCAGCTGTAAATGGGAAATGCCTTAATGATGGCTCCAATCAGCCATCAAGCCGAATGTCAGTCTGGACCACAGGAACAGAAGTCAGGTCTGAATGTAAACTGTAAATCATTTTTTCCTTAACCTCTGGAGCCTTCACCTTTTAGGGATGTTCTACAAGAGAAATATGGTCTTCCATAACAGGTTAATGCCACACTCACTATTTCTGCTTCCGTGTACCAATGCTTGGTAATGCATACTTTGAGATATATGATGAATGGGCTTCTACTTCAAATTGCTGGATTTTATTACTCACTGAATGAATATTTTGGTAGATAATTGTTAGACAGTCAACTTTTCATCACTACTTACCCTGGATTTTTCTTCTTTTCTCCAGTCAGTAAAGAATCTTTTAGGCATACAGGAAGCAATGTCTTTCTTTTCCCTACTGAGTGTTGCCTCCATTTGCAGCTGCAGCTGTAGTTTCTTCTGTAGCTTCTCATACTATTGGTTCAGTTGCTGCTGTGAATGTTGCCTTTGTTTCTGGTGTAATTATTTCCTTCTTTAAGCCTATTGCACTAACAGCCACATCTACCATTATAGGAGTAGGTCCTCTTCTGATATTACCAATGTCATTGTTTCATCTGCTGCTGCTTAGCAGTGTCCTCTTGCATTGATGGTATTATATTCCTTTCTCCTATAGATACAATTCTCTCTGCACCAGTAAATACAATTTCCGTTCCTATCATTGTGGATGCTGTCAGTACTTGTTTTGTTGCTGCTTGTCTGTGTTCTCTTCTGGCCATTTTTTACTTTGTGATCTCTCTACCCCTCCTACTGACTGCTGACACAGACTTTTCTGGAGTGAAATCCAGATCACTGGCTGGTAATAAAATTAGGGCTGAAGGTGCTTGCAGCTATATGGTTAGGGACTTTTTAACAGTATTTTCACTGATTACTTTCAGTCAGTGTTTGATTTGTAATAATAAATACATTTAGATGTCTTAAAATGCTATTTTCATAACTTTTTTTCCAGAGGTACCAGAATGGCGTACCGGCAGGTATAGTCACAAATCAAGCACTACTTTTAAGATTTCTTCAAAACACTTTTCCTTTCCTATTCCTATGTAGCCCATACTTTGTAAAATGATTCCTCATTGAAGATATAATGCAGATAACACTGCATTTAGCACGGTACTATATACTTTCTTGAACCTCCTACCAGTTGTAATTGTGTTGGTACACGACGTTTCTATTAGATATGTTTTTGAGAGATGCTTACCACAAGGAAATTCACTCATGGGCTCCCCTGTAGCATATGTTCTAGAACTCCTCCAGCATGTACACTTACATTGTGGTAATCGTCATTTGATGCTCTTACCATCATGTAGTTGCATTCTGGACTGAGTTAATTTTTACAGTCCTTCAGTATTTTGTATAATCGAGCTCATGGTTTCGTGATTCTCCTTGGTTTCAATCAGGTACCTTTATTTTGCATGTAGGCAACAAGTCCCCGTTTCCATGACTATTAGAAAATATGATTATTTCCCTTTCTTGAATTCTGTTTTTGCATTTTTTCTTATTCATTGATGTTTATAAACACTGATTTTCCCCTTCTGCCTCTTTCATGATACTTTCACCTTGCAACAGAGGCAAAAATTTGTTCAAATTTATGAGTTCATGGCATAAAGAGAAGTATAAAGTACTTCAAGTGATAAACTTTGTCTGGCCTAATAAAACTGTTATTTTTCTCTTAAGAGTTTCTCCTGCTTCCACACTGCACTGCAACACTTCTGAAATGCATTGTTCATGATTGCCATTATACATGGTAATTCAAAATTTCTGTTACAGGCTTCTTAGTGTTGTCACGGGGACACAGCAGATGAAATTTTGATAAGGAACCCATGGATGTAAAATCAGTATGAAGATGGGATCACTTTCAAATCTCACACTTCACAGTATGCACACCTGCTGAGAAGGGGGAACTGTTGTCGGTGCCTGCTGCAGTTGTGACTTCACACAACACCTTTGTCTGACTACAACAATGGCTGCGAGAAATTGCTATGCTCGAAACTAGGAGGGTTGGCTGTGGTGCTTCATGGATATGCTGCACTCTTGACTTGGAAGAGGACGTCATTCATCACACAGAATAACATAGCCCACACCCTGTTCTCCTACAGTACTCTGGTCAGAGATCATTGTCTCCGCTCTGTGTGTACCATGAATTGGGAGATTTGGAAGTGATCTGATCCTCAAATTGATTTTACAAAAGGAATCACTATTATTTATGGAGCCATTAATTAATATGTTGTGTGTACTGCAGTGGGTATCCAATAAATTTCAAGCTGGTGAATAATGTGCTTCTGAGGGGATGGGTTAAAATCAATCATTTGAACCACCTTGTAGACATAGGAGGATTATTTATGCCAATTTCTATTTTAATCTCAAGCTGTCAACTAATATAGCTCATATGCACATACACAGTGCAGTCACATTAATGTGACCACTGCATATGTTCGATGTCAACATGCAAAAACCACTCACAGATGGCAAAGTTAGTAGTGGAATGTATATAAAGTGTTGGGGAGATGTGGAAAATAGTGCAATCATTGTCATAATGCAGCTATTTATCTGACATCCAGAAGGACATGATCACTGGCTTTTGGGTCAAAGATGGAAGCTTTTCCGAACAGCTAAGTTTGTGAACTGTTTGTGTGCCACTGTGGTTGAAGTACACCATTGATGGCAAAATGGCATTATCCAAAATCTGCTGAAGAAATTGTGGTACATCATGGGCCATAGATAACAAGTGTCAATAACGGCTGTGGAGATGTATACAGGCGAGCAGACGTGCAACTATTGAGCAACTAACTGCCCAGATGAACCAAGGGGCCATCAACACTGTCTCTTCAATGACTGTTCAGTGAGCCTTGCTGTGTAAGTGCCTCTGCAGCAGGTGCCTGGTTTGTGCACTCATGCTGGTTGCAGTTCATCGGATATGGAGACTGGAATTTGCATGCCAATAGCACAATGGGGTGTCAACTGGGTGGCAACAAGTGGCCTTTTCAGACAAAATCATCAGACACATGGCCTTTGGCATGTACATCTGAAAGCAAACACAATGCAATAATCATCTGAAGGATCTGGGCCAGAGGGCAGTCCCTCGGTGATCTCTTCATTCTGGAAGGCACAATGGATCAACACAAGTATGCAGGTACCCTAGGGGACCACGTCCACACTTTCATGGAGTTTGTTTTTCCTTGGCACGATGCCATCTACCAGCAGGACAATGCAATGTGTCACACAGCTCGCAGCGTATGTGCGTGGTTCAAAGAGCACAAGGATGAGTTTACCCTACTCCCCTGGTCACTCCACTCCCCAGATTCAAACTCGAACAAGAATCTGTGGGACTACCTCGATCGGGCTGTTTGTACCATGGATTCTCAACCCAGAAGTCTAGCACAGCCGGCCATGGCACTGGAGTCAGCATGGCTTCACATCCCTGTCAGCACTTCCCATAATCTCAATGACACTCTTCCTGCACATCTCTCAGTAGTCTGTGCTGCAAAAGTTCATTAATTGATAGGTTGTCATATTAATGTGACTGGACAGTACAGTTTATTGAATTCTTTTGGGGTTTACATTACAACTATTAGCCAAAGATACAAGGAATGCGTGTATAATATCGCTTCCTTACTTGAATTAAAATATCTCAAATGATACACAATTAAAGACTTGTGCATCTGATCACTGGACATTAGTTCTTAGAACCAACCATACAATAGATGCTACAACTAACAAAATATACAGAGTGAGCACAAAGTCTTGCCTTGATTATAAAAATTTATAACATAATAACCATTTGACATAATAAGTTACATTTGATGCTGTTACATAGGTTAGTGTTACTAGTTGTTTTTTAAGACCACTTACGTTAGTAAACCTCAACGTGTGCTCCCATGGTAGCTCGGAGAATGTCAAGGCGGTATTCAATTTGCCGCCAGGTGTTTTGTAACATGTGTTCTGTCACAGTACCCACAGCAGCTGGTATCTTTGCCTTCAGTTCATCGACGTCAGCAACTGGTGTGACGAAGACTCTGTCCCTGATACAGCCCCAGAAAAAAAAAAAAGTCAAGGGGCGTAATGTCTGGAGAGCGGGATGGCCAGGGTGTTGGACTGTTCCTTCCAATCCACCGATCCAAACATTACAACCCTTGACTTTTTTTTCTGGGGCCATATCAAGGACAGAGTCTTTGTCACACCAGTTGCTGATGTCGACGGACTGAAGGCTAGGACACAAGCTGCTGTGGTTACTGTGACAGAATACATTACAAAACACCTGGCGGGAACTGGAATACCGCCTCGACATTATCCAAGCTACCAAGGGAGCACACGTTGAGGTTTACTTATGTACGTGGTCTTTAAAAAAATATAGTAACAATAACCTATGTAACAGCATCAAATGTAAATTATTATGTCAAACGGTGATTCTGTAATAAATTGTTACAATCAGGGCAAGACTTTGTGCTCATCCTGTATTTGCCAAGAACAAATATATATGTGGTAAAAGAGCAGACACAGAATACATTTAAATTTCATTTATAATTGTAACTGGTTGCAAAAATATTGATAACATTCCACTGACAAGAAAGTTGATGATCATAAAGCCATTCTGTTCAGAATTGTTAACATGTCCTCTCCCTGTAAAATATATGGTGAGGAAAGGACAAGATGGTTTAATAACGTGTGTTATGAGGAGTCTTGAAGATTAAGAGAATGTGGCATCAGTGTTATAATTGGTATAGAACTGTGGGATCAGATGTGGTAAAGATAATGTTCATAATTGAAAAGAAAAGATTGTCATGTCTTAAAAGAAACAGGATGTAAAAAAGAATGCTGCAATAATACACCTGAAAATATGAGAGTCAGGCTGAAGATTATTAATAGTGAGCATAACAGCAAAAGGGGTTCACCAATCGGATTTGGTGATCTGAATAATAAATATTTCAATATTTTCTGTACTGACAAGGTACGGCAAACAATGAAGATCGACACTCACAACACAGTATCTTACCACAAGTATTTTTGGAAAATTTGGCAAATTTAGTTAGGTGTATTCAGTTTTAGATTGACTGAAGGACAAGATATTTTTAACTTTCTTGAAAAAGATGAACTTCAGTAGTGATACTTGGGCGCCGAATACAGTAATGTTAAAACATGGATCACTTCGTCTAGGAGAACTAACACGTGTAATGAACACACATGTACTGGTACTGCAGCTCTCAATAATACTGAAGTGTGTAAAAGTTACTCCAGTTCATATGAAAGGATACCTCTCAGGTTGTGACAATTACAGGCCTGTATCAAATTAAAGCTGTAATGAATAAACAAACTGTAAACTACTTTGAAGAAAACAAGATCTTTAGTGATAGTGTGTTGCATTAAGCAACTATAAAACCAATCATCTACACCTACATCCATACTCTACAAACCATTGTCAAGTATTTTCCATTGTACCTCTTATCAGGACTTCTTCCTATTCCATTCACATATGAAGTATGGAAAGAATGAGTGTTTACATGCCTCTGTGTTCACTGTAATTAATCCAATCTTGTCCTCACAATCCTAATGGGAGCAGTATATAAGGGTTGTAATACATTCCTAGAGTCAGTCATTTAAAGCCAGTTGTTGAAACTTCATTAGTTCAATTCCTTGAGATAATATGCCTCTGTCTTCAAGTTGCTGCCCAGTTCAGTTTCTTCAACATCTGTGTAACACTCTCCCATGGAATAAACAAACCTGTTACAATTCACACTGTCCTCCTCTGTATACACACAGTATCTCCTGTTAGGCCTATACGATATAGGTTTTACATATTTCAGCAATATTCTAGGATGGGTGCACAAATGATTCATAAGCAATTCCTTTGTAGGCTGATTGCATTTCAAAGTATTCTACCAATAAACCGATGTCTGCCATGTGATGGTTTTATGTGACATCTGTACGAAGTGTAATGGCAAGGTATTCGTATGAGTTGACCACTTCAGACTCACTGATTCTTTAGTCATAGGATACTCTTTTTTTTTTTTTTTTTTTTTTTAAGTGCACAATTTTATATTTTTGAACATTTAAAATAAGCTGCTCATATTTGAACCACTTTGAAATCTTATCAAGATCTGACTGGACATTTGTGCAGCTTTTTTCAGGCATTACTTCTTTACAAATAACTGCATCATCTGTGAAAAGTTGGAGGTTACTCTGCAAGGTCAATAATATACAGCATGAATGGCAAGTGTCTTAACACAATTTCCTTGCACACACCCAATGTTATTTCTACATCTGCCAATGAGTCCTCTTTCCAAGATAACATGCTGCAGTCTCCCTACCAAGATATCTTCAAACCAGTGACCAATTTCGATTGATACCCCATAAAATCGTACTTCTGACGATAACCATAGGTGTGGTATTGAACCAAATGCTTTTTGGTAATCAAGGAGTGCTACACCTATCTGACTGCCTTGATCCATGTCTTTTAGGATATCATGTGAAAAAAGTGAAAGCTGGGTTTCACATGAGCAATGTTTTCGGGATCCACTGTTTCACAGCAGACTTGCAGATTTGTCAAAAGCTTTTAGACACTCTCTGATATTATTAAATAAACTGAAGTACTATGGCTTCACAGAAAATGCTCTTCAATTAATGAATCCTTAGGTAAGTAGTAGAATGCAGAAAGTTGTTAATGGTAAAGAATCTAAGTACTTGTGAGTGTGACATTCATACCAAGCTGGTATTGAGTTCAGTCTTATTTATTGTTTGTATGGTGAGATGAATACAGATTTTTCTGTCTCAACACCTTACTCCTTTCTGTGTCACACTGATTATTCCTCAATGACGAGTTACCCCCAAATATGATGCCAATAAAAACAGAAAACACAAGTCAACTTTTGGGCATTTTTATCACCTCGTGTTATCTACAACGTGAAAGTTGCAGAGCTTTGACGTTTAAGATGATCTATAACATTTGACTTCCAGTTCAGGTTCTTATAAATATACACAACTAAAAATTTAGAATATTCTGTTTCATTTACTGCTTTACCAAGATGCGTTTCTAATGGTGTGGTCAATTTTACCATGATGCATAATTTTCCACAGTGTGGTCAGACCTTGTGTAGCACTGAACAGCATGTATTACATTTTAAAGAATTCCATGACAGCTCATTTACAGATAACAAGTTATTTGTTTTCAAGAAAATATTCCTTACACTTTAAAGTGTTGAAGTTACACCTTAGCGTTTATTATAATACTTGTATCATCACCAAATAAAACTATTTCTGCTTCTTGGGTGAATGATGCAGAGATCATTTATATACAATGGGAAGAAGAGTGGATCAAATACCAATCCCTGTAGTGATTATTCCTAATTCTGAAGATGCTGTTTCACTGGGTACTGTAAGATCTCAAATATGTAATATGTAAGCTTCTCTATCAGAATACTTTACTGCAAATCAAGTGCTTTTGACAAGTTACGGAAAAAAAACCAGTAGGCAGTATTTTGTCATTTAACTTTTGAATATTCTGATTTTTTAACTGAAAAATAACATGTTCCATGATAAGATCCTTTTCTTCAACAAATTAAGACTAGTTAATCTTATTTTGAGAGAGGGTGTTATGGTTCTTTCAAGCATAATTATTTTTCCAGTATCTTTGAGAATGTCACCTCGGTGGTCTATCTAGTAGAGTGCTAGACTCTGGCTGTGGAGGTCCAGGATTCAACTCAGGATAGAAGCAGGGATTTTTTCCTTGTTCCAGCTCCTTGGGACAGCCCTAGGTCCATTCAGTCTGCTATAAAATAAGTACCACGGTAAAAGACAACCAGGGTGACGCGTCTACCACCCTTCCCCTGCTACT
The DNA here is from genome assembly GCF_023898315.1 of Schistocerca nitens. NCBI lineage: Eukaryota > Metazoa > Arthropoda > Insecta > Orthoptera > Acrididae > Schistocerca > Schistocerca nitens. The sequence goes on from NC_064617.1 coordinate 910,930,516, forward strand.
ACCATGGCGAAGAAAAGTTCCACTCTACCTGCACTAGGCCTAAGGCGCTTGAGCCACAGATTTCACTGCAGCTTTTACCTTCCAGGATGAGGTAAGTTGTGATACTAATCAGTTTACTTTCAAGTACATGGTAAGTTATGTGACTGATCATGTCATATTACCTTGCTAGTAAAAGGATCTGACAATATCACATTTCAGTCTTTCTGGAAATATACCTTGATGGTGGCGGGTTCCATATGAGACTAAATACACTGCATACGTGGAACAGGATATTAGAACTTTAATTGAGATAAAGTCATCTCCATGAGGATTTTTAGTTTTGAGGGAGCATGGAGTAAATGTAAATTTCCTTCTACTGCTTGACCCTTGAACTGTCCATGTCACTACTTTGAGTTACTTCAAGGAAGTGATTGTTAAATATTTGACTATCTGACTGCTATAATTTATTATTTTGTTATTTTCTTCAGTAAAAAGAATTCCCACGTTCCATGGCTGATCTGATTTTTCTTTTAACTATTAATCATATAGATTTAATTTTATGACATCAATTATTGATTTAGGACGATACACAGATATTTTCTGATTTTTTACATCACTTTCTTCAAGACAACACAATATTTCTTGTAATTTGTATTCACTCCTGCTTCTCTACTTGTCCTAATCATTTCAAATAATTTCCTTTTTATAATTCACAATTTCCTTGCAAATGATATTTTTACTGCTTTTTAATCCATGATTTTTTAAGTCTTATTAGTAACATCCTTTATGGTTTTCTTGGCAAAGCAGCTGTTAAATATTGACAGAAACCCATCTGTAAATACATTAAATTTAAATCAGTATAGACTGATACTAGGCACATAGAGGAGGTGCTAAGCGGCACATTTAAAAGTGGACGTGGACTAAGCCACTGGATAAAGGGCTTCACCAGATTTGGAAATACACACATGTTCATATATGCACAACTCTCTCGCTCTCTCTCTCTCTCTCTCTCTCTCTCTCTCTCTCTCACACACACACACACACACACACACACACACACACAGTTCAAGGCACTGAAGCTCAACTCGAGATAGCACCTATCTCAGCTGGAAGGCTGCTAGGTGCAGCATCTGGGGGAGGGCAATCTGAAGTGTGAAAGAGGAGAGAAGCAGATAAGAGGAAAGGACTATTCAGGTGCACTGGGGAAAAGAAGACGTGTGAGACTGGAGTCAGAGCAGGGAAGGGCACAGCATGGTAGGGGGAAGGCAGTAACTAGCAACAGGCTAGGGGGATTATGGGAATGAATGATATGTTGCAGGAAGAGTTCCCACCTGTGCAATTTAGAAATGCTGGTGTTAGTGGGAATAACTCAAAAGTCACAGGCTATAAAGAAGTTGTTGAAGTAGAGCGTCTTATATAGCGCAATATGTTCGGAATCTGGGTGGTTCAGCTATCTCTTTGCCACAGACTGGCAGCGGCCATTCATCCAGGCAGCGTAGGTGGTGGCCATTTATGCAAGCAGCTAAACTATTGGTGGACATACCCTCGTAGAATTCAAAACTGTCATTGTAGCTAAGCTGGTATACTGGATGGGTATTTTCACAGGTGGTCCTGCCTTTAATGGATAAGAAATGTCTGTGACAGAGCTGGAGGATGTATAGGACAGGTTCTGGAACTAGGTCTTTTACAGGGATATGAACCATTGGCAAGGTGGTGGAAGCTGAGGTGGGACATGAATTGTAAAGGATACTGTGTAGTTTGGATGTGTGCAGAATTCAACTTTGGAAGGAGTGGTGGGGTTTCTCATTTCATTGCATGACAAGAGGTAGTTGAAATTCTAGTGGAGAACGTTATTCAATTGCTCCAGTTCTGGGTGGTACTGAGTCATGAGGGAGGCACTCCTTCGCGTGGGATCACTGGGTATGTGAGGGATGATAGTGGCTGGAGAGAGAACGCACAGAAGGTCTCTTTCTGAACAAGGAGTGAACACCTTAATTAGACACTCGGCATATGTGGAAAGATAATGCTTGTCATTGCAAATGCAACAACCATGGGTGGCTGGGATGTATAGAATTGGCTTTGTAGTGTGGAATGGGTCAAGATGTAAAGGGGTGTGTTGGTGGTGGTTTGTAGGTTTGATGTGTATAGAACAATCAGGGAGGTGGAGGTGGACATAGCAAAAGGTGGCTTGTTGGGCCAAGGTCCAGGATTTTCCTCTGTCACATTAAATTCGGGACAGACATCTATCACTTTATACAGATACGGTTTCCTGTAAGGCTGTCTAGGAACTGTCTGTTGACTGCTCTTTAATTATTCTTTTTTCCATGATACCACTTCATTACACTTAAATTCATTATCAAGTATGGGTACTTGTGCATCAGGTCAGAGGGGCCACTAACTACTGCGCAACCAATTATGTCACCTTGAAAAATATTGTCTATTAGTATACTGCTTTTCTCTGTAATTCTGGTGGTAAAATGAACAGAGCACATTTCCAGGTGACACCAGCCTATTGATTCAATGGAAAAATTATCCCATATGTTGTAAAAAATGAAAGAGAAAATTTGTGGTTGCTATGCCAGGAACAGCCTAATACAAAATCCCTAAAACATAAACAAATAACAAAGATACAATAACTGTTCATGCACGTCAGAATAAAAACAGTCTAGTATCAAAAGTGTTACTAAAAGCATATGCCAAGCCTTTGACGTTGGACTACATCGTATTCCTTAATTCAACGTTCTCAGGAACCACTAAGGGTTTTATGGGTTGAAACAATTAACTATGCTACAATACATTTTGTAGAAATTCTCTTCACAGCAAAACAGTTTTCAGGAAACAGAAACTGAATACAAGAACTGTGCATTTAAAAAAAAAAAAAAAAAAATTCACACAGAGTCAACATTTTTATTCAAAATAACAAGACCACAGAAAAGACTGCGTGATAACATACACAACAGTAACTGCAAGTAAAATAAGCACCCTTCGTGGGCAAAATTTCACACCATGTTAACTATCTGTATACAATGTATTTCTGAAACTCCGATAAATGTATTTAACGTCATATAAACTACAAACCGGTTGTCACGTAACCTCTTAGTGTCTCGGTCATGCTCCTCTGTAGGTCTGCAGTATGTATCACATATTTGAATTAACATATTCAGTTACAGTGTCAAATACTAAAATAATTCTATGTCTTCTGTACGTATCGTGCTTCGTCCGCCATAAAAATCCAAATATAAATCCTTCCCTCTGGTTTTATACTTACGTAAAACGTAGCACGCAAATACTGTTTTGCTTCCCTGTTAAAGGCTATATATTGTGAAGATTTTAATGAATAAGTATTTTTTTAAAAAATACGAACGGTAAGAACATGATTGTTATTCAACAAAAAAAAAAAAAAATTATAACGGATTACCAATCATTCTTTTAGGGAATACATCACGAATGAACCTCTTTATCGTGGACACTAGACACCTAATCATACTTCACCTGTCTCAAGTTTATTTTTTTGTTTTTTGTTCGTACAGATGGAAAGACAGCTGAGAACCACATGACGAAATGTTTAGATGGCGAGCATGTATTGTCAGGCATTTTCTACAAAGCATCCCATTACTAACATTTCACAGCAAATAAGTGATTATACCCAAGACAATAAACTACATGATACTCGTATTTACTAACCGAATACTACTTTCTTAACAGGTCAGTTAACACCAGAATTACTTCAACGGTGCGTATTGAACAGATTACATGTGATATTGTGATCTGTGGTGATGGATTCGTATCATTGCCCCCTAATGCAATCGTTCCATTGTTCGCTGTATTGCGAAATAATAAGATCTCTTGTGCCATTATTAATCATACGCGTTCCTTAGCAATTCTGCTTAAAAAAATCCTATGTGATGGATACGACCTACGTCAATAAAAACTTTGCATTTTATGATAAAGGTTTCAAGGACAGCAAATGAAATATTAACAGTTATCGCATTACCCAGTATTTGGGAGTGTGAAAGTTACCATTCGTGCAGATTATCCTATAATTTCAGAGTATATTTAATATTAGATGTTCGCAATCACATTTTTTTTTTTTTTTTTAGCTTTCAGGCATCTAACTTCGGAAATGAGTAATTTAACGAAGACGCCAGACCTACCCTCACAGCCCTGCCCCCTCCCCCCAATTCTTCTTAGTCACTGATCAGTTGTAACAAACAAATATGTAATACCGTGTTTCAACTTCGCGAACAGATCAATACTGTGTCACTAGCGTTTCCCCTAAGTTCGCATGTAATAGAGGGTACCTTTTCAAATACATATTTGTATATGTGGTAAGTTTTAGTCAACTGAACATATGTGCCCACTGATCGTATTGAAAATCCCGTAACGTACACATAGCTCTCATGAACCAGTTAAAGACGTCTGAATGCCAGTGAAACTGGTACTGTGGTTTATTAGATTAGATTAGATTCAGTTTCATTCCAGAAACCTAAAAATGAGATGATTCTCAAGGGTGTGGAACATGTCAAAGAGCATAAACTAGAACATTTGAATGTAATACTCACTTCCCAGATCATTTGTCAGGAGGCTGTCAAGATATCACATTACAGTGAACTGGAACTGCTAAGATTTACAGGTTTAATACATTGTCAGAATGAAACAGTGTTATGCGCTTTAATAAATTTGTCGTACACAGAATACCTAATCTTGACAGTTGTTACCAAGTCCTGTCAAAACTGACATCCTACACACATTTCTACTTAAGAAGGTCGAACAGTCCCTGTTATGGTATTCCATATAGAATAAAAGGAGTTGCCTACCAAAATGCCTTTCAAACTCTGTTTAAACTGTGCTTCTATCTGAAACAAAGTTTATAGCTTAGTCTTGTAAATCAATAATAGAATATTACTACAAAGTTCTTTTGAAGTCTGCCAGTGTTAGAACATTCTTCCATAGCTAGCACCATAAAGACCATTGTACTTACCAAATACTATTGGATTATGTCACAAGGTCACATGGGATGTTAAACCATTTACATTCTGTAGAATACATAAATGTGATAGAATAAAAGTGTACACACCACAAATGTGATCATATAAATTTCTTCAAGAGTGGTCTCATGTATATGTTTATGCAGAGACCTATCTTCGTGAAATACTGGATAAATATGTTACCATTGTGTTACCAATTCTATGTCATTCGCCAGCCATGGCTGGACAAACTGCGTAAAAATTATGATAATCCTACACAATTAAATGAATATAATATTGTAACTGAGACTATGACATGAAAATGGATTTTATAAGAATTAGATTACAATATACTTGAAAATAATAACAAATATAAAATAAAAAAATAGTGTAATTAAGTAGTGGAGTCCCTGTTGTTGTTGTTGTGACACTGAATTGCAGCTCAGGTAGACACTCTTCTATTACCTGAGAAGAATTCTTCAGTACTGTACAAAAGGTTGCTCTCTTAATTTATATAAAATTTTAATTGTAAATTGCTCCACTGGTGATGACTGAAAATCTTTAGGTAGTGCATTAAATAGTTTTAGGGCCACCATTGGGAAACTGTTTTGTGTCTTTGTTAATCAACATCTTGGGCTTTCTGATTTATCTTTGTGTGAAGGGGGCAGCTGAATCTATATTGGCTAAAACAGCTAGAACTCCTAATCTGTAAAGAACTGATTTACAATACATAATTTTATGGTTGAGATAATGATATTCATTGCTTTCTTTTGCAACAAAAGCACAGTCTTGCAGCCTGCACAGCTTGCAGCAGCAGCCTATAGCTGATGTGACTGTGGAGCATTGATTAGTAGACTTTTAGTTGGTACTGTTCTGATATTGTACTTTTTAGTTTCCACAAGAGATGCAGGATACATGAAATTTGAAATCTATGTATTTAGTGGTCTCTTGCCAGGTTAACTTATTATTAACAAAAAAAAAAAAAACAGACATTTAACAGTGCTCCAGTATCACTGAGGTTGCACGTCTCAGCATTAGGTTCTTGCCTTGCTAATTGGGACTTCTGCTTGTTGAACAACACTTTCTCCTTTTGAGAACAAGGTTGTATTGTCCATGAACAACAAGGTATGCTAATCGAAGCTTATGTCATTAACGAAAAAGCTGGAACAACATAGGCCCTATTAGGGATCCCTGTCACACACCTTGTTGTAACTTCTTTTCATCTGATTATGCAAGGATCACACTCCTTGCACTGATGCAGTCTGTCATCTGTTATTCAGGTAGGACTGGAGAGTTTGTAGAACAGTTCCTCCAATAACATATGAGTTTAGCCTTCTGAACAGGGCCTTTACATGGCATACAATTGAATGCTTTACCAAGATTACATAGTGTCAATGCTTTAGACTCTTTGTCTTCAAAACCCTGACTTATATTTGTAACTAAGTCAAGTACTGCTGTTATTGTTGACATGCCCTTCCGAAAGCCATGTTTTGAATCATAAAAGAGGTGACGGTTGATATACTTTCCGGGATGTGAGGTCGTGGTCCAAGAACTTTTCTGCTCATTACTGAGCAGAAAAGTTCTTGGACCACGACCTCACATCCCGGAAAGTATATCAACCGTCATGTCAACCGGTCGTGAAAGCCTTCATTCTACAATCATAAAAGAGGTGATTTCCATCTAAATAATGCAAAAGAGCTGGTCTTTCATTATAGACTCCATCACTTTAGCTGGTGCTGGTAGTACAGTTATGAGGCAGTAGCTTCACATTTTATTTTGCAAACTGGTACCATGACTGCTTTTATGAAGTCTGGAAATTCCCCAGCATAGTTGCATTTATTTTTTACTTTTGTCAGTGGTTGAACAGTTCCTCAGATTTCAGACATGCCCTGAGAGTCTTTTTACAACTTTTACTAGATCTTTTGGATAAACATTCTTCCATATGACCATGCCACATTTATTTCAAAATTTCACAGCAGCTGCAGAATCTCTTCTAATGTCAGATGTTTCACCTACCCTGCAGTCCAATTTCTTTATAAAATGTTCATTAAATTCATCTGAACTGCAAAGAATTAAAGCACAATGTGGGCTTTAGCTTGCATTCCTAACAAGATCCCACACTGATTTGTGAGAATCACGAGCTGCTTCAATAAGTATAGCATTGCTTTCCTCCTTTGGTTTTTGTACTTCTCTTTATGTAGGTCCTTTTGACCTAATCCCAGTCTCTTTAGCAGCTTTGTCCTTATCATTTAGTATTTGGGCAAAGCATTTTATTTCAGTTAGTCCGAGGGAACACTACCTTTTCACTTTGACAGTTTTCTATAGGCATTTTGATTCATTTTGATTTAGTATTTCGATATCTCTTTGGTTTCAGTGAAAACTTTTCATCACGTTTGATATAAATGGTCTGAAACATGCAGCTGAATGCAAATTTGGTGCCAGTCCTTGATATATTCGGTGCCAATCTACGGAAGACACTAGTTTTAAAAGCATCTAAACTTTTCTTTGTAGGAACCCTGTTTATGAATGCATGATTTGAATGCCTGTTGAAACTTTCTCGAGTACTCACTGACTTTGTCCATAGCTTCATGATTACTACACTGTGGCCACAACTATTTAGTTTTGTGACACCTGACTCAAGATAAACTTCACTTCTTGTTCGTAGATAATTTGCCACTAATAGTCCATATACTGACAACTAGTACAATAACTATTATGTTCTACTTGTATATCAAATGACAAATGTAAGAAATAGAAGCTCTGCAGCAAATAATGCTTCAGAATACAACCAGATACCAAGTAGCAGCATGTGTGGGCACAATAAGGAAATAACTAAATTGTGTTCCTACATATATTTATTCATAATAAGATCATTGCAGATCCTAAGCAATCATAGTTTCTAAAAATCACTTTTGGAAAATGCAAAGATTTATTCTATAAAGGCATTCCGTACATTTCCTGCATCATTGCGGACTTTAAGAAACTGCTTCATCTCAGATGACCTCTGCTTGGAGCATTTTATATCTTAGAAGAAAAGCAAAATCAAGACAGGAACACATTATTTCTGTTAGGCGTGCAAATGCCAAGGTCTCATTTTTTCCTCTCTTATGGCATACCTTCTACAACTACATTTACACCTATTTTGTACTCTCCAAACCATTGTGAAGTGCATAGAGGACATGTCCCACTGTGCCAGTTATTAGGGTTTCTCCTCGATCCATTCACATAGGGAGTGCAAGAAGAATGATTGTTTGAATGCCTCTACTGTAATTATTCTAATCTTGTCATCATGATCTCTATGTGAGCAATACATTGGGGAGTTGTAGTATATTACAAGAGTCATTATTTAAAGCCAGTTCTTGAAACAGTAGACTTTCTCAGGATAGTTTACATCTATCTTCAAGGGCCTGCCAATTCAATTTCTTCAGTATCGTTGTAAAACTCTCCCATGGGTCAAATAAACCTGTAACCATTCATGTTGTCCTTCTCTGTATACATTAAGTATCTCCTGCTAGTCATATATGGTATGTGCCCCATACACTTGAGCAGTATTCTAGAATGGGTTGCATGAGTGATTTGTAAACAATTTCCTTTGTAGACTGATTGCATTTTCCCAGTATTCTATCAACAAAATAAAAGTCTACTATCTGTTTTACCCGTGACTGAGAATATCTGATCATGCCATTTCATACCCCTAAAAAGTGTTACGCCCAGGTATTTGCACGAGGTGGTCAATTCCTTTTGTGACTCACTTATATTATAGTAATAGGATACTACTTTTTTTCATTTTGTGAAGTGCACAATTTTACATTTCTGAACATTTAAAGCAAGTTTCTAATCTTTATGCCTCTTTGAAATCATATCACTATCTGATTGAATATTTATGCAGCTTCTTTGAGACAGTACTTCATTATAGATAACTTCAACATCTGCAAAAAATCTGAGATTGCTATTGATATTGTCCACAAGGTCATTAATATACAACATGGACAGCAGGGGTCCCAACACACTTCCCTCGGGCACACCAAAGTTACTTCTGCATCTGTCGATGATTCTCCATCCAAGATAACATGGTGCATCCTCCCTACCAAAAAGTCCTCAATCCGGTCACAAATTTCACTTGATACCCCATATGATCAGGCTTTTGACAAGAAGTGTAGGTGTTTTAGTGAGTCAAATGCTTTTCAGAAACTGAGAAATAATATGTCTATCTGACTGCCTTGATCCAAAGATTCCAGTACGTCATGTGAAAAGAGTTGGGTTTCACATGATCGATGTTTTTGGAATTGATGCTGGTTGGCATGGAAGAGGTCATTCTGTTCAAGATACCTCATTGTGTTTGAGCTCAGAGTACAGTATAAGAGTCTACAACAAACTGACGTCAAGTAGCTTTGGGCTAAGAAGAACCCTTCTTTTATAATGTAAACAGGTTGTATTAACCCTAATACAAGCTTTGTTTCACGTGCTTGTTTTTTTCAGACAGATGAATTGGTTTCTGTAACAAGAGTACCAGATGGATTCCGCTAAAAAAGAGAGCAACAGTGTTAAAAGAATATGGTTTCTTGTACCCGTTGCTGTTTTAGCAACAGGCTGGCTGTATTTCTTGACAACTATTGCCCCAAAACTCAATAATGGAAACAAGGTAAGCTGATCAGAACTATAACCTGTTTGAGAAGGAATGTCATTTGGCTGCATTTCTTGATTGATGATGCCCCAAAACTTGAAAATGAAAACAAGGTAATCTAATCAGAACTGCAGCCTGTGATAGAAGAAACAACTTGTATGATTGATTTTTTTAGTTATCTGTGACTTTTAAAATTTCATAAATATTTCTTTGGGACTCAGTGGTAAAGTGTCAGACTAAAGTTCCAAAGGTCCTGGGTTTGAGCCCCAGTCTGCCCCAAGATTTTTATCTGTCACTTATCACTTCTTTCACCCCTGACTATTTTTGTTAATCAAAAAAATATGGAACTGCGCTGTGGTTCAGAGTCCATGTTAAACTGTAATACCACCTATAACTGGTTGGGAAAGTCAGTCCAAGGCATACCATCTCCAACAGGACCATGCCTAGTAAAGCACTGTGGTGTTCTGATGAGTTGATGATGGCTTTTCCTTTATGTAGATATTCCATTCTGAATTGCTTCTTATTTGCTACTACTAATCTAGATCAAGTTTATTATATATTTTCTATTTTTATGTATTGTATCATTCTCTTCTTTCAGGATGAGACTCTGCTTGTATTATGTTTTGGCACATCATACAATTGTGTATGAAGCCTTATAAAGTGTTCATTCTTGCATCATCCTTTAATAATTATTAGGTGCCAATATTTGTCAACCAAGTTTATTTTTCCTATGTGAGCTCTTTTAAACTTCAGTTGATACTTTCTCACATCTAAATTCGATTGCTGTCAGTTTTTTTTCCTTCATGTTGCATTTCAAATAATATCTGATACATTTTAGCACATAGCTTGACACACATTGTTATTTTATTACTTTCCTTTAACACATGGTATCAATTCTGTTTCTATAGAGAAGGTCCCCGTGACAGCAGTCAGACTGTTAAATATACCATATTGAGCTTCTGTAGGCAACTCCCTTCAAACCCTGCTGATGTTGCTTATTATTGCTGATTTCTGTGACAAACTATTTGAAAAATAAGTCCTTCGTGTTTTTTATGTCTAGATAAGTGATGTAGAAACATATGCTTACAATTTGCACTCTGTTAAATTTCTGAGATCTGGAGAATGTGTGTTAAACTGTAGTCTAGTTGTAGATTGTGACTGACATTGCTGTAGTTCTAGTGTTAAGCTTTGATGGTTTAAATGTTTCCCATCCAACTGCTATGTTAGTTTTTCATCTGATCTTCAATAATCTGTAGGATAGTTCAGATGTATTTGATAAAGTAAGCAATCATTATCACCCAGCCACACTTCAAGCACTTTGACTTCAAAAGTTACACCAAAATTATTGGTTGTGATAACTGAAGCTGCCATGTCATCATAGAGTACTTTCAAGATTGATATATATTTAATTGGGTACTCATGGAATATAAGAATTCTCTGTAGAGTACTATGATCAGCAGTATCAGATGCCTTCACTAGATCTATAAAGAACTGTTGAGGTGTGTGTTCTGTTTCTAACACTTCTTTTATAGTTGTTGCCCTGTAAATGCCATACCAATTTAGGTGAGTATGTTTAAGATGCTGGATTTGCATTTGGAAGAATGTTCCTTCATTTTCCTGCCCAGGCATATAGATTTAGGTTTTCCATGGTTTCCCTGAAGTCATTCTTTTGAAAAGGATATGGCCAATTTCCTATCCCTTTCTCCCCTGATTCTGATCTTGTGCTCCATATCCAGTCAGCTCATCATTGACAGGACATTAATGCTTAGTTGTCCTGCCTGCCTCCTTTATGTCATATCTGTCATAACTTTGTTTGTCTGAGAACTTTATTTTGGTCAGAATCTTTTCTGAAAATATTGAGATAAGTTTGCATTGCATCTGAGCCATGATCTTCCAAGTATTCAACACAAATGAGTTTCCCTGCTGGTATGCTGTCTGGACTTGCTGGTCTGTGTGCCGTAGTATGAGTTATGGCTTTCTAGACTTAAGTTAATGTTGGAGGTATACAAAGTTCTTCCTTTACTGGTGACTGGTCTAAAGTCATTTTCAAGGGAGCTAGATGCCCTAGATGGTACTGATATGAAATGTGTTATCTAACTATAAATTGGAAACTAATTGTGCTAATGCAACAAAAATTGACATACTGGTAAACATTCACAACGTACATTACCACACAATAGTACAGTATCATGGAGGCTGAACTCCTTCATGCATTAAACTGTGATGCCCATCTTAAAATTATTTAACGCTTTGTAACCATGGATATGAAGCAAGTTTACACTACATATTAGAAAAAAAGCATACACTAATGAATTCAATGTTTGTTTATGTGGAAAGTGCAAAGTTTCCCTGTGGTTCCATGTTAAACAGTAGTTGCCCAAGAGGCTGGGTAAATCAGTTCACAGGTCTGAGGAAGGCAAGCAAGGGGACCATGACTACTAAAGCACAGTGATGTTCAAAACTATCTTCAGATTGATGAGTGCTGTATAAAAAAGGGTCGCCTTTGTTGTGCAGTAAGTGGAAATCCTCACCATTAATGCAAAGTTGTATTTTCAAGTAAAAAGCTAATTGATGGATTGCCTAGAAGTTAGGCAAACCGCACTATTGTCATGCATGTCACCTCAACTAATATCCTGGAATTCTGTATCTCTCAATGTGTTGATTCTATATTCAGTCAACCATCTGGTTCACGTTTTGATCCAAATGCAGATAATTTCCAATTTATTATTGAATGACACTTTTCAAGTCAGCACTGAGTTCCCTGAAAAATGACTTTAGGATCTACTATAGAATGCAGGCTTTCACAACTGCTGTTTGCATAATTGCTGATATTTGTTTTATGGGCATAAAGTCATGGTCCAAGGCATAATTTGCTGCCTATGTTTCATCTTCCAATGCTGGAGACATCATTAGAGACTGTAACAAACTCAAAAAGCAGTTACAAACTCAAAAAATTCCTAGCAAGACAAAATTTTTACATGTATCCATGCAACGATTGGTTTTTGATGTCATCAGATCACTGCTTAAGATCATGGAATCATGCCAATATATGCTACGGAACTTGTAGTGAGGTACAATTGGTGCTGTTTGTTTTATTTAGAACTGAGGCTGCCAACTTGTCTAATTTCAATGCTTCTTCTTCTCTGTTGAAGCTGTTTTTGTGATTTTGAATTTAAATGCCCTCTCAGGACAACCTAATTTAGTAGTTAGTAGATCTTGGTAAAACCATAGTGTCAGAGAAACAAATGTGGTAGTTTCTTGGTCATAGTGCATGACCTGCTCCAGCTGATTCATCCATCTCGCCCAGGCAACAACTGCTCTTATTTTATTTTTTCCAATTTCTGTCGGAGTTGTACTCACAAATCTTTATGTGTGGTGACTAATTTCAGACTACATTGTCCATTCACAAACCATAAATGAATGCTAATCACCACAAATAAAAATTTTTGAATGCAGCTGTGCTGAAATGTGGAAAAAGTAAAATTTAGTTATCCATGTTGTATCCTTGTTCCTACATTGTATTGGAACATCATAATTTGCTCTTGTGTTCCTTGAGGCAGATGTTAATGTTTATTTTTGTAGTTCCTATGTACACTTGGCCACAAGTGCAGGGGATCCGACATATTCCTGCTGCAGCAAGCAGGGCTTGTAGGTCTTTTGTAGTCTTCAAATATTCACACAATATTTCTTGTTGGCTGAAGCATTGTGTCAATACCATGTTTTCTGAGTACTTTTCTGATATGAGTTTTCTTTCATTAGAAGCTCTAGGCCTTTTAGGATGTAGTGCTCTGTTTATATCTTCGTCATTTCTTCAGGAGGGAGTTTTTAAATGATTGAACTTGTCCTCCAAACACTGTGGTTCACAGAGTCTTTTAATTCTGCATGGGGTAGGGACTGAAATTTCTGTGCAGGTGTCTACCCATATTAGTGGGCCTTCTGTAGACTGTGCTCCATAGTTCCAGCATGTTTTCTAAGTACCTGAACAATGGAATTTGACCTTTCTCTTTTTCCATAGTGATCGTTATATTAGAATTAATATTATTCAGAAAATTTAGAAATTCAGAGGGTTCTTTTTCTTCATAAGGCCATATAACGAAAGTATTATCCACATACTGAAACCAACAGGAGAGTTTCTTCTTCACCATCTAAAGGGTTGCTTCTTCAAACTTTTCCATACGAAAGTATGCTACAACTTCACTGAGTGTATTACCCAAAGCCACAACATCAGTTTGCTCATATAATTTATTGTCTCACTGAAAGTAAGTAGATGTGAGACAATATTTAAAGAGATCTACCATATCCTTTGTAAAAGTACTTTCCAAGTGTATAATAATAATGGCGTGTGACGAGGGCCTCCCATCGGGTAGACCGCTCGCCTGGTACAAGTCTTTCGATTTGACGCCACTGCGGTGACTTGCGCGTCGATGGGGATGAAATGATGATGATTAGGACAACACAACACCCAGTCCCTGAGCGGAGAAAATCTCCAACCCAGCCAGGAATCGAACCGGGCCCTTGGGATTGACAGTACGTCACGCTGACCACTCAGCCGCCGGGGGCGGACACTTTCCAACTGTGATATCACCTCTTTAATAGAGTGAATAAGTGCTTGGCAGTCTCATAGGTTGGACAATCAATGGCACTAACAGTTGGTCTCAGTGGAAAGCCCTGTTTGTGAATTTTTGGTAAACTATGCAATTTTGGTGGATTGCTTCTGATTTGACAAGACCCTTCTTGTCAGCAGGAGAAATTGAAGAGAACTTCATTAGTTAGCATTTCCATTATCCTGAGAACATAAGTTTTGGGATCTCCCATAAGTTCTCTCTATCTTCTTGGATCTAACAAGTCCCTAATTTTACTGTAGTATACTTCTTTCTTCATTGCCACTGTAGCAATGCCTTTGTCTGCTGGAAGAATTTGATTGTCTTTATCAGAATTTAAATCTTAGAGACACTTCATCTCACCTTTCGTTAAGTTATTGCTAGGTCATTTGCTCTTAAGCAGGATCCTGGCTGGGATTATACATATTTATTCTGCAGCTGGTTTAGGTAAAACATGGATTTCAGCTTCAATATTAGCAAGTGCTAGATGATGCAACCACATCATTTTCTCCCTTGGCAGGCATCTCTGTTTCATTCTTAGACAGAAGTGTGTCAGACTTATTAATAACAGCATGACTCATATCTGAAGGTAGGAAAGTTACTCTCTTCTTTTCCAATCTGTCGAATTTCTCCTTCCATATATTAACTGATATTGCAAAATCTGCTTCCATGGCTTGGTACATTAAACTATCAGTCTTGTCCCAATAGTAATAGACGGCAAATCATCGAGTAAAACTGAAGTGATATCAGGTGTTCCCCAGGGAAGCGTCCTGGGACCTCTGGACCTCTGCTGTTCCTGATCTATATAAATGACCTGGGTGACAATCTGAGCAGTTCTCTTAGATTGTTCGCAGATGATGCTGTAATTTACTGTCTAGTAAGGTCAGCCAAAGACCAGTATCAGTTGCAAAGCGATTTAGAAAAGATTGCTGTATGGTGTGGCAGGTGGCAGTTGACGCTAAATAATGAAAAGTGTGAGGTGATCCACATGAGTTCCAAAAGAAATCCGTTGGAATTCTATTACTCGATAAATAGTACAATTCTCAAGGCTGTCAATTCAACTAAGTACCTGGGTGTTAAAATTACGAACAACTTCAGTTGGAAAGACCACATAGATAATATTGTGGGGAAGGCGAGCCAAAGGTTGCGTTTCATTGGCAGGACACTTAGAAGATGCAACAAGTCCACTAAAGAAACAGCTTACACTACACTCGTTCATCCTCTGTTAGAATATTGCTGTGCGGTGTGGGATCCTTACCAGGTGGGATTGACGGAGGACATTGAAAGGGTGCAAAAAAGGGAAGCTCGTTTTGTATTATCACGTAATAGGGGAGAGAGTGTGGCAGATATGATACGCGAGTTGGGATGGAAGTCATTAAAGCAAAGACGTTTTTCGTCGCGGCGAGATCTATTTACGAAATTTTAGTCTCCAACTTTCTCTTCTGAATGTGAAAATATTTTGTTGAGCCCAACCTACATAGGTAGGAATGATCATCAAAATAAAATAAGAGAAAGCAGAGCTCGAACAGAAAGGTTTAGGTGTTCGTTTTTCCCGCGCGCTGTTCGGGAGTGGAATGGTAGAAGAGATAGTATGATTGTGGTTCAATGAACCCTCTGCCAAGCACTTAAATGTGAATTGCAGAGTAGTCATGTAGATGTAGATGTAGAATATCATGACACAGCTTTAACAATAAAGAATAAGCATTAAAATTAGACAAGTTGTGGGCCTTAGTGCTAAATAAAACAAACAGTGTCACTTATTCGCACTACAGTTTCTATAGCATACATCAGTGCATCTCTGCAATCTTAGACTGTGGTCTGATGATGTCACGGACCAAACGTTGCATGGATACACATTAAACTGTTTGGCTTGCTGAGATTGTTCAAGCTTGTACCTGCTCTCTAAGTTTGTTAAAGCCCTTGATGATGTCTCCAGCATTGGAACATTAAACATTAGACACAGAATTATGCTTTGGACCACAGTCCTATGTCCATAAAATAAATATCAGCAATTTAGTATCTGTGTCATATATTTGTTTGTGTATTTATTTGTTTTTAGAAAACTGCTCGTGGTGGGTCAGCATATAATAATGAAACACTGTGTATGTATTATTTGTAGCCTTGATGAGAGTGTAAGCATTTTCATAGCTTTGGATTTCCATTGGTCATTTTTGAGTGTTTTTCTTTTCCTTTGCACACCTGCTTTGGGTTCCTAGGAGGCTTTCATCTTGTGTAATGAGCTTTCATCTTCTTATCTATAAGGTGCTGAAAGTTTTTGTTATTCTTGTTGAACATTATTTTCTTTTTTCTGTCAGTAGTGGAATGAATTGCATTTCAAGTTTACTTGTTTTCTAGGGGATTCTGAGGTTATTCACAAGGGAGATTTGTCCTTAAATTTTTATGTAACATTAGTTTAATCTCAGGGTTCCTTATCTTTTCAACAACAGATTTTTTTAAAAAATTAAAGCCCTATTTGCCTTCTCTTAACTTTTAGTTCTATACTAATTAGTTAAGTCAGCAGCCTGTCCAGCAGTCATTGGCACTAGTCATTGCCTCATTTGTAAAAACACCATTCTGGTCTCTTTTTCTGACAGCGATATAGTGTGTTAGATACTAATGCTTGGGTTATGGATCTTGCTGTGATGTTTTATAGCGATATTTCTAATGGATTATTATAGTGTTCTCCACAATTAGGCAAGAGAAATTTTATGTTAGAATTTGGTGAATCAATTTAATTTCTCCGAAATATGTCCTCCTCAGAATTGAGTCATGCCCACTCTTTTGTTAAAATCTCTTAGGAAAATTAGTTTGTCAACTGTTTTCTGTATGTGAGAGAATGAGGTCATGGTCTACATACAATTTTTCTTTGGTGTTATCTTCTGCCTTTGAAGTAGGAGCATAAGCACTGATAATTAAGGCATGTTGACTTTCATTGAACTTCTCTTTTAGTATCATGAGCTGTCAATTCATGCACCAAAGAGTTTCAGGAAGACAGTTGAGTGGATCATCCCCAATGGTGATGATACACCATGGAAATGAGTTTCATCTGCAGGCTTTCAGAATAATGTAAGTCCCTCACCTAATTCTGTGAACAATTCTTCATATGAGAAGTGATTTGCAGAGAGTACAGCTATGTCGATATAGTGCTGTTTAAGCTGTTGATTGATTGACTGATGCTGTGGGCTGTCATTTATGGAGTTGCTCATTAGAAGCTTTACAATCCAGTCTGCAATATAAAAAGAGACTGGCTGTTTGATCTGCTAATGTCTGTCTGGGACATGTAGCTAAAGCTACTGGTGGAATGGCCCTTATCTGCAAACAGTCTTTTTAATTGAAAATTAGTTTAGCTATAATTCTGAAGAAGATATGTACACCCTCCCCCCCCCTTTCCCACTTTCAACATTTTGTCAAAAATTACTAATGAATGAGGAAAAATATGAACTGCAGTGGCTTTGGCATTTAAATTATGTATATTCAGCAGGTCTTCTCACTAAGTCTGTTTATTACTACTGATTTACTGCTTCCAGTTCCAGGAAATAAGACTGATGATACTGGTTCTTTCACATTTACTTCACGAAGAGAAGAAAATAACCTTGTATTTTCTTCTTACATAATATGAGACCATCTTTTATTTTTTCAGGGCAGTATCAAACTGCAGTTTCCAAGCAGCCTGCAACAAATGAAAGATTTAGCACATTTGCTGGAGCAATATCGAGAACATCATTTACTCTATGTAATAATCCTCTTTAGCAGTGCATATCTCTACAAGCAAGCATTCAGCATACCAGGTTCAGCTCTTTTGGTGAGTGCTTACAGTGAACAAATTTAAAGTATTATTGTTTTTTGAATTAATGCTTTTATATATAGACTTTTTTTAGATAATTTGTCATTTCTGTTTATATTTAGAAGTACTGACAGCTGGAAGCTTCTTCACATGTTTCTTTGAAAACTTAAATTGTGTAACTTGTGTTTTATAGCACACTATAATTTTACAAAAAGAACTAAAACTTTTTTTTAAAGTGTGTGACTTGTTAGTTCAGTCAACTGAGTGTCACATTGTTAATGCAAAAGTGTTATGTTCTGTAGCTGACTAATCCTAGAATTTTTTTTAGCACATATACTCCAACTGCCACATGAACCATGGACCTTCCCGCAGTGTGATGCCTTTTGTGCTTCAGTCATACAGATATTCATACTGGATGTGAAACAACATTGGAGATATTCAGTAGTTGCAGGGTTAACAGTCTGGCTAATTTTACCTGAGAACATTTTTCGGCAGGACCTTGCTATTTTGTTATTGCAAACAACTGAAAGCAGAGGGAAGCTACAGCATTATATTTCCTGAGGATATGTCACTCTACTATATGGCTTAATAATGACTGCAATGTATTGGATAAAATATTCCATAAGTAAAAATACTGCTCCCATTCAGATATCTGGATAGAGACTACCCAGGAGGATTTCATCATCAGGACAAACAAAACAGGTGTTCTACAGGTTGGAGTGTGGAATTTTGATCCCTTAATCAGATAGGTAGGTTGTTGTTGTGGTATTCAGTCCTGAGACTGGTTTGATGCAGCTCTCCATGCTACTCTATCCTGTGCAAGCTTCTTCATCTCCCAGTACCTACTGCAACCTACATCCTTCTGAATCTGCTTAGTGTATTCATCTCTTGGTCTCCCTCTACGATTTTTACCCTCCACGGTGCCCTCCAATGCAATAGGTAGGTTAGAAAAATTAAAAAGAGAATGGATAAATTGATGTTCAGTGTAGTGGGAATTAGTGGAGTGCAGTGGTGGGAATTATAGGACATCTTGTCAGGTGAGTAAAGGGTGAACAACACAAAATCAAGTAGCAGAAATTCAAGAGTAGATCTAATAGTGAATAAGAAAAAAGTAATGTGAGTAAGCCACAATGAACAACATAGTGAACACATTGTCCTAGACAAAACAGATACAAGTCCAACACCCGCCACAGCAGTACACGTTTATATGCCTACTAGCTCTGCAGGTGAAGAAGAGATTGAAAGAAATCATTCAAATAGTTAAAGGAAAAAACTTTTTTTGTGATGGGAGACTGGAATTTGATTGTATGAAAAAGGAGTAAAGGAAAATTATAGACAACATGGACTAGGGGAAAGGGATTAAAAGAGAGGCCTTCTGGTAGAATTTCGAGCAGAACGCAGTTTAATCATTCCTAAAACATGGTTCAAGAATCATGTAAGAAAGCTGTGTAAATGGAAAAGACTAAGAGATTCTGGAAGGTTTCAGATATGTTTCTTCCTTCTTTCCTTTCCGTTGCCCTTTATCGAACCAATGCCATCAGGACTGGTACAATATGTCTCCAATTTCATGGAGACCAACCGTACCTATATATAGGCTATTATTATATTGAGGTCACCACTCCCAAGGTATTTTAAAGCTACTGCCAGCTCCTCCAGAGGGGACTCTGTGTAACCTTTGTTACTATGTCTAGTGTAGTTGCATGATCAAATGTGACATTGGGTTTCAAAGTGTTTGCACATTATGTATCTGTGATGGGATGTGTGAACCAGTCCAGTATTTACTTAGCTGGACGTGAACACTGTTCTGAAAACCACCTCTAGGCTGGTCACCACACCCTCCAATAAGTACCCTGAAAGTGTCTCTGCAACACACTTTGTTATGTGGATGAATTTTGAGATAGATGATATAATTGTAAGACAAAAATTTTGAAACCAGATTTTAAATTGCAAAACATTTCCAGAGGCAGAGGTGGACTCTGGCCAGAATTTATTGGTTATGAAATACATATTAAAATGAAAGAAATTGTAGATGGGTAAGAAATTAAGGATATGGGGCTTGATAAATTGAAGGAATCAGACATTGTTCAAAGTTTCAAAGGAAGCACTAGGCAACAATTGACTGAAACAGGGGAAAGGAACATAGATTTTTCCTAATACTGTCAGAGATGGCAAACTACATTGAAGAGCAGTTGAATAGAATGACAAGAGTCTTGAAAATATAATATGAACATCATCAAAAGCAAAACGAGGGTAATGGAATGTAGAATTAAATCAGGCAGTGCTGAGGAAATTTGATTAAGAAATAAGTCACTAAAAGTTGTGTATGAGTTTTGTTATTTGGGCAGCAAAAGAAGTGACAATGGCAGAAGTAGATGGGATATAAAATGCAGACTGGGAATAGCAAAAAAGTATTGATGAAAAAGAGAAAATTGTTAACGTCAAGTATAAATTCAGATGTTAGTCATTAAAGATGAAAGTTCTGACCAGTCTTGATAGGCATTGAGGAAAAATCAGATTTTGCTTGCTAAAGGATCCATCAATGGAGCGATATAGTGAAATAGTGGAAAATAGTTCAAATGAATTGAACAGTGACTTTAAATAGCCTGTCCCAAATAAAATTGCATTGATTTATTGCTGCACAACCCATCTGGTAAAACAAAATAATAATAATTTGTGGTAGAAAGAGCAAGAATCACCAAGCATGAATTAATCCAAGGTCTTCAGTAACACTTGAAAGCCAAAGTTATTTATTCTTGCATGGTTGATTACTCCCTAATGTTCACTGGCAGTTTTTTGTTATAGGTAGGCATTTATCTGTCCCTTTTTTTTATTTGAATTGCCCCATGCAGAATTTATTTTCTTTGCATTTAAGCCATTTCTCTCATTACTACTTACAGAATGTGTTAGCTGGAGCTCTGTTTGGAAGTCTTGTGGCCTTTCCATTGTGTTGTGTTCTCACAGCATTAGGAGCATCATGTTGCTATCTCATGTCCCGATACTTTCTTGGTGACTTGCTGATGCTTTACTGGAAGGACCAAGTACAGAGATTGCAGGAAAAGGTAAGATGATGCAGTTTATAGCTGATCAAAGTGGACAGAAAAATATTTAAACTTTACTCTACACTTGCAAACTGTGTAACATGCTTATGTGTTGCAATAAAACTTTCGTAAATTTCACACATCAGTTTTCATTGCATCCACATTGTTTTGGAAGCCTTAAATTCTCCTCCCATCATCTGCCAGAAGATAAGAATAGTGTGTATGCTTTCCAAAGTGTTACGGGAATTGATGTGACAAGAAATCAGAGAAAAATTTTAGTATATTGAAACATTGTGAAACCTTCATTTGCATATCCTTATATATCCTACACTACTTAGTTAATATTAGTGCTGTTTATGTGATATTAATTGAATTAATCTGGTTTATTTGGTTTTTGCTTGAAATGTCACAAATGTTGCTGTTATGTTCTTTGTCAAAGCCTGGTTTTATGCAGCCCTCAACACTGGTTTATCATGTGCATGTCTCTTCATGTTTACATGACTCTGGAAGCTACGTCAATATTTGTTTCTTTACTGTAGTCCAGTCTTTATCTCCCTCCACAATTTTTACCCCACCGCTTCCCAAATACTCTCTCTCTCCTCTCTCACTCTCTCTCTTTCTTTTGTTTTTCCTCCATCATCTGATGATTCCTTGATGTCTCAGGACATGTCCCATTGGCCGATCCCTTCTTTTAGTTAAATTTCAACTTGATTTGGCACCTCTTCATTAATTATCCTATCTACCCATCTAATCTTCGGCATTCTTTTGTAGCATCATATTTCAAAGGCACCTCTTCTTTTTTTAATTGTTTATAATCCAAATTTCACTTCCTTGCAAGACTTCACTCCAAGCTAATACCTGTAGAAAATACTTCCTAACACTTAAATTTATATTTGATACTAGCTTAGCACCCACTCCTTCGCTCATGTAGACCGTGTTTTTGTTTTTCTTTAATCGAATTTTATTTATTTATTTGTACGTTGTTCACAAATTGCAACAACTTTTAAAATTTTCACACTAAATAAGGTCATAGAAGCATGGTCTTTGCCACATGTACTTCTGACCAAAAAGTGATTCTGGTAGTTGGAGTTCAAGGTTTTTGTCAATCATGCTTTTGTATTCTTGTGGTGGTATTTCCATTGAAACTTCATTCCCTAATAAATATTTCTTTATATTTACCTGAGAAGTGTAATACCAATTTTCATACATTTACCTTTAAAAATTTGTTAATACAGTGAAATATTTTGTTAAAAATATTGATCCCCTGTTTTTCCCCCTTATTGGTTGAATTTCCAGAAATGCTGAAAAATGTATTTTTTATTACTGACTGGGAAATCAAATACCACTTTTCGTAATTCTAGCTTCAAAATTGCCATGATAATGACATATTTTCAAAAAGTCTTTTACCTCCTATTTCACTTTCTTAGGAGTGGAATTTTGAACAGTCGCTTCTGAAACAATCCCCACAGTATAAGATCCACACCCTCTCCAAATTTCAAGTTTCTATCCTTAGGAGTTTGGGCTAGGTGATGATGAGTCAGAGAATCAGTCTGGCCCTATTCCATCATCTCAGGGGTTAAATTTCCGGAAATAGTGAAACACAATTTTTTAAAAAAATTCTAACTGACAAGCCAAATTCCAACTGTCATATATGTAGCTTTGAAAATGCTTTCACAATGAAATGTTTTCATAAAACATAATGAAAAACAAAGAAGCCAGGTACAAATTTTTGTAGATTTACCTTCAAAAGTGCTTGCATAATGAAATATTTCTATAAAAACTTTCATCCCTTATTTTACCCCCGTAGGGGTTCAATTTACAAAAATAGTGAAACATGTATGTTTTATTTATAACCAAGAATCCAAATTCAAATTTTCGTAGATTTAGCTTCAAAACAGCTTTCTTAATGAAAAATTTCATAAAACATCCCCATAGGTGTTGAATTTCCAAAAAACACTAAAGCATGTGTCTTTTTTTATTTCTGACCAAGAAGTCAAATACCAATTTTCATAGGTCTAACTTTAAAAATTCTTTAGTAGTTCTTTAACACATTGACTGCCACGATGAAATTTGGACCAGGCGTTACTATGCCACATTGAAATCATGAATATTACTTTCGAAGCCAAATTGATTTTTTGCATCAGATGTCTTCTTTTGAACATGTAGAATTAAGTTACTTGATAAAATGTCAATTTGTGACTGATCTGGACTGATATCAGGCATGAGTCATATATGGCTCACGTGACCCAACAACAACAATTTAACACAATTATAATCTGTGGCTACATGAGCCACATGTTGTTCACATGATTTAAAACCACAATAGGTATAAAAAAATCATTTTTCAAGAAACGATTCAAACACTTCGTTTATTTGATTATATTAGCTACATATAATGCTGTATTATTTACAATTTTTTTTTTGTTCTGACAATAATGTTTATGAATAAAGATCTTAGAATACTTTACTTCTACGACACAGCATTGTGAATGTCACTAAAACATTCGTTGCACATAAAAATTGCACATTTATTGCATTTAATGCACACCCTCTTCACTTTCTTAGCAGCATTCTTTCTTTCTTTCTTTCTTCTGTTCTTCGCAGGTGCTCATAACAGCCCAAACATCATCTTCAACTGCTCTGCTTTGATCCCTCTTCTGTCACAAGGTGATGGCTGTTATCTTCGTGGAACAGTTGTAGTGTTGATTGTGGTTGTGGATCTTTGTCATTCAATAGTAGTAGAGTCAAGCGCTCTCTGAAAGAAATTATTTGTATGCGAGACTTGGATCCTACGTTTGCCAAGTTGTACAGCACTTGAGAATTTACAACAGATGTTCCAAAAAGGATTTCAAAACCAATCTTTCTGTACCATTTTACCATACAGTAGAAAGGCTACCTTCCTGTATCTTCTTCTTGTTCCTCTTCCATTGTATCAGGTCATCTGGTAGGATGTAATGCTTATCAGATGACTCTGCTTGAATATTCGTCATCTGTGAACACTCATTGTAAGTGTTCTGATTCTGTGGTCAAGCTTTCTGTGTTGGAGAGTGTCTTGGCTTAAGGTACAAGTGTTCTGAGCACCCCATTCTTCTGTGCTGTGTGGTGGAAGCTGTCAGCCAGTAAATATAAGTTGGCTTGTGTTGGTTTCCTATATACACTGTGGCTGAATGTGCAGTCTGCCTTTGTTTTCACCAGGACATCCAGGAATGGGAATTAACCATCATTCTCTAATGCCATGGTTAACTTAACATTGGGATGTCTTTTGTTCAGATTGTGCAAGACATCATGCCATCAAGATCCCACCCTGTGATTCAGACTGACCTACAGACTCCTCTCAAAACCTCAAGCCCCTCACAAGGACTAACACTTCAATGCACAGAACTTCTTACCCCATCCAAACCATGTGCCCCCACCTTTTACTTTCTTCATAATACTCACAAACTCAGTAGCCCTAGCCATCCCATAGCTGGCTTCGAAGCAACCACTGAATGTATATCTTGCATAGTTGATCAACACCTGAACCTATAGTACAGAGACTTCCTTCCTATAGTAAAGACATCAATCATTTCCTAGATCATCTGAAATCTGTCATCGTCCCACTCCCAGCACTTGTTACCATTGATACTGCCTCCCTCTATACCAACATCCCACATGTACCTGGTCTGTCTGCCAAGAGCAATTTCTCAGTCAGCACCCACCTGATTCCAAACCTGTGACGTCTTTCCTTTGTATCAGGGGCACAGACATTGGTGCAAGGAAGGCTCCTTCTTATGTCAACCTTTTCATGGATCACTTGGAGGGAGCTTTCCTGGGATCCATAAGCCTTCAATCCCTGGTTTGGATGACATCTTTGCCATATGGACTCATGGTGAAGCTGACTTGTTAAAATTCTTGGAATCTCCGAATCCATTCTCCCAATTAAATTTCACATGGTCCTATTCTGAATCCCGTACCACCTTCTTGACATTGAGTTCATCCTCACTGACAGTTAGCTACACACTTCTGTTCACATTAAACCTACTACCAAACAATAGTACTTACATTTTGACAGTTGCCATCCTTTCCATGTCAAATGTTCCTTCCCATAAAGCTGTGGCATTCAAGGCAAACATACTTGTTCAGATGCAGACTTTTTACAGCAATACACCACCAGTCTCACCTCAGCCTTCACTGAACATAATTACCCCACCAGCCTAATTCAAAAGCAGATTTCCCAGGCCATCACATCCAATCCTGGTACTGCTGATCCCTACAAAAACTACTTAGGAGTATACCTCTTGTCACTCAGTATTACCTTGGTCTTGAATGTATTAATGAGCTACTGCAACAAACTATGACTTCCTAAAAACTTGCCCTAAATTGAGGTCCATTCTGTCCGACACTTTGTCCACCACACCTAGAATAGCTTTTCATCACCATCCCCATCTCCTCAGTATCCGTGTCAGACCCTATGCTCCTATTGCACCCATTTTCCTACTTTCTGGCTCCTACTCCTGTGGCCATCCCCACTGTAAGATTTGCCCTATGCACCATCCTATCGACACCTATACCAGACCTGTAACTGCGAAAACATGTACATCAAAGGGAGAGCCACATGTGAAACAATGCGTGTTGTATACCAGCTGTTATGTAAACACTGTTTGTCCTTTTACATCGGCATAACTACCACCAAGTTATCAGTTAGGCTGATTGGGCATAGGCAGAGAGTGTGTATTGGCAACACACAGTATCCTGTCGCATAGCATGCTCTACATCACAGTCATGACCTCGGTGCCTGTTGCACCTCAAGTGCCACATGGATTCTTCCCCCAGACAACGATTTCTGAGAACACAACAGTTGGTAACTGGCATTACAATATGTCCTTGGTTTTCAACCCACCTGGCCTTTTTTACCTTAATCTCATCATTCAAGCAGTTCTTCATTCCCTTTTATTTTTCTATATCTTTCATTTTCTGACCTGCCCATTTTTCCCCATCTCCCTATCACATAAATGCTATTACTTTTCTGCTCTTATTAACTCATGCACAATGTATTGGCAGTATTCTCTGTCTTCTGGATTACCCTATCTTCCACCTTTAGGCTCTCAGGTTTTCAAATCTCATCCTGTACAGTCAGTCTTTCCTTCTCATCTTGTCCGGTAGGTCTCCCCTGACCCAGGGTTCTGGGTGACTTTTCCAAACTCTAATCCTTTTCCTAAACCTCACCAGTCCTTATCCTTCACCTGTCTTCCTTCCCCTTCAACCATTCTGCCAGAAGAAGGAGCCTCTGGCACCGAGAGTTTGCAAATTTAATACTTTTATATGTGTGTTCCTCTGCTGCCGCTTGGTGAGTAGATTTTTTATCCATCCAATCAAACAACAAACACACACACACACACACACACACACGCACGCGCGCGAATGACTGCAGTCTCAGGCAACTGAAACAACACCGCGAGCAGCAGCACCAGTGCATGATGGGAGTGGCGACTGGGTAGGGATAATGAGGCTGGGGAGGGGAGGGGGAGGGATAGTATGGTAGAGGTGGCAGACAGTGAAGTGCTGCAGGTTAGACATTAGATGGAGGGCTGTGGGAGGGGGAGGGATGTTACTATTCAGTAGAAGAATTCATAAATGTCAAACTGACAATTTGAACAGGAGAGAGCAAGTATTTAGAGCTGTTAATTTTTAAAAGTTTGTTACTCTTGAAGAAAAATTATTAATTGCTTAATTAAGTAATTAATCAGTACCATATATTATATTACTGATATCATAAGAAAACTGTAAACCAGTTTTTGTGTTTTGACGACTCTCCTGTATATTAAGTCAATGGCTTGAAATTGTATGTTATGAGACAATAAACTTCTATTCCATTCTATTCTGGGGATCTTGCTGGTGTGGGAGTACCTCAACATTATGCAAACAGTTCATAGATGTACATGGTGTGTTCATGAACAGTGTCCTGTTGAAAAATGATTCGTGATAGGAGATAACGTGAGATGCAGGATCTCCATGACATACTGTTGTGGCATCATAGTTCCCTCAGTCACCATTAGCCATGACACGAAGTCATATCCGATGGCTCCCGACACAATAATATCGGAAGTAACACCAGTGTGCGTCTCCAACACACTGGAAGAATCGGACCTCTCTCCAGATCACTGCCAAACGTTTCCAGCGATGTTCATCTGAGATAATGCAAAAACTGCAATTCACTCCTGAATAAAATGCAATGATATTCACCAGCAGTCCTTGTTTCCTGGTCATGGCACTCCCCCAAACACAGCCATCTGTGTTGTGGTGTCAACATCAGCCTACACAGGGGACAGTAAATCCCTGGTCTGGGTACTGATAGCCTCTGACCAATGCAGTGGGATGACGCAGAATGTCTCAGGATGTCCATAACTTGTTCACGTATGGCACATGCTGATGTGAAGGGGTAATGATGTGCTTGATGCACAGTATTGCGGTTCTCCCTTGTGGTCATCAGGCGTGGTTCACTGGAACCTTGACAATGAATATTTCGTCCTCACATTCGCATGCAATTTATTGGGCCACTGTGCCATCTGAATGCCCCCAAATCTGGATGTTGCACCATTGAACTAGCTGGCTGAATGGAGACCCACAATGAGACCCCTTTCAAACTCTGTCTGGTGCTGATAAAGCTGTTTCACACAAGCATACGGCATGCCCATGCCCTTCACAGTGATCACTTAACGTATGCTATTTACATCCCTCATATACCTCACCAGGGCTGGCAACAACACTAAACATTAACAACACTAATGCACTCTGATGGCGATTCTACCTGTCACAGAGAATTGCTACTCTAATCTACCTGCTGAAGGTGTGTACTGTACAAAGTTACTATGACTTCGAGCCATGTCTTCTGAGTGCTTCACTTTCCTTACCATGCAGTGTAAATCGACTTCCAGCATAAATCAGTAATTGAGAATTCTTGGTAGTAGCAGGAAGGTGTTATGAAGAAAGATTGCTCCTTAATAGGAAGTGCTGATCAGTAGAGAGATACATAAAAAGATAGTTATGACTGCTCTTAGCTGTATAATCCTTTTTCTCATAGAAAGCTCACACATTCTGATAGCAGTGCCTTTGAGTGTTGCTTTATCCTCACATACTTTTTATATGGAGAATAAGACTTTTACACATGGACTTTTGTTTTGCGTATGATAGCTGATATCCAATGTGAGATCTACAAATCGTCATCTGTTACAAGTTTCATACTACATGTTTATATAAGGCTTGTTTATATAAGACCAGTTTGTGCTGTGTCTAAACATTTTTGTGCACTTGACTGAGGGACAGTATTATGAGGGAAAGGTGAAAGGCACATAGCCTAGCTGTGAAGATGTTTCTATGGTCAAAAAAACTAATAATTTTCTCAGCAGTCCTCTTTTATAGCAAATTATTTTTCCAGTTTTCTGCAGTGAATAAATATCATCTCTGAAATGTGATTCTGATAGGTCAGCAAAATACCCACTGAGTGGAAGTGGACATCATGAAGGCTCAAAAAATGAAATTTTGCTTTTTGTTTAATAAAATTTTGTGACGCTTCCAGATTCTTAAAATATATACTTTATGTATGTTACCTCATTATTTTTATGTTTTAATGACTAATGCAAATGTGACATATTTTTTAAATGCCTTGCCATCACACTATTGTCAAACACAAATGGACAGAAGCATACAGATGCACACCCCGTGGCAGAAACTGTTATGGCAGAACTAAAGCCAATCTACAGATATCTTACAGATTCTAAGTTCCGTGAAAAGTATTTATATAGCAAAATGCAGAATCCAAATGAAAATTTCTGTAGTTGTACTTGGGAGTCCTTGCCAAAAACTGTTTTTGTTCACATGTCAGCATTTCAAACTGGTGTGATGGACCCCATAATATGTTTTAATGATGGAGTAACAAAAAGATTAAAATCCACGAGCAGAGTAGGCATCAAAACTGGGGACAACATGAAAAATGGGCTGCTATGAGTGGACAGGCAACATTTTACTGAAGCTGAAAATGCTGCTGAAAGCATGACAAAAGAGGCCAGAAGACAAGAAAGAAAGCCAGAGAAGACGAATAGGACACCCAGGACCAACAAGATTATGCAGCTGGAATGTTATTATTGAGAAGAAAATGGCATGCAAATCTTTTTGTTTCAATTTCCTGTAATCAACCTTTTTTGCATTCTTAGTTATAATTATCTCAACCATTATTAATACTGTAAAACAAAAATGTGCATGGCAAGTAATACAGTGGTTGCCTACATAAGAACCAGATTATTCAATGATGCATTAAGTATTTTACACTGGAGCCTGTCATATGTTCTTAAATTATTACTAGAAGAAATTGACTTCTTAAAAAGACTTTCTTTTTAAATGTACAAAACAAGAAATTGGTAAATATTACTGCTTTACTCTTTTATCATGTTTATAATTAAAAAAATAAAATTTGTTTTAACTTCTTATTTTGAAATGTGTGGAAGTAGTGTGTACCTAAAATAAATATTACACATCATTCAGCATTAAGGCAAAATCTATTTTCATTCCTTTATGAATTCCACAATATTTAAATTTTTGTCTCTTAGCAGTCATAATGCACTAATTATTTAGTTATAATGTAATGGAAGGGTAAAAAATATACACAAAACAAAAGTCCATGTGTGAAACTCTTATTCTCCAGATAAAAAGTATGTGAGGATAAAGCAACATTTAGAGGCACTGCTATCAGAATGTTTAGATTAGATTAGATTTACTTTCATTCCAATTGATCCGTAGTGAGGAGGTCCTCCAGGATGTAGAACATGTCAGAAAAACAATAATACATGACAAATATTTACAACTGAAACAAAGAAGCTAATGTACCTTCCACAGGCCGCAAGTGGAATGACCGTCATTTTTTTAATGAGCACTATATGAAAGCATCATTTTACAAACACTAATGCTCTGAATTTAATGCAATAAACATGTAAAACACACACACACACACACACACACACACACACACACACACAAATCAGTTGGTTCTACTGAGAAAGTCATCAATGGAGTAGAAGGAGTTGGCCACCAATAAAGTGGGACTATCCATTCATTCTTCTCTTTTGTCTTGCATATTACTTCAGCTGTAGTGTTTTGTGTTGTGGACAATGGCAAATTATTTATGATCTGTTCAAAACACTCTAGATATTCTACCCAATGTGTCCATTGACTGGGTGCATTAGTGGATGTAAACCTATTCAGTTCATGGAAAATTCTCACCATGGGAGTCATCAATGGAGTAGAAGGAGTTGGCCACCAATAAATCCTTTAGGCTTCTCTTAAACTGAATTTCATTGTTGGTTAAGCTTTTTATGACTGCTGGCAAGTTATTGAAAATGTGTGTTCCTGAATAATGCACACCTTTTTGTACAAGAGTAAGTGACTTTAAATCCTTGTGAAGATTATTCTTATTCCAGTATTGATTCCATGAATTGAGCTGTTGGTTTGAAAAAGTGATATATTTTTAATGACAAATTTCATTAAGGAATAAATATATTGGGAAGCAGTAGTTAGAATCCCTAGTTCCCTAAACAGGCTTCTGCAGGATGTTCTTGAGTTCACACCACATATAACTCTTAATGCCCTTTTTTGTGTCTGGAGAACTTTAGCTTGGCTTGATGAATTACCCCCAAAAAAATAATTCCCTATGACATTATGGAATGAAAGTAAGCATAGTATGCCAGCTTTTTCATTTTTATATCCCCTATGTCTGACACAATTCACATTGTAAATAGAGGTTTGTTAAGATGCTTCAGCAGTTCTGTGGTGTGCTCCTCCCAGTTGAATTTATTATCAAGCTGTAATCCCAAGAATTTAACACTGTCCACTTCTTCTAGCTGCTTGTCATCATATGTTAGGCATATACTCGTGGGACACCCCTTACAAGTTCTGAACTGCATGTTGTGTGTTTTTTCAAAGTTTAGTGACAAAGAATTGGCTAGGAAACAGTGATTAATGTCCACAAATATTTTACTAGCCAATCTTTCTAAGACTACACTTGATTTGCTATTTATTGCAATGTTTGTATCATCGGCAAACAAAGCGAACTCGGCACCTGGTAATGTTACTGATGAAAGGTCATTCATATACACAAGAAAAAGTAAGGGCCCTAAAAGGGAACCTTGTGGGACCCTACATGTAATTAGTTCCCAGTTGGATGATGCCTGATAGCTTAATGCATGTCTCTTTCCTAATAACACTCTTTGTTTCCTGCCAGAGATATAAGATTTGAACCATTTTGCAGCATTTCCTGTTACACCATAATATTCTAATTTACTTAAAAGGGTATTGTGATTAACACAGTCAAATGCCTTTGACAGATCACAAAATATACCAATTGCATGCAATTTTTTGTCTAATGAATTAAGCACATTTTCACTGTAAGTGTAGATAGTCTTCTCAATATCAGAACCCTTTAGAAATCCTTACTGCGAATTTGACAGTACATTATTAGAGATAAGATTATTATAAAGCTGATTGAACATTACTTTTTCTAAAATTTTTGAGAATGCTGGCAAAAAATGAAATTGGATGGAAGTTTGATGCTATTTCTTTATCTCCCTTCTTAAACAGCGGCTTAACTTCAGCATATTTCAACCATTCAGGAAATATTCCACTGATGAACTACTGGTTACACAGATAGTTTAATATGTTACTTAGCTCAGAATCACATTCTTTAATTAACTTTATTGATATTTCATCATACCCACTAGATGTTTTTGATTTTAAAGATTTTATGATGGACTTTATTTCTGCTGGGGTAGTGAGGGTCAAATTCATATTATGAAAGTTACTTGAAATGTCTGGTCTGAGGTATTCCATAGCAGCATCTACGAACCTGACAACCCCATCTTTTCAGTAACAGTTATAAAATGTTTGTTAAAAAGTTCTGCAACATTATACACATCTGTCACCAATGTATCATTTACTCTTAATGCTATTTGTCCCTCTTCATGTATGGTTCTACCTGTCTCCTCCTTCACTATATCCCATTTTGTCCTTCTTTGGTATCTTATATGACTATCTTTCCCTTGTAATATATTTGCTTTGATGTTCGTATTACAGTCTTTAATATTTTGCAGTATTTCTTGTAATGTGCTATAGCATCAACATCAGAACTGTTTCAGATTGACAGATACAGTTTTCTTTTTTGTTTTACAAGATACCCCTATTCCTTGAGCAATCCATGGCTTCTTTGTAGACTTTGCTCTAACCTTGGTCAGTTTTGGGGGAAAACAGTGTTCAAATCAGGTAAGCATTTTATTAGCAAAAGTGTTATATTTTTCATTCATGCCATGAGCACTGGAAACATCAGTCCAGTGAATGTCTCTGAGGAGTGTCCTAAAATAATCGATTTTTGGCTTATTGATTACCCTCTTGAGCTCAGATTTAACAGATTTTATATCCTGTTCAGTATTAACATTTAACAGAAGGAACTGCATGTCATGATCTAAGAGGCCATTGACTATT
Source organism: Schistocerca nitens (assembly GCF_023898315.1). Taxonomy (NCBI): domain Eukaryota; kingdom Metazoa; phylum Arthropoda; class Insecta; order Orthoptera; family Acrididae; genus Schistocerca; species Schistocerca nitens. Next base: position 910,963,011 of record NC_064617.1, read on the forward strand.
GGTTTTGTAATATAATTTTGTTCTTTTGACTTTTCTATAAAAAATATTATTCATGACTGTTTGTGAGCAATTGGTGCCCTAGTGGGGAACTTGACAGTGGGAATTAAATTGAATGATAGTGTTACTAACTCAAATAAGTTCTTATTGGGAAAGTCTTTAAGGAAATCTACATTGAAATCACCAGCAGCCACTATTTCTTTGTTTTTGGTTGTTAAATAGGCCAGTACAGCTTCAAGATGGTTTATGAACAGATTAAAGTTACCTGCAGGTGCTCGATATACACTTAATATTATGAAGGGTTTTTTGTGAAATTCTACTTCTGTTCCACATGCTTCCATATGCTGTTCTAGGCAAAATATTTGAATGTCTATGTTCTTAAATGTATGACAGTTCCTGATGAATGTGGCAACTCCTCCTTTCTCCATTTCTACTCTGCAAATGTGAGATGCTAACCTAAACCCTGTAACACTTAAAAGCTCTGTACCAGTGGTCACATGATGTTCAGAGAGGTAGATTATGTCAGCTGGGTTTGAGGACTCTAATTCATCTATGCAGATAATTAATCCATTAATTTTATTTCTCAGTCCTCGAATATTTTGATGTAATAAAGATAGCTGACATTTCACATTGACTGAGATAAAATTGGGTAGAGTTGAAATATCTGCTGATTGTTGAAAATTATTAACCAATAGCTGTTTATGCTGAGGTAATAAGCTAGAATTATGTTTTCTGGTTTCTTTCTCAAACTGAAGCTTTGTCTCAGTCCTAACCTCTCTTAAAATTTGGTTTCTTTCTGTCTGCCCTACCCTAAAAAAGGATCTTTTCTGAACCCTACAACCACCAGTATTTTATCACTCATGACAGTGCCTCCCCCCTTTAACTTTCCTGACAGTGTGAGCTTTCTATGAGAAAAAGTATTATATAGCTGAGAACTTTCTATGTATCTCTCTACTGATCAGCACTTCCTATCTATGTGGCAGCCTTTCTTTATACTACCTTTCCTGCTCCTACCAAAAATTCTCAATTACTGATTTATGCTGGAAGTCGATTTACACTGCATGGTAAGGAAAGTGAAGCACTCAGAAGACATGGCTCGAAGTCATAGTAACTTTGTACAGTACACACCTTCAGCAGGTATAGAAATGATTAGAGTAGCAATTCTCTGTGACAGCTAGAATCGCCATCAGAGTGCATTAGTGTTGTTAATGTTTAGTGTTGTTGCCAGCCCTGGTGAGGTATATGAGGGATGTAAATAGCATACGTTAAGTGATCACTGTGAAGGACATGGGCATGCCGTATGCTTGTGTGAGACAGCATTATCAGCACCTGACAGAGTTTGAAAGGGGTCTCAGTGTGGGCCTCCATTCAGCCAGCTAGTTGAATGGTGCAGTGGTCCAATAAAGTGCATGCAAATGTGAGGACAGACATATTCATCGTCAAGGTTCCAATGAACCACGCCTGACCACCACGAGGGAGAACCACAATATTATGCATCAAGCACATCATTACCCCTTCACATCAGCATGTGCCATACGTGAACAAGTTATGGACATCCTGAGCCATTCTGTGTCATCCCGCTGCATTGTTCAGAGGTTAGCAGTAGTCAGACCAGGGATTTACTGTCCACTGTGTAGGCTGACGTTGACGCCACAACACAGATGGCTGCATGTGGAGGAGTGCCATGACCAGGAAACATGGACTGCTGGTGAATATCATTGCATTTTATTCAGCAATGAATTGCAGTTTTGCATTATCTCAAGTGACCATCACTGGAAACATTTGGCAGTGATCTGGAGAGAGGTCCGATTCTTCCAGTGTGTTGGAGATGCACGCTGGTGTTACTTCCGGTATTATTGTGTCGGGAGCCATCAGATATGACTTCATGCCATGGCTAATGGTGATTGGGGGAACTATGATGATTCGAGGGTCACTCCAAAAGAAATGCACACTATTTTTTTTTTAATTCTATCTTTTATTCTACATGTTTGAAAGTCTTACAGTGTGTAGATACATCCTTTAGGTACAATATTTTCATTTCTCCACATAATTTCCATCCCTCTCAATTGCCTTATGCCATCTTGGTACCAGCGACTGTATACCGGTCATCATCTTCAAACCTTGTTCCACAAAGAGAGTCTTTCAGTTTCCCAAAGAGATGATAGTCACATGGAGCCAGGTCAGGACTGTAAGGCGGGTGTTTCAGTGTTGTCCATCCGAGTTTTGTGATCGCTTCCATGGTTTTTTGACTGACATGTGGCCGTGCATTCTCATGCAACAGCAAAACATCCTGTTTTTGCCGATGTGGTTGAACACGACTCAGTCGTTCACTGTGATGCGTCTGTCAGCAGTCACCAATTTGTTAACTCTCTGCACATTGTCTGGAGTGTGTGCAGTACGAGGCCCGCGGCTTCGAGGACAATCCTCAATATTGCCATGCCCACTTTCATCACATAACCTGCTTGCCCACTGACTAACTGTACTGCTACCAAGGTGAGTCAACGATTGACTCACCTCCGAAGATGTTCTCCGTAGTTGAGAACGAAACGTTAGGGAGAAGAAATTTCTATGAAAGCATGTTGCTTCTGATGAACATCAAGTGTAGCAGCCATCTTGAAGACATGCTGTGAAGGCGATACTCATGGGAACAGGTTGAACTAGATTAGATTAGATTAATAGTTCCATGGATCATGAATACGATATTTCGTAATGATGTGGATCGAGTCAAATTTTCCAATACATGACATAATTAAGTTAATTTAACAACATACTTAAGTTAATATAAAGTTTGAAAACAAGCGGGAAGAATGTATCTACATACTGTAAAACTTTCACACATGCAGAATGAAAAGTGTATTTTTACAAAAACAGTGGGCATTTCTTTTGGAGTGACCCTCATACAACAGTATGTCATGGACAGCCTGCATCTTGTGTTATCTCCCATCATTAGCCATTTTTCAACTGGACAATGCTTATGCACACATCATGTATGTCTATGAACTGTTTACATACAAGGGTGGTTTGGAAAGTTCTCAGAACAAAATAGAAAAAAAAGTACTTACATCACTGAAACATTTTCCTGGTTTTCAATGTAGTCTCCTTGTAGATTAATGCACTTGGTCCAACAATGTTCCCATGCCTTGATCACATCTCAAAAATGAGTTTCCTCCAGGCCTGCAAGACAGTTGTCAACTCTGGCTATCAATTCTTTGTTTGAAGTGAATCTTCATCCACCAAGAAAAATTTTCAGTTTTGGGAAGATATGGAAGTCTAACGCAGCCATATCAGGTGAATTAGGTGGACATGGCAACAATTCATACCCTAGTTCATGTAATTTTGCCATGGCGATGGCACATCTGTGCAGGCGCACATTGTCTTAATGGAAGATGACTTCCTTCCCTGCTAAACATGGCCTTTTTTCATGTATCTTTTATTGCAATTTGCCCAGGAGGTTAGCATAGTATTCTCCAATAATTGTTTGCCCAGTGGAGAATTAATCTACAAACAGAATCCCCTTCGCATCCCAGAACGCTGATGGCATGACCTTTCCCGCCGAAGGAATTGTCTTAGCTTTTTTTGGTGGCAGAGAATCAGCACGTTTCCACTGCTTTGACTGTTGCTTTGTCTCTGGGTATAGTAGTGCATCCAAGTTTCATCTGTGGTCACAATCTGGTGCAAAAAATCTTGTTCGTTTCTCCTAAAACAGGCCAAAAATGGTTCCGATATGTCCAACCTCACGCATTTTTGATACAGCTTCAAGAGTCACGGCACCCACCTTGCAGGTAATTTTTTCATTTCTGATTCTTCAGTTAAAATGTGATATACTCTTTCAGATGACATCTGGCAAGCTTGAGCAATTTCATGCACTTTCAATCGGCGATCCTCCATGACCATTTTGTGTACTTTTGCAAGTATTTCTGCAGTAATGGCACATCTTGGCCAACCACTGTGCAGATCATCATCTGAGGTCGCCAAACCAAATTTAAATTCATTTGTCCACTTAGCAACAGTTGAATATGAAGGAGCAGAGTCCCCCAGTGTATTCTGGAAATCAGCATGAATGTTCTTTGCTTTCATACCTTTCTTCCCGAAGTACTTAATCACTGCTCAAATCTATTTTTTTCCATCTTAAAAAATCACTACACGGGAACAACAACAGGGCCATGTCACCACCACAGCTCTCTTCCAAGAGCACTGACATGGCAACAGTCCAATGAATATCACATGAACAACTCGTTGCGCTAGTGCTGACCTGCTGTGGTGATTCCGAGAACTTTTCAAACTACCCTCGTAATGTTGAGGTACTCCCAATGCCAGCAAGATCCCCAGAATAGAATAGAGTAGAATAGAATAGACATTTATTGTCTTGTAACATACAATTTCAAGCCATTGACTTAATGTACAGGAGACTCTTCACAACACAAAAACTGGTTTACAGTTTTTCTTATAATGTCAGTAATATAATATACAGTACTGAATGATTACTCAATTAAGCAATTAATAATTTTTCTTCAAAAGTGACAAACTTTTAAAAATTAACAGTCCTAAATGCCCAAATTTTCAGGTTGTCATTTATGAATTCTTCTGCTGAATAGTAACATTTCTGCACGAGTTTCCCATAAAGGTTTTTTTCAATGTTTATAAATTTACGCTGAGCAATTCTCTTCCTTTCACTTTGTTATAAATTTTCATAGCTATATAATATGGAGTTCGAGCATAAAGTTTTAAATGGTGGGTGGGCAGCATAAAATTATTTTGATTTCTGGTGTTGTACTCATGTTGAAAATGATTTGCTACAAATAAATCAGTGTTACTATGTACAAAGATAATCAGCTCAAATATGTATACCGAGGAAGCCCTTAAGATACTTAGATTTTTTATGAGTGGGCAACATGATTTTCTTCGCCCTACATTATGCATATCTCTGATGGTGATTTGCTGAAGTCTTAGATATGACACATATGGTTTGAGTTACCCAAAAATACAATTCCATACCCTATTACTGACTCAAAGTAGCTGTGATATATTACTTTTCTTATGCCCATACTGGTAGCATTGTACAATATCCTCACTGCAAATGCTAGGCTATTTAATTAATTTGCAAGGTACTTATATGTGATCCCCAAGATAGATTTTTATCTAGCATTCCTACTCCATGTGAAATGGTTTTCCATTTTGAAGTATAAGTTTCTCTCTCTGATGACATAACCACTGTTTGTCTTGGGTTGATCATATAGGACTTATACCATTCTAATACCGTGTCCCCAATTCCATGCTTTTCCAGTTTACAGAGTAGCAAGGAGTGATTCACACTATCGAAGGCCTTTGATGTGTCACAAAATAATCCTGTGGCATGCAGTGAGTTGTCTAGAGATGAGCTAATTTTACCAACGAAATGATTTATAACAGATACTGTGGTTTTGCCTTTTTGAAATCCGTACTGATTTTTTGAGATTATTTTATTAAATTTTTCAATAAAATTTTGAGTTTGTGTGTTGTCTACCTTTTCAAATATTTTTGTTAGTGATGGAAGAAGAGAGACTGGGCAATAGTTTCCCATATGTTCTTTTGTGCTTTTTTTTGAATAGTATGTTAACTACTGTGTACTTGATTGCATCTGGAAAATAACCTTCTTGAAGGAACTGTTTCACTATTGTAGTTGTGGCTGGCTGTGCAATTATTTTAGAGACTGTTTTTAACACTTTTGTTGTATCCCTTCCCATTCCACTGATGTTTTAGTTTTCAGTGATAGTATCACATTTTCTATATCTTTTACACTAGTTTTGGTAAATGTACTGAAGAATTCACCTTCAAATTGCTCACTGTTGAAGAAATTTACATTGTCTGGGCAATCTTCTACATTGATGTTTGATTTGTTTACATTTATAAAGAATTCATTAAATAAATCTGTGGCACGTGTCTCAGCTTTGATCACTGGCCATAATGTCTTTGATTGGTTTTCACTATCCAATATAAATCTGTCCCTAATAGAATGTGTGGTACCAGCTCAAATGTCAACTCCATCCCAATGCCTGTATCGAAGATATCAGGCACCAATTGCAGCAGCAGTGGGGCTGTTTGCTTCAGGAGAGGCTACATTCTCTTGATGACACCCTTCTCAACCGAATCAGTGCATGCATCCAGGCGAGAGGGTTGCAACATTTTAATGATAAATGGGCTTATACGGCCAAGTTCTGAACTCGAGTCGATTTTTTAATTGCTGCAAAAACATCACATAGCCTGTCAACAATGAAGTTTCAGTTCGTTTTTCTTCTCCCCTTCTCAGCACATCACATTTTTTGTCAGGCAATGCATATAACACCAGTCTACATGATATCAGATGACTGAAAATAGATGTGTTTTCATAACTAATTTTTAATGCTGATTTTATAACTGATCTTAATTTTCTTCTGTCATATATAGTTTTTCATAATAGAATAAAGTTTATTTTGTGTTTAATTGTAGGAATTTTGTTAGGAAAGCAAACTGGGTACATGAAAATGCGAGTTTGCTTAGTAACTAAAAAAGATAATTTTATAAACATATATTAGGTCTACTAAAAATTAATGTATTAATGAGCTATTTCTTTTTCTATGCAGTTCTGACAAAGGTAATTTGTCATGGTAGCTGTTAAATAGCTTTCTTTGATTTAGTCCATTAACTGCAACACCTTCTAAACTTTTCACACTAACTAAGGCTTCTAAAGTGTTGTCTTTCCCAGAATGCACTTCTGACCAAAAAGCAGTTCTGGTAGCTTGAGTCCAAGGTTTTTGTTAATCATGCCCTTTGCATTCTTGTGATGATATTTCCAGAGAAACTTTCATCCTGTAACACATATTTCGTCCTATCTAACCAAGAAGTGAAATACCAGTTTTCATGGATTTAGCTTTTTTTTAATATAGCAAAATATTTTCTTAAAAATTTTCATCCCCATTTGATCCCCTTGGGGGCTGAATTCCCATAAAACAGTGAAACACCTTTTTTTTTTATTTCTAACAGAGACGTCAAATACAAATTTTATTAGATTTAGCTTTGAAAAGAGTTTCATGATGAATAATTTCGTAAAACTTTTCATCCCCTAACTCACTCCCTTAGAGGGTTGAATTTCCAAAAACACTGAAAGATGTATTTTTTGTATTTTTTTTTTTAAATTTCTAATCAAGAAATCAAAACCAATTTTCAAATATGTAGCTTTAAAAATACTTCAGTAGTTCTTTAGTAACAATTTATTCTCAAAAAACTTTCACCCACTATTTTACCCCATTAGTGGTTGAATTTCCAAAAACACTGAAACATATATGTCTTTCATTTCTGACAGAAAAACCAAATACCAATTTTTGTGGTACCTGCTTGAAAATGAAAATAGCCATATATTTTCTAAAAAACTTTCATCCCCTATTTCACCCCCTTAGGAGTGGAATTTCAAACAATCCCTTCTTAAACGATGCCTACATTGAGTTTCCAAAAACAATGAAACACTTTTTTTATTTCTAACTGACAAACCAAGTACCAGTTTTCATATATGTAGGTTTGAAAATATGTTAGTAGTTCTTTAATAATGATTTATTTAAACAAAACTTTCACCCCCCCCCCCCCCTCCCCATAGGCGTTAAACTTACAAAAATGCTGAAACATATACAGGGTTATTACAAATGATTGAAGCGATTTCACAGCTCTACAATAACTTTATTATTTTAGATATTTTCACAATGCTTTGCACACACATACAAAAACTCAAAAAGTTTTTTTAGGCATTCACAAATGTTCGATATGTGCCCCTTTACTGATTCGACAGACATCAAACCGATAATCAAGTTCCTCCCACACTCGGCGCAGCATGTCCCCAACAATGAGTTCGAAAGCATCGTTGATTCGAGCTCGCAGTTCTGGCACATTTCTTGGTAGAGGAGGTTTAAACACTAAATCTTTCACATAACCCCACAGAAAGAAATCGCATGGGGTTAAGTCGGGAGAGCATGGAGGCCATGACATGAATTGTTGATCATGATCTCCACCACGACCGATCCATCGGTTTTCCAATCTCCTGTTTAAGAAATGCTTCTGCTTTAGCCTTTTCCGTAAGATTTTCCAAACCGTCGGCTGTGGTACGTTTAGCTCCCTGCTTGCTTTATTCGTCGACTTCCATGGGCTACGCATGAAACATGCCCGCACGCGTTCAACCGTTTCTTCACTCACTGCAGGCCGACCCGTTGATTTCCCCTTACAGAGGCATCCAGAAGCTTTAAACTGCGCATACCATCACCGAATGGAGTTAGCAGTTGGTGGATCTTTTTTGAACTTCGTCCTGAAGTGTCGTTGCACTGTTATGATTGACTGATGTGAGTGCGTTTCAAGCACGACATACGCTTTCTCGGCTCCTGTCACCATTTTGTCTCACTGCGCTCTCGAGCGCTCTGGCCGCAGAAACCTGAAGTACGGCTTCAGCCGAACAAAACTTTATGAGTTTTTCTACGTATCTGTAGTGTGTCGTGACCATATGTCAATGAATGGAGCTACAGTGAATTTATGAAATCGCTTCAATCATTTGTAATAGCCCTGTATATCTTTATTTTTGATGGAGACACCATACACCAGTTTCGTAGGTTTAGCTTCAAAATTGTCTTAATAGCAGCATATTTCCAAAAAACCTTTCATTCTCTATTTCACTGCCTTAGGGGTGGAATTTCAAAAAAAGGTTGGTGGGATGATACCACAATCCAAGCAGTTAGAAGAAAAAATGGAGCATGGAGAAAATGGTGGAAAACTAAAAATGACGAAGACCATAAAAGATATATAGAGGAAAAGAAGAAGTGCAAAGAAATAGTGGAAACAGCAAAGAAAAAGGCATGGGAAGAGTTTACAAAAAAAAACTTGAAGAAGATGTGAAGAGCAATAAGAAAATGTTCTATAAAATGATGAAAAATAAAAGGAAGGCTTCTGAAGTACCAGTAAAGATGGAAACAGACGATGGTACCATTATTGAAGATCCAGGGAATATAAAAGATCTCTGGAAAGAACATTTTAAGAAGCTGTTAAACGCTGAGGAGCAGGTACATGAGGAAACAACAAATAATGGAGAAATTGAGAGAAGTTGGGAAGCAGAATTAGGACAAATTACACAGGAAGAAATGGAAAAAGCTGTGAAGAAGATGAATGGAGGGAAAGCCCCAGGACCTGATGAAGTATCAGTGGACATGATAAGAGCAGCAGGTCCAGTGGGAATGCAGTGGCTGTATAGAGTACTATCAAGCGTGTGGAGAAATAGTAAAATACCTGGCGACTGGAGAACAGGAGACATTGTTCCCATCTTCAAGAAAGGCAATAAAAGACTTTGTAAAAACTACAGAGGAATAACCCTCATGAGTCATACAGCCAAGATTTTTGAAAGAACTTTACTAAATTGAATAAGTGAAAAGATAGAAAAGGAGCTGAGTGAAGAACAGCATGGGTTTAGGAAAGAAAGGAGCACAATCGACCTGATATTTTCTATCCGTCAACTGATGGAAAAAAGTTGGGAGTATAACAAAAGGGTGATAATGGTTTTTATAGACATAGAAAAGGCATATGACTCAGTTGACAGGGAAAGACTCTGGGAAGAACTGAAGAAGATAGATATAGAAGATGGATACATTAATGTTATAAAGACAATGTACAGAGGCCACAATTGTAGAATTAGAACACCATTGGGGAACTCTGAATACTTCAAAATAAGACAAGGACTTAAGCAAGGAAGTATTCTATCTCCTGCGATTTTTAATGTTGTGATGGAGGGAATGAATAGGGCAGTTAAAGATATAGTAAAAGAAAAAGACAAAAAGATGATTTTTGCAGATGATATGGTAATATGGGGTGATAAAGAGGTAGATGTACAGTTACAGCTTGATGCGTGGAAGGAAATAATGAAAAGGTATGGATTAAAAATAAATAAAGATAAGAGTGAAGTAATGGTATTTGGAAGAGAGAAAGGAATCAATGGAAATATTACCTTGAATGTAGAACCCCTCAAAGTGGTAGAAAGTTTCACTTATTTAGGGAGTGAAATATCTAGGGATGGAAGAATAACTAACGAAATTAATAGGAGGTTACAGAAGGGAGGCAATTTCTACCAAACAATAAAACATCTGATTTGGAATAATGAAGTTTCAGAAAGAGCAAAACTCCTGATGTATAAGAATTATTACTTCCCTATTGTCACCTATGGTGGAGAAACATGGACAATGAAAGAAAGGGACTGGAGCAGACTGCAAGCAGCGGAAATGAAATTTCTCAGAGCAGTTAAGGGAAAAACAAGAATGGACAGAGTAAGGAATGTAGAGATTAGAAAGGACCTCAAACAAGAAAGTATGAGAGAAGAAATTGAAAGAAAGAGATTAAGATGGTATGGGCATGTTAAGAGGATGCATGGGCAGAGACTCCCCAAAATTATGGAAGAACTAAAGATGGGTGGGAAAAGACCTACAGGGTGCCCAAGAACACGGTGGAAAATGGGAGTGAGAACATCTGTTGAAAGGAGAGGTGTGACCTGGCAGCAAGTGGAGGAAGAAAAGTGGTGGGAGGACCGAGCCAAATGGAGAGGACTCATCAGCACCCAGACCCGGCAGTAGCTGGAGCGGGATTCGGATATAGATATATAGGGGTGGAATTTCAAAAAAAGGCTTCTTAAATGACGCCTACAGTATAAGATCAACATCCTCTGCAAATTTCAAGTTTCTGTCCTTAGTGGTTTGTGCTGGTCAATGATGGGTCAGTCAGTTGGGACACTGTCTTTTATAAATATACAGATGAGTGTGATAGGTGGGCAGTGCAAACATTAGAGGACAAAGCTTTGCCCATATCAGAGATATTTTGTGCCTGGGACTAAAAACATGATGTCTGAACTGTTCATTGACCACAAAAAAATATTAGTGAATGACGCAACCAGCCACAAATATTTTTAAATTTTTTGTTTTAGTGCCATAACTGATTCTGGGCAGCCATGTCCATCTTCAGATGGCTAAATTTTTTCTTTACACAGAGGTTTTGACCAACAGCATGTTGTCTGCTCCATACTGCTCAAGAATATTGAATGTTACAAAAATAGATGCATGGGCTGCCTACAGATCTGTTACCAAAACCTTTCTAAGGAATAAAAAACATATAAGTTACAAGAACATTCTCAAAACCATGTTGGAAAATTTCAAGTTGTTGAGTAGTAACATGGGTGTGAAGTCTACATTCTACACTGACATATTGAGTACTTCCCTGTAAATTTGCAACATCTTAGTGAAGAGTAGCATGCAGTTGTGGAGAGGTAATAGGAAAGATTGAAATAATGTATGATTGCTCACTATTGTTATGTTTTGAAGATGGACAATAAAGATGAAGGTTCTGCAAGGAAATAAAGAAAGATAACACTTGAAAATTAAATGTAAAAGAGAACTCATAATGTAGCTGACAATTGTTTACAGTATCCTTGGTATATGCCTATGAAAATAAAACAATAATTATAATCATATAGAATTTGATTGAAATTTTATTTTAAGATATGTGTTTCAGTTACTTAAATCTTTAGAATATGAGATCTTATTTTATGAATAATTGTGATGTGACAGAGCAAAATGAAAGTAATTTTTAGAATCAGCAATACAGATTTAATTCTAGAATACCTACTTTTGAGAAATCATCTGACAAAAATTTTTAAAATGTAGACTTATGTATTGATTACAATTCAGATAATACTCTTACTGTAACAAAAGTCTCTGTTCAGTTTCCATCATGTATTTCTCCTTGTATTGATGTGGAGTGGGACAAATAGGAGGGCACTGAAATACCTGTTGTGTCCATAGAATTCCTAACTTGGGGTATTTTCGGGGTGAATGTTAAATCATAATCGCCAAGAGTCACTGAATTCAAGCTTAATATAAACCTGGGTCCCTGACCCAGAGGCTTGTCTGTGCTGCCATTCTTCCAGTACCTCAAGCTCTGGTCAGTTATAAGCCACCATCATTGTGAACAGTGATGAGGTATTGTGTGAGCAGAGAATTAAAGGTTTAACCTCAGCAAATATAAAACAGGATTTATGTTTTACACCAAAAGAGTCCTCCAAACCACTGAAAATTACAAGTGTTCATGACATCCAAAAACTTCTATAACCTATGAGACTATGACGAAAGTTCACAATTCTATACTCAGTGATTGCCGGTTAATGGCATACATGGTCACTGATATTGCAAAGATCTCAGTAGCACACTTTCAGCAAATTTGACGCCTAGCTTTGTGCATAATAAAGCTTTCTACTCAATGGATACCATGCCTGATAAACATAAACCAAAAACACATTCAAATGTGCATTTCTCAAGTGAATTCAGACTTGTTTACACACAATTTCATTTATAAACAATATTTTAAAATTGTTTTAAATATCAATAGACATAAACTTGCTGATTTCTCTCATAAGGAATATGTCAGCTGTAGTAATTTCATTGAGTTTGCTTCAATGGCTGTCATTTTCTGGGATTCTCATGGCATGATTGTTTATAGACTTCTACTACAAGATCACGTCTATCACCACAGGATTTTACAAGTCACTTTGTAAACAAGGTAGTGTTCTTTAATCACACTAATGCATTAGAGTAATAGTGACTATTGTGGATATTGCATCCACCATCAGAAGTAAATTATGTGTTATCAGAACATGTACACAGTGTGATCAAAAGTATCCGGACACCCCCAAAAACATATGTTTTTCATATGAGGTGCATTGTGCTGCCACCTATTGCCATGTACTCCATATCAGCGACCTCAGTAGTCATTAGACATTACGAGAGAGCAGAATGGTGTGCTCCACAGAACTCATGGATTTCAAATGTGGTCAGGTGATTGAGTGTCACTTGTATCATACATCTGTACACAAGCTTTCCACACTCCTAAACATCCCTAGGTCCACTGTTTTCGATGTGATAGTGAAGTGAAGGGACATGTACAGCACAAAAGCATACAGGCTGACCTAGTCTGTTTACTGACAGAGACCGCCAACAGTTGAAGAGGGTTGTGATGTATAATAGTCAGACATCTATCCATACCATCACACAGGAATTCCAAACTGCATCAGGATCCACTGCAAGTACTATGACAGTTAGGTGGGAGGTGAGAAAACTTGGATTTCATGGTTGAGCGGCTGCTCAAAAGCCACACATCACACTGGTAAATGCCAAACGACGCTTCACTTGGTGTAAGGAGTGTGAACATTGGACGACTGAACAGTGGAAAAATGTTGCGTTGAGTGACAAATCACAGTGCACAATGTGGCGATCGGATGGCAGGGTGTGGGTATGGTGAATACCCGGTGACGTCATCTGCCAGAGTGTGTAGTGCCTACAGTAAAATTCGGAGGTGGTGGTGTTATGGTGTGGCTGTGCTTTTCATGGATGGGGTTTCACCCATTTTTTTGTTTGGCACTATCACAGCACAGGCCTACATTGATGTTTTAAGCACCTTCTTGCTTGCCACTGTTGAAGAGCAATTTGGGGATGGCAGTTGGATATTTCAACACGATCGAGCACCTGCTCATAATGCATGGCCTGTGGCAGAGTGGTTACACAACAGTAACATCCCTGTAATGGACTGACCTGCACAGAGGTCCTGACCTGAATCATATATAACACCTTTGGGATGTTTTGGAATGCCGACTTCGTGCCAGACCTCACCGACCAACATCGGTACCTCTCCTCAGTGCAGCACTCCATGAAGAATGGGCTGCCATTCCCCAAGAAACCTTCCAGCACCTGATTGAACATATTCCTATGAGAGTGGAAGCTGTCATCAAGGCTAAGGGTGGGCCAACACAATATTGAATTCCAGCATTACCGATGGAGGTCGCCACAAACTTGTAAGTCATTTTCAGCCAGGTGTCTGGATACTATTGATCACATCTGTTCCAACTCAAATAAAAACTACTTGCACAGTATTATTGAAATATGCTAGAGATGTAAGATACTACTGCAACAATTAATTTACTTATTCATTCATTCATACCTGCGCAACCCACCTAGCACACAGCAGCGGCACTACTTAGCCTGATATGAAGTTGCCGTGCTACAGTTATCTCTTTTGTACTTGACCATCATTCTCAAGTGACAGTTTCTGGTGCAACTTCTTTTTTAACCAGAAATTGCCGGATTGATTATTAGATTTCATACAGGGACAATGAAAGAGAAGAGCACTTATGAATGTGAAGGTCTAGATCAAAAATGAATGTTCTTTTATTTATACATGTTAGTTTACCACATAACCAACTCTCTGGCTTCTACACAAAATTGGCCACATAATGTGCCTTGTATGAAGCTACAGTGTTCTTACTGCTATGTGTTGCAATTAACCTGAAGAGCAAGAGACAGTATTCTGCTTTCGAACACACAATGTAATTGGTTGAATAGTAACTCAGTTACAAAGGCCATACTTTACCTTCCGCTTTGCTGATTAAAGTGGCAAGTTCATTAAGACATTGGATTCACATTTAGCAAGAGTTACACTCAAGGAAGGAAAGGTAGAAAGAGTGGGGTGTAGCTTGCTGCCAATAAGAAAGGCTTTAGCAGAGCAAAAACTCAGATACAGTTAGGACAGGAAAGGAATGATGTTCTTAAATGAATCATTCCATCAATTGCCATGACTTATTTAGAAAAACTGCAGAAAATGTCAATTAAGATTGCAGGAAAGTGGTGTAATTCCACACCTCTTGACTGTTATTCATTCCAGTGTGATAACCACTGTCCCATTTCATTTGCTGAATGGGTTTCAAGTCCTCATTCTTTTTGTTTCCTCATCCTCTCTCTGTCACAACTTCTGCTCTATATCGATAATCTTCCATATTTTTGGACAATTTCTTCAAATTAGACATGGCTCATACACAAACTTGAGAGGATATAAAATGAAAATTTTGTAAAAGAAACAACTGAAAACAAAATGATTATGAAGGAAATGAGATAGAAACTTCTGTTGGGCAGACATCACATTTCATTAGTTAAGAATCTTGATGGGCAGCAAACAAAGTAAACAGAAGAGTACAAATGGCTTGAAGTACCTTTGATAAATTAAATAAAGTTTTTAAAATATAGCTTCCATTGTGTCCCACAGGGAAAGTTGACAATCAAAGTGGATCTCCAGTATTAGCATATGTTTGTTGGACATAGCCTTTTAATGTGTAAACCATCATCAAATACTGAGGATCAAATAGAAAGGAAAGAACATGTATTTTGGGAATTACTGGAAGTCACAGGGAAACAAAAAAATGGATTGGGGAACAGACTACAGTAAGACACATAATCATGACTGTAATGAAAGTAAAACTGAGGTGGGTGGGGCATGCAGTCAATTTACTAGATGGCAGATGAACCATGGAAGCTCTCTTTATTAGATTTCAAAATAATTTATGTCTTGAAGCAAACAATACATGTACTAACAAAAAGATGATGTATAAAAAAGCTTCTAATTGCACAACTTTCTGGTTGTCATCCACAATAAGTGACCTAAATTTTATTATTAAATTAATTTTATTAAATTTATTATTTTATTTAGTTGTTTACATATAAACTTTGTATCTGTATCATTGAAATTTTAATCTTGTTGACGTATTTCTGTAGGAACTTATAGAATGCATAGTCACTATATACTTTTATGCTTATGTACATGTCTATAAATACAGATCATTTATTGTTTCACAGGTTGCTAGCAATTCAAATTGTCTGCTCTACTATCTTTTGTTCTTGCGACTCTTTCCTGTTACACCAAACTGGTTGATAAATCTTATAGCACCATTAGCTGGTGTACCGCTCACACAGTTTCTCATTACTGTGTTTCTTGGTGAGTACAGTATGTTAACCTCTTTTGTTTTCTTTTTAGCGTGTGTAACAGAAGTACAGATATGGAAGAGAACTCCAACATCAATGCAACATTACATCAGCAACTATTTGTGATAATTTTCTAAACATAGTTTGGGTGCAACAAAGCATTCATAAAGTCTAGAATTTATTCATATAAACATTCTCAAGAAAATATCAACCTGCTGCAAAGGCTGGCAGTTAGCTTTTAATGAAGAGAAAGTTGTGCACTTCACAAAATGTAAAAATGTAGTATTGTTGGACTGTAGTATTAATGAGTTACAAATAGTGTAAGTCACATCATACAGATATTTGGGAGTAACAGTGTGTAGATGTATGAAGTGGGATCATCACAGTCTGGGTTCTAATTAAATCTGATAGCATGCTTTAATTGATTGTCAGAATACTTGGAAATTGCAGTTTTTCTACAAAAGAAACTGAATAAAACACACATGGCCCATACATAACAACTGTCCATGCTCAATGTATGTGGCCTATATCAGGTCAGACCTACAGGCGTATAAAGTGTACACAAAGAAGGCTGATGCAGTTGATCACTGGCTTGTTTGACCAGTGAGAGATTTTAACAGAAATGTTGAAAAATCTCAAATGGCAGACACTTGAAGGAGGCATCATACATCTTGTGAGAATGTGCTTAGAAAACTTCAAGAACTGCCTTTCAGTGATGGAAACTGAACATAGTTTTCTGTCGCCAACATATCTATCCCAAAGAGACTGTGCAGATAAAATTGGGAAAATAATAGCTTGCCTAGAAGTGTACCACGATCATTCTTTTCATTGCCCATCC
This sequence comes from Schistocerca nitens, assembly GCF_023898315.1. Taxonomy (NCBI): domain Eukaryota; kingdom Metazoa; phylum Arthropoda; class Insecta; order Orthoptera; family Acrididae; genus Schistocerca; species Schistocerca nitens. The sequence goes on from NC_064617.1 coordinate 910,979,670, forward strand.
ATTAATGGAATGGTCTGAAACCTTAATATATGAGAGAGTTACAAAATTACTTCACATTGATCACAAAGTATAGATGGGGTTGTCAAAGTTAACAACTTTGCATGGAGTAGGGAATTGTGTTGAGATGTAGATCCATCAATATATTCCCAAGTCTCAATTGACGTGCATACAGAGGTGAAGGAGTAAGAACATTAGCCACACACAGGCCAAAAGTTATGTTACCCAGGAAAAAACTTGAGAGATAATATTCTGTTGCTGGAAAGGCATTCTTCTCATAGATTTACTCCATGAGCTCCTTGCTTCTAAAGCCATATACTATGCCATAAAAGTAAACTATAGAAAGAAAGCACCTCATCCATGTCCCTAAAATGTGACAGTAAAAGTGAGTTCAGACGCAGTCAGGTCATGTCAAGTCTTCGAACAGTTTACACAGGGATTCTCAGACTCCTCACACATGATAAATCTATGTACAGAACTTCAAGGAGACTATGTAGAAAAGGACAAATTTCTTTTTGATGTGTACTAATAAATTTAAAAAATGAAGAATGGGTGTTTGTTTTACAGTCCCTGTAGTGGTAACACCTGCTTTATCTTTTCATTGATTTGTTGTCCTTGGTGTTGATGTACTGGCTAAAATATGGTTTGTGGAAGTGCAACTACTGTAAATAATGTAGCCGAGAGGTGCGCAGTTGCATTTCACAGTACTTTAATTTCACTGTTCACAACCCCCTAATAATACAGTTATATGGCCAGTGCACTATTGTTTAACTTTCGATAAGCCTCATTAATAGTTTGCAGGCAAACCTTCACATACTGCTACAATAGTTTCCTGTTGAACATCTACGAGCAGTAAAACCTAACCAAAAAGTTCACATTCTTGAAGAATAATCAGATAGTATGGAGAAGACACTGTTATTGTTTTTAAACATGGCCTAATTGTTTAACACTTATTCCACGGTTAAGTTGAAGCATTGTTGTTGTTCTAACCAACACATGTTTCTTGTGTGAAACTCGGCTGTGGACTGACTGTCTCATAACCAAAAATTGGGCCCTTATATATCTTCGCAATAACAGGTACTGAAACTACACATTGTTCAAAGTTAAATTTACAGAAATTACAATTAAAATCTAACTCATTAAATTAACTGAATACATCGAAAATTCCGTCTTTTTAACAGTTTCTTCTACTACAAGAGTTAGGCTGAATTATTTGTTTAAATCATGAAATTAACAAATGTAAGTAGGTGCACAAAGAATACTTTTGACAAAACTGTTAATTACTTTGGAATTAATTAAGAGCCGGCTTTGCTAACATGTTTTCGAATAGAGCCAGAAAAATCCTTTAAGAATACAATTAGTTGTTCCTCCAAATGTTTATAATTATTATATAATTTATATTTGTTTATACGTCAACAGTAGAATTTAAATTACGAAACAATTACTGATTTTGTCCTGTAACAAAAGATACTAACTAGGAATAGTCAAAATAAATTAGAAAATCAATTACATACATAAAACTAAGCACAAAATTAGATCTGGTGTTACATTCTTTAAAACTGAGGACTAATCTTTCTCTTTTTTTGAAAATGCAGATTATATTCATGTACGTTAATGATAATTAGTTCAGAAATGATAAAAAATGAAGTTAAGTAGGTAGCTGGCAAAACAAGAGGGGAAGAAAAAATATTCCAGCTTGCTTCATCACAACCCCCTCCACAGCTTATGTTGCGGAGACTAGTATGGTGCTCATATCTCAAGCAGTTGGTTTCATTCTTGATGGAGAAAGAAATCATACCTCAAATATATAAGCCCCTATGAAACTTCAATGACTGCAGAAACGACATGTGTTGTGGGCTCCAGGTGTTTCTGTTTCAGTTGCTAAATTGTATCGTGATGATGTGGTACAATACTGTGCAGACATATTGGATATTAATAAAGGGTGTGCTTATAACAAGCGTTCACATTATCATCAACATTCAAAGACTGTTTGGTTGAGAATCTGCTCTCTCTCTCTCTGAGTGTGTGTGTGTGTGTGTGTGTGTGTGTGTGTGTGTGAGAGAGAGAGAGAGAGAGAGAGAGAGAGAGAGAGAGAGAGAGAGAGAGAGAGGGGGGGGGGGGTTATTTTATAATGAATCCAGTGAAAGTAGAGTATTGTTCCTACAGAAGCAACAGGTCCTCACTGTAGGTTTTGCATGCAGTGTTTTTGTAATTTAAGTATTGACAAAAATTCGTGCTCAGTCAACACTATTAATTTGATCAAGACCAAAGATGATCATGATATTTTCCCGCAACAACTCATAGAAAGGCCCAATGCGAAGGAGCATAAGCCTCAAAGTGACCCTCTAAAATATCACACAATCTCCTTCAAATGAAGTAGTTTGATTAATGGCAAGAAATTAATGTATGCAAAGTACCATAATCCCTGAAATCTCTTATCAGATTCGTGGTCATATTAAATCTTTTCCAACTAAGCTGAGCCTGTTTCATTTTTGGAATATAAAGTACTTAGATGCTAGATTAGACATGAAGACAATGTAGTCTACATTCCTTCATTTGTATCTAAACTCAAATGTGAAATACAAATTTTACCTCCATTAGTTTAATCTGTAATTAGCTCAAACTCAAACTGAAGCCTGCACAAAAAATGTTAAACTTCACAACAAAAGTGGACACCTCTGTGAGAACTATAATTTCACTAAAGAACAAAGAAGTTTTATCAGAAACTGAAGTTATGAACAAGATAATATTGTTGGTCTTACAGATGCTTCCATTACCAAAATTCCCATCCAAGAAATTTACTTATGTTACATATACATCAGTTGCTTTAGTATTGACAAATTGAAAACCAAATAGTGTAAGTTTTCTTTGTAATCATGAAGGAAATCAAGGAAAGGAGCCAATGATGTTTGTACCATATGGTTCAAATACATAATTGATAAACAATATATACCTCTTTTTCATATGGTTGACCTGGGCAAAACTGCAACCATGTAAAAATTGGGTTGTTTTGAAAATCTGCCTTATGCAAACACAATTAGATTATTTTTTTTAATTTTTACCCAGACATTTTTATTTCTGTAAAATACAATATCAAATTTATAATAATTTAACTGTTGCAGCCCTTAGAATTTTACAGAAATAAAAATTTGGCACATAGGTGTCAAAACATGTCGGGGTAAATATAAAAAAATAAATAAAAATAAACTAATTGTGTTTTCATAAGGTGGATTAAAAAAAAAACTTATCCATTATAGGCCATTCCTTGTTTCCCAATACCAGAGATTTCTTCCTTAAAAAGACTTCACAGAATTTGAAACACTGGAAGTCTTCTTTATTTTGAAAAATAGTGGTGGGCGGGACTATTACAAGAAAATGCCCTTACCTACTGAGTCACTAGGAAAGGCTGTTGCGGAACAATCGAAAGTAATATTTTTTTCTAGTACACACATGAGACTCGTAGCTGTCAACAAATTTATATATGGCTTAGTGTATCACTCACAAACTCATATTCAAAAAACAACAGTAACCTTAAAACATCATGCTTCCCGGGATTCTGTTGTCCTGGGGATGTTTGGCTGATTAATAAATAGTTAAGATGTGGAAGAAACAGAGTGAGTATATACTGCAGGATTTCTAGAGATTTTATGAAAATTTCTTCCAGTGGCCTAATGCTGAGAGGAACAGTCACAGTGCAGGCGATGAGGTACCCCCCCCCCCCCCCCCCTCACATACACACTTTTTGTATTATGTGTATTACTGTTACTGGAGTAAATTTTTGGAATGTTGATTTTTATGACACTTTATTGATATAAAAGAGTTAAGCAATATTCAGTTTTTTTTTTTCACATATGAAGGTAAATTGAACTCAAAATATCATTCAATGTATGTTTTCTAATAAGCATAAACTTTTCTTTTCTGCCACAAAGTGTTATCCATTTAGTAGGCAGAAACCACAAGCTGTTTTCTGAATTTTTAGAAACTTAAATTGAAATCAAATTTAGTAGGTGATCACACCAATGTTTTAAGTATGAGATGTGTGTATCTTTTCCAAATTGAGAACAAATTCCCCCTTTTTATATGCTGTTTTTTTCACTCTCTTGTAAAACTTAGAAAAAAAGTACTTATTCTTTCAGATAGAATGTATTAAAATAATAAAGTGAAATGTCACTTTTTTGGCAATTGTTTTTACATGTATCTCCTATAGAAACGAGAGACTGCCAGGAGAAGAAGATGGTAGTGACAGTAGGAACTATGGAAATGTTTCTAATTATAGCTGATGATATCTGTTCCAGGTTTAATGCCATATAATTTTATGTGCGTTCAAGCTGGTGAAGTTCTGTCCTCCATCACGTCTCTCGACACACTGTTTAGTACAGAAACTTTCATTAGACTGGGTCTGATGGCAACTGCATCACTGTTGCCAACATTTGTCATCCGCAAGCACAAAATCCAACAATCTTTGGACAGTTCAGTGCAGAAAAATACACACAGCCACAAAAGCTAACATCCAAAGTTAACTTTGGTTAAACTTGATGATACTAGCACTTTTTTATTTGTTAAGTACATAATCTTGCAAAGATTAAACATGTACATACATTAAAGATTTATTTTTTTAACATTGTTATTTAATATTTGTGTGTTGTAAGGCTGAGACAAACTGAAAAGAATGTATAAGTATTTTAAGTTTTCCTTCTTGATTGCTTCCCTTAACATATTGTCCAGTCTTTCATGTAGAATCTAGATGCTTGATGATGTATTTGTATTTAAAATAAATAAATAACAAAGCAAATAATTCTTTGGCTCTGATTGAGAGTGGGAGTCAACATGAATACAATGAAAACACTGATAGTATAAACTGAGTACAGGTGTTTATCATGTCAGCAGGTGTCAGTTCAGCTGCCATGATTCAAATAACTGCCTTTTCTAGTTAATAAAAATTATCTTGGCCCTTTGAAATGTAATTTCAGTGTGCTAACTTACTTGTAATGGTAGTGGTACTTGCTCTTAACCTTTTGCACTCCGTAAGGCAGACATAGGGTAGCTCAGCGTACTCTTATTTAAATCACCACTGCCTGGGCAGCGAGCATGCCACAGAGAATTGTGTGTTTTCTTTATGGAAACAATGAGGCCACTGACCAACAGGTAGAGTATACATTAAAGCAAAGAGTATGATTTCATCCAAATATATTTCCAAAACATTACAATACAAAGGTCCTCATTTCTGCCCTGGGTTTCTTTCTTCACCAATGAAGTCTCTTGTAACACTTTTACAGAATATTTTGTGAGGCAGTTTTTCCAAGATGTTTTTCCCACAGTGATTCTTGTGTAGCAAATAGCTGTTTACAAGTCCTACTTCCAACAACCGGAAATAACAGTTTTTGCCACCACTCCAGACTTTTCATCAGAAAACCATAACTGGAAGTAAAATGGTCAGATCAATACACTACACCTATCTTGAAAGTATAATCAGTAATCACATTTGGTTACATTACTTCTTCCCTTTCCTTTCAGTTTCTCCTTTCTATAAGTGTCACTGAGCTATTTGCTTTTGTAGAAATGATGAGAACAATTCATTTACCTTGCCATGCCAGAACTATCATTTTGTTATTGCGGAGGCATTTTATTTCATGCTTCTTCAGATGCAGAACTCCTTTCTTGATTGTAGCTGGAAGGTTTTTGCGATTGGCCTGAAGTGTTCCTGTGCGATGCACGCTCTATTTCGACAGTTCATCAGCTGACAAAATAAATCTCGGATGAACGGCCTGGTATGAGTGTGCATACGACACAATATTTCGGCAATCGACCACATTTCCATCATCAGGTGCGCTGACGTACTGACCAGCAGTGGGCCGGCGCCATGTATATATAGGACAATCCCCCTCCCACTCCTCCCTCAGCCGCTTCCTATGAGTCGGTGCGGCCTGCGCCCCGCATGCGGTCCAGGTACAGCGTCTGTTCGCCGCCGTCTGGGCGCTGCATCCTAGGTCTTCTTGTTCAGGAGGGTCTGCTGGCACTGCTCTCGTTATTCTTCCCTCCTCCCCGGAAGTCGGTACACTCTGGGAAATATCCTTTATCTTCTTAATCCGGGTGATTGTGGGTTCCCACGCCTTGCTAAGGATATAACCGCTATCAGATTTAGTTGTGGCTCCCTTGCACTGATCTCTATGGCTTCCTTGATGACACAGTCCCAGTATTTGGAAGTCTGTGTCAGGACTTTGGTTTGGTCATAATCCATGCTGTGGAGTTCCAACAGGCAATGCTCAGCGATTGCCGACTTACTGGGCTGTTGCAGTCTAGTGTGCCGTTGATGTTCTTGACATCGGTCCTCAGTGGTACGAGTAGTAGTAGTAGAGGGTTTTTTTGGGCGCACGACAGCAAGGTCTTCAGCGCCCACTCAGTAACAGATTGAGATGGGTGTCAAGAAAATAATCAGAACAGTAAAATAAAACAGAAAGTAAAACACAGGTAACAAGGTTTGAAAAATATGGTCCTACCGACACCGAAGCGTGGGACGAAGCATGTCGTCAGCAGTAAAACATGGACAACACAGGAAGAAAGTGGTAGAGGGAGCTAAAACAATATAGCAGATGGAAGTATCTGGCTGACAGCAAGGATAAAAGGGAGGAGCCAGCCACTCTGCAATACACTAAAACCTCCAGCCTAAAAGTATAGGCCAGAGTCCAGACACATCACAAAACTTTAAAACCCTAGACACACGCGTCTCATTGTTAGCTAAAACATAAGGCAGATCCCCAACTTGTGCTTCTGCCCTTGCATCACGGTATAAAATGCAGTCTGTTAAAATGTGCTGGACAGATGTGCACACCACAAGCATCACAAAAAGAGGGGGATCCTCCTGCCGTAATAGAAAGCTATGTGTGAGAGGACAGTGCCCGATCCGAAGGCGTGTGAGGGTCACTTCTTCCCGCCTGAGCAACCGGCAGGAGGAACACCACGGCCGAGTTGTCGACTTCACCAACCACAGTTTATTGGCCATCACCGCCAGCCATTCTTCCTCCCACAACTCCATGCACTTCTTGTGGAGTGGAGAAATGACAGACTGCAAGGAAAGAGGACACTGGACCACATCCTGCTCTCTGCAGGCCTCCTTAGCAGCCTGATCGGCCTGTTCATTGCCCCATATTCCTACATGACAAGGCACCCAGCAGAAGGACATCTCCTTACCCCGCCGTTGGAGCAGGTAGAATTGGTCATACATCAGCTGGACCATCGCCTCAGTTGGGTACAGATTCTGCAGTGATTGTAAGGCACTAAGAGAATCGGAGCAGAGGAGAAATCGATTGCCCCGAACACGATTCATCAGCTACAGTGCCTTCAGTATCATGTGGAGCTCCGCTGCGAATACGGTATATTCATCAGGGAGGCGAATCTGGGTAACATGATCAGGAAACACTACAGAACAGCCAAGGAAATTCTCCTGCTTGGAGCCATCAGTGTAAACGACAGTAAAACTGCGATGCGCATCTAAAATGTTAAGAAACAGAGATTGGGATGTAAAATCTTTCTTAAGATTAGTCAAATCTAAAATAAGTCTGGGTCTCCGGAGGAGCCAAAGTGGAAATCTGCTCCAAACACAATGTAAAACATGAAGACCAGCCATATCCATCGCAGAGAGGCCATCCTGTGCACGAATGCCATAGGACCGCATCGCATGTTGCCGTTTATGAAATAGCCATGCCAGAGGAAGCTGAGCAACGGTATGTTATGCAGGTGTGTATGGTGTGAACAAAGTTTTATACGCCTGGCGCACTGTAAGTAGCCGTCGCCGCATATGAAGTGGCGGTTCACCAGCCTCTGCACAGAGGCTTGGTATGGGGCTGGTTCTGAATGCCCCAGTGGCCAACCGAAGCCCCTCATGGTGCAGAATGTCCAACATCTTTAAGTAATAAGGCCTCGTAGACCCATACACCGTGCACCCATAATCGAGCCAAGATCGCACAAACGCACTGTAAAACTGGAGCAGATAAGTCCTGTTGGCTACCCATGTACTGTGACTAAGACATTTCAAAATACTTAAAGCCTTCAGTGACCGTCGTTTCAGGTCTTTAAGATGAGGTAACCACGTAAGCTTAGAGTCAAAAATGAGTCCCAGAAATCTCACCGTGTCTTTAAAAGTAAGGATAATGTCCATTATCCTCAACTCAGGAAAGGTTAGAATCGAACGAGAACGGTGAAAAAGAACACACCATGGTCTTCTCGGTGGAAAACTTAAAACCACTCTTCTGCGCCCAGTCATCCAAACGTCTAAGAGTAAGTTGCAACTGACGCATTGTCGTTGCAAGGCTTGAAGAAGAGCAAAACAAAGAGAAATCATCCACAAACAAGGAACACTGGACAGGACTTTTCACTATGGAGGTAATGCTATTAATAGTGATGGCAATGACAGTCACACTTAAAACGCTAACCTGAGGTACACTGTTCTTCTGCTCAAAGCGGTCAGACAGGACGTCACCAATTCGATATCTAAAATATCATGGCGAGAGGAGAGACTGAATAAAAAGAAGAAGACAACCACGAAAACCCCATTCGTGAAGCTGCTCCAGCATGAGACGCCTCCAAGTGGTATCTTAGGCCTTCTCGATGTCAAAAAATACACCTAGAAGGTGATGATGGCGTAGGAAAGCTTGTTGTATAGTTGCCTGCAGGAGGGCAAGATTATGGAAGGTGGAACGAAACCTCCTGAACCCACACTGAAAGCGACTAAGGAGTTGCCAGGATTCTAACATCCAGACAAGGCAGCGGTTGACCACCCGCTCCAAGGTCTATCCCAGGCAATTAGTGAGGGAAACTCTATGGTAGCTACTCGGGTTTGTGCGGTCTTTCCCAGGTTTTAAAAAAGGAATTAAAACTGCCTCATGCCATGAGTCAGGAAAGTGACCTGACGCCCAAATGGCATTAAAAAGTAAAGGAGGATTTCTTTGTTGCGCTTTGTGAGGTGCTGCAGCATACTATAATGGATCCTGTTGTGACCAGGAGATGTGTCACGAGCTGCAGACAATGAAAAATCCAGCTCTCACATAGAAAATGGGCAGTTGTAAACTTCATGAGAGGTGGACTGGAAGTACAGACTACACCTCTCAGCAACCGCTCTACGGCGCTGGAAACCCAGATACTGATTGGTTGTTGCAGTAACCATGGCAAAATACGCTGCCATAGTCTAGGCAATGTCTCGCGGATCCGTGTGGAGAGTGCCGTTATTCATTACAGAAGCCATGGGACAGCTCCCTCCTCTCCCAGAAATTCTCCTGATGGCCTCCCACACAATGGAACTTTTGGTGGAACGATTAATGGTGTTCAGGAACTGTTGCCATGACCTCTTCTTACTCTCACAAATAATGCAGCGACATTTTGCCCTCGCCACCCGAAAGGCTGCAAGATTCTCAGCAGTCGGCTGACACTGGAACCAACGCAGAGCCGCACGCCTGGTCCTGATTGCAGAGCGGCATTCGGCACTCCACCAAGGGACAGATTGCCTCTTCCAGTGGCCTGTGGAATGGATGCTGCAGCGGCGTGGTGGTCCATTTTGGTAATATGATCCACCCACGCCTCAACATTCGCACAGTGTTCGAACTGGGCCAACTGATTATAAAGTGTCCAGTTGGCTCCACTGAGCACCCACCTTGGTGGTCTCCTTTCGGGGCCCACACCATCTGGCAGGTGAATCCAGATTGGGAAGTGATCACTGCCGTGCAAGTCAGCAACCACTTCCCATTTAGCTGGAGAGCAAAGCGAGAGATCAATGGCAGAGAACGACCCAGTCGCTGTGCAGAAGTGAGTGCTCTATCCTCCATGAGCAAGTAGGCACAGGATGACAGGATAATATCTCAATTGCTCTACCCCTGGGAAAGGTAATTGCAGAGCCCCAAAGCACATTGTGGGCATTAAAATCACCACAAATAATGATTGGCTGGGGGAGCTGTGTAAGAAGGTCGGTGAGGGCCACATCATCAAGTGTATCATGTGGGGGCAAGTAAAGCGAACAGACAGTCAATGGATGACGCACATGCATGGACACAGCGACGGCCTGTAAAGTCGTTGTAAGCGAGAGAGGCGAGGAGTGGTAGTCCGTCCTGACGAAAATACCTACACCTCCTCTAGCTCTCTCTCCACGCAGGTCGTTCTTTTCGTGGAGTGTATAGCCTCGTAGCTCGGGGGAGTACGATGGATGGAATTAAGTCTCCTGGAGACACAGACACAGTGGTCTACCCTGAGAGAGTAGACAAAGTTCCTTCACATGTGTCCTGAACCCCTGCAAGTTCCACTGAAGTATGGGAGCCATCTATGACAGGGGTAGCACCTCCATCTTGTCTCTCCGACGGTGTGGGGAGACTGCAGCAGGTGGAAGGGCAGGCGTGGGGCGAGATGATTGCCCCACACATACGTCATACTCCATGAGCTCTGGGGAAGAGTCAGATGAAGCCTCACATAAAACAACATCTGCATGGTCAGATGGTTTACTGCGTGATTTGACCTGCTGTTGCTGCTGTAGAGGAGCTTTCTGCGGTTTGGTGGGCTTTGGGGGAGCCGATGTGGGAGTGGTGATGGTCGTACCGGGCTTCGGAACAGCCTCAGCTGTTGGAGGCACCAGGGGCTGGCCCAAGTTCGCCACTGTACCTTTATCTGCCGTTCGAGTAGGGGCTACAGTGCAGTGCGTTGCAAGTGCATTGACAGCTACAGGTGTTAGTGCCAACTCTCACCACCTCTGTCTGCGTAGAGGCATCGGCTTTTGGAGTAGGCTTCTGAATTCTGAACCATGGAGGCAAAAGATGTAGCAAATGTATGAGGTTGCATCGACTTGTAGATCTTTTTGGCCTCACCATAGGGGATACACTTGGTTGTTTTTATTTCCTGAACTTTGTGTTCCTCTAAAAATATTTGGCAGTCCCTACTCCATACAGGGTGGTTCCCAGAGCAATTGATACCTTTGGCTGGAGATGAGCAACTAACTCCTTCATGAGCAGCCTTACCACAGTTGCCACAATTCGCTTCGCCTATACACCCTAAGGTGATATGCCCAAAACGCTGGCATTTAAAACAGCGCATTGGGGGTCGGGAAATAAGGCCTCACACTAAGGCGAAGGAAGCCAGCTTTAACATGTTCAGGAAGTTTCATGCTACTGAAGGTCAGAATGAAGGAGTCGGATTTGGCAAGATTGTCAACCCTCCTCATGATAGGTTGTACATCAATGATATCATCCGGAGCCCACTCTTGTTGCAGTTCTTCCTTGGGAATGTCGATTAGATCCCGGCATGTCACAACACCTTTGCTATAATTCAAGGTGCTGTGCAGTTCAGTGTCTATGGCATGCTCCCCAAGGCATTTAGCAGATTGGAGGTTTGTTGCTTGCTGGGAATTGGAAGTTTCCACTAGCAAGGTCCCATTACGCAAACGCTTCACTGATTTTAAGGTGCCACAGATGCCCTCCAAACACTTTTGTATATAGAAGGGCGAAATCTCCTCAAAACTACCCTCCTTCCATTTCACAATGAGAAACACATTCTGATTACCAGAATGCATTCTGTTACTAAAGACATTACTTGTTAAAGATGTGTTGGAGTCAGGGGGACTGACTGCATGGGCCCTCTTGAGAGACTGGGTGTTAGAACCTTCCAGCAGCCCACCCTTTCTGCTGGGAGGAGGAAAAGAGGATTTTGAAGAATCCATCTCGGTCCCACGAGTAACTAGGGAACTAGAAGTCCCGCGTGCCCAGGTAAGCCTTATACAACTGAGGTGCCGCAGGTTCCCCAGAGGTTGCCCGCTAACAACTGTTCCACCTTAACAGCCATGCATCTCATCAGCACACAGCACACCTTGAGATTGAGGGGTTGTTTATAGAGGTTTGTTCCATCCTCGCGATCGGGTGGTCAAGCCAAGATCCCCATTCCCTGAGACACACAATGTTCCACTGCCGCGCCGCACGGTGGTCGCTGAAGTATGCCCAGAGCTTACGGTGACAGGGTACTGGCGGCACTTACCAGTCCCCAGAATGCTGAGCCCCTGGGGGCTCAATGGTACGAATGGTCTGCCCAATGTATACACTACCACATTGGCAAGGTATCTGCTAAACCCCTGATTTACGTAGACCAAGGTTGTCGTTGACACAACCAAGAAGGCTCTTGGTTTTGCTTGGAGGACGGAAGATGGTTTTCACTTGGTGTTTACGTAAAATGCGTCCAATTTTTCCAAATAAGGCCCCACAAAATGGAGTAATAGCCAAGGCCACCTCGTCCTGAGGTTCATTCTCAGCTTACGCCGGTGCTGCGGGTGTGGGGTGTAGAGCCTTCCGAATTTGCCCTTCCTTGTAACCGTTCCTCCGAAACACAGTCTTCAGATGGTCCAATTTTCGTTGGAGACTGTCCCTGTCGGAGATGGTGTGAGCTGTGTGTACAAGAGTTTTGAGCACGCCATTCTTTTGTGCTGGGTGGTGGCAGCTATCCGCATGTAGGTACAAATCGGTGTGCGTCCAAGGAGTCTTGTAACGGAACCTTAGTGAATAGAGATACCACGTCGAAGTTCACCAGTATGTCAGATTCCTTAAGCACCGGCCCACCGCCGCTCAGTATATCAGCGCACCTGATGATTACAATGCAGTCAATTGCTGAAATATTGTGTCCTATGCACACTCATACCAGGCTGTTCGCCCGAGATTTATTTCGTCATATAATACGCCTGGAGAAATTGAAGAATCACAGTTCATCAGCTAATGCGAAACGTGTATAAAAACAGTCAGTGTACAAATGATAAATTATACTATGATTTCCCTGTAACACTTCTGATATTAGCCAGCAATTGAAGGACTATTCTCTCAGAAAAAATTCAAGTCTGGACGAACCAATGACTCTGTTGTTACAGTGCCAAAATAGAGCATCAAACTGCAAATATAACTGTTTGAGAATCTGAAATCACAAACTCAGAGTCCTCATTTTGTTGGTTTTTGAGGATTTTACATTTTGAATAACATGTGATCTTTGAATGATACTGTAGTTTCTTCGGCAGCTAAATACCTATATGGTCAATAAATTTCGAGAAACTTGCGAGACAAGTAATCCTACACAGGACGCCCCATTGTGGCCGGTTACTGTGCCCCCACTGAGAGAATCTCTGCTCTCGTAGACCAACACCAACCTTTTACCCGGAACCTATCCTCCCATATAAAAGATACCAACCATTTCTTCGACCAACCGTCCACAGTTCCTTTCCCTTTACCACACGGTGCCCTGCTCATCACTACTGATGCTACCTCCCTGTACACTAACATTCCCAATGCCCATGGCCTTACTGCTATCGAAAACTACCTTTCCAGATGCCCTATGGATTCCAAACCAACAACCTCTTTCCTAGCCTCCATGACCAACTATATTCTCACCCACAATTACTTCTCCTTTGAAGGCATTACCTACAAACAAATCCACGGTACGGCTATGAGCACCCACATGGCACCATCCTATGCTAACCTATTCATGGGCCATCTAGAGGAATCCTTCCTAAAAACCCAGAATCCTAAACCCCTCACCTGGTTCAGATTCATTGATGACATCTTTGCTATCTGGATTGAAGGTGAGGACACCTTATTCATATTCCTCCAGAACCTCAACAACTTCTCCCCCATTTGCTTCACCTGGTCCTACTCAACCCAAGCCACCTTCCTAGATGTTGACCTCCACCTCAGAGATGGCTACATCAGTACATCCGTCCATATCAAACCTACTAACCACCAGCAATACCTCCACTTCGACAGCTGCCACCCGTTTCATACCAAGAAGTCCCTTCCATACAACCTAGCCACCCATGGTCGTCGCATCTGCAGTGACGAGCAGTCCCTCTCTAAATATGCCGAGGGTCTCACTGAAGCCTTCGCCGACCGTAATTATCCACCCATCCTTGTGCAAAAACAAATCTCCCGTGCCTTATCTTTCCAGTTTCCCACCACCTCCCAAAGTCCCACAGTCCAGCCACAGAGGAGCATTCCCCTCATAACTCAGTACCATCTGGGACTGGAGCAACTGACTTACATTCTCCGCCAGGGTTTCCATTACCTCTCGTCATGCCCTGAAATGAGAAATGTCCTACCCACTATCATTACCACCCCTCCTACCATGGTATTCCGCCGTCCACCGAACCTACACAATATACTTGTCCATCCTTACACAACCCCTGCTCCCAATCCCTTACCTCATGGCACATACCCCTGTAATAGACCTAGATGCAAGACCTGTCCCATACATCCTCCTACCGCCACCTACTCCAGTCCGGTCACTAACATTACCTATCACATCAAAGGCAGGGCTACCTGTGAAACCAGTCATGTGATCTACAAGCTAAGCTGCAACCACTGTGCTGCATTCTATGTAGGCATGACAACCAACAAGCTGTCTGTCCGCATGAATGGCCACCGACAAACTGGCCAAAAAACAAGTGGACCACCCTGTAGCTGAACATGCTGCCAAACATGATACCCCTCATCTCAATGACTGCTTCACAGCCTGTGCCATATGGATGCTTCCCACCAACACCAGCTTTTCTGAATTGTGCAGGTGGGAACTTTCCCTGCAATACATCCTACGTTCCCGTAACCCTCCTGGCCTCAATCTTCATTAGCTACTGTCCTCACCCATCCAGCCCCCTCCCTGTTCCCATTCCAGCACTACACAGCTGTCATTTCACCGCCACACCCAGTCTTTTAATTTATTTTTATTTCTCTCCTTTCCGCTACCTACCCCCACCCCCCTTCGCACCTTCTCTCCTGCCCTCCGTCTAAACTGCAAAACTTCACTGTCCGCCAGTCCCACCATACTATCCCTCCCTCTCCCTGCCCCAGCCTCCTCCTTACCCCCACCCAGTCGCCACTCCCATCATGCACTGGTGCTGCTGCTCGCAGTGTAGTTTCAGCTCTCTGAGACTGCAGACATGTGTGCAAGTTGCGCTTGCATGAGTGTGTGTGCGTGTGTTTATGCGTGTCCACTGCTGACAAAGGCCTTAATGGCCAAAAACTATGATTGTGCGAATCTTTTTATTGAGCCTATCACAACTCAGCATCTCCGCTATATAGTGGGTAGCAACTTTCCTTCTCTCGTATTGTAACATTCCATCCTGGATTTTCCATTGTTTAATTAATCCTACACATTCTTCACTTTACTCAGACATGACTGAACCAGTGTGTTTTGATGTGTAACACTCTCTGGATTAGAAACATGAAGTTCCCAGAAAATTTTCTGTGAGTAAAACAGTCTGAAAAGAAGTCAGATAATTGTAACAATTCTCTTGAAACAAAGTCCTGCAAGTTCTCACACTTTTGTACTGCCATATTCATTGGCACAACATGGAAGCATTTCATTTCTTCCTTGGTAACATTTCTCCAGTTCCACCACATAGATTGTTGTGGAAATGGTGTCACTTTACATATTTTTGCTGTGGCCTACCTGTTCATTTTGTTTGCTGTTTGTTGAAATAGGTTGTCTGTGAAAATTAACTGAAAGAAACCAACTGGCAATGATGGAACTTTACCACTTTTAGTGATAAAATCACACTTTGATTTGTCAAAAGGAAAATCTGTAAAATTTTTGCTCCACATTCAACGCGAATCTTCTGCTGAATCACTAGAAAAATACACATTTCACATTTCATGGTCTTCATATCTGCCCTCGGTAGCTGAGTGGTCAGCGCGACAGACTGTCAATCCTAAGGGCCTGGGTTCGATTCTCGGCTGGGTCAGAGATTTTCTCCGCTCAGGGACTGGGTGTTGTGTTGTCCTACTCATCATCATTTCATCCTCATCGATGCACAAGTCGCCGATGTGGTGTTAAATCAAAAGACTTGTACCAGGCGAGCGGCCTACCCGACGTGAGGCCCTCGTCACATGCCATTTTTAATGGTCTTCATTATCATCTTCACTAGAATTGTTTAGAAATGAACCACTCTCATCATCAAAATCACTCTCACTATCGTTGTCGCTTAAGAGATTCGTCTAAAGGCTGTAAAATCTCTTCCTCGGAAAGAACTGAACATAAGGAACTAGCCATTGCATGCACGTGAACTTGAACATAATAATTCCAACATTCCTTTCAACACAACTGCAACAGTTTGACACCGAGTTAACGCCAAGTTCCCCTAGATGGCAGCACCAAGCACCATTGACACCTAGTACCGTCAGAAACAAGAACTGATCATGTGACAGCCATGAACAATTGTGTCAAATGAGAATCACTATCCGAACAGAAAGCAAAATTCACAATGTCGAGCACCACTTGATGCTGGAGTGGAAAGGGTTAATAAAATAGTGTAATAGACTGGTGGATCTGGGTCGGGGGATGCTGTACAGTGCCAATTAACCAGCTTGTAATTCCAAATGCTTTTATTATGGCCTCCTGCTGTAGCTCAGTACAGGAAGCGACAACCTGGCTGCACGCCTCCTGTGTTTTGTTGCCCCACAATGCTGACAGAGCATAGCACATCAGCCAGGCAGTGGCCTGTGATGCAACTGCTTCTGTCAGCAGTGATTCCAACTCCAGACGGTCCCAGATATCTGTAACTGCTTGCATTGTGGTGCGCCCTGCATTGTCCAGAAGGCAACAGCCTGGTGATATGGCAGTGACCCACTGCCCCCGAGTCGATGCCCAGCGAGCTGATTCCCAGGGCTGGTGCTGACCCATTGAGAAAGCAGCTCTAGATCCCATGATCCAAGGGCAGAGCGCCCTGGTGCAAAGTTGGACTGGTACCCACAAACAGCATTCCAAATGCGGCCGAGTGTAACAGTTTCTTGGTGATAAAGCTACAATACTAACGGAAGTGACTTTTGTATAAAATGGCTAGCTGCACTTGTTTGGGCTTGCTATGCCTTGATTTTTTATAGCTGCTAGTGTGGAAGACTTAAGGCATCTGTCACTTGGGTAATGCTGTGTCAACTGTTTGCATATCCTCCCACGTGGTCCTGCCTCACAATATTGCAAAGGTTGTAGTAGATTTTGTAAAGCAAAACATTTGCACTCCTGCAATTTACTTTCGATTTTGCCCGTTTATGACCAAATATGGTTGGTGCATTACAATACTTTGAATTACTAATACATACACTGATAAGCCAAAACATGACCACTGCCCAAGAAAGACTGAATGCTACCTGGTGGCATTGTGGTCACATAAAATGGGAAAAAATAGAAGCAGAGGAGAGATGAATAGTGAGTCATTCTAGCAACAATGCGAGCCAAAATGGAGAAATCCACTGGCAAAGTGACTTTGATGAAAGGAAGATTGCTACAGCCTGGCACACGTCGTTAAACACGGGCTTCCACAGCAGATGACCCCTATTTGTTCCCATGCTGACCCAAGAATATTGTCCTAGTGACTGCAGTGATCACGTGATCATTGAGATTGGACCATTGGGTCAATAGAAGCATTTTGCCTGATTTGATAACTCACATTTCTTGTTACATCACGTCGATGGTTGTGTCTGTATAGACTGTCATCCAGATGAACAGCTGCTTGAAACTTGCACCACACCACAGATGCAGGCACGTGGGAGGCATTATTATGTTATGGGAGACATTCACCTGGGCTTTGATGGGACGTGGTAGCAATCAAAGGCACCATAACAGCTGTGGACTATGTGAACATTATTGTAGATCATCTGCATCACTTCAGCTCTAATGCCTTCTCTGCTGGCAGTGGCATCTTCTAGCAGTAGAATTGTTGGTTGTGCTACAGTGGTTTGAGGAGCATGACAATGAACTCACATCGATGTACTGGCCACCAGATTTGGCTGATCTGAACCCACTAGAACACATCTTGGATGTTACTAGGCTCAAGCTCTGTGCCTATAAACCACCGGCTCGTAATTGATATGGTGAAGACACTTGTTCAGAGACCTCTTGGCTGATGCTAGCTATCATTTGTAAAATAATTCCAAGGATTTACTGAGGCCCTGTAATCAGAAGTCTAGTAGAGAGTCTAAACTAGAGGCTTAATCAGTTCCGTGGTTATACTGACTGTAGATTCATCTACATACCATAGACGGTGGAGACTTGTTTAAGGCATGTTGACAGGTCAGATGGGCACAATACACTAGAAATGGCCTCTGGGTGGCAAAGGAAGTGCAAACTGCACATCAGAAAGTTGGACAAAACTCCAAGAACCCCAGTGGAAAAATCAGCATAAGACAGGCCAGTTATTCAACAGACTGCATAGCAAATCCAGAAAGTGAGAATCTTAAAATATTAGTTAAAAGAAAGAGTATTCACAAAAAGATACCAAAAGCTCGTGTTTTTTTTTAGAAAGCAATTGTCTCCACATCATACTAGCAACTGAGAGTAGGTAGAAACAAGAAGAAGAAAGGATGGAATTTTTTGAAAACACATTGGAAGTACATCAGAAAGATATGCTAGATTTTCCAAGAGGAACAGTGTTTGTAGCAAGTTTTGACAACACATGGAAGGCATGTCGGAAAGTTAGGCTAGACTCTCCAAGACGAGTACAGTTTATATGAACAAGCAGAGGCATTAAGTCTAGTGAGATGCAAACTGAATCTGATTGTGAACTAATTTGACAAGAGTAACTCAAGTCAGTGTACTCAATTTAATAATCACATGTTTCTACAAAACATAGCTTGACACATCTGGCAGAAACAATTTGAACATTTGGTAGCAGTAGGTGGCAACTTTAACCTGCCTATTACTGACAGGGAAAACTACGGATATGAGACCAGCAATAACGACAAATAGTATTGCGAATTAATACTGAATACATTGTCTAACTCCCTAGATTAAGTAGTCCAGCAACCCTCACACTAAAGAAATATTTTAGACCTCTTAGTTACAAACAGACCCATTTTTTTTAAACTGTGTCAGCAATGAGAGAGAAATTTGTGATCATGGTCATCAAAGGCAAACATTTTACCAAGAAATGTAGGAGGATATTTGTATTTGGTCAAACTGATAATGTGTCAGTATCAACATTCTTAAAGCATAAAATGATAATATTTAATTCAGATCAAACAAACACATAATAACTGTGGTTAAAGCTGGAAGAAATTATAAACTGTGGCCTGGATAAGGATGTTCCACAAAAAGATGGCAGAGACCCACCATGGTTTAATGGTACAATTCAGACAGTGTTGTAAGAACAGAGACTGCAAAACTCTTGTTGCACACAAACTGATAGAAAAAAGCTAATAGTAAGCCTTACAACAATTTTAATAGCTAGATCTTGACAAAAGATTTATTAGAAAATCCAAGGAATTTCAGACCCTAAATAAAGTCAATGAACAAGTCAAAGTCTTTCATTCAGTTTCTTGCGGAACCATCCAATGTTGAATCTTAAGAAAGCAGAAATATTAAATTCCACATTTAAAACATATTTGTGCATGAGGATATTATTGCACCAAATTTGACCCCCTTACAGATTCAAAATTAGAGGTATCAATATTAGCCACTCCCCCACATGCCTGGGAAAGAGTGCAGGCCACAAGGATGTAAGATTAAATGCAGAAAATTACAGACCAATACTGCCGACATCTGTTGTAGGATGCTAGACCATATTCTAAGCTTAAACACCATGATCTTCCAGGAGGAAAACAAGCTTCTCTCAAAGAATCAGCACATAATCAAGAAAAATCACTCATGTGATAGAGATTATTTTTTTATATCTAAAAACAAAGATGATGTGACTTACCAAAAGAAAGCGCTGGCAGGTCGATAGACACACAAACATACACACAAAATTCTAGCTTTCGCAACCAACGGCTGCTTCGTCAGGAAAGAAGGAAGGAGAGGGAAAGACGAAAGGATGTGGGTTTTAAGGGATAGGGTAAGGAGTCATTCCAATCCCAGGAGCGGAAAGACTTACCTTAGGGGGAAAAAAGGACGGGTATACACATATGTATGTTTGTGTCTGTATATGTGAGGATGGATATGTGTGTGTGTGCGAGTGTATACCCGTCCTTTCTTTCCCCCTAAGGTAAGTCTTCCCGCTCCCGGGATTGGAATGACTCCTTACCCTCTCCCTTAAAACCCACATCCTTTCGTCTTTCCCTCTCCTTCCTTCTTTCCTGACGAAGCAGCCGTTGGTTGCGAAAGCTAGAATTTTGTGTGTATGTTTGTGTGTCTATCGACCTGCCAGCGCTTTCTTTTGGTAAGTCACATCATCTTTGTTTTTAGATATATTTTTCCCACGTGTAATGTTTCTCTCTATTATATTCAGAATATTTTTTTATTCATACACAATATCTTGCAAACAGCC
Source organism: Schistocerca nitens (assembly GCF_023898315.1). NCBI lineage: Eukaryota > Metazoa > Arthropoda > Insecta > Orthoptera > Acrididae > Schistocerca > Schistocerca nitens. Next base: position 910,999,918 of record NC_064617.1, read on the forward strand.
ACTGCAAGCAAACAGGTAGAAGCCATCTTCCTAGATTTGTGAAAGGTGTTAGACATGGCACAACCCCATCAACTACTAACAAAGATACAATCATACAGAGTATCTTCAAAAAGGTGTGATTGGCTCAGATGTTTGACCAACAGAACCTTCAGTGGCTACCAAACTGCACTTAAAAATACATTTTTTTTCCAATGTGTAGAAATACGATGATCTTAGAACAACACATCATGGTGTTTTAGCACAATTGCATGTAAGGCATTTGGTGATCAATCTGTAATATTCGAAGTCAGTAATAGTGTTCTTTTTTTGCTTCAAAGTGGTTAATAAAAATTGTGGTTTGTTGATGCTTAGATTAGAAACATACTGTATTACATAACATTGATAAATCTTAAAAAACGCTGTTGTCAGACAAAATAGCATTAAGACACCATGGTTTCAAAAAGCATAAAGAAACCTGACACAGCAGGTATGTTTCTATAAGTACGAAAAAATCTACCACCAGGAACTATAAAGTTTCTGAGACATTTTTGGAAAACAGACTAATGTATTTGACTGCTGAATACCTATCAGGAAATGACCAATGATCTCGGCAGTTTGGTCCCATTGTCACTTACCACCACCTATCAGGAAAATAGTTCCCCACAATGGTAAACTTCCTTTATAATGAGAAGTTTGAACTTGACTAAATTAAAGACCCAAAAATTAATCTCCTTAACTCCAAGATTAATGGTACTCCAACTGTTCTTGATAAAAAATGAGCATGCAAAGAAATTTTTTCTTTGGGAGTTTCCTAGAAAAATCATAATTATACTTACCATAGCTGCACTAATAGTTTCCAGCTGATAGCAAAGAACAAGTAGGCCCATGTAATTACACAGAAGATGGCCTGAATATGGCTGAAAACACCTCCTGATTTATAACACCAGTTATTTGTACTATAGGAAACCACACAGGAAGTATTACCTTCTAAGGTGCTTGTCGCAGGGAAAATACGTATTTGCACACAATGTTTGTTTCTAAACAAAATATAATTTACAACAATTATTTAACTCTGAGAGTGCTAAATTACATGTTACATATTTTCCAGTTAAAGACTAAGTGGTGCAACTCCACTTTCTCTTATTTTTTTAATATGGTTGGGGTTGTGCTCAGCAAGTGCCATTCTATTAACAGCACAAATGGTGTAACTCCTAACCTGCATAGCAACCATGTGTGTACCAACATAAGTTTTTGCTGTAAGTAGAGGCATCTCTCCACTGACAGTTGAAGTGGTGTAGTTAAGATATAAACCACTGTGACTGCTAGCCATTGAACAAAAAATATCATTAAAAATAAAAACAACTGCAACTTGTATTTTTCATATGAACATTGATGGAAGAAGTGAAACAACGTGTAAAAAATACTTCTTGGAAACATTCAAAATCTCTGATGGTAGAATGCTCAAGCCATTTAAAAAAAAAAAGAAAGGTAAAACTTGGAGAGCCTCCAGGCGAAGATAAACATTGCAAGAACATTCCCGGTAACAAAGCTCTACAGGAAAATTAATAGTAAGTGGTCACATAGCATCATTCCCCTTTATCAGAAGATATGAATGTTTGACTCTTCTCCAATTTTTACAAAGAACATGTTGAAAGTCAAGGAAAAAGAGTCAGGTGCAGAACACATTTGTCACAGAGCTTTTAACAGTGAGTTCAGCTTGATTTCCTTGCTCCTCGCAAGGATGCTTGTGTACAATATGATATGTTTGCTAGTAAACTCAAGCATTCAACGGATGAACACAAAAACATCAAGCTTTGGCAGGACCATTAACTGCATCTACGCAAAGCCAAAAAAGCTCAGGAGCCATGTCAAACAGATTATTACAAACATAAATTATATGTTTTCAATTTACATTGTCACAAGCTGTTATCAAAATTAGGATTCAAGTACTACTGGGACGAAGTGACTGTTTGGTGAAACACACTTATACAATAGCACCATCAGCAAAACACATTGTGATGTACAACAATACTTGTACAGGGTAGAACAGGAACTGGAAAAGAGTCATAACATTAATGAAACTAGTTTTAACGAAGAGAATAACACTGAAACCATAGACCCCAATGTTCATACAAAGTGGTGATTCCTATCACCCCAATGGTGGTGTCTTTGCCTCACAGAAAACTGCAGTAAAGACATTAGATATTTGGTCCCGATGACAGCTACAATATTATCGACAAGTCTTGGAAAAAGAGACCTTTCGTGCTGCTGTAATGACAATGACTTCTTGCATGTTGAAAACATTTTGAAGTCAGTCACCAAAAGGAAGACTGACACTGAAAAACATCTAGAGGATTACCAAAAGACTGAACCATTCACAATATTTTTCAAGGAAACCCTTTCAACGAACATGGAATTTTAAAAGTTAAACTTCAAGCTGGGATCTGAAAACGGACACCTAGTTTCTCTGACTAACATACCTTGTGTAAATCTGTACACATGACTACAGGCTGTTACTAAAGAGAAGGAGGAGGCCATGAAAGACCTTTTGCCCAACATACCAACTGCTTGTTGCCATTACTTTTAGAGTCTCCTTTCTTCTGACAATCTGCAGTGCAGTGTCTGAGTCACTGCACTAATGACCAACAGCCGCATTCAGTTAAGAATGAGCTCACAAATTGCAATCATGGTTCCCCATCAGCTGTAGACTATTTCAGAACAAATGAAAATGACAAGAGAGAACAATGTCTCACCCTGCGCAGGAATCACAGTAATACAATGCGAGCACAAGAACACCAGGACAAATGGAGATTTGGCCACTCCTAGAAGCATGTTTGTATGAGCCGCTCCTGGAAGCATGTTTGGATAGCCGAAGTGCTTAAAGTAACCACTGACCCCAAGCACGAAATCCAGGTTCAAGTCCCAGTCCGCCACAAATTTTCATTTGTTCTGAAATATTCTACAGCTGATACAGGACCATAATCAAATTTTCAAGTTCATTCTTCTGGCAATGATGAAAATATTGGGCAACTGAATGGAACTGACTATGAGTAGCAAAGGTTATGTTAATACACTGTCAACTGCCATGTATATTATTATAGTAAGTAAAATCCTTTACCTGTTTATATTATAAATGGTGTACCTTTATTTGGACCCCTGTATCAGGTCTATAACTGGATAACATTGGTAAAAATGCACTTATGGTGTACCACAGCTATTCTGTTGTCTGTTGCTCTTAGTAACAGTTTGTACGATAAATAAAGGGAAGTTAACATGATGAAACATCAATCAGATGTATGTAGCCAATGAGGTTCTTGTTTGTAATTGCCTATGGTTTACAAGTAAGATTAACTGGCATTGAACTAGGTTAGAGTTATGGTAAAATCAGGAAGAGGATATACAAGTAGGTCACTGCAATGATGAATGTTTTCTTGTGCTACAGTACACATCAACCTATTATGGCAATTGTGTTTTTGTGTTGAGATTAGTGGGCTTAGCCAATTCACAAGCAAATTATAGTCCACTCTAACCTAGGCCTCAGGCTATGCTGCAGCTACATCTAATTTTCTTCCATTCATGACCACAGGTCAGTCCATCAGCACATGTAGTTTTCCCAGTCAACAGAGAATTTATGGAAATTAGTAAGCAACATACAAATTCATACTAACCAGAGCAGTGAATTTTATTCTGGTGCTCTGCATACTGAAAACAGATGCCATTAATTCGTATCTTCTACCAAAAGGAACCATTGCAGTCAGTGATTCCTATTGGCTACAGTAGGCCTATATCACCTGACTGGCTATGAACAACGATAACAAAGTGCCGACAGCAGCATGCAATGGAATACTGCGGCACACTGTAAGTGCACTTTAGCCAAAAATTACTGTTGAGTTTTGAGTAACAATCTTTGTAAATCATAATACCTCATAACAAGAATAATGAGAGTTACACCATTTGGGCTTTAAGAGACCCACCTGTGACAGACTAGAACATTTAATTCATACTGAGATAAGCTTGTACATGATAAAACACAAATTTGACTCTTACGGTCCACAATCTTCTACTAAAATAATAATTTGAAAAATAAAACAGTAATGTGTTGAATGTGAAAGATAATTTAAAACAATTACAGTCACATTTTATCCATGTAAGACATTATTTAACATGAATCTAGTACACTGCGAGACAGAGCTATGAATGTTCAACTTAGGAATACATGTTTGTAACATTTACATGTACTCTGAACACATTACATATCTGTCTAAATTGGGCATGGCCTGGTGAAGTTAGTTCATTTCTTGCAATAAATTATGTGGTGGAAAAAAATACACATCAAGACAAACCTAGATTTTGGCATCTAACAGTTATTAATGCTGCGATCAAAACCATTGGGTACTTATTGCTTCTTTCCAGGAATAACTAATTTTGAAATCAGTGCAGGTTTATTTCACAGTGCACAGATATGAAAAGAATCCCAGAATCCCCCCCCCCTAAAAAAAAACAACCAAAGATAAGATACAGTTCATTTATGATACTTTGCTGTTCATGTTAGCGAGTTTCCGCCAGCAGCTGGTCTCCTACGCACTCCTCCTCTATTTCTAACCACATTAGTCAGAGATTCTCTTCAGATAAAGAGTACAGAGGCTTAAAATGAAGAGCCAGCAATGCAGAATATCACTCTTCATCACGCAGACACTGTATGCAAATATATAATTTTGTTACTTAATTATTGCGCAACTCCATATGACAGATGACATTCCCAATTGCCTCCTGCAACATCAACAAGGCCTAGACCACAACAAGAAACTAGAACAAATGGATACTATTCTCATAAAAGTCCATTCCTAGATTCCACCATGTATTCTGTATCAACCAAAGATCCATGGAAATTGAATAAGATCAGACATCTATCTTAAGTGATTGTGCCATATCCAAAGGCCTCCTTCCATTGATGAGACCATCCTAGCACAATTTGGCAGAGCAATCATGATTACCACATCAATGTGCATAGAAGTGATAATAATATTTTTCAGTGAAGAAGTTAGAAGCTGTTTGAACTCAATTGTCTTTCAGGGCATGATGTTACAAGTGAATCTATTTTACGCACTGCATTGAGGAGAAGTAATTAAAGTAGTGAAGGGAATGATATGATCTCTTAGCTTTGACCTGTAGTGCTATCAGCAACACAACTATTTGTTAGCATTATATAACCACAATGTTGACCATAACAACATATTATCACACTATCAACAACACTGCGGGGCGGGACTATATCGGTTTTGAGATTGAACATTCTTGTTACTAACACCTTTAAACTTATTAAAAACTTGAAAAATCAGACCATAGTGAAAAATATGGATTTTCAGCAAGTACATAAATATAACCATACACTGAACAACATAAAAAATATATTATCATCATAACCCAGAATGGCAGTATCACAATCTCCAATACATGCAAAGTAGTTTTCCTTTACAATCTAATTCCACAGTCATTATACTTTTATCTTTAAACAACTTCTCTGATGTGCGATTTGTAGTGTGTGTCACTTTATATGTGATACAAACTCAAATTTTATACCGTCATAATAAAGCTGAAACACAACTGTCCCTGATTACATAAAATGGTAGACAGTACAGTTATGATTTTGACTTACATTTATTAAGGCATGCCAATCTCAAGTTAAAATAATTGATTCTGATAGGAAAGGTTTACATGCAAACATTAGTAGTGAAAAGTTTAGTGTATAAAGGCTGTGCTTTAAAAACGAAATGAGAGAATTAAAACCACAAACGTGGGGATAGTTTTTTGTGTCAATTACATCTCTTGTACCAAGTACATAATGTAATTTAAAAATTTGTAGCAGTTTCATATACAATGCATGTGAATTTTATATCTTGTGTTTGCTGGTTTAAATAGTCCAGTGTTCACATACTCTGCTCACAGCTCCAGATAACATTTATTTAAAATACTTCAAGTTTATTGTATGCAGCAATTGCCTTTGAACTGCCCTCTTTCCACATAATATATCTAGCTCTGTATTTGCAAGCACTTTTCATCCATGTACCAGAGTGGCTAATAAGATAATGAACAAAGCTTAAACATCACCTTGGAACTTTCGTTGTTTAGAAGGGCCAAAAGGAAATTGGTGCAAGAAGTAGTAAGAAAAACTGGAACACAATGGTTGACAAGAAAACAGGACATAAACTACGGTGGAAGCACTTGGCACCTCCCTACTTGTCTGTTAATACTCTGGACTTGGAAAATGTAATCAAGGCCCATTAATTAAAATTACACCAAGAATCATTTATATGCTGTTGTTGCTTCAGATGTCAGCTGATTTGTGTGGTTCTTTCCCCTAATTGTTACATGCTTTAAGTTATATACCTCACCAGATGTTTTCACACAAAAGCAAAATCCTAATGCAAACATATTCTGATCCGTAGAAGCGGTTGGCGTTCAATACAGGAGTACAAGATGTTACATAATATCCATTGTTTCGCAGCTAATCTATTTGCCTGTCTCGTTTATATTATAAAAGACTCTTATGACTTCACAAAGTGGGCACATACTTCTTCCATATGCAGTGAACATGTTTCTTTTTATTTCACTGCACTCTTGCAAAAGGTTTTGTTGAAACTAATATAAGTGCAGGCCCCAACTAGTTTACTTTTAACCTTCTAAAATTTCTTAGCATCTTGACCAATGTCCCTTTCCCACAGATGTGGGAGCTTTGCCCTAAGTTCAACAAGATCGCGGAAAATATAATTCGGTAATACACCTTGTCTTTGCAGTCCTCTTCTGCACAGTTCATCACTGCTTTTCGTCACTAAAGCACAATGCCAATGCGCCCCAATGGCTCCAACATAATCGGTTTCGACTTTATCACCAATATGAAGAGAACATGATGGAGTTACATGGGTATCAATCTTCAATGCTAAGGCCAGGGCTTTTTCAAATATTTTGGGTGATGGCTTTTCAATACCAGCTTCATATGACGTTACAACAAAATTAAAATACTTATTTAAATCCAGTGAATTCAGTACACAATGCAGTCTTTCATCGTAGTTTGAGATTACGCCAATAATTGTGTTTGTCTGCTGCAGATATGACAATAAATCTTGGGCGCCTTCAGCAATGGCATAACAATCTCCGTTCTCGAAAGCATTTATGAGATAACCTGCAACACTGTCATAAGTGCTTCTGTTGTACTGGCATCGTGTTGCCTTTTCGAGAACATCTACGACCAGCAGATTCCACCACTTTTTCCAGCCTATGCCGGTTTTTTGACCGAAGTTCGGATGCTCACGGGATAATTTATCATACTGGGCTCGGAATATTAAAGCGATGTCTGATGGCTGCGCAGTAACGCCGAAGAGAGACGCTGCCTCTGAATACAATGTCTGAGGTGGCCTCCGAAAATTAAGAAGTGTCCCACTAACATCAAATGTCACTAAGCGAAAACGGTGCATCGCGGTTGTCTCACTCCCGCATAAACACTGTTATCTGCATTAACGTGCTACAGTGCAATCAGTGAACTCGTGCTGAACCGCTTCCCTCAATCGCAGGTAGATGGCGCTGCACCACTGTTTACAAACGTATTTACTTGACAAGCACCCACATATACGGCGGTGGGACGGAGGGGTGAGGGGGGGGGGTGTTCACGATGCTAGATTCATTTCGGAAATAGTCGCAACAATATAGGAGGGGTCTTGCACTACCCCCCACACGTCTTCCAGTTCTAACCAAGTGACCAATGAAAAGTCAGAACTGGAAGACCAATCGGAAAGAGCTGTTTCACCCGCGTGCAGGCCTGTGTATGTTTTGTTATTAAAGTTGTTTTTGGCACGCTGAAGATTTGTGACGTACATGTTACCATCGGCAGGATTTCTAATAATGTAATTAAATATCAACCGAGGATACATCGACAGAGTCAGCAGGACATTCTATTATGAACAAAAACTGTATCCAACCGTGTCTAACGTTGTTTCGTCGTGTGGTTAGAAGCGTTAGATTACTGCGTCGAAGATTACAAGTTTAAAACTTGTTGATTCTTAGCTTTTTTTTTTACCTTCGAGTTTGTGACAGATTCTGAAATCTGAAATGATATTTATATTCCTTCTTGTTAGAAATATTTGACTTTTTTTCGATTATGCCGCTATTTCCATTGGCGACGTTGGGCAGCAACTCAAGACTACAGCTTAAATCGCTGTGAGTGAACTGCAGCAGTGACAAATGTAGAGCTGCTTAAAAGTGGTCTCCCATTTAGTTTTTATTAAAAAAATAGAAAATAGTAAAAAATTATTATTTAAAAACATAATATTTAATTTATAATGTTATGTGCCATTTACATTTTGGTAACAGAAAAATTATGAAAAAAATATTTTAAAAAACTTTACACTTCGCGAGTTCCAAAAATAGCTGCCAAAATGCGATCCCATAAAATAACACCAAACAAAATTATAAAACAATTTCTACTGTAGTTTCAAAGTGGGTATAACATAACATCTTCCAGAATGTTAAAGAATTTCTGTGTGTTTTCTTTGCTTGAAGATAAGAGTCCTGTTATAGGACGTTCCTGTAAGATTTATTTGTGTTGTAACAGATTGGTTGTGTGTCAGTTAAGAACTACCCCACATTTTCCCAGCAGTTTCATATTCGTATGGGCGTACAGTGTTATTTCTCTCTGACAGTTGTATAGCCATTCTTCACACGTCATTGCGACAAAGCATGAAGGAAGAAGCTTCCATAGCAAGATAACACAAACTAGCTCTTCAAGATCTTTACCTAAATGTGTAGGTCTGCCTTTCTTTGTTTTTGCTGCTTCATCAGGTGTATTTTTTACTTCTTCCTGGACACCCGCATACGAGTTGTTTTTCGAACATTAAATGTTCACTGGCCTTCTTCCGACTAACCTGTTTCTGAAATACATCAATAGCTTTAGTCATTTTATACAGACTCGACGTTCTTTGATTAGCCCGCCCTATTACCCTCTTGGTATCAGCAAGAGAATTTCAAGGGAATAAGAGTGCAGTAATACGTAAGGCTTTAAACATGAAAAAGAAAGTGGCCAAGTTTAAGGAACATCAGGAGGTCCAGTTTACGTGACTAAAGCCTACATTTCATTCCAGAATAATTTTTTAATCAAACATCTAAACCAAAATGTATGATACAACAAATGCATCAAAGCACAATGCATATCCTGTGTGAACATGTATCAATCATTGCTACGAAAAATAGCAATTTTCCGTAAAACATTTGCGTTTACACACTTTGAAAATGATTACACTCCATATAATTTATTTGGCGCCCAATTCATGGCATAAGCTGGTTTCCTGTACTGCGCTAACATTCAACTGTAAAGTACACCTACACCAGACATTTCTCACAGGAACTATTCTAGCAGCTTCACATTTCACTTCATACAGGAATAGTTCTCTGATTTCACCGTTTAAAACAGCAAATCAAATAAAACACGCAACATAGTTTTCGAAAAGAAGCACAATTATCGCAAGTAAATATAATTTTCACAAGAAACATTTTTCACACGTAAGCAAGCAAACTTTCAAAGAAGCGGCAGTCCTGTAAACAAAATCAGCTTTTTACACACGCACGCGAACGAAACATAGCGCTTTCCGATTGGTTAGAGCTGCGACGACGTGGGTCCCTTGTTCGAATTGCGTGCAACGAACAGTTGCGAACAGTTTCGACTGGCCAGAGGAAGTTCTACAGACTGGCTCCAAAGCATTTCACAAGTGTGTGCCAAAGATATCAGCGCGCGCATGTACAGAGCTTTTTGTGTTCAGTCTCGTAGAATTCTCGTTGAACTAAGAAATTCTAGGTTCCTGCTAGCCCTTGAAAGGATTCTAGTGTAATTCTATTCCATTGAGGGATATGTGTGTGTGTGTGTGTGTGTGTGCGAGTGTATACCTGTCCTTTTTTCCCCCTAAGGTAAGTCTTTCCGCTCCCGGGACTGGGTTGACTCCTTACCCTCTCCCTTAAAACCCACATCCTTTCGTCTTTCCCTCTCCTTCCCCTCTTTCCTGATGAGGCAACAGTTTGTTGCGAGAGCTTGAATTTTGTGTGTGTGTTTGTGTTTGTTTGTGTGTCTATCGACCTGCCAGCGCTTTCGTTCGGTAAGTCACATCATCTTTGTTTTTAGATATATTTTTCCCACGTGGAATGTTTCCCTATATATAGAGGCATCGAAAGCAAAAAGCTCTATCCTTTAACGTTACTTTCAAAATGAAAAAAATTTTGTTTTGCATACAAAAATCCGATCACAAGAGCCGATAATGGGCGTCACGTACTATATTCACTGCTGTAAACGACATGCGCACTTTGTAGGGGAGGTATCAGAAGTAGAAGTAAGCATTAAATGTTGTTAGACATATTATTGACTTTAAGACACATACTACATTCTTAATCAGTGGACACATTGTGGCCACTCCATACCAACTACACCAACGATCATTTTTCTTCAAATTAGATAATTTCCGGTGTTTTTAATGTTTGGGCACTTGCTACCTTGCTCTTTATTAACGTTGGTACTATTTATCTGCAACGTAATGTCAATCAGCAACAAAAGTTGTGTTGCCAAAACTAATGAGATATGCTGGTGAAATTCTTTCATCGTATGCATGTAATCAAAATATGACGAAAAAAAACAGGATGTTGATATGGAATAATTAAGAACGTCTTCAGTTAATATTTTGTATCACTGATTCTCCAAGAAGTGCCGACCGCAAGTGGGAAGCAGAAACTTGTGACTCAGTTTCATTCATCATAATCGATGATTTTGGTAAGCCTGTAACTGTCATTCATTCTTTGAATATGGTAATGAAACACTGTACCACTTTCGTATTTTTTTAATGCTTCGTACGACGCATTTCGAAAATTTCTCATCATGATTAAATATTTCCACTAGTATATGTGTGTGTTGTCCTGCCTGTCTTGTTCTACGAACGTGTTTTTGTGGTTATAAGATACTGTGCCTTCTCCATGATGCAGAATACAAGACACACGCAAACTACCACTCATATGATTTGTGCATTTTCAAAGTGTGTGTGCACATGCTTTTCTGCATAATATAGCAGGCACAGAACGGTACCTTAACCTCAAAAAGACGACAGAATACAGTAGAAGAAAGGCACAACACAAACAGCACACAAAATACTTACGTAAATATTTTGACTTGACAATGAGAACAAGTTCTAGAAACGCCTAGTGCTAAGTACGACAAAAAAAAAAAAATTGAGCAACGTGAAGAAAGAGCGATAGCTTCAGGCGACAAAACACAACCGCAGGTTTAGTTACGGAAGTGTCAACTGGCGACGTTTGAATTCAAACGTGTTTGAATCTTGTCGCTGCAGCACACGCGACAGAGAGCTAAGTCACGTGTCTTTCCGGCAAAGAAGTGGAACGGACGCGACGGCAGCTATGAATTACTTAACATCCGAATTTAAGAAAACTATTCAGTGAAAGAAAAAAAAACTGATTCTTCTGCAACCTATAGCTTGGTATCTTTAAACGATACAGGTCTGAGCTTATTTTCGTTATTCGTCATAGTTACTGCGCTGCACGAAATTGAGTACATGGCTGCAGGAAATTTTTAAGAATTTGCAGAGATAAAATCACATTACGTAGACTTTCCGTATAGTTCATTTAAGGCCATACATTACTGCGAATGAAATCTAACCAATATATCTAAATTGTATTTAAAGTTGTCATATCCGCAGACGGGTCGGGTCGCTCACGGCGCGTCAGAACCTTTCCTGCGCTTCAGGAATCAAGTGGTAGTAAAACTCGTCGTATCTCATAGAAGGTTCAAGATATCGAAACGACGAATTTTGGAAATGACAGCACACACAAAGTACTATTTTATCATATGATTAACACTCGCTACGTTTTTGTAAATTCATGAGCAGAGCGGAAACAAGATTCCCTATAACTTACACCATGAGGTTTTGTAAAAAATTTTCATAGCCAAACAAAGGGAGAGAAACAGGTAAACGGAGTATCAAAGTGAACAGCATGAGGTCTAGTTTGGCATGAAAATATTTAACTGCTTGAAAGTAATTAACGATAACTTAATTAATAAGCAGAGGAAACATTGAAATATTTCACTAAAAGCTGCTGTAAATGAAGTGTTAAAAATTTCATCTGTTCAAGACCTAGCTATTTTGCACATAAAAAGATACATTGGTGCGATATTTAAATGTCAAAAAGGCTTCCTGCGAATCAAGTGCATTAGGAATGCAAATGAGGAGTCAGTAAGATCATGCTTTCTCAATAAAACTTGAAATTAAAAAAGAAAGAAATCAGTCAAATATTTTATGAAATGATTTGTGTAAAAGAAATAAGTAGATCAGAGAAACGTTCTACGTGCCTTTGAATGATGCTTGAAATAACGAACAGAAAATGAGGTGCACCAAACGTTTCCCTAATAGTTTTCATTTCATACTTCTAGACAAACCATTGCACAAAACGTTTGCCTTTCCTTTCAAAAATTTCGTAAGCTTTGCTTTTACAGACTATTTAGAGTAATTGAAACGCTTGGCCTTGACACTGACTGCTGATGAATTACATTCGCAATACCAAATATCTGTAATATTTCATGGTTCATTGTAATTTATTAGGAATTATATGTGTGTGTGATGTACTGGGATAAGTGTGAAGATCAAGTTCTTTGGCAAGACCTCAAAAATATACTTAGCGATGCAGTGTAAACAGTATACATAAAACTTAATAAACAGAATTGTAGCTGAGTCGGTAAAAATATAAAAACGACGCAGAAACGAACTCAGGATGTTTACCTAACCCGTGATCACGAACTTTATATGATACTACTACACCACAACTACCTTTTGTTCAGTACTATCAATCTCTGTACTTTTATTTGTATTTAGTGTAGTTAGTCATGTAGTAGGCATTCCTCAGTATTTATTGGCTGTTAAAAGTTCTTGATAGTGTAAACAAACATTCGTTTTTAATTTATTGATGAGATAGTCGAATACTCCTCTGTTCATTCACGTGTATTCGAAGAATTTGTCTGGTGACCTCCATAGTTGATGATATTTATGAAATTCTCCATGGAGATTCCTCCCTCTGTAAATTTCATGCACAGCATTCCTCGTCGCTTTGTTTTCTTAAGTAAACCTAATTCTGTAGCCTTACGCTCCAGCTACAGTATTATACAGGTTAGGGATGCCATTTTATAGAAACAGCTGGTTGGCTCTAAAATAAGCAGCAGCATCAGGTGAAAAGCTTTGGTGTCCTGTGTGCAAGCAACCATGACGCGCCAAAGATGGCTGACTTAGACTGATGCATAAACAAGAGTTCCATTGCTATAGCATAATTTCTAAATTCAAGGAAAAATGCATTTGGACAAGAAGATGGTTCCACAACTTTATTAGTCCATTTTCTTGCAATTAAATAAAATAAGTAATTGATATTAAATTTGAGTGCACTGTTATATTCAATTGAGTTCTAATTTAAAATGTTGAACACATTCTCCCTCTTTCAATTATTTTGGGGAGGCAAAAACCAACAAGCAGAGAACGTTTGTTCCCTCAATTAGTTTTATAGGGACTGAAGACAAAGCATCAAAATTGAGGACTGTCCCCAGAATATGAGGATATCTCATCACCTTATTTAAGTGGTTAAAAGTGTAATTGGAACCGGCCGCAGTGGTTCTGGCGCTGCAGTCCGGAACCGCGGGACTGCTACGGTCACAGGTTCAAATCCTGTCTCGGGCATGGGTGTGTGTGATGTCCTTAGGTTAGTTAGGTTTAAGTAGTTCTAAGTTCTCGGGGACTTATGACCTAAGATGTTGAGTCCCATAGTGCTCAGAGCCATTTGAACAATTTTTTTTGTAATTGGAGATTTGCGTTGTTGAATATTGGTGGTAATGGTGGGGGTATTTTGGGGAAACCAATGGTTGTAGAAAAGAGAGTTTTCATCGCCTAGGGTTGGAAAACACCCAGCAATGGCCTTGTTTGGAAATGAAGACTCCTAAAATAACTAGCTTGCTAATTTTCCTTTAAACTTTCTGGATGGCTGAGACTATGTTATGGTTTAATTCTTTTTCATGTCCCAGTGTTTTCTATGCTTTTTATTTTGAGTAGTACTTACTTTCCTTTAGCAGATTACCAACATACTTCGAGAATTTACTGACATTTGTGTGTCTCATGCTGAATTTGTAAATTACTGACAATTACAATCCACTCCTGAAGAGAGTGCACTTACATGTGTATAACATCAGATGTTACAGAACACAATAATATCCCAGAATCATTTCAAAAAACAAAGGAATAAAAACAATTTTACATACAGGACGCAAACCGACACACTATCTAGATTCCTTCTCACTATGTAACACCAAACTGCTATGCCACTGTAGAGATTGTGAAGACAAAAGTCAATCTGTCCTCAATTTGGTGCTCAAAAATCCGGTAACCTTACATCATACCCGTTAACAATATTTATATTTTAAGACTTACAGTAGAAATTTTTTAATGTTAGGATATTGGGAATACTACAATAATTCTACATGATATAACTGTTTAATTTCAACATTTTGAATTTTTAAACATGCGACATTAAAAAGTAGTGTTTTGAAATACAACACTGCAACTTCCACACTTACGCTAGAAAGCTTAAGTGCATTAGATATAAAAGAACGTGTGTTCAAAATTAAACAATAAAATTCATCATACATTAAATAACGAAAGGCATTACATTTTACATCTTTTTTTTAAAAATCTCTCCCCTCTAACTTCAGTGGTGTTTTGCATTCTTCCCCCTACTCGAGTTATCACTTGCCTTTATTTTAGCAACCTCTTTAATAAGGTCTTTAATGTCAAGCTGATAAGCTACATCTTTCTCTACTGAAACTGCAGCTTGTCCCCCACGATCACTCTTGGTTCATAGAAATGCACTGATATGTCTTTATTGAGTTTCAAGAAACTCCTCTCTGATATCAGTTAAGTCAAAAGGAAATGAAAAGCTACAACCAAATTACGAAACCCATTTTTCAACCGATTTTGGAACAGATAGTTCACTGGACGTTCAGTTTTCACATTCTTTGATATTCAATGACTTATTCTTGAATGTTCAGAACAGAGAGCTGCTGCATCAGCGTCTTTTACAAAAGACTGGATTTCTCCAGTGCTATGCTAGAACAGAACAGTTTGATGCACAAATCCATGAGTTTTTTGGAAGTTGTTGTATAGAAAACCAAATAATCTTGCAGTTTCATTCAGCTGTATGAATCATTCTTTTACAGAACTAATTGCTGTGTCCAATATTGCAAAATAGTAAGGCATTCTGAATTTCTCTTTGGGGTCCATTTTATATCTGGCTGAAAAATTGGCTCAATATTAATTTCTTCAGCTAGCTCTCGAGCACCAACCACAATTCTCTCAAATTCCACGCCACTCCTCGTGTTATTCAAATAATCCTATGTAGTTTTAAGCTCATTACAGTTTTCTCAAGAGTAAAGTGTTCGCTTGTGGCAGTTTACTGGTCAAATTGATACTATGCCATGTTGCAACAGCTACAACAAACTTAAATGAAGATATGCTGTTTAGAAAACCTTCAGCTTCTACCTTAGCTATGGTACCAGAAGAGCCTTTGAGAGTTTTTAAGAAATTTCATACAACACATCGTATAAATGTGGTAACCGGTAAATTATGGATGTTACAGCATCAGACCTCCTTGTCCACTGAGTATCACTCAGAGATCTTAAGAGACAAAGATTGTATATGATTGAATTGCACTTACCATTTACTCCTTTCAGATATGTTGAAAGAGAAGTACAACACCTAGTTTGTGAATACATGATCGATTATCCACCAATCAATACGACACATGATTGACAAATGACCTCCGGAGACAAAGACAAAAAGAAAGACTGATGGAGATATGATGTCAAGTCATAACATCTACACAACGCAGCGTATGGGTCCCACTCCAGTGCTTGACAGAGTTGAACCAAGGTCTTATTAGTTTCCGTTTCGTAATCAGTATTGGCTGCTGTAGTTGTTGAGGCAATGTGTTGAGTTTTAATTTTTCTTCTTTTTAATTTTTTCTCCTCATTCGATCAGTTTTTTCGTTGTTTGATATGAAATTAATTTTTTCCACTCTTTGCCGCCTCTAACATTTTGATACCTAGTATTGTGTAATAGTAGAAATGGGCCTGTTTCCAAACAAGAACATCTTATCTGTGTGCAGACATAATGTAATGTCATACTGGTACATGAAGGTAGCGTTTTTTATCTTTGTTTCAGTTCCTTTCAAAAGTGCAAAGGAAGAAGCCCATTTTTCACGCAGTGAGTTGTAATTTTTCGCACAAGTTAGAACATACTTTGTGATGAAGCAAGATGGGATCTCTTTACTTCCTCTCTTTTTTGCCATCTGCCTCTTGAATTCATTTTACTTTCATTTTTGCCTGATTACCATTAACATGCATGAGTATAATCTGCATTTCCATAAAAGAGAAAGGCTGGCCCTCAGTTTGAAGGAATATAGCACCAGTTCTAATTTTGTGCTTAGTTTTTTTAATGTAAATAATTTTCTAATTTATTTTGAGCATTCCTAGTTAATACCTTTTGCTATAGTGTGAAATCAGTAATTGTTTCATGACTTAGATTGTATTGTTGGTTTGTAAACAAATATAAATTCTGTACTAATTATCAACATTTAGAAGACGAGCTACTAGGAGTCTCAAAGTATTTATTTGTCTCTGTTCGAAAATATATTAGCAAAGCCAGCCCTTAATTCCAAAATAATTACCAGGTTTGTCAAACGTATTGTTTGTATAACTATCTCTGTTAATTTCATTATTTAAACAAGTAATTCGGCCTAACCTTTGTGGTAGAAGGAACTGTTAAAAAGAAGGAATTTTTTGATGTATTCAGTTAATTGAATGAATTATGTTATAATTATAATTTCTGTAACTTAAACGTTGAACAATATATAGTTTCAATGCCTATTATTGTGAGGATATACGAGGGGTGTTTGAAAAGTCCGTGTAAAGTCCGACAGATGGCACCACCGGCGCATATTGAGGTCATGTTTAGTTAGTAGCATCTCTGGCTAGAACGCACACTAAGTTTCAGCCATATTGGTCTATTTCTTTGTGTTTGGCATTCGTGTGAATCAAGGAAGTCGAGTTATTGTCAAAAAGTGGACGAAAAAGAATTTCATGTGGTGATTAAACATTACTTTATGAAAGGCAAAACTCCTCAGGAGACTAAAGAGATGCTTGATAAACATTGCAGTGACTCTGACTTCGATTAGATAAGTGGTTTCAAAATTTTCGGAATGGTCATATGGGAACAAGTGATGCTGAACGTTCTGGACGTCCTGTGCAGGTTACAACTCCAGAAATCATCGATGAAATCCATGATATGGCGATGGATGACTGAAGAGTTAAGGTGTGTGAGATTGCTAGTGCTGTGGGCATCTTAAATGAACATTTACATAATATTTTGCATAAACATTTGGACATGAGAAAGCTATCCGCAAGATGGGTTCCGCGATTGTTTACGCTTGACCAAAAACTGAATCGTGTGAATTGTTGTAAGGATGGTTTTCAGCTGTTCAGGAAGAATCTGCAAGACTTTACATGTCGTTTCATCACTGTGGATGAAACGTGGATACATTGCTATACTCCTGAGACCAAACAACAATCTAAACAAAGGGTTACCAAGGGAGAATCTGCACCAAAAAATGCGAAGACCACTCCTTCGGCCACAACGGTAATGACGACTGTTTTTTGGGATCCGCAAGGGATAATCCTTATCGACTATCTGAAAAAGGGTAAAACGTTTATGGTGCATGTTATTCATCGTTATTGGACCGTTTGAAAACCGAGCTGCAAGAAAAACGCCAGTGATTGGACCACAAAAAAGTCCTTTTCCATCACGACAATGCACCAGCACACACCTAAGCAGTTGTGTTCGCAGAATTAACGGAAATAGGGTTCCAACTCGTTTCACATCCCCTCTATTCTCCAGACGTGGCTCCCTCGGACTACTATTTGTTCCCCAATTTGAAAAAATGGCTGGCGGAACAAAGATTTTATTCAAACGAGGAGGTGATTGCAGCAAGTAATAGCTTTTTTGCAGAGTTGGACAACTCCTATTATTCGGAAGGGATCAACAAATTAGAACAGTGTTGGAGGAAATGTATAAGTCTAAAAGGAGACTATGTCAAAAATAAAAAAGGTTTACCTCAAACACATAAGTAGTTTTTATTTTTGCTTGGACTTTTCAAATGCCCCTCATATCAAGGACTAATTTTTGGTCCTGAGACATTCAGTCCACAGCCGATTTTCAGACGTGAAATATGTGTAGGTGAGACCAACAACAGTGCATCAACTTAACAGTGGAATAAGTGTAACACAGATAAGCTGTGCGTTAAAACAATTAATGACAATGTCTGTTTAATTTATTTGAAAAATTGTGTCACACGTACCATATTATTCTGCAAGAACTGTGAACTGTGTGGTTAGATTTTTACTGCTCATAGATGTTCAAAAGCAAACTACTGTAGCAGTATTGCTGATGTTGTCTACCATCTATTAATGAGGCTTATCAACACTTACCAATAGTGAACTGATTATATAATTATGTAATACTGAGGGATGTGAACAGCAAAAGCAAAGGACTGTGAAACTCAATTGTGCAATTGTCAGCTACATCATTTACAGAGTCAGTATTGAAATTCCACCCACCATTTTTCACACAGTATAACAATGCAGTACGTCGACACTGGGGACTATCAAGAAAGAAATAAAGCAGATGAACATCACAACTTCAAACGACCATGTGAAGGCTTTTAATGGCACCAACATTAGTGTCCTGTTACTTGTGGATGAGACTGGAACTGAAGTTGAGAGCAGCAAACAAAAGCAGAAATGCTTAACTTAATTCTTGTACCACTGAAGAGATGTATGAAATATTTATTAGTATCAGTGCTGTTGAGAAAAAGCTAAAATAGTTAAAACTGAATAAAGCCCAAGGGTCCGATGGACTCCCTGTCGGATAATATACCTAATTCACAGCTGAGTTTGCCCCATCGGTCGACTATGATCTATTGTAGATATCCTAAACAAAGAACTGTGGCTGGAAGAAAGAGATCAAAAAAATTATGGTTCAATACATTTGAAACCATTTATTGTAGAATCTTAGAACATATTTCGAGTTCATATATAATGAAGTGTCTCGAAAAGAACGACCTCCTCCACGCCAACAGCATGGATTTCGAAAACATAATCATGTGAAACACAACGTGTACGTTTCTCATATGACATCCTGAGAGCCATGGATCAGGGCAGTTAGGTAAATGCAATATTTCTTGATTTCCGAAAGCATTTGACTCAACACAATACCTAAACTTATTATTGGAAGTATGATGATTTGGGGTATCAGACGAAATATGTGATCGGTTTGAGGATATCTTAGTAGTGAGACACAACATGTTATCTTGGGTAGAGAGTTGTCGACAGATGTGGAAGTAACTGTGGGTGAAGCATGGGGATGATATTAATGATCCTGCGAACAGTATTAATAGGAACTACAATTTTTGCGCAGATGATGCAGTTACCTACAATGAAACAGATAAGATTTCAAAGTGATGCATGACTGGAAGCTTGATTAAAATGTTCAAAAATGTAAAACTGTGCACTTCATAAAACAAAAAAAATGTATCCTGTGAGTCATAGCTGGAATCTCTAAACTCATAAAAATACAATGCTGTGATAAAAGTGATGGCATTGAGATATGCCAAGTACAAATGTGGGTAGTATCGTGTACATAAGGTGTAGAAGGGCAGTGCAGTGGTGAAGCTGTCATTTGTATACAGATGATTCATGTGAAAGGTTTCAGATGTGAGTATGGGCACACAATGGGAATTAACAGATTCTGAATGTTGGTAATTGGAGGTAGACACATGGGACATTCCACTTTGGAAATCATTCGGAAATACAATATTGTGCGATCTGTAATGACAAGAGTGTGCCAGGAATACCAACTTTCAGGCATTACCTCTCACAAGGATAACACAGTGGCTGGCGACCTTCACTTAACGACCAAGAGCAGTAGTATTTGCATAGAGTTGTCAGTACCAACGAGCAAGCAACAGTGCGTGAAATAACCACTGAAATCAATATGGGATGTACAACGAACATATCTGTTAAGAAGGTGCCTTTGCTAACAGCACAACATCGCCTGCTTTGGTCCTCCTGGGTTCGTGACCATGTTGATTGGACCCTTGCCAGGTAACTCCTGATTTCAGGTGGTAAGAGCTGCTTGGTAGAGTTCGAGTGTGTCACCATGGACCCAAGTTGTAAACACTGCATTGTGCGAGCTGGTGGCTCCATAATCGAGTGGACTGCGTTTACATGGAATGTACTGGGCCCTCTAGTCCAACTAAACAGTTCATTGTTTGGAAATGGTTATGTTCAGCTAATTGGAGATAATTTTCAGCCCTTCATGTTCTCAAACAACTACAGAATTTGTATGGACGACAATGTTCCATGTCACTGGGCCACAATTGTTCATGATTGGTTTGAAGAACATTCTGTACAATTCGAGAGAATTATTTAGCCACCCAGATCGCCCAACATGAATCCCATCAAACATTAATGGGACATAATTAAGCACAAAATCCAGCACCGGCAACACTTTTGCATTTATGGACGCAATTATGAACAGATATAGAGGGAGTATGGATCAATATTTCTGCAGGGGACTTCCAACAACTTGCTGAGTCAATGTCACGTCGAGCTGCTGCACTGCACCTGGCAAAAGGAGGCCTGATACAGTACAAGAAGTTATCACATGACTTATAAATTCAGTGCACTTAAATGCAACACTTATTAAGAACATGAAGTGCAACAACCACACAGGCTCAGTTGTGGTTAGAGCAGGTAACAGACTTCAAATTTTACTGGTAGGATACTAGAGAAATGCACTCAGTCTACAAAGTGGATTGCTTATGAATCACTCATGTGATCCATCCTAAAATGTTGCTCAGGTGTGTTGGACCCATAACAAATAGGACTGACATGGGATATTGAACGTACACAGAGAAGGACAGTACAAATGGTCACAGGTTTGTTTCATCTTCAGGAGAGTGTCACTGAGATATTGGAGGAACTGAACTGGCAGAGTCTTGAAGATAGATTGGAACTGTCCCGAAAAAGTCTACTACCAAAGTTTTAAGAACCGGCTTTAAATGATGACTTGAAGATCACTCGACAACCCCCTACATCTTGCTACCTGAAGAATCGCGAGAATAACAGTAGATTAATTACAGCAAACACAGAGGCACTTAATTAATCTTTTTTTCCTGTGCTCCATATGTGAATGTAACAGGAAAAAGCCCTAATAACCTGAGGGCTGTACCCTCTACCATGTAGAGTATAGCTGTAGGCATCACAGAAATGCTACCATGTCCTAACAATACTCCATATTTACAATGTTTTTATGGTTTCTGAAGAGTGTTATGACAATAGTACATTGATTATTCTGATTTGAAAAGCACATATAATTTTGTATATGTAAGTAGACAAAATTACTTTATGTATGTGGTCCTCAACTGAATGTCAGATAAATTAAAATGAAGTCAGCAATAGGTCAAATTGAATAAGGTAAGGGAAGAATGTGATTTATCCACTGGTATGCAGCCAATATATCAGTTTCAGTTTTTTAATACTAATGAGGCACACACAGTGCTTGGATATTTACAGAATGCAGATCATTTCTGAAAAGAATATAACTTTGTGATCCACACATTACTTTCATGCTTCAGAATAATTAGGTATTGGAAAACAGCAACCAGTCACATTATATCACATCAGTAAACTGCTATTACCAAAATGTTTCATAATTCTTGCACAGTGTGGGATCCTTACCAGATGCGATTAACAGAGTACATCAAGAAAGTTCAAAGAATGGCAGCACATTTTGTATTATTGAGAAACAGGGTAGAGTGTGTCACAAATGTGATGCAGAATTTGGGGGGGGGGGCATCATTAAAACAAATGCATTTCTCGATGCAGCAGGCTCTCATGAAATTTCAATCACTAACGTTCTCCTCTGAATGCGAAAGTATCTTATTGGCGACCATGTACATAGCAAGAAACTATCATCATAATAGAATTAGGGAAATCATAGCTTGCACAGAAAGATATAAGTGTTTACTTTTTTCACATGCTGTTCCAGGGTGGAATAATACAGAATTATTGTAGAGGTGGTTCAATGAACCCTCTGCCAGGCACTTAAGTGTGAGTTGCAGAGTAGCCCTGTAGATGTAGAATAGAAATTCTTACACAAATCATCCCCATTTTCCGCTCCATTCAGATGTCTGACGCTTTCTGAGCATGTTTCTGAAACATGATTTCAAACTTTACAGCTTAGTTTTTATTACACTTCGGTCCACAGTCTGGATACAGTTTACAAACATTTCAACCCTCGATTCATGTTCCCAACTTTTTACATTCTTGTTGATTTGATGTTAGTGGGTGAAGTTCCACAAACGAGCTCTTTCACAGTACTACTGTATATGTTTTTCAGTGTGGTCATTTTTCCACTCCTTCAACATACTTCACACAATTAAAACGTGCAGTCATTTGATACTCACAGGAAACCTCATGCAGAAATCTGCTCATGTGTGCCCAACTATGGAGACGGGATCATCGCTTCCGAGAACTGCAAGTAACAATGTGTAGGCCACATCTCCACTACTACGAGTTCAATGCACATGCAGGGCTTGCGAGCTTCCAGAAAAACTCAGAAATATCATTAACCCGTCATTAAAATCTGTCCACATGTGGTGAGCTATTTGGGCACTCACTCCAACCTGCCACACATGAGCTATTTACCAAACAATTTTAACCAGTATGCTTGCCGCATCTGTGGCATTCAATAAGCCACATGCCACCCCCCTCTCCACCCCCCACCTCCGATCTTGCCAAATGGTGGGCATCTCAGGAAGTTGACTAAGTATGGATTTGGCAACCCCAAGTTTTTCGAGGAGGGGACTGGTGAGCATTGCGTCCTCTGTAAACATAGGCACTGCGCATGCTTTAGTGACTTACGGTGGGGCAGTGGAATGTTGCGTGTCACAGATAACATGGATCTTGGTTTAACCACTCAGGTCGTGATAATGGTATAAACGTCTATAAGAAAAACCCTCTATCTCAAGGCGTCCTAGACACTGATGAGGCATATACTAGCAACATTCAGCTGCACTCTGGGCTAAACTGTTGAAAGGTTTGTGACATGCCAAGACATTAAGGATACAGATACCAAAAAACTCCAACAGGAATGGCTCGTATCTTGTACTCTGTGTGTAGGTACATGATAAAGGACCCCCAGGATACAGTAATGTTAATGTTTATTTAAAAAAAAAAAAAAGAATTTGGAACACCGATTGATCATAAGAATTGGTGAAGACATTAATTGTGAATGTGCAGTGGGGTGCGGATAAATGAAGGGACTTTCATTCAATTATTTGTATATGATTTTGTTTTTCAGACGGCTTCAGTCTCAGTCAGACACTCTGGCATGGAGAAGCTTTTGTTACGCTGTACTGCTCAGAGTATGATGGGCTATGAGTCTATGTGTTTACAGATAAGAGAGAACTTAATAACAGTGTTAAGCATTTTTATTAAATTGAAATAGAGCCAAGTCAAGGAAAATTCCTTCATAATTTGCATCATCTTGGGAGTCACTGGTGTTTCCTGGATCAGCTGCCTGCGTCTACAATTGAAATGGAGGAAAAGAAGTCCACAGTCATATTTTCGTAAAATTAACAGAAGGAGAAGCTTGCAGAAGACGAGAAATACAATTAATATATGTATAGAGATTGAACGACGCAAGGTAAAATGAATGCACAATAGCACAATTTTGTACATGTCGAACATTTCATAATAATGCAATTGTACTAATATTTTCTCTTCATTGAAAGTTAAAGGACAATCACCAATCAATTTCTTTCATTCCTTTTCCTTCTTTTAAATTTTTTAAATTATCTATTTTTTTATTATATTACACCTGGTGACCTAGGTGCCACGACTTAGGAACCCAGTTGTAAGTAGGGTTTGTTAACTATTGTTATCATAAGAAATTTCTATGACATTGTTATTAGCAGTAAAAACTAATTTCTGTATTTTCTATTTGCATGAATCACGACGGGGGGTAAGTATTGCAAAAAGGCAAAAACTGAGGAGAAAAATTTTGAAAGGAGTAAGAACTGGACGCAAGTCACGTAAAATTTTCCATAGTAAGCTGTTTTATTCGGCACAGCAAAGGTAGGGTGGCTACGCAATTTGCTTGCATAGTTACACTTGGTAGGGCCTCTTTTGATGTAGATAGAAATCTTGACCTTATTATTTCCGTCCTTGGATTTTATTGTCGAAAAATTTACAGAAATTTTTCAGTGTGATACACATTGTCATAAAAAATTAAGATTTGTGACACTATAGTTTGAGCATCATAATAGACATAAATAGGCTTTGACAGTACATAATTTACATTTATCAAGTGTAATAACTACTGTATGAAATTTTTAATATTTTGGGAAATTTCCGTTTTTTGCACATTCATATAACATGGCCGAAAAATATATGCCAATTGTTGATAGCCATAGCGAAAGAGCTATCAGCCAAGATGGCGTAGAATTACGAGATCTAACAATTGAAGTTCAGGCGCCAAGCATGCCTACTGCAGGAAGTTTAAGTAGACCAGAGTTGAGTGTCGCAGGAGTGACAAATGATAGCGACGCTCCACAACAGAACAACTTTGACGACACAATGTTTACAATTGGCGAGACAATGTCAAATACCTTCCAGAACGACATACCGCTCATGAATGAAACGTCGGATAGCGATCTATATATGAATCTTGACAACACGTTGCAAACACCACTTGGTCACGACACAAACATTAACTGGGGAAATTCAGCTGAAAGCAACCATGGTAGTACAACTGAAGCACTGCTATGGCAGCTACTATCTAACATAAACGCGAAATTTGATGATATGAAACACAATATAAAGACCAAGTTCAGTAATTTGATACAAGATGTGAACATGGTAAAACAGCAACAAAACATTGTTACACAAGATTTAAAGATTTAAATACAATGAAGCAAGAACAAAAACGAGTATTCAAGGATTTGCAAGACACAGTCGCACAGGAATTCGATGACCTAGCCAAATATATTCTCACTGAAATCGAGGAAAAATTGAACGATATGAAAACACAGATAAAGCATGAAGTACTTTCTGAAGTTAATAGAAACATTACGGAGGTAAAACGGAAGGTAGATTTTTTTAATGTCTATCGCGATCTAGTAGAACAAGAGATAAAATCACAGACGCAAACACAAACATTGAAGCCACACAAAACCAGTTTGTTTCGACAGTAAAAAAGGTAACCACTATCGTCAACAAAATAAATAAAGACTCTGAAGGTGTACCTCTAGCTGTAGAAGAGCTTACTTTAAGGGTAGCAACATTAGAAGTTGGCGGAAATTAAAGGTTCGCGAAATTTTCGCTCTGTAAATTATGCCAATAACGAAAATGTTCCGTGTGAAGAATGTGTAAGAGTTAGTTTAGAGAATCCTGGAATGTGCCACCGTTGTTATTTGAAAGTTAAAAATGCCAACGAAGTCGTAACTAGGTCAAAATCGAAAAGCAAAACAGTCACAGATGCAAACACGCGAGTTATTCATCCTTGTGACCAATGTGTCGATTATCGCTGCATGTTAACGGTAAAAAACAGTGACATCAACGAACTACAAAAGTTAGTCGCCGCCTTAAGAAGTCAACTGCAAGAACTGCGAGAGAAAGAAGTCATCCATGGGACATGTGAAGACCATAACCTCAAGCAACCTGCCAACTGCAACGTTAACAACGATCAGAACAACAGAGTCCACATAGGGAAAACGAGTTCAAAATCTAACCTGAACGCAAGTCTTGCACAAAACTACATTTCCCAAGCTAAGACCGCAAATATTATAACTAAAAAACGTTCACTTTGTTCAAGCAGTAAAGAACAGTCAGTGTTGCGTAGTGAAAACTGTCCAGATCGCGGTATGTCAATAAATAGCATCACCCAAAAATGCCCATCTGTTTCAAACAATAAAAAACATACAGAAACATGCATTTCGGGTACCGCTATGATAAACAACACAGAACAAAACAATATCGACCAGCTGAGACTGTGCAAAAAAGATCGACAGGTCCTTATACTCGCCGACAGTCACGGTCGTCAAATTGCAGAAAGAGTGTCTAGCCTTTTACCAAGCTATAATGTCATGGGTTTCGTGAAACCAGGAGCTTGTTTTTCGGAAGTAACAAAACCAATTGAAAACCCTTGTAAAAACTTTGGACAATCAGACTACGTGGTAATTTTTGGAGGTGCGTGTTGCAAGGGATCAAGCCAACGAAATAAAAATAGCACTTAAATGTGTACTGCAGCAGACAATCCACACGAATGTGTTAGTTATTAACCTACCATAGAGGCATGACCTACCTTCCTGGTCATGCGTGAACCAATTAGTGATTAAGATCAAAAGGATGTTTGTGGAAAATTTGAGCATGCAAATGTAATAGATGTAAGCACTCTTGAAAAATCCATGCACACCAGACACGGACTTCATCTAAATTATGCTGGTAAACAATACCTAACAGAGAAAATATATAATTTTGTAAAGCATTACACTAAAAAACTTACCAGTACGTTGGATAATTGGCTCATAACAGGCAATGAAAGCGCAAAAAACAAAGCAGAACATGTTAAAGGGGTCCAAATTGACTCACAAGGAAGGATGAAACCCAAGGAAAGAACGAATAACACAAAAATGGGCCAAAACACATTAGATAAATGGCTGGGAAGAAACACACACCAAGGGACAGGTAGACGTTTTTTAGAGTAGCTGAGGGTGCCACAGGGGAATGTGTTACAGAACAAACTTATACATACACTTTAAAAGTCGTTCACCAAAATGTACAGTCCCTACCAAACAAACCTGATGAAATAAATGTGCTTCTTAGGAATGAGTGGAAGGAGGTATCAGTTTTAAGTTTTTGTGAGCACTGGCTAGAGAAGGACCATATACAGTATTCAAACATAACCGGTTTCACTCTGGCAAACGACTTTTGCAGATCAATATCAAAGCTTGGAGGAAGCTGCATTTATGTAAAAGAAAACATAGACTATAAGATAATAGACTGTGTAAATCACTTAGGAAGCGAAAAACACTTTGAAGCCTCAGCTATTGAAATAACACCAGGAAAAACTATAGTAATGTGTGTTTACAGATCACCCAACAGCAATGTAAACATTTTCTTTAAAAAACTTGACCTTGCACTAGGGAAACTTAAAAATACTTGCAAAAACACTGACATGCACCCCTCAGAAAAGTTTAATACCGGCTACAGTGACCACAATGCACAGCTACTTGCCATATGCGGAAGTGTTGATTTGTCTAGGAATGGAAGTGTTATCTACAAGAGAAAATTCAGCATGCAAAATATTGAGCACTTCAAACATATGCTAAGTACCCACTCGTGGAATAAAATCTACAACAGTTACAACACAGATGAAAAGCTGGATAATTTCATGGAAATTTACAGACATTGTTTAGCAATTGCATTTCCAAAAAAGAAAATAATTTGTAAAGGCCCCAGCAAACCCAAAACTTGGATTACATCAGGGATCAAAGTATCAAGTAGAAGAAAAAGAGAACTTTTTGCACTATTAAAAACAGATAGCAGCCCTGAATTTGCTCACTACTTCAAAAAATACAAGTTAACTCTTGAGTCGTAAGGGAAAATGACAAACTTATTATGGAATCATCAAACAAAGCTAAGACAATGTGGAATACGGTACAGAGACTTACTGGAAAGGTGGAAACACACAAAAATATTGTATTGTCACAGGCGGGCAGCAAGATCACTGATCCAAAATTAATTGCTAACCACTTCAATTCTTACTATACCAATATTGCTCGTGAGTTAGCGAAGGAACAAATGGGAAAAACATCAAACAAAATATTACAGGAAATTTCTGGAAATAGTGTAACAAATACATCCATGTTCCTCCGACCAATAAGTAGGGAAGAACTGTTAAACAGCATAAAGTCATTAAAAAATAAATATTCAGCCGGAGTCGTCGATGTGTGCCAGACTATATTATAAAAGTATCAGCTGAACAGATACTTGCACCACTGCTAGATATATGCAATTCTTCACTATCAAGCGGTATTTTTCCACAACAGTTAAAAACTGCAAAAGTTGTACCCCTTTACAAAAAGGGCGATCGGCAGCAGATGGTCAACTATAGGTCTGTGTCACTCCTGTCAGGTTTTTCAAAAATCATTGAAAAACTAGTTCTGCTACAACTAACTGATTTCTTTAACAAAAAATATGATTTCAGGATGT
Organism: Schistocerca nitens; assembly: GCF_023898315.1. Taxonomy (NCBI): domain Eukaryota; kingdom Metazoa; phylum Arthropoda; class Insecta; order Orthoptera; family Acrididae; genus Schistocerca; species Schistocerca nitens. Next base: position 911,028,356 of record NC_064617.1, read on the forward strand.
CAGTAATGCTTCAGGCCTCAGTGGAGTACTGAAACAGCCACTTTTAGCCTCATAAATCGTATTTTAAATTCAGTGGATAATCACAAAAATGTTTCGGGGATTTTCCTGGATTTAACACAAGCATTTGATCTAATAGACCATGAAATTCTCCTAAGAAAGTTAAGAGTGGTATGGTGTAAGAGGCCTGCCACACGAGTGGCTGAAATCCTACCTAGAAAATCGCTCTCAGATAACACAGGTAAAACACATGGGAAAAAACGAACTCCAAGCTTATCAATCGAAACCTTCCACATTAACCATGGTGTATCACAAGGCTCAATTTTAGGTCCCTTTCTCTTCCTAATTTTCATAAACGACTTCCCCCTACACATTCAACACTCCGAACCAGTGCTATTTGCAGACGACACAAGCATATTAATTGAAGGTGAAAATGAAATGGCTCTAAGTTTAAATGCTAAAGTCACAAGTGAAAATGTCACAGAGTGGTTTATGAGGGATAAATTACTGATAAACCCTCAAAAAACAGTCGTCTTGCACTTCCATACACAACAAAATAAAAACCCATTAAAACCAAACATGTCCAAGGAAAACCAAAGAATTAACAGTGTCACTGAAACAAAATTTCTTGGCATCTACTTACAAGACAATCTTAAATGGAATCCCCACATCACTTCATTAAATTCTAAACTATCCAAAATGACTTATGCGATGAGGATTATATGGAACAACACATGTCCTGAAACAGTTAGAGCGGTGTATTATGCTTGCATACACTCCCTATTAAGATATGGCATCATATTCTGGGGAAATTCTCCTCGTAGCATAACCACATTCCAGAAACAAAAAAAGATTGTGAGGATAGTGAAAAATGTTAACAGCCAAAAATCATGCAAACCATTCTTTAAAGAACTGGGGATTCTACCCCTACCATGTATCTATATACTAGAAGTTGTAATGTAAAAAAAAGCATGCTAAAAGTGGAAATGTATTTATTCAAAATAAATCTGTACATGAACACCATACAAGGGCAAATAGTGACATACACAGACATCATTGTTATACCACACTGTGCAAGAAAGGTGTATTATCACTCAGGTTCACATTTGTTTAATAAGCTGCCAAGTAACCTAAAGGCCATAAACAAAATCCATAGCTTTAAAAAATCTGTAACATCATATCTCTTGGAAAACTGTTTTTACTCAGTAACACAGTATCTTGAAAAATAAGTTAATTTCGGTTGTAACAATATAAAAATGTAATGTAACAATATAGCAATATAAAAATGTAACAATTTGTAAATGTAATGTATACAATCAATGTAACAGTATATTAATGTAATGTCATTTTGTCCAACATCTAAGGTATGGTATATGTACCACAAAGATTCAGGACATAAATAAATAAACAGTATGTGCTAAAAAGAAGAGAGAGAAGATAAATGAAAATCTGAGTGATATCATTAGTCAAGCTGAAGCAGGTACGCTAGATAAGGGTAACACCATTGCAGGGAAATTAGTAACCGACTGTTAAGTTATACACAGATGTAGTAGAGAAGGCTATTCAGAAAAAGAAAAACTGAAATCATGAACAAGGTAAACATTAACCTACAAGCCGCGGAAAATAGGATCCGTGATCTTTTAGAAGAAAGTATTACCGGACCTCGAAATATGAATGTAAATAATACACAGGCTACAGTGAACAAACAACAACCTGTTGCATCTATTCACAAATTGTCACGAGTCTCACAGCAGGTACCAGTGACAGTTGTACATTGCAAAGTGTAAACATATTAACAACTCCAATACCTGATCAACTACCAGCCGGAATTACCAATAACTATAATAACAATATAAGTACGATCGAAAATGCCACGAGTCTATCAACTATTTTTGCAGGTGAAGGTTTGCTGAGACATCGACATTTACTACCGAAGGTAAAAGAATGAATCCCGTAGTATTTATTAGATCTTCTCGTCATGTATTTCCATGCAACTGGACGGAAGCACAGATCAGATTTGTCGTGGGATTGCACTTATACCCAATTTGAATGAGCTTTCCTCGACAAATACTGGTGTGAGGCAATGCAAGAAAGACTCAGACGCGAGGTTTTCAACCCTGCACCATTCAATGGCAAATACAGTAGTCTACGTGGATACTTTGAAAAATACCTGAACAAGCTGTACCCCATGGCCCATAGAGCAACAGAAAACCAGGCACAACAACATAATTACAGTCAGTAAAACGTGATTTAAACACACAGCAATTTTGGCACGGTACACACAACAGCAAAATTACATGCCCAGAGGTAATGAGTATGGTACTGGGAACGGAAACAACATGGGTAATTTCAACGCACGAGAGAATTACAATTCACCATCACAACATCCTATGCCGAATATGAATAGAAACAGTCAGCCGCCGCAGTGGCCGAAGCGCGGTAACAATGCCATGCCTTACGCTGTACCCCAGCCGACCTTTGGACAGCAAAATAACTGCACGGCACATAACGACAAATTGGCTAAGTACACACTCAGTGCAACTCACTGAAATTTCTCCAGGTAATGAACTAAGTCAGGCCACTCCGTCGGAAAACACCAGCTGGTCGTAGCTAAGCGCCAGGCTATTGACCTTTAGGAATGGGGGCATGGAAGACCTACAAACATGTTTCAAAGATTTGACAAACGAGGTGACATCAAGGATGATGTGTATCTGCATGAGTTAGATATAGTAGGTAAAGTCACGGAAGAACAAGTACAAGCAATCATTAAGGTAAAATGAAATGATATGTCGTGTGACGAGGGCCTCCCGTTGGGTAGACCGTTCGCCTGGTGCAAGTCTTTCGATTTGACGCCATTTCGGCAACTTGCGCGTCGATGGGGATGAAATGATGATGATTAGGACAACACAACACCCAGTCCGCCCCAGCCGGGAATCGAACCGGGGCCCTTTGGATTGACAGTCTGTCGCGCTGACCATTCAGCTACCAGGGGCGGACAATCATTAAGGTGAAAATATTTAACACTGACACACAGTTAATTTTAGATAAAGGTCCAACTACCAACGTATACAATATTCCTTTCTAGCAGTGTATTTCACATACAAATTTGATACTGAGCAAGAAGCAAACACTGAGGTTAGTTACGAAATGGTAGAGTCGAAACTAAGTGAATCACAGGTACTAAATGAGATGCAACAACAAGAACTTTCTAACTTGTTATTTAAGTATGCCAATGTTTTCAGTAAGGAGCCTGGAGTAATCAAAGACTATGAATATAAATTTGAAGTCTATCCACATGAAACATTTTGTGTAATGTCAAATCCTATTCTCTGGGAAAAACGAGAGGCAGTACGGGAAGAGATCAATCGTATGATTAAATGGGGAATTATACAATCTTCATTTTCACCCAATTGTAGTCCCAATATTACCAGTAAGCAAACCAGATGGTTCTGTAAGATTAGTTCTCGATGTTAGAGATATCAATAAGATTATAGTACTAGTATGTATAATACCAGACAACTTGGACGAACAGCTTCTAAAGTTTTATAATACAAAATATTTCAGTATACTCAATCTCAAGATGTCCTACTGGCTCCATGAAGAAAGTAAAAAATAAATGCATTTGTTTGTGGGGGCAGAATTTACGAATTCTGTGTTCTACCTTTTGGACTGAACATTAGCACAGGAATGTTTATATCTGCATTGGACAAGGTTTTAAGACCAGGACTGCTTATCAAAGTCACTGTCTATGTAGATGACCTGCTAATAGCCACACTCACTTGGTTAGAACATATCAGGTTCATTGAACAGGTGCTTCAATGATTTGCAGATTACAAAGTACTAGCCAATTTAAAAAAAAGTCTAGTTTTGGTAAGGAGCAAGTCAAATTTAGAGGACGTGTTGTGTCAGAACAAGGTATAATACCTGATCTGAAGAAGCTTGATGCCATACACAATTGCCCAGCTCCAAGGAATAAAAAACAACTAAAAGCCTTTTTAGGACTAGCTTCGTTTGTTCGTAAATTCATATCACAACAACTGATGAACAGTGATGTGTTGCTCAACTTGTTATAAAAAAATAGGTTTTGGTTATGGGATGATAAGTGTCAAGAGGACTTTAATAACATTAAGCAGGTATTGGTAAATGCAAACATTCTAAGCCACCCTGACATGTCCAAGGTTTTTTGTCTATGCACAGATGCCTCATCTCAAGGGCTGGGGGCATGTTTATTCCAGATGTGAGAGGAAGAACGTAAGGAAGTTTTGCTAGTCACTCGATATCAGAAGCAGAAAGATCTTACACAGTGTCAGAATTGGAAATTTTAGCAGTAATATAGGCATTTAAAAAGTTTGAATATTTTTTGTTGGGCAAGAATACCAAAGTTTACTGTGACCACCAGTCACTGTGATTTCTTTTAATATGTAAACTATTGCACTATAGATTAGTTAGGTGGTGTCTATATTTACAAGAATTCAATTTTGACATCATTTATATTAAAGGAAGTCAGAACGTTATTGCAGACACCTTGTCTAGGCTACCACTAGGTTTAGAGGAATTTAGAGAAGTAACAGAGCAAGATGCAGAAATCAAAATGTTATTAATGCAAGGTACAACACAACAGTTATAATGTTTTGGACGAATTAAAGTGGTGAAGTATGTGTATAAACTCCCACTTCTTTAATGATAAGACTTACTTGAGATTGTCAACCGACTTTCCTTTTTGCTTGCTGCTGCAATCTTCTTTTCTCTTCTTCTCTGAAGTATATTTGCTAGGACCAGGAATTCCTCAAGACTCTTTGTACTTATAAAATAAGCAAACATACGCAGTTTCTTTTTCTTCACTTAATGACATATATTTCAACATCAAACTTTTACAAATCTCAGTCTCCACATAAGCAAATACTATCAAGTAAGTCTCTTCGCGTTTCCAAACCATAGAAACAAAGTAGATTTAGATATAATGTAAGGTTGGCTTGATAACCATGTCCTTTTTCAATATGAATCTGAATATACATCTTGTCCTTTCCAGGTCCAAAACGAGCATTAATTAACAATATCTCAACTGTTCTTTCTTTTCCACTACAATCGTCAAAGTTATAAAACAGCACGGAATACATAAACACTCCTTGTTCTGTCACTACGGCTACCATGGCGCAACTGGCAAACACTTGTAGGTGTCGTTCGACCACCAAGTCTATAGTTGTCTCACGATAAACTTCAAACCTGCACACGAAGACAGGTGATGCATAGTAAATAGGCTCTCTTTCACTTATATTTAAAATATCGTGTGTTCGAGATGGTAGAAGGCCGAGTGGTTCTAGAATTTACGCAGAAATTCTCAAAGCACTACACAGTCTGATTATCATAAGTTTTGTAAACAGATGAAAATTATACCACAGGAAGATCACAGATGGAGTAAATTCGAGCAAAACCTTAAGCAAGATGAAGGTGGAAAGGTAAGTAAATGGTATCAGGAGTAAAACGGCATTTTGTTTCATAAGAAACATGAAAAATCTTATCAATGGTGTGAGTGTATTCCTGAAGATTATATCCACGAATTTATAACACACGCACATGAAGTATGGGGACATTATGGAGTGAGCAAATTTACTACAAAAATTGCAACACACATTATGTTGATGAATTTAAAAGACATGCACATGAAATATGAAGACATTATGGAGTAGGCCAATGTACTGAAAAAATTGCAAGATTTTGTTACTTTCCAAATTTGAGAAGGCAAGTCCTACAGGTATTAAGAAAGTGCGTAATATGTCAAAAATCAAAACAGTCCAATGTGTCAAAATATACTGAGCTACACCCAATACTCACAAAAAACCCTCTAGATATCATATCCCTGGACATAGCTGGTCCATATCCAAGAAGTAAGGGAGGAGTAAAATACGTAGTAGCAGTATACAACGTTTTCTTGAAACATATCAAAATTTATGCCATTAAAATTGCAACAGCCAAAAATATCAGAAAAATAATTGAGGGAGATTATTTGAGAAGAGTAGGTAAACCAAAGGTACTACTTACTAATAATGCTTCACATTTTGTTGGGCAGAAGTGGAAACAATTTATGAACTCCCAGGGCATAAGGCACATATCAGTAAGCTTTTTTCACCCAGAAGCATGCCCACTAACTAAGCATGCCTACTAACTAATAATGCTTCACATTTTGTTGGGCAGAAGTGGAAACAATTTATGAACTCCCAGGGTATAAGGCACATATCAGTAAGCTTTTTTCACCCAGAAGCATGCCCAGTTGAACGAATCTTTAAAGAATTTAAACAGTTTATTAGGACATACACCCCTCACAAACATACCCAATGGTTAGAATACATAACTCCTTTCATGCAAGCTGTCAATAATCTTCCACATTCTTCAACAGGTTTCATACCTAATGAATTGATGTTCCAGACAAAGCAAACGAATGAGTGGGGGTCGCCCATACCAAAGGTGCCCAATAGAGAAATGACACCAAAAGAGAAAATCAAAATAAGCCATGATTACACTAGAAAACAGGGCAGAGTATAGAAAGAAAATTTATAACAAGAAACTGAAATGTGTTACACAATTTTTTGAAGGGCAATGAGTCCTCTTACGGATGCACCCTAAATTGACAAAATTTGGCAAACTGAATAAGAATTGGTAATTACTCTATTCAGGACCATATGTAATTTCCAAAATACCATATCCTGGCACGTACAGATTAACCTAAAAACAAGAAGAGACAAGGGTCCTTACCCTCAAAAGATACAAAAGCCTCTATAGAATGACAAAAAGTGGCAACAATTTTTTTTATCGCAAGATAATTGTACATAGTGTACATAATTCTAAGTGTAATTTTTTCTTCTGGAGTGTATTTTAAGATAAAGTAATGTGTATAGGCATAAGTAATCCTCTTGATTTGTACACATAGGCATAAAAATTAACAGAAATGATAAGTAACAGACCGCTTCATGCGAAGCGAAAGTACTTGTGCAAACAAAATTTGCTTATGGCTCAGTTGTCTCACGCTCAACAATACGCGCTGATGTCAGTAGCAGGAGAGGAGACATTGAACTGTGTGCATGTGCGACAGACTGGCTGAAGACGCAGCCAAAATAGGAATGCAATATGTACTTAACCTAAATACAAAGTAAATGGAAATACTATGCAAATACATACACTGTCTACGAAACTAAAGAACCTATTGATATATGTACACACATATTTAATTAAATACTAAGCTGTATACAACATATTTACAATCGAAAGGAAGCATTATGAAAAATCTATACGAGATGTCTGAGGACTAACAATAAAATACCGTGAGTGATATCAATTTTCTTTTCAGAGTAAATGATCATAATGAGTAATAGAACAAACAAAATGTCTATGAATTTAAACAAAATATGGAAATATCTGCAGGCATTCAATGACCAAATGTATCAGTGGCCATCGAGCTACAAAATGCAATTAGTTTTAAGTTTTTTCTTTCAGAGACCAGTGCATCGTTACAGTGCAGAAGAAGAGAATTACGTCGAGAGTAGCAGATACCAAATGAAGAAACGGGCCGCACCTCGAGTAAAAAATTTAGTTAAAAGGATATTTATGATAAAGGTCATAAGGCACATGAGAAATGAAATATGCATCGTCACAGTGTGTCTATGTGACAATTATCACTACCTATTCGCTGCAGAGTATACATAAACATTTAAGCATGAGATTTCACAAAAACCAATTAATTTTTTGTCGTTGCACATGAAAGCTTGAATAATGACATTTCCAGGTATTTGAGAAAGATAAGTATACGGTGGTTAAACCATTAGATTTCACACTAAGCTACATGGGATTTGAAGTAAATAGCACTAGTACATGAGGAAACAACATGACACTTCGTCAATGATTAATCGGCACACATTATTTCAATGAAGCAAAAGTTTCTTGGCAACTAGTCCATGATTGTACGAGTAACATTTCCACATAAAGCCTTGAACTAGTAGATCAGTATTTCCTTTCTTCCCTTCCAAACAAAGGAGGCAGCGCCAAGTGTAGTTAGGCCAGCAATGCGCGATGTTTTAGTCCTATTTCCAATGTTTTTTCCTCCCTCCCCTACCTAAGAAACAGATGAGCTCCCACAAGTGATAAAAGCCTATCTATAAAAGCAAAAATGTATTATATGTTTGTATTGTGTCATAAAAATGTGATATGTAATTAATTTGTATATGTGATGTGAATGAAGATAAATAGAAGCTAACGAGTGAACTGTAGCAACAGAACCCAGTTACTGAAAATATTTATGATTTTTTAAAACTTTAGAAATTTATGTTCATAATATAACCAATGGATGGAATGTCAGCCATAGGTATAAGTTATCATGTAATGTATATTGTTGTAACTCAGTACTTGTATGAATTTCCATTAGAAACCAAACTCTATATGAAGAAATGAACTTCAAAGACAAGCAATTTATAGTGTTTTGGACGGCTATATGTGTCTTTCCACAAGAGTACGGTGAAGTGTGGTGACATGAACATGCGTGTGCAACGAAATAACTTATGACTATTGAGGCTCACAATGCTCAATACATGGACAAGTGAACTATAGTTGTTCGAGCAGGTACTCACCTCGTCAATGGATGCTGTTGGTCAGGGCTCTCTCCGCTGAAAATGTGAGTACAACGGGTAGTAATGATACCCGGGCCATAAAAATGGATATCTTCTGCCACAGCGTTGGATTTTGAAACAATAAGCACACACTCACTGCACCCAGAATGAAGACAAATGCTACAGCAATTCTTTGATACGTGGCACTCAAGTGAAAGTTTGACACTCAATGTGACATCAACACCAAAAAAAAAACAAGTGCACATATGCAACCGTAGCATATAGCATGTTGACCGTTGGCAACTAGTTCTTGCTGCCAAATCAGCCAGTGCGAAACCCGGCAGTGAGAATGGAGCAAACTGGACATTATTGTTAACACACTAAATTTAAATATGTAATGGACTCACATATTATGTATATAATAGTTTAGTAGGATAAGCTGACATATACATTCCGTTAAATAAAAAATAAAAAAAAGAAAGAAAAAAAAAAAGAAGCCGACAATAAAGGACATTGACCCCTATCGGCAAATGTAAAAACAACTGTACGTCACCATACTATGTCAACATACAGTGTGGGGGAAATTGTGTAGCTACATGATGAAGGACCCACAGAATACAGTAAAGTTAATTTTTATTTTAAAAAATTTGAAACACCGATTGATCATAAGCATTGGCAAAGATGTTAATTGTGAATGCACAGTGGGGCGCAGACAAATGAAGCACTTTCATTCAATTATTTGTATATGATTTTGTTTTTTAGAAAGTCTCAGTCAGACGCTCTGGTATGTAGAAGTTTTTGTTCTGCTGTACTGCTTGGAGTATGATGGGCTATGAGTCTTTTGTATCATATGTGTTTCTGAATAAGAGAGGACTTAATAACAGTGTTAAGCATTTTTATTCAAGTGAAATAGGGCCAAGTCAAGGAAAATTCCTTCATAATTTGCATCATCTTGGGAGTCACTGGTGTTTCCTGGAGTCAGCTGCCTGCATCTACAATTGAAATGGAGGAAAAGAAGTCCACAGTCATATTTTCATAAAACTAATAGAAGGAGAAGCTTTCAGAAGACGAGAAATATAATTAATATACGTATGGGACTGGACACAGATAAAGAAATGACGCAAAGTAAAGTGAATGAACAATAGCACAATTTTGTACACGCAGAACATTTATAATAATGCAATTGTACTAATATTCTCTTTAGTGACATATGGTGCGGCAGTGGAATGTTGCATGTCACAGGGAACAGCGATATTGGCTTCACCACCCAGGTCCTGAGAATGGTATAAACGTTTATAAGAAAAACCCTCCATCTTAGCCGGCCGCGGTGGTCTCGCGGTTCTAGGCGCGCAGTCCGGAACCGTACGACTGCTACGGTCGCAGGTTCGAATCCTGCCTCGGGCATGGATGTGTGTGATGTCCTTAGGTTAGTTAGGTTTAAGTAGTTCTAAGTTCTAGGGGACTGATGACCACAGCAGTTGAGTCCCATAGTGCTCAGAGCCATTTGAACCATTTGAACCTCCATCTTATGGCATCCTAGACACTGACGAGACATATGCTAGCAACAGTCAGTGGCACACTGGGCTATATTGTTGAAAGGTTTGTGACATGCCACGACATTAAGGATATAGATGCCAAAGAACTAGAACAGGAATGGCTTGTATCTTGTACTCTGACACTTAAGGCCACATAGTCACCCAGTTTTACAAAGTTGTTTGCCTCGAAGCAGCCTACACAGAAGACTAGTGTTGGTACCCAGACTCTGACAGCTGGGCAGGGCACATCAACCTACACCTGTAAATGCAAGTGCAAGCCTGCAATGCCAGTCCAATAACCAAGCCGTCCTACAACTGAAGTACAGATGGCTATGGAATCTAATGCCAAAAAGGAAAACAGATCCTCATGGCAGATGTCCTTCACTGCTACGTCTCCACCATGGAGGAACGGTAGGGGGACAAGACAGAAAAAAAACCTCACAATTAAGATGGGTTCCATACTTCAATGGAACTTGTATGGGTTCACGACACATGTGGAAGAACTATGTCTATTAACTCACGGTAGACAAATGCATATAAGCCTTCAGGAAATCCACTGTAAATTGTCTGATGCCCCTTCAGAAAAAAAGATGACCTTAGTGGAGAGAGACAAAAGGAGGAGCGTCTATTTTTGTAAACAAAACCTACCACTCCTCTCTTCTCTCCCTCATAACGAGCTTACAAACAGTCATTGTAGCTCGACTATATTTGGTCAAAAAAGTATGCCAGAGCAGAAGTGAGTTGCAACAGAGCCAGCTGCTGGCAGGCAAGAATGTTTGTTATACACTGTGAAACAAAACACAACCAACAGGTGTTGTGACACCGAGCCAGCTGGGTGCAGTATAGCAACAGCCGACACTGCAATATGCCAGTGGAAGGATGGTAGCCTTGGCACCACGGAACTGTTTAGAGTATGTGGCTTAAGCCCTAAATGAACGTAGTCTGGAGGGTATGAGTACTCATCAGTCATTTGTGTACTAAAATACTCTCATCTCAGTATCACAGCCTATAACATGAGCCTGTGACACTCGGAGCAACATCCCGGAATGCAGTACAGGATCCACTTTCCAACCACGGGACAGGGTAGCCTGCCCTGAGTCACAAAACCAGCCACAGCCGGAGCAGAGAGCCGCCCGTTCACTGGAGGATGGTCATGGCTGCCTCCCCAGTATCGTCAGTCACTCTTTGTGCTGTCATCATGGTCTCAGCCGGAGATGTTATTGACAGCAGCATTCAAGTGATGCAAGGCTTGGCCCCACTCTTTGCACTGTCAACAACACCGGACATCTATTGTTTCATATGAGAGGCAACTGGATGCTTCCAACAAGCTGTTATTATGTACTATGGTAGAGATCCGAAATAAAGAAGTTAATTAAAGAAATCTACTGCCATCTTGATGTCTCATTTCACTCTCCACGGCTGACAGTCTGTGGGTCATATAACACTGGTGTCAGATCATTGATGTCAACTTCTTAAGAGTCAATGGTATGAGCGTCCAAAAATTTTGACTGTATTTTGGCCATGGAGAAAGGTTTGACAGTCATGCATCTTGTAAAGTAGATTTTACTGTGAGTAGAGAACCCACAGTTTTGTCTAGTTTTAGAGGCAGTGGAAGTCACAATTGGTTAGTGCCTATTAAATGTGCTCAGTGTAACCTTGGGGGCCACTCAGCACCATGTGTGGAATCATTTACAGTAAAATGTTATACATGTTATAGTTGGAGGCGTGTGGAGAGTCAATGCCAGGAATCGAGATGGCTCATGATTAGACGTAAGAATTAAGTTAATGTATTTCTTTTTTCTTGTCTTGTTAGTTCTCAAAATTAGGGTTGCCAACGACAAAGCTTCGACAGAACCAGAGACACAAGGTGTGTCAGAGCCAGAAGCAGTACGCATATTGTTAGGAAAGGTAGCACCGTTAACAGCGGATAATGCAGAACTGCATGGGTTGTTACAATCGTGATCGTCACTAAAGGGCATATATTTGTCAGTCGCAAGTTCAATTGCTCCTTTTTCTGGTAAGGCAACTGAGGATGTACAGGCCTTTGTGAGATACCTTGGAAATCTGGCTGAGATGGAAGGTTGGTCTGATAAGGCATTATTGAATGTTGTAAAACTGGGACTAACAGGGGAAGCTAAAAGTTATGTAGGGTCTACAAAAGCTCTTAAGGTAGCCACAACATTCAAAGAACTTATAGAAGGGTTAATTCAGAGATATATGCAACAAAATAGTGCCAGACACTATAGTGAACGATTAGGGGTAAAAACTGAGAGAACTATGGAAACTGTGGTACAATTTGCAGATAGGAGATGGACCATGAATTATGACAGGATGCTGTAGTCAATTAAATTCCTGTGCAAGAACAGGGTGTATAAGCAGAAAAGAAAAAAAATAAATAAATAAGTTCCCAGATTTCCCGCTTAAAAATGCACTTTTTTCCACATGAAAATACACTTCTTCCAAGGTGAAAAATACAATTTTTTCCACGATAAGTGACAGTATACTTTCACTGGAGCTGTAAAAATATGAATCCTTTGAATGTTAATGGTTTTATACACCAGTGTGGAACTTCAGACAACGAAAAAACTCAGCAAAAAAACGTTTTGGAAAGATTTGTGACGTGCAGCAACATTTATGCTGCATATATTCATATTACGATACGCTGCACATTTTTCTATTTGTATTAAGAAAGTATAGATTTAAAACAGCATGTTAGTTTCTGAAGCATTGAAATCGAGACTGAAAAGTGCTTTTGTAAGCAAGTCATAGCTCATGTCACATGATCTCACCAGCCCATGACAGCAGATATTCTGAGCATAGGACACAAGACTTAGTCATCCAAAAGCAATATCACTGTTCTGTAGTGTAACCACACAAATAGGAAAAGTTAATGGTTAAAATTAATGTACAAAGTGTAGCAACAAGAAAAGTTAAACTTTCAGATATCATATTGGATATGAGGATTAATAAACTCCAAGAAAAGCTAAACTTTCACATATAAATATCGGTCTTTTTTGCATGTGTTTCACTTTAAGATACATCACACAAATGTGCCAGTAAAATTTTAAATAATGATATTAATGTCCAGTCTTCTAGGCTCGAAATTCTTGTAAGTGACTAGTCCTCAATGTGTTAAGTTTCAAATGAGAGTAAAGCGCTATGTGATTTAAGAAATTCATTGCACATTCACACATGTAACATAATTCATCTTGCATAAAAGAAAATTTACTTTGAAACTAACACTTTTCAAAGCACCATTCGCAATATTTTCCAGCGACCTGTTAGTAACAGCTTCGTTTCAGTAGTTGCCAGAGAGCGCCAGAAAACAGGCATTACTGTGTGTGGGTAGCTGCGATGATGCTGAAAGCCCATATGTTTGTACATATACAATATTAAAAGATCTTGCATGACTTCATAACAGAAATAGAAAAACTCCAAGAGCACCAGAATTTTGCACACCGTACTAAAATGCATAATTCAGCTTAAAGTGGACATTCATGTGTTCTGAATCACAATGAAGTAGGTCCAACATGGTGTTAAGATTTGAGTGCGGTTTTCGGGATGCAAATTTTCTTGGAGTACTAGTACTGTATTATCTCATGTTTGGTTCTTTATTATGGCATAATGCCATACACGCCAGAAGATGAAAACGTGCACCTGAAATTCAGTGAACAGTTGAAACTAGCCAATAGGGCAGAATGAAACACATCATTTCTAATAAACTGACTGCCTCTGGGGAAAAGATAAATGAAAGCTACAGTTATTTAGCAAAATCAACAAAAATAACTTCACTGTTCTGCAAGGCGGTTGACTGCCAAAAATGTGGAAATAAAATTAGATCAGAGAACTGAAATTAACAACATATGTTAGCCTACTGTAATTATGTGAATGTATTTTAATTCACTTGATAACTTCCAACACAGAAATCTATTTTGTTTTAATTTGATGTGAGAAATGTAAATGATGAGGAAACAGCAAAATCACAAAATGTTAACACGGCTTACGTGGAGACTAACCCCCTCCCCACTGTAACCCAAACTGGTATGCACACGCAGAAATCTGGCAGCTTGGGCGCCAGAAAAATTTTTCCAGGTAACATCTGGCTGTTTGTTGCTATTGTTGATACAGCTAACAGCCACACTTCAAGGTACTGCCCATAGGAAACTCAACTACATATGCACATGAGCCTATGGGCAACTACTCAAATGAACTTCATGTAAACAGTTATGACGTCACACTCATTGGCAGCAGTTTACTGTTATAAAGTATTCCATAGTCTTTGTCCTAAAGCCTTTGACACATTTTGCTGTGTATTATTTCTTACCAGTCAAAATTAAAAATCTTAAACTGAAGTCTAAAACAATGAAAAATTCCCAGAATTCCAAAAAAATTCCCATGTTTTTACCAGTTTTCTCTTGGATGAAAAGATTCCCGGCTTTTTCCTCGATGTCTCGAAGCATACACACCCTGAAGAAGCTGAGCAGCAGGTGCTCAATGTTCTTTTAGGAGGGACACAGAAATGTCCAGACGAGCACAGACAGTGGATCCGATGGATTTGCACATAGCAGTGCAGTTAGCTGTAGTGTGTGGGATCAATCTGTTGACTGGAATGCGGGGTAAATGGACAATGTTTGCAGCTAATACAAAATGTTTCAGGTGTGGATGGACAGGGCATATAAAGAGACAAGTGTCACCAGCCTCAGGGTGATTTGAATAAAGAAAGAGGAGGTAATAATTCTTGAAGTAGAGGACCAGGGAAAGATAAGGTGTTAAATACCAGTGGGAACCATAGGTCCACCTACAATCACTCACAGTAAGAGTGGATGCTATGAAATCATATGCAGAGGTGAACTGTGTGATAAGAGGGCTAATGGGAAAAAAGGGCTGCAGGATATTATTGGACACAGGGGTGCATGTGTTGACCTCTGGTAGTGATCTGGTGAAACGTAAGCAATGGAACCCACCAAGGTACAGACTGCATAGAGTGGGGGATAAAGATGTCCCACCATTAGGATCGGTAGACACAGACTTTTGCCTAATCTGAGCTTGTGCTCCATCTCCATATGACTCCATCAGGACATTGAACCCTATCCTCCCTTCTTTCTGTTGGTTTAACATTATAAATGATTTGTTTCTTTTTTGTCTTTTCTATTCACTGTAGCACTCAATTAGAAATCACTAAAAGCAGAAATAATTTGAGTATACTCTTTTCCAACAGACAGATTTGCAATGAAGATTTTGTCTTATTTAAGTATTTATCAAGTTTATTCCAAAGTCCATTGTCCATTTCTACACTCAAGAAGTGACAATCTTCATAAAATTGCTTTTCAATGACTTACATGATTTTTTCCATAGATATAATAACATAAAAAACTGACACTATACTCTTTACAAAACAAGAACAAAAAAATATAATTTCTAATGCGGAGCTATATTTCGCTGTTTTACAAAAGTTAATGATTGATTATTTTCTACATAAAAAATTAGACAGATCAGTCTTGGCTGCTGAATATAATATCAGTGATGTGTAATCTAACTTAAAACTAAAACAATTATGACACCTACTTGTGGCTCGTTGGCTAATTGGTAAATGTTACACCACAAATCTAGATGTTTGGGGCGAAATCCTCATTCACTCTTAGGTGTTTTCTGGCTACCTTTGCTTCTATAACCTCTGGTGATGGAACAGCATCTTTTAGTACTCCATCAAGCCACTTAGTTGTCACAGTAAATTGATTGTCCATTTTTTCTTCAGTTCATACAAGTTTAAGATGGCTATGTTACCTTCAAGTTGATGAGAAATGAAGATGAAAAATACTGTTTTCAACTACCTATACCAATTAAGTCTCTCTCTCTCTCTCTCTCTCTCTCTCTCTCTCTCTCACACACACACAAACACAAACACACACACACACACACACACACACACACACACCATGGGTGTAACTACAGTCGTGGGGACCCTGGAACAAGTATCTAAGTGGGGCTCCCTGCTTCCTCCATCAGATCTGCTCTCTTCCGCTTTATATACTCACTAAAATGTCCACAGTTCATCTCATATTCTTTCACTGTATAACAATAATGGATATTTCTGGATGGAAAAATATGTAAAATAAGGGAAAGGCAACCACTTACTTGTAGTGGACAGACATGTAGTGCACAGAAACACGTAATACACAGTCCAGTCACATTAATGTAACCGATTGCTCGTTCAACGTCAATGTGCAGTAGCCACTCACAGATGGCAGGTGGTAGCACTAGCAGTGAAGGATATACAGATCATGTCACAGAAGACATGGAAAACAGTGCAGTCATTGTCGTAATGTGGAAGTGGAGCAATGTATCTGACACTGGAAAGGGCATGATCATTGACTTTCGGGCCAAGAGTGGAAGTATTTTCAAAATGGCTATGTCTGTAAACTGATCATGTGCCACCATGGTTAAACTATACCATTCATGGCAGAAAGGTGCTATCCACAACTGGCACCAAGGCAACTGTGGTGCACTACGGGTGGTAGTCGGCAGGAGCGAACGACTGCTGCGGAGATGTGTACGGGTGAACAGACGTAAGTGAATTGGTCTCCGCAGCAGGTGTCTGGTTCATGAACGCAAGCTAAGTGCTATTCGTTGGCAACGAAGGCTGGAATTTGCACACCAATACTGTAACTGAACATCCACTGAGTGGCGACAGGTGGCCTTTCCAGATGACTCATGTTTTTCACTCCATCGGATAGATGGCCGTTGGCATGTGCAGTGTTAAAACTTCTGAAAGCAAACAGGTCTTTTTCCTTTAAATAACACTTTGATTATCTTTATTACATGGGAGAATGAAGGAAAGAACATATATTGATGTACGTCATTATTTCTATTTTTCCAGTTTTCCTTTGCATTTTAATTTATTCCAATTTTTTTTCTTGTTCTTTCTTTTGGGTGCAAGAGGGTCCCTTGTTCTTGCAGTCCTCAGGACATGTCCTATAGTTGCCCCACCCTAGTTACTCCCCTGACAAACACGCACACACACACACACACACACACACACACACACACACACACACACACTGCGTTTCAGAGGGTACTGGAAATTTTTGTACTGCAGCAAGGTCAGGCAGACTTATTTCATCAGTCATCTAACATCTAATAATCATTTACCAGTCAAAATTCATACTGGAAATTTTTGTACTGCAGAAAGGTCAGGCAGATTTCCTTCAATCCATCATGTAACAGTCATTTACCAATCAAGGTTCATGCTTGCCTTGCTCCACTTATACACTCCACCTCTCTTCTTGAACATTTTTTCATCAAAACCTGAGAAGTTAAGTGCATTCTTTACACCAATGTCCAAAATGGAAGGTGATGGCTTTTTGTCCCCTCTTGTGCAATCTAGGAACCTCATCTGAGAAAAAAAGAAATTATAATTTATAAATAATTGTAATTAACTAAGTTACTTTAATTTTACAGTAACACACATTACACACAAATACTGAAATCATATTAATAATAAATTACCTGTTGGAATTGGGATGTAATTAGAATACTATTTGAAAATGTTGTTATAAAATGTAACACAGTATAATTTGATATAAAGACTGTAATACATTCTGAAATATTATTATGATGAGACACTCTGCAAAACACTGTAATTCATGATGTGTGTAACTTTTGCAAATTTTAATTTTTAATTATAATTTTGTCAAAACAGCCATTTCAATAATGCAAAATATATTTTAATTATTGTAATGTTATTTAAGATGATGTGGCAGTGACCTAGTGAGGTAGTTCTACAACGTTTTTATGGAGTGTTCTGTACCAGGCAGCATAATGTTTGTAAAATACAATGTAAATTCTTCAGGTTTGCCAGTGCATTGAAAAGTTAAAAAACAAAATTTATGTGCTATTGCGAATGAGTCAGAAATAATGGATAGAACATTGTCATATACGACTCAGCCAACTGCTGCTTCTACTCAAAACTGCTATGTTGACTCATGCAGCCCACTAGCATGACAGTACTGCGCCACAATCTTCCTTTGTCCAAGAACAGAGGGACCATGACAATGAAAGTAAAACAAAATCTTTCTTCGGAAAAAATATGTGTCAGTAAGGAAGTAACAATAGCAAGACAGGTTGTGGAGAACAACTTCGGATGCCACTACTGTGACTCCAGATTCTTGACTCACTGACAGGTGGCAGTGGCACCACTCATAGCAGGTGTAGCTAGTGTGGGCCCATTTGCCTCTGCCATGTCATGTGGCCATAAATAGTTCATGATCAATTCATCCGCCAATTTAGTACTTTAAAGCCATCACCTGGATCGTATCAGGCTGCCTCCTGGAGTTCAGTATCTCAGCTCATTACTGTGATTGTGTTCAGAAACTGTCATCTCACTGAATGGTTCCTAAGATTTTGACACTTATCAGATTGTTTGTGATGTAGCAATTCTAGGCAAACAGTTATAAACGTTTACTTCAACTATCAGAAGAATTTAGTTCGACACAAAATTCAATTGATAAACTATTTTTGTTTCTCGTGAATTTATGCTCGAACACAGAGAAGAGTGATTCTATATTATTATGAACATACCAGTTGTTCATTATGTTCCGGGGTGTTAGTTTTGCCATTCTGAACCTGGCACAGACCACTTCAATTGGTGACAAGGTTTTTTGTGAATTTCATCTGTACTCCTGTACTGTGGCCCCAGTAGATGGTGCTTTGATGTGTTTTTCCCAATTAGACAGTGCTTTTACATGTTTTTTTTTTTTTTCACATACATGGTGTGCATGTCAGGTGTTCATTTCAGTATGTCCATAGCCATTACAGACATGACCACAAAAATGCAACAGGTGCAGGAACTAATGATGGGGAAGACTGCAGCCATAAGCATGTCACCTGAGGTGCCAACCAATTGTCTCACATTTATCCCATGGTGAAGGGCTTCCGAGCTTCACCACCACTGTTCCCAATGTTTGATGGGAAGACGGAACCATGGGCGAACTATGTTAGACACTTAGAACTACATTTTATTTCCCACACAATCTTAGATGTTACACAGCAGTGTGCTTTTTTTGTTGCTCTCCTGAGGGGCTGATGTCTATCACCTCCTGCAGCAGTTAAATCCTTGTGCATTCTCCACATGAGTTAAATTATGAATATTTGAAAATGTGTTTATTGGACTATTTTGGTTCAAAAGTTTATGTGCCAGCTGCCAGGCACAGATATTTTAGTTGTCTTAATCGAAACAGACATTCCTACTGGGAGTGGATAGCACAATCGCAAGGGCTTTCCAGAAATTGCCAATTTCAGTGTTCCAGTACCAAGTGCAAATAGTGATATGCTGAATCATTAGTTAATGGCGTGGTCCTTGTCTATTCTCCACACGAAGGGCTCCTGGAATGACCTGATTAGACTGAATGAACCATTGTTAGCTACATACCTCCCCCCTCTTCCAGGATTTTGAGCAGTAAGTCAGGTCCTCAGTGATCCTACAACAACCAACACAGGCATTTGCCACCCGCCCAACATGTAAGACCCTGGCTTGACCTGTACCACCAGACAATTCTCCCCAAAACGGGAAATCATGGGAAACCGTCACAATCTTTTGTCACCCTCATGAAGTGATTGTTTTATCACTGCATCATTGCCAGCAATGCTATTTTCACCAGGCAAAGTTCAAAACCTATGGTAAAACTGGACACAAGGCAGAGGTTTGCCAGTCCTCGCTAAAAATAAATGTGAATACTCATATGGACACACTGGACCCTGATGAGGTGGGCTATATATATGGCTTGCATGTCCTCTACATCCAGGCTGTGCTGCCCATCTCTGATAGGGTACTGATGTTAGAGATGGTCATCAACCATCCCTGTTGTCTTTCAAATAGATACTGGTTCCCCCACTGCTATCATTAACTGAGACTCAAATAGGCACCTTTGTAACCACTAGAAGCTACACAATTGGAGTGAAGAGCCAGTTCAGTGTCCACATTCAGTATCAACCAGCATACCTAGCAGCCAGCATCCTAGTTGTTGATATGACAGGGGCCACTAAAACTGTTGGTTTAGTTCACTTTAATGCTCTAGGTTTGAAAGTCCACGACTCACTTAACTGCATCCAACCATTCATACATAACATCTACCTTCAAGTCCATTTTACGAAGTATGTCTCAGAGTTTTCCCATCAGTCAACCAGTCACCAACTTTGAAGTGCACATTTCCTTGCAGTCCTTGGTGATGCATAAGTTTCTCAAGTCACAGAATGCACCTTTTGCATTTTGGGACAGGCTTTGCCTTGAGTTGCAAAGACTGCAGTAGGAAGGAATCCTGAACCAAGTAGCCAACAGCCAGTGGGCTGCTCCTATTGTGACAGTCAAAAAAATCAAATGGATTTTTCAGAATTTTTGTGTATTTTAAGTCTACTGTCAATGCATAGTTTTTCATCAACATCATTCCTATTTCTGAAGGTTAAAGACATCATGGAAAAACCTGCCAGTGACCCGCTGTTTGCAAAAATCTACCTTAGGGACAGCTATCCACAACTATCATGGATGAAGCCTCAAAGTGTATCTTCATCATTATGATATCCTTTTGCCTTTTTCAATATAATTGTCTGCCCTTTGCATTGCCAGTGCACTAGGCGTATTTCAAAGATATCCAGAACCCTAATACAGGGAATTCCAGGCACAGCCAATTATCTGGACAGTATATTCTTCACTGGTCAAAATGTGAAAGATCTTGCAACAAATTTGAAAGCCTTATTCAAAGTGTTCAAACAAGTTAACTTAAATTTTTTCATGCCACAAGTTGAATAACTGGTACATGTTTCAAGTGCTTCAAGGATGCACCTTTCTCTTCACCATGGAGAGGCCATGAAAAAACTGTCACCTCCAAGGGATACCAAAATCAGTGTTGGGTCAGCTGAACTACTACCAAAAATTCATAATTCAAGCAGCAACCATCACTGAACTGCTCCATCAGTTTCTTTGCAAAAATGTTAAATGTTGTTGGTAACCCACTTTTGAAAAGGTTTTTTGGGATTTGAAAAAAAAAACATTACTCCAGCTGACGTCCCTCAAGGCTTATGACTCTAAGCAGCTGCTAATTGTTATGGCTGATACATCTGACTATGGCCTTGGGGCATTTCTTTCTCACAAAATCAATGGTGTGGAGCATCCAACTGCTTTTGTTTCTAAAATTCTGATGCTGGCACAGCACAGTTATGGTCAAATAGAAAAAAAGAGGCCCTGGTCATGATCTTTGTGCTTAAAACGGTTCATGACTACTGCTACTATCTCCAACTAGCTGAATATCAGTGTACATGTTAGAACCCAGGAGTGAAACACCTCAGACAGCAAGACAGAAGGGTTGCCTGCAGAAGAGAACATAACACACAGTTATTGGCGAGCTACACACCACTGACTGACAAGTGAAAAGGACACAAACAAGGACAAGATCAAAGCAACCTAGTTAAACAACATGACAAGTGGAAAGGACACAGACAAGGACAAGATCAAAGCAACCTAGTTAACCAACAAAGTGCAAAGTGGAAACTTTTGCCTGAATGACATCAACAGGTCAAGAGCAAAGAGAGAGACAGTCCAAGTCACAATAAGAAATAAAGACCAAGTTCCAAGTGAGGTTGTTATCCAATGGCCTATAGTTCAGTGAAGATAGTAACCAACAATATTAGCCATGACTGCAGAGCTGACTGACCATTCACTGGGTGGCCATATTTATATTGGCCATGAGGAACACTGCTGGTAAGCATATTCATGTGACGAGACAAGCGTCGCACTCATGCTGAGAGCACAGCACTGAAGCAAGATTGTGTCCTAACAGCCATTTTGGCCCATTACCTCCAGTGGTGATTCAGCTTCCATAGAGCTGGATACCAGAACTGTGAGCGTGGGCTGTAAGCCCCTTCTGCCATTGTTTAACACCCATGCTAACATACCTATCAGGACTGCCAGTACCTGCAATGGCGGGCACTGTTCATTTCAAGGTATCACTGCAACATCCATTACCATCCCAGAGTGTAGCATGCAATGGGGACACATAGTTCCGTATCTCTGCTGGGCGGGACCCTGACTTTGATCCTGCACCAGAGGTCAGCTTTCATACAGACACAGATGGAAAGGCTGCTGTCACATATTTGCCATCAAATGCTATGACTTTCACCCGGAGGTCACTGGAGGATCTGGTGCTTCATGCCGCCATCCTGTTTGTGCAACATGGTTGGCCAGCAGATCACAACCTTATCAAGGACCCCAAGATCTAGGCATATTTGCACTGTCAGCATGAATTATCGATACTCAACAGTGCCCTATTACTGCATCGAGACAATGGACACACCAGAGTTATCATCTCGAATACACTCCAACACTGTGTATAGTCATTGCTCCACCAAGGTCATTGGGGGATGGTCATCACCGAACTGTTGGCTTGAAAACCTGTCTCCTGCAAGGGCAACAACAAAGGAATCAAACAGATGATCGTAATATGCCTGACGTGCCAGAGCAAGCAGGCGGACCTGGCACGTTGGTATTTTCTATCAGGTTTGATTCCTTTTGGAATGAAACTGTGTTCTCCTATGGCCAGAGCCAAATTTGGTGCCAAATTCATTTTGATTTTGCCAAGCCTTTTCTTCATTCATCTTGGTCAATATGGTAAGTAAATATCCTCTATGTCTCTCAGCTGTAATCAGCTTCGTCAGCAAAAAGCATATAAGCCTTATCACGCATTTTTTCCACTGGAGGATTACCAGGAACCGTTGTATCAGATAAGAAACCTCAATTCATATCATCAGAATTTCGCCACATTTATGAAGAGAACAACATCATTTTGGTCAATATGACATTGCTCCATCCGGCTTCCAGAGTTTCACCAGCATCATAGTCTCGAAGAAGCACTTACCTTGTTTTAACACTCCACATCACAGGACCGGTCAACCCCAGCAAAAAAACTTGGCCAAATGCAATGGTACAAACTCTTCATAATGCATCCCACCACTCAAACACCCCGACCCCAGTGTCCTCACCACCACCACTATACCCTCAGGATGACATATGGGCACTGGTGTTCTCCAGGGGCCACCACCAATGGATGATGACTCGCATCACATGCTTCCTAGGCAGGGCAATGGTTGAGATCCAACTGACAGATCACACATGCTGCCACAAGCACCTCAATCAAGTACGCCCTTGAAAGGCCCTGACTGAGGATTTCTTCTCAACTTCTGTTCCAGATCTGGTCCACGCAGCACTCACAAGCAACAACCACAGCTGCCAGCTTCCCCAATGTCAGGACCTGATGGCCATGCAACCCATGGACAGCAGTCTCTCAGCTGGCACCCCTTCAACAACTGATGCCTGCATTCCCATGAACATCAACAGGAATCCACTCCCATGGACACTGATAGGAGTCCACTGGTTTCATCACTTTCTCAATACACTGGAAGCAGCAGTGCCAACTTCCGGGATGCCAAAATGTATCCCTATTTCTCCTTTGAGAGGAGGGGGTGGATGTTATGTTGGAGCATATAACCCACCAGCAAGACAGTCCTGTGCCATGAGTTGACTATGCCTGTGAGGGCAGGGACCACAACAACACAATAAAACAAAACTTTATCCATCAGTGCGTTAACACAAGCTATGTTGTGGAGAACAACTCTGGAAGCCACCACTGCAACTCCGGGTGCTTGTCTCTCTAACAGATGCGGCATCACTCCTAGGAGGCACAGCTTGAGCAGACCTGAACATGGGTGACAACACCTATACCACTGTCACCTAGCCGGGACACCCATTAAGGTCCACAGCCCGCGGCCTCCAATGCCTGTTCCTACAAGGGCTGGCCGCCAAGTTCATGAGAAATTCCCATTTTTTTTTCTAGGAGCTACATTCTACCATGGGGGGGACTGTGTGGGAGTAGATGTGCTTCAAGTCTCATGTATAGTCTTGGTGGGTCATTGCATCTCTGTTACTTGTGTACCAAACTTTCAGTCTTCTCTGGGGCATGTAAGCAAACAGTTTCTCTCTTTTCCCAATCTGGGAAGCATTTCTGGAACTCACTTTTCTCATGGTTTTCAGCTCCGCAAGTGATTCTGTATGTATCCCATCAATGGTGACAATATGACATCCTTTTACAGTTCTCTTCACCAATGGGTACAGAAAGAAGTCGCAGGGTTTTGTTTTTGCCAAAAAATTATGAACAAGCATTGAGGAACAAGCATTGAGGTGTGAGCAGGAGCATTATTGTCATGCAATTTCTAAGAGTGGTTTTGCCACAATTCCAGGTGTTTCCTTGATATTGCTTCATGCAAATGGCACGTAACTTCATCCATATTGACCCTACAACCATAAAGCAGGAAGTGATGATGCAATGTCTCATTGTAATCAAAGAAAATAGTAAGAAGAACCTTCACACGTGATCGAACTTGACAAATTTTTTTTGGTCTTTGCTCTTCAGGCAATTTCCATTGGGATGATTGGGCCTTGTTTTCAGTGTCATACCCATAGACCCATGTTTTGTCACTTGTTATAACTTTGTTTGGAAGTTCTGGATTACTGTCAACTTTTTGCAGTAATTCCTAAATGAATCAATGTCGTGTAGTTTTTGGTTGAAATTTAACCATTTTTGAATGAACTTGACTGCTACACTTTTCATGGGGAAAAAAAAAAAAAAATGCTTGGCATGAGGCAAAGGATTGCCGACATCATCAGTAACCTTTCTTATGGTGATTTGGTGATTTTTCAACACAGTTTTGTTTACTTCTTCCACAATGTCATCAGTAATTGACGTGCTATGGTGCCCAGAGCAGTCATCATCTTTGATGTCTTCTTGACCCTCCTTGAAACGTTTACAGCATTTGTAAACTTCTATCTTACTCATGGTAGATTTGTCAAAAGCTGCAGTCAACATTTGAATGTGGTGCTACACTTTATTCCATATTTCAATCAAAATTTACTGCAAATTCTTTGATCCACCTTTTTCAAATGTAAAAATTTGCCATCCACTCAAAAACATGTCTAACCTTTTTGACTGTCAACAATAAAAAAAGTAAAAAAAAAAAAATTAAAAACATTCAAAACAGCTGAAAATGTAAACATTCATCAGGAACATGAGTACCAACAAGATATATATATATTTTTAATTGGGTGTATAAAGCCTTTGGGGGGGGGGGGGGAGAAAAAAAAAACTGTTGGGTTTTGATCACATTTCATATTTGCAAGTTGCGAATAAATTTTGGTATGTTGTTTATTGTGGTAATGTAACTTTTTGATCACACCTCACATTTGCAAGTTGTGAATAAATTTTGGTATGTTGTTTATTGTGGTAACGTACTCACATTTTAAATGTCATATTGTATTCTAGCTAGTTTTCTCCTTCAAGAGCTGTGTTTATTTTCTCCATTTGTCATGAACTTAATCTATTCACAAGTTTGTTAAATGAATCTGTTAACGCCCTCTCCTGTAATCCTGCTAGGCATATCAATGAATGATGCCATAATATTGGTACCCTATACTACACCTACATCCCACAGGGTTGCTGCAAGCAGGGAACCACACAGGATTTCCATGAAGCAGGTCCTTGAGCTTACTAGCCAGTCAATTTAAGCCAGTCTCACTTTTGTGTGCAAGCAGCTGTAGAATTGATAATGACTGCACTATCCTGATTATTCTTCTTCAGAGTGTGCGGGTTTCGTCTGGGCCTGCTTGGGATCCGATTTTTGTGATGTCTACTTACTGGTGTTAACTTCTAATTTGGCGGACTGTGATATCTTTCAGCGAATTGATTAATTCTGCTTTGCATACAAGCAGTTTGGCCCACCATAGTTCAAATTGTTCTCCTGCAAATTTTCATTGGAAGTCATCAGCAATTAACAAGATCAGTAACACTTATGAACTATGTGTAATTTATTTTGTGACTCAGAGTAATCAGCAAGTGTTAATAAATGGTGTTGGTGATCTAAATAGGGAACTACAAAACTTTGACGAAAGAGATGTTTTAGACATTAAGTACTGAATACCTCCAGTGAAATAGGACATTTTATCCCAGGTTTCTCGCTTAGAATACAAACCATTTTCTTGGGCACTGTAGGTTCAGTTCTCAAAGCTTACTTGTCACCCCGTATATTACACCAGAATAAATGCAGCTCCATTATAAATGCTGTTCTCCTGTAGAAGATAAGTTAGTTGATGTTTCTATGCAGCCCAGAAATTGCCCTGACTGATGTCAAGCAATTGGAAGATGCTACAAGTGGGTGTCATGGCTAAACTACTGAGTCACATATCACAAATACCACAGGTACTGCAAGTTCTATCCTCTCCTACAGACACTGTCTCCTATCCAGGAAATATGGGACCTATCACTGGTGGTAGGTCTAGTGAGTCCTACATAAGGCAAGGGACAGACCAGGAAGAACTTGAGGTATTACACTGAACCCCCTTACCAGCAGGTTCAAGGTACTGTCTTCCAATGAAATTTAAACCAATATTGTCCAACACAGTTTACTTGTAGAGAAGCTTGCAGTGCCCACTGCCAGAAGGATACAAACACTAAAAGGCAGGAGTTTGGAATAACAGTCAGTGTGAGGAATGTCCACATTATTTTCATATGACATGTTGTAATACAACCTACTTGAGGAATGTTGGTGGTCTTCCCTGAAGACGTAGTGATTATCACTACCAGTACACAATACTAGAAAAAGCTGTTTATCTTGAAACTTTGAGCTGATTTGACAATAGTGCAACATGCATTAGCATTTTTGTGACCTGCAGTCTGTGGTAGTAAGACTGACAGCATCAGTGTAGTGGTCTTGAATAGCTTCAAAGCTTTGAGGAATGAGGACAAACGCATTCAGACAACCTAAGAAGTTCCAATGCAGTCTTCAAAAACAGGGCGTAAGACACAGGCTAAATGCAAGAATGACAGTTTTAAGATGACCAAGAAGGTAAGGTGGTAAGACCACTAGAAGTAACCAGGGGACTTGAATGTCAGATATGGTTCAAAAGTCTGTGGGAAATAACCATCAAGTAACTAGTATTTTCAGGCCAAGCAATATCATCTGTGAATTATGCTCTTTCGTGAAGGATCTTAGAAAAGAAGATCATGTAATTACATGGGCATAGCAAGTAAACAGTTTGGAGCATAACACCAACTATACAATTAATAATAATTTCAGGCATGCTAGTGCGAAGATTGTATCACTCTTTGAGTGTTGTGATAGGCCTATGATGAAGCATTCTGGGGAACATGTTAATGTAGAGATTGAAAAATTGCTCAGAGGAATTATATTGACACATGGGTGTGACTGATGCATTTCCCGTCACTCAGATATAACATACACAACTTGATTGCGTCTGCTAAGAGATTACTCATACAGCTAATAGTCAAGTCTGACTAAAGCCGTATCCATCCTATCCCAGTGATTTTCAAAGTGTACTCCAGACAAAGCTCGAAACAGGAATGTGGGGGGAGCAGGGGGGGGGGGAGGGGGATGGGGGTGCACTGAGGGATGGACAGTGGTTCCACTAGGTACATATATAAAATTTTTCTTTTCACTATGTGTGTAACACATATGCTATAATCATGTAAAATGATTACTTTCTTATTTATGTCTTATTCATGAAACATAGTTCACCAAATACCCTCATAATATTTAATTGCAAAGGAATAGTTAGTTTCCCTAAAAATAATTTTTTTGAAGAATTATTAAACATATTAGATTCCTACAAAAATGCATGGAGTTAAGATTTCCAGTGAATAAATAACTAATGGTTTGCAAAATAACATACAGCAGTCAAAGCCCTTCAGTTACACCTTTTGGCCAGCATTTAATGTTTTCCAAAATCCTACTATTTAAAAAGATATTTATAATTTCTGCTTCCCATGATATAGTTTTGCTATTTTGGCTTTTAAGAATTTAAATCCCAAGAAATGATGTAACAATATTGTTGCCCCAAGCTTTTTGAACAGAAAAATACATTCAGTGAAGAGACTAACATTTTAATTAAGAAAAAGAAAACTGGGAAAATTATGAATCTATTAAAGTTGCATGAAAATTGGCAAATCCTGGAAGAGTAGCTAACTTTATTGTTTTTTTTTCATTACTCCATCATATAGAGAAATCAAATTATTACTTGTTCATTGCAACTACTTTCAGCTGTATTTTTATTATAAATTAAATTGTAATAAAAATTTTTAATAATTTTTCCCATGCAAATCTGTAAGTAATTGTGAGAATTCATTATTGAGTCAGCTTCCGATAATCAAAGTATCCATTATTCAGTCAGCTTCCGATAATCAAAGTGTGAAGACCTATGTCAGTGTCCACAATTTGCCACTAGTAGGTTAACATCTCTATATCAGTGCAAATGTCTTTGTCAAGTTCTCTGAGTCTTCATTCACTTAGTCGATACCGTGTTGTCACTGTCTTATATTTGTGTCTCTAAATCTAGAACTCAGATGTGAAGGAAAAGTATCACTTCCTTGCTGGCAAAAGAATTACTGTCAAACACATTACCCAAATGTGATATCATCAGCAGTGTCGAGCAAACCATTCGAGGGTTTCCCTCTAATATGGTGGAAGAGGTGAAAAGAGAGACAAGCAGGGCCCTTGATAAAGCAAAAATGCCTCAATCAAAATGAATGTTGAATATATTTGAACGATCACAAGCCTATTGAATATGTGCAAGAAACTATTGCGGAAGTAAACATTCAACAGATGGTTTGAGTTTTGGGTATTCCCTTTGGTTGACACAGTGGATCACATTTAGGCTTGACTTAGTATTAAAGGTGGGCATAAATTTATAAAACAATCCCTCTGTTGACCACCATATCTGCTTGCAGATATAACCGATAACATTTTTAAAGCCAAGCTCATTATTACACACTGTTATGGAACCAAACATTCAACAGGTGCTTTGAGTGTTGCATGTTCCTGTTGAATGCCAAAGTAGATCGCTGATCAGTTAGTCTCTGATACTACTCATGAACTGTGTGCTTATCAATGCTATGTAATTATTTGGCAACTGTAGTTAAATTGTGTTTTTACCCACCAATTCTGAGTTCATATTATTTACTGTGATTAACTTACCCACAAACTGGAGACCCCAAGAAGAAAAATGAACACAAAAGATGTAGATGTAGAAAAGATATTGAAATTTTATTTAGAATTGAGAACAGAAGAATATTTCATTTTGTTCACGAGTTATTGGGTTTTATATCCAACGGACGATCATGTGTGATGTGCCCGTTCACGTCCATGTGTGTCGCAAATCATCAGGTCATAAAAATTGTCAAATCGCATAAACAATTCAAGACATCATAACAAGGTTTTTTTGCAAATGGTAGCATGCAAAGAGGCACATATGTTTTATGATAAATACTCAAAACTCTTTTATTCATTGAGGTATGGAAGTAACTTGACCGCAGCAGCGAGAGATTAGGACGCATTCAGACATCCACAGTACTGTAGGAAAATCCAAGCAACACACAAAGACATGTCCACAAAATTTGGGGAATGGTATAGTAGGACATGTATACATGCCCGCAACAATGAAAGGGTTAGTCAAACATAGCAATGGGGTGTGTTGGAAATGCATTGTCTTCTCACTAGATTCTTCTGTCCCTTCATCACGGGTATGGGCTATGCTTCATACCCACTGAGGTTGCCAATGACAGTCCTCCAAGCTGGGCCTTGCCCTTCCAGATGGTCTTTGTATGGATCCATCGGTCCTATGGAATACCTTGAGACCCATTTCACGACAACAATAGCATCAGCTTCCTATCTAGCCACCTTCCTCCTTCGAAAACAGTGGGCTGATGCTTCCCACTTATGTTCTACCCCTCTTAGGTGAAATACTACAATAAACCTTTTACGTAATGGGAACTTCATCTGGCCCTCTCCTCTTCCCATGATTCAACCCCTGGCCCTGATTCCATCCAAGCAATTACTGAAGCAATTGGTTGTCTAACTGCTTCAACACCTCGATTCTCCACAACAATACCTTCTCCAATTGTTTAACCATATTTGGCTGCAAGGCATTTTCCCCTCTCAGTGGAGGGACAGTATTCTGTTTCCTAGCCTTATGCCTGGTGAGTATCCAATATCCCTCAGTAGTTACCAACCAATCGGTGTGACCAACGTCCCATGGATGTTATTTGAATGGACAGAGGCTCGTCAGCTCAGTTGCATCCTTGACTCTCAGAACCTTTTGTCTCCTTATCAGTGTGATTTTCAAGAGGCATGGTCTCTGATTATCATCTACTTTGATTGGAAATTGCACGTTCAGCAGCCCTTTCTCAGCGCTGCCACCTTGTTGCAGTTTCTTCAATCTTCATGACACCTAAGATATGGCATGTTGCCATCGCATCTTACTTACTCTCCATGTATGGGGTCTTCAGGGGCACCTCCTGATTTTTATTTGCCATTTACTGTCCCACTGGCAGTTCCAAGTTTGGGTTCGCAACTTTCTTACATCTTTGAAGATCCAGGACAATGGCATCCCACAGGGCTCCACATTAAGTGTCCTTCTCTTTCTCATGGCTATTAATGGACGCATGGCCTCAATCAGACCACTGGTCACCCTTGCTCTGTATGTGGATGTTTTAATTATCTGGGCTAGTTCCCACTCAGTGGCCTGTGTGGAGTGACAGCTGCAGGATGCTTCCACATGGACACTCTCACGTGGTTTTCAGTTTTCCTCCCTTGAATTGCAGGTGGTCCATTTCTGTCACTGTACTATGGTCCATCCTGATTCAGAGCTCTACCTCAATGCTCAGCTCCTGATTTTGGTCAACCAGTTCTATTTCTTGGATCGTCTTTTTGACAACAAACTCAGTATCCTTAGCTTCCTTGTGCACACCTCTTGGAACAAGGATCTTTCAACTCTTCTCTGTCTTTATCAGGCCTTAGTTCTGTTTCATCTGGACTCCAGTTGTCAAATTTTGGACTCAGCTGCCCCTTCCATGCTGCTCCTCTTGGACCTGGTCCACTATCATGGTATACATTTGGCCGCAGGTGCCTTTTGCATTAGCCCTCTCAAGCCTTCTGGTTGATCCTGGGGTACCCCCCTCTCTTTTTGGTTCAGTGGTCCCAGCTACCATTTCCTATGCCATCACTATCTGCTCTTTCCTGACTCACCCTTCCTGTTCTACAGAACTTCACCTACCCACTGCTTGCCCTCATGTGGGTTACTGGTTGGGTTCCATCTAACTTCTCTCCACTGCCCATTTTCGCTCTTTGACCTTTCGCTCTGTTCCCCACATTCTCCCCCAAACTCCTCCCCCCCCCCCCTCTCCCTCTCCCTCCTGGTTAGTTCCTTGGACTCCCAGATTCAGATAGGTCTCTTCCATGGTCTGAAAGCCTCCACCGCTCTGATGGTGTTAGGCTGTTTGTTCCACCTGCTCTTATGGGGCATCGGGATGCTTTTGATTTTTGCACTGACGGCTCTACATCCACTGATCATCTGGAATATGCCTTCACATCTTCACAAAACCATCTCTTGCTTGCCTTGTGTTGATTGCTTGCCATGGAACTGATGGCCATCTATCATGACAACTGCTTTATTAAACAGTCATCCCTCTCCTGCGTGTTGTTACGTATGGGCTCAATGAGTGGCCTTCAGGCTATCCTCTGGTGTTTCTCCCACTATGTCTAAGTCTTTGCCATCTACGACCTTCTTGTTGATCTTGACCATGCTGCTTGTTCAATTGATTTCCTTTGGGTTTCTGGCCATGAGAGTATCCAGGGTAATGAGATTGATGATCATCTGGCAGTGGGAGGGGGGGGGGGGAGACCATTATTGCCTGTACTTAGCCCCTGTCCTCCATGGTACCTCTGAGGGCAGATTTGCGGCTTCACATCAAATTCCTCTTAGCTCAGTTGTGAGCCAGCCCTTCGGGAGAGGGGGGGGGGGGGGCATCTCGTCTTACAAAGTTCATGTGATCAAGAGGACTCCCACAATGTGGCGTTCTACCCTCCATCTCTCCTGGCAGGAGTTTACTATCCTCTGCTGTGTTCATATCAGCAATATCAGGCTGATCCATGGCTTTTTTACTCTGTAATGACCCTGCCCCCCCTTTGTAGTTGTGGGGCCCCCCTCACGGTGATCCATATTTTGCTGGCCTGCTATCACCTTTTGGCCCTCACTCTAAATATGTCCTCTCACCTTTCTTGTCCCGGGTACTAGCAGACAACCCTCACATGGTTACATCCGTCCTCAGTTTTCTTTGTGAAAGTAGTGAGTCCTCCCACATTTAAGGACCTGAGTTCCCTTCCAGAATCAGTCTCCAGTTAGCACTGTGTTTGTTTGGGAGTCCTTCAGCCTTGCCTCCAAACTGGTCAGGCTTCCCCTCCCCCCTCCTTTCCTTACATTTTGTCTGGTCTTTTAAACTGTTTATTTCCCCATTTTCTTGGGTCTTCTTCCCTTGGTATTGTCCCCATTGTATCACTATCATGGTATGGTGTGGAGGTTGGGATCGGTTGCTGGTGGTGCTGGTGCCCCATTGTGTGTAGCACCTTCGGGGCACCCCCTGCTCTCACCTTCCCCCACATATCGCCCTCTCCCACTCCACTCTTGTTCTTCATTCTTCCTGTCACCCCAACATTCCTTTTGCCTCTTTATTTGCCCATTTTTCTTTGCCATTGACTGGAATGTGCTGTCTGTGTTGTTCCTCCCATAGTTTCTGTCACTTTAGACCATGGGACCAATGACCTCACTGTTTGGTGTCCTCTCTCCCCACCCCCCTCCCCAAAGCAACCAACTCTTGTTTAGAAAAGTAGTTCACTAAGCACTTGATCAATATTTACCCATTAGAACAATTCATGATTGGAGGAACCCTCCATGGTATGCACTATACAGTCTCTGTAAAGAAATTTCTAAAGAAACAGTGACTACTGAACAACAGTTGGAAAACAAAGCATAGGGCTATAGACAGAAAGATGCTAAATGGAATGAATTTGGTAGTCTAAAGGGAAACATGAAGGGCAACACTGACTACCATAGCAGAATCTTGTTGATAGATCTCTCACAAAAGGCAAACAAATTCTAATAATATGTTAGGCTGTCAGAGGTACCAAAATCAGTGCTGAGACACTCATGGACAGAAACAAAATATCAAAATGTTAGATATTAGCATATTGCTCCAGCTTAATTCTCACGCCCTGAAAAGGTGAGCGGTATAGATATTAATGTCGGTCACATTGAGGAACAAATGAAAACACTAAATCTGTCAGATTCTATATGGAATTTGCAGCTAAGTTAGTCCCTCTCTTAACCATAATATATTGTAGAGCCCTTGAATCAGAAAAATGCATCTAGTGATTGGAAAATAGTACAGTGTCACACCCGTCTACAAGAAATGATGCTGCTGTTATTCATAGAACTACTATCCAGTATCATTTACATCTAAATGTTTTAGAATGTTATAATACATTATGGGTTCAAATGTAATGAGAGTGACCTTTTATTACTTATATGGAATCCATCTCATGCTTTTCTCACATGATGCTCTGCAGCCATGGATCAAGGAAATCAGGTTAATGCTGCATTTTGTGGCTTTCAGAAAGAATTAGACTCAGTGCCACACAGAGTTATTAAGGAAACTTATTATTATATGTGTATGAAATGAAATTTGTGACTGGATTGAGGATATCTTGGTAAGATGAATACAGCATGTTATTTTTAATGTAGGGTCATCGACAAATGTAGAAGTAACTTTGGGCATGCCACAAGAAAGTATGTTCAGTACCCTGGCTGATCCTGTCGTGTATGAATGACATGGCAGACAATATTACTAATAACCTCAGACCTTTTGCATATGATGCAGCTATCGGTCTATAGTGAAACACTATAACGAAAAAACTGGCACGACTATCCGGTCATATCTCAATAAGATTCCAAAGTGGTAAGATTGACAACTTACTTTATGTGCTCAGATGTGTAAACTTGTGCACTTAACAAAATGCTAAAACATAGTATTCTCTGACTACAATTTAATGAGTCATAGTTCAGTTTCTAATTAATCAACCCATACAAATAAATTGGAATAACAATTTATGGGGATATAATGGAATGATCACATAGAATCAATCATAGGTGAAGCAGTTGACAGACTTTCGATCACTGATAGCACACTGGGAAAATCATACCAGTTTACAGAGGAGATTCCACACAAAACACACATACGAATCACCCTAGAATATTGCTCAAGTATGTGGGATCCATACCAAAGGGAACTAATGGAAAATATTTGAAGTATACAAAGAAGCACAGCACGAATGGTCACAAATTTTCTTTTGATTTAGAGATAAGTGTCAAGGAAATGTTGAAAAGCCTGAACTGACGGAACCTTGAAGGTAGACATGAACTATCCTCCATAAGCCTACTTACAAAGTTTCGAGGACCAGCTTTACATGAGGAATCTAGGAATGTCTTGCTCCCTCCTATGTATAATTTGGTTATGGATCATGTACACAAGATCAGATTAATTGCAGTGTTTGCGGAGATATTTCAGCAGTCACTCTTCCCAAACTCCAAATATGAATGAAACAGGAAGAATATATAATATGTGGTACAACAGGAAGTACCCTCTGCCACAAACTTCACAGCAGTTTCAGAATTCTGATGCTGATGCACAGATATATAGTGAAAACTAAGTGAAAAATTGTTAAACAGAAAACAAGCAAGAGTTTTGTAACAATACAGAACCTCTGACTTCATTCATGAAACAGGTAACTCAATGAACTTCACTATATATTTTTAATTGTGTTAGAAAATGCAATGAGTGACTGAAAATTAGGGCTTACACATCTGGAATTTGTCACACTCTCTGTAATTGTGGCAAGCCTTACACTAGTCACCAACAGTACCTACTGCTTTATCAAGTATTTTATACCACATAACCATAAAGTCAGGCTCAAACAGAAACAAAAATTATTAATTATTTGTTTGACTAGTGGTTTCAGGGAAGTTTAATTATCTAGGAAATGTAAATACAGATATATTTGAGCTTCGTTCATCACAATAATGGATTTGCTCCCAACACAGCTTGGCATCTAACTTTGAAAGCACTCTCACTGGAGCAGTTGCCTCATCTGGACCTGACAAATGCCAGGCCAAAATGGCTGCAAATATAGAACTAAAAGAGCTGATTCATTTCAAGGAGGGAACCACCTGTGAAATTTGAAAACTTACTGCAACTACTGCTAATAAATGTCAGCATTAAGAAAACAATGATGTTTGGCCTGGTGATAGGAGGAGAAACATTATAGAGTCCCTTTTGCTGTGGCTGATGATAGAGTCCTTACAAGTTGACATGGCTAGAATCCAAGAACTTTTACTGCAGCAAAGAGGCATGAAAACACTCAGATGCATGACTGTTTGAGTTTCTGGAGAACTACCTAAATTTTGGATGAATACAGGCATTTCTATTACATTCTCTTAATTTTAGGCAATTACAGCATATTATTACACGAAAACAGTAATTTTACTGTGAGTATGCATTTATTCTTCATTTTTACTTACATATTCATCCAGTATGAGGTAACTATTCTGCATCTGGAAGTAAACAAGAAAATACAACATGTTGAAATAAATCAGCTCAACAGAATATGAAATAGACTAATCAGGCAAGAAATCATGAAAAACACAATGAAAAGGAAATAATATAAATGACAGGAAAAGTAATTCACAGGTTCTGTGTAAAAAGTAATGAGTCGAATTCAGATAAAATATATTAAAGATACCACTACCACATTCTTCAAAGTAGGACTCTTGGGCACAGACAAACATCTGCCAATGAGATTTGTATGCTTGGAAGGCATCCTGGAAGTCTTTACCCAGAATGTCCTTCAAACAACACCGTAAAGACACTTTGACCTCTGCTATGGTCTCATGGAGTGATCTTTTGAGGGCTGTCTTCACTTGGGGAAGTCTGCTGAGGCCACATTGGGATTGTGGGGAGGGGGGGGGGCTGCAGAAATGTTGCAATGGCATTTTGGGCTAGGTAGTCATTTAACAGGAAGCGGGGGTGGCTTGGTGCATTGTGAGAAGCCAGCCTCCAATTGGTGTCAATGCCTGGCCTCAGGTCTGTGATAGTTGGAAAAATTAACTACTGTTCTGAGTTCAACACTTACACACACTGCCCTTGTTTCTACTCATGGATGGGCATCCTGTGTGGTGTTTCGTCTTCCACGCTCTCTCAACTGTATTTGAACAACAGCAGTTTTTGACAGGCTTTCAATTCTGAACACTTGCTGAATCATGGACGACATTTCCAAAGGCTATTTTTTGAGTCCCACACAGAATTTGATGGCATAGTGCTGCTTCATACAACACTGAATTTTTAGCTTCTACTGAGGCTATGGACAGTGGCACAGTGAAAAAATTATGTGAATAGCATAACAGCTAACTGGCCAATGACAACAGGCACATTTTGAAGGGACTTACCACTTACCTCTCCAAAGAACCCACCTAACATGAGAGTACTGCAATACACAGTCATCTCAGAAAAAAATTCAAACATCAGCCCTCTACAGTAAAAGTGATGCTCACGGTTTTTTGAGAACCCGAGAGCCAATTATGAAACTTTACCCAGAAAAATAATCAACAGTAAACAATGTTACAATGATAAAGCTTTGGAATGAATTGAAGCCCATAGTTTAAAAAAATTGCCAATATCTATTAGGAAACAGTTTTCTCTTTTTGAATGACAACTTATGTTCACATATCATGGCCCACACGATTCAAATTTGTCAGAACATGCATTTCAAGGTGTTGTAGCATCCTCCATACAGTGCTGATCTAGCCCTGAGAAATTTCCAGTTCTTTGGTCCATTAAGAGACGATTTCAGAGGCTGTCGATTCACCTCCGATGAAGAGGTGAAAGAGACTGCTCAAGTGGAAAACTTTTTTTCCTAAGGGTGTTTGAAAGCTTTTGGAGAGACAGACCAAACACACTGAGATCCAGGGTGGCAGAGTGACTATGTTGAAAAATGGTGTCACTGTGAATTTTATGCAGTTGTAATAAATTAGGGAAATGTTGTTCCGATACTTTTTGACCTGACCCTTGTAGTAATGGAAACAATGACATTCTGAAAGTAATTCCAAGTGACAATGTCAAGTCATTTGTGATACGAAGAAATAAAAGGTGTCTCAAGACAATGGTGTTTCAATAGAAATAGTAAAAGTTCAGACAAAGTAATACACACACGTAACTCTCAAAAATTGTGATGAAGCAAGCTGCGTTCTTTTTACTTCCCCTCTTGTTTTGCCATCTGCCTCCTTAAATTCGTTTATTTCAGTTTTAACTAATTACCATTAACATATATGAGTATAATCTGCATTTTCATAAAAGAGAAAGGTTGGCCCTCAGTTTTAAAGAATATAGCTACAGATCTAATTTTGTGCTTTGTTTAATATATGTAATCAATTTTCTAATTTATTTTGACTATTCCTAGTTAGTATCTTTTGTTACAGCATGAAATCAGTAATTGTTTTGAAACTTAATTTCTATTGTTGACTTATAAACAAATATAAATTATGTTCTAATTAGAAACATTTGGAGGAACAACTAATAGTATTCTTAAAGGATCTATTCTGCTCTATTCGAAGACATGTTAGCAAAGCCAGACCTTAATTAATTCCAAAGTAATTACCAGGTTTGCCAAAAGTATTTTTTTAATAACTATACCCATTAATTTCATCATTTAAACAAATAATTCAGCCTAACTCTTGTAGTAGAAGAAACTGTTAAAAAGAACCAATTTTTCGTAAACAGTTAATTTAATGAGTTATGTTTTAATTGTAATAGCTGGAAATTAAACATCGAACAATACATAGTTTCAGTACCTATTATTGTGATGATATATAAAGACCCGATTTTTTGTCCCGAGACAGTCAGTACATGGCCGATTTTCAGACGAGAAACCTGTGCTGGTTAGGTCAACAACAATGCATCAACTTAACTGTGAAATAAGTGTAACACGAATAGGCCATGTGTTTTAACATGTTCAATTTATTTGAAAGACTGTGACATCTGTGGTTAGGTTTTTACTGCTCATAGAGGTTCAACTGCAAACTATTGTAGCAGTATGCTGACGTATGCCTGCAAACTGTTAATGAGGCTTATCAACATTTACCAATAGTTAGCTGGCCATATAACTGTGTAATATTGGGGATTATGAACAGTGGAAGTAAAGAACTGTGAAATGCAATGTGCAACTGTCAGCTGCATCATTTACAGTATTCAGTGTTGAACTTCCACCCCCCCACCCCCATTTTTCAGCCAGTATAACAACATAGTACATCAACACAAATGACTATCAATGAAGAAATAAAGCAGGCAAATGTCATAAAATGTTTACAGAATATCAACACAGGAAGCCAATTGCTCCAAACTAGAAAAATGCTATATTTGTTCTACTTCACCTGATAGGAGACAGACAACTCATAAAAAACCATGCACTTATCAGGCCCCTAACTATAATGTACAAGATACTGACTAAAGTTATCAGGTCTCATGCAGAAAAAAAGAAGGAGTAAATGTTAATGGAACATATCTGAACCAAATTCTTTTTCCTGAAGTCAGTGGAATTTGAAAGTAGGTCTGAAATCAATTGTAATCTGACAAATAATGTACAATATGCACAACAAACACAGAAAAAAGTTAACAATGAAGTCATTGAACAAGCTGATGAGATTTTGAATTAAAACAGTTGATGACAATATCTAGCTGTACAGTAAAAGAAATAAAGAC
Organism: Schistocerca nitens; assembly: GCF_023898315.1. Taxonomy (NCBI): domain Eukaryota; kingdom Metazoa; phylum Arthropoda; class Insecta; order Orthoptera; family Acrididae; genus Schistocerca; species Schistocerca nitens. Next base: position 911,067,230 of record NC_064617.1, read on the forward strand.
AAGAGTAAAATTGGCCTAGAGTGCTTCTGCTAAATGAAACATGTAATATCTCGCAAGGAAATGTTACAATCTGTGTGTACTACCAATTTTGATTTACAGCTGTAAGACATGGACTTTTAAGGCAGAAACCATTCAAAACTGCAGGGTTACTCTGCAAGCAATGAAGGAATGCATGTAAGGCTTACCAGGATTGTCAGGAAAGGAAACAAATTGATAAGGGAACAAACTGAAGTGGAAGACCCAGATTATTTAGTTAGTTATTTGCATGTTCCATGGATAATACTTGTAACAATTTGCTATGAACGTAATGAGCCAGTTTTACAACTGTAGTACATCTTCTGAGCAGAAAATATGGCGACACGCTATTTTCTTGACTGGTACAGGTAGCCATGCTGTATGTGCAACCATAACAGATGGGTATGTGCGGAGAGGCCAAACTAACTTGAGTCTCCTGATGAGGGGCAGCATCCTTTACAGTAGTTGCAAGGATAATGATTTGGATGATCGATTGATCTGGCCTGGTAACATTAGTCGACATTACCTTGCCGTGTTGGTAATGCAAAGGGCTGAAAGCATGGAAAAACTACAGCCATTACTTTTTTCCAGGGCATGCAGCTCTGCTATATGGTTAAATGATGATAGCACCCCCTAGGGTAAATATTCCAGAGGTTAAAATAATCCTCCATTAACATCTTTGGGTGGTAACTACTCAAGATGATGGCATCATTAGAAAATGCAAAACACATTCTACAGAACAGAGCATGGAATATTAGTTCCCTTAATCCGGTGGGTAAGGTACAGAACTAAACAATGGAAAGTGATAGGTTCGAGTTAGATATGTTGGGAAATGGTGATGTGAGGAGGCATTAATAAAAAGAGTTCTGCTCAGATGAGTGCAGGATTATACATACAGAATGAAATAGTGGTTGTGCAGTAATAGGTCTAATAATGAACGAGAAAACAGAAATATGAATATCTACTACAAATAGCATAGTGAACACAGTATCACACCCAAGTTAGATATAAGATCAATCACCACCACAGTAATACAAGTTTATATGCTTACTAGCTCTTCATATTATGAAGATATTGAAAGAATGTATGACAATATAATGAAAAGGATAGATTGTTACTCATCATATAGAGGGATGTTGAGCCGCGGATAGTCACAACAGGAAGATTATTGAACAAGTAAGTATTTGACCAAAAAGGCCTTCATTGGAATTACACACACACACACACACACACACACACACACATACACACACACACACACACACAGTCTCTCAGACACTGTGGTCATATATATGTGTGTTTGTGTGTGTGTGTGTGTGTGTTGTCTGATTCCAATGAAGGCCTTTTTGGCCAAAAGTTTATTTATCTCCTTTGTTGTGCCTATCTGTGACTCAACATCTCTTCTATATGGTGATATCTATTCTTTCCATAATATTGTTGTTATTCCACCATGGATTTTCCACTGTTTGAAAGAATGTATGACGGGATAAAAGGAATTATTCCAATATCTAAGAGAAACCAAATTTAATTGTGATGGGAGACTGAAATTCGATAGTTTAAGAAGGGAGCAGAGGAAAAACATTAAGCAGGAATGAAAGAGGAAATTGCTTGATAGAATTTTGCATAGAGCACAATTTAATCATTGCTCACACTAGATTTAAAAATTATGTAATAAGGTGATAAGCATAGAAGAGATGTGGAGGCACAGGAAGGTTTTAGATTGATTATATAGGGTATGTTACTAACTATTGCCACCTAGAATAACTCTGAAAGTATGATAGTAGCTGAAAACTTGGTGGGTAAATGTTGCATGGGACAATGGAGGCCATAATATGACGTTGGTTTTTTCTTACTAGGTTGGGTCGCATCATGGGTCAACTTCTTTTTTTTATATGTGATGCTATAGTTTAGCACTTATTTTCTGATAGCAGCTATCGAGACGAATTCAATGATGTGTAACAGTAAGGTCTTTGAAGGTCAATGAAGGTCAAACAGGTGGCACGCCCATTTACAGAAGGTGTTCGAAGTGATGTCCATTGGTATCAATGCAGTGCTGAAATCTTCTTATCATGGACTGATGTGGACTCTCAACTAAAGGTCGGCAGCTCGTGGTCTTGCGGTCGCATTCTCACTTCCTGAGCATGGGGTCCTGGGTTCGATTCCCGGTGGGGTCAGGGTGTTAGTGTTGTCCTCATCATTTCATCATTGTTCATGAAAGTGGCAAGATTGGGCTGAGCAAAGGTTGGGAATTCGTACAAGTGCTGATAACTGCGCAGTTGAGCACACCACAAATCAAACATCATCATCATCATCATCATCATCTCAGTTAAAATTTATTGCTTATGAAATGCAGATTCGAACTGAAGGAATTCCAAAACAGTAAATTATGGAATGAAACTTGGAAAAACTGAAAGAATCAGATGTTGTTGAGACTTCCAGAGGGACCATTATGCAACTATTAACTGAAACAAGAGAGAGAAATACAAGATTAATGGGCAGCTTTGAGAGATGAAACAGTGAAGCCAGTAGAGAATCAAATAGGTAAAAGGACAAGATACAGCAGAAATTCTTAAATAATATGGAATATATTGAATTTAACTGACAAAAAAAAAGAAAATATAAAAATGTTGCAAATCAAGCAGGATAAAGGAAATACTGATATCTAAAATAAGATTGACAGAAAGTGCAATGGTGCTACACAGGAATGGCTGGATGTCAAATACAAGGCAGTAGAATAATGCATAACTGGAAGAAAGATAGATGCTGCCTACAAGAAAATTAAAGAGACCTTTGGAGAAAAGAGAGCAGCTGTATGAATGCCATGAGCTCAGGCGGCAATCCAGTACTACACAAAGAAGGGATAGCCAAAAGGCAGAAGGAGTATACAGGAGGAACATATGAGGGAAATGAAGTTCAAAGCAATATTATAGAAAGGGAAAAGGAATTAGATGAAGATGAGATGGGAGGTGCGATACTGAGAGAAGAATATGACAGAGCATGGAAAGACCCTTGCAGTAGACAGCATACCCTCAGAATTATTGAGATCCTTGAGAGAGCCAGCTATGACAGAACTATAACAGGCAAAGTACCCTCAGAATTCAAGAAGAATGTAATGATACAATTTCCAAGGAAGCCAGGTGTGACTATTACTGAACTATTACTTAACCAAGTCACTGTTGCAAAATAATAACATGAGTTATATACAGAAAAACTAGTAGAAGCTTACCTTGTGGAAGACCAGTTTGTGTTTCAAAGAAATGAAGAAACAATGCGAGGCAATACTGACCCTGCAGCTATCTTAAGGATAGGTTAAAGAAAGGAAAATGTATGATTATAGCATTTGTAGATTTAGAGAAAGCTTTTGACAATGCTGAACAGAAATGACTCTTTGACATTCTGAAGGTACCAGGAATAAAATACAGGGGTTATAAGGCTCTTTACAACTAGTACAAAAACCAGATTACAGTTATGAGAGTCAAAAGACATGAACAGGAGAAAATGGTTGAGAAAGAAGTGGGACAGGGTTGTTGCATATCACTGACGTTATTGAATCTGTACATCAAGCAAGCAGTAAACAAAACCTAGGGTAAATCTGGAAAGGGAGTTGTAGTTCATGTGGTGTCACCGCTAGACACCACACTTGCTATGTGGTAACTTAAATCGGCCGCGGTCCTGTAGTACATGTCGGACCCGCGTGTCGCCACTGTGGGATCGCAAACCTAGCGCCACCACAAGGCAGGTCTCGAGAGACTGAGGAGACCTCGTCCCCAGTTGTACGGACAACATAGCTAGCGATTGGACGTGCTAAGCCTTGCTCTCATTTGCCGAGAGATAGACAGTAGAATAGCCCTCTGCTAAGTTAACTGGCGACCACCTAGCAAGGCGCCATTTGTATCAGTGCCTATAGCTTACTAATATTCAAGAGAGATGTATTCCAAGGACTAATTAAAAGTTAAGTAACAAGCATCTACGTACTTTTCTTCTTATTCATTTATAAGTCTCATGTTCCAGACTTCACGCCCGTCTGCGTTAGCATTGCGTGCCCTATCGGCTACAGCATTGTGTCTAGGCTGTATGGTCTAGACACAATAGTTCAAGCAGTAGGGGAAAAAGAAGACAAAATTTTCTAATAACACTGTAATTGTCAGAGATGCAAGGGACTTGGAAAAGCAGTTGTATGGAATGGACAGTGCCTTGAAAACAGTTATAAGATTATCATCAACAAAAGTAAAACAAAGGCAATGGTATGTAGTCAAATTAAATCAGGTGATGCTAACAGAATTAGTAAAGTAATAGATGTGTTTTGCTATTTGATATCAAAATAACTGATGATGGCAGAATCAAACAATGGAAACTACAGGTAGGAATATCAACAGTGAAGGAAAAGATAGATTGCTACTTATCATAAAGAAGACACGTTAAATTGCAGACAGGCACAATAAAAAGACATTTACACAAAGCTTTTGGCCACAGCCTTCATAAGCAAAAGAGAAACACACACTATTCATACACACGAGCACGTACGCCTCACACACAAATGACCGTCAACTCTGGCAGTTTGGACCAGAATGCGACAAGAGGATATATCTAAAGACAGGATGTTTAGACATTGGTGAACTAAAGAGGGGAGGAGGGGGGTGTTGCGTATAGATGGTTAATGAATCGAGGATATAATAGAGGTTGGAGGCATTAATGGAAAAGACATGCAACATGAAAGAAAAGGGAAAAGAGACACAATGGGAAGCATAACAGTTAAAGAATTTGGAAGAACTTAAAGAATTAATAAAATGATGTACATCCAAATTGAAGATTCAGAAACTGATCATCAAGTAGGTACTTCCAAACCAGACACGGACACAAAAAATGCAACCAGACTGAAGCGGTGGAAGAAAAGAGAGAAGAAAGCAAATATGAAACAACAAACACAGGGTCATGGCAAATATTAATAATACATACTGATAAACTAATGGAAGAACAAGCTGAATTGAGGTTACAGAATGAGGAGCAAGTCATCAATAATAAACACAAAAACTGAAAATCTGGAAGTGCATGCCCTTTAGAATGAGAAAGTAATGTGTCTTCTATTTGGAAAAATCTGTACAAGAAGTGGTTGAGAATCAGAAGCAAGTTAGTAAACTTTCCTGTAAATGAATACAAAATTGTGTGTGCTATTGGAACTATAAGTAAACTTACAAAATTAAAATACCATATGATACTGGATGTGGTGACGGAGGGTGAAATGCATAACATGGAGGCTTTAGTAGTACCAAACTTATGTGTGGATTGCATATTGAGAGGAGATTGGATAAAAGAACATCAAACAGAGTTTAATTTTGCAGAAAATGCCCTGAGGATTAGGAAGGATAAAAGAGAGTATCAATGGTTACCTTTAAAGAGAAGACAACTACAGAAGATGCCAAGTTATTTATGAGACATACTATGCTATGATAGAAAAAGACTATGGGAAACTGGCACAAATAGTTTAAATAAAATACTGAAATTTGAGTCAGCACATTGAAGAAGAAAAACACATAATTGCAGAAAGGGAAATCACCCAGAAAATCAAAATAATGAAACATAAATTTAGCACAATGAGGGATAAATCAGCCACTCTAGTACTAGGGTATAAAGAAGTATTTTCTGGAAATCCAGGCATAATCCAAGCACCACCACATAAAATACAAATAAAAGCACATTAACCATACTGTAGCCGATGCTGCACACCAAAATAGTTGCAGCAGGCACAAGAATACAGTGCACTTGGAATAGGCAAAAAACCAAAGATACTTCATGGAAAAGAGTCCACCAGAAACCTGAAGAAACACAATGCAAAGAGAGCAAATGAAGTGGCAGTAGTGCATTCTAATGGATACAGATAAATTTCACACACATCCCCTTTCCAGACTGAACCCAATAGCAATGCTAGGGAAAAAAGGTTTTTCATATGAAGAGAAATAAAGTGAATAAGGATGAAACCCCCCCCCCCCCCCCGGAAGTACTTATTATTTGTGCCCAAAGTGTTAGTTAAAAGACTGCAATTACTGTGGACCCAAACACACAAATTTTGACTCACTGTCTCTGACAAGTAGTGAGGAGCTAATTGCAGCTGTGTGACAAGACATCAGCAGTGCACAGGCATGCAGTGACCCAGTTCGTCCCCACTACTACTGCCTTGGGGAGTGTCACTGGGTATGACTCTCTGCATGTGAATGGTCCCACAGCCACCGGTAGCCAGCGTCAAGATGTAGTGATGACCTCTGGCCAGTTTCATCTCTACAACTGCTATTTTGCCAAGAGGATCTAGTGTAATAACGTAGGGGGTGCACAAGGGGGGCAACTGACCTATGATGACAGGCGATGAATGGAGTATCAGCAATGCCAAAAATGAAAGTGTTTATGTGTGTGAGTGCAAGTGCAAAAAAAAAATGGGTATATTTCTTGTTATGTGCTTTCTTTTTGTCAATTTATCTGTCGTTTTCCCTTCAGTTGATGGATTTGAAGTAAAGATGTAAAGTGAATGATGATATGGATATCAGCATGTGTACATGTATATGGGCTATGTGGAGGGGCTGTGTTTTGTACTCTGCTGTTGTCTGTGACCATATTAAGGTGGAACACTTGTGAAGTTAGTTAGTTTATGGTACTGGTTATGTGATTCAAATTTTATTACCTGCAAGTTGCTGCCTTTTTTTTTTTCAAATGTGAAAAATAAGTTGGTAGGGCAATTGGTTTACTCAGGAGGGGAGTGTAGTTAGTTTCATATGGCTCTTGAGATGAGTGGTTGTTTAATTTGCTACTGTCATCTGATGTTTACTACAAGAATTGGCATGGGAAAGAGTGTATATATGTGTATTTATATTGTAGAAAAGGGGGTGTGCATTTCAGAACAAGAAATGATGTTATATGATTGCTGCATGTGAAGAATTACTTACTTCTTTCACATGATCAACATATTGTATGACTTTGCATGTGAGCATTCGTTATTTACTATTATGCTGCAACAATAAAACCTTATGGTTAACAGGCAGAAGCAGCCAATGCAGGCTTCGCTATCTATGGTATTAATATCAGTATGATGTAGTGTTTTGTTCATGATATATGTGCTAAGAAAGTGTTATTATTTTTAGAGGGTTATTACACTGGAACACAGGTCCATATCCAGTCCAGGACCACTTGAGTTGTGTGATAATGGGGGTCTCCATATGGACACAAGTTTTGGCTCCTCAAATTGATCCTGAAAGAGAAGACTAAGGACGGTTGAGTTAAGGAATGGAAACAAAATCATTATTTGGACCATATTAAAACAGTAAGAAAAGAGAAGAGTTAATGTGCACATGAGAGAGATTGTAGGGGCAAGAGAGGAGGTATCCCCCTCTGCTCCAGGTGAATGCTTGAGTGGAAACATGTTGCACACAGGAGAGTTGTAGAGAGAGGGAATGGCAGTGTGGAGGACCATGCAGACAACTTAATGAAAGGAAGAATACAAGAAAAATAGTGAGATGAATACAGATGCGTTAAAAAGAACACTATGATTAAAACAAGAGGCAGAGAGAAGTATGAAATTGGTGAGGGAAAGGGAGGACAGGAACAAGGATAAGGGACATGGGTAGTTGGTGAACAGAAACTAGTGGAGGCTGATTGAAAGTGAATTGCAGGGAGAGATCCCACAGCACAATACAGTGGTGGAGTTGGAATGGGATAGATCCACATGGCACACACGGAGAAACTGTTGACTTTGACCTCAGAACTGGACACTGTGCTCTGCAACTGCATGATCAAATTTATGTCATCACAGTTTTGTAGGTTTGCTGTAAAGAGAGAAAACTGCTACAGTGTAATATTCACTGAATAATGTAACAGATGAATTTATGTGTAATTAAGATATTTTCGAAACCTCTGTGAAGTGTTACTGTGTTCATTTTGTGTGCAGGAACAACTGTTTTCATTTTGTATGCAGGAACAGTGAAAAATGTATCACCATAAGATAATAAACAGGATTGTTAATTGAATTTTCCCACAGCCATAAGGAAATGTTTTATTTTTATATAATACCTGCACTTGCAAACTTTATAAATTGAAGTAATATCATGTTTTCCACAAAGAGATGCCTCTGTAAAGTTAACGTCTATGAATCTGTTCACATTGGCCTTTACATAAACTGAAACCTTGAATACTGATGTGGATCGCAGGGAAAGAAACCATAAAATGTGCTACAATCAGAAGTACACTTTGCAATCACTTCACAGTGGTTTGCTGAGAATAGATAAAGAAATAAGTGTACATGAATATCTTGACTCAAGTAGGGTGAAATTTCTGCCAGACCTATTACATCATCATTGTCCACCTCTGTTGCTCCGTTCTCAGCATATCTGAATGCTAATTTGAAGTTTCGCATTCTATTCCTTCTACTGCCAGGGATTCTTCTTCAGTGCAAGGACTGGAATGAGACACACTCAGCTTTTTGATGCCAATTAAGGAGCTACTTGAGTACGAAGTAGTGACTGTAAGCTCTAAAAAGCCAAAAATGGCCAGGAGAGATGTGTGCTGATCCCACACCCCTCCATACCGCATCATATGATGCCATTGGCAGGGAATGACATGGTGGTCAGTCATTCATGATTGGCCCATCAGGATGAGAATGAGGAGCTTTGCTGTTGCTGTTGCTATTAAATCAAAGGTATTTGATATCACAAAGCAAAGTAACTGCTGAGGAAGTCCATGGCTTTGCAAACAGAACAATCTTACAGCAGCTTTGTACCCTGCTCATAAATATGCATAGTATGTAATTTGTATGTCTCTAATAGTTAAGAATTTTATTAAGGGGTTGCACAATAAATGTGCTTTGATATAATTTGTTAATATCACATACTCTATGGACCTTAGAAAATGTCACTCACATACCTTTTGGTTACTTTCAGGGACCAGAACAGGTACATTTTTATGTCTGTCCAAGAAATTTTGAAACTGCTGATCTGTCACATACAACTTTTCTGCATTCCGAAGAGCATTCTCCCCAACATTTTCTCCTTTAAGCAGCAGACACTGAAAAACCTAGAACAAAAGGTCCATGACAGGAGTCCCAACTTAAATCCATGAAAATACCAAACCTTTCATACAGATCAATGTATTAATTTTGAGATTATTGAAAATATATAAACAGAAACACAAAACTCCAGCCTCGAGTACCATTGAAGTAATTAAACATGAGACATCTTAGGTGCACATCAGGCATTAACATATTCATATATTTAAGAACCATAGTGCTAAACAGTACCACAGGTATATAAACTTAAAAAAAATTACACATACATAGGAAATATGGGCTGTAGGAATTATTGGCTACTTACTGACATTAACCAAGATAGGGACCAGTGAGTAGGGCTCGCTGTACACTGTGTAGTTCAAATATGTAACAATGTCAATATATGTCAAATAATATGTCAATACTGGCATATGTAATAACAATCTTATTCAAAAACAGAGATAGTAGACTCAATTAAATACTCTTATTTCACCATGAATTTACTTTTGTGGTCTGGAGAAAGAGTGAGAAAAGATGCTGTACAGTAGGAAGACCTTGAATGGAGAGGGAAAGAGAAAGCTCAGCCAACTGCAGAACAATGTGAGGAAAAATTGCTGTTAAACTACAAAAATTAAAATTATAAATACCTAATGTCTGCTTTATGATCTCAAGAAAAAATTGGAGAGGTTAACAGTTTTTCTATTTATGGCTTCCTATTATTCAGCTTTGATTTCTGAGTCATATTTTCTTTAACAGTATATCATAAATGGTTCAACAATTTGAATAAATTTGCAATGTATTCCAGACTGATGAGCAATACTCAAGAATTAGTCTCACAAATGTTTTGTAAGCTACTTATTTCATGCGTATAATGAATTTCCTTAATATTCTTCTAATGCATCTCAGCCTGGGATCTGCTTTTCCTACAATTAGTTTTACATGATCACTCCATTTTCTGTTGTTACAAATAGTTATTCCTAGGTATCTTATGGTTTTTACTGCTTCTAGCAGATTTTCGTCAATAGCCAAAATGAACAGTAATGGGTATATTTGTCTACTGATGTGTAATAAGTTATATTTATTTATATTCAGGGTCAACTGGTTTTTCTGCATTCTGCTACAGTCTTCTGCCATTGCAGCCTTCCTATAGACAACAGCATTGTCTGAGAAGAACCTCTGCTGCTAGAAAGGGAGCAAGTTCTTTTGCATAACATCTGCAGAATCTCACCTGTCCCAGATGCCTTTCCCTTGTTAAGTGATTTTACTTGATTTTCTGTTCTGCAGTCACTTATCTCAATATCTGACATTTCAGCATTTACATTATATTCAATGGAGAAACTGTACGCCAATCTCAGAAGTACAATTCAGTATTTTGGCGTTTTTCCTGTCATCTTCTGTTTTGGTGCCAGTATGGCCACTGATGAATGAATACATCATTTTGATCCATTTTCTGACTTTAGACACAACCAAAATACCTTAGGATTTTCTGCCAGACCAGTTGGTAAAACTTTACTTTTGAATTCATTGAAAGCTTTTCTTATGCTCAGTTTGGCTTCTATTTGTCAGTTAGGCTCTGACTTTGCTTAAATCTGGGATGAAGCTCTATTTGTCTCTGCAATAACTTTCTAATATGATTACTGAATCATGGTGGATCTTTTCCATCAGTCACAAACTAGCTCAGCATATAATTCTCTAAGGTATACTGAACAATAGTTTTGAATTTCATTTTTGCTCCACATCTCTGTCCTCAGAACTGAATATTGGATTTTGACTTCTCAGATACTTTCCAATTTGTTTCCTGTTATTCTTGCCAAGCTAAATTATTTTCTCACCCTTCGTAACACTCCTTATAACATCCCTGGTCACTGAGGCTATCACAAACTTATAATCACTTACACCCTCCTACATGTTAACTGGTTCAAAAAGTTGATGTCTGTTCATTGCTGGGATGTGAAACATGTTGCTCATGGAAGTCACTGCCCCACTAACTGCTCAAAGTAAATTTCAGACAAGACATTCGGAACAGTCTCACATGAATCCTTGACTATGGAACCACTTTTAATTGCTAGCAAATTGAGATCTCACCCTGTGACAACAGCATGATCAGTGAACTTGCTCACAACAAGCACAAAATTTTCTATGTAACACTCTGACCTATGGTACCAGAGGCAGATGGTCTATAGAAGCATCCAATTAACTTGTTTGACACACTTCTGATACTTCTCTCAACACAGCTTCACACTCAAGATCCTGTTGTAACCTCCTCATAGATATTACCAAATACTTTACAACAATAAATACACAACTGCCGTTGGTGTCTAGCCTATCTCTGTAATATATATCTCAATCTGCATTTAGTATTTCACTTTAAGTTCCAGCCAGCTTTCTGTTGGTAATTGCTTCATGGCATTGTTATCTTTCATAAATGAAACTAATTCTGGGACTTTTTCATGTGTGCTCCTGCAATTCACTAATACCACATTAACATTTACTTATCTGAAAGAACTTAAGTTTTCTTCAAAGAGTAATGTGGATGATATTTCTTCATTTATGGTAGTTGACTTTATTATTAACCTTACGCAGAAGTTCCAACCTAAATACATGTCTGCAAAAACCAACTACAAAAGCAGACTCTAGGAACAAATAATGTCTGCAAGTGCTTGAACCCATAGTCTGTGGGATGAGTGAAATTTTCGGTGTTGCAGTTTTCTTCGCAACAAAATTTGTGATACATTCTTCATCACTGCTAGTTTTTGGTTATATATCACAACATTCATCAATGTCTTTCAAAGGTCACCCTTCAAGAATAACGTTTTGTACACTAATATATTTTTTACTCTTTTCTGATTACTTTTTACACAATCCTCTTTCTCATACTCAAATGTCTTCATTCTGCTGTATTACATTTCATATATACATACATATAATGTGATAACCTGGTTTGAATAACCCATCCTTTAACATCCAGCACAACAGTACAAGCTACTAAGATGTAGTGCGGGACAATACACTGAGAATGTGGGTTTCGCGGGAGGCGTGCCAGAGATAAATCCCTGCAGTCGCGCTATCGTCTGTGTCCTCGGTGGCTCAGATGGAGAGAGCGTCTGCCATGTAAGCAGGAGATCTCGGGTTCGAGTCCCGGTCGGGGCACACATTTTCATCTGTTCCCGTTGACATATGTCAACGCCTGTAAGCAGCTAAGGGTGTTCATTTCATTGTAATTTCTACTAAGCTATGTCTATGAACTAGTCAACAGCTCAAGAGGCTGTGGAGATTGATTTGACAGTTTTTTGTGCACAAACCTTACTACACTAAATAAACAAGTTAGAAGTCCTTCAGTCAATTAACTTCGTTTTTTTCTTAAATAGGTCTACTATTGTTTCTTGAATTTAGGACTTTGTGATGACTCATGATTCACTACTGCACAGCTGTCTATATTCATACTTTACTGCAACACATATTATATGTTGTCTGTTGCCAATTTCACTCACCTTCCAACGTACAGGCCTCAGTGCCACAATATTATCTGACATGTCTTCTTCCAGATTCTCCATATTCACCACAGTATTGATTTTAAATGCTACATTGTACTGATGACACCAGTCACGAATTTTCATCAGCTTCTTAATATGGGTACCCCTCCCTCTTCCAATATTGCAGTTAGTTTCTTCATCAAATGAATCACATGAAATAGCCAAGATGTCCAAATATTTTCCTGCAAATTTATAAAACTTCAATAATGGCAGAATTGTATTTTTTACCCCAACTGACCCCAACACCCCTCACCAGCCTGCAGACACACACACACACACACACACACACACACACACACACACACACCAAAATATGTAGGTTATTTTCTGTTGAGTAAGAACTTAACATGATAGTCAAAAGCATTCATTCACGCATAGCATTCTGAACATGCTGTCCTGAGGGAGAATCTTCACATACTTAGAATGAGTTAATATTATGAAAAGGAAAGATCGCTACTCACCATATGGCGAAGATATTGAGTCGCATACAGGCCAAACAAGACCACTAAACACACAAGCTTTTGGCCAAAAGCTCTTCTTCTGAAACAGACAAAAAACACACACACATATTTACACAAATGCAGCTCACACACACATGACCACTGTATCTGGCCCCAGCAGCCAGAGACAATGGCCATGTGTGTGTGAGCTGCATTTGCATGAATATAGATGTGTGTGCATGTGTTTTGTTTATTTCAGAAGAAGGCCTTCTGACAGAAAGCTTATGTGTTTAGCAGTCTTTGTTGTGCCTGTCTGTGACTCAACACCTCCACTTTATGGTGACCAGCCATCTTTCTTTTTCATAGTAGTGTCATTATTCTGTCCTGGATTTTCCATTGTTAGATGGAATGGTTTGAAATATGCATTACTGTATTGATGCATCAATGTTAAAATTACTGCTATACAACAGGCATGTTAGGCTTCAAATCTGGAGCACTTGCTTTAGTAGCTTTATGATTATTATGGACTGAGTAAAGATGATCCTTCACCATGTGAGTGGAAGACTTCCACATGCCCAGGGCCACTATTTGATGAGGTGTTAAAAGAGACCACTGAGTGCTAACATACACTTATGAATTAATTGTTACATGTCCATGATAACTATTGTGGAGAACTTCCACAACTAGAACTCGGCAAGAAGTAATTTTCTTGGGGCAGAAATTTAGCACCATTTCAATAGTGGTCCTGGCCACCATGGTGTACGTGCAGCATCTCTTTCTCAAATCCCATACACCGAGTAATGCATGTTTTTTGGTTTAGAGCCTTTTTTTTTTACACTTTCACTGAATAATGACTGCCACGTTTTCGTAACCTTATTAACCACTGAAATGCAGATATTATTATTATTATTATTATTATTATTATTACCCCCCATATATGGAACTATGCATACCTTTGTGCATACCTTAAGAGCTATGAGCATTTCTTCATCCATGATACTGCAAAACAAATCTCTTCTACTGCAAGCTGTTTGCTTTCCATATTTTGCGAGGAAGAGTATGGGCCAAAACCAGAAAATTTGTGTTGGAAATATGGGCTCTAAAGTGTATACCCTAAGAGCTACGAGCACTTGTTCCTCTTTGCTATGTGCAACATGTATCTTCTACTGAAGAAGTGTCCACAGCTGTTAAGGTATGTATTTTCTTGTTTCTGTTCATACTATTTCCTCCTAAACATGCAAAGCAAAGAGCTTGTAGTAGAAGAGATTTGTACCATACATCTTATAGAGGCCTCTTTAAGAATTGTGTGATTCTTACGCTCACTTCCCAGCACATGTCAACTTTGATTCTGATAATATAAATCAGTTTCAGTTGAATTGTGACCTGCACTTGCAACTTGTATCTTCTACTGAAGAAGTGTCCACAGCTGTTAATGTATGTATTTTCTTGTTTCTGTTCATACTATTTCCTCCTAAACATGTAAAGCAAAGAGCTTGTAGTAGAAGAGATTTATACCATACATCTTATAGAGGCCTCTTTAAGAATTGTGTGATTCTTACGCTCACTTCCCAGCACATGTCAACTTTGATTCTAATAATATATATCAGTATCAAATGAATTGTGACCTTCACAGTCACAATACAAAATATAAATACAATTTTGTAGGTAGACCTCGGCTATTTGTCTAGATTTCGGAGTTATGCATTATGATGCAAAATTTTCAAAAAGTTGTCATCTAATATAAAGCAAGAACATGGGAGACCCTACCAATTAAAATGAAAGCTACAAACACGTCTCAATAGCCAACCTCTGTGACTCAGCTGGTGACAGATGTCCTGTTAATGTACCTACATGGCAAGAACCAGCTTTCATTAGACAGGTGCATGACATGTAGTAATCTATTCTAAATACGTCTCTTTTTCCACAAACATATGTAATTAAATTCTTTGGAAAACAAATATTGTAATAAAATAAATATTACAGTACACTACCAACAGAATATAGACAGCAGCTACTTAATATAGTTGCTGCTGCTTTGTACAAAGCAGTGGCTTGCATTCTCATTTACTAGCTTAAATTTAGCTACTGTAAGCACAAGTAGTATTAAGCAGAATAGCGATTGGTAATGCCGTATACTCTGCAGTTCTTTTTAAGATTTGCTTCTCTTTTGTTAATATGTGCCTTGACTTGCTCCAAAACCCTGAAGATTCTCCTACTTGGCTGAACACATAATGAAGCTGTGTGTGCTTGTATATCTCTCGAGTGCAACAAAAAAGAAAATTAAGACTGTTCATGACTCAGAATGTCCAAGTTCTTTTGCTACACCAATGCATTGCTCAAAATGAATGCTTTAAAGTGAGTTGTAGTATTTCCTCATTCTATTATTCTTCAAGTTTTTGGCAGGTCATTTAACTAAAGTCCTCATTCATCATAGGGTTGTTTTGAAGATCACAATGCTTGACAAGACATTATGGTGTCCTACATTTATCTTTATCCATTGCCAGGCTTGAGAATGGACTTATACAGCCAGTTTCTGGGGGGAAAAGGCAGGACTACATTTGTAATATTGAATCCAAACCATGGTGAATCGTGGTGAAAGTGAGACAGTGTTGATAAAAGTTCTAGGGCTGATTGTTGATAATCAAATGCTGAGATTGTTGATATCTATTCAGGAACACACCCAAGATGCCATTTAGCTATTACATATGTCTAACAATAGGGAATTTTGCCTTTTATGTTTCCTCCCACATAACAAGAGCTTGTTCACACTAAATTAAGTACATAAACATTCTGTGTGAAGTCTGGCAGATTTAATTTGCATACAGTAGATAATGATTTTTTTTAGCAAAAACTTAAATGAGTAACTTCTGCTGTCCATTTTTGCTACTTTTCTGTTTCATAACAATGAATACCAAAAGATACAAACTGGAACTACATACCTGTAATATATGAATGCATTGTTTATCTGCTGCTAATTCACATGTAGTTTGGCCTGAGACAATAGAAAACATTTGTGACAATAATGGAAATGCCTGGATGGGCAATATGTAAAATGAGGGAAGGCAGCCACTTTCCTTAGTGGATTGATACTTGAAGCATGAAACAAGTAACAGAAGATAGGATTCACATTAACTTTCAAGCACTAGCACTTAAGTCTTGCTGTGGCCATGGGAGTGTGTATGTGGGTGCCTGTGTGGTTGTGTGTCCGACTGTATGTGCTTTTGCTACAAAAAGAGCTTGCACTCGAAAGCTAGTGAGAATGCTGTTTTCTATTACAGGTTTTCGCACTCAGCACATGGAACCACTATAGGTGAGTGGTTGTCTTTCCCGTATTTTGTGTATTGAACACATTTTTGAAAAGAGCCTGTGTATAACATGTAAATTCTATACCATTAACACATTGTTACAGAGATTTCTATCACTAAGATAGTTAACTTATCATAAAAATTTATCAATAAATATATGTTACTATTACCATATTTCTTAAACCATGCTTCACTGACTGTACTGCCATTGCTGACTACGGTAACACTGGGTAGAGAGAGCTCCACCTTACAGTACCGCACAAGTTCACCAAGAAAATGACCTCTGTCAGGTAGAAATGGCTCTCCTCCAGAAAAATTAATTTTCTGCATACCTAAAAAGAGGGATCTTTTGATATAGCTCACTTACATTTAATAACAGGGATTACATGACATATTCCTGTGTATCTTTTCTTTTTCTTTGTAGAACCTAAAGATAACTGTAACAAAGCATCTTAGACTGTGTTACATATAATAAACAAGGCCAAATGTCTATGATTGTTCCTCTGAGGAAAATTTTAGCAAGAAGTACAGAAATAGTGGAATGTTTTCTACACATGATAATATTAAGGTTACATGAAATATTATTCCTGCTTTTTGGGTCGGTCAGCATATACAAAAATAAGCAAGAAATGTGATTAGGCATTTGTAAGTAAACTGTTCATTACCAATACAAACAAAAAACTCACTACAAACATTCCTGTGCAAATTACATATTGAGAAACTACAAAACTTGAACACATCATTAATTACCAGCATCTAGATCTCTACTCCATAAGATACTTGCACATAAAATACTTGCAGTGTGTTGCAGAAGGTGCTCTGTGTACCACAGTCTCCCCCCCCCCCCCCCTTTTCCTGTTGGCGAGCTCTTATCTCTCTAAATTTCATGTTTGTGGTATTTTCTCAAGATATACTTACGAAGAAGTGATATATTGGCTGACTCTTTGAGGAACATACACTCTTGGAATTTTAACAGTAAATCACACTGTAATGCAGAATGTCTCTCTTGTAGCATCTGTCACTAGAGTTCGTTGAGCATCTCCATTTGTTTACTTAGTGCTGTTGTTTCAGTTGTGTTTTGCACTGAGAATTTCACCCCATTCATCAAGATCACCCCATCATCAAGATACTTACATCATCAGCAAACATTCTGCCTTGTTATTTACCAGTGCTACTAGGGTCATCAACATACACCAAGGATATTAGTGGTCTGCAGATCACCGTACTTAATAGTTACCCACTCTTATTATCTTGTTTCACCTGCATCTGTTAAGGCAACTCTTTGTCTCATTTTCCTGCAAGTAAGATTCCAGACAAGCTCAAAGGTTTGTTTTTGACACAATAAGGTATGGGAGTTTTTGTACTAATATGTTACATTTTACATAATCAAAAGAATTGGCAAGGTCTCAGAAAATCCTCACAGGATAGCTTCTACAATTCAGTTCATGCACAATTTCTTTTTTGAGAATGGACATTGCTTTCTTTGGGGAGAGTCCTTTACAAAAGTCAAAGTTCAAGAGTGTCAGTGAGCCACTTTGTGTAAGGTGTTAATATAATCTGTTGTGCACTACCCTCTCAAATACTTTTGAAAGAACTGGCAGCAAAGAGATAGGCCAAAAGTTAGATATTACATGCCTGTCACCACTTTTGTTTACAGCTATCACTGAAGCATGTTGTAATCTATAAGAATATAGCCCAATTTTCACGAACTGTTGCTAAGTGTTAAGGTTTTTAACGTGGCTGTCAATCAACGACTGTTGTATAATACAAAATTTTGAAAAACACAGCCCTCAGTCACGAACACAATTAATTTATAACCTAGGTTTCAGTGTCACAAGGGACACCTTCTTTGGACAAAATTGAAACTAAATGTTACAGCATAACTACAAAAAAATACGAAAGCTGCGGTCATACCTGACAGCGT
Organism: Schistocerca nitens; assembly: GCF_023898315.1. Lineage (NCBI taxonomy): Eukaryota > Metazoa > Arthropoda > Insecta > Orthoptera > Acrididae > Schistocerca > Schistocerca nitens. Next base: position 911,085,469 of record NC_064617.1, read on the forward strand.
CAGATAGTCAGCATTAAACTAAAATGCAACAGAGGTGCAAGCCACTAGGCGCTGTCATGTGTCCTCTGCTACAGTACACAAAACTTTTTGGTACATTATGCTGTAACATTTAGTTTCAATTTTGTCCAAAGAAGGTGTCCCTTATGACACCGAAACCTAGGTTATAAATTAATTGTGTTCGTGACTGAGGGTTGTGTTTTTCAAAATTTTGTTTGTTGAGTGTTGTGGATTTGAAGTGCAATGTCGTTGGTGGTGTTATGCTGAGTAAGACTAATCAGTTTTATGGCTTCTAAAGAAGGCTGAGTGTTTTGTGTTCCAATGCTTCCAGCTACAGAGAGGGGAAAAAACACTGAATCCTGAGGTTGCCTTTCTCAGATTGTTCTGATCTGTCTCATTTTCCATGAACTGTGCAACCCCCAAGTGTTCTAATTTTTTGTACATATTTGTTTCAGATTTTATAATATTCCATGTCTTGTGTCTTCCTGATGACACAGTTTAAGATTTTGCAACATTTCCTATAGTGTCTTTCCACTGTTTGTTTGTACCACCCTTCTGTTCTAGGCAAAGTATTATTAATTATGTATATACTGTACAAGCTATTATATGTATTTACTGTGTAACCAGTTATGAGGGAAACATTCCACGTGGGAAAAATATATCTAAAAGTCATATATATATATATATATATATATATATATATATATATATATATATATATATATATATATATATATATATATATATATATATATATATATAACAGAGGGAAACATTCCACGTGGAAAAAATATATCTAAAAAGAAAGATGATGAGACTTACCAAACAAAAGCGCTGGCAGGTCGATAGACACACAAACAAACACAAATATACACACAAAATTCAAGCTTTCGCAACAAACTGTTGCCTCATCAGGAAAGAGGGAAGGAGAGGGAAAGACGAAAGGATGTGGGTTTTAAGGGAGAGGGTAAGGAGTCATTCCAATCCCGGGAGCGGAAAGACTTACCTTAGGGGGAAAAAAGGACAGGTATACACTCGCACACACACACGTATCCATCCACACATACAGACACAAGCAGACATATTTAAAGACCAATATGTCTGCTTGTGTCTGTATGTGTGGATGGATACGTGTGTGTGTGCGAGTGTATACCTGTCCTTTTTTCCCCCTAAGGTAAGTCTTTCCGCTCCCGGGATTGGAATGACTCCTTACCCTCTCCCTTAAAACCCACATCCTTTCGTCTTTCCCTCTCCTTCCCTCTTTCCTGATGAGGCAACAGTTTGTTGCGAAAGCTTGAATTTTGTGTGTATATTTGTGTTTGTTTGTGTGTCTATCGACCTGCCAGCGCTTTTGTTTGGTAAGTCTCATCATCTTTCTTTTTAGATATATATATATATATATATATATATATATATATATATATATATATATATATATATATATATATATATAACACAAACATACACACAAAATTCAAGCTTTCGCAACACACGGTTGCTTCATCTGCTTGTGTCTGTGTATGTGCGGATGGATATGTGTGTGTGTGCGAGTATATACCTGTCCTTTTTTCCCCCTAAGGTAAGTCTTTCCGCTCCCGAGATTGGAATGACTCCTTACCCTCTCCCTTAAAACCCACATCCTTTCATCTTTCCCTCTCCTTCGCTCTTTCCAGATGAAGCAACCGTTTGTTGCAAAAGCTTGAATTTTGTGTGTATGTTTGTGTTTGTTTGTGTGTCTATCGACCTGCCAGCACTTTCGTTTATATATAGGGAAACATTCCACGTGGGAAAAATATATCTAAAAACAAAGATGATGTAACTTACCAAGCGAAAGCGTTGACATGTTGATACACACACAAACAAACACAAACACACACACAAAATTCAAGCTTTCGCAACCAACGGTTGCTTCGTCAGGAAAGAGGGAAGGAGAGGGAAAGACAAAAGGATGTGGGTTTTAAGGGAGAGAGTAAGGAGTCATTCCAATCCCGGGAGCAGAAAGACTTATCTTAGGGGGGAAAAAGGACAGGTATACACTCGCACACACACACATATCCATCCGCACATATACAGACGCTTGTGTTGGCTTGTGCACCAGAATATTGGCTTATATTGTATATTTCCTGCCTGTTGGCTTATGGGATAATCTTCTTGGACTCTGGCAAATAAAATGTTTATACAGAAAGTTAAAAAAAAGTAGGAAATAGTACATCAGAAAATGTATTTGAATTCCTACACTTACTTTCTTTGTTATCCAATCAATGCTGTTTTGAGGTGAATATGTGCCCCTTATTACATATCATTATGTTTCTTTCTTTGTTGTTTTAATTAAATATGTTCTAGTCCCACTGATTCACATAGCAAGTGAATGGCTAGCATAAGGAAACAATGAAAAAGCAGAATGAGCAAATGAACCTACAACAGAATTCTTAGGGTTTCACATTGTCACCCAAATGATGTGGAATGAACATGTTATGAAACTCTAGAAAAAGATGTCCACAACATGTTATGCACTTAAGGGTCCTTGCATCTGCATGCAGTGATGAATGTTTGAGAACTGTACACTTCAATTATGTTCATTCAGTAATCAGTTATGGTAAAATTTTCTGGGGAGGCAGTGCTCAGCATTTACAAACAGTATTTAAGATGCAAAAAAAAAAAAAAAAAAAAAAAAAAAAAAAAAAAAAAAAAACCAACAACAACAGTAAGAATTACAATGAAAAGCAGTAAGTGGGCCCACTGCAGAGAACTTTTCAAACTGTTAGAAATTCCAACTGTTCCTTGGGAATTTATATTCCAAACCATAGTGTATCATAGGAAAAATATAGAAAATTATAGTAGACATCAGTTTTCATAACTATAGTACAAGAACGAGACACTGTCTTCACCTAGACATGAAAAATAAAAAATAAACATAAGACTCAAAATAGTTTCTTGTATGATGGTGTAAAATTGTATAATAAACTGCCGCAGAAAATAAAAGAAACAGATAACATGTACTGCTTTAGGATAAATATTAAATTGTATTTGCAGGAACACTGTTTTTACACTATACGTGAATTCCTTAGTAAAAACGAATTGTAAATAGTAGCTTTTGTCTCATACTGTTAAACTAATATATATATATATATATATATATATATATATATATATATATATATATATATATAAGGTTTTGATAAGGAGCAAACATGATTGTAAATTAACTTATGTCTCACAAAACTGACAACATCCATACATTTTAAGATGTCCAGGGATGGCTAAATAAATAAAAAGAACCTGTTTCACAAGCATGTAACGTTGTGAATCGAGTTAACTCATTTTTTATATTTTTATTTATTTATATTTTTTGAACATCACAGTTGTATATTAAATCAATTATATCTGCAAACGCTTTCAGCCGATCACTTAATGACATACAAAATTATTTTCAAAAACATCTGTGACAGATATTAGTTTATAAAATTCAGTGTTCACCTAATGCCACAAATGAGCATATCCTCTGAGTAAGTTCTTTAATCTCGGGAGGGCATTCGTTCATTGCCTGTTGGGGAGGAGTTGAGTTTTTTGGTTACGCTAACCGTTCTTCGATCATCTTTGGAATCGCACACTTTTTGTTGAGCGAACGTCGAGAAAAGAGTGCTGATATGACGAATGGAACACCTCTTCAGTCGTCGCGTTAAGTAACGTGCTCAGAACATCTGATGATAAGTTTGTAATGAGTGAAACCGGTTATGATGCGATTTGTGTGTTACGAGGCTCAAAAAGGAAGTGTGTTAAGACAACCGATCGGCAAATAGAAAAGCCGGCAATAAGTGCACGAATACTCGTTAGCATTCTACTAAGTTGTATTACTTCAAATCTACGTCAGACTGTGGCATCTGGCTGGGAAATAAAAGACCGAATCCCTACAGTCAACTTGACAAGAACGGGTGCTGCGTGTATAAAGTTACAAACGCAAAACAACTGATTATTACACACGCGATGCGACGCTTAAAACAACCGGACTGTCCTACTGAAAAACAAAAAACCTTCCTTTCGGCTATTGGTCAACAGACGTACATACCGTATCAAAAGCGTCGTGCACTTATGAATTCAACTGCGGACGACGACGCACTTTGCTTTCCACAGTGCTGAATCGAACCTTATTGTCGTGCACATTTGGAAACCAAGCGTACATCTTTGGTATATACTGCTAAATTTCTTGTAGATATCTTTAATCACTATGAAATATTATAGTTTCTTTAGTATTAACATTTTGACGAATATACCGATACTCACAACTAATCTGCGAATGAGCTCTTCATGACTCTGAGTACACTTACCTTCCTTTTTAAGCATCCGAAGACCTTTTCTCGCTTCTTCCAGGGGTAACACAAAAGAAGTTTTCGCTGTGTGAAAGCAAAAACCGCATTTGTAGTTGCACTGACGTGTTAAATGATAATTAACACTTATCGGAACTATATGAATCGAGTAGTGTTCTTTCGATTCGTGGCATGTATGTTGCTGTATAACATGCCTCCATTTAGGAATAAATAATTGTAGTATTTCGACTACAATAAGCACAAATCTCTCCCACGCCTCGCCCAAAACCTCCGTTACACAACTCATGGCTCCGCGTTGTCGCAACAATAACACTTGGCACTGTGGGAGGCATATTTATACGCGTATGACTGTGTTTAGGGAATCCCCCAGTATCAGGTTCGCCAACACTGAAACGCAAAAATGCGGCTCGTGAATTTTCCAGGCGTTGCGAAATGCCGCGTTCAGTGAGAATTTGGTGAAACCCCGCGTTCCGAATAGAATCCAGAGAACTCCGCCATATCTCCCGTAAGTTCTCTGCGAGTTCGTACAACGTCGAGCGTCGACCTGGCCGACTTTGCGCGATGGGCTCAGTTACCATCGCCGTAACCTACATTTTCACTTTACAAAGAGACTTCTTGTCCTGATCTTGAAAATAGAAAGGTTTTAAATACCACTGTGGATATGACTAACAGGCTGGAGAGCTACTGTAAGTATCTAAAACTTTACTGAGAAACTTTACAAATAGGTTTGCAAAACATATTGACATTTTATCAAAATTATAATTGCTGCATTGTGCCTTAGCGTCACATTGTTCAGCTCCAAGCTACTGACTGAAAGGGCTGAAGTTCGATATCTGGCTAGCTTTTAGGATTTGTATGTCACTTGTCACTTCTTTCACCTCTGCAATGTTTGTCAACGTGAAAATGGCGAGTTTCACAATGCTTCAGAGTCGACGTTGAGTACTTAACTGGTTAAGTTAGTTCAAAGGTCGGAAGAAGGCAAGCGCATACCACCTCAATAGGACCACTTCTATAGTAAAGCACTGTGACTTCGAAACTTATCTTTGGGTTGACGACGGCTTTGCCCAACAATAATAATATATTTTGCTTATTTTCTCTTGTGAGGTTGGACTGGCAATGACAGCGCTATTTAACTATTTTAGTAGACAGCTGCAACTTAAAAGTTGACAAAATCTCTCAACAACAGAGAGCATCCTGGGGTTGTTGCCGGCTTTCAACCGTGAAGCATGATAGACTGCCGCAAGACTGAACGTCGTAGCTGCCTAAGCTGCGTTGCCGTAGAGACTTGAACAAAACAGACAAGCGAAGCAGCCGCGCCATACTCGTTTTAAGTTTCAGGCATCAATTCACCGGCCGTACCACCACTTCCGTATGGCTGGAACGCAGTACTTGCATCATTCATTCATTACGTGGTCGACCCTACACAACAGAGTTTCACAGTTGTGCTTTATGAGTAACTAGTTTGTTGTTAGTGAAATTTATGAGCAAATGTTTTTTTGCGCCAAGAAAAGAAGAACGTAAATTTCCTAAGCTTCCGTGTTCGTTCCCTCGTGTTATGTTACGTTCGCTCCAGTCAAAATCGATGTTGAATATATTCGAACGATCACAAGTCTATTGAATAGTGCAAGAAAGTCAATTGTCAGTGGTAGTGAACAATAGCGAATCGTTCACTAATGTTCCTTCATTCGTATTCACTTTCGTTCGCTCACCCTCTCTTTACACTGGAGCGACAGGAAAAAAATGAGCAGTCACACACAACGGCAGTGTTCACCACATTTCGCCTGTATATATGAAAGGGCGTACACACAGGAAAGAACGGAGTACTCGGCGTCATTGGCCCTATTAATAGGAACACAGGTTTCTTTTGATACAATACTACTATCACCACGATGCAGAACTGTAGTATTTTTCACGAAGCAAGCAAAATGACACAAAAAATAAAAACGTAGGTGCCTAAATTTTCAGCAAAGCGTGAATCGTGTCGAGATCGTGCATTATAGCAATTATAGCAGCTCCGGGAAACGTAACAAATACCACTAGCGGGTTGCATATCTCACAGCTTCCAGGGGCAAAAAAATCAGACAAGTATTACAGTAGCAAACTGTGTTCGTCTTTAGTCCTGTAATTACCCGGATTTTATTCGTTCAGTATTTGAGAATAAGATCACTTAGCGACTTCCAACAAAGTTCACACATAATGTCAAACTTCACGAACTTTTTCTCGCTGAACCCCACTACAAAATGATGAAAGGAAAATAGTTTAACGCTTACTACATTTGTATTTTTCGTACAGTAAACTTCGGCGTCAGACAAGACGTTTTAATTTATTACTTCTTTACTATTAACTCTGTTCGCAGCAGTTTGCAGACAATATCCACACATGCAACTGAATGTACTTGCAAAATTATATCATAGTACAACATGTAGTTCATGAAATATGACGCCATAAATATCGATTGCGTGAAAGACTTGCTTTTCATTAAAATTGAATTCAGATCACTCAGACTACATTCATCCAGTGTTTTATAACTGAGACTTTCAACAAACTTTAAAAATAGTTTCAAACCTTATCTAAACTTTTCCTCGCTTATATGCTTAACGTCAAATATTTAACACATTAACTCATTTATAGCGTAACATCTACATCTACATGGATACTCTGCAAATCACATTTAAGTGCCTGGCAGAGGGTTCATCGAACCACCTTCACAATTCTCTATTATTCCAATCTCTTATAGCGCGCGGAAAGAACGAACGCCTATATCTTTCCGTGCGAGCTCTGATTTCCCTTATTTTATCGTGGTGATCGTTTCTCCCCATGTAGGTCGGTGTCAATAAAATATTTTCGCATTTGGAGGAGAAAGTTGGTGATTCGAATTTCGTGAGAAGATTCCGTCGCAACGAAAAACGCCTTTCTTTTGGTGATGTCCACCCCCAATCATGTATCATTTCTGTGACACTCTCTCCCATATTTCGCGACAATACAAAACGTGCTGCCCTTCTTTGAACTTTTTCGATTTACTCTGTCAGTCTTACGTCAGTCTTATCTGGTAAGGATCCCACACCGCGCAGCAGTATTCTAAAAGAGTATGGACAAGCGTAGTGTAGGCAGTCCCCTTAGTACGAGTAGATCTGTTACATTTTCCAAGTGTCCTGCCAATAAAACGCAGTCTTTGGTTAGCCTTCCCTACAACATTTTCTGTATGTTCCTTCCAATTTAAGTTGTTCGTAATTGTAATACCTAGGTATTCAGTTGAATTTACGGCTTTTAGATTAGACTGATTTATCGTGTGACCGAAGTTTAACGAATTCCTTTTAGCACTCATGTGGATGACCTCACACTTTTCGTTATAGGGTCAACTGCCACTTTTCGCACTATTCAGATGTTGTTGTTGTGGTCTTCAGTCCTGAGACTGGTTTGATGCAGCTCTCCATGCTACTCTATCCTGTGCAAGCTTCTTCATCTCCCAGTACCTACTGCAACCTACATCCTTCTGAATCTGCTTAGTGTATTCATCTCTTGGTCTCCCTCTACGATTTTTACCCTCCACGCTGCCCTCCAATACTAAATTGGTGATCCCTTGATGCCTCAGAACATGTCCTACCAACCGATCCCGTCTTCTGGTCAAGTTGTGCCACAAACTTCTCTTCTCCCCAATCCTATTCAGTACTTCCTCATTAGTTATGTGATCTACCCATCTAATCTTCAGCATTCTTCTGTAGCACCACATTTCGAAAGCTTCTATTCTCTTCTTGTCCAAACTATTTATCGTCCATGTTTCACTTCCATACATGGCTACACTCCATACAAATACTTTCAGAAATGACTTCCTGACACTTAAATCTATACTCGATGTTAACAAATTTCTCTTCTTCAGAAACGCTTTCCTTGCCATTGCCAGTCTACATTTTATATCCTCTCTACTTCGACCATCATCAGTTATTTTGCTCCCCAAATAGCAAAACTCCTTTACTACTTTAAGTGTCTCATTTCCTAATCTAATTCCCTCAGCATCACCCGACTTAATTCGACTACATTCCATTATCCTCGTTTTGCTTTTGTTGATGTTCATCTTATATCCTCCTTTCAAGACACTGTCCATTCCATTCAACTGCTCTTCCAAGTCCTTTGCTGTCTCTGACAGAATTACAATGTCATCGGCGAACCTCAAACTTTTTATTTCTTCTCCATGGATTTTAATACCTACTCCGAATTTTTCTTTTGTTTCCTTTACTGCTTGCTCAATATACAGATTGAATAACATCGGGGAGAGGCTACAACCCTGTCTTACTCCCTTCCCAACCACTGCTTCCCTTTCATGTCCCTCGACTCTTATAACTGCCATCTGGTTTCTGTACAAATTGTAAATAGCCTTTCGCTCCCTGTATTTTACCCCTGCCACCTTTAGAATTTGAAAGAGAGTATTCCAGTCAACATTGTCAAAAGCTTTCTCTAAGTCTACAAATGCTAGAAACGTAGGTTTGCCTTTCCTTAATCTTTCTTCTAAGATAAGTCGTAAGGTCAGTATTGCCTCACGTGTTCCAGTGTTTCTACGGAATCCAAACTGATCTTCCCCGAGGTTGGCTTCTATTAGTTTTTCCATTCGTCTGTAAAGAATTCGTGTTAGTATTTTGCAGCTGTGACTTATTAAACTGATGGTTCGGTAATTTTCACATCTGTCAACACCTGCTTTCTTTGGGATTGGAATTATTATATTCTTCTTGAAGTCTGAGGGTATTTCGCCTGTTTCATACATCTTGCTCACCAGATGGTAGAGTTTTGTCAGGACTGGCTCTCCCAAGGCCATCAGTAGTTCCAATGGAATGTTGTCTACTCCGGGGGCCTTGTTTCGACTCAGGTCTTTCAGTGCTCTGTCAAACTCTTCACGCAGTATCGTATCTCTCATTTCATATTCATCTACATCCTCTTCCATTTCCATAATATTGTCCTCAAGTACATCGCCCTTGTATAGACCCTCTATATACTCTTTCCACCTTTCTGCTTTCCCTTCCTTGCTTAGAACTGGGTTTCCATCTGAGCTCTTGATATTCATACAAGTCGTTCTCTTATCTCCAAAGGTCTCTTTAATTTTCCTGTAGGCAGTATCTATCTTACCACTAGTGAGATAAGCCTCTACATCCTTACATTTGTCCTCTAGCCATCCCTGCTTAGCCATTTTGCACTTCCTGTCGATCTCATTTTTGAGACGTTTGTATTCCTTTTTGCCTGCTTCATTTACTGCATTTTTATATTTTCTCCTTTCATCAATTAAATTCAATATTTCTTCTGTTACCCAAGGATTTCTACTAGACCTCGTCGTTTTACCTACTTGATCCTCTGCTGCCTTCACTACTTCATCCCTCAAAGCTACCCATTCTTCTTCTACTGTATTTCTTTCCCCCATTCCTGTCAATTGTTCCCTTATGCTCTCCCTGAAACTCTGTACAACCTCTGGTTCTTTCAGTTTATCCAGGTCCCATCTCATTAAATTCCCACCTTTTTGCAGTTTCTTCAGTTTTAATCTACAGGTCATAACCAATAGATTGTGGTCAGAGTCCACATCTGCCCCTGGAAATGTCTTACAATTTAAAACCTGGTTCCTAAATCTCTGTCTTACCATTATATAATCTATCTGATACCTTTTAGTATCTCCAGGGTTCTTCCATGTATACAACCTTCTTCTTTTCTAAATCGTTCTGCAATTTGTTTTGATCTTCTGATGACTTTATTAGTCGATAAACGACAGCGTCATCTGCAAACAACCTAAGGTGGCTGCTCAGATTGTCTCACAAATTGTTTATATAGATAAGGAACAGCAAAGGGCCTATAACACTACCTTGGGGAACGCCAGAAATCGCATCTGTTCTACTGGATGACTTCACGTCAATTACTACAAACTGTGATCTCTCTGACAGGAAATCACAAATCCAGACACATAACTGAGACGATATTCCATAAGCACGCAGTTTCACTACAAGCCGCTTGTATGGTACAGTGTCGAAAGCCTTCTGGAAACCCAGAAATTCGGGATCAATCTGAAATCCCTCGTCAACAGCATTCAACACTTCATGTGAATAAACAGCTAGTTGTGTTTCGCAGGAATGATGTTTTCTAAACCCATGTTGACTGTGTGTCAATAGACAGTTTTCTTCGAGGTAATTCATAATGTTTGAACACAATATACGCTCCAAAATCCCGCTGCATATCGACGTTAACGATACGGGTCTGTAATTTAGTGGATTACTCCTACTACCTTTCTTCAATATTGGTGTCACCTGTGCAACTTTCCAGTCTTTGGGTAAGGATCTTTCGTCGAGCGAACGGTTGTATATGATTGTTAAGTGTGGAGCTAATGCATCAGCATACCCTGAAAGGAACCTAATTGGTATACAGGCTGGACCAGAAGATTTGCTTTTATTAAACTTTATTAAACCAGAAACATGAAACTATTCTTTGTACTAAAGTTCGATTTTTTACAGAGTCGGGGGTTTACTGGTTATTACTAAACGTTGCACTTACGTCGGTTGACATTTTCCGTTGACTTCGATTGGCACTGAGGGAGAAATTTAAAAACCAGGCCACTAATTACCGACCAACAACATAACCTGAATATAGATTAGCATTTACACTGTGGGTCTTAGCAATTGCAGGTAGCTTCGTTAGTAATTGTTAGCACTTTAATAGCTATGATATTTCAGATAGTTTCTGATGTCTGCAGTTACACGCGAAGTATTCAGGGATTTTCTTTAGAGTACGTATAAGGAAGGTAATCCCTATAAAATGCGATTACTGTGGTGTAAAATATACGTACGACCTGTCAACTAGGGCACTTGACAAATTTTGCTAATGTAGCTTTTGGGAGGGCAGATAGAGTATACGTCAGAAAAACTGGATTTTAACTTATTCCGTTATCAGAGCAAAATTCCTAAAAAATAACAGTGATACTTCAGTGACTTAAGTCCAGCTATCCAGAAAACAATCTATGGCAATGATCAGGCCTTTCGTATACTTGTAATTTTACATTAATCAGCATAGTAGATACGTATTCGTATTTGTTTGTTTTCCACGAAATTCAGTGTACTGTTTCTTTTAGTACAAAGGTATACAAACGCCCATGCCTTTTCACTCCATTCCCGCCTGACAGAAGCAACTAATGAATTTGTCGTCCCGTTTGGCCTCCGAGTGCTACGGTATATTTTTTCCAAGTATGTTTGTTTTCGTTCAGCATGTTGTTCTTATGGGATCCTTTAGCTCACGTCAACCAGAAACGTAGTTCGTGCATAAAACAGCAGACGAATGATCTCTGTGATCCAAGTTCCAAAGAGGAATACATGCAATTCTATGAAAGCTCAACAATCAGCAGAACAAGATCGAACAGTTGCGAATTTGAATCGAGCAAACACCACCTCGAACACGACCGAATGCTCTTTGGCCGCGCTCACCTGCAGTTTACACGAGAGGGAATCCTCTTTCGCTAATGCTGGTCGCTTGCGTTCACTCCTGTGTAAACCAGGCTTATTCCCACGCCCGGATTCCCGGGTTCGATTCCCGGCGGGGTCAGGGATTTTCTCTGCCTCGTGATGACTGGGTGTTGTGTGATGTCCTTAGGTTAGTTAGATTTAAGTAGTTCTAAGTTCTATGGGACTGATGACCATAGATGTTAAGTCCCATAGTGCTCAGAGCCAAACCAGGCTTATCGACATATAGAACAATAGATCCCAAACTTTTCCTCTGACGAAACACTTTCAGAATGTTGGTGTTTTGATGAAACACCTTGTGTATTTTGAAGGTCGGTAAAGTTTAAAAAACAATAGAAAAAATGTTTTATTTAGTGATGACTTCAGTTTCAAGTCACAGCAAATAACACAGATATCATAATAAAATTTAAAGAAGCAATTAGTATCGTCAAAATGTTGGAAAAAAACTCCATGTTATTAATAGTTTTCGCGGAGCACTTATTCACTTCCCGCGAAACGCCTGTGGGAAGACAGTTTGGGAAACCTTGCTGGTTCGGAATGTTGACGAGAAAGACGCAGCTGCTATGATAATTGCTCTACTTTGAAAAAAAAAAAAATAGGCGGATGAAAAATTGATTGAAGGAGTGTCATACATTACTCACGAAAACTTGTTGAGAGAATTGAGCTTGAATGACAAAAAAGTTTATGATAACTTTTTGTGTGTTGATGCTCCCACGTTTGATACATTGCTGCCGCTCCCTCGCCCCCTTGGAGTCTAGAGCACGGATTTTTATAAATTAAAAAAAATTCATACACTTCTAGAAGTGATTCTCATGATTCAGCCAAATCCCCTGTTCAGTCAAATTTAGCACTAAGCTGCTGACCGCAATGAGACAACAATTCGGGTTTAGCGATTGCTACGTAATTGCTTATAGATGTGGCATGGGTAAACAACGGGTGAGCGAAAAAAAAAAGGTGAAATTGCGCTGTAAATGCCAAGGCCGATAACATATGTTCTGACACAAGCGCCAGAACAGCGGAAAACGCATTTACAGCTGTCTAAAGATTGCACTCGTGTCTAAGGCCAACAGCGATGTTCAAATAATGAATCATGCGCCAACTCTGGCGTGCATTTGTGTGAATTGCTGACAGTTCAATTAGCTTTGGTTTGTTTGCAACAATAGGGCATTGCTGAAATCATTATTACATGTAAACAATACACAATATTTAAAAATGGAAAGGAAAACTGCACCAAAATGGAGGAGGAAAGGTGAAGGTAGTGCTCAAAGTGAAAGGAAGAAACTAGGCAGCAAAGAAAAGGAATGCACAAGAAAAGACTAAAGACGCTCCCAAGCACCAGGGAGACCTTCACTGGCATTTAATACAAGGCTTAGAATCAACGTAAGTAATGTTAAAGTATTTAATGCGTTTAATTTATTATTGAAACGAATTACGTATCGACAAAAAGCATCGTTCTGATTATGAGGCTATAGTTAACTACTTGCACGGAATTATTTACTTACCTCCCAGAAAAGGGTTGTTTTACGGAAATCGAACACAAGTTTTTGGTGAAAGGACACTCTTTTGTGTCTTGCGGTCGTGATTTTTCTCACACTGAGAAACGAAAGAGGATAACTGCATATGAAGTACGAAAGATAGTTAGCCTCTGCAATGAATCTATGCGCACAACACCATCCACAGTAACGGTTACGCAAGAAATGAGATTTTAATGACTGCTGAAAAAGTATGAACTTCACCAATGTGCATATTTCAAAAGCACGGTGGGTCAAACTGACTGCTGAACGGCTAGGGTACTGTTAAGTTCGGTCAACTCTCAATGAAATTGAAGAGGTCAAGGAACATTATATCTTGAAGAGGAATGTGAAAGCTTCTGATGTTCAACATGTGCAGCCGGAAACACTACGCTGTGAACCTAGGTTGTCTGAAGAAAAGAGAAAGGATTTAGCTAAAATGATTCCATTGGGAAAGAGAACCTTGTGAAATGAGTGAAAATGGGTACGCTGGCACTTGTGTCGTTATTTATGTCAAAGCCATTGCACACAGAACGTTTCATTTTCCTCAAATTTTATATCATTTTGTTCCTGAATATACAGACGTAGAATAAACACACATATATGACATGAAACTTGTATGGATTTTTGTTTGTGTCGCGATCCCCAACTTGTATACTGCTTTTGTATAACTGCTATACACATTTTACTGATTATCTGCATCAGATTGAAATGATCGTATGGCATTAATGGCCGGGAGGCCCCATTTGGGATCGGCCGCCAAGTGCAAGTTTTATTTCAGTCGAAGCCACACTGGGCGACTTGCGGGCAGATGCTGAGGCTGAAATGATGATGAGGACGACACAACATCCAGTCCACGAGCGGAGAAAATCTCCAACCCAGCTGGGAATCGAACCTGGGCCCGCTGCATGGGAGGCAAGCACGTTACCACTCAGCTAAGCAGGCGGACAGTTTCAGTGTAAAGTATTTGAGACATACCTATGGGAATGTGTCATGCAGTAACAATGCACTAGAGGTTTATATTCGGGGAAGAATGTATATACTCACACAAATATCTACATGTACTTTTATTCATAATTCTGCATTAATTAATCTAAAAAAGCTCATCTTTCGTGGCCGTTCCGTGTATTTTCTGGAACGAAACATACGATTCCTTCTCCACATTTCTGTCTTTGCACTATCTGCCGTGACCTACCACGATGCCGGCAATGATTATGCATTTCGATGCACTCTAATAATAGCCTTTTTTTAGTGTTGTTTTGAACTCACTTTTAGTACAGCAGTAAACAGTGAGCACACAAAGACATCCAGAGTGTATCACACGAGACTGGAAGGGATATTGCCAATACTGCCCACAGACGACACAGTATTTCCAGGCAGCCCAATAGATTTCTGATGTGCTCAATACTATTGCACAACCTCTCAGTTTCACCCCGCACGTTCAACATTATTGCGCAATAATATTGGTCATCTAGTGGCCGCTTATAGGCAACCCAGGAAGACAGAAAACCACCCATTGCGTCAGCCTGAGTGCCTTCCGCGAATCTGCTCCTTGCGCTCTTATAGCCGCTATTACACTGTACTGTCGCAACGGATTCGCGACGCTGGACCAAGGAATTTGTGGATGAATTTATTAGCGTGAAGCGGCATCATCTTTGTTTGCTTTGTATTTGGAATGGGAAAAGACCGAAGAAGAAAGATGAGACAAATGGTTAAAATCACTTTGCACCTTCGACTGTAAATTTTTTTTTACAATGACGGTTTCTTCGCCATTTTTTTGTCATGCCGTTTCTTAGTAACTCTAAACCATTATTATTATTATTATTATTATTATTATTATTATCATCATCTTCTTGGCGATGTTTTTATGCCAAGCGTGTTTCACTTCCTTTTAGGCCTACTTACGAAGCATCGTCAGCGCCGATAATTCATGTTTGATGTTAAGTAGAATAAATGTGTTACATAATGTTTGCAGATATGTTATTGTATTACAGTTTCTTCGTTATTATCTATCTGTTAGGTTAGTCTAGTGAGGTTAAATTACTGCTTGGTTCAACTTGCGATTTTTTAAAAAGTTATATACGTCGCGTTGGAACTCTACCTCCTAGTCGTGGGTACACCGGGATGTCCTCATTGTTTGTGTAATGTCAGCTGATTTCGGAATAGGCATTAATGAAGTGCTTAAAAAATAAAAACTTTCCACCACCACACGCGCTGCATCGGATACTATATTAGTTGAGTCAGCATCATAGCGAGGAACAAAAACGACAAATTATGTCAATACCGTATGGTTCATTTCCATTCATGTACATATCTCGTTCTGTAAATCCCACGATGAAGGAGAACAAGTCAGGTTACACGTCAGCACGCCTGAGGCGAAATTGAAGGAAGGAATCTTAATTCGTAAATGTACAGCTATACTGAAGAGCCAAAGAAAACGGCACACCTGCCTAATATCGCGCAGGACCCCCCGCGAGAACGCAGAAGTGCCGCAACACGACGTGGCATGGACTCGACTAATGTCTGAAGTAGTGCTAGAGGGAACTGACACCATGAATCCTGCAGGGCTGTCCATAAATCCCTGAGAGTACGAGGGGGTGGAGATCTTTTTGAACAGCACGTTGCGAGGCGCCCCAGATATGCTCAATAATGTCCATGTCTAGGGATTTTGGTGGCCAGCGGATGTGTTTAAATTCAGAAGAGTGTTCCTGGAGCCACTCTGTAGCAGTTCTGAACGTGTGAGGGTGTTGCATTGTCCTGTTGGAATTGCCCATATTCGTCGGAATGCGCAATGGACATAAATGGATGCTGGTGATCAGACAGGATGCTTACGTATGTATCATATGTCTGAGTCCTATCTAGACGTATCAAGGGCCCCATATCACTCCAACTGCATACGTCCCACACCCTTACGGGGCTGCCACCAGCTTGAACAGTCCCCTACTGACTTGCAGGGTCCATGGATTCATAAGATTGTCTCCAAACCCGTACTCGTCCATCCGCTCAATATAATTTGAAACGAGACTCATCCGAACAGCCAACAGTTTCCAGTCATCAATGTCGGTGTTGACGGGCCCAGGCGAGGCGTTAAGCTTTGTGTCGTGCAGTTATCGAGGGTACACGAGTGGGCTTTCGGCTCCGAAAACCCACATCAGTGATGTTTCGTTGAATGGTTCGCACGCTGACACTTGTTGATGGTCCAGCACTGAAATCTGCAGTAATTTGCGAAAGGGTTGCACTCCTGTCTCGTTGAACGATTCTCTTCAGTCGTCGTTGTTCCCGTTCTTGCAGGATCTTTTTCGGGCTGCAGCGATGTCGGAGATTTGATGTTTTACCGGATTCCTGATATTCAGGTACACTCGTGAAATGGCCGCACTGGAAAATCCCCACTTCATCGCTACTTCGGCGATACTGTGTCCCATCGCTCATGCGCCGACCGTAACACAACGTTCAAACTCAAATCTTGATAACCTACCATTGTAGCAGCAGTAACCGATCTAACAACTGCGCCAGAGACTTGTTGTCTTATATAGGCGTTGCCGATCGCAGAGCCGTATTCTGCCTGTTTTTGTATTCTCTGTATATGAATAAGCATACCTATACCAGTTTCTTTGGCGGTTCAGTATATAATACAAAACAAATCTACTCGCAATTTTTGAAAGCCCGACGGATGTATACCGGCCTCCTTGTCATCCTCTGTCTTGCCGCGTCATGCGGATGCGGTATGGAGGGGGGCACATGGTCAGCACACCGCTCTCCTGGTCGTTTCGCCTACTCTTCAATTGACATAACGAGCCTGAGTGCACCCCATACCCATCCGAAATATTTTTGGAGTATCGGGAATCGAACCCACGCCTACTGCATGGTAACTATTTGCGATGACCATTCAGCTAGAGAGGCGGACACTCTTTTCCTTAGTTTTTCAGTATCTGATGATTTCCATTTCCTGCCTGTTGTCTACCAGCAAGATGTTGGTCCGTTGATATGGGGGAGGGGAACAAACAGCGAGGTCATCGTCCCATCGGATTAGGGAAGGAGAGGGAGGAAGTCGACCGTGCCCTTTAAGAGGAACCATCCCGGCATTTGCCAGAAGCGATTTAGGGAAATTACGGAAAACCTAAATCAGGATGGCCAGACGCGAGTTTGAACCGTCGTCCTCCCGAATGCGAGTCCAGTGTGCTCACTAATGCACCATCTCGCTCGGTCAACAAGCTGTCAAAGACTTTCGGTCTCAGAATATAATACTCCACTGTGAACTCTGAACATGAGTAGGAAGTCTATATGAAAATAATGTTTGCTTCAAATATTTCGTTTGTGATGTTATTAACCACGAAGACCATTAGAAAAGTATTGATGCATGAGCGTAAAAACCCAACATCCCTGTGAAGGCTTCTGGAACGTCAGTTATACACAGTTTCCTACAGACATGGTGCTCTGTAGCTTGGAAATTTTAAATAACACCAAGTGTCTCTCCAAAGAATCGTGAGGTCCATTTCCTGTGGTGTTTCGGCAGATACTTTAACTTCGTTTCTGCTGTGTGTAGCCGGAGTCAGCCCAAACAAATACTGCTCATCACCTGATTCATTCGACGCCCGGTGGCAACAGAAGGCGTCGATTTGTTTCCCGATACAAACAAAATTATTTTTAAAGCGGAATTTTACGTTCCCAATTGGTAAAGTGATCCCAAATTGGTCTAATGTTATATATGCCCATATTAACATGGACAATAAAGTAGGAACAACCTGCCCCGTCTAATATACCGTTCTGACCTGCGCTGTCTGGCAGCGCCTTGGCCGACCTTGGTGACCGAGCTGTTCTAGGCGCTTCTGTCCGGAACCGCGCGACTGCTACGATCCCAGGTTCGAATCCTGCGTCGGGCATGGATGTGTGTGATGTCCTTAGGTTAGTTAGGTTTAAGTAGTTCTAAGTTCTACGGGACTGATGACCTCAGATGTTAAGTCCCGTAGTGCTCAGAGCCTTTTGAGCCATTTTTTGAGCAGCGCCTTGCAAAAGCGCTGCCCAACCGCTGCTGGAGTATTGGCTATTCTTCGTTTTTTTACTGTCCCTGTTAAAACATGTAGATAAAACGTATATCGCACTAGACCAGTCTTTGACCGATCTATCGAATAGGCAAAAAGAAAATCACTTAAGAACTTATTTTGGCTGTAACAGGAAACAAACCAACGCTTTCCGTTGATACTGGGCACCGCACGAAAGACGTGATGAGCAGTATTTGTTTGGGCTGACTCCAGCTACGCATTTCAAATACGAAATTGTAAACATCTAGTAAAATATCAGAGCAAACGCGCCTGACGACTCTTATGAGAGACATCCTGCTCGACAAAAATATTTTTATTTATTTATTGTCGGACTAGTATCTGCCGCAAATGTCAATCATCAGCGGCAGCTTGAAGGAAGACGAGGACATTGGTGCTTAATGTCCTGCCGATAACGAGGTCATTAGAAACGGAGCAGAAGCTCGGATTAGGGAAGGATGGGGAAAGAAATCGGCCGTGATCTTTGGAAGGAACCATCCCGGCCTTTGCCTGTAACGATTTAGGGAAATCACGGAAAACCTAAATCTGGATGGCTGGACGCAGGTTTGCACCATCGTCTTCCCAGATACGAGTCCAGTGTGCTAACCAGTGGCGCACCTCGCCTGCTACGGCAACTTCAGAATATTGTCTTCTTAATACATGTCAAAAAGTTTTATCAGTTATTGACACATACACTAACGTGCCATAAGTCATAGGCACCACCCCATTCCGTGTCGGACCTCTTTTTGCTTGGCGTAGTGCCGCAACTCGACGTGGCATGGACGTAACAAATCGTTGGAAGTCCCCTCAGAAATACTGAACCATACCCGTCCACAATAGAGGAACTGTTGCCAGTGCGGGACTTTGTGTACAAACTGACGTCTCGATTATGTCCCATAACGATTCGTTGAGATTCATGTTGGTCGATATGGGTGGACAAATCATTCGCTCGAATTGTCCAGAATGTTCTTCAAACCAATCACAAACAGCTGTGGCCTGGTGACACGACGACTGTCATGAATAAAAACTTCGTCCTTGTTTCAGGACATGAAATTCATGGATGGCTGCAAATGGTCTCCAGCTAGCCGAACATAACCACTTCCAGTCAATGATCGGTCCAGTTGGAACAGAGTACCCAGTCCATTCCATGTAAACACAACCAACTCCATTGTGGAGCCGCCACCAGCTTGTACAGTGCCTATTTGACAACTTGGGTCCATGGTTTGGATCTGCGCCGCACCCGAACCCTACCGTCAGCTCTTACCAACTTTAAACTGGACTTATCTGAACAGGCCACGGTTTTCCAGTCGACTAGGGTCCAACCGACATGGTCACGAGCCCTGGAGAGGAGCTGCAGGCGATGTCGTGCAGTTAGCAAAGGCGCTCGCGTTGGTCGTCTGCTGCCACAGCCCATTAACGCCAAATTTCGCCGCACTGTCCAACGGATATGTTTGTCGTACCTCTGACATTGATTTCTACTGTTATTTCATGCAGTGTTGCTTGTCCGTTACCGGTGAAAACTTCACACAAACGGCCCTGCTCTCGGTCGTTAAGTGAAGTCCGTCGGCCACTGTGTAGCCCGTGGTGAGAGGTAATGCCTGAAACGTGGTATTCTCGGCACACTCTTGACACCGTGGATCTCGGAAAATAGAATTCTAAATGATTTCCGAAATGTAATGTCCCATCCATCTAGCTCCAACTACCATTCCGCGTTCAAGAAATCTGTCAATTCCCGTCATGTGACTAGAGTCACTCGGAAACTTTTTCACATAAATCACCTTACAAGGGGACCCTCCATACTGTAAATCACGGATTTTGATGCGCTTCAAATATGTTGTAGAGGCACTTTCCCTGAATACCTGACTATCTGTTTAAAAAAAAAAAAAAAAAAGCGACGGGCCTTGGTTTTTGAGAAAATCGATTGCGCAATTTGTATACCCGTAACATTAAGTGACTTCGAGCAAGTCAGCGTAGCGCAGCAGTAAAGGTCCACGGCTGCGGCGCTGGAGGTACCGTGTTCGAATTCTGCTCCAATATGATTTTTTTATGTATGCAAGAACCGTTCGGAAAATTTGGTCCCAACGTTCAAAAACGAGTAGACAAATTAACTGGGAAAGGCAGAAATGTAGTCACGTCCTGCACGAAAGCCGGGAAGTTCACGAAACTGGTGTACGAAGAATTTTTGCGTTTTCTAATTCTTCCGTACGTGGGATAGAGAAAATTTTTGTACAACATCGATACGTGGGGAGGGCAAACCGATTCATCTTTATACGATCACCTATTCACTGATGAAAGGAAAGCGATCACCTGCACCCTTATAAAGTGGCCCCACCAAAGTGCACTCCTTATTGCCAGCCTTGCGATGTTTATTTTTACCGACAGGTGAAAATCTTGACGAAAATTATTCAGAATGCTCCCGACATGATGAAAAACAATACAGAGTTCGCTTCTAGGGAAGATTCGATAAAATTACATTCGCTAATCCTACATCAATTCAGCGCAGCTAATTTTGGAAGCTGATTAGATACGCATGGTTCGCATCAAAATTAGCGGATGAAAGAGAAAGCTTTTTGAATGCAAAAGAATTGTGTTTCCCGGTATCGCTCATGAAGAAACCGTGCGCCTGCAAGACGATTGCTTTCATAAAATGCGCGTGGTGCTGTGTAAATTTGTGCTTCGGTTGTTTTATGATAAGTATCACCCACAGCATTGTTCTGGCACATCAAGCAATGTGGACGATGAAAAATAAGATTTTGTAATATCATATGAAAGAAAAAGTTAATAACTGAATATATCTTTATAATTTAGCACACCTCACACTGTGTTGATATTCTTTAAAATAAAATTGGAAAATTCGCTCGATTCTGAAAAAAAAAGTACACGAGAAGGATTCGAACGCGCTATATCCATCGCGGTAGCCGTTAGCTTTTTTTTCCGCAGTTTTTTTTTTATTTTTACGCTACCCCTTTTTAAATTTTTTTATTATTATTATTATTTTAATTATTTATTTATTTTTGTTAATAAAGTAAGAAAATTACCTCTTCCACTTCAGGCGTTGGCCCCTATCACCCATACTACCCCCAAAAACCTATCTAGCCTAAAAACAAAAACAAAGCTAGTGCCACCGCCACTTTCATCCTAAAGCTAACTAGGACGGCCGTTCGCCGCCACTTCAGGTTCCGCCAACGAACAAAAATTAAATATGCCTCTGAACTTTATATAAAAAAATAAAATAAAAGAAGAAAGGAAAGGGTATAATACTTTATTAAATTTTATTTGTTGTTCATTTTGTTCTTATTTTGTTCTTCTGTATTTATTTGGATTTGAACGCAGGTCTCCTGCCCACGTTCTTTTTCTTTTTTAAATCAATGTGCGAACAGTCACAGTTAACCAAGCCTGGAAATCTAAAACAGAATGAAGACGCCATCAAAGATATGAAACATAAATAGAAATAAATGAAAAGAAAGCTACCACGTCGTAGTGAGGCTTCCCAGCGACTGCGCCCACTGATAAGATTGTTCAATATATGGTCGTTTGCAGTTCGTTCTGACCTCATCTGCCACTGCCTGGAACATTCCAGCTACACGGCGGGCTGTGAAAGGCACTCCATAGGTAGTTTGCGAAGCATTGTCGATATCTGGTATGCCCGGAAATAGCATGATGTCTTTCTTGCAAATAGAACCAGAAGTCAAGGAAATCCTTGTGTCCGTCACGACAGAGGTAATGGACTGCATGTCCACGTATCCAGGTGACAGAGTTGGTTCGAGTCTTGGGGTAAAATGTCTCATCCGGAAACAATAACGTGCGTGCAGATATATGCTCCGGCCTAACTCGCAAGAGATAAGCCAGCATCTGCCGCACTAGGTGCCAAACCGGTTCAGCCTCTCCACAGCTGAGGCGGTGCTCGTCAGAATCTACTGTATTACAACCCACACAATTGGGAGATTCCGCCATGTGGATATTGTAGAGACGTTCTTGCGTCACGAGCTTCCCATTAACGACGACGTACCATTGAGAAACAACATCGGAATCAAGCATGGCATCGTGTACAGTCTTCCACACCACGCGCCACCGTACGTCAGGATATTTTAGTTCGACCACATTTAGGGGGCGGCGTTGCAGCATGTCATGATATAGGCGTCGAGTTGTGGCCATTTGTGGTGTCGTGAGCGCGACACTGCAATAACTTTGTTCTAAATAGAATCGTCCTATATAAAAGAGGGGCGCTGGGATGTCCTGTAGTGGCACCGGCGCTCTTAGTGAAGCAGGACGTAGCGCCGTCAGAAGCAGACTCGTGAGGCTCGTAGGACAACGGCGCAGCAGACATAACTGTGAGCTAACATAGAGGGCAATGGCCCTATCATGGACGTTAACTAGGCCGAGACCACCTTTATCCTCGGGGAGGGTAAGAGATACGTATCTGATCTTCAGTAACATACCAGCGGTGACGAAGTATCCCAGCGCTGCCATAATGCTACGAGCCAAGGGCTTCGGAATGGGTAGCGTTTGGGCGACATGCGGTATGCGGGACGCAAGGTATACATTGGCATAATACGCCCGCTGAACGATGTTGAGGGATCGCAAGCGCTGATTTGCAATTCCGGCCCGAATTTGGTTAAGAAGGCGTCGATAATTGAGCGTCGTCGCGCGTCGCATGTCGTTCATGAAATCTAAGCCCAAGCAGCGTACAGTATCACTGAAGCGTAAGGGGGCAATGTGTTCCTGCGGTAGCCCAATCCCGATGCTCAAGGCGACGGACTTGTCAACGTTGATTTGGCTACCAGAAGCCGTACCGTAGGTTGCAATCCAGTCCAAAGCCGCGGCCATATCGTCAGCTCCTCGTATGACGATCATCAAATCATCCGCATATGCGGTGCAGCGATAGATGGAGCCGCCGAACTGTATCCCAGTGAGCCTGTCTCGGAGACCACACAACAAGGGTTCTAAGGCTAATGCAAATAACAATGTTGATAATGGACATCCCTGTCGTACTGATCGGCGGATCGGCATGGGCGCCGTCAGTCTTCCATTGACAAGAACTCGAGAAGTTGCACCATGTAGTAGGCGTGTCAACACTGTGATAAAGGGGTCGGGGTATTCCATGCGCCGTAGAACGGCCGTGAGGAAAGTGTGGCCCACACGGTCAAAAGCCTGGCTAAAGTCGATAGACGCGAGGGCAGCCGGCAAACGTCTCACCCGTGCAAGGGAGATGAGATCTCTGTAACGACATAACGCAGTTCTGATGTTGTTGGATCCCCCCAAGGACGTCTGATCGCCGGACAAGACGTGCAATAGTGTGCCGCGAATACGTTCTGATAGCAGCCTCGAAAAGATCTTGAAGTCGCTGTTCAATAACGTTAAGGGACGATAGTCGCGGACATGATTCCGTCCCTTCGGCTTATGGATGGGGACAATCAGACCTTCCAAGAATGGTGCAGGCAATGTTATACCCGGGGACATCAATTCCTGGCAAATTTCAATCAAACACGGTAGCAACAGTTGTTTAAAGGCTCGATAGAACTCTAATGGTAACCCATCGATTCCTGGTGATTTATGGGGAGCACCTTTACCAATGGCGTCGAGCACTTCCTCTTCTGTCACTTCTCCCAGTAAAGTCGGTACCATGTCTGGTGGAACTGTACCGTGGACATGTGCTGAAACGGTGTCTACCGTCGCCATATCAGGGAGCACTGCTGAATAAAGTTGAGCGTAATGCCCATAGAAGGCTTCTGCTATATCTGCTTGTTCTACCACATGTCGACCGTCGTCGGTTATCATGTCGGTTACCAGTGCCCTACGGCGCCTCCTGCGTTCCATTAGCACGTGGTGCATAGATGGCCTTTCTGATTGTACCATGTCTGGAGCACGCGACCGTATAACAGCGCCTTGTAAATGATGGCGTGCTAAGGAGACGAGCTGCGCTTTCGCGCGATTGACTGTGATCTGCCTGTCAGGTGAGGGCTCCATAGCAAGACATTCCCGTAGGACGGTGTAATAAAAGTTTTCCGTGCTCCTCCTCCATGCCGCTGCTTCCCGGCCGTAAGCCATGAAGGTGCGTCTAAGAGCAGGCTTCGCACATTCAATCCACCAACTGAGGGTCGATCGGTAACGACCACGACGCCGTAAGGACGCGTTCCACGACTCTTCGACAGCACCTTTACATGCAGGCTCGTCCAGATGGGCGACGTTCAGTTTCCAGGGGGGCCTACTGCGCCACACACGTGCAGGTTTGAGGGCAATGGTGCAAATATAGGCTGTGTGGTCGGTGAATGCAGTGGGCCAGAGCTCTGCTCCTCTCGTCGCCGTCGAAAGGGTGCTTGTGACGTAAATCCTGTCCAACCGACTTGATGAATGGCTTGTATAATGGGTGTAACCAGGAGCCGGGCCATGGATGTGGCGCCACGTGTCAATCAGGTGGAGGTCACGCACTAGCATTTCCAATTCCGCACACGGGACGTGATGTGGCTGCTGATCAGATGGAGATAATGTACAGTTAAAATCTCCTCCGATCACCATATCGTCTATGTGGCCCATAAATAGACGCGTAATATCTTCCGAAAAAAAGCGGGCCCGATCTCTCCGTCTCCCTGATCCTGAAGGGGCATATACATTGATGAGTCGTACACCGTTGACAGTTACTGCCAGGGCTCTTGCACTCGGTAAGTACAGTACGTCCGTAGCCGCCAAACCGTCCCGTAGCAGAACAGCCACACCACAATCGGTAGAAGAGGCGTGGGAGATGTGGGCGGTATATCCGTAGAAGTCAGGGAAACTAGCGACACATACTTCCTGTAAGAGGGCCACGTCGATGTCCGCCGCATCAAGCACGCGTTGTAGCATTGTCAGTTTGTGTGGTGCACTTATCGCGTTGATATTGATTGTGGCAAGGCGAAAGGTGTGATGCCTAGCCTCTTCACCTAGGGTAGACGCCATGGCAATCAAAGCTAACCGCAAGAGATGCCGGACCCACCAAACCCGTTACAAATTATGAGTCATTCACGCTAGTAGTGGCATCCCCAATGCCGCCCCCTCCCCTGTCACCCGTGCCCTCTTCAGGAAGTTCCTCAACATCGTCCGACCACAGTGGGTGCAACACGATGCTGTGTGGCTGATCGGCACCTAAATCTCTCTCACGTACGTCGTCTTTGGTAGAGGTAGACGGATCGCCATCCATCGACGCGACCTGCCGCGTTTGTGGTGCAAGAAGTAACTGGGCACTCGTAGTATGGGCAAGTGAACCGTCTACACCACTTACATCCTCAGCAGGCGCAGCATCCATGCTGTCTGATGAGATGTCACCTTCTTGACCGGCCGTGTGTAGGAGGCAATCGTCAGAAGGGGTCCGCCGACGTCGCTTGCGTCGTCGGGGCGAACGTTGCTTTCGAACGTGGACATCCGTATCCGAATGTGGGAGGCAATCCAGCGTCGTATCACCTTCAGCTAGGAAAGCCGCGGTCGGGACAATGTTCGCGTCCACGTCCATCGCGTTCTGAATGTTATGTTGCGTCTGGAGTCCGTGGGACTGTTGCTGCTGTTGTTGCTGTGGAGGGGGAGACATATGGGTTGGCACCGAGGGTCCTTCCTCTTCCTCCCTTGGTACTTCTGGCGTCGATGGATGTGTCTGATCGCCCGTTTCGTCCTCAACTATGGTGCGCATCGTCGTCTGAGCGTACGTGAGTGGCAGGATTGTCGTCCCCGTCGGGGAAACGGAGTCTCCCACTGGTATCTGCGTAATTCTACGTTGTAAGCAGCTCGATCGAACATGGCCTTCCTGCCCACATCCGGAACAGGTACGCGGTTGACCGTCGTACATGATGATTGCACGACAGCCACCGATGTTCAAAAAGGACGGCACATGTTTCTTGAGCTCAAGTTTAATTTGGCGCACACCATTGTAGACCTTATACGTCGAGAAAGTTTGCCACTTTTCTGCAACGTGGCTGATAACATTGCCATATGGTCGGAAGGCGTCCTTGACAACTTCCTCTGGGACCTCGAAGGGGAGCTCAAAAACTCTTACAGTCCTTAGGCCCATGCCTGCATGATCCACCGTCACTGCACCGATATGCCCGTCAGAATGTTTGAATCGGAGAGAGTTCGAGTATTTAGAAACCACTGTCGCGCAGACCTCTGCACTGGTCATTTTAACATAAACCACGCTCGCCGTTATAGAAAAATGTATTCCGACGACAGTCGCCGGATCTAAACGTAGATCGTCGCGTATGAATTGTTCTATTTCATAGGCTCGAGGACGCGCGTGATCTGGTTGGAAAGTAATTTTGATCGTATCGTGGCGCCATGTGTGTGCCATAATCGCACTGAACTTGGAAGAAATACAACTCGCGCCGCGAGAAGGTAAACACAAGCAAGCGCTCACGGTCGCGCACGGCGGGGCGCAGCGGACGTCCTCGCCCCACCGCAGCCGAAAGCAGACTAGCCTTTATCGTTGCGCTACGCTGAATTTCTCGGAATACACCCAATGTTACGGGTATACAAATCACGAAATGAACTTCAAAACCGATTTTCTCAAAAACCAAGGCCCGTCGCTAAAAAACCGGATAGCCAGGTACTCAGGGCAAGTGCATCTACAGCATATTAGAAGCGCATCAAAATACGTGATTTACAGTGTGGAGGGTCCCCTTGTTAGTGCAAATAGTTCGGCCGATGCACTGCACTTTTATACCTTGTGTAGGCGGTACTACCGCCATCTTTATACGTGCAAATCGCTATCCCACGACTTTTGTCACCTCGGTGTAATTGTCTTATTATACACCAGCGATAATCAGCGTGTAGATTTGGAAATCGTGTAATTTCCAATGACGATGTGCATTACACCGCTTAACTCTTTGTTTAGCTTCCGACTAGTACGGTTATATCCAAGTATCGTCTCGTATTACGATGTTCTACACAGATTTTGTTATCTTCAGTTGAATTTTCGGATCTTTTGGTTTTACACCAATTGACACGTGCATGTTTTTAAGCTCTGGTCAAAATGGAAGAAATTTTTTTCGCAGGTAAATGTTCAGCAAAATCGAATTTACTGTAGTCTTTCATATGCCTAAGGCCCATTTCATATTTGTCCGGTTGCCGGCGCGGTGCTTCCACATTCCGGTTGCTTTTATGCGCAGCACGGTACGGTAGCTCCCTTAAGAAACTTGACAATCACTTTATACAGACGACTGTCTTTAGAAGTCGAGAGAGAAGATTCTAATTGAGGGAGGAGGTAATCCATATTCATTAAAGTCTTCAGATATCTCGCTGGTTCATTGTTCAATCTGAAACACGAAAACAAGGTGTGGTTTACATCAGCTTATGACTCAGAATCACACTCACATGCAGGGAAATCGCAAATGTTGATATAATGATATACAGACACTGGAAACAAGGCAGTGTTAAAGAGGAGACGAATGATGGTAGAAATCACAGATCGGTCCAAATGAATTTGTCGTAAATCACGGATATTTAAGAATCTGAGATTGTAATGTCACATAATATCGAGCTTTCGCTTGTTGCGACACATTCCACATCTCTTGCCATTGCTGTTTTCTATGGCTTTTGACTTCCCCTAACTAGTCTGTACACAGTAATTTCAAATAGAGAACAGCTCCTGTAGATGCAGCTTGCTTCACTAAGACATCAGCTTCCTCATTATAGTGAATGCCAGCGTATGAATGCGCCCAGAGTGGAATGATTGTCTGCCCTCTCCGTTTACAGCGAATATATCCCAGTACAATAGAACAGCAACAATGCACAAGACTTGGCCTGAACAGGAAGGTACATAGAAGCGTCCATTTCCCTTCGCAGGGTTGTGTGAAATATCACGAGACAAAAAATTGTAGCAGTGTGACAGACGACATTCGATGAACTACTGAAGGATTGAAACTTCCTGGCAGATTAAAACTCTCCGCAATATCCTTCCTTCCAGGAGTGCTAGTTCTGCAAGGTATGCAGGAGAGCTTCTGCGAAGTTTGGAAGGTAGGAGACGAGGTACTGGCAGAATTAAAGCTGTGACGACGGGGCGTGAGTCGTGCTTGGGTAGCTCAGCTGGTAGAGCACTTGCCCGTGAAAGGTAAAGGTCCCGAGTTCGAGTCTCGGTCCGGCACACAGTTTTAATCAGGAAGTTTCAAGTTAACTATAGTTTGTTGAAATCACATTTCTGTTTTAGAAATAACGTTCAGACTCTTTGTAATGGTTCCATATAACACAGTTAAACGTTGCGTTTTGCTGGTACTACATTATTGTGTATTTCTGAACCTAGACCTGAGAAAAAAAACTACCATCATTATTTTTGTACGAATCTAAATCAGTAGAGCTTCACATTTTTCTTTCAAGTTACAAAAAAAGTTTTGTTTGTTCACTGGGTAATAGGTACTTAATGTCTGTCGACGGAATAAGTAAGCCACAGAATCACACAAATAACAACAAACGATGGATACAATAGTAATTTAGTCACAAAATTAAACAACAAATACAGGCGATAAACACAATAAATACATAGCCACAGACAGCAGCACAACAAAAACCCACACAAACAGAACAATGAAACAAAGACTAGATGAAAATAAGAAAGAAGATACAAAGACAAGGCGTAGATATAGCATTCAAAGCATACAACTCAGTCCAAAAGTCCAATCCAAAAATAACAAAAGACACGGTCATCCACCATGTAGGAATGTAACAACCACTACGCAGTCTATGCAACACATGAGGTGGGAGATATGTAGGACAAAGCAGTAGGACATTCAACACTACATACAAAGAAAATACAGAGCATGGAAATATGAGCAAACCACTCAAGTTTTGCAGAACATTTCAGGAACTGTTTTAAATATATAACCTATATATGACAAAGAGAAACCATGTAATATTCCAGGGCACGCACTGAAGACCCTTTTTAAAAAGACAAAAACGCGTCTGGGTGCATAAATAAAATAAAATAAAATAATGAGCAGCATGCAAAAGGCTTTTATGTATAAACTAATACAATTTAAATAAATAAATGTCGAGTGCAAGCCTTTCACGTTGACGCCACATTTGCAGCTTGCATGTCAGTTTCTCTGTTTCATCTGATTACGCAGCTTCTCATTTCATCTCACGTGGTTAATCGTGCCCCAAGCCAGGTGTTTCCACCGCAGTAAAAATAAAGGAAATCGAACCTGGAAACCCACGTCATTAGCTGACAATGCTAGCCACTGGATCTCGAAAACTACCTTATGGAGAGTACATCTTTTGTTTTGTTTCATCAGTAATATGTCTGGTTTCATGCGGTTAGTCCCCACTTCCTCTACTGTGTCAACCTCTTCACCTTGCACAAATTATTTGTTGGCTTTATTCCAGTCTCTGTCTTCCCCTGCAGTTTTCACGCTTTACATTTCCTCTAGTATAGGGTTTCCAAAACAGTGTTCCACAGTGCACTGGCATTCCACAGGAAGCTAATAAGTGCTCCGCATAAACATTTTGTAAAATGGTGGTTTTTTCGACATTATGAGCATACCAATATTTAAAAAAATTATTATGATTTATTATTGATCATGATGTTTTAGTTATGATTTAAAATTGAATTAATCTCTGAATAAAACCAGTTTTTATCATTTCTTAAAAATTTTATTAGTCTTCAAAACAAGCAAGGAGTTCCATCAGAACATCAGAATCCTCAAACTGTTCCACCAGAGGAAAAGTTTGAAAACCCATGCTCTAGTGCCAACGAAGTTATCTCCTGGCGTCTTAATATATGTATTATCATCTTGTCCCTTCTTGTTGTCAGCGTTTCCACATTTTACTTTTCTCACTGATTCTGCGAAGAAAGTCTTCATTTTTTACCTTATCACTGTACTTAACTTTCGACATCCTTTCATAGTACTGGGCAACGACCTTGCCGCAGTGGATACACCGGTTCCCGTGAGATCACCGACGTTAAGCGCTGTCGGGTGTGGCCGGCACTTGGATGGGTGACCGTCCAGGCCGCCATGCGCTGTTGCTATTTTTGGGGGGCACTCAGCCTCGTGATGGTAATTGAGGAGCTACTCGACCGAATAGTAGCGGCTCCGGTCAAAGAAAACCATCGTAACGACCTGGAGAGCGGTGTGCTGACCACACGCCTCTCCCTTCCGCATCCTCAACTGAGGATGACACGGCGGTCGAATGTTCCCGCTGGGGCACTTGTGGTCTGAAGACTGAGTGCCTTTTTTCATAGCACCACATCTCAATCGCTTCGATTCTCTTGTTTAATGATTTTCCCACAGTCCACGATTCACATCCAGAGAATCTTGTGCTCCAAACGTACATTCTCAGAAATTTCTTCCTCAAATTGAGAGCGATGTTTAATACCAGAAGACTTCTTTTTGCCAGTAACTCCCTCTTTGCCCGTGCAAGTCTGCTTTTTGTATCCTCCTTGCTTCATCTGTCTTGTGTTTTTTTTCCTTCCAAGGTAGCAGAATTAC
Source organism: Schistocerca nitens (assembly GCF_023898315.1). Lineage (NCBI taxonomy): Eukaryota > Metazoa > Arthropoda > Insecta > Orthoptera > Acrididae > Schistocerca > Schistocerca nitens. Next base: position 911,116,256 of record NC_064617.1, read on the forward strand.
ACATTCGTAAAATGATCACATGCACATAAACAAAACAAAATGAATTATAGCAGCCTGCAAAGCCACTAGTTCCACACCATTATGATTTATCTCCAAGAAGTCTCTAGCATTTAGAGTCAAAATTATACAGAATTATACAGATGGGAAAAAACTGAGTACGATGAGATAAGAACGAAATGGCCAGAAACGAATATTTACTTTTTTATTGACGTAAACAACATAGGATTGTTATAGCAACTACTTTAACTGAGACCGCCAGCTAAATGGATACTGACAAAGAACATCGTCGAAGAACGTCCTATGTGAGCACACTCAAAGAAACGTGATCCATGTTACTGAACTAATAAACTGCAATGTTAAGTGTGCTAATGAGCACCTGTAGCAACATTAATTGTACTGTTTCTGTAATAATTAGAAATTAAACAACTCTGCGTAATTCACGCGATCGTATAAGAAAGCCCTTAATAGAAAGTAAATAGATGTTGTAAGATCTTCTTCTATGGTGGAGGAAAGTACAGAGGTGGCAGCTTGTCAGTCATTTCCTTCAGTGGTATTTATTGGTGTTAGTTGTATGCGTTAGCGATTTTGAGCTAGCTAGCTTCACTTTCAGATGCTTTTGCAAGAGGCGTAAATCAACTGAGATCTGCAACTGGGTTGGCTCATATAAGCCCCATCTGCACATATCAACTTACCTTGAAAAACGATATAAATTCAAAAATCTTTCTGGCATATTACCAAAAATCTTTCTGTCATATTACCCAGCATAGACCGAATTTATGGGGATCGACTAGCAGTTCCGCATCTTTTTTTCAAGAAAAAGTGGTACATGTAGTTCGGAAGTATACCTATACCATATAAGTCGCATCTCGATTGATTCATGCATCTGTTTCTCCTAGTAGCCCATAAGTACATAGGATATATATATTATGTGCCTTGTTTTCAAAGCTATTACTTGCAAAATAATTGACTTTCTCCCCCTGATTCAATTGTATGCAATGTTGTTTTGTTGAGTTTTATATTTACAAAGCATTGAAATGTATTCATGGTTTATTGCTCTGAGTCCACTGGGGTCAATTGACCCGAATCGAAATTTCTTTTTTTTCTTTAAGTAACCCTTATAATAACAGAATGATGACTGTTACGATGAACAGTTGTAATCATGTTTTTACGTTAGTTTATTAAAATTTTTCCTCAAAATAAATTGTCCGTGATTACTGTGCAGTAATATATATATGTTAGTCATTCCAACACCACAGTACGCCAAAAAGGCGTACATCGTGCAGGGACAAAACTGTACAACAGATTACCAATACATATAAAATCTCTTCCTCAATTACAAAAGTTTAAAAAGAGACAGTCTACCTACATCAATACTGTTTCTGTTGAATCTCATAGAGAGCGTTATGCTTGAAAAAAAAATGCAGTTCATACTTTTAATTGTAGAAATAAGTTTTAATGGTACATTATTAATCAAATTTGTAATTATTCACTGTATAGTTCGAGTTTGTTATAAAAATTTAAATTGCATGTGGTTGATGTTTGTAAGACTAACAGCTAAAAAGGTTTTCTCTCCGATATCTTGTGTACAATATATGCACCGTAAAAGAGATTTAAAAGGACAAATAAATAAATAAATCCTGCCAATATAAGCGGTGTAAATGGCCTGGAGTCTTTATTACCCAGTGGACTCAGTGAAACAAAAAATCATAGTGGCAAGAGGGCTAACTAAGACTCCTAAAAATGACGCTATGTACCTTAGAAATCCATAGAGTATAGCAGCTAACACCGATAAACACTACTGAAAGAAGGCAAAAAAAAAAAAAGTTTCGTTAATAGATCTATTAGATTACTGCATTTTCTTAACTCTCTCAAGCCAAGCTTCTCCACAAGTTATTAATTCGAAATCAACGTTGAAGAGAATCTGTGGTTTTATTCAGAGGAAAAGAAATACTTCAGTTATGCAGTCACTCGCTATAAGTTTCCAACAGGCGTATAGATGATAGAATATATACATCTAATGTGAATATAGGCTTTTTCAGAGAATTTTAATGATAACTTCTTCTCGGGCTATCAGGCGAATAAACTTGTCGATAAGAATTTATTAGTTTATACACCTTGTATGCAACGTTTCGGGTACTTCAAAGTCTCGGACGTGTTGGACTAGTTAAAGTAAGAGTTTAAATAAGTGCAAGTAGCAAACGCTATGGTCGATGTCGGTGAAGTTACGCCCTTGTAAGTAACTGAGTGTACAGTTCTCTGTAGCTTCGGACGCGAGCGTCAGGTGGCAGCCCTGTTGGTTGTTGGCAGAACGGGACTTAACAGCCGTAGCTGAGCGCACCCGCGTGCCCGCAGCACAGCTTACGCAATAATGCTGACAACTGCAACACGCTATCGCCCTATCACCGCCACTGCAGCAATCACGCGGCGCGTTCCGGCCGCTAGTTAAATCGATGACCTTCGGCGCGCTCTTTCCTGGACTTGCGCTCTCGCTTTCACCGACAAACGCTGCAGAAGCAACGGCAGCCAATCCCCTCAAGACGAATAATCGTCACTTTACCAGAGGAATCCCAGCAGGGGAGCCCCCCCATCTTCTCTCCAGTCCGTCGGCTCCCCATTTTGACCTTGCTGTTTCCGTGAAACGTCAATATGTCGTTTGCGTGTTGCGCCACTTCTATCGTTTTTGCTGTAGAGCAGAGCTGTTCGAAAGAGTTTTTCGTCGGCGATAACTTTCATACAGGCGCACTTGTTTGCACCCTAACTTACTGTTATACATGTAATTAGTACCTACAGTTCATGCAAAAGACCGATTTACTAGTTTCTGTGCGTATCTGTCTGCACGAACAGTATCCGAAGATCATCTTTGCTGAAACAATGATCGGATAAATATTCATGTGTAGAACAGTGCTTAATTTAGGTGCCGGAACGCACCCCCTTCTACCACTCCCCCTCCCCCCCCCCCTCGCCGGCCACAGAGAGAGACTTCTGATAAGACTTACAATGTTTTTAGAAAATACTGTTCTGAAATTCAGGTTTTTAAACCATAACATCTTATAATCAAAAACATAACACCACAAGGTTCCAATATAAACAATAGCTGCCACCGCCTGCCGCCGTACCAGTGTCTCTTTGCTCCATACGTATTGGTACAAGTCGGTAGTCCTCGTGACTATGACATGTTTTCAAATGCTGCCAGCCGCAACGTTCGAACAGTTGCTTTGTAGCTGCTCTATGAACGTGTGTTCAGTATTAATCCAGAAGGCATTTAGCGGTTAATGACGATGAAGATATTCCTGCTCCATCTGTGTCTCGTACAATTCCGATTTCCTACGTCTTCACGAAGCGTTAATTCCGTGTGCATTTTGTACCATAACATCACTTTGGCGACCCATTGTCACGTTCACTTGTGCTGGCGCAGCGGCAAATTATAGTTACGTTGTGATTTAATACACGTGTACTATTTCACATCTCTGGTGCTGAACTGTTAAAGAAAGGACTCAGGGAGGTGCCGGAATTAAGCCTTGGTGTAGAATGGTAGCGAGGTGATCCTGCGCCATTGTCAAAACTGCCAATCTACGCCCACCACACTTTTCCCCGAAAAACTACATTTCCGTAATTTCTTCTACGTAGATACACAAATTTTATAATTTTGTAAGTAGGTTTAACAACACTATTTCTCACATATTATAACCTCTTAACTCACTAGGTGTGTTCTTTCAGACAGCGCGAGAATTTTCGAACTCGCTCTCCGAGGTAAATTCTGGCGGAGTGCTTCTATACTCCACGTACCCTCCTTAAATTGCCACTCTATGATGTTTTATTGTCGGTTGCATTATCGCCTTCTTGGTTTGTTGCTGACACTTGTTGTGACACGTGTTGGGGTCCCCTACACCGCACCTCGTGAGCTACGTACCTGTTTTCTCAGTAGAGCACAAAATGTGTTCGCAGGAATATGGTAATTTTAACAATCCTGTTTGATATAGTGGCAGGTGATTAGAGGAGCGTGTCAGTTATACGGACGAAAAAGACGCCGGTTTTGCAATATCCAGTGATCAAAACTCTGCTGGTGAGCAAGAGTATCATTAAGAGGAAGAACTTCAGGACAATAGTGTTGGACACCTTCCTGCTTCAATAAAATGCGTAAAGTGTTAGTTAACATCAAACGTGTTCCGAAAATGCAGACTATTTTTGTCCTGTCGAGTGCAGTTTTTGTGTGCAAATTTAAAACCCGGAATTTAGCTTAATGTGAAAAATTACCTGATAGAAATATACTACAGTTTTTCATAACGTAAAATGCAGGTGTGTAACAGTTTAAATGTACTATTCAAAAATCCGCACGAAAGCATGTGGTTTTCGTGATAAGAAGTAAGATACTTCAGATTTTATTTAGCGCAATCAAATCAACGAGGAGTATTTAAACAATGCTGCAATAATTATAAAAATAAATGTTATATAACTTAAATGAAAAATTTCAAATCGTTTATTCCCAAACTCTTGAGTTTAAACGCTGGGGTGTTCCAGAGACCACACCTCGTAGTATACGTTAGAGTGAGTCACCGCGTTTAATTAAGGGATAATTAATCAGTCACAGAAAGCTGCAGCTTATTTTTTTTTTTTTAATACATATCCAGCAGATCTTACCAACCGAATCTTGACAACAGCAAAATTATATATCCCGTCCAATTTTTCTGCTTTCTTCCTCCAACAGTCGCGTCTCGCTCCATTGAAATCTTACGATACCGTAGCTAAGTAGTAGCAGGAACTCTATTGTTGGACTTGAGAGAGCCGCGTCGGCGGTAGCTGTATGAACCACATTAGCGACAGACGTGTGTTCGGTAATAGTGTGCCGGTTCTGCTATTATACTGAATGGCTAAGTTTAACTGCAAAAACTCCAGCCACTAATTACTGAACGCACGTTTCTTTTTTTACGGGTGAACCTGCGATAATAGGGGCCTAACAAATATCAAATGGGTCTGAGCACCATGCGGCTTAACTTCTGAGGTCATCAGTCGCCTAGAACTTAGAACTAATTAAACCGAACTAACCTAAGGACATCACACACATCCATGCCCGAGGCAGGATTCGAACTTGCGACCGGAGCGGTCGCTCGGCTCCAGACTGTGGCGCCTAGAACCGCACGGCCACTCCGGCCGGCCTAACATAAATATCCCCTGACTTTGTAAATATTCCAGTACAAAAGTCACTGGGGGCCTATAACGTGCGCTCTGACTTTATGTCAATAGTTCAGCTTCCTACGACAATTAGACCTGGAAGTGTACACCAGGGTCACTCCGATCCTGAAGTTTTTGTTTCTAACGGTGCACGCGTAACACCCTGCTGCCATAAATGTAAATTCAGAATTGAATGAGACCTAGTACAGGAAGGAAGTTCGAAGTTGTGAAACATTGTTGTTTAATTAATTTGACAGAAATATGTTTTGAGGGGCAGTCTACCCTGGACTACACAATGTGTAACTGTTCCTTCGCAGAGGGTGAAGATTATTTATGTGAATATGGCACGTAGGAATTACATTTTGCCAACGGAAGATACTATACGGAAAATATTGTTAAAAGAACTCATTCGTGAAAGGGACGTAAGTGACTTTCGTGATGAAAGTGATTCTTAAGCTGATGCTCATGCAGCAGGTATGGACAATGGCGAAACTGATCAGTCTGCCGGATCTTGAGAGCGATGAACAAAATACAATTGCCCACGGTATGGATGGCCATTCTTGGAACACAGCTGTCCTTAACCGTTAACTACTATCGACCGTCTCTCAGACCGCTACTAATTTTTGTGTCGAGGTATTTCTCACACCCCTGCAAAGCCAAATGGACTCTTCCATGTACCTTCCTATTGGCTGTCAAGCTACACGTGCCAGCATTCCTGCATTGTTGCTGCTCTTTGTTTCGTAATTATTAGCCTTGAGAGGTCTCACAGACGTACCATAGTGTTTGCGTGCCGCGTTTTTATTGCATGCTACTGTTTCTCCATGGCGGGGAAAGCTGGGCCTTCTGTGCAACGTGTGTTATGTGAGACAGATGTCTTCACTTGCAAGATGAGTCTCAGACACCGAAAGAAGAATTCGAAAATCGAAAAACGTGCACCTTTTGCCCTCCTCGTCTGAAGAGGGAAACAAGGTATCCGTGTCAACAGCGTGGTGTTCCGATTTGTTTGGAGTGTTCCAGGAAGGGCTGCGTGAAGTGTTTGCAGGTGGAAATTGACTAAAGTATGATTCAGTGGCACATGAGAACAAGTATTTAGTTTTTACTTGTAATTTTCGAAATAAAATGGTGGCAAAGTTTCTCCATTCATAGACTTTTGGACTGAAATATTCGCTCTACATTGCAAAGTGAGTCGTAAACTGAAAGCTGACTTTGTACACAATTTATCGTAAGTCATGTCGGATTTTTCCACCTAGTTATATTGCCAATTTGTAATATAATCCCTCTGATGAAAATCTGTGTATGAGTAGAGAGCTTACTATTTGCTGTTATTTTCGTAACTCATAAAATAAAAATATACTCCAGATTTCGCTTTGTTTTAATTGTCGAAGTGTTTAAAATACTGCAGTGTTTAAAAAAAATCAAATTTCTACAAAAGCCACCTCTAAGAAGTGTAATGAATGACTGGAAGTCAAGAAACTATATATATTCAGCAAAATTCTGGTTTGATACATAAAATAGAAAAATGCGGTCTGTGAGACCCCTCCGTAGTAATTGTGTTCCTGTGAATGACCATAGTAGTTGATGGTTAATAGAAGGGGTCTACAGTTGCCGACAACATTGCAACGAAGACTGTGGAAGTAATGAATGAACGTATTTATCAATAATTGAGAACATCTCAAAATATTCGTGTAATATGTGCACTTCATTAAATGAGATGCATCTTCATCTAATTAAAATGCAAATAACGCCTACATTTGAATCACTTTCAAGTTTCATCACTTAAAAGCTTCCATAGCAGTTTTTACTTAAGTCTCGAATTTTGGATGCATTAATACTAATATCGATTTAAAAAGTACGTGACAGTGGTGAAATAAAATGAATTTAGTGTATGAGAGTCCCAATTTCATTATATATTAATTATTATACATTAATTATTATATAATATATTGAGCAAGCAGTAAATGAAACAAAAGAAAAATTCGGAGTAGGTATTAAAATCCATGGAGAAGAAATAAAAACTTTGAGCTTCGCCGATGACATTGTGATGCCGTCAGAAACAGCAAAGGACCTGGAAGAGCAGTTGAACGGAATGGACAGTGTCTTGAAAGGAGGATATAAGATGAACATCAACAAAAGCAAAACAAGGATAGTGGAATGTAATGGAATTAAGTTGGGTGATGGTGAAGGAATTAGATTAGGAAATGAGACACTTAAAGTAGTAAAGGAGTTTTACTATTTGGGGAGCAAAATAACTGATGGTGGTCGAAGTAGAGAGGATATAAAATGTAGACTGGCAATGGCAAGGAAGAAGAGAAATTTGTTAACATCGAGTATTGATTTAAGTGTTAGGAAGTCGTTTCTGAAAGTATTTGTATGGAGTGTGGCCATGTATGGAAGTGAAACATGGACGATAAATGGTTTAGACAAGAAGAGAATAGAAGCTTTCGAAATGTGGTGCTACAGAAGAATGCTGAAGATTAGATGGGTCGATCACATAACTAATGAGGAGGTATTGAATAGAATTGGGGAGAAGAGAAGTTTGTGGCACAACTTGACAAGAAGAAGGGACCGGTTGGTATGACATGTTCTGAGGCATCAAGGAATCACAAATTTAGCATTTGAGGGCAGCGTGGAGGGTAAAAATCGTAGAGGGAGACCCAGAGATGAATACACTAAGCAGATTCAGAAGGATGTAGGTTGCAGTAAGTACTGGGAGATGAAGAAGCTTGCACAGGACAGAGTGGCATGGAGAGCTGCATCATACCAGTCTTAGGACTGAAGACCACAACAACAACAACATGAGAGTCCCAATTTCATTATATATTAAAAATTGAGGCAATGTTTCTAGAAATAAGTGAGGGTCGCTGTGCCCCTGGTGTACAGTTCGCGTGACAATTCCAGAGGTATACACTACTGCCGCTTCGGGCGTCAAATAAAGTGAAGAGCAGTCCGCGCCAATTCTAAGATGAGGTGCTCTCCTAGCTTCACGTAGCAATTGCTGATAAAAAAATTTACAAACTGCATTCAACTGAAAATGCGATAGTCACACACGTAAGCACTCGATAAAAGAAACAAATGTCTCCAGAAAACAATGTCAGCTATATTCTTAATCTTGCTATTCTGTTCACTTTTACTATAAAAATGTACTGTCGGGTGAATACGAGTCGAAATAATAAAACGCTGAAGAAAACTTCTACTCGCACGTATTTTTCGTACAGTTATAAGCCATCGACATCGTTGTTATGTTACAATATGTTGTTAATGACCATGGCGATAATAATAATAGTAATAAAAATACACAGAACTTCACTAAAAAATTTATTATTTTAATATTCATGTCGGGTATATTAGGAACAACAGTCATTTCCAGCATAAAATCATTTTCAGCCACGATCTGTCCGTCTTGCAATATCACTTTCTTTCCTTCTTACTGACTTCAGTTTGGACACAAGTAGGTGACATGTTTATTACACTTTCCATACAACATGTTTGTTTTTATTGTCGTTAACTGAAGGACAGAACTTTCAGCGAGCACATTTAGTACTGTTTCTTGTTCCCAGAAAGAGATTTTCACTCTGCAGCGGAGTGAGCACTGATATGAAACTTTCTGGCAGATTAAAACTGTCCCGAGTTCGGTTTTCAGTCCAGCACACAGTTTGAATCTGCCAGGAAGTTTCATTGTTTCTTGTTCTTACAGATTTAGCGACACCTGCCACTCCTTGGCTCTGAGCACTATGGGACTTAACATCTCGGGTCATCAGTCCCCTAGAACTTAGAACTACTTAAACCTAACTAACCTAAGGACATCACACACATCCATGCTCCAGGCAGGATTCGAACCTGCGACCATAGCGGTCGCGCGGTTCCACACTGAAGCGCCTAGAACCGCTCGGTCACCAGTGCCACTCCTTCAGGGACTCGGATGCTCCTGACCATTCTCAAAGAATCTTCTGTTCTTGGAAAATGCTTCCTTGATGCACTGTGCTCTGCAGCTAGTTCCTCCAAAGATAGCCTCCTCCTAGCCAATTTTCTTGCATTACAGTTAGGGTCAATCGAAGTCCACAAGACATATGCATTATAAGCAGCAACACTAATAATATTGTAGAAAATGTCATTGGCTATCTATTGGTTTTTCATTCGCATGTACGCTCCTGGAAATGGAAAAAAGAACACATTGACACCGGTGTGTCAGACCCACCATACTTGCTCCGGACACTGCGAGAGGGCTGTACAAGCAATGATCACACGCACGGAACAGCGGACACACCAGGAACCGCGGTGTTGGCCGTCGAATGGCGCTAGCTGCGCAGCATTTGTGCACCGCCGCCGTCAGTGTCAGCCAGTTTGCCGTGGCATACGGAGCTCCATCGCAGTCTTTAACACTGGTAGCATGCCGCGACAGCGTGGACGTGAAACGTATGTGCAGTTGACGGACTTTGAGCGAGGGCGTATAGTGGGCATGCGGGAGGCCGGGTGGACGTACCGCCGAATTGCTCAACACGTGGGGCGTGAGGTCTCCACAGTACATCGATGTTGTCGCCAGTGGTCGGCGGAAGGTGCACGTGCCCGTCGACCTGGGACCGGACCGCAGCGACGCACGGATGCACGCCAAGACCGTAGGATCCTACGCAGTGCCGTAGGGGACCGCACCGCCACTTCCCAGCAAATTAGGGACACTGTTGCTCCTGGGGTATCGGCGAGGACCATTCGCAACCGTCTCCATGAAGCTGGGCTACGGTCCCGCACACCGTTAGGCCGTCTTCCGCTCACGCCCCAACATCGTGCAGCCCGCCTCCAGTGGTGTCGCGACAGGCGTGAATGGAGGGACGAATGGAGACGTGTCGTCTTCAGCGATGAGAGTCGCTTCTGCCTTGGTGCCAATGATGGTCGTATGCGTGTTTGGCGCCGTGCAGGTGAGCGCCACAATCAGGACTGCACACGACCGAGGCACACAGGGCCAACACCCGGCATCATGGTGTGGGGAGCGATCTCCTACACTGGCCGTACACCACTGGTGATCGTCGAGGGGACACTGAATAGTGCACGGTACATCCAAACCGTCATCGAACCCATCGTTCTACCATTCCTAGACCGGCAAGAGAACTTGCTGTTCCAACAGGACAATGCACGTCCGCATGTATCCCGTGCCACCCAACGTGCTCTAGAAGGTGTAAGTCAACTACCCTGGCCAGCAAGATCTCCGGATCTGTCCCCCATTGAGCATGTTTGGGACTGGATGAAGCATCGTCTCACGCGGTCTGCACGTCCAGCACGAACGCTGGTCCAACTGAGGCGCCAGGTGGAAATGGCATGGCAAGCCGTTCCACAGGACTACATCCAGCATCTCTACGATCGTCTCCATGGGAGAATAGCAGCCTGCATTGCTGCGAAAGGTGGATATACACTGTACTAGTGCCGACATTGTCCATGCTCTGTTGCCTGTGTCTATGTGCCTGTGGTTCTGTCAGTGTGATCATGTGATGTATCTGACCCCAGGAATGTGTCAATAAAGTTTCCCCTTCCTGGGACAATGAATTCACGGTGTTCTTATTTCAATTTCCAGGAGTGTATATGTACAGTACCTGATAGCTGATCGAATGTATCTACAGCCCCTTTGGTTGAATTATAATCTAAAATCATTTTTGGCTTCTTATCAGAACTGTCACTTATTTCCCCACCATGGTGGAGAGTGCTCATTAGTACAACATTCTCATTTGTCTTAGGAATATAACTGACGATCGTAGCGTCATTTGTGAAGTAAAACGAAGAGGTAAGAACCTCCTTATTGGTCATATTTCGTTTAACCTCTGGCTTATTGTTACGTGTGGTTTCTAACGTCAGTTTCCTTTTCAGGAGCAGCTGTCCAGAACTGTGGGACGTGAAAAAATTGTCACATGACACATTCTGACCTCGCAAATCAGAGGTAAGACCAGCAACTACTCTCATTCCCAGATTTTTTTTCTTGTGCCGCTCCACTCTCCTTTCCTGCATAAATTTGGGCTTTCAGTACATATGAAGATTTGCTGTCACACAGAGTCCATATCTTGATCGCATATTTTGTCGGTTTGCTTGGGATGTACTGCTTGGATGGACAGCGGTGTCTAAATGCTACCAGCTGCTCGTCGGCGATCACATATTCCCCCGGATTATGCAGTTTAGTAAGGATTTCTAACCATTTCTCAAAGATCCTGCGAATTGCGGCGAGTTTATCAGTAAGTCGTATTTCCTCTCTTGTGGGTTTCTTATCAAATTGCAAGAAGCGCGATATTTTACAGAATGTTTCTAGGAACATGGTTGCTCGAAATATGTTCCGCCTAATATCCTTATCCCACAAAATTTTTGTAGATTCCCCATGGATTCCAGAAAGGAATAGGAGTCCTAAGTATGTGTGAAAAAGAGAATCATCAATCCATTGTTTGCCATAAACTCGTAGCCCCTCAATATTTGACATCTCTATTATTTCATTCTGCTGTAGAAAATGATACTTCAGATGAACTTTCTACATCACTTATTCTGCAGCTGCTTGCATACCTGTTAACTCCCGGGGTGCTCCTGATGACTTTCGAAGTAGGTAGGCGGCCGTGTTGTACTGATAGTTGTAACTTCCATTCTACGTTTCCGCCTTTAGAAATGGAAGACTGAACATTACTTTGAATAAGTCGTGTGAAGTTAGCACCCCTTTTTCGAGAAATATACATTTTTTTTCACAGCTCTAGATAGATGTACCATAGTTCTAGGGTTCTTTGTACAAAATTTCAATAGTTCTGCAGAATTTAGCGACGAAAACAACAATACTCGAAAACATGTTCGTATCGAAAACATTCTTTGTCAATTTCCGCATAATGTAAATAAGTACAAGAGTTCTGAACACAGTTCTGAACAGAGCTCCAAGAGTTCTTTCGAAAATCCATGTCACATTTTTTTGTGCAGCTAATAGTTTACGAGATAATTGCATTTTAATGAGAAAATCTTTTCACTTACTGTGAAGTTGGCACCCTTTTTTTCAGAAATATATATTTTTCTCAGAGTTCTTGATAGATATGGCATAGTTCCAGAGTTCTTTGTACAAAATTTCAATACTTCTGCAGAATTGAGCGAAGAAAACAACAATAATCGAAAAAATTTTCGTATCGAAAACATTTTTTGTCAATTTTCGCAAAAATTAAACTTGTACAACAGTTCTGAGGACAGTTCTGAACAGAACCCCAAGAGCTCTATCGAAAATCCCAACAACATTTTTCTATGGGGATAATAGGTTATGAGATAAATTGATTTAATGTGGGATACACTTTCTCTACGGAAAATATAAATATATTCGTACAACAGTTATGATGACAGTTCTGGACTCCAAGTGAAGAGTTCTATCGAAAATCCTAGTAGCATTTTTTTATAGAGGTAATAGTTCAAGAGGTAATTGCAACTTAATTAAGAATTACATAGGAGCTCCTACTGTGAAGCTAGCACCCTTTTTTTCAGAAACATTTATTTTTTTCAGAGTTCTTGATAGATAAGTCATAGTTGTAGAGTTCTCTGTACATATTTCAATAGTTATGCAGAATGTAGCGAAGAAAAAATTTTCGTATCGAAAATATTCTTAGTCAATTTCCGCAAAATGTAAATAAGTACAAGAGTTCTGAGCACAGTTCTGAACAGAGCTCCAAGAGTTCTTTCGAAAATCCAAGTAAGATTTTAACTGCAGCTAATATTTTACGAGAAAATTGCATTTTAATGAGAAAATCTTTTCACTTACTGTGAAGTTGGCACCCTTTTTTTCAGAAATGTATATTTTTTTCAGAGTTCTTGATAGATATGGCATAGTTCTAGAGTTCTTTGTACAAAATTTGAATAGTTCTGCAGAATTTAACGAAGAAAACAACAATACTCGAAAAAAATTTCGTATAGCAAACATTCTTTATTAATTTTCGCAAAAAGTAAATTCGTACAACAGTTCTGAGGGCAGTTCTGAACAGAACCCCAATGGTTCTATCGAATATCCTAATATCAATTTTTTGTGCTGCTAATAGGTTACGAGATAATTGCAATTTAAGGAGGAAACCTCTTCACTTACTGTGAAGTTGGCACACTTTTCTTCAGAAATGTATATTTTTTCAGAGTTCTTGAAAGAAATTACATAGTTCTAGAGTTATTTGTACAAAATTTGAATAGTCCTGCAGAATTTAGCCAAGAAAACAACAATACTCGAAAAAATTTTCGCGTCGAATACATTCTTTGACAATTTTCGCAAAAAGTAAATTCGTACAACAGTTTTGAACAGAACACCAAGAGCTCTATCGAAAATCCTAATAATATCTTTTTGTGGCGATGATATATATACGGTAACTGCTTTGATGTTAGACCCACTGTCTCCATAGAAAAAAGTAAATTCGTACAACAGTTTTGATGAACAGTTCTGGTTAACACCCCAAGACTTCTATCGATAATCATAATAACATTTTTTGTGGTTATAATAGTTTGTAAGGTAATTGATTAATTGTGGGGCTCACTTACTCTACAAAAAAATTATGTCTATTCGTATGTTCTGATGACAGCTCTGGATAGCATTGTAAGAGTTCTATCGAAAATACTGGTAACATATTCTGTGCAGGTAATTGTTTACGTAGTAACTGCATTTAATATGGAATGCTTATGAGCACTTCCCGTGAAGTTTGAACCCCTTTTAAGAGAAATATACCTTTTTTCATAGTTCTTGATATGTATGCAACAGTTCTAGATTTCCCTGCTCAAAACACGAATAGTTCTGCAGAATTTCGGGAAGAAAACAATAACTCGGCAAAAATTTGATATGGTAAAAAATTATTCGTCAGTTTGGAAAAAATAAATTTGTATAACAGTTCTGTTGGCTGTTCTGGAAAGCACCCGAAGAGTTGTACTGAAAATGATAAGAACATTTTTGTGGCGACAATAGTTTATACGATAATTGTTTTAATCTGATACTCACTTTCTCTACGATAGCAAAATTCGTAGAATATTTCTGATGACGGTTCTGAATAGCACCCACAGATTTCTACCAAAAACTATAACATTATTTGTGACGATGACTCTATGTGAGATAATTAATGTGGGAATCACTTTTGTCATGTAAAAGTAATAAATTCGTACAAAAGGTCTGATGGCATTTCTTAATAGGACCCTAAGAGTTCTACCGAAAACTGTAATAACATTTTTTCTGGGGATAACAGTTAATGAGATAATAGCATTTGCGAGAGACCCACTTGGTCTACATTATAATAAATTGGCACAACCCTTTTGCTGACAGTTCTGGATAGCACCGAAAGAGTTCTTTTAAAAGCCCTCATAACATTTTTATGGTGCCAGTAGATTGTAAAATAGATTGTGTGTTCACTCTGCAGTGGGTGTGCGCCGATGTGAAACTTACTGGCAGATAAAAACTATGTGCCGGACCGGGTCTCTAACCCCAGGCTATGACGAAGGAATATCGTCACAATATCCTTTCGTCCAGGAGTGCTACTTCTGCAGTTTTCGTAGGACAACTTCTACGAAATTGGGAACGCAGGAGATGAGGTACTGCTGGAAGTACAGCTATGAGGAGGATCGTAAATTCTCACTTTTATTTTGGAAAACCGAATACCGAAAACCCGGATGTACGAGGGCTGTCCAGAAAGTAAGTTACGATCGGTCGCGAAATGTAAACCACTGGGAAAATCCGGTAAAGCTTTGCACAGATGTGTTGGGCAGTGTCTCTAGTATGCCCGTCGATCGTGTCGCGTCGCTCTTTTCTGTTTTGAGTGAACAGCGAGCACGTGAAGATGCGTAGGGAATAGCGTCTCCCGCCAAGTATGAGGGCCTGGTTAGAGATTTCGCCTGTGTCATGCATCCCACATAACACAACTGTCGAGCAGTTCCTTCTTCATGCCGCTTCTCGGCCGCACACTGCAGGGGCAATGAAGACGCTCCTGCAGCGTTTCCGATGAGAAGTGTTTGATCACCCATAATACAGTCTGTAATTGGCTCCCCCTGAGTCTCATCTCTGCTCACAAGAACCGCTGGCTATGAAGACAAAATTGTCCACATACAGCTGCAGACCAGTGCAAATAACTGGCCGAAAGCACAGGCGGCTGCTTTCAATGACGAGGATATTGGAAAGTTGATACAACACTACGATAAAACTGGAAGCTGGAGCGGCGACTATGTAGAGAAGTAGGTGGAAGGTGTACCTGTTACAAATAGAACGTTTCTGGTTTTCACTGTGGTTTCCATTTCGCGACCGATCGTAACTTACTTTCTGGACAGGCCTCGTATATTCTACTAAATACAAAAAGTCTAAATGTTCAGCACTATACAAATGCCAGTAAACCTTCTTAAGACTGACTGTAGTAACTGTAGGTGGAAGCGTGGGATGTGCACGCTTGAATGATTCAAGGAGAGAAGGCACGTCAGTGCAAAACAAACAGATGGCTGAGAGAGCAGATACATTCAAACGCGCTACTAACCAGATGGTGTCACACCTGTCGAGAATCGCACCAGAGGTACAATGAGCTGTGGTGGAGTGCTGTTGGCGTGGTCACTATGCAACTTACTTGATGGACACCAATACACTGTTATATTAATGTACAATACTTGAGAAACAGTGTCATTCACACACTCTGAGTTCCTTATCACTCAGTACTAGATTAAATTACCGGCCTAGTGATAAGCTGCCTATGTACCTCACCGACTACACATCTTCGTGTTATAAGAAAAAAAGAGAAAAATACCAAGGGTCACAAAATATGAATCCGGATAAACCGGAAATCCGGATTACTGAGGACCAAATAAACGAGGTTCCTTTTTACAAATTTCGAACTCCTTATTAACGTTAATACTGTATCCCCTCAACATAATAACACCTCTATCAGTCATGTATTGAATTAGGATTTAAACATACTACTTAGTTCGTTTGTACAATATATTCATTTAAATAAACATACATTTCTCTACATTGTAAAGACTTTTGACTCTCGCTGTAGTGCAACTCATCAAACTTCCACACTTCCTTTCTAACTAGAACAAATGTTTGCAACAATATTAACGATAGCAATTTCAAATTTATTCGTTACACACAGCACATGTTTTTATGTATCCTAGCGTCTGGTGATGTTCCCACATAACTTTCATCCATGAGGGTCCTGGGCATATTTTTAGCTGTTAGTGGGTCCTGGCTGTCATGAGAGCTCAAAACAATTACTGTTTTACGTAATAAAATTCATCTGGTTCTTCCTCATTCTAAAAATATACACTTCATGTACAGTACCTCGTAATTCACGTGTTTAAATGTCATTTTGTTTAATTTGGCATGCCGCGCCGGATTAGCCGAGCGGTCTCGGGCGCTGCAGTCATGGACTGTGCGGCTGGTCCTGGCGGAGGTTCGAGTCCTCCCCCGGGCATGGGTGTGTGTGTTTGTCCTTAGGATAATTTAGGTTAAGTAGTGTGTAAGCTTAGGGACTGACGACCTTAACAGTTAAGTCCCATAAGATTTCACACACATTTGAACATTTAATTTTGGCGCCGCAGTTTCCGTAGAACCTCGTTTATGAAATACCTTTGAAGAACCTGTCGACTGTCGTATGTGCAGGAAAAATGTTTACATGGCATAAAACAAAATCAGAATGCGTTTCAATAGTTGCAATACGTTTTAATGGTGGATTAAAAATGGTTCAAATGGCTCTGAGCACTATGGCAGTTAACTTCTGAGGTCATCAGTCCATTAGAACTTAGAACTACTTAAACCTAACTAACCTAAGGACATCACTCACACTCATCCATGCCCGAGGCAGGATTCGAACCTGCGACCAGAGCGGTCGCGCGATTCCAGACTGTAGCGCCTAGAACCGCTCGGCCACGCAGGCCAGCCTGATGGAGTAAAGATTAAAAACAATGAGCAGAACAGGCATCAAAACTAGGAACAACATGAAAATTGTGCTGGTATGGGCGGACAGGCAACATGTCACATAAACTGAAAAAGCTGCTAAAAGCATGAAAAAGGAGGCCAGAATAACAAAGAAAAGAAGCAAAACTAAAGAAAATGAAAAGGACATGAAAGGTATCAACAGGATTATGGAGCAGGAATGGTTTGCAATGTCGTCATTGAGAAGAAAATGGCACACAAATCTTTGGTTTCAGTTTTCTGCAATCAATGTGTTTGCATACAGAGATACTGTTACCGGTATCTCATCCACTATTAAAGCTACGTAAACAAAGATATGGATGAATAATAAAATAGTGCTTGCCTACACACTGAACCGCATTATTCAACAATGGATTAAATATTTTAAGCTGCAGTATGTCATATTGTGTTCATAAATTATTAGGAGAAAAAATTTTCTCTTAAAATATATTGTTTTTAAAATAATCAAAACATGAAGCTGAAAAATATTACTGGTTTGCTGTTTCAACAAGATAATAATTCAAAGAATAAAATTTGTTTTTTATCTTTTATTTGGAATAGCGTGTAAGTACATTGAACCTAAAATAATAATTACGTGTAATTCTGTATCTAAGAAAAACATCAATATTCACTGCACAATGTATTCCACAGATTTACAATGTATTTCACCTAGAGCTCATAATATACCAATTCTTTGATAAAAGTTTCATTCCTGAATCTATTGACAGTCTTGCATTATTAAATTTCAAAGTACCAGGAAAAACTACAGGCCATGATGTACAGGTCCCCTTAACAGCTCTTCTTCAGGATACACTAAAACCCAGAAGGAAAAACATATGTAGGGAATTCAGTAATAAATAAGCATAGAATTTATGAGGTGAGAAACAACTATTAAAAATAAGTACAAAAAATATATACGTGAAATTTAGGGCATAAAATGCTCTTATTCTAGTAACTAAAACAAGAGGACTGTGGTTCCAGAAACAAAGATACGAAGAACTAACATAAGAGCTGTATTTGTAATATTTAGATATCAACTTTTAGCAACTGCTTACCTTATAAAGCAAAGTTTCTATGTAGGAACTACTTCTTCGTCTCGTAGGTCTTGTAGCTGCCATTTGAAAATTTTCCTGTCTTGACATACATGAACAGGTGTGGAGAAATTATCGTTTCTTTTGCAACTCTCTGTACATCTTTATACAGGTCATCGTACTGCTTCCAGCAGGTTCCATCGAAGACATACGCCGTGTCGTGTTTGATGGAGCTATTATAATGAATGGCACCAACGAGAGTCTACACTTGATTTCGACTACGATTTCTTTCGTGATCGTTTGCAACACACATTTCTTCCGTTTATTCGGAGGAAACTGATCTTCAGTTAATGGACAAGTCGTTATACTAGTATCCATCATTAAGTAGCATCCGAATTTCTTTTCTTCGACTGCTTCTTCTTTACATTTCTTGCATTTTATGATGGTCTTTAGACCTCCATTTGTTGCATCTACAGCCTCTTGCATGAAATTATAACCACGTCTGAAAAGCACATACGTATCAACGGAAATGTAATGTAGTTTCACATAGCGTGAATTTAGGCACGTCAGACACGATATCTTTTTGTTGCAAATCGGGTTATCTTTTAATATTGTCTCGTATAATTCCCCAACATTCGCCTCTGTATTCACAGACAATATTTTTCGAGAGATTACTCTTTTTTTTAGGAACGGTATCACATATAAAATATCAAATCTCTGCTTAAAATGCTGGTGGTTTATAATTTTTTTGTCCAAAACATCCAAAGCCAGATCCAAAAATGGATGGCTCACCATTTGAATAATAATTTTGAAATCATCACTGAGTGATATTGCTTGCATGAATAAGGTTATCGAAGAATCGAAACCGCACGTTCCCTTCAAGTTGTAGGTAGCAGATTTGAATTTGCTTGAGGACCCATTTGGGAAAAGTGGCAAATTAATGTCAATGAATTTCTTAGTCGAATTACAGATTGGGCAATCATCTAAGTAGTTTTTCTTGCTCTTAGTTTGCATGCTCGATGTGACAATGATTTCATTTTGAAGCTTTTTCAGCATTTCACTCTCCTCCATTTTATTGTTACAGGTCTCTCGGTTTTCTTCTGTTTTAGAACCACAGGATGAAATTTCATTGACATCCCTGGTGAAGCATGATTCTCGATAGTCTTTTGTGGAATGACATATCTCTTTAGAGTCCAAATTCAGCAGTAAATTATTATCTGAAGAGCGCTGAAAACACACACTATCACTTTTGACTGAGAGACTATTGTTCTCCGCATTCATAACAAGTTCGCTCGAAGTAGGAGAAAATCTGCATTCAAAACTATTAAAAATTTTGTTTAACTCTGTCTTATTGGCATCATCGAGTTGGGTCTCACTTCGTAAGGTATTGTTCAGTGTGCTCTCAGAATTATCAAGGATATGATTGCTTTTGGGGTTTGTTATCTTCAGCTTCTTATTTTTTCCTCTCCATTTTTCTTCTTCATGGTAAGTCAACGATGCTTCAGTTGGTTTGTGCTTCACAGCTTGCTTTGAATCTTGTTTTTCCATCATAAGTGGCGCTTACAGTTTTGCTTCCTCACGCAGCCACTTCAAATGTTGAAAAATGAATTTGTCTACTCGTAAAGGCAGCTTGTCAAAGCCCATTGTTTTTAATTTTGAAAATTGTCCTTCAGTCGCTGCTGACGAACGAATAGATAAAGGAATATGGAAAGAAGGATACATCACAGCTGTCCACAGTGGTATATAGTACATCAACTCTTTCAGCATCTCTGCAGCATTATGAATGTTGTACGGATTCACATCAAAGAGATTGTCATCCTTAGTCTGATTCGCGATGACTTCAGCTTCATTGTAGATACGTTTTTCCCTATCAATCCACGCGTTTGCAGTAGATTCCAAAAGACAGTCATCATTGTTTTCAACATCATCAGTTTTCTTGTCATCATCTTTCTTTTCGTCAATATATGAATGACGTGGAACACCTCTGATAATGTTATCAAGGTGGCGCTGATGTTCCATTGATGCATACTCTTGACCGCACTCATCAATACCAAGATGTTCACTCAATGCAACAACCAAAAGTGAGCGCAAAGCACTTTCAATATCACGAAAATCTGTCATCATGTAAATATGGGCCAAAACTCGAAGATGAAGTTGTTTAGCTTGTGACTTACCTCTCGAGCAGCATTTCCACCTCGAAATTATGACCATAAAATGGTATAAATCTATTCTCAAACAACACGAGGGTAGAATTACTCTTTCATGCAAAACAATATGGCTATGACACCTATTCAAATAATCTGTTAAGTCCGAGCAATTGGCTATTGCTCTAGAAATGGCAACCAACAAAGCCTTACCAAAATCAGTTACCATTATTTTTGGTCTGGGAGCTCCAGATCTGACGATTTCCATAAAGAAAAATGACAAGAATGATGCGTCATACCTAGAGGATATCATCTGATAAGTTGGGCAACTAATTGATGATCGATTGACGATATTTGGATCTTTACTAGTGACGTTTACTTCGCGGATGCACATGTACTGATACACGTATATGCACTTTGACATAATTTCCACACATTCAGCCCTGTTTGACAGATCCACAAATCGTGAAATAACTCAAAATGCAACGCCACCTATAGCATCTACTGAATCGTATACACTGCTATTGATTTGATGACAATATTTGTGCAACTGACTTTGATCTTTCAGCCAGTATATACAGAAGAATGGGTCCAATCCGAGTGCGTGAATTTCGTCTCGATGGGTTGTATGTTTTGCAGTTTGGAGGTTTTCAACAGGCTTACTGGTTGTTATACCAAATCGTTTGTCCCTTTCCTCTTCTTTAGCGTTTCTCAAGACATCAGCATTTGGCAAATTTGGAGGAATCATGTCTCCGAAAGACTTATTTGTCGCTTCATAATTTCGCCAAAGAGCTGCAGGCATCCTGTTGTCAACCAATTTAGCAGCTACCTGTTGTCTTCTCGTGCCACGAAGTTGTCTTCTTTTCAGGTGAATACTATCGTCCGAAAACTTTGAAAGTCTGCAGTTTAGAATAATATCGTTGTCCTTTTTTGGCTTCTTCAGAGCAATCCCTTCGAAAGTTGTTCCACATTCCTTTGATCTTCAAGAAATACTTTTAACTTGAACTTTCTCACACTTTCGCGGATTTGAAAGAAAAGGCACATGGAATTTTGTGATGTTCATAAATTTTATCAGCCATCAAATCGGTCCATTTCCCTATTTCCAGTCTTGAAGACTTTCCAAGTTTCCTCTCTGTTGGTTTTATGGTAGACCATTTTTCTGCTGACAGTTGTAAGTCGAATTGCTTTGTCATGTCCTTGTTGCACGAAGAACCAAAAACATTCCACGACTCATCTTTGCTGTCGTCGTCTTTTTCTTCAACGAAACATTCCAGCCTGAATGTGTTTCCAACAAAAGTAAGCAGATCATGACGATCTTCTTTAATTGTTGTGTAAATATGTTTTGAAGACATTTTCGAGCCGATGTCGACCATGGCATCGGACAGTTTTTGGAAGACCGGATGAGACGGATTGAATTGAATGCTTCTATCATCGATTACTTTAAATTCCTCCATGCTGAGAAGACGTTTCAATTCTGCTAGATTGTACATTTTTAAGGGTATTACGGTTCATAAATATCACTTACACAACAGCACCGACTGCACAACAGGCACCGACTGCACAAGAGCTCTGACTGAACGAGCATAATGATTATTCGCCTGAGAGTGAGCAGTATTGTTACGTTTAGTCATTAGAGGCAGATCAAGGAGCGAAATGCAGCGCTGGTGGGCGGCTTCACACGACGCGGGATGCGCCACACAAAAAGTGCAGCTGTTGTTGTCATTAGCTTTGATGCTACCGCGAGAAGCTTTGATGCTACCTCTATTGTAACTACTATACTGACGTCATTTGCCGATTGTTTAAAAGACGCAGTTCACGTGTTCATTGTTTCCAGATGAAGTGCCACGACATTTGCATTGTTGCTGTGCTTTGTTTATTATTTTTTGGCCTTGAGAGGTCTCAGGAACATATCATAGTTTTCATTATCCTTCCATCGGGCGCAGCTGTTCAGATTGACACATGTCGAAATTGTCTGTAAATTACTTTTCAACAATTTGCAGTATTGGCGCTGCTTCGTTCTCCGTATGCTTTTCGTTGTTGTGTGATTCTGTAAATTACTTGTCAACAATCGGCAGCACTAGCGCCTTCTCGTTATAGCTTCCTTTCTCTGTATGCCTTTGATTGTTGTATGGTTCAGTATCGACGTTAATGCTCTCTTGATGAGATATGAGCCGATTGCTCGTTTTTATCCACTGTGCCCTTTCGTATTTCATTTCAGCAATTAATTTATTTGTTTATCAAAGTAGTAAGTAGTACAAAGCTAATCCAGAATGTAAACTGCACTTAAATTCTGTTTGAACTGTTTAATCGTCAGTGCCCGCTGTCTGAACGTCAAATATCAGATTAATACACTGCGCCTGGTTGCGTTATTTTATAGGAATTTTATTATTTTAAGTGGGAAGTACTAGATCATGTTGAAGAAATCCAAAGCATATTGTTCGAAGAGGATAATATTATTCGAAATTTACCTGGACCAATAGGTGCAGCCAAAGCAGCCTTTGTGATGCTGTAATTACCTCATAGATGATAATATTTGTCTATTGTAGTTTTGTATTCCAATTAGAATTTTGAGAGCTTCAAAGCTTCATTTCAGCATGAGAGAGGGGTAAAATCAATAGATGTTATTGAATTGAAAGCCTTCATCAGCCTCTTGTTTTTAATTGTTGTTAACAAAAGTAACAGTAAAGCCTGGAAGATCTGTGTAGAACTGATAGTGATGGCATTGAAAAATTTCACCTCGCAAATGAACACAAATCGTTTCAAATTTATTGTGGAGTGCCTTACATTTTACAGTCGCGCTATTCGTGATGAAAGAAGACAATTAGACAAGCTAACAGCTATTCGGGAAACATTTACTGTGTTTGTAAGCAACTACCACAAATCTTACACCCTTGGAGAAAATGTTACAGTAGACAAGAAGCTGGAAGGATTCTGTGGAAGGTACAGTTTTTGCCAATATGTACCTATCAAAGCAAACGAGTGTGGATTCTTAAGTATTTTACCTGTACAATTTGGAAATATACGCTGTGTTGCAACAAGAACGATTTACCAACTGAGCAATAAACATTTTGATGTTGTTCTGTAACTGTGTAAACCTATATATCAGTCAGGTCGAAATGTGAAAGCGGACAACTGGTTTACTAGTACTGGAATGATAATAGAGCTATGAAGGGAGAATTATTCTTTTGTTGGCATGATGAAGAAAAACAAGCGTGAGATTTCTCTAGAGTTTGCCATCAGTAAAAGAAGGGCTGCCCACATTTCCTTTTTTGGCTTCCACAAGACTGAACTCTAGTTTCCTCCGTACCTAAAAAGGGGAAGTGTGTGATCCAGGCATCACGTTTGCATTAAGATAATTCGATAGATGCTGACACTGTAGATAAACGGAAGCCATCCATCGTAAATTTTACAATACCGTTAAGTGTGGTATTTTCACAGCGGATAAGCCGAATGCTTTGTACAACGCTGCAAGATATGTGCGCCGCTGGTCAATGGTTATATTTTTGTAATGATCAGTACAGTTGGAATCTATGCACAAATGATTTATTGTGGCAACAGTAAGAATTGTATCAGAAGGAAAGGGTTCCTGAATCAGCTATTTTATACATTGTTGTTTTCTTCGCTAAATTCTGCAGAACTATTGAAATTTTGTACAGAGAACTCTAGAACTATGACTTATCTATCAAGAACTCTGAAAAAAATATATATTTCTAAAAAAAGGGTGCCAGCTTTACAGTAGGAGCTCTTATGGGGTTCTAAATTAAGTTGCAATTACCTCTTAAACTATTACCTGCACAAAAAAATTCTACTAGGATTTTCGATAGAACTCTTCACGTGGTGTCCAGAACTGTCATCATAACTGTTGTACGAATATATTTATATTTTCCGTAGAGAAAGTGTGTCCCACATTAAATCAATTTATCTCACAAACTATTATCGCCATAGAAAAATGTTGTTGGGATTTTCGATAGAGCTCTTGGGGTTCTGTTCAGAACTGTCCTCAGAACTGTTGTACAAGTTTAATTTTTGCGAAAATTGACAAAAAATGTTTTCGATACGAAAATTTTTTCGATTATTGTTGTTTTCTTCGCTAAATCCTGCAGAAGTATTGAAATTTTGTACAAGGAACTCTAGAACTATGGCATATCTATCAAGAACTCTGAAAAAGAATAAACGTTTCTGAAAAAAAGGGTGCCAACTTCACAGTAAATGAAAAGATTTTCTCCTTAAATTGCAATTATCTCATAAACTATTAGCTGCACAAAAAAGTGTTACTTGGGTTTTCGATAGAACTCCTGGAGTTCTGTTCAGAACTGTGCTCAGAACTGTTGCACTTATTTAAAATTTGCGAAAATTGACAAAGAATGTTTCCGATACGAACATTTTTTGGAATATTGTTTTCCTCGCTAAATTCTGCAGAACTATTCAAATTTTTTACAAAGAACTCTAGAACTATGGCATATCTATCAAGAACTCTGAAAAGAACATACATTTCTGAAAAAAAGGGTGCCAACTTCACAGTAAGTGAAAAGATTTTCTCCTTAAATTGCTATTATCTCATAAACTATTAGCTACACAAAAAAGTGTTACTTGGATTTTCGATAGAACTCTTGGAGTTCTGTTCAGAACTGTGCTCAAAACCGTTGTACTTATTTACATTATGCGGAAATTGCCAAAGATTGTTTCCGATACGAAAATTTTTTCGAGTATTGTTGTTTTCTTCGTTACATTTTGCAGAACTATTGTGCAAAGAACTCCAGAACTATGGCACATCTAACAAGAACTGTGAAAAAATGTATATTACTCGAAAAAGGGGTGCTAACTTCACACGACTCTTTGAATAGGCTGTGGACTGTCTTCAGTGTCATCAGAACACTCGCTTTCAGAGGCATTATTGACATGATCTTGGAACTTGGAAAGGGATCCTTTGTCTTTTGAGCTATTTACTAATTCTTACAATTCAGCGTCAGTCAATGATGTTAATGCCATGACGTCACATTTCAGATTGATTGCAAACGATAGAGAACACAAACTGAACAGAAACAATGGATAATTCAAACAGTTGGCAAGTCGTAATGGCAAGTCCATTGTTGTAAACGCAGTACTTTGTTGACTTGTTGAATATTGGGAGTAAGTATGAACAATGAAAGTCATTACTACTATAAAATATGAGACAACTACTAAGTATCTGACTTTAGAGTAATCATATTGATGTCGGGTCACATTGACCCGAACATTACGTATGTAACTCCTACGGTTTATGACCAGATAACTTAAAAGATTTTCAACCTTTTTAACCACATAATACTCTCGCATTTTCAGACATAGTCACCAAATTTCATAAAGTTCTTTTGATATTTAAATAACAAGAAACGAAATTTATAACCATTTCGGGTAATATAGACCAGAACATAACAGCAGGCTCAATCAGATTGATAACTTTGATTGCATTTTGTAGTATAGTAATCTTAGGAAATTTTCGTAGCCGGTTAAGTTTCTCGATGAATCATGTAGCAAGTAAAAGTAGCAGCACCACTGTTTGCAGATTTATCTTTAACATGAAGTACAGTAATTCTTCCTGGCATTGCCGCTGCATCATCGGTACGTACTCCAAAACATTTATTTAATCGAAAATTTGTACACTTTGTGAATCTTCTCCTCGCCCATAATTTGCCACTTGAAATGATCGGCAAAATATTAAATCTTCCTCCCCATTCTCAGCATAATAACACTGTACAAATACGAACAATTACGCGCAGTTTGTAGCATCAGTAGATTGATCCACATCAATATTATAAATTTCGGACTTCCTTCAGTTCTTGCAGTAAGTTGCTCAACTAGTCATGACTAATTTCTTAGATGTCTGCCTACTGTATCTTTTGAAATGGATTTTTGTTTTCAGTTCGTCAGCAAAATTTTGCCCAGAATAATTTTATTCAGTCGTACCACCAGTGATGCAATAAGATCTTTATCTATGGAATATATATATATTTTTTATCTTTCGCGATTAAGTAAGAGCACAATCTAACATGACAGACTTAACACTTACCCCCTGCGACTACAGCCCGCCAAGTGGTCATGAAGTTATACTACTAAGTTTGACGACATTTTGTGAAATCGAAAGCGAATCTTAATTATTTATAATGGTCTGTAGAATGGGTTTTATAAACAGGAGCGTCTGTAGCGCAATAAATTGCAGCAATCACGAAAAGGAGACACCACTTTTGTCTTTTTTTACGATTCCAAACAATCCTAGGAGATTTGAACCGCTACATTGCAGAACAATTTATTTAAGCCTACGATTTTCTTGTAATCTGCAGATATTTACAGAAGAATGTCGCCTTCTTTAAGAACAAAAAAGTTGCTAGTCAACATCAGAAGAGCTGACCTTTTGCAGAATGGCGTCATATATCTATACAAAAACGTGAAGTTTTCTTCACTACACTTCCAATCAAATCAGTGAATGTGGAACATAGGAAACGTGTTTGGAACGCAATACCTACATTATTCAATGTAGCAGATAAGCTACCACAACTGCAGCTGAAGGAAAAACCAAACAGACATGATAATAAAAGAACAAAAGCGATAAATATTCATCATTTTGTTTTGCAGCTCCTTATATTGCCCGTGCTTGCAGTTAAAATTGTTGGATGTGAGGTCCGCCAGTTATGCAAAAATTGGGGAAAAAACGATGTTTTGCACAATTGGCGAACCTCATATCCAACAAAAGCAATAAAACTGTTTCCCAACAGAGAAGAAACCAATGCCACAATTGTTGTTGCATCACAAACGGCAAGAATCTTGAACACATTGACTTCTGAATCAGAAGTAATTAAGTTTACAAAAAAAAATATTTATGCGTTAGAAAGTCTAGTGAAGTGTAAGATGGTACGAAACATTAGGCTCCCTACAAAGTAGTTACGCATCAAGGAAAGTGCCTGTCATAATTAGAACAGAGAACAACAAAAACATATTTTTCTCATGCGTAAAATATGTGTCTTGTTTTCTGCGGAGAAGCTGCAATTACACACAAATTCCAAAGTATTTCTTCATCGTCAATCTGCAGCTTACGTCACTGAATCAGGAAGATTCAGCTGTTAATAATTTACTAATGTCTGGAACGAAAAAATGTAAAAAATATTACTCTAATTAACTAGAAAGATAATTAAAAACAAACTTTAATTTTACAGCTGCTTTCTCGCCGCTTGGGGCACTAGTTTGGCACCAGCTGTCAAATGGTAACAATTTTCACAGCAGTGAGTGTCGCGACTGTGTGTGTTAAGACTGTGGTAAGAGGCTTCATAGTAGGCTTTTAAGTGCTTCTTCTCGGCCCGTATAACAAATTTTCGCTTTTTTGTGGGAAGGCACAATGTCTGCAGTTTTATCTGTTTGCGCTTACCCGTTATGGATCGATGGTCCTGATGCTTCAGAATGTATAGTTTCGGAATTGTCTGTTGCCTTGGTTTTTGACAGAAATAACGACTTATCTATTGCTAAGATATTTTTGATCATCTTTGGCTATAGTATGTTACCAGCGACACGGTTCACTCGCCGATTTCGGACTTTGTACGCCAAAGCACTGTCGAAATGCTGGACTACGGTATATACCATTCTATGTGTCGCGCACTGTGCCCGAAACAAAGCAACTTGCGAGTTCATTGAACACAAAAGGTCATAAATGTTACTAATAGGGCTGCCAGACTGAATTGACAAAATTACCGAACACTGTCTGGTGAAAGGTTTTACTGAAGTGGGGACAGAGGGTGAACTCAATACAACATTTATTAAGTATTAAAAATCATGTTTATTATTGCTAGTTACAGCTATCAACAATTGTTGTACCTTTAATTTCCTGGTATGAAATGATGTATAGTGTGGCTAGTGAGATAGTTTTTGAACGTAAAAGAAAGAGGAATAACATGATAATAGAAAGATTGGATGGTACTCTAGCAGAAGAACCACATGAGTTTTTGATCAGATGGCAAGAATATATTGAATGTCTGTATAAGACGGATGAAATACAAAGCGAAATTAAGGTTGACGAGGAGCAAGATGTGCCGGAAGATGGAAAGATATTCACCATCTTGTAAGCAGAAGTGGAAAAGGCGCTGAAGGAGATGAAGAATAGGAAGCCATGTGGAATTGAAGATTTGTCAACAGAGCTGTTGAAGAGACTGGGAAACAAGGCAAGAAAAAAAATATTCTACCCCTGTAATGAGATGTATGACAAAGGGGAATGGCCTGAGGACTTCCTTACATCAGTTATGATACCAATAGAGAAAAAGAGAAACACTAAAAAATGTGAAGAGCATAGGACCATCAGTCGAATTTCTCATGCAGCTAAAGTGTTGCTGAGGGTGTTGAATAGAAGGCTGTATGGCAAGCTGGATAGAAGGATTGCAGAGGAGCAGTTCGGATTTAGAAGAGGAAAAGGAACCAGAGGTGCTATTGGCCTGTTAAGAACTATAGAGGAAAGATATATGGAAAAAGGCAGAGAAATCTTTGCTGTTTTTATAGATTTAGAAAAGGCTTTTGACAGAGTTCAGTGGAACAAGCTGACGGATATTTTGAAGAGGAAATGAGTGGATTGGAAAGAGAGATGACTGATTCAGAATCTATATTTACACCAGAAAGTAAGGACAAGGATTGGAAATGAAAATGTCAGAAGTAAGCAGCATTGGACGAAGTGTTAGACAAGGTTGTTGCCTTTCCCCACTATTGTTTAACGCATACCTTGAAGAGATTGTTGCGAAAGGCTTAGATGGGAAAAGAGGAATATGTATTGGTGGAAAGAGAATAGAACGTATAAGATTTGTTGATGACATGGTATTAGTGGTAGAAAGTAAGCGGACAGAATAACATGCTGAAAGATCTGAATGAAGCTTATGTGGAATATGGGATGCTTATAAACACAGCAAAAACAAAGAGTATGGTCACCAGTAAAAGACTCAGACTGTCCAATATTAAAATAGGACAACCTACCATTAGCCTAGTAAGTGCATTTAAATATCTTGGAAGCACAATAACTGAAGACTTGAGATGTCACCAGGAGGTGAAAACTCGAATTACCATAGCGAAGAAGGCATTCGACAGAAAGAGGAGACTCTTATGGGGCAAA
Organism: Schistocerca nitens; assembly: GCF_023898315.1. Lineage (NCBI taxonomy): Eukaryota > Metazoa > Arthropoda > Insecta > Orthoptera > Acrididae > Schistocerca > Schistocerca nitens. The sequence continues at coordinate 911,145,620 of NC_064617.1, forward strand.
TTAGATAATGGTCTAAGGAAAAGGCCAGGCAAATGTTTTGTCTGGATCGTGGCACTATATTGGGCAGAAACATGGACGCTGAGACAAGGGGATGAAAAAAGGTTAGAAGCATTTGAGATATGGATGTGGAGGAGAATGGAGAGAATAAGTTGGATGGAAAGAGTGAGTAATGAAAGAGTATTGAAAAGGATTGGTGAGACAAGGTGTATGCTGAAGGTTGTAAGAGAAAGGAAAAAGAACTGGTTGGGGCATTCATTGAGAAGGGAGTGCTTGCTAGCAGATACTTTGGAAGGCTTGGTTTGTGGGAGAAGACTAAGAAGAAGAAGAAGATACAAGATGATAGACGACATAAAGGGAAGAGGGAATTATGCAGACATGAAGAGGATGGCAGAAGACTGGACAGCCTGGAGAACTACCAAGTGAAAACCTGCCCTTTGTCAGAATACTAATGACGATGAATTTCCTGGTAAAAGTCGTTTCTATTGCAAACTTCAAATTACAACGAATCTCCGATTCTGCTTTTACCATATTGACACTCAGCTACTGACTTGATTTTGTAAATCAATAAATAAATTAGTGATATGAATGGCATTCTAGAAAAACCGAATGACTCATACTTCGGTACTGAACACCGAACACGTGGCTGACATACTGAACAGTTCGGTCAAAAATCGAACACCTGGCAACCCACATTACTAACCGTTCGCATACAGATGCCTTAATCTCCAACATACCTAGTCCGCGGACTGCGATTGTTGGAACCTGACAGGAATTACTCACACGCCCGCAGCTGAACGCTGGCCCAAGTAAAGATAACTGAGTACCCAAACGGCACAAATAACAGAGTGCCCAAACGCCACAACACAAGAATTTGAACGTTTGTCATTGTTGACGACTGCGACTGCAATAAAATATGAAAAAACTATAAGTAATAGTTCCAGCCAGCCACTGATTATATTTCTTCACGTTCAACAACTTATAGTCGCTTTTGAAAGGACCTTACTTCAAATTTTGACAAAATGAGTTAAGAATAGTACCAGATTCTATACACACAGATACATCTTCCTGGATAAAAAGGGCTTTATTCCACACATTGTCAATATGTGTTTGCGACTTCGTTAGAGCGACATTATCTTTGAAAGGATTTTATTCCTGGAAAAATGTCCGTTCAATAGTGATCATTTTCGTATGCCATCTGTCGAATAGCTAATCCAGTATGCAGTACGTTTCGGTTTTCGTAGTTCAATTGTTGTTACTTCTGAGCATGTGTTGTGAGATTGAAAATGGCGTCAAGTACTGAGTTGGAACGTGGTGAAAGCACCAAGAAAAGAATGAAACGAGAATGTAATGTTGGAAATTACGAACAGAAAGTTATAAAAACAGCAAAAGTGGAAGGTTATGAGTATTCTACCCGCAAAGGAAAACACGTCGCAGAAAGAAAAACCGGTGAACAATGAACAGGGCAGTAAAATACTTTCATGACTGTATCGGAATATTTTATGTTATTAGTGTACATTGTATCTGAAAATAGGAGACAGCTTTCTTCTAGGGTCCGTGACAAGTGTTTCGTAAAGTTCACAGAAAATGACTGTATTGATACTCTGCTGCCCTTCCGAGAATTTAGCATAAAAATGAACAGGAAGCATTACTGATTGGCTTTATCGTTGCAAAACCAGCTGCAGGACATGAGTCTACTAGGAAATGGTCACCGATGTCTTCCTATGATTTTTTTTTTTTTTTGTGCCAGTAAACGCCGAACGACGTACAGCTTAAGTTTCTGTTTGGTGTAACTGTGGGAAGAGTAAGGAGACTTCACTTATTAATGCTTCAGAAGAAGAGTCCACAAGATATGCTGAGAACTGGTATTAAGAAAAGCGCTACGGTGCCTGTGCGTGTGAAAATCATTCATGATAACATAGGGTCATTTCCTGCACAACAGTCACGGTACTCTCCACGTGGATTTAGATATGTGGAATCCAGTCTCAGAATTCAGGTCATGTACAAAACCCCCAATTCTGGCATTAGATACAAGTGCTATCCCAAATATTCAAGGAAACTTTTCAGACTGTCGGTCAGTCCACGACTAGTTGACACATGCATGGAATGCGAAGAACTCAAAAATGGGAAGTCCTGTGTTGAGCGATACTGCTAAAAGAGTAGCTGCTGCGGAGCTTGTTGTAAACGCCTAGCTGATTAAGTGCTTCAAGAACATGAAAATTACTGTGGGAGAAAGTAAATATGGTGACTCACTTCATGGTATTTATTTTGACGTCATGCAAAACTCGCCACTGCCAAAACGGCTTATACATGACGTATTTTATCTTCGACAGCTATGCGTAAATGTAATTTGTATTAGTAACCTGAAGAATAATGAGTCTGTAATGCATATATGCCATAAAAGCATTGCGAAGAAAGGAGAAAATGAAGTGTGCTCCTTCCTGTCTGATTATATGTAAGAATGTGTTCTGTAAAATGTCAAAGAGCTATGTTTGTTTTCCGACGATTTCGTTGGCCAGAAAGAGATTCACTGTATGATTCGAATGTAGGTATCTTTGGTGGACACTAAACGTTTTGATAAAGTGGGACGGTTTTTTCCTTTTCGTGGACATTCTGTGGCGAAATAAGCGCTGTGTCATTGTGAGAGATACATAGGCGAGCGAGTGTGCCGGTACTTACCCCAGTTCACTACTGCTAAAGCCCGCGTCACGTGGGACGGCGTTTCCGCGCATAGAGGCGGAGCGGAAAGGGAGATGAGAACTGCACATGCGTGGCAGCAGAGAGTACAAAGTCCACATGCCGAACTGCATTGCTGCGGATAACAGTAAGGCTCGTTTGCTTACGGTACATTGTATTATACGTTGAAATCTATGAGAGGAATAATAAATTTCGATCAATCGTCGTGAGAGAAATATTAATTCACGCCATTAATTCACGTCCACTACTCCACAGATTTGCTCTGCGTGACGTCGGGAGGCGAGAACAGCTGACACAACTTCGTGAAGACGTGAAGTACAATTTTCCTCAAAACAACATTGAAACTGCTTGCAGTAATTACCATTTACTGCGATTCGAACTGCATTATAAGCAAACATTTAATACACAACAAAATTAACTTCAAGCACAAACCGAAATCATTATGCTTGCTTGACAACTGCTTTTGCTCAATAGAATTTTTAAAAATGTGTAAGGTGTGTGTGTGTGTGTGTGTGTGTGTGTGTGTGTGTGTGTGTGTGACGATAGTTAAGGGTAATCACTGCGTGTAAAAAGAATTAGTGGTAGAAAAGCCTAATGTAAAAGACTAACGTAAAAATGGTCAGTAAGCCGTCATATCTTTCGTTGTTAATGGGCATTATGAGTAAACTAACACGTTCGATATTACGGTGAGAGACCGCATTTATCATCCACTGAACAAGCAAACAATTAACCATCATCCGCGAAAAACTTCAAGGGAATCTGACCGATAACATCGAAAACCGCCGATATCTCGACAAGTAACAGTTACTGTCATATGGCTAGGGCCTTATCCAGTTCGTGCCTTGAAAATGACAGAGGTTTACATCATGGTGGGAGAAGCTTAACTTCTCCTTGGGCAATATGTTGTACATTATAGTCGGCATAATTAAGAGGATACAAAGTCCTAATCAAAATGGCTAGGAAGTTCTCATTCTTAAACTAAGAAGTCTGTTTCCGAACAATCTGATTTTAAATTTACGATGATAGGTTCAAGGTTTAAACACATCATCACTTCCCTGTCAAATTCTTAATTCTGAAGCTTTACAGCATGCCACACCGTCTGTGCCCACGATACAGGTGGGATGATGTCTGTTGCCTCATTGTCTATTGCCTCATGCACAAGCAATTCACTGTATGTTATCTTGAATGTTTTGTTTTTTTTTTCTCTCACATAGCCTTAAAACCCTTAGTCCAAATTCATTCCATGGGGCTACAATGACAGTGACACGCGGGTAAACACAAGACTGTGTGATCTCGTTCACGTGCAAGGAAATCATATTTGTACGCTCTGTCATGTGACATGTACAGTATAAATTAACGAGATGCAAGAGATCGGCACGAGTCTGGTTTATACAGTGCTTAATATTTTTATTTTCAAGCCGGGGAAAAATATCCGCTTTTCTGCTGTTTGTATTTGATTTTTTCTCTGTAAGAGTTGAATTATAATTGGCAATGACTGACTTCGAAGCAAGGTATGACAATAATTGCGAATCACGTCACGAAACAGACAGCGTTCATTGCCTAGTAGTAATCACTGCTGTTTTTCTTGCACGTAAGTGGAAATTTATTCTCAGGAAGAAAACCAGAAGAAGAGTCAGCATGCAGAATAATTATCCGAGAACCTATCCCTACGGGAACTTTAAAACCGCCAGTGCCATCACTCATTTTCCAGCAGATCTTCTTGGAATGATCCTAACTGACCGATGTTTCGTCAAGGTAATACATTGTTGAACTACCACCTCCTCTTGTATCGTGAATCTTTAATGGGACATAGTTCATGCTGCACCTACGTCAACTCTTTGAACCAAAAACTCTCTTCTTAACATATCTGGAACCAACGTCTTTTAAAATTCTTTACCTTGGCGAAGCGCTTACCATTGAAGCCTGCATAACTGTAACACGTTTTTGTTATGTCGGGAATTCATCGTTCACATGAGGCACGTTAAACCATCGTTGTTGAAACTATCCATTTGTGTTACAGGCTCCTTGCCATTTCGATCCTTTCCAGGCGACACGAAACCAACTGTTTCTACGGATCCTATAACTCTGACACTTACTTTCCTTTACAATTCTCTTTACAGTTCTCTTGGCCGACACCACATGGTTCTGGAGTCTGTTCTTGTGTGTTTCAATGTAAACAGTAGGAGACCTGCTTTCAAATACACGTTTGAAAAAGTTATAAATGCGGTAAATAATCGGCCTCGCTTGCTTGTGAAATACTTCACGTTTATTGCCGTCACCTGAATTTTTTTTTAATCGCATTCATACATTTACAAGATACACATTCACAGCTATACTGCTGTCTGAAAAAAAATAAAACAATTGATAGTTGAATGAATAATTTGGTTGTCGCGAAGTGCTGCAAAGAGTGTAGCATGAAGGAGCGAGATTCTCGCTCTCTAGCTGTAGCTCTCGGCTAGCCACTCGGAAAGAGAATGAATATTATTGGCTGCTAGTGGCTAGTGGAGGGGGATGCGCAGAACGGCTGAAAATTGGACCACCTTTTTAGATGACGCGAACAATAACACCATGTCATCATAATGCACCTTTACATAACAAAGAACAGCACCATAATCTAAGAGTGGATTTAAAAATTAAAATAACTTTTCCAAACTTTTTCAGGGTTTGCGTCAGTGTATCAATTTTAAAACTGTGAAATCTCAGAGTGACCAGATGAATAAGTTTTGCTAAGTATATTATTTACAGAACAAGATAAATACCTCTAAATAATGAAGCTAAAAAGTTAAACATTTTTTACAATACGCAAATGTATGTCACAATCAACAGTTACAAGTCTCAACTTCATTGGTGCAATATTTTGGTCGAATTCGGCGTTTTTACGAAAAATTGGAGGCGCTAAATATTAGACTCAGAAAGATGAAAATTCGTATGTAGCCTTACTTTGATATAAAAGCATTAACAATGTGACTCCATTAAGCTCCTTTATTAATTTTCAAGTTATTCACTTAAAACTAAATTTGGAACGAGAATGCCACTGTTCATATTACATTAAGTATTATTTGTATTTGTTTGTAGAAAGTGTTGAAATTAGAGGAAGACAATGCATCATCATGGAGTTGCATGGACCTGCAAGCTACCTGAAATGACTGCATGTGCTCACCGTACGATAACTGAGCCATATGAAGATAGATCTTTACGAAGGTTGCTCAGTTTTCTAAGTAAAGCAATATCAAAGGTAATAAAATAAATTGCAAACTAGCCCAAAATGTGACTATTTAAAAACTGACATTGACTATCACATAATAGCTGTGGTTTATATGTAAAAAGTATTGCAAAGTTTGTGATTCATGCTTAATATTAGAGTGAAATGTCACAATTTTGTGAAGTGACATGCTGCCAATAAACATTTTGAAAAAGTTAATAATAGTTTTCCAAATAATATCTTTTTTTAAAAAAAGAACAATTCATTCTGATAACTTCTCAAGTGTTTTTAAATTATAGAAGGAAAATTCAATGTAGAATGAGTTTTGTCCTACTTAAGCTGTACAGAGAACAGAAGCTTAGGCTATGTTTTCTGTTTCTCAAGGACCTGGAGGCGTCATGAAAGGTAACCTACCGAGAAGGACACGTACAACTGTGATTCCCCCTTCCCCTTTTGGAAAAGAGATCATGAACAATGTCATACATAGGAATAAAAGTTGGAAGAAGAGAAGTCTTGTGCCATCGGTGAAGTATGGTGGTGGAAATATTCTTGTGTTGGATTTCATGTCTGCAGCTGGAGTTGGGAATTTAGTATTTATTGAAGGTATTGTGGATAAATGGAAGTATCTCATCATCTTAAAGGAGAATCTGAAGCAATCTGCGGAGAAACTGGGACTAAGAACAGACTGGGTGTTTCAGTTAGACAATGACCCCAAGCATACGGCCGTTGTCGTAAAAGAATGACTACTTTACAACGTACCAAAATAGTTTCATTCGGCTCCCCAGTCACCAGACATTAACCCAAATTGAACAATTTAGGGGAGAACTAAAGCGCAGGATAAAAAAAAACATACATCAAAAGCAAAGATGATTTAAAAGCAGTCTTGGTAAATGAGTGGAATAACTTTACACCTTCGTACACACAAAAAAAAAAAAAAAGAAAATGTGGAATCTATGCCTCGACGTTTGGAAGCTGTGATCGAAGCAGAAGGTGGCAATACAGAATATTAAATTCTGCCTGAAAGTGAAGAACATCACAGTGTATGTTTACTTTTGTACCTGACCGCTGTTTCATTTGTATGTTCAACATGTCAGTATATGGAATTATTATTAATTATGCAGTGTATATATTGTTTTCAGTTCCTATCATGTCTGTTTAAGTCAAAGATAGTGAATACATAATATTTTCTTGATTGATTTTTACTTCAAGTGTTATTTTTAGGGTGTATGTAGACTTTAGTGCCCGACTGTATACATGCGTAAACGGCCGGAGAGGCAGTAAGAAGAGACTCTTCGCACCGAGACATCAGTCAACCCCGCGTCAGTCAAATGCCTGTGAGCGCTATGCAACTGGTGACGTCACAGCCAAGCAGCTACCAAACGCGTTTTCGATAAAAGTCGGAAATGAACTCTTGAGGACTGTACACTGCCCTGAACCGCTTAGTTTTCATGGAAGTAACTGTTTGTGTGCTGCCTGTAATGTCGACAAAACCGCGTGGCAACTAACGAGATCGTTTTCCACTTTTAAGGCAAGCAATTAACTTTGATGATTAGTAGTCAGGGTGGCAGAACGTTTTACTTGGAACTGACCGTAGAGGTAGCCTGTAAACCGCTCATAGCGCTGTTTCTGATAGGGACATTATTATTGTTACCAGGAATGTTATTATGTTTGTGCGTGTAAAAACTTTTATTGATAGTCACAGTTCCTTATCTTGCTGACTAAATAGCAAGTACGAACATTTTCTTTCGGTGAATACAGTGAGTAACGTGGACTTGCAGACTGGAAATTATGGTCAGTATGTTCTCCATCGCTTTCTGGCTGACGGCAAAAATAGTTTTCATGCTCTTGTGTAAACGGTGAAGGACATGTTTTAATTGTTTACCCGCCGCCCCACAATTCGTATAGTGCATGTGAAACCAAATTTTCAGTGATGAATTGGGAAACCAGTACTACTGATAGAGTGTGTTTGGTGACAGAGTATTGTGGAATGATTGCCAGTGCTTACAAAAATCGTTAAGTTCACCATAAAGGTAATAGAAACTGCAACTTCTGTAAATGGTCTCCAATATGCTACAGGAAAGGTCGGAGGGGGGGGGGGAGGGGCTGTCATATGAATCACAAGATAGACGTGTTCGAAAAAAGCCTTTATGCATTTTGAACGTAGTAAGTTACAGTCAGCTATTGTGGCTTCTGAGTGCGTAAGAGGATTACAGAAGCATATATCCTGTCTTTTATTTTTGGAAGTGTCTACTGTTTTTTATTTTGAAAAGGCTTGCATTGGACCAGAGGCTATTAACAAGAACAAAATGCAGGACATTCAATGTTTACTTGATTATATTCCGCACGAATATTGATATTTCTATGCTGATTTGATGAAATGGCCTGTACTTATCCACTGCTATGCTGTATCTAATGATGACGAAGATCAATGAAACCATTTTAACTGTGCTTTGATTAGAGCTGCAACACTGTGAAAATGTATGAGTAAAAAAGAAACAAAACAGTATTGAAAACATGACTTGACCATGTGTATGAATTACTTACTTAATTTTATAATTAAATTTTCTCAAAGTGATTGCATAACTTAGCAATTGCATCAATGGCAAAATATACATTTCATTCTGTTTTTAAACGATGGAAAGCTCACCCTGTTACATTCGCTATACTTGTCCGCAGAATGTTTTAGTTTGTTCTTGAAAACTTTACGACCTTTCAAAAACGACTGTATCAGCTGTATCCAGTCTTGTCATTGGACACACCATTGAAGAAGGGCCTCTCTCTGCTGTGGAAGCTGGCACAATGCTGACGGTCCGTGGTGCTCAGACATTGTGTAGGGGAGCAGCCTACTCACTTCATATAAAATTCGTATGCTTTCCATTGTGTGCCAGCCTAGTCCGCTGTAACTAGCTATGACGTCTCGAATGTTGCGCAATACCTTAAAAATAAAATAAATAATCTCAAAATTTAATAGCATGTCAGGAGTGATGCTAAAATAATAATGTGTTAAATTCCAGTTTAGTAACTTTAACAGTTTTCGAAATTTGTACGTTTTACATAAAAATCATCGGCGCAACAGAAAGGAGCTAGAAACTTCAAAATTTATATTCAGATTCCTTTTTCATTGTAATTTAATGGAAACAGCATGCTGGATCTCACAAAGTAATATTTTGGTTGAAATTCATGATTTTATGTTTTTGTGTCCTAAAAGTTCGGAAGCAATATAGGTTAAGTAAGTGATTAGATAAAGCTAGGATGTTTAAATTTACGTAGAATGGAGATACACTATAATAACAAAGATGTGAGAAGTTTCAAAAAGGTAGCTATAAAACTATAGCTGTGCGTCTCTCCAAAGGGCAAGTTCAGAGCTCATCTATTGCATGCAGTACAACTAAAATAATTCTCTCGCCAAAAGTATTTAACCTACCCACATTAGAATTTTATTATAGATACTTACCTGTGTGCTGAGTGCACAATTAAATCGAGAGCTTCATTGGCGTTCAGCGAAAGAAGCAATTAATTATTTAGTAACTTGAAATGGTGTTTTACCAGCCAGAGTGGCTGGTAGTAGGGTAAATGTTGTCGGCTGCGCCTTGGCTGTCCGCACCGCGGCTATATAAATAAGAGCGTGCGGGCTAGGGTAAGGCACCAGTTCTCTTTTAGATTCTTATCAGCGCTCACACCGCGTCGGAAGCCGCCGTTGCGGTTGTGCAGTTGTAAGGAACAGCCTTGGATGCCGCATTACGCAACTTGATATGCACTTAACAATGTGTTCGCATTGGGGTAAAAAGTTCTCTTTTAGGTTCTTATCAGCGCTCACACCGCGTCGGAAGCCGCCGTTGCGGTTGTGCAGTTGTAAGGAACAGCCTTGGATGCCGCATTACGCAACTTGATATGCACTTAACAATGTGTTCGCATTGGGGTAAAAAGTTCTCTTTTAGGTTCTTATCAGCGCTCACACCGCGTCGGAAGCCGCGTTGCGGTTGTGCAGTTGTAAGGAACAGCCTTGGATGCCGCATTACGCAACTTGATATGCACTTAACAATGTGTTCGCATTGGGGTAAAAAGTTCTCTTTTAGGTTCTTATCAGCGCTCACACCGCGTCGGAAGCCGCGTTGCGGTTGTGCAGTTGTAAGGAACAGCCTTGGATGCCGCATTACGCAACTTGATATGCACTTAACAATGTGTTCGCATTGGGGTAAAAAGTTCTCTTTTAGATTCTTATCAGCGCTCACACCGCGTCGGAAGCCGCCGTTGCGGTTGTGCAGTTGTAAGGAACAGCCTTGGATGCCGCATTACGCAACTTGATATGCACTTAACAATGTGTTCGCATTGGGGTAAAAAGTTCTCTTTTAGGTTCTTATCAGCGCTCACACCGCGTCGGAAGCCGCGTTGCGGTTGTGCAGTTGTAAGGAACAGCCTTGGATGCCGCATTACGCAACTTGATATGCACTTAACAATGTGTTCGCATTGGGGTAAAAAGTTCTCTTTTAGGTTCTTATCAGCGCTCACACCGCGTCGGAAGCCGCGTTGCGGTTGTGCAGTTGTAAGGAACAGCCTTGGATGCCGCATTACGCAACTTGATATGCACTTAACAATGTGTTCGCATTGGGGTAAAAAGTTCTCTTTTAGATTCTTATCAGCGCTCACACCGCGTCGGAAGCCGCCGTTGCGGTTGTGCAGTTGTAAGGAACAGCCTTGGATGCCGCATTACGCAACTTGATATGCACTTAACAATGTGTTCGCATTGGGGTAAAAAGTTCTCTTTTAGGTTCTTATCAGCGCTCACACCGCGTCGGAAGCCGCGTTGCGGTTGTGCAGTTGTAAGGAACAGCCTTGGATGCCGCATTACGCAACTTGATATGCACTTAACAATGTGTTCGCATTGGGGTAAAAAGTTCTCTTTTAGATTCTTATCAGCGCTCACACCTCGTCGGAAGCCGCCGTTGCGGTTGTGCAGTTGTAAGGAACAGCCTTGGATGCCGCATTACGCAACTTGATATGCACTTAACAATGTGTTCGCATTGGGGTAAAAAGTTCTCTTTTAGGTTCTTATCAGCGCTCACACCGCGTCGGAAGCCACGTTGCGGTTGTGCAGTTGTAAGGAACAGCCTTGGATGCCGCATTACGCAACTTGATATGCACTTAACAATGTGTTCGCATTGGGGTCAAAAGTTCTCTTTTAGATTCTTATCAGCGCTCACACCGCGTCGGAAGCCGCGTTGCGGTTGTGCAGTTGTAAGGAACAGCCTTGGATGCCGCATTACGCAACTTGATATGCACTTAACAATGTGTTCGCATTGGGGTAAAAAGTTCTCTTTTAGATTCTTATCAGCGCTCACACCGCGTCGGAAGCCGCCGTTGCGGTTGTGCAGTTGTAAGGAACAGCCTTGGATGCCGCATTACGCAACTTGATATGCACTTAACAATGTGTTCGCATTGGGGTAAAAAGTTCTCTTTTAGGTTCTTATCAGCGCTCACACCGCGTCGGAAGCCGCCGTTGCGGTTGTGCAGTTGTAAGGAACAGCCTTGGATGCCGCATTACGCAACTTGATATGCACTTAACAATGTGTTCGCATTGGGGTAAAAAGTTCTCTTTTAGATTCTTATCAGCGCTCACACCTCGTCGGAAGCCGCCGTTGCGGTTGTGCAGTTGTAAGGAACAGCCTTGGATGCCGCATTACGCAACTTGATATGCACTTAACAATGTGTTCGCATTGGGGTAAAAAGTTCTCTTTTAGGTTCTTATCAGCGCTCACACCGCGTCGGAAGCCGCGTTGCGGTTGTGCAGTTGTAAGGAACAGCCTTGGATGCCGCATTACGCAACTTGATATGCACTTAACAATGTGTTCGCATTGGGGTAAAAAGTTCTCTTTTAGATTCTTATCAGCGCTCACACCGCGTCGGAAGCCGCCGTTGCGGTTGTGCAGTTGTAAGGAACAGCCTTGGATGCCGCATTACGCAACTTGATATGCACTTAACAATGTGTTCGCATTGGGGTAAAAAGTTCTCTTTTAGGTTCTTATCAGCGCTCACACCGCGTCGGAAGCCGCGTTGCGGTTGTGCAGTTGTAAGGAACAGCCTTGGATGCCGCATTACGCAACTTGATATGCACTTAACAATGTGTTCGCATTGGGGTAAAAAGTTCTCTTTTAGATTCTTATCAGCGCTCACACCGCGTCGGAAGCCGCCGTTGCGGTTGTGCAGTTGTAAGGAACAGCCTTGGATGCCGCATTACGCAACTTGATATGCACTTAACAATGTGTTCGCATTGGGGTAAAAAGTTCTCTTTTAGGTTCTTATCAGTGCTCACACCGCGTCGGAAGCCGCGTTGCGGTTGTGCAGTTGTAAGGAACAGCCTTGGATGCCGCATTACGCAACTTGATATGCACTTAACAATGTGTTCGCATTGGGGTAAAAAGTTCTCTTTTAGATTCTTATCAGCGCTCACACCGCGTCGGAAGCCGCCGTTGCGGTTGTGCAGTTGTAAGGAACAGCCTTGGATGCCGCATTACGCAACTTGATATGCACTTAACAATGTGTTCGCATTGGGGTAAAAAGTTCTCTTTTAGGTTCTTATCAGCGCTCACACCGCGTCGGAAGCCGCGTTGCGGTTGTGCAGTTGTAAGGAACAGCCTTGGATGCCGCATTACGCAACTTGATATGCACTTAACAATGTGTTCGCATTGGGGTAAAAAGTTCTCTTTTAGATTCTTATCAGCGCTCACACCGCGTCGGAAGCCGCCGTTGCGGTTGTGCAGTTGTAAGGAACAGCCTTGGATGCCGCATTACGCAACTTGATATGCACTTAACAATGTGTTCGCATTGGGGTAAAAAGTTCTCTTTTAGGTTCTTATCAGCGCTCACACCGCGTCGGAAGCCGCGTTGCGGTTGTGCAGTTGTAAGGAACAGCCTTGGATGCCGCATTACGCAACTTGATATGCACTTAACAATGTGTTCGCATTGGGGTAAAAAGTTCTCTTTTAGATTCTTATCAGCGCTCACACCGCGTCGGAAGCCGCCGTTGCGGTTGTGCAGTTGTAAGGAACAGCCTTGGATGCCGTATTACGCAACTTGATATGCACTTAACAATGTGTTCGCATTGGGGTAAAAAGTTCTCTTTTAGGTTCTTATCAGCGCTCACACCGCGTCGGAAGCCGCGTTGCGGTTGTGCAGTTGTAAGGAACAGCCTTGGATGCCGTATTACGCAACTTGATATGCACTTAACAATGTGTTCGCATTGGGGTAAAAAGTTCTCTTTTAGGTTCTTATCAGCGCTCACACCGCGTCGGAAGCCGCGTTGCGGTTGTGCAGTTGTAAGGAACAGCCTTGGATGCCGCATTACGCAACTTGATATGCACTTAACAATGTGTTCGCATTGGGGTAAAAAGTTCTCTTTTAGATTCTTATCAGCGCTCACACCGCGTCGGAAGCCGCCGTTGCGGTTGTGCAGTTGTAAGGAACAGCCTTGGATGCCGCATTACGCAACTTGATATGCACTTAACAATGTGTTCGCATTGGGGTAAAAAGTTCTCTTTTAGGTTCTTATCAGCGCTCACACCGCGTCGGAAGCCGCGTTGCGGTTGTGCAGTTGTAAGGAACAGCCTTGGATGCCGCATTACGCAACTTGATATGCACTTAACAATGTGTTCGCATTGGGGTAAAAAGTTCTCTTTTAGATTCTTATCAGCGCTCACACCGCGTCGGAAGCCGCCGTTGCGGTTGTGCAGTTGTAAGGAACAGCCTTGGATGCCGTATTACGCAACTTGATATGCACTTAACAATGTGTTCGCATTGGGGTAAAAAGTTCTCTTTTAGGTTCTTATCAGCGCTCACACCGCGTCGGAAGCCGCGTTGCGGTTGTGCAGTTGTAAGGAACAGCCTTGGATGCCGTATTACGCAACTTGATATGCACTTAACAATGTGTTCGCATTGGGGTAAAAAGTTCTCTTTTAGGTTCTTATCAGCGCTCACACCGCGTCGGAAGCCGCGTTGCGGTTGTGCAGTTGTAAGGAACAGCCTTGGATGCCGCATTACGCAACTTGATATGCACTTAACAATGTGTTCGCATTGGGGTAAAAAGTTCTCTTTTAGATTCTTATCAGCGCTCACACCGCGTCGGAAGCCGCCGTTGCGGTTGTGCAGTTGTAAGGAACAGCCTTGGATGCCGCATTACGCAACTTGATATGCACTTAACAATGTGTTCGCATTGGGGTAAAAAGTTCTCTTTTAGGTTCTTATCAGCGCTCACACCGCGTCGGAAGCCGCGTTGCGGTTGTGCAGTTGTAAGGAACAGCCTTGGATGCCGCATTACGCAACTTGATATGCACTTAACAATGTGTTCGCATTGGGGTAAAAAGTTCTCTTTTAGATTCTTATCAGCGCTCACACCGCGTCGGAAGCCGCGTTGCGGTTGTGCAGTTGTAAGGAACAGCCTTGGATGCCGCATTACGCAACTTGATATGCACTTAACAATGTGTTCGCATTGGGGTAAAAAGTTCTCTTTTAGGTTCTTATCAGCGCTCACACCGCGTCGGAAGCCGCGTTGCGGTTGTGCAGTTGTAAGGAACAGCCTTGGATGCCGCATTACGCAACTTGATATGCACTTAACAATGTGTTCGCATTGGGGTAAAAAGTTCTCTTTTAGGTTCTTATCAGCGCTCACACCGCGTCGGAAGCCGCGTTGCGGTTGTGCAGTTGTAAGGAACAGCCTTGGATGCCGTATTACGCAACTTGATATGCACTTAACAATGTGTTCGCATTGGGGTAAAAAGTTCTCTTTTAGGTTCTTATCAGCGCTCACACCGCGTCGGAAGCCGCGTTGCGGTTGTGCAGTTGTAAGGAACAGCCTTGGATGCCGCATTACGCAACTTGATATGCACTTAACAATGTGTTCGCATTGGGGTAAAAAGTTCTCTTTTAGATTCTTATCAGCGCTCACACCGCGTCGGAAGCCGCCGTTGCGGTTGTGCAGTTGTAAGGAACAGCCTTGGATGCCGCATTACGCAACTTGATATGCACTTAACAATGTGTTCGCATTGGGGTAAAAAGTTCTCTTTTAGGTTCTTATCAGCGCTCACACCGCGTCGGAAGCCGCGTTGCGGTTGTGCAGTTGTAAGGAACAGCCTTGGATGCCGCATTACGCAACTTGATATGCACTTAACAATGTGTTCGCATTGGGGTAAAAAGTTCTCTTTTAGATTCTTATCAGCGCTCACACCGCGTCGGAAGCCGCCGTTGCGGTTGTGCAGTTGTAAGGAACAGCCTTGGATGCCGTATTACGCAACTTGATATGCACTTAACAATGTGTTCGCATTGGGGTAAAAAGTTCTCTTTTAGGTTCTTATCAGCGCTCACACCGCGTCGGAAGCCGCGTTGCGGTTGTGCAGTTGTAAGGAACAGCCTTGGATGCCGTATTACGCAACTTGATATGCACTTAACAATGTGTTCGCATTGGGGTAAAAAGTTCTCTTTTAGGTTCTTATCAGCGCTCACACCGCGTCGGAAGCCGCGTTGCGGTTGTGCAGTTGTAAGGAACAGCCTTGGATGCCGCATTACGCAACTTGATATGCACTTAACAATGTGTTCGCATTGGGGTAAAAAGTTCTCTTTTAGATTCTTATCAGCGCTCACACCGCGTCGGAAGCCGCCGTTGCGGTTGTGCAGTTGTAAGGAACAGCCTTGGATGCCGCATTACGCAACTTGATATGCACTTAACAATGTGTTCGCATTGGGGTAAAAAGTTCTCTTTTAGGTTCTTATCAGCGCTCACACCGCGTCGGAAGCCGCGTTGCGGTTGTGCAGTTGTAAGGAACAGCCTTGGATGCCGCATTACGCAACTTGATATGCACTTAACAATGTGTTCGCATTGGGGTAAAAAGTTCTCTTTTAGATTCTTATCAGCGCTCACACCGCGTCGGAAGCCGCCGTTGCGGTTGTGCAGTTGTAAGGAACAGCCTTGGATGCCGTATTACGCAACTTGATATGCACTTAACAATGTGTTCGCATTGGGGTAAAAAGTTCTCTTTTAGATTCTTATCAGCGTTCACACCGCGTCGGAAGCCGCGTTGCGGTTGTGCAGTTGTAAGGAACAGCCTTGGATGCCGTATTACGCAACTTGATATGCACTTAACAATGTGTTCGCATTGGGGTAAAAAGTTCTCTTTTAGGTTCTTATCAGCGCTCACACCGCGTCGGAAGCCGCGTTGCGGTTGTGCAGTTGTAAGGAACAGCCTTGGATGCCGTATTACGCAACTTGATATGCACTTAACAATGTGTTCGCATTGGGGTAAAAAGTTCTCTTTTAGGTTCTTATCAGCGCTCACACCGCGTCGGAAGCCACGTTGCGGTTGTGCAGTTGTAAGGAACAGCCTTGGATGCCGTATTACGCAACTTGATATGCACTTAACAATGTGTTCGCATTGGGGTAAAAAGTTCTCTTTTAGATTCTTATCAGCACTCACACCGCGTCGGAAGCCGCGTTGCGGTTGTGCAGTTGTAAGGAACAGCCTTGGATGCCGTATTACGCAACTTGATATGCACTTAACAATGTGTTCGCATTGGGGTAAAAAGTTCTCTTTTAGGTTCTTATCAGCGCTCACACCGCGTCGGAAGCCGCGTTGCGGTTGTGCAGTTGTAAGGAACAGCCTTGGATGCCGTATTACGCAACTTGACATGCACTTAACAATGTGTTCGCATTGGGGTAAAAAGTTCTCTTTTAGGTTCTTATCAGCGCTCACACCGCGTCGGAAGCCGCGTTGCGGTTGTGCAGTTGTAAGGAACAGCCTTGGATGCCGTATTACGCAACTTGATATGCACTTAACAATGTGTTCGCATTGGGGTAAAAAGTTCTCTTTTAGATTCTTATCAGCGCTCACACCGCGTCGGAAGCCGCGTTGCGGTTGTGCAGTTGTAAGGAACAGCCTTGGATGCCGTATTACGCAACTTGATATGCACTTAACAATGTGTTCGCATTGGGGTAAAAAGTTCTCTTTTAGGTTCTTATCAGCGCTCACACCGCGTCGGAAGCCGCGTTGCGGTTGTGCAGTTGTAAGGAACAGCCTTGGATGCCGTATTACGCAACTTGATATGCACTTAACAATGTGTTCGCATTGGGGTAAAAAGTTCTCTTTTAGGTTCTTATCAGCGCTCACACCGCGTCGGAAGCCGCGTTGCGGTTGTGCAGTTGTAAGGAACAGCCTTGGATGCCGTATTACGCAACTTGATATGCACTTAACAATGTGTTCGCATTGGGGTAAAAAGTTCTCTTTTAGGTTCTTATCAGCGCTCACACCGCGTCGGAAGCCACGTTGCGGTTGTGCAGTTGTAAGGAACAGCCTTGGATGCCGTATTACGCAACTTGATATGCACTTAACAATGTGTTCGCATTGGGGTAAAAAGTTCTCTTTTAGGTTCTTATCAGCGCTCACACCGCGTCGGAAGCCGCGTTGCGGTTGTGCAGTTGTAAGGAACAGCCTTGGATGCCGTATTACGCAACTTGATATGCACTTAACAATGTGTTCGCATTGGGGTAAAAAGTTCTCTTTTAGGTTCTTATCAGCGCTCACACCGCGTCGGAAGCCGCGTTGCGGTTGTGCAGTTGTAAGGAACAGCCTTGGATGCCGCATTACGCAACTTGATATGCACTTAACAATGTGTTCGCATTGGGGTAAAAAGTTCTCTTTTAGGTTCTTATCAGCGCTCACACCGCGTCGGAAGCCGCGTTGCGGTTGTGCAGTTGTAAGGAACAGCCTTGGATGCCGTATTACGCAACTTGATATGCACTTAACAATGTGTTCGCATTGGGGTAAAAAGTTCTCTTTTAGGTTCTTATCAGCGCTCACACCGCGTCGGAAGCCGCCGTTGCGGTTGTGCAGTTGTAAGGAACAGCCTCGGATGCCGCATTACGCAACTTGATATGCACTTAACAATGTGTTCGCATTGGGGTAAAAAGTTCTCTTTTAGGTTCTTATCAGCGCTCACACCGCGTCGGAAGCCGCGTTGCGGTTGTGCAGTTGTAAGGAACAGCCTTGGATGCCGTATTACGCAACTTGATATGCACTTAACAATGTGTTCGCATTGCGGTAAAAAGTTCTCTTTTAGATTCTTATCAGCGCTCACACCGCGTCGGAAGCCACGTTGCGGTTGTGCAGTTGTAAGGAACAGCCTTGGATGCCGTATTACGCAACTTGATATGCACTTAACAATGTGTTCGCATTGGGGTAAAAAGTTCTCTTTTAGGTTCTTATCAGCGCTCACACCGCGTCGGAAGCCGCGTTGCGGTTGTGCAGTTGTAAGGAACAGCCTTGGATGCCGTATTACGCAACTTGATATGCACTTAACAATGTGTTCGCATTGGGGTAAAAAGTTCTCTTTTAGGTTCTTATCAGCGCTCACACCGCGTCGGAAGCCACGTTGAGGTTGTGCAGTTGTAAGGAACAGCCTTGGATGCCGTATTACGCAACTTGATATGCACTTAACAATGTGTTCGCATTGGGGTAAAAAGTTCTCTTTTAGATTCTTATCAGCGCTCACACCGCGTCGGAAGCCGCGTTGCGGTTGTGCAGTTGTAAGGAACAGCCTTGGATGCCGTATTACGCAACTTGATATGCACTTAACAATGTGTTCGCATTGGGGTAAAAAGTTCTCTTTTAGATTCTTATCAGCGCTCACACCGCGTCGGAAGCCGCGTTGCGGTTGTGCAGTTGTAAGGAACAGCCTTGGATGCCGTATTACGCAACTTGATGTGCACTTAGCAATGTGTTCGCATTGGGGTAAAAAGTTCTCTTTTAGATTCTTATCAGCGCTCACACCGCGTCGGAAGCCGCATTGCGGTTGTGCAGTTGTAAGGAACAGCCTTGGATGCCGTATTACGCAACTTGATATGCACTTAACAATGTGTTCGCATTGGGGTAAAAAGTTCTCTTTTAGATTCTTATCAGCGTTCACACCGCGTCGGAAGCCGCGTTGCGGTTGTGCAGTTGTAAGGAACAGCCTTGGATGCCGTATTACGCAACTTGATATGCACTTAACAATGTGTTCGCATTGGGGTAAAAAGTTCTCTTTTAGGTTCTTATCAGCGCTCACACCGCGTCGGAAGCCGCGTTGCGGTTGTGCAGTTGTAAGGAACAGCCTTGGATGCCGTATTACGCAACTTGATATGCACTTAACAATGTGTTCGCATTGGGGTAAAAAGTTCTCTTTTAGGTTCTTATCAGCGCTCACACCGCGTCGGAAGCCACGTTGCGGTTGTGCAGTTGTAAGGAACAGCCTTGGATGCCGTATTACGCAACTTGATATGCACTTAACAATGTGTTCGCATTGGGGTAAAAAGTTCTCTTTTAGATTCTTATCAGCACTCACACCGCGTCGGAAGCCGCGTTGCGGTTGTGCAGTTGTAAGGAACAGCCTTGGATGCCGTATTACGCAACTTGATATGCACTTAACAATGTGTTCGCATTGGGGTAAAAAGTTCTCTTTTAGGTTCTTATCAGCGCTCACACCGCGTCGGAAGCCGCGTTGCGGTTGTGCAGTTGTAAGGAACAGCCTTGGATGCCGTATTACGCAACTTGACATGCACTTAACAATGTGTTCGCATTGGGGTAAAAAGTTCTCTTTTAGGTTCTTATCAGCGCTCACACCGCGTCGGAAGCCGCGTTGCGGTTGTGCAGTTGTAAGGAACAGCCTTGGATGCCGTATTACGCAACTTGATATGCACTTAACAATGTGTTCGCATTGGGGTAAAAAGTTCTCTTTTAGGTTCTTATCAGCGCTCACACCGCGTCGGAAGCCGCGTTGCGGTTGTGCAGTTGTAAGGAACAGCCTTGGATGCCGTATTACGCAACTTGATATGCACTTAACAATGTGTTCGCATTGGGGTAAAAAGTTCTCTTTTAGGTTCTTATCAGCGCTCACACCGCGTCGGAAGCCACGTTGCGGTTGTGCAGTTGTAAGGAACAGCCTTGGATGCCGTATTACGCAACTTGATATGCACTTAACAATGTGTTCGCATTGGGGTAAAAAGTTCTCTTTTAGATTCTTATCAGCGCTCACACCGCGTCGGAAGCCGCGTTGCAGTTGTGCAGTTGTAAGGAACAGCCTTGGATGCCGTATTACGCAACTTGATATGCACTTAACAATGTGTTCGCATTGGGGTAAAAAGTTCTCTTTTAGATTCTTATCAGCGCTCACACCGCGTCGGAAGCCGCGTTGCGGTTGTGCAGTTGTAAGGAACAGCCTTGGATGCCGTATTACGCAACTTGATGTGCACTTAACAATGTGTTCGCATTGGGGTAAAAAGTTCTCTTTTAGGTTCTTATCAGCGCTCACACCGCGTCGGAAGCCGCGTTGCGGTTGTGCAGTTGTAAGGAACAGCCTTGGATGCCGTATTACGCAACTTGATATGCACTTAACAATGTGTTCGCATTGGGGTAAAAAGTTCTCTTTTAGATTCTTATCAGCGTTCACACCGCGTCGGAAGCCGCGTTGCGGTTGTGCAGTTGTAAGGAACAGCCTTGGATGCCGTATTACGCAACTTGATATGCACTTAACAATGTGTTCGCATTGGGGTAAAAAGTTCTCTTTTAGGTTCTTATCAGCGCTCACACCGCGTCGGAAGCCGCGTTGCGGTTGTGCAGTTGTAAGGAACAGCCTTGGATGCCGTATTACGCAACTTGATATGCACTTAACAATGTGTTCGCATTGGGGTAAAAAGTTCTCTTTTAGGTTCTTATCAGCGCTCACACCGCGTCGGAAGCCACGTTGCGGTTGTGCAGTTGTAAGGAACAGCCTTGGATGCCGTATTACGCAACTTGATATGCACTTAACAATGTGTTCGCATTGGGGTAAAAAGTTCTCTTTTAGATTCTTATCAGCACTCACACCGCGTCGGAAGCCGCGTTGCGGTTGTGCAGTTGTAAGGAACAGCCTTGGATGCCGTATTACGCAACTTGATATGCACTTAACAATGTGTTCGCATTGGGGTAAAAAGTTCTCTTTTAGGTTCTTATCAGCGCTCACACCGCGTCGGAAGCCGCGTTGCGGTTGTGCAGTTGTAAGGAACAGCCTTGGATGCCGTATTACGCAACTTGACATGCACTTAACAATGTGTTCGCATTGCGGTAAAAAGTTCTCTTTTAGGTTCTTATCAGCGCTCACACCGCGTCGGAAGCCGCGTTGCGGTTGTGCAGTTGTAAGGAACAGCCTTGGATGCCGTATTACGCAACTTGATATGCACTTAACAATGTGTTCGCATTGGGGTAAAAAGTTCTCTTTTAGATTCTTATCAGCGCTCACACCGCGTCGGAAGCCGCGTTGCGGTTGTGCAGTTGTAAGGAACAGCCTTGGATGCCGTATTACGCAACTTGATATGCACTTAACAATGTGTTCGCATTGGGGTAAAAAGTTCTCTTTTAGGTTCTTATCAGCACTCACACCGCGTCGGAAGCCGCGTTGCGGTTGTGCAGTTGTAAGGAACAGCCTTGGATGCCGTATTACGCAACTTGATATGCACTTAACAATGTGTTCGCATTGGGGTAAAAAGTTCTCTTTTAGATTCTTATCAGCGCTCACACCGCGTCGGAAGCCGCGTTGCGGTTGTGCAGTTGTAAGGAACAGCCTTGGATGCCGTATTACGCAACTTGATATGCACTTAACAATGTGTTCGCATTGGGGTAAAAAGTTATCTTTTAGATTCTTATCAGCGCTCACACCGCGTCGGAAGCCGCGTTGCGGTTGTGCAGTTGTAAGGAACAGCCTTGGATGCCGTATTACGCAACTTGATATGCACTTAACAATGTGTTCGCATTGGGGTAAAAAGTTCTCTTTTAGATTCTTATCAGCGCTCACACCGCGTCGGAAGCCGCGTTGCGGTTGTGCAGTTGTAAGGAACAGCCTTGGATGCCGTATTACGCAACTTGATATGCACTTAACAATGTGTTCGCATTGGGGTAAAAAGTTCTCTTTTAGATTCTTATCAGCGCTCACACCGCGTCGGAAGCCGCGTTGCGGTTGTGCAGATGTAAGGAACAGCCTTGGATGCCGTATTACGCAACTTGATATGCACTTAACAATGTGTTCGCATTGGGGTAAAATGTTATTTACTGAACGACTCCAGTGATTTTTCCTCAATTTGCGTATGTCGTATTTTCACGTGTCGTCGCAGGACAGACTTTCTACCATTACTAGCGTGGCGTATGATGAGTATTAACATCAAATTTTGGCGAGCGTTCACTTGAACGTTTACATCGATAACGAACAGTTTCGTTATCTAGGGATAATAGGATCCGCGCAATAGACTCTGAACAGCTCCGATAGTACAATAGGTGATGTGGGTAATCATTTATCTGCTCTGGAATTTTACGCTTTATCGTTTTCAGGATATAGTGAAAATTGTTATAGTAAACTGCATTTTCTATGAATCCCAGTCATCCCCCTAAATCCTGAGAGTAATGAATTTCAATAATCAGTAACTTTTATTCTCCATCAGAGTGGGCACAGTGAACTTTCTTTGCAGGCATCACGTTTTTGCTAATCACTTTCTGGTTGCAAACGTGGTAGTTAGCCTGTGTTGAGAACGGCAACAAATATATATAATAATATTATTTTCCACCCGACGCTGCACAATCGTAGCCCTGTCCTTAACTGAACACGTCTTGCAACAGACGGGTGGGGATGGCGATTATCGGTGAAACAACCAGTTTTCGGTTATATCTTTTTTTTTCAACACCAGTTAAACCTCACTGTTAAAAACGCTCAAAATAACCGGTTTCTAAAATAGCCGATTTTCGGTGTTTTACTCTTATTGTTTTCTGTAATTAACGTAGAAATCGAACAAAGAATGAAAAATTTTCTCTGCCTCAGTTTCAAGATACTTAGAATTAAAATATTACATTAAACAAACAAATAAAAGAAAACTCGTCCAACATTCGCAGATTTTCTTGAAAAGTGATAATTGGTTGAATACTACTAAAAGTTGCCAGTATTCTCCTAATGATTCTAAATGTTTTAAACCCTGTTCAAAAATCATGTTGTAATCGAAGAACATACCACTATTTGGGTAGTACGAATAGTCAGTGCTGAAAACTGAAGTTGTAAAACTCTGTTTTTCGTGTTAATTTGTCCGTTTTCAAGGGCTACAGGCAGATAAAGGGCAACAGGTCAGCTACTTTCTATTTTCATCGTAAACTATGAACGAACTGTTAAGTTTTCTCTGCATATGATGACGCAAGTTTGTTGTGGCTCCTCCCATTTTTAAACTTTTTAAAGCAAATGAAGCAGTGTACACGTACTTCACTGATACCGCACTTCGTAAAATACTTGGAGACTAGGAATGGCGCCATTCTGTAATGCAACTGATCTCCAATGACGACCGAGAGAAACTGCGATACAGACCAGGTGAGGCAAGTCTTTTACACTGCAAATAATTCAATAACTTCTCTTTCTGACAGTACGGGTAATGTAACGGCCGATGATAAACACAAGGCCGAAATTCTAAACCTAGTTTTCAAAAACTCGTTTACGGTAGAGGACTGCAGCACCATTCCCCCGTTCAGTTAACGAACAAACGCAGGGATGGTTGACATAGTGTTCAGTGTATCTGGGATTGTAAAACAGTTAAGATCCTTAGACGCCAGGAGGGCATCTGGCCCAGACGGCATCCCCGTAAGATTTTATGATGACTATGCCAGAAATATAGTACCATTCTTATCCATCATCTATCAGAGATCATTGGAACAGCGGAAATTTCCACGGGACTGGAAGAAGACCCAGGTCATAGCAAATCTATAAAAAGGGTGGAAGGTTGGATGCACATAATTATCGCCCAATTTCACTAACGTCAATTTGTTGTAGAATCATGGAACATATTTTGTGTTCTGGCATAACGATCTTTCTAGATTCTGAGAAGCTCATCTGCAGAAACCAGCACCGTTTTAGGAAACAGCGGTCACGCGAGACACAGCCGCCCCTCTTTGTGCATGATGTACAACCGGCTCTAGATACCGGCTCCCAGGTTGATGCCATATTCCTCGACTTTCAAAAGGCGTTCGACTCAGTTCCGCACTGCCGCTTGCTCCAAAAAGTGCGCGCTTACGGTATGTCCGATGACATATGCGGTTGGATAGAAAGTTCTCTAACAGACAGAGAGCAGTATGCCGACCTGAATGGGGAGACTTCAACAGAAACAAGCGTAACATTAGGTATGTCCCAGGGTAGCGTAATAGGTCCGCTGCATTTTACGATTTACATAAACGAACTGGTTGATGGTATTGACAACGGCCTTAGACTGCTTACCGATGATGCTGTAGTCTACAGGAAAGTAGTATCACACGAAAGTTGTGAACAAATCAATGAGGATTTGCAAAAAATAAATGTGTGGTTAATGACTGGCAGTTATCTCTCAATAGTAGTAAGTGTAACTTACTGCGTATAAAAACGCGAAAATCCCCATTAAAGTACGAGTAGAAAATAAATGTCCAGTCTTTGGAAGCGTTAACATCCGTCAAGTATCTGGGTGTGACTATTCTAAATGCTCTCAAATGGAACGATCAGATTACACAATTAAGGGGTAAGGCGATCTCTAGATTGCGGTTTATAGGTAGAATCCTGAAGCGATGCAGTCCTTCAACAAAGGAAATTGCGTACAATACTTTAGTTCGTCCAGTCTTAAGAGTATTGTTCGTCTGTATGGGACCCTTATCAGTTGGGTCTGATTCAAGAGAATGAGAAGATCCAAAGAAGTTCGGCATGATTCGTGACTGGTACATTTAGCCATTGCGAGAGCGTTACAAATCTCATAGAAAGTTTGATGTGCGACGCACTTGCAGATAGACGACGCGGTAAACGGAAGGGGCTGCTCACTAAATTCCAAAATCCGATCTTCGACGAAGATGTAGAGCATACATTATTACCACCAACTTTGAAATCGCTCAGTGATCACCATTCAAAGATAAGGGAAATTAGAGGCGTTCAGAAGGTCGTTTTTCCCTCGCGAGATCCGCGAGTGGAACAGAAAGGGGGGGTCCTGCACACACCGCTTGGTGGCTAGCGGAGTATGTATGTAGATGTAGATGTAGATGCATGTACACGGTACCATCTACACTGATCGCTTATCCCACTTTCTGTTATAATGCAATATTTGAAAGCAATGGAAGTTTTACGAATAAAAATGACTCGTTTCTTTAAAAAATATGGTTTATTTAAAAACCAAAAGTTTTGGCACTGCTCTTATCGCTAATTGATATTTCGGTTTTTTACCGGGTCATTAGTAAATATTAAAAACCACCTGTAGTAACCGAGGCCGAGCAAATACCGAAAAATACCGCCTATTCAGAACTAAAATACCGCTATGGGATTTAACCAGTCGGCTTTACCTATCCCTACAAACGGGCCAATTACCTGTAAGTCGCACATGGTCCTGCACGGCGGTACAAACAGTCAGAGAGCCGTACAGAGCTCATCCTGCGCTCTTGTTAGAGCTACCAAGCTGCGCCCCGCACCCTCCCTCCCGCCAGACGAAAGTACCTTTCGTCAATTTTTCTACACAGACATAGGAAATTTTGTAATTTGCGAGGAAATTTTAATAAAAGTGAAGCATTATTGAAAAATATTACTTAGATGATCCGCAAAGACAAAAAGTATTGCACACTACAAATTAAATGTATTATTGTAGTAAATAACTTACAAATTATACAAAATTTCTAACAGAGCGGAAAGTAAAACAAAATGTATGTCTTATTGTTTGTGGCAGTTGCTGCACACTGAGGTGACAAAAGTCAAGCACCAGTGATGTGTACATACACAGACGGCGGTAGTATGACGTACACACGGTATAAAAGAACAGTGTATTGGTGGAGCTGTACTTACTGTAGCTGCTTCGTGCGTAAAGGTTTCCGACCTGATTATGGCCGCACGACGGAATTAACAGACTTTGAACGCAGAATGGCAGTTGGTGCTAGATGCATGGGACACGCCATTTCGGAAATCGTTAGGGAATTCCATACTCCGAGATCCACAGTGTCAAGAGTGTGCCGAGAATACAAAATCGCAGGCATTACCTCTCACCACGGACGACGCAGTAGTCGACGGTCTTTGCTTAACGACCGATAGCAGAGGCATTTGCATAGAGCTGTCAGTGCTAGCAGACAAGCAATAGTGCGTAACATAACCGCACAGATGAATTTGGAACATGCGATGAACGTATCCGTCCGGCCAGTGAGGCGAAATTTGGCGTTACTGGGCTCTGGCAGGAGACGACCGACGCGAGTGTCTTTCCTAACAGCACATCGCCTGCAGCGCCTCCCATGGACTCGTGACCATATCGGTTGGAAGGCTGATGATCGAGTGTGGCGTAGTCCCCTCGAAGCTATGGACCCAACTTGTCAACAAGTTGTTCAGCTAGCTGGTGGTGGCTCCATAATGGCGTGGGCTATGTTTACGTGGAATGGGTCCTCTGCTCCAACTGAGAGGCACCCACTTGCCTTTCTCATACTGTGGCATCAAGCAGTCAGGCCTGCAAGATGGGTGGTTTGCCAAGCGAGTGGATTAGCAACATGAATTCTCGTATCTTACAATTTTGTTACAAATTATCCTCCTGCATGAATAATACGCAACGGAAACACGCATCTGACTATAGAACTCTGTCTGCACACTACGCACTGGCAATACCACACTTACTTTTTGTCTTTGATTTAACGGCTTTTATACAAATTCGGGACATTATGATAACATACAATTTAATGAAATAGGCCACTAATCTCTTTCTTTTCACTATTTGATTTATTCATTAGCACACAAATTCTACAACCTACGACAATATCATAAGAGAATTTCCATACTACGGTCTCGTAATCTATCTACCACAACTGTGCACTCCCTGGATCGGATGGTGGATCTTTTATTATACCTCACACTTCGCCTCTCACAATCATTCTCCAGAAACATTCCTCCAGATCGAGCGATGCAGAAGGAACAGGCATACCCACAAAATCTTCCGAAACTACCTTGCTACTCCCACGCAAAACACACATATTCAAATTACAAGACATACCCAATACAACAATCTGAAATAATACACAAAAACCGTTACAACTTCATCATTTTCCGCTTTCCCACTTCAATCAATATTTAACCCAGTTTCACTCGACACTGCCCCAATTTGTAATTCCAGTTTCCTACTGTGAACTCTGGAGATAAACGCTCGTCTTCCTGTGCAATGCAAGCCAAGTGGCGTTGCTGGAAAAACGGCCGACTCACCTTGATTTTCTCTCAGAGTTTAAATTCAGCGTCACACGGAATGATATTTCTTAAATACTTCAATTTATGATACACACGCAATTCTTAAATATATCAGCTTATTGTACACACGCTATTAATTCTCAAATATTTCAGCTTATGGTACACACGATATTAATTCTTAAATATTTCAGCTTATTGTACCCACGCTAGTATCTCAACTTATAACTACACGTGGTCCCTTTGTGACCGTTGGTTTACTATAATCCCTTTAAAATTACCTGCCTCACTTTGTAATTTTCCCCACAAAAGATCCTAGGAAAGAGAAATGATTAGTTCTAACTACTCTTAAGTATTCCACATCCATACCATGCCTCCACGCTTTCATTACGGAGCACAACAAAAAACAGGTCTTCACAGCAGAAGGTTCAGCGCCAGAGTGCCGAGTCTGAAACATGGCCGTCTTTTCGTTCTCTCGCACCTCTCTCGAAGTGGGAGAAGCACCTTGCTACCTTATTGGTCAGCCCCATTTCAGACGCTCAAAGCTCTGGTAACTTCCATCTCTTTGGTCTCACCAAAGGTAGCCAAAGGATCGACTCAAAGATGCTCATATCGATTCACTATCTGTGGTTAGCAGACGACCATACATTCATTCATTTACACCACACAGATCTCACCAAACTGGATGTAAGGATTTATGTTGAGGAAGTGCACATGTGATCAATTAAATAAATAAATTGTCATTCTTTCCCACACTGGTATCCGGCTTCGCTGTATTAATTGAAATTATTGAGTTACTTTTACAAAAAAAATGTGTTGTTCTGACAGAATTTCGTACCTATTCTCAATGTTGGGCGGTACTGTACCCTTTCATCACCGGCTACCCATGCAGAAAAAAATGGCACGGTACTATCCTTGCAATGCGAGGGTAGTTCCGAACATTTTTTTAAGAAAACTGTATTAAAACAAACGTAGCAATTCATCAAAATAACCAGGAGGAGACCTTAGCCCCTGGTGACCTCAAATAGACGATCAAATTATATTGTACTCTCCACAATCCGGAGTAACGTACACATACAAATATATAACAATCCACATGACAAATAAAACATCACATCATAGAAATAAAAAAATAATATTGAGATAAAATTTTGCTTTAGTTACTGGGATCTTCGTTACTTTTATGAGTAATCCAAATTTCAATAATTCTAAAACAAATAAAAAAAATACTAATTGTACTCATGAAATTTTGAATAGCTCACTGTCCAAACACAGAGCAAGTAATCTGACATTCATAAATTGCGCTGTAAAAACCCTTACACAGCAAAGTCTAAATACAAAACAAAATCAACAAAAGAAATAAATTCGTACACTAGTTACACGTAGAATGTCAGGTTCCATACCATTACTCTAAAATATACCTCAAACCTACAGAGAAATAAAACTGAGAAGAAAAACAATGAAATATAAGACATCATGTCATACCTCATTAACTATCATCACCTAAGCAATTGCCACAGCTACTCGACAGTGAGTTTAACCTTATCCTATATCCATCAGTACAAATACCTGGTGCTGAGCTAGTCAGTCCATCAACTTTGATCAATACTACAAGAGCCGCTACGTTAGTATTACGCCACTGGCTAATAGTTAAAGCATCATTGTACCAAATATTCTAATAAACATGCTACGTGAACTTGATAACCCAGAACAAACCAAAAAACTAACACTAACTATTCTAAACACAAATATTAATAAAATACAATTACGCTTGCTGTCCCTTCAGGAATGAAACATATAAAAAAACATTTACACAATTACAAATACATTATTCCCTATCTTGCGAGTCACACGGAAACATTTCATTCTGTGATTTTCTTGGGGTCAAAAAGTTGCTGTTAGTTTTCCTAGAACCACTGTCTCGGTGTCAAAGCTCTCCCATGGTTACCCGGACGAAAGTCTTTGAGTCACTCAATTCGGCATTTTGAACACGCACTGAACAGTAAACTGTATCTCTCATTAAACACAAATGTCATAGTCACTCTCAGAGTACCATCCACACGAAACTGTTCGTCCAAAAAAAAATGGCCCTACAACTACTATTACCCACGGTTCTGTCCTTTCAGTTCATGGTGTAATTAAAAGTCGTAAGTTTCAACAAACAGCACTCATTCCCGCGCCAACTCAAGAACAAGAAATGTCTCCTACTACAGACGCAAATGTCAATGTCCCACTCTAATTGTTCACCAAACGACAACTGTCCTCTAAGTATACCAAGTGTCCCACATGCCATTCACAAAGCACACTTAACAAGTCATTGTCAAAAGTTTATCGATCCCACCATTCAGTGGTCAAGACAAAACAAAACAATCGTCCCGTCTGCTAAGGACAACATCTTTTCCACCACTCACAATGTGGAAACACCAGTCCTTCACTTTCCACCTTATGGAAAGTCGCAGTCATCTTGTTTCACGGCTCCACAGTCCAGTACTAGTTACTAGTTGCTGGTAACCAATCCCCGCCGGGCTCTGTCGCGCCTCGTCCATTCAGCAGTAGCGTCGCTGCGCGCGCCGTTGAGCAGAAGAAACCACCCGCTGTTGCCTCCGCGGGGTACCTTCCCCAGTCGTAAGGGTGGCGGAACTCATGAATGGCCAGTGATGCGTGCGTGTCGCCCCAGGCCGTTGACCTGCTGTAGCGGGCGCGTGGAGCGCACCTCGTCCGACAATGGAGTGGGGAGTGCCGCGGCTGTGTCGCCTGTCGCCATGGTGACGTCAGCTCGGCCCGTTAGCGGTATGGGCGTTACGACACCCAATTAGCCAGATCTTCCGTGCATCTCGCAACATTACAGACAAAAGGATATACAGCATTTAAACACTCATTGATTACATGTATTATCTATTAGCTACATTGGTAACAAAAGAATCTTTGTTCTAAAAAGAACATAAAATTATACACCCTAGTTTCCTACACAGACAACATACATTTATCTATCCTTTTTCTATAGATAGCCCACACTCGCGCTATTCATTGTACCCGTCGTCCCTCATACAAAACATGAAGGTGTAAAATAAAGAACAAAATGAATAAGAAACAATCTATACAACTCATAATTACAATACAAAATAGTAAACTACTCTAACATCCTATCACAGTGAAAATATTAGAAACTGTTGATTCTCAAGCTACAATATACAATGAACTTTTGTGCTTGTGACACACTGAAATTATTACCCCTTGAAAGTGTTCTAACAAAAAAATAAGAATAATCTACATAGCTCACAATTACCTACCACTGGTTATTAAATATTAACTACTTTAACATCCTAACACAATAAACATTTTAGGAACTGATGACTCTAAATCTACAACATATAATGCACCCTTGTGCTTGTGACAGACTGAAATCAGTATCTCTTCACATATTTTACATTTCATTATATATAGCAATGTTTCTAGGACACGTATGACAGATCCTGACCTGACATCCAGGTTCATCCCAACAAACAATAAAACACAATAATGTTTTAGTTATGGATCGGTAGCATCCCCTTTACAGGAGTGTGCGCATTGATCACACTACTCTACGACTCTCACTCACCAGACATCACATTTTTCCTCTCATTCAATCCATTAATACACTAACAGAATAGGACTAGAAGTCAGCTAACCTTAACACCACCACACTCACGACAACATACCATACCTTTGCTCCCTTATACTCAACCACATAACACATGAAGCTGTTTCGGAGATAGCATTCCAGACTCCGAATTCGTCCTTTCACTCTGGCACCTCTCTCCATCGGCTTACCTCTGCATTTACTTTATGCTAAATATCAACTTAGAATCGCGATATTTCATCTAAGAACAAAAATACACAAATTAATCAACCTGCAAAAAAAAATAGCTGTACACATTCTTGGTACCGTTTTGATTAGTTATACTGGTACGAGGCTTCAACAACAACAAAAAATATTATTTTTCTCAAATCGCAATTGTTGTGCTAAGAATTAGATCTACACCTACATTACATCTTACGTCAGTATTCCACAACGTTCACCTTCTGGGTCTCATACTCCCTTTACGTCCTTTCACATTGTGCAGTTGTCCTCATCTCTTCATTCGTATTTCGGCTCTCCGTCCGTCCATTACTCCATCATTTCCTGGTCTTCCTTCGCCATTGGCATCAATCTCTATTGCAGCATACACAGGCCTCTCTGTAACATACATCTAAGACATCTCCACATTATTCAATTCTACTCACCTTTATTTTACCGCTGTTTCATCACGTCGAATCTCCCTTTATCATTCCCACTGCTTCACGTCGATTCTCTCCTCAAAAATTCACCTTTATCCACTACTATTTATCACGTCGCTTCTCTATCTACCATCTTTATTCACTCATTAATCATCACGTCGTTTCTGCTTGATCCTTATTCATACGACAAAAAACACGTACATACACCACTCTGTCGACTCCTGTTCATGACTCATTTGACCAGTCTATTCCGTCATACTTCCTGACATCCCGCCTGAAAATTCTTACGTTCGATTTGGCTCTGCACAACGTTACACACCACAAATAAATATACTGACTATCTACCATAAATTGACTACCTTAGATCTATCCTTAACTTTTCCATAATTTGATGTTAGAAATGTGATGAAGCCCTCGAGATTGTTTTCCTTTGATCGTCTCAATCAGTACAGCATTTTCATGTACAATCCGCCTCACTCTGAATGGTCCACTATACACAGTAAACAATTTCCTAGTTAGGAATATGTGCTTACACGAAAATTAAATGTGTGCAGAGAATATACAAGCTGGGAGAATTGGGCAACCCAAGTGTTGGAAACTTAGGTGCAAGTGGCCTCTCTCACTAACACCAGATTCCGAACAACCATACACAGCACTTCATTATAACTGTCACCACGACAATGACATAATATAGATCAGATGGCATCTAAAAACTTCGATCACAATGTTTACCTCTTACATTACGTGTTTAGTATCTACAATAATCAAATCACCCTAATTAAACTGGACTCATTGGCATTATTACATAACATTTTAGCAACTGGATTCTTTGAAGAAACCGCTCTTTTACTTTACCGTTTGAAATAAAAAATTTGCAAATTTTACTGAGATACCAGCCTAACAGATTCCATTACTGCCGTTTTATTCTCTGATCAGAAGTATGGTATTTGCATTCCCTACATATTAGTTGAGTTTGTCTGCTACATAGACAATTTTCAGTGCCAGCTGCATGTGTTTTAAGAGCAAGATATTAAGGGCTGATATGTTGGATTAGTTTCTCCTATTCTTCAATCCATTACGACAAGAATGAAATGCCTGGATTCCATGCTCTCCTGTCATTCTGATACTTTCCGCCCTCGACACTATCTGACCTGTCTCCGTTCACGATATCGCTCTCATTACCCAAGTGTTGAAATGACGCGGAATCGTCTACGCCTCTGCCTGCTATCGCTATACCTCTGCGCAATTTCACTGGCAACTTCGTTATATGGATTCTAATGAACTCCGCTGGTTCGTATGTCACATCCAAATACCTGTTTCGTCTCAGCATTTTCTGACAACACGACACTGAATCCCTTATACCACATTCGTTACGATTTGGCATTATCAATATGCTTTGCGTAACCTGGTCCTGCTTACTTTGCGACCAGAATTCATTTAAATGGCTACTACCGTCTTTAAGGTCTTCCTGCATTTTCGCTCTAGCCTCGTCTCTCAAATAGTTATACACAAACTTCGTTTTGCGGAGCAATCCCCTCGATGAAGGTAACGAATCTTGAAATTGAGACAGCCTTGGACTATACCCAGTTGAGTCTGCCACCTGTTTTATCCGACAAAACCGTTCTTCTGACTCTGTGAATTCGCCTTTCTCCTTCTGCCTATTTTCGCTTTCTGAGTTTATCTCACTCTCCCTCGGCAATCTACCTGGTGGTGCGTCACCTTCGCTACTGCACGCTAATTGCAACTGTGCTAGCTCACTATGTTTCCTACTTATTTCTAATTGTGCCTCTTTAAACTGTAATGGTGGCTGTATCTCCTCCTGACCGGCACAAACCTCTCGCTGCGTACTGTCAGAACCTGTCTCGCCTCTTGTACTGATCTTTTCTGCATCTGCACTAATCATATTCATTCTGACCACTACCTCTTCGATTCGCTCATCCGGCAAAACGTCCCTACGTTCAGTAGCATCACTCTCTATTGCAAATACTTGTACCTCTAAATTATTATCTTTTTCTTTCACTGCGTCACATACTTCCTTCAACGCACCCAGATCCTTCTCCCCCTCATCTAACCGATTATTAACTACGGGCAGACGCTCATCGATAACTGTGTGTAGCTTCCTCATTGCCTCTTTATTTCCCCTATCCATTGTTTCCAATCTCTCCTTAGTCTCCCTATCTCTCTCCTTATTATCTCTATTGATTGCTTCTAATCTTTCGTTATTTGCTTCCAATCCTTTCTTAGTCTCCCTATTCATCGCTTTATTATCTCTACTCATCGCTTCTAATCTTTCATCCATCCTCTGTAAAAACTGCAGTAGCCCATCGTTATTTCCTACTTTCGACGCGCTCACCTCGTTCGCCTGAGAAACCGTTGCTTCGCTAAGGGTAGCTGCACTTTCACTCTCTACCTGACCGAGTCCCTGCTCGCCCGCGTCGTTCGGAAAGGCCCCCGATAGTGAACAAAGCCCCCTGCACAAAGGCTCCCCTTGCAGCGGTCCACTGAACAATACAGCCTCTTCGGAGTGCCTGCCGTCCCCTCTCATTAACTCACGGTCAACACCTACTTCCCGCTGCACTGCTACATTCACGCCAGAATCGTTATTCTCCATGGTGACTATACTTTTAGCCTGCGACCTAGTTACTACGGACATTACACAAAAAAATTATAAAACGATCTTCTAGCCTTGTGCTATACTGCAATTAATTACATAAAATAAAATAAAAGATCCTCACCAATCCAGAAAGAAATTGCAAACGGAAAAAACTTTACTTCTTAGCGCTATCACAATATATTCCATCAAAAAATAAAAAAATTTAACAGCAAACCCTAACAACAAAATATCCTAACAAAAATGATCCTGGCAACAAAATTATCGTGACAAAAACGGATTCTTGGCAACAAAATATCCTAACCAATAAATAATCCTGGCAACAATTATCCTAACAATTAAATGATCCTGGCAGGGTCGAAATTATGAGAGGCACCCACTTGCCTTTCTCATACTGTGGCATCAAGCAGTCAGGCCTGCAAGATGGGTGGTTTGCCAAGCGAGTGGATTAGCAACATGAATTCTCGTATCTTACAATTTTGTTACAAATTATCCTCCTGCATGAATAATACGCAACGGAAACACGCATCTGACTATAGAACTCTGTCTGCACACTACGCACTGGCAATACCACACTTACTTTTTGTCTTTGATTTAACGGCTTTTATACAAATTCGGGACATTATGATAACATACAATTTAATGAAATAGGCCACTAATCTCTTTCTTTTCACTATTTGATTTATTCATTAGCACACAAATTCTACAACCTACGACAATATCATAAGAGAATTTCCATACTACGGTCTCGTAATCTATCTACCACAACTGTGCACTCCCTGGATCGGATGGTGGATCTTTTATTATACCTCACACTTCGCCTCTCACAATCATTCTCCAGAAACATTCCTCCAGATCGAGCGATGCAGAAGGAACAGGCATACCCACAAAATCTTCCGAAACTACCTTGCTACTCCCACGCAAAACACACATATTCAAATTACAAGACATACCCAATACAACAATCTGAAATAATACACAAAAACCGTTACAACTTCATCATTTTCCGCTTTCCCACTTCAATCAATATTTAACCCAGTTTCACTCGACACTGCCCCAATTTGTAATTCCAGTTTCCTACTGTGAACTCTGGAGATAAACGCTCGTCTTCCTGTGCAATGCAAGCCAAGTGGCGTTGCTGGAAAAACGGCCGACTCACCTTGATTTTCTCTCAGAGTTTAAATTCAGCGTCACACGGAATGATATTTCTTAAATACTTCAATTTATGATACACACGCAATTCTTAAATATATCAGCTTATTGTACACACGCTATTAATTCTCAAATATTTCAGCTTATGGTACACACGATATTAATTCTTAAATATTTCAGCTTATTGTACCCACGCTAGTATCTCAACTTATAACTACACGTGGTCCCTTTGTGACCGTTGGTTTACTATAATCCCTTTAAAATTACCTGCCTCACTTTGTAATTTTCCCCACAAAAGATCCTAGGAAAGAGAAATGATTAGTTCTAACTACTCTTAAGTATTCCACATCCATACCATGCCTCCACGCTTTCATTACGGAGCACAACAAAAAACAGGTCTTCACAGCAGAAGGTTCAGCGCCAGAGTGCCGAGTCTGAAACATGGCCGTCTTTTCGTTCTCTCGCACCTCTCTCGAAGTGGGAGAAGCACCTTGCTACCTTATTGGTCAGCCCCATTTCAGACGCTCAAAGCTCTGGTAACTTCCATCTCTTTGGTCTCACCAAAGGTAGCCAAAGGATCGACTCAAAGATGCTCATATCGATTCACTATCTGTGGTTAGCAGACGACCATACATTCATTCATTTACACCACACAGATCTCACCAAACTGGATGTAAGGATTTATGTTGAGGAAGTGCACATGTGATCAATTAAATAAATAAATTGTCATTCTTTCCCACACTGGTATCCGGCTTCGCTGTATTAATTGAAATTATTGAGTTACTTTTACAAAAAAAATGTGTTGTTCTGACAGAATTTCGTACCTATTCTCAATGTTGGGCGGTACTGTACCCTTTCACAACTGAACCGAACATTGACCGTTTGCAGACATTCATTGACTTCATGTTCCCAAACAACGATGGAATTTTTATGGATGATAGTGCGCCGGTTCACCAGGCCACAGCCGTTCGTGAATGGTTTGAAGAACATTCTGGACTATTCGAGCGAGTTATTTGACCGCTCACATCACCCAACACGGATTCCATTGAATATTTATAGGACATAATCGAGAGATCAGATCGTGCACAAAATTCTGCCTCGGCAGCACTTTTGCGGTTTTGGACAGCTATAGAGGTAGCATGGCTCCATACGTCTGCAGGGGACTTCCAACGACTTGTTGAGTCCATGTCACGTCGGGTTGCTGCTCTACGCCTGGCAAACGGAGGTAAGTCACGATATAAGGACGTATGCCACAACTTTAGTCACCTCGGTGTGTACTGATTTTATCGTGATATATAATAAAGAACAGATTTCATTTGCTTCTATTAAATTATTAACAGTGTAGGCATAATTAATAGCAAATAAAAGGAAAAGGGCTATAATTCAGCGTTGAGCACATTCCTTTCCAAGAATTGAGTTCTTACTATAATTTTGGTTTCCATTTCCTTCCTTTGAGCGCAGCAAAGTCAGTTATAATGTGAAACTTCCTGGCAGATTAAAACTGTGTGCTGGAACGAGACTCGAACTCGGGACCTTCTTTGCCTTTCGCGGGCAAGTGATCTACCATTTTTTTTTTTTCTGAGCTACCCAAGCACGACTCACGCCCCGTCCTCACAGCTTTACTTCTGCCAGTACCACGTCTCCTGCTTTCCAAACTTCACAGAAGCTCTCCTGCGAACCTTGCAGAAGTAGCACTCCTGAAAGAAAGGATATTGCGGAGACATGGCTTAGCCTGGGGGATGTTTCCAGAATGAGATTTTCACTCTGCAGCGGAGTGTGCGCTAATATGAAACTTCCTGTCAAATTAAAACTGTGCCGGACCGAGACTCGAACTCGGGACCTTTGCCTTTCGCGGGCAAGTGCTCTACCATCTGAGCTACCCAAAAGTAAAGCTGTGAGGACGGGGTGTGAGTCGTGCTTGGGTAGCTCAGATGGTAGAGCACTTGCCCGCGAAAGGCAAAGGTCCCGAGTTCGAGTCTCGTTCCGGCACACAGTTTTAATCTGCCAGGAAGTTTCATATCAGTCCACACTCCGATGCAGAGTGAAAATCTCATTCTCAGTTATAATGTCATAGTAGTCAAATTTAGGGTCCGTATCCTCTTCTGTCGACAAGAAAGCTGTATATGACACTCGACTTCATCTATACTCGACCTTAAGTAGTTTTTATCATCTTTAATTTGTTGAAAGTACGTTGAAATTGTCTTCAATATCCTCAAAGCGAATTAGATGTTTGGATAACCATCTTGTAACCGATACTTCGAAAAAAAATCTGTTCATCAATATTTTCTGCTGGAATTTGAAGCAGCTCTTATCGATATTTTTGTTACAAATGGTTCAAATGGCTCTGAGCACTGTGGGACTTAACATCTGAGGTCATCAGTCGCCTAGAACTTAGAACTACTTAAACCTAGCTAACCTTAGGACATCACACACATCCATGCCCGAGGCAGGATTCGAACCTGCGACCGTAGCAGTCGCGCGGTTCCGGAGTGAAGCGCCTAGAACCGGTCGGCCACAACCGGCCGGCGATATTTTTGTTACATTTGACACCAAAATCTGCTGCATATTTTTCTAAACAAGACACAAAGCTCTCATTTAACGCTTTCGTGACATGAAATCAACACACAATGAATGGTATGTTATAATTGTGTGACATCGGTATCCGTTTCCGTTCCAATTACTCTTTTATCAACTACACTACTTGCCATTAAAATTGTTACACCAGGAAGAAATGCAGATGATAAACGGGTATTCATTGGACAAATATATTATACTAGAACTGACATGTGATTACATTTTCATGCAATTTGGGTGCATAGAGCTTGAGAAATCAGTACCCAGAACAACTACCTCTGGCCGTAATAATGCCCTTGATACGTCTGGGCATTGAGTCAAACAGAACTTGGATGGCGTGTACAGGTACAGCTGCCCATGCAGCTTCAACACGATACCACAGTTCATCAAGGGTAGTGACTGGCGTATTGTGACGAGCCAGTTGCTCGGCCACCATTGACCAGACGTTTTCAATTGGTAAGAGATCTGGAGAATGTGCTGGCCAGGACAGCAGTCGAACATTTTCTGTATCCAGAAAAGCCCGTACAGGACCTGCAACACGCGGTCGTGCATCGTCCTGCTGAAATATAGGGTTTCGCAGGGATCGAATGAAGGGTAGAGCCACGGGTCGTAACACATCTGAAATGTAACGTCCACTGTTCAGAGCGCCGTCAATGCGAACAAGAGGTGACCGAGACGTGTAACCAATGACACCCCATACCATCACGCCGGGTGATACGCCAGTATGGCGATGACGAAAATACGCTTCCAATGTGCGTTCACCGCCATGTCACCAAACACGGATGCGACCATCGTGATGCTGTAAACAGAACCTGGATTCATCCCAAAAAATGACGTTTTGCCATTCGTGCACCCAGGTTCGTGGTTGAGTACACCATCGCAGGCGCTCCTGTCTGTGATGCAGCGTCAAGGGTATCCGCAGCCATGGTCTCCGAGCTGATAGTCCATGCTGCTGCAAACGTCGTCGAACTGTTCGTGCAGATGGTTGTTGTCTTGCAAACGTCCCCATCTGTTGACTCAGGCATCGAGACGTGGCTGCACGATCCGTTACAGCCATGCGGATAAGATGCCTGTCATCTCGACTGCTAGTGATACGAGGCCGTCGGGATCCAACACGGCGTTCCGTATTACCCTCCTGAACCCACCGCTTCCATATGCTGCTAACAGTCATTGGATCTCGACCAACGCGAGCAGCAATGTCGCGATACGATAAACCGCAATCGCGATAGGCTACAATCCGACCTTTATCAAAGTCGGAAACGTGATGGTACGCATTCTCCTTCTTACACGAGGCATCACAACAACGTTTCACCAGGCAACGCCGGTCAACTGCTGTTTGTGTATGAGAAATCGTTTGGAAACTCTCCTCATGTCAGCACGTTGTAGGTGTCGCCGCCGGCGCCAACCTTGTGTGAATGCTCTGAAAAGCTAATCATTTGCATATCACAGAATCTTCTTCCTGTCGGTTAAATTTCGCGTCTGTGGCACGTCATCTTCGTGGTGTAGCAATTTTAATGGCCAGTAGTGTATTTCGAAGCAGTCTAGCTTAAACAGCTTCACTTCAGTCCTCAGTTGGCGAAATTGAAAAAAAAATAGGGAGCCTTCGGTTAAACAGCTTATTTTTGCATCAAGACCCGGTAGCCAACATTTGAGATCCTACAGTACTGTAGTGAAGTAGCAGCAAACACTCTATTGTTGAACATGAGCTAGTTGTGTAGGCAGCAGTTGTATAAACCATGAACACTGTTGCACATAACCCGACGTCAATTCAGCAGCAGTAGTTATTTCTTTATGATGCTCCTTGGACAAAATGACACAGTGACAACAGCGTGCGTTTTTAGTCTCGTGCTGAAGGAAAGACTTCTGCTCGCAAGGAACGCATGGGCCAGGAGAACTCAACGTGCCTCTCCCGATTAATTCTTAAATCGCGTTTCTCCCTTTTTTCATTTTCCTTTTTTTTAAAAAAAAATCTGGTCGGTTTTTGCGCCACATCTGTGCCTGTGCTGTTGGCGGAGGCCTATCTCGCCATGGTCTCTGAACGGTACTGCGAACAATATGTCTGTCCTCTCGACGCGCTAGTCGTGCAGGACCGTTGAGGATTCATCGATTCCATAGCTGCATGGCAGATCTTAAGGGATGGAAGTAATAACATAGCGGAACCATGAACTGCAATTTCCACAGGCCACGCTCGTGGCGCTATCGATTTCCTACACGTCCTGTGGGACGTTTCACCTTCTTACTAGGTGCATAACACGATCTCCTCACAAACAAACAAGAGTCAGATATAATTTCTGAATGGGAAAGTCGCTGCGTAATTCATCAGTACATACAGAATGTAGATGGAGTTATTCCACCTGCTTTGTGCGGTTGTACTGAAGCTCTAATCCTTTGCATATCCAAGTAGTTGCACACTTTACGCCATTTTGTCGTTTGCTGGCTGCCATCTTCTTGATGTTGCAATTTTAAAGGCGAGAAGTGTATTTTAATGGCTCTTGGCCGCTGCTGTTTGCAGAAAATGGCAAAGCCAACACAAGTGATACGGTAATCTGTCTATAACTTGGGCACGATACACGTTTTTCGTGTACTAATCCCTGAATGTTCACGGGACCGCGAGTAAATCGGATCCTGTTGGCATCGCAGGTGCCTGTTTAAATTTAGAAGCATCTGGCAAGAGTAAAAGCATCGAAATCAGCTGTCGAGGCAAATATAGCACGGAGCAGGAACTGTCATGGAAAGTGTAGGTTGCAGCAAATAAGAGTCTGTACATTAACTGTGCATATCATTAGTATAAAAATGAAAATTATAGAGCAGGAACTTCGTGGGTTAGTGGAAGCAGATACGCTTTAGGACCAGCAGGAAGTAAATCGTCCAGGTTTGAAAGCAATTAATTAGTAGAAAAGAAAACTTTATCAGGAAGTGCAGTTCAGCCTGACAGAGAGTTGAATTTACGCTCTGTAACCTTCTTAGAGCTGCTCTCTGAAGTTACTGTTCTGCAACTGTGCCGCCATAGTGACTGGAAACAGCATAAGTCACTCGTGTTCACAGTGAGGATAAAAGATCAAGTGTACAGAATTATGGACTAATATCGCTGTTGTATATAATTTGCGTGATCCTAGAGCATATTCTGTGCTCATAGACAATGGCGTTTCGGGTTGGAAACAAGCTTATCTCACACAATCAGCGAAGAATCACAAAAACTACTCGTGCTGAACACAGCCTGCTTTATGCATATACACAACTTCCAAACTATAGATGCACGTGAACTGGTGGATTCCGCATTCTCAGAGTTCAGAAAGGCTGCCTTCACTATTTCATCTCTTAAAACCACCCATTCTTCTTCTACTTTTTTCCTTTCCTCTCAACAACTTCTGGTTCTTTCAGTTTATCCAGGCCCCATCTCCTTAATTTCCTATCTTTTTGCCTTTCTTCAGTTTTAATATACATTTTGTAACCAATAAATTGTGGTCAGAGTCCACATCTGCCCCTGGAAATGTCTTACAGTTTAAAATCTGCAACCAAAATCTCTACAATGCCATTATATAAGCAATCTGAAGCCTTCCGGTGTCTCCAGGTCTCTTCCACTTATGTACTTTCGTTTATGATTCTTAAACCAAGTTTAGCTATGATTAAGTTATCCCCTGTGGGAAACTGTACCAGATGGCTTCCTCTTTCATTCCTTTCCACCAAAACGTATTCACCTACTATTTTTACTTCTCTTCCTTTTCCTACTATCGAATTCCAGTCCCCCATCACTATTAAATTTTCGTCTCCTTTAACTATCTGAATAACTACTAAAAAGGCTGCTGTCCGTCTTCAGGAACTATAAGTTTGTGTAGCCTCCCCCCACCCCCCACCCCCCGTCTCCCCCACCCAATTGCGGTTGCCGCTATGGTTCGGCTATCTTTTATCGCTGAGGCACGCAAGCTATCCTACCGACGGCAAGGTCCGTGGTCAGTGGGGGAGTCATTGTGATGGCCTGTCCGCCCCGATAGCTGAGTGGTCAGCGTGACGGATTGTCGTCCTACGGGCCCGGGTTCGATTTCCGGCTGGGTCGGAGATTTTCTCCGCTCAGGGACTGGGTGTTGTCTTCATCATCATTTCATCCCCATCCGGCGCGCTGGTCGCCCAATGTGGCGTCGAATGTAGTGAGACCTGCATCAAGGCGGCCGGACCTGCCCCGCAAGGGCCTCCCGGCCAATGACGCCAAACGCTCATTTCATTTCCAATGACTGTCCTAATACTGATCTAACAAGTAACTGGGATAGTTCCTTTGGCAGCAATGGTAATACTCATCTAACAAGTCACTGGGATAGTTCCTTTGGCAGCAACGGTAAAAATCACAGGCACATTTGTCTAAGTATACATCTGAGACATAAATGAATCGATCGCCAGGGCAACGCAAGCTGCTCTACCGACCAAAGTAATTTCTACAGATACTTTGTTTGCATTAATAACCATTCTCCAACCATGTCATCTTTATAACGAAAACCTGCTATGTTTAATTCACACAAATCAAAAAAAAGTTTTGCATCACCTCGGTCCCGAGAGTTCCGGAACATGTACAGAAAATTTCCGCCCTCTTTATTGCTCACGAAAACCACACATTGCATGTTGTACCACCATACAGCGAGGCCTTCAGAGGTGGTGGTCCAGATTGCTGTACACACCGGTACCTCTAATACGCAGTAGCACGTCCTCTTGCATTGATGCATGCCTGTACTCGTGATGGCATAGTATCCACAAGTTCATCAAGGTAATGCTGGTCCAGATTGTCCCACTCC
This sequence comes from Schistocerca nitens, assembly GCF_023898315.1. NCBI lineage: Eukaryota > Metazoa > Arthropoda > Insecta > Orthoptera > Acrididae > Schistocerca > Schistocerca nitens. Next base: position 911,188,119 of record NC_064617.1, read on the forward strand.
TCAGCGGCGATTCGGCGTAGATCCCGTGGTTGGTGTGTCACGTCCACAAACAGCCCTTTTCAATCTATTGCAGGCATGTTCGATAGGGTTCATGTCTGGAGAACATGCTGGGCACTCTAGTAGAGTGATGTCGTTATCCTGAAGGAAGTCATTCACAAGATGTGCACGATGGGAGCGCGAATTGTCTTCCATGAAGACGAATGCCTCGCCAATATGCTGCCGATATGGTTGCACTATCGGTCAGAGGATGGCATTGACGTATCGTACAGCCATTACGGCGCCTTCCATGACCACCAGCGGCGTACGTCGGCCCCATATAATGGCACAGCAGGGAGCCTCCACATTGCTGTACTCACTGGGTAGTGTGTCTAAGGCGTTCAGCCTGAACGGGTTGCCTCCAAACACGTCTCCGACGATTGTCTGGTTGAAGGCATATGCGACACTCATCGGTGAAGAGAACATTACGCCAATCCTGAGCGGTCCATTCGGTATGTTGTTGGGCCCATCTGTTCCGCGCAATGTATGGAGAGCATCCAGGATGGATGGTCTTGACTCTGTACACCATGTTTTGCGTTCGGATATCGTTTATATGAGTAGTGTCACGATATGTCCTGATCGAATCAACCAGAAGAAGAGGCTCCTTCGCTGCACATGGAAAGTAGATATCTTGATAGAATTGCGTCAGGATTTGTTTCGTCATCATGTCAGACTTCCAGTCAACTTGAGTGAGATTTTGCGGTTTGAGCGTGTTTTGCACTACTCGCACTCTAAGTTCCTCAGATATTACCAGCATCTTTGGAAAGACGTTTCCATTTGTCGACTAACGGGTTGGATGGTGTAAGAATGAACTGTTGAATGATTATTCGGCAAAGAACTTCTTACCGACTTCTCACCCTTGAAATTCAGAGTTCGCGATGAGTGAAGTTCTTTCCATATTTCACTTTGATCGTTGTTACAAATCTGTGTACTTTCCATTGTGTTCATTAAGGACATTACCTCCTTGCGAAACTCTTCACATCTTTCATTCACGTCACTATCTGTATTCCAGGCTTTAGTGGTTACACACTTTGTTATTAGCTGTGAGCCAAGACGGCGTCTCCGTTTAAACCTTGCATCCCCTCAATAGATAGATCTAGTGAGTCGAGTCAGTTGTATTTCTTGGGCCTTTTGCAAACCACAAGCACCAGTACCTCTACCGTCAACATTAGCGCCTAGAAAAATTCTCGCCAACCTGAATTTTACAGCTACTTAATCGCCAAGTATGTGAAGTTCTGAGTGCTGATCTTTTTCCCCTTTCTCTACCACGGGACGTAAATACTGTAGATGATGTGTGTCTTGCACCAAACGATATCGTTTTTGTAATGTACTGTAACTTAATCTTTTAGTTTTCCCAGAATCCTGGAATGCAATTATCTCCTTTGCCTTTTCAAAAGATAAATCACCCCACTTCTTCCTCTTCGATGGGCTTGGCCGATAAGCAGACGACGGCTTCCATCACTTCGTAACAGCTCTTCGCGCTACCGGATTCTGGATCATCCATAAGGTTTTCACAATCAGACAAGTCTTTTTCTACATATTTATTTTCTTCAGTATACTCTACTGTACTTTCATGATGCATATTATTACCATTGGTTGCCACTGTTTCATCTACCACAATGATTGTGAATGCAGATGCGTTTCTCTTCCTTACTGTAATTTCTGTGGATCTTCTTCTGTGTTTGTAATGGCTAACAATCAAGCTCACTATATTTGCAGGATTCATTATCACACGATTACGTTGACAATGTGAGTAACGTGGCGCGCGACGGAATCGGTAACACCACATACGGACGGATTAACTGCCCAGGCTGATGCAACACAGACAGGGGTCTCTGTTACACTGGTTTCCTTGCCCTTATACGTAATGTCTGTCTGGTTCTCCTAGATGTCGCATCGGACACTTTGTCAGGTGACCTTCGGTACGGCGCGGCGTGTGTTGACCATTGTATACACTTCATTACCTGGGGGAACACTGTTTAAGCTTTCTAAAGTCATAATATTATGTTGGGTGTGATCCACTGTGAGCGGATGGAAACGGAACTTAGCTTACACATTTTTGATATCAGATTTTCAAACAGATTAAAACAAACAACAACTCAAATGAAGCTGCAGCAACTTGCACTAACTCCCTTGTCAGAACCGAATGTAGAAGAGACATCGAAGGATTACTTTTTGAACAACGTCACATCGTGTCCTGACTCAAGTGTTAACGTAGAACTAATCGCAACAATAATAAATGAGGACGTCAAAATGTATGATCGCCGATACTCCCAAAAGGAAGAGTGCTGGATTAGATGGATTGCCCATCGAATTTTGCGAACAGTTTTAGGATAGCACAAGAGAGAAGCTCACCGAAGTGTACAATGAACTCTTGGTAAGTAACGTCTCTCCGCCCCCCCCCCCCCCCGCCCTTTTTACGGAGAGGGAATGATGAGACTGCACCTATAGTAATAGGTTGGAAAATTTTCGTCCTCTTTATGTTGATCAACACCGACTTTAAAATTCTAACGTGTTTTCTGCAGAATAAAACAATTACTCTGTATTGTAATTGGACCGTACCAATACAGTGCGTCTACAGGGTGGTCAACGATACATCTTTCAGCTAAGTACAAAGATATTGTATATTTAACATGGATATGCAAGACGAGATTAGCAGTAGCTGTTCTAGATTTTAATGAAGGGTTTGACAAGGTTAATCACCAGTCAAGCTATAAAGATAATGGGTTCTAGTGAGACTGATGACCATAGATGTTAAGTCCCATAGTGCTCAGAGCCATTTGAGGTTTTAGTGAGCCAGTCATAAAGTTCATAAAGAAAAGCATAACTGACAAAGGATCGAGGCTGAAAATTAGTGTGCAGCTGACAGCTCTAGTGTCGATCTAACAAGGATTACATAGGGATACCCTCTCTCAATGTCACTCTTCTCCATAGCAGCAGAGTCTTTATTGAATGAATTCCATAGATTCCTCCAAGGCCTTCAAAGTATGCCACCGTGAGAACGATCATGATCGGTATTGGGAGCTAAAAATAATTAATTTTTGCCACAATATCAAATATAATTTATAATATAGCCTACACGAATTAGTGACGATATATATACGCTAAATAAAGAACTTAAACTATAAATAGGTATAATCCATACTTTAGTAGCTAGGCCATTTGACGATCAGCGACAGTGATGAAATTGAAGATCATGGATCATTCACATCATCACTGTTAATATAATAATTGTTTGATACAAGAGGCACTTTCCTCTTTATATAGGATTCAAACATGGAAATGGGAATTCATTCGCAATGGCTTTGTTAGTGTTATTTGTGAAAAGTTTCAATGTTTCTTAACACGGAATAAAAATATATGAACCTGTAAAATTACAATGTTCTGGTCACTTTGTGATAGTTGAATTCAATTCTAGGATATTGTGCGATAACAAGGTGAGAGTTTTACCTTGCTATACCAGTTAAGGTCATATACAATCAAAAAAACTTTTGCATCACCCCAGTTCCCAGAACTCCTGAAGATAGACGTTGACTGTGCATACTGTATCACAGACACAGTCCCTTTGACTGTTCAGAGATGCCACTAAACCTGCCCAAAGATGTAAACAACCATGCATAAGCAGCGCCTATTAGAAGAAGGGGGTCTGACGGCCTATCAGTTCCAGTCATTCCACCAGGAAAGAGGTACACGACTCGTTTTGTCTGTAGTTCAACCATGTCTAGACGGTCAATACCGCAGTTCCATCGGGTCCGCATTTTTGCTTAGTGCCAGCAAGGGCTCTCAACTAGGGAAGTGTCCAGGCGTCTCGGAGTGAACCAAAGCGATGTTGTTCGGACATGGAGGAGATACAGAGAGACAGGGACTGTCGATGACATGCATAGCTCAGGCCGCCCAAGGGCTACTACTGCAGTGGATGACCACTACCGAAGGATTATGGCTCGGAGGAAGCCTGACAGCAACGCCATCATGTTGAAGAATGCTTTTCGTGCAGCCACAGACGTCGTGTTACGACTCAAGCTGTACGCAGTAGGCTGCATGATGCGCAACTTCACTCCCGACGTCCATGGTGAGGTCCATCTTTGCAATCACGACACCGTGCACCGTGGTACAGATGGGCCCAACAACGTGCCAAATGGACCGCTCAGGACTGGCATCACGTTCTCTTCACCGATGAGTGTCGCATATGCCTTCAACCAGACAATCGTCGGAGACGTGTTTGGAGGCAACCCGGTCAGGCTGAAGGCCTTAGACACACCGTCCAGAGAGTGCTGCAAGATGCAGGTTCCCTGTTGTTTGCGGGTAGTAGCATTATGTGGGGCCGCGTACGCCGCTGTTGGTCATGGAAGGCACCATAACGGTTGTACGATACGTGAATGCCATCCTCTGACCGATTGTGCAACCATATCGGCAGCATATAGGCGAGGCATTCGTCGCATGGATGACAATTCGCGGCCCCATCGTGCACAACTTGTGAATGACTTTCTTCATGATAACGACATCGCTCTACTAGAGTGACCAGCATGTTCTCCAGACATGAAACCTATCGAACGTGCCTGGGATAGATTGAAAAGGGCTGTTTATGGACGAATCGCCGTTGAGGAGTGGGACAATCTGGACCAACAGTGCCTTGATCAACTTGCGGATAGTATGCCCCGACGAATACAGGCATGCATCAATGCAAGAGACTGGGTGTTAGAGATACTGGTGTGTACAGCAATCTGGACCACCACCTCTGAAGGTCTCGCTGTATAGTGGTACAACATGCAATGTGTGGTTTCCATGAGCAATAAAAAGGGCGGAAATGATGTTTATGCTGATCTGTATTCCAATTTTCTGTAGAGATTCCGAAACTCTCGGAACCGAGGTGATGCAAAACATCTTTTAGGAAAGACTGACTGCCAGAATTCTGATAAATTTTCTACACGCTGGATATAGATTCTGTACAGATACTTTCAGTGACTAAAAAGCGTTGAACTGGCTAATTAGTGGCAGTACATGAATCACGAAACGAAGATAAGTTTTTTTTGCGGGAGTCTGAATTTCAGTGCTGCTTTCCTAAACAGTTAAACAATAACGTTCAACTGTTGCAGTAAACGATTAACAAAGTGCTAATCATATTCTGTTGCTGGAGCTCAACAGTTTTAATTCAGAAGAACGCATGAACTTCTGAAATTGCTCTGATAACCAAAAACGATTGTTCACAAACTTCTCGGAGTTATCACTTAGGTACAGATCTTGAGTGTTTCATTCTTATCTAACACAAGGTAGGCATTATCAGCGCGAAACCCAACAACATTATCAGGAGATAGCCTTGGAAAGGGTATACAGACACCTAGCGTTACCGTCCGCAGCTCGTGGTCGTGCGGTAGAGTTCTCGCTTCCCACGCCCGGGTCCCGGATTCGATTCCCGGCGGGGTCAGGGATTTTCTCTGCCTCGTTATGACTGGGTGTTGTGTGATGTCCTTAGGTTAGTTAGGTTTAAGTAGTTCTAAGTTCTAGGGGACTGATAACCATAGATGTTAAGTCCCATAGTGCTCAGAGCCATTTTTGAACCTAGCGTTACCTTCGCTTCCACTTATGGGAATTAGATCAAGAAGTTGTGTTTTGACGTCAGAATTGTCTATATATCTCACTAACATACACATTAACACGATATTGATTATGTCTGAACTCTCATCTAGATTATCACTTAACTCGTCCTTAATATTTGAGGAAAGTACATTTTTAACAGTGCTTGTGCAATTTGTGCGACTCGGACTTATTGTTTTTGCAATTGTTGAATCCTTAAAATATTCAGTTTGACTGTCTCTACGACATGATGCACTGAATTGAAACTGAAATTAAGAGACGCAGCTAACAAACTAAATCTTATATCTGTTATTGGAGCATCCTTTTGATCTTCCTCTGAGCCACCGTAACATCCTTTTGCGCTTCCTCCCGTTCAAATATCTGAAAACGAAAGTAATGACATACCATAACAGTGAGCTCCTGCTGTATTGACGAACCGGTAGCTAATGTGTTCTTATACAGTGCGCAACTCAATTAAAGCATCACTTCTTCGAAACCCGATGTGTGTCTCCCATTCTGACGCATAAGTTTGAAATTTGACTGAAAGGTGCGTACAACCATCCTCTGTAATGGCGCAAAAGCATGGCGTCCTGCAACATCATCCACGGGCTAGGCGACGCTTCAAAAGCAAGGTGTCGACACACGACGAAAAAAAAATAAAATAGCCAAAGCTGAGAAGTTCTTGTGACGTGCAAAAGTTGGTTGTTGTTGTTGTGGTCTTCAGTCCAGAGACTGGTTTGATGCAGCTCTCCATGCTACTCTATCCTGTGCAAGCTTCTTCATCTCCCAGTACCTACTGCAAAGTGTACTTCTGAATCTATTTAGTGTATTCATCTCTTGGTCTCCCTCTACGATTTTTACCCTCCATGCTGACCTCCAATACTAAATTGGTGATCCCTTGACGCCTCAAAATATGCCCTACCAACCGATCCCTTCTTCTAGTCAAGTTGTGCCACAAATTTCTCTTCTCTCCAATTCTATTCAATATCTCCTCATTAGTTATGTGATCTACCCATCTAATCTTCAGCATTCTTCTGTAGCACCACATTTCGAAAGCTTCTATTCTCTTCTTGTCTAAACTATTTATCGTCCACGTTTCACTTCCGTACATGGCTACACTCCATACAAATACTTTCAGAAACGACTTCCTGACACTTAAATCTATACTCGATGTTAACAAATTTCTCTTCTTGCTTTCCTTGCCATTGCCAGTCTACATTTAATATCATCTCTACTTCGACCATCATCAGGTATTTTGCTCCCCAAATAGCAAAACTCATTTACTACTTTAAGCGTCTCATTTCCTAATCTAATTCTCGCAGCATCACCAGATTTAATTCGTCTACATTCCACTATCCTCGTTTTGCTTTTGCTGATGCTCATCATATATCCTCCCTTCAAGACACTCCCCATCCCGTTCAGCTGCTCTTCCAGGCCCTTTGCTGTCTCTGACAGAATTACAATGTCATCGGCGAACCTCAAAGCTTTTATTTCTTCAAAAAGCGGGTTACTAATGTCATATTGGCATTAAATTTCGCCACAATTCTATCCAACGTTACCGTGGACTTTCACAAGATAAGAAGTTCGTCACAGCCACTCTCACTCACACCTCACGCCTTCTTTTTCGCCTCTGCGATGGAGGTCGGAATCGCTACTCCCAGAGTTGAAATCACGCGGTGTCCTTATGCTTGACTGAGGATACATTTCAGACGCACCGCCGCTCAGAACCGAAACGTAAAGGTACAGGGTGTGGCATAAAGAGCGTCAATGAAACCATCCCATTCCTTGGGAAGTTGATTCCCACACATTTCCGTATCGAAAACGACACTTCGCAGTGCGATGGGCAAAGGGACAACTTCCTTGACAACCTTTGCCATTGTTGACATCTTCTGGGCGATTCAATTCTCCTCGACGGGCATGACGAGGCTACAATTGCATTGAACGTGAGCTCACCCGTTTGGTGTGCAGTGCGGCCGCAATTTTTGCGCTCGTGTACAGGGTGGAACCACTAGGGACCGTTCAAACCCATTCGACGAAATTTAAACATGATCTGAAACAGTAAAGGGGCATTACGTTTTTTCAGTGTTCCTGTTTTATGCCCTCCTGTGGCGTAACCACGGACACGTACGTCACTAACACATGCGTGAATAAAACAGAAGACCCCCTCCCCTCCCAGTTCATCAAAACTCTCACTAGCACCTGCCTACATATATTCTGTATTTTAAAAATGTGCCTTTACAGAGAAAAACTGTGAAATACTCTTGGGCGCCTGCAAGCAGGCAACTAAGCTTGGAAGTGTGTCTAGGGTTGCCTACCTACTACCACCTTCGGCTAATTCGCGGGTTTTCTCTGTGAAGGTACATTTTTAAAATTCTCAATAGATATGGGCGGGTGCCAGTGAGGTTTTTTCCAACTAGGAGGGGGGGGGGGGGGGGGGAAGGGTCGTGTATGTCTTACTGGGACCCTTTGCCTTTTTATTCGTGCATGTGCCAATGTCGCACCCCTCTGTGATCACGCGACTGGGAGGCATGAAACAGGAGCACTGAAAAACCGTAATGAAACTTTGCTGCTGCAAATCACGTTCAAATTTCGTCGAATGTTTTTGAACGGTTCCTAGTGGTGGTTCCAGCCTGTACGTGAGAGTAGAAATTGCGGTCGCACTGCACACCAGATGGATGAGATGATGTTCAAGGAGCCTGCAGCCCGTGGTGTCCGTCGAGAAGAGTTGAATCGCCCAGGAGGTGTAGACAGTGTCAAAGCTTGTCAAGAAGGTCGACCTTTTGCTCATCGCGCAGCGAATTGTCATTTTCGACCGCGAAATGTTGAAAGGTGGCTACACTGAGCCACAGCGACAGAGATCGCTAGAGAGCATTGTTCCGCCGCCTCCACGGGAAGTGATTATTGGGATGTCGTAGTGGGCAGTGCTTGTCGAGGACTCGTGGTAGTCAGTTCGTGTTCAGATGTGCTAGTAGGGAGTGCTTGCTGAGATGTGATGCTGAAAGGTTCTTGTTGAGATGTGGTAATAGCGAGTCGGTGTGGAGATATATTGTAATTATGAGAGTGATTTTGGTCAATATATGAAGGTAACGAAACTTGATTTATTTTTCATTATTTCCATGTTTTAAATAATGTGTCATTACAGGTTCAGTCAACAAAGCATCTGGCTTGTGTTCTTGGATTAGAGTGTAATTGTGGTTCTCTTGAGTAATTATGGTATTTGTATTTTCTTTAATTAATTCAGTATAAATGGTATTTGAAATTCTTGTCTTTTGAAGAAGAACCGTGCCAGATGTGTACGTTGAGTCACACTCCCACACACAGAACAGTGATACTTGTGCTTTGGTTTCGTAGGTTTTATAGTTGCTGGGGACTTAATTAATTAATTAATTAATTGTGTTAATGAAAATTTCCATTTCATTCCTTGTTGTTGTTCTATGCAGTCAGATAGCGTAATAATACTAGTCAGGGCCAACCGTTACGAGACTTCGTAAACGGACAGACAGCTACTAAAGCAAAAAATTAAAATTATTTGCATTCTACATAGAATTAAGCCCCCATGCACGTGGCGACCACTGCTTCGGATCGTCCCTGGGAATCTTCTGATTGTAAAAATAGTAGACAGTAGCATTGTTGTAGTAACTTGTAGTTTAGTAATTATAGTCTGTTTTGCATGTGTAGAATTGGTAATTGTCATTCTTATAATGGTATTTTTTCTCTGAATTTGATTTGTTGTCTTGTATACGCGTTTGACGACTTAATGCAATTATTTCAATTGTTCGTTAATCGTGATTGAGGGAAACATTTCATGTGAATGGTATTGTTGGTGATACAGTCTTATTGTGTATAATTTTCGTACAGTGACGAGTTTTGTATATTTTGTAAATGATTACGCGATCAATGAAAAAGACAAAAATGATGAATAGTGAGAAAGACGAAATTGTTAACATGGCGAACTCGCCAACAGAGGAAAACACTGTGATGAATAATGAAGTGGAAAACAATGTAATAAGTCGGGAAAATAGTCCGGAACCAATTCAAAACTTTTCACAATTAGAAAATTTTCAGAATTCGAGACTAACGACAGAAGATTCTGGAATAGTATCGAACACAGGTGGCTATACAGCTATGACGAAGGAAACTGGTTTTGCGAGAAATGATAGGGGCGAAAAGAATTTCGAACCAGATCAAATGGAGCAGTTGATGGGTATAATATTAAATTTGGGATCTGAATTAAAAACACAGATGGGAACAATGGAAACACGAATGGAAACACGGATGGGAACTTTGGGATCTGAATTACAAAATGATATGGGAACAATGGAAACACAGTTTAGATCTGAATTAAAAACACAGATGGAAACAATGGAAACACGGTTAGATTCACGAATAGGGACTTGTTTTAAAAATATGAAAGATGAATTAAAGAGAGAAATCAGAGAAGAAGTACAACCAATTTTGAATACTCACAATAGTAGATTAGTTGCAGTAGAGATTAGACAAAGGGAACAGGATAGAGAACAGGAAGAAAGAGATCGCGTGATAGTACAAAAATTTTCAGAGTTAAATTTACAACGTGCACACGATAAGGAAGAGATATTTGAGAGAATCGAGGAATCCGTACCAAATGACAGAATAAATAACCTAACACAACAATATGAACAGTTAACTACCAAATGTGTCAACACTGAAACCCGAGTCGCGACACTTACGGAAGACGTTGGTAAACAGAGAGAAAAAATAGGTGACTTATCGGAAAGAGTTGAGGAAATTTCAGATAAATTGACAAATCTTAGTTTACATGGGGACAGAGATTCGGATGATACAGCTCCATTACCATTTGCAGAAACCGAAGAGTACCAGAACATAAATAAGCATGTTGAAAATCAGGGAAAGTTTAATGAACGCGTTAAAAGGGGAGTAGAGGCATTACGAAAGCAAGTCAAACAAATCGAAGGTGAAATCGTAGGAAAAGACAGCAGAAGAAATTTAGAATCACAGTTAGCGGAGGGGTTTGAAGAAAATAATTTGTTTCATTTACGGGATGCAACAAGAGAGCGCCAGGCGCGCGAACTTGACAATAATCGACATTCGGACTGGAACAGACGCGGTAGGTCTTTGTCGCCGCGAGGCGGAAGCTTTGACTGTAAACACTTCTTGACTGTTCGGAAATTTAAGATCTTCCGCAATTCTAGGAATGACATACGTCCATGTTCATGGTTAGATCAATTTACGTACGCACTTCCGCCAAATTTGCCACTAAGTCACAAACTGAAATTAATGTGCAGCTATTAAAGTCCTCAGGGGATTCACTACACTGAGTGAATATGTGCCGTAGCGATCACAGGGCCCCGAGCTGTAGTGGTGTTATTTCCCTTTTAGTTTTCTGCACCGCTGCCTACTCTTTCACTATTCTTTGTATCTATAAAAACAACTCTTCTACTATCAATCTATCTAGACAGTAGGTAAAGAATAACCAGATTTGACTGTTTTACCCGAAAGTGACTTTGGAAATTACCGTTTGGACTTACTATATTTTCTGCAGCATTCATTCGTAGTTTAAACAAAATTTTACCTGTTTATCTTCGTGACAATATTACTTCTTATGTTGACGACATTCTTATTGCTAAACATTCTTGGAGTGAGCGCAACAAAATTTTGGATTCATTATTACGTATTTTTGCAAGAACGGTGAACTTGAAAAAAATCTGAATTTGGTCGTTCTCAGGTGAAATTTCTCGGTCACATTATTTCTACAGAAGGTATTCTCCCTGATCCAGAGAAAGTAGACGCTATTCGTAATTATGCTGTTCCTACCACAAAACGTGATGTACGTAGTTTCCTTGGTGTCTGTAATTTTCTTAGACGCTTTGTTAGATTGGACAATTTGGCCACACCTCGTTTATGTGAACTATCTGGAAAGAAATCTAATTGGTGTTGGGATGAGGAAGCTCAATCAGAATTTGAACAACTTCGTGATGCTTTAGTTGCTGCTCCACTTCTTTCACATCCGGATTTATCTAAAGATTTTTGTTTGGCGACGGACTCATCATACAAAGGCCTAGGTGCACATTTATTTCAAGAGATAGAAGAAAACGGCGTTGTAGTACAGAAGACTATCGCATTTGGAAGTCGTGTTCTCTCTAAATCCGAAAAGAATTATTCGATTACGGAACTTGAAGCTTTGGCTGTTGTTTGGGCTTTCACAAAATTTCGCACATTTTTGTTTGGCAGACATACTAAGGTTTACACCGATCATCGAGCTCTGGAATTTCTTATGTCAACAAAATTAACTCACGGCAGATTGTCACGATGGGCGTTGTACCTACAGGAATTTGATTTTAGTATTGTTTACATACAGGGATCTTCAAATATTGTTGCTGATGCTTTATCACGTGCACCTATGGGTTTGAAACAAAGTGCCGAAGAGGACGGCAAAGAAAACCATTATTGTTTGATGTACATTCAAGGTGTTGCGTTTGAGAACTTTATTTCGTCTTCGCTCCAGGACATCGCTAAGGAGCAAAATAAGGATCCAATCTGGAAGGACATTAAGGAGAAGCGGAGGAGAAAGGAAAGCGTAGCGATCAGACAGTATTATTTAGTTCGCAATGATATTCTTTTCAAACGAAAATCGGTCGACAACTCTGTTTGGTTAGTTTGTATTCCTGATGAGTGGGTCAATAAATTGATTTGGTACACACATTTCAGTTATGCGCACTTTGGTCCCAGAAAATGCTTTCATAAATTACGAGAAAATTGTTACTTCAGTAATATGGAAAAACGTATTCGATCTGTTCTTGCCAAATGCAAATTATGTCAAATGGCTAAGCCTCCAACGATTTCTCACAGAGCACCGTTGTTTCCTATCATTCCAGCGAAATTAAAGGACATGGCTGCAGTTGATTTGTTCGGTCCAGTGGTTCGTTCTACTAATAGTTTTGCGTACATTTTCGTAGCAGTGGAATTGACATCAAAATATGTGTGTTTTACACCTTTACGCAAAGCAACAGCTCGTTCAGTATCTAATGCTTTCATCAAACATTTTCTTAAAGAAGTTGGTCATGTAGATAAGGTTATATCAGATAATGGATCACAGTTTCGCTCTAAAATTTGGCTTCGTACTCTACGGCGTCGTAAAATTAAACCAATCTTCATTTCACTTTTTCACCCTCAATCTAATGCTTCAGAGAGATGGATGAAGGAAATCAATAAATTGTGCCGTCTTTATTGTCATCAGAATCACAGAACTTGGGATCAGTATCTTCATATTTTTCAAAACATTATGAATGAACTTCCTAATGACTCAACTTCTTTACCGCCTCTATTGATATTAAAAAACAAAGCACCGTCAAATCGCACTTCTGAAATCGTTCATTTTCCGCCTTCACGAAAACTGCGGCATTCTGAAGTTGTGAACCTGGCTCTGCAAAATATTGCATCTGCAGCTGCTAGAAGAGAGAAATCAGCTAAGCGTCCTGGTCGTTTAAAAACTTTGCCAGTTGGTCAAAAGGTATTAATTAAGTCCCATCGTTTATCTCACAAAGGAAAAGGCTTGTGTCGCAAATTTTTTCTGCTTTATAACGGTCCATATAGGGTTCGCAAAATCATTCATGATAACACTGTTGAAGTAGAAACTCTTAAATCTCGGCGCTCTAAGGGAATACATCATATATCAAACGTAAAAATTTTTGTAGAATGACATACTTTAGAGAAACTAACAGCTACGTAAACATGCGGAGAGTACAAGGATACCGCGCTGTGTTTGGCGGCGGCACATACTCAAAGCAACAGTCAGTCTGCGCGCCGCACAAGGCAGTCGTTGACCGCAAACAATCACTTTCTACGTCACGCGCCTACAGCTGATCGAGCGCTCAGTGCGAATGCACTGACAGCCGTAAACAAATACACAGTTTAATTTCTCCGACTAAATTCTGTATAAAGCTATGGTGATTTCAAAAATTATGTTATTAACGTTCAGTATTTTTCAGGATACGGTTGTGTAAAATATTTAAGACCTTCAGGTAAATTCTGTGCATGTCCGACGTTAAGACGACTTACTATGGAGAAAATTTCAGGAAGAATGTAATTTTGAAGAAGAAAAAAGTAATAAACTAAAAAGGGTAACTATTAATTGAGTTTATTTTTCAGGTAATATAAATTCACTTAGGTACGTACTTTAGACGTAATTTGCTGCTCGCGATTACGTGATTCATACTTTGTGCTAATTTAATGTTCTATGAATTTACTAGTGAAGCGACGTGCTTGCGCACATTAACTGATTTTGACAATGATTGACTAATGAACAGGGTTGTTATTTGTATATATTATGCATCGCTTGGCTGCTATGCTTTTTCACTGATGTCATATTTTTTAATTATGTGCCTGCTGTGCTTATTTATTTAAATTATAATTGTCACCTGATTAATTGTGCTGGTGTGGTTAGATATGTAAGTTATACTTTGTGATTTATCTGCTTGCGCCTTCATGGGTACTTATTAAGATTACATATGAACATTTATTTGCTTATGTCGATGTGATGCTAATGACCTGTTTATTGTGTAAGGCATGTTTGCTGCTGTGCGTATGGATTGCATATTTACACGTTTCTGTTTTGTTGTCATAACTACTCTTCAATTTAGAATATAGAAATGCTGATATACTGTGTACGTACATAGAGTTTAGGTCACACTATTGTATTAATTATAGATTGTTCGCTTGGCCGAGCCTCGTTGTAAGAATTGTGCTGCATCCACTTGTTGACATTCTGTTCTCTACTGGTATATTTACTCGCTATTGCATGTTTTGCTTACGCTCAGTGCCTTATATTTTTAAGATAAGAAAATGAACTGCTAGAATTCGACGAACGACATTAGTACACGAAACTTCATAGAAGTCACATGAGCTGAGGTTTTAGGGAAGCTGTATAAATTTATGTTACTAGGAAGGAAGCTAACGACATGACATACCAAAACTAGGTTTAGACCATTGACAGTATTACACTGCATTTTCGGGAGCAATTGAAATAGGAAGTGACAATTGACACAAATAATACTCCACATGTTTGCTTCTGCTATGATTCTTGAAGTGGTGTACACACTGTGAAATGTTATGATCATTCACACTCCGTAATCGTACTTAATTACTGAGAGTTATTCGAACTAAGGTCTGTTAGAGGTCATGTATGCATTTCTTTTATTTAATGATGGACAAGGAACCAAAATGTATCTTATAATTTATAATGAGTAGAAAATTTGGGTCAGATTGATTACATAGAGGTTGTGTGTGGACACTGTGTCTTCGGATTGTATGGGATGATGAATTGAAGTTGCACTAGGATTTTGTCTGTACTTGTTCGAGGAGACTGACTAGAGGAAAGAGTTGTTATGGAAGTGAAATGATATTGGTGCTGAGGTTTATATGTATCGACGTATTATTGAGGTATTGAGATTAGGTGAAGTTGATGATTATTGGAGTTTTGGTGGATAAGAGGTAAAGTAAATGAGGAGCATATTGTTTTGTTGGTTTATATGGAACAAGGAGGATGAAGATGGCAGACTAGAACACTAAAGTGGAAGGAAGATTGTCTATACACACACTTGTTAAATCACTAAGCAGTATATACTTTTTTTGAGAGAGGAAGCATGTGCATATATTGGCTCACTGACAGTTGTTCAGCAACAGTACAATTTGATCTGGCTTGGCAAACATTGGTCTAGACATGATGACTATGACGTTGACTAACTATTATTGACTGTTATACATTGCTGCCACTACTACTTGATACACATAATGAACATAAAATTTCGACAGAATTGCATTTACACAGTTAACACTATTCAATTACACAGTAGCACTAATGTGGATGAAAGATGAGTGAGTGTGTTTTGTGTGTTTTCCTTTTATAATCCCAGAGAAGTGATCCCAACCTATCTCCTAAATATTATTTCACTTGTTTGTTGTGGCTTGCACTGACACCCATAAATATTATAGGTTAACTGTTATTGTGTACTGTAATAGTTAATGTGACAATTACCTGATATCATTTGTGTGTTTATTATGATTTGTATGTTTAGTGTAAGAGCATTGATAATAATTTGTTAAAGAAATTGTATGTGCATTCAAACTATTATTCATGACTGAACTGTCTCAGTAGTTATGGTGAATAGTATGGACTGTTACTTGCACTTTTTCTACATGATTGGTGCCACAAGGACATGTTTAATTTCTGCTGATGAACTGTGTGATCAGTGATTGTAAAAAATCATGGACCGTTACTTGTACCTTTTCTACAATATTGGTGCCACTAGGACATGTTTAATTTCTGCTTATAAACTCTGATGAACAGTGTGATCAGTGACAGTGTATTTTATGGAACTGCTTCTGCTGAGAAATGTGACTTGTTGCTGTGTGTACCTGCTCAGCTTTGCTGGTGCCACTAATGGACTGCTTCTACTGAAATGGTGTTACCTGTTGATGTCTGCACCTACTCAACATTGCTGGGTGCCACTGATGGATTGCTTCTACTGAAATGAAGTCACCTGTTGCTGTGTGCACCTGATCAACATTGCTGGTGCCACTAATGGACTGCTTCTACTGAAATGGTGTTACTTGTTGGTGTCTGCACCTACTCAACATTGCTGGGTGCCACTGATGGATTGCTTCTACTGAAATGAAGTCACCTGTTGCTGTGTGCACCTGATCAACATTGCGGGTGCCACTGATGGACTGCTTCTATTGAAAAAATGTTACTTATTGGTTTTTGCACCTGTTGACCATTGCTGGGTGCTACTGCTGGAACTGTCAACTGCTTATTCTTGGGCTATGGAAAGCGTTTATGTGAATATTTGTATAAACTGATTTTTTGTGTATTACTGTTTGTGGAAAGCTATGAGACTCTTACCTGCACATATTCGTCATTGCTGACGCTATTGATTAAATTGTTTAACCACATAATACTTGTGTAAACTATTATGTAAAGTCACATGTATGAAAGAATTTGTATTGCTTACTGTATTCTATATAATAGGTTATTGAAAGGTCAGTGCAAAGCCAAAATTTTATCTAGTTATATGATATTTACGTATTAATATTATCTTTTATTTTTGTCTATATTTTTTTGACGAATTTGGTGGTATTTTCACCACCAATGCTGGCAAAAATACCATCAAATTCTAGCCGTGGAGGAAGGGCATATGAAAGGTGGCTACACTGAGCCACAGCGACAGAGATCGCTAGAGAGCATTGTTCCGCCGCCTCCACGGGAAGTGATTATTGGGATGTCGTAGTGGGCAGTGCTTGTCGAGGACTCGTGGTAGTCAGTTCGTGTTCAGATGTGCTAGTAGGGAGTGCTTGCTGAGATGTGATGCTGAAAGGTTCTTGTTGAGATGTGGTAATAGCGAGTCGGTGTGGAGATATATTGTAATTATGAGAGTGATTTTGGTCAATATATGAAGGTAACGAAACTTGATTTATTTTTCATTATTTCCATGTTTTAAATAATGTGTCATTACAGGTTCAGTCAACAAAGCATCTGGCTTGTGTTCTTGGATTAGAGTGTAATTGTGGTTCTCTTGAGTAATTATGGTATTTGTATTTTCTTTAATTAATTCAGTATAAATGGTATTTGAAATTCTTGTCTTTTGAAGAAGAACCGTGCCAGATGTGTACGTTGAGTCACACTCCCACACACAGAACAGTGATACTTGTGCTTTGGTTTCGTAGGTTTTATAGTTGCTGGGGACTTAATTAATTAATTAATTAATTGTGTTAATGAAAATTTCCATTTCATTCCTTGTTGTTGTTCTATGCAGTCAGATAGCGTAATAATACTAGTCAGGGCCAACCGTTACGAGACTTCGTAAACGGACAGACAGCTACTAAAGCAAAAATTAAAATTATTTGCATTTCATAGAATTAAGCCCCCATGCAATGTGTGAGAAAGGGGTAGTTTCATTGATGTTCTTTATGCCACACCATGCGCCTATTCTTCAATTATGAGCGGCGGTGTGTGTTAAATATTTTCCTCAGCCACCCATAAGGAAACACCGTTGATTTCAACGTTGGGCGTCGAGGTTCTGACTTCCACCGCAGCAGCGTCAAAAGACGGCATGAAAAGTGGGTAAGAGGGGCTGTGACGGCCGTCCTACCGTGTGGCACGTCCGCCGTGGCGTTGGGCAGAATTTTGGCGAAATTTGGTACCAATGTGACATGGTTAACCCACTTTTACACGTCATCCGAACTTCCGAGCTCTGGCCTTTTTTCGCACGTGTCGACACTTTGCTGTGTGAAGCGTCGTCAAGCCCAAGGATGATGTCGCAGGACGCCACGCTTTTGCACCATTACAAAGTATGGTTGTAGGCACCTTTCAGCTAGATTGCAAACTCAGGCATCGGAATCGGAGATAATTATTGGGTTTCGAAAAATGATCCTTCAATTCCGTTGCACAGTGTATACTGTAGTTCGTTATTATAGCTTTAAAGTTCAAACTTATAAAATATACAATTTCAATAATAACAGTGTGATAGTAATAATATCCATTGCCACTGTCTAGCTCGTGTGAGTTAAAGAAGCATTTTCTTACATGAGATATACTTCTTTTATGGTCCATAGCTTTCAAATTCATATTGTGTTCTGGTTTCCGATGTGGTTTACTAAGTCACTTCGTTTTCCTCCTAGCACTATATTATACGCTTTGCATTTCGCTTCATTTCTACATTTTGCAGAGAATAATTTTTTCTTGTTTTTTTTTCTATTTATCTCACACAAACTCATCACTATTTTCTCTTTTCTTCTCTGGAGTTGAACAGCCAGTTTTAGCACACCTTATTTAGTACCGTATACCTTTAACGCTATTACATCCAAATCTAACGTCTGATTCACATGCCTTGTTGTAATGACCGGCCGGAGTGGCCGTGTGGTTCTAGGCGCTACAGTCTGGAACCGAGCGACACACATCCTGCCTCGGGCATGGATGTGTGTGATGTCCTTAGGTTAGTTAGGTTTAATTAGTTCTAAGTTCTAGGCGACTGATGACCTCAGAAGTTAAGTCGCATAGTGCTCAGAGCCATTTGAACCATTTGAAACTTGTTGTAATGAACTGATTCAATAATACATTGTATTTCTCTTGTTGAGTTAAATTACACTACATTTTTAACAATCTTAGATTTTCGTCGCTACCCCTTGAAGGTCAGGGAAAACTATGCTACAAGTAGCGGAATTGCGCTGCGGTTGGCAAAACTGATCCTGATGTAAATAAATACATGCGCTGAGATTGGTCGGCGGTGGAAGCACCCGTTCACAGGTGTTGCTAGGCCACTGGAAGTAGACCCTAGTTATGTATTAGCTATTTTGTATTGTACTACAGCTAGTGAAACTTGGCCGCGCGGGAAAGCCGCACGGTCTCGGGCACCTTGAAACCGTTCGCGCGGCTACCCCCGTCGGAGGTTCGGTTCCTCCCTCGGGCATGGGTGTGTGTGTGTGTGTGTTGTCCTTAGCGTAAGCTAGTTTAAGTTAGATTAAGTAGTGTGTAAGCCTAGGGACCGATGACGTCAACAGTCTGGTCCCATAGGCACTTACCACTTAGTGAAACTTTGAGATCTTGTAAAGCACTAACAGACAGCGCTGCTTTTGCTGATGAGGATGCTAAATGCTTAAGCTATGTATTTCTTATTTCTAATCTCAGTGTCCAATCGCTTTCTCTGAACAATTCTGTGCACTGCGTTACTGCTAGTTCTGATCGTACCTGTCGGATTGGTTGGTTAATAGTCTTTAGTTTCTCCTTTGAACACGAAATGCCTAAACGCTTAAGTTTTCGCCTTCTTTTTAATAAATTTGAGAAACATGGTCCAGTATCATTACAAGAAGTCACTACATCTACCCAGTTGTGGTAACATAGTAGATATGGAAACTGACTTGTATATGCAATGTTGTGGGTTTGATTCCACTTTAAGTTAATTTTTTAAAAATGTTTATTGAAATGACATCCTATGTTGTACACTTGAGAATAAATGGAGTGTGGAGAGGAAAATCACCTTCAGTATGTCACAGCTCACCATTCCTCAGTTTGTAACTGGTAATGTTCCTGCACAGAAACGTTCAATTAAGCACGTCATTCTGAAGAAACATCTTGAATGTAGGAGGGTGTAAAGAACCTGCCCCGTTGTGAATACTCAAGAAAATGGCGGGAAGTCTCCCCCTCTCCCCACCACCAACCGCTTCTGAATCACATGGGAAGTCATTGCGGTGTTTCTCACTCGCTCCTGTTCTCCATGTACGCGCTGAATGTGGATGAAACTGCCGTGTGTTCTTTTGTGAAACAAAGAAGGGGAATGCCGTTAAAAAGCGGTGAAAAACTGATAACGCTCAATGTTTTTGAGAAGTTATCGGAAAGACACCAGTCTCTACCGGTAAAGGAACTTGCAAAAATGACATCTGAGTTTACCGTTGTTTCTGTGACAAGTGTAATATGTGTGCATAAAGAAAGACGCAATATGGGTAAGCTGTCAGCCCAGGAACGACAAGTAAACGTCAGTCGTCTGTTCTAGGAAAATATGACGATCCCGATAAAAATGCTGTGTGGTCAAAGGTGCATGAATTTTTCTTCATGAACGAAGCACTTACAATAAACAAGGTACTTCAAGCGGTAAATAACGACGATGACTTACTTACCTTTAAAAGCTTCTTATAAGCTGATAGTAGATACTGGTTTTCAAATCTAAAGTAGGAAACAAAATAGCGTAACTGCAGGTAGAGAGGACATTGCTTTGTGGAGAATGTTATCTCCGCCAGATTCAACAGTTCAGATGCGAGAAACTGGAGACCTATTACCTTGATGAAATATGGGTTAACGCAGGACATGTGACATAAAACTGTGGATTGACAAAACAGTGAATGAAAAAAGACAAGCTTTTGTCGCAAGTCTCTTACAGTGGTTAAAAAATCCAACAGGGTAAGGAAAATAGCTAATTACAGCACACATAGGATGCAACAGCGGTTTTGTGGAATACGCTGAATTGATTTTTGAAATAATGAAGATTAGCATGAAGACATGAACGGTGAAATGTTCCTAAAATGGTTCAAAGATATTCTACCCAAATTAAAGCCCAGCTGTGTTATAATCATGTACAATGCTTCATATCGTAATGTTAAGGTTGAATGTAGGCCACAAAAATCTTGGAGGAAGGTGGACATTGTAAATACGCTGATGGGAAAGGGAACACATGTCGATCCTACTGAGATTAAGGTTGAATTACTGAAACAGGTTGAAGCTTACATTGTAGCTCAGTAGACTATGGATGAAACTGCGCAGAGCAAGTTCATTATTGGTGGGTTGTTGCCGCACCTTGGAGCCAAGTTAAAGGATATGCCACAATAGACAATGCGACATTTAAGCTACCAGATATGCTTAAATTCATGCACAAAGCTCTGTCGCACGTCACTGCCGAACGCTGGTGGGATGCAGAACGACACGTAATAAAAGAAGAAGATGTTTTCACAGATTATGTAGCTGATCGCCTACTCTTCAAAGGTGAAGATGGTAGTCTTCTACTGATTCATATTCAGAGATGGAAGGAGTTCAGGGGTTGCCACATGACTGAGGTGGCTTCAGCATTTCATTATACAGCAAAATCTCTGTAATACATTCTTAAAATCACACATTGCTTTCACAGAAAGTTATACTGTGTGTATTATATTATTATTATTGTATTCATTGTTTTATTATTTAATTATACTGTGTGTATTTTTGATCCGCTTTTTCTAAGCTAAAATATGGTTTCTGCCTGGTCCTTAAAAAGGGTACTACTAGAATATTACAGTATATTAATTTATACCTTTTAAAATTGAAATGGCATTTCAAATTTTATTATTTATTTGCTGTTTGTCGGTTTTATTACTTATCTGCGGATGTAATGTTTGGTCTAATCTGCTTCTGAACGTTTTATTTTAACACCTTTGACGTGATTGATTTCAGTGTTCCAGCATTTTCAAATACCTGTCTGTAAGACGTGTAACAATTGTTAAAATAAAGCAATTCGAAACAGATTAAACGAAACATTATTAATATTCATTGTGGAATGTCGAACAGACATACATAACCTTTCACACAATTATCTGCAGTTGTTACCATCAGTGCGGGCCTGATGGACTGGTTTCCCTGTTTAAATGTGCCAGAAAGCATTGTGTGTTAGGTTATCTTCGCCAGCTCCGTGTGAAATAAAATTCAATGAGGTAATAGCAAACATGGAAGAATAAATTCAGTGAGCTAATAGCAAACACGGAAGAATATGCAGCATAATGTTTACATCAGGGTTGTTCTTACGATGAACAGATTATAGCAGTGGTTGTCTAGGGGTACAAGCTCAGTCTGCATTGTTGTCAGATCTCCTTAAGTAAACACACACACACACATATGACAGTCAAGGTCACCACTTCCTCTCTCCCTCTCTCACTTTTCTAGGCCAACTGGGTTACTTAAAAATGGGAGAGGGTGGGGCGGGGGGGATTAAATTGGCATTATCCTATTGGATGGGCGAATGAGAACAGCCTGCTATCGGCTTCAAATGGAAACTTGTGATTTCATTGCTGACTTTCTGATGCCCATGGGGTGGTATCAATACATGATACCACACTCACAATTTTAATTCCGCCAGTGCTCATCTCCTGTGTTACAAACTTCAGAGACGTTCTCCTGTGAAACTTACGTGAGTAGCACTCCTAGAAGAAAGGATATTGTCGACACATGGCTTAGTCACAGCCTGGGGAATTGTTTCAAGACTGAAGCTTTCACTCTGCAGGGGAGTGTGTGCCGATATGAAACCCAAGGCCTCTTGAGTCAGACTCAGGTAACACAGTTATGAGAGCACTTGCCCTTGAAAGGCAAAGGTCTTGGGTTCGACCACTAGAACCCTGTCATTTATCTTTGAAGTTATGATCTTTGACTCTGCTCTCGTTGTCTTTTGTCTCCGCACTATTACTAGTTGTTCAAATGTATTGTGCTTCTTTGCGAATTGCTTGTTGGTGATTTCTGCCCTCTACCATGGATGGGAATTAGCACAGAATGAACGTTCTAATGACCACAGATGGTGGAAAACTAAAGGAAGACGAGATTATTGTGGAGCATCGTAAACAAGATTAGCAATGAACTTAAAATGAAAATCGGGGTTAGGTAGTAGACGAAATGAAGGAGTTTTTATGCCTCAGAAGAAAATAATATATAATTAATAATAATAATTAATAATAATAGTACCGTGTAGGCCAGTGGACGTCAAACTGCGGCCCAAATGAAATGTTAGTGCGACCAGCTGTTCTCACCATTTTTATTACAATATGCAGCTAGCAACTAATAGCAGAATCCGAAAAGGTTAACCAACATTAAGAGCTTCTTAACTGTGTATTTTCCTTGCTTAGTAACAAAGAGAAATACTTGCAAATCAGTAATATTTTAAGATGTTCTTAATTTTGATTGACGTTATGTCAGTTCGGCAGTGAGCCAAGTAAAATTCGCTGGTTACGTCTGGGGCAGAGAGGTATGTAGCGGGGCTACTGCGGCGTTAATAGAAGTGAGAGGGGGAATGTTTTATTGTCTGTCTTCCAATGTCGACTACTCACAACCGTGCGCAACTAGTACCAATTAGCGGCTACAGTATAAAGGTCAAACGGAAGTAACATGGATTCGTGTATGCGCGATACAGAGACAATCATCTTCAAAAGTGGCACGTGTAATATGAAATCAGATTAAGGCTGTTAAATAGAATGCAGTGAGTAAAAGAAAAATGACATTTAAAACGTTTAATAAACATTTATGATCGTGTCTCTAATTGCAGTCCATTAATATAAAACAGTAATTCATGTAGGTTACCAGTTAATGGTCAGATCGGTAAGGGAAGCTGTAGTAATGTGGGCAGGAGGGGGAAGTGGCCGTTGCATAGTTTTTTCTCTGAACGGTGCTGCTGCCTGCCGAGAAGGGGTCACACTAGTTCTGATGTAGGTCGCCACTGTGTCAGTGAGACTAGCTTGTTCAGTTACTCTTTAGTAAAAACGTTTTCGTATCTGAGTCATCTGATGTAATATAAGTAATTTATATTTGTCTTGTTATCTCACTTGTATGGAGGGTAATAATTTTTAACAATATCAGTGTTTGAACAACAGATTTTGGCCTACAAACGTAATTATTTATTTCACTTTGATAGTTTCTTCTGTGGATCACTAATGCCGACGTGGCATCCAATCGGAGAAAGTGGCCGCACTTCTCGTCAGGAAAAGTGACCAACGTGTTCACCCCAATAAGAGTTAGTCATTAAAAAAATAAATAAACTTAATACAACAGATAAAACTGATTCTAAATCCTGTTATACACAAAGATATCATCCGCCACTATATCTCTTTGTGACTTAATTAAAGCCGTCTCTTCTACATTTCGCTCAATACAAACGTTTGTTTTAAAACGTTCTGCTGCAGCCGACTGGTTTTCTCTTACATACTAGGGCTTGAAGATGCGCAGAAAATGTGCCCGGAAATCGAAAAACAAACATAGGATCCGCCTATCTACATCTACATGGTTACTCTGCAATTCATACTTAAGTACCTGGCAGAGGGTTCATCGAACCATTTTCATACTACTTCTCTACCATTCCACTCTCGAATGGCGCGTGGGAAAAGGAACACCTAAATCTTTCCGTTCGAGCTCTGATTTCTCTTATTTTATTGTGATGATCATTTCTCTCTACGTAGGTGGGTGTCAACAAAATATTTTCGCATTCGGAAGAGGAAGTTGGTGATTGAAATTACGTAAATAGATCTCGCCACAAAGAGAACCCCCTTTGTTTCAGTGACTGCCACCCCAGCTCGCGTGTCACATCAGTGACACTCTCACCCCTATTGCGCGATAACATGAAACGAGCTGCCCTTCTTTGCACTTTTTCGATGTTCTCCGTCAGTCTTACCTGGTAAGGATCCCACACCGCGCAGCAATATTCCAGCAGAGGACAGACAAGTGTAATGTAGGCTGTCTCTTTAGTGGGTTTGTGTTCTGCCAACAAAGCGCAGTCTTTGTTTCGCCTTTCCCACAATATTGTCTATGTGGTCTTTCCAATTTGTTGCTCATAATTGTAATTCCTAGGTATTTAATCGAATTGACAGCCCTTAGATTTGTGCGATTTATCGTATATCCAAAATTTATCGGATTTCTTTTAGTACCCATGTGGATGACCTCGCACTTCTCTTTGTTTAGTGGCAATTGTCATTTTTCGCACCATACAGAAATTCTCTCTAGATAATTTTGTAATTGGACTCGATCGTCTGATGATTTTACGAGACGGTAAATTACAGCGTCATCCGCAAACAGTCTAAGGGGGCTGCTCAGATTATCACCTAGATCATTTATGTAAATCAGGAACGGCAGAGGGCCTATGACACAACATTGCGGAACGCCAGATATCACTTATGTTCTACTCGATGATTTACAGTCTATCACTACGAACTCTGACCTCCCTCAGAGGAAATCACGAATCCAGTCACACAACTGAGACGATACTCCATATGCACGCAATTTGATTAATAGTCGCTTGTGAGGAACGGTATCAAAAGCCTTCTGGAAATCTAGGAATATGGAATCGATCTGAGATCCCTTGTCGACGGCACTCATTACTTCATGGGAATGATTTTACTAGACGGTAAATTACAGCGTCATCCGCAAACAGTCTAAGGGGGCTGCTCAGATTATCACCTTGCACAAGAACGATATTTTCTGAATCCGTGTTGGTTATGTATCAATAAGTCATTTTCTTCAAGGTGATTCATAATGTTCGAGTACAGTATATGCTCCGAAATCCTACTGCAAATTGACGTCAGTGATGTTGTTGTTGTTGTCTTCAGTCCTGAGACTAGTTTGATGCAGCTCTCCATGCTACTCTATCCTGTGCAAGCTTCTTCATCTCCCAGTACTTACTGCAACCTACATCCTTCTGAATCTGCTTAGTGTATTCATCTCTTGGTCTCCCTCTACGATTTTTACCCTCCACGCTGCCCTCCAATGCTAAATTTGTGATCCCTTGATGCCTCAGAACATGTCCTACCAACCGGTCCCTTCTTCTTGTCAAGTTGTGCCACAAACTCCTCTTCTCCCCAATTCTATTCAATACCTCCTCATTAGTTATGTGATCTACCCATCTAATCTTCAGCATTCTTCTGTAGCACCACATTTCGAAAGCTTCTATTCTCTTCTTGCCCACACTATTTATCGCCCATGTTTCACTTCCATACATGGCTACACTCCATACAAATACTTTCAGAAACGACTTCATGACACTTAAATCTATACTCGATGTTAACAAATTTCTCTTCTTCAGAAACGCACGTAAGTGATATGGGTCTGTAATTCAAGGGGTTACTCCTAATTCCTTTCTTGAATATTGGTGTGGCTCTGGCCACAGTACCCGCTTAGGTAAAGAAAATTGGTCATTATTTAAGCCTTTAGACAAATGTACGAAGTTCGAAAACGTTTTCTATTTCACTTAAAAATAGTTGGTGTGATATCTTATAGTGCGAAGATTCAAAATGTGTAGGTCGTAAGCTTCTATCAACAAACATCGATTGGTGAAAACTGAATTTGTCTTTGAGTGGGCACTTTGCCCTCTCCCCCCCCCCCCCCCCTCCCTCCCTCTTCCTATGAGGCTCAATGAGTCGGCCTATAATGTCAGTATTAGCTCTTAACCAAATAAGTTGGACGACTACTGGTGCAGGCCTTACAGAATTCTAGTAGTAATCACAAAGCTACTGTTGTGTTGTGTTGTCAGTTAGTTCGTTTATTGTTGCAAAGTGAATAATAAAACATTTTCAAGTCTCTAGCGGGATTTATTAGAAACTTATGTAGTCAGTGTTGCAGTCTTGTGAGATAATGACAACAGTAATGATCTTTTTGCGGTATCGGCCACTCACCATTGGGCCGCACTTTCAAATACGCGCATTTCCTACAGTCGCCACTGCGGCACTTGGATGCTGCCATGAACGATTACGCTGCTGCCAATGACATGCAAGCATCCCCTCTCCGGAGCTCCAGCAACGGGTTTACTAAGTTCGAACATTAATGCACTGAGCCCATTTTGTGTGTTTGCCAGTTGAATAACATTTACAGACTTCCATTGTGGCTAGGGCTCGTGATCCACTGAATAATTTTTGTGTTGAATACTGACTGATTTGTAAATCTGTGGTATTTGTATCTGTTGCAACATTCAAAGCTATTGTTAGTAACTGACACTGCAACTAGAGCAACAAAGTTATGTATTATTTTTACTAATTGATATTAGATGTAGAAGAAATTAATATCTGAATTCTCTGTTTCTGAATAGCATCTGTTCCTCGCTCCTGTATCCAGTGCAATGGAAGTTACAACACTTTTAAAACTGATGTAGTCTTGTGACCAAAGCACAATACATCCCTTTTGTTTTTACCCCTCATAAAATTCCATTTTACATCTCAGAGACTAATTAATCCCGGTATAGGAACCAATGTACTACAGGAAGCAGTACTGGAAGACAGAGATTAGAATATACTCGCATACAACAAAAAAAATGAAGGGCGTGAGTCTGATCAAGGGGGAAAAAATTATGTGCAAAAAGGTGTAACTCTCCAACTAATCAGCCACTCATGAGAATAAACCAGATCTTATATTTAAGCAGGTGCGAACTGTCGGTTACTGGTATTAAGAAAGAGCATTCAGGCAATGGCTATAGATTTTTTTGAGTCATCAGGGAAGTTTTACCTGCAAGGCAGTTGTAAATCACTGTTTGTATCATGATACTGAAATTTCACTGGACTGCTTTGATATACTACGATAAATAAAAAGTTGTGGCTAGGGCTGTTATAGGTTCATTTTACAATTATCTGAACGGAGATGATGACCAGCGAAGAATCCAGAAGTGTATAGCCTACGGCTATATTATTTACTGTTCATTATCATGTACTTAGAGATTAAGTGCCTTCTTTCATAACTTTGTGGATACCTGAGCAGAAAAAACAGGTTCTGATTTCGTGGAAATATTCCTTTCACGTTCTGTGAATAGAGCTCTTATCTCCCAGATAAGAATGTAAGTGCCCTTCTACAGCTGAGTATTTGCAATTCGCAGAAGTCTACATGAAATAGCAGCATTCGTTTTTTGATCGTATTCTTAAGTTCCACTGTTATAGCTACCCGCATCGCAAGATCCTTCCATGAAAGAGGTAACAGCCACTGTGGAACAGGATAAAGGAAACGGAATTGAAACATTAGAGACTCGTCGATATTAGGGCCATTTGCAGAGGCAATTCAGGGACTTTGGTCCCTGAAGTGTTGCCTGAAATTGTACGGAGAAAACACAGATCAGAATGGCCGGACTTGAATTCAAGCCTCAGCTATCATGAATACGAATCCACTTTCTTAATCACAGTGCCACGAAGCTTCGTAAGCAAAAAAGTGGAAGTGAAGATCCAATGATGAGGAGGCTTATTTAGCAGAAACTGGATATTTAAATACGAATTTCAAGCAAAATGATTCCGTGTGTTTAATGGTGTCCATAAATTACGGAAAATTCACAACCATGGCGATAACTAATGAACAAAAGCAGAACGAAGTCGAAGCTTGCGTAAGAACTGCTGTGTGAGAAACTTCAATGAATTCGTTAGCAAGATATTTGAAAAACTAAAAAAGAATTAGCCTTGTGACTCTTCAAGTTTTCGTAGCGGATCTGTTGTAAATAGTCTTCAAGGGTTTGCCGCCAGATCCGCGGAGGAAATATTGTGGAATTTGCACAACTTGATCCGGCGGCAAACCCGTGAAGACTATTTACAAGAATTAGTCTTGCTATATAAAGTCAGTAAATGGAACAAAGTTATCTGCCCGAGGCTTCGTTTTCATGATGATACCAAACAGAAGAAGATAAAGCGAGGACTCGGGTAATGACTTCCCAAAATTGCTTCTTTGAAGACGGCCAGAACTCAATTCCAACTTTCGATCGTCACACGGATTCGAAAATGTCTAGTACGGCCAACTTTTCCTGACGCTTTATTACCTGGTAAATAGATCTTAAAACTGAAATTTCTGAGATTTCATAAAATTGTAAAATAATTTAGTATTGGGGTAGATGTCACCAGATGGTGGTTGCTCGCGCATTGTCGTCCACAATACGTACGACTCAACGAAAAACAAGAAATGTCAGTCAACGCTTCATGTAGAGTTCAGCGAGAAATGGAGTGCATATTTAATCAGTTACTTGTGGGGGCGTGTGTCCGACTGATGCAAGCAATACTACGACATCACTGTTAGAGGACGAATGACCAAATCATGCAATGTATGGCTTGCAAGAAAAATTCCGCGAGATACAAGAAATGAACGGTACAGATATCTCAGGGACGGACTACGTAACACGCAATGCAAAGCAATTACGGAACACGATGAGTATTCAGTCATTAAAGTCCACTAACAACGTGCCGTCGACTCCTCTTGTTCTAGCCGCGCCTATCATAGAACACATCAAATGAATTACAAAAACATAGAGAAATGAAGAGGTTTAAAATATAATTGAAAGGCAGAACAATTTTCACACTGTACTGTATTAAGAAAACTTATATAAGATTTTCATATGAATCTTTACAAGAGCACAGCAGAATGGCTCAGGTATCTTACCACGGTAACACACAAAAGACAATTCTAATAAGACTATTCGAAACATCAGAAGAACAAAAATAGCGGGTGTTCGAAACTAGTCCAGCGTTTACATGTATGTTGTAGACATGAGGTTTTAACTATCGATACAGCAAAATAAGTGAGTAAACTCAGAGTAACAGCACAGGCGCATCATTTACATAGTTATTGTATGAACAATTCATACGTGCAAATTCTAGTAGACAAAATGCAATAGTACATCCCGTATTTCCCTGGATCTCCAATACGATAACAATTTTTTTTTAATTCTCACAGCTGCCATATTGACCTTCTGTTAAGGTTCCCAACTTCAACTGGAGTCAAAACCGGACAGCTCTAAAAATTTCATGTCATTATTATTATATTGCTGTTATTATTATTATTCACATCACTTTACAAAATACATACATTATAGCTGCTACAACAGAAAGCACACACTTATTTAGCACTATACTCATTGTTAATACTGCGAATGCAGCCATTTCTGCGAGCCTCTAGTTTCTTCTCTAGTTATATTGTGAAGTTAATACTTCTTTTCTGACTTCACAGCTTTAACAAGTTCTTTCCCGTTATCAAATCTGACAAATTCAGCACATTTCATACGACAGTTAAAATTCACAAATAGTTAAGCTTTCACCATTTCCACTTTCAGGCTGCTTCTGTCATTGCTCCAGGTATTTAACATCACACTGAAAATCCGCTCTAACGCACTGGATGGTGACTGCTAGCACAAGTTGAACAGCTTTCAGCAAATTATGTGTTTTGCGTCTCTTAAAAATGTCACTTATTTGTTTGAAATGTTTGTGTCTGGTAAGTACTTAATTCATGGGAAGACATCGGTCAGTATTAGTACACATACGAGTATTTCAGAACATAGTTCGTCACCGTTTATATTTATGTTGAAATAATCTACAAGTTTCACTATGTTCTCCGATTAAGGTGTTCTTCAAGGTTTGTCTGACAGCTAAGCTTGAAAATTGAATCTTCTTCACTGAAGTTAAACCATTTTTCTAGATATTCTAGAATCCTAGTATAGACTTGCTGAGTTTCTGTGACAAATTTTTCTTGTTCATATTGCTGACACACCACGAATCCGAAGAAATTATTTCTTTGTCTATTAATAATTTCTGTACGCAACCTGAGGAATACAGAATATATTTCAGTTATCTGTATAAAATCACTTTCCACGTGTTTTATGGTTGTGTTAAATAAATGCATAACATTGTGGACGAAATAAATGCAAATCTCTGGGAGTGTTACTTCATCGTCCACTTCACTGCTGTTTCCAAGGGCTACGAATGTCCAAATAAGTTTGGCAGCATTGTCTTTACACTGGCTTACAAAATAGGACTTCAACAATGGTCAGTTCTCGAGCACTCTACCTACAGGCCAAAAAAAAGGGCCAAAAAGCGGGTAGGAACATGCCGGAGTAGTGTGGAGTACTCAGACTGCAGGAACTCAAGAAAGTTCGTCAGCTCACTTACCTTATTCGCGCTTGAAGAACATTCATTAAATACCTTATCCAATAATGATCCAACATCGTATGACAGTAGTTTTAGTCCATATTTCGAAGTATTGTGCAGTATATACATGTGACAATGTCCTGCAATAGGATGTGGCGCTTCAAACAGCAGAAAGCGGATTGGTTTTTCTCGTAATTGACGAAATAGTTGTCCGCACCATAAGCAGCTGGAAGACCAGTCTTAATGATACTCTCTTTAAGCTTATCGGCTGTAGAAGTTGATGTTTCGTCAGCCTTTTCGCAAAAATCTATAATAGCTGAAGTTGTTCCCATTTCTTGGTCAAAGCACCGGATAGCAATTGTAAATAATTTCACATTTTCTTTACTTGAAGCATCACAAGCAATCGAGAATGGAGTTGTATCACTTTTTTTCAGGATTTGTTGCAGAGAATGTGAAGCCAATACATTTCCTATTATAGCTTCAGCTTTAGTTCGTCCACAGTGAATTTTGGATGATAGTTTCGAATCTTGAAACAAAAACTGAGACAGGAGAGCATTTCCGCAGTCTTGTGAATGGTAACTGCGATGATGTTTCACTCCATGATACGTTAAATTAGTTCCGTTGCTGACACTTCCTCTTCCTGACTAGTTCCCGCTGGTACGAAATACCTGTGAACAGTGGAGTTTCTTAACGCATCCCGCACCTCATCATTGTAGTCTTGGTACATTATGCTTTACCGCTTTCACTGAGTCGTATATCACTTGCAAGACATGTTTTACGATACCCGGTTTATTCATCTTGTTTCGAAAGCCACTCCGAAAAAAGACTGTTTCTTGCAGCCATTTGTCTTTCAAACGACAGTCATGGCGCCGTTTTTTCAGTCTGCTGCAGTTGAGAAGCTCACTATAACAGCTCAATTGTAAACTAAACGCATGCTGTATGCGGTTCACCTAACACAGACTCGACAAAATACTTCACTACATCAGTCAGCCGCGTCATTACACCAATCAGCCACGTGCAACAATTAGTACGCTTGGCGCGTTCATTTATTCGACCCCGGCATTCTTTTAAAATTAATACATCTTTATTGCAAGCAAGCACCGATAAGAAATGAAAATGCGACATTGTCACGGCTTGTTTTGTTTGTTGTTTTCTTGTCGCTACATAACGTACAGTTACTGTGCAGAAGAACAAATAGACATACATTGACGAGCCAAAGAAACTGACTGGTACACCTGATTAATATCGTGTACGGCCTCCGCGAGAAAGCAGAAGTCCCGCAAAACTTGTGTTCCAAAACATCTCAAAGGTGTTCTATAGGATTCACGTCAGGACTCTGTGCAGGCCAGACCATTATAGGGATGTTATTGTCGTGTAACTACTCCGCCACAGGCCGTGCATTATGAGCAGGTGCTCAATCGTGTTGAAAGATGCAATCACCATCCTCGAATTGCTTTTCAACAGTAGGAAGCCAGAAGGTGCTTAAAACATCAATGTAGGCCTGTGCTGTGATGATTCCACGCAAAACAATAAGGGGTGCAAGCCCCCTCCATGAAAAACACGATCACACCACAACACCATCGCCTCTGAATATTACTGTTGGCACTACACACGCTGACAGATGACGTTCACTGGGCATTCGCCATGCCCACATCCAGCCATCGTATCGCCACATCGTGTACCGTGATCCGTCACTCCACACCACGTTTATCCACTGTTCAATCGTCCAATGTTTACGCTCCTTACACCACGCGAGGTGTCGTTTGGCATGTGTGAAAGTCTGGATAGATGTCTGCCTATTGCACATTACGACCCTCACCAATTGTCGGCAGTCTTTGTCAGTCAACAGACGAGGTCATCAGCCTTTACGTTTTTTTGCTGTACGTGCCCCTTCACGTTTCCACTTCACTATCACATCAGAAACAGTGGACCTAGGGATGTTTAGGAGTGTGGAAGCCTCGTGTACAGATATATGACAAGTGACACCCAATCAACTGACCACGTTCGAAGTCCGTGAGTTCTGCGGAGCGCCCCATTGTGCTCTCTCACGATGTCTAATGACCACTGAGGTCGCTGATATGGAGTACTAGCAGTAGGTGGCAGCGCAATACACCTAATACGAAAAACGTATGTTTTTGGGGGTGTCTGGATACATAGTGTATGGGGTGGGGGCGAGATTTGGTTTCTGCACCCCCTCCCCCAATTCACTTGGAGTTTTATTTGATCTACAAGCAGAACCAGTGAATAAACTATGCTGCCGCCAAGAAATATGGGATCAGTATTTTTGTTGGCGGCGCTTTTTGCTTTTGACTGAAGCATCTTATAACAGCTACTGCATTCTGTCCTCTCCCTTGGTCCCACTTTTTAGTCTGTGACTCCTAATGAGGGACAGCCTCTGTATGTAATGTAACAAATTCTGCACAGGACTTCCGAACAGTAGTTGAGACAGCCGTATAGGCGAACTACAGAGTGGCCAGTGCGCCGAATTTGGGAAGCAGTGCCAGACTCAAGGCAGAAATATTGACTGTAAAAAATTGGTTTTTCTACCCCTTTATGTTATTAACCATTATCCTCTACCTGCATATAGTGATCGCAAAATGTCGTGGCCGCTAGATGAACAGTCGGCTGCAGGAAGCGTGGGGAAGCGGCAGTGGTGGGGTGTCGCTCAGGGCGCTTGAGGGGAAAATGCCGTTCTCAACTGAAGCATACGCTCACATTTTTGGTAAATATTAAGCGAGTTGTCTCCACACCCACTGACCAGTCAAAAAGATGTGTAACCTCTTCTTTCATCAGCATCTAAAAAGAATTCCACCGAAAATGGACCGCTTTATTTTCGCCTGGTTTGTTAACCATTTATAGCTTTCAGAGAAGAGTCACGATTGGGGAATTTTGAGTAAAACCTACACATTTCTCTTGTTGCCACGTTAAAATTCGCTTCTTTTGCCAAAACACAGCGGAGTTTACGCAGTCTGACCTCACTAAACCTTTTGTGCAGATGCAGTTGCGAGAGAATTCTGAATCAGTGGCTTATTAAGTGAGGAACTGGGGAAAATTAAGGTCGGCTTCTTATGAAAAAGCATGTCCTCGGTACAAAACAAACGTGTAATGACTTCACTTATGTAAAACTTTCATGGATGATTAAAACGGTGTGCGGGACTGAGACTAGAACTCAGGACTTTTGCCTTTTGCGGGTAAGTGCTCTACCTTTTTTTTTGCATTTTGTTCGTTAATGATCGTTGTGGACGTCACATGACATCCGGTCAAGTTCGTTTGTTGATCCTTCCACTCAGTTTTTTTTATTACAGAGGCCAACCGGCTCTCTGACTGAACCGCTGAGCAACCGTGCCGGCAGTGCTCATCCAACTGAGCTACCCAAGCACAGCTTACGCCCCGTCCTCGCAGCTTTACTTCCGCCAGTATCTCGTCTCCTACCTTCCAAACTTCACAGAAGCTCTCCTGTGAACCTTGCGGAACTAGCACTCCAGGAAGAAAGGATATTGCGGAGGCATGACTTAGCCACAGCCTGGGAGATGTTTCCTGAATGAGATTTTCACTCTGCAGCGGAGTGTGTGCTGTTATGAAACTTTCCTGGCAGATTAAAACTGTGTCAGGACCGAGACTCGAACTCGAGACCTTTGCCTTTCGCGGGCAAGTGCTCTACCATCTGAGCTACCCAAGCACGACACACGCCCCGCTGCCTTCTTGCTTGCAGCAGTTTAGCATGTCTCGATATTTCGAGTCTTGATATATCGAGGTTCATGTCAATCCGAGCCGCGTTAAAAAAAAAGGTTAAAAAATAAAAATCTTCTGTACAGCGTATCGAACCTCGATCTGTTTCCCCTACCCGCTCAGAGCACATAATCTGTTGAACCACCCACTCCCCATAGTTGTGTCTGTGTCAGTGACACCACGCATATGTTTCTTCCTGGTTTTAATTGTTTACACAAGTAATCCCATTGTTGAAAGTAGTATTTTTTTGTAATTGTTGGTCAGTACAATGCTGTGTTGCATTTCAATTTCGCTGTTCACTGTTTTTGTTTGTACACATTTTAAAAATGAGTGCTGCAACAAAGAAAAGGAAATTTGTATCTTTGAATGTTAAATTAAAAACAATGAAATGACTTGACTAGGGAGAAACAAGAAAAAAACTTGCTCGAATTCAGTGTCAGAGAAGTTGCTATCGGTCACTGTCGAAGAAACCGACTGAAATTAGGTCAATTGTTTTCAAAAATATGCTCTCAAGTTTCTCTCAACCGAAAAACTATTAGGAAATCGGAGTTTGAAAATGCAAGTGAGGCATTGTTCATATGATTTACATGACAAAGATGGAAGGGGGGCTGCGATTTCTGGCCCAATCTTGCAGGAGAAATTTGTTTTTTAGAAACCAGCTCCATGGGGGAGATCACAGTTTTGCCACTAGTGAGGGCTGACTTGGCAATAGGAAGAAAATGTAAGGAGTGAGTCAA
The DNA here is from genome assembly GCF_023898315.1 of Schistocerca nitens. NCBI lineage: Eukaryota > Metazoa > Arthropoda > Insecta > Orthoptera > Acrididae > Schistocerca > Schistocerca nitens. The sequence goes on from NC_064617.1 coordinate 911,223,329, forward strand.
CCAATTTGTAGAGAAAAAGTATCTGGTGGTTCTGCGGCCGATTCAGGATTTATTGTAAAGCTTAAAAAATTAGAACTGAAGAAAATTTATCTAATGAAAAAATTTACTGCTGGGATGAAACTGGTTTAAATTTAAGTGTTGACATCAAAAACACTTGCTTGTCGTGAAGAAAAAAGTGGCACTGGACACAAAAAAGTAAAGAGCAGTCCACAGCTATGGCAGCTTCAAATGCAACAGGAAACAACAAACTAAACCTAGTTGTGACTGGAAAGTTTGCCAAGCTAAGGGCATTCAAGAATGTAACAATGTCAGCACTTCCAGCTATCTACATGCTGAAAACAACGTTTGGGCAAATGAGGAAATCCTTAAAAACTGGTTTTTGAACTCATTTGTAACAGAGCACAAAAAGATTTTAAAGTCAAATGGATTTCCCTGCAAAGATATTTTGACAATGGATAATACGTCCTCACATCCAAGTGTAGAAGAACTGCAGAGTGAGGGAATCTGCACCTTATTTCTTCCACCAAATGTTACCAGTTTCATTCAGCCAGTGGATCAGGGCTATCTGGAATGCCTCAAGATAAAAGAAGGTTGGTGATTGTTGCAATCAGCCTTGATTTGGAAGGCAGTGAAAGCATTGTAGAAGATTTAAAGAAATTGACGTTGAAGGACATAGTGTACACGATTAGTGAGTCCTGGAGCGAGATAAAGTTGTAAGTTATGGAGAAATATTCTACTGGAGAATAGGCCAGACACAGAAACTGCAGATTTTGATGATGAGGATGACTGCTTATTGTGTGATTTACTTAGAAGATTGCCATGCTGTGAGGAGACAGATGGAAGTTACAGACTCTTCTGTAATTGACATTGGTAACAGTCCAACACAGTGTAAGCGTGATGAGGATGATGAGGTCGTGCTACACTGCACTTGAGGCCACCATGCACTACATGGAACAGCAGCCTGATGCAACCCTGACCAATACCCTGCTCTTCAGATGGTGGTGGGGTGCTGCTACACTTCAGCATTGCAGCTCCATGTAACAAAAGAGACTCCACCAGTATTTCATGAAGTAAACTGTGACCAGGCTTAAGTTAAAACCTTTATTCTGCGATGTAAATACTTATGTAAACACTTCCTTTTAATAAAGTTTATGCTTTGACACATTTATTCAACATAATTTTATTTATATTTTTCAACATTGTTTTATGTCTTTCTGCTACATAAATTTCATTAGTCTGGGTTTTCAATAGTTTGAAGTGGTCCTGGTCCCATTCACCTTGAACTATCAAGACTCTACTGTACCAATATTAGATGAGTTGAATACTAGTAACTTTAATCTATACAATTGTCTATGTTTCACTTTCAAGGCACTGTGCTAACCTTTGTGGATAATGATAACGAGATTTATCTATTTCAGTATAGTTGAACTTGGAAGATCACTTTGGTGATGTGACAATTTCTGCAACAAATGTTCAGATGTGTGTGAAATCTTATGGGACTTAACTGCTAAGGTCATCAGTCCCTAAGCTTACACACTACTTAATCTAAATTATCCTAAGGACAAACACACACACCCATGCCCGAGGAAGGACTCGAACCTCTGCCAGGACCAGCCGCACATTTCTGCAACAACTGCATGCCATTACGTGCAGATTTGCACACCTCAGAAAAGTTGAACCTTTGAATCTAAAGTTACTCCATAAAGTCTTATCTATACTATTCCATGTAATGCCAAATCATTTGTTGCCTCATTTTTAATACAAACACGGTTCACAATTACCAAACTTATCTGCTCACCTGCTACCTGGTAAAGATAGGGAAGTTAGCAAAGATGGTGTCTGAAAATTTACATGAAACAGAATTTGCTGATGTGATTGTACATGATATAGATGCTACAGCATGTGAATTTGAATTGCACAATAGAACTGAGACCATCCAGTTGTTAGTTGCACTATTACGTAAACACTTAATAGTTTAGCGGAAATGTTAAGGCAGATTATATCTGAAATATGTAATGAAATGTCTGCCTTATGCAATGAAACATGTACTAAAGATGAAATAAACACTTAATGTACTGAGTTGTGTACTTAAAATGAAATGTCTACCTTACATAATGACATTTCTTCTCAGATTTCCATCTTGAGTACTACACTATTAAACTTGACATTACATCATAGTACATTAGCCACTGATGTCACTGACATGAAGGAAGCATATGAGCGCTTACTTAATGCACAATCAAAGGTCAATGAGTCAGTTCACAAATTAGACCTAAAACTAGAAAATTATTTTGTAGAACATGAGTCTAAAAGTAAATGTCAGTTTGACGAGCAGAGAGAGAGCTTTGACAAGAAATATAATGAGTGGTTTGCAAATGCAAGATTAAATTCAGGATTGTCAAAGGTTGTGCAGCAAACAGTAGGTGAAATGTAATCACAACAGGAAAGAGAGTTAACACAGAACTAGAACACATTATAGTCACCACAAGCAAAGACTTGTCAAAGTGGCAAGACGTCACTTTGCAAATTCGTGGTTTGAAGCAAGAGTTGATGGCTGTCAAACAGAAGGTCATTGAACCATCATCCTCTATTGTCTGTGTAGAAGATAATCAGCTTGGTCCTTCTGTACATGGTGAAAGATATGGTAATGACTTAAATAGCCTAGGCATGTCACCTAACCCTGCACTGTATGGAATGGGTGCAGTGCTATTTTGCATTCAATTTCAATCCGTGAAGACTTGTCTGACCACAAATAATTTCAGATGTTCACAGCTAATACAAGCAACAAAAGCAAGAATAGTAACAACCACAACAACAATAATGCTGCAGAACATTCCATTCTGTACCACTTAAAAAGTTTTGATGTTGCGGTACATCACTGAACGAAAATGTCAATCCAATTATGTAACCAACGACGCTCCCGCCACATTGTTATCCATGGCATGCTGAGTGTGAATACGATAAGATTTGACAGAGACCCAGACAATTACTTTCATCCTGGATTACAGACTGTACTCTTATCATCACAAATACAAACCATGATACAAATAACCAACAATTATGTAGAATTCTATGTGATATGGCAACTTTTAAAGTTAACAGGCAAATTAACCACTTCTCGAAGTCTTAAGTATGACAACTAAGTTTAAACCAAGGGACACAGTGGAAGCAACCAACACTATAAAGTAAACTTGTTATGTTATGATGATAATGTGAACATCTGAGAAGAATTAACCACAGATCATTTGAAATGCAATAATCGTAACAAAGTTATTGTACAGGCAACAGCCCCAGCAGTAGTGGGTGGAATACCAAGCATAGTCATATTAGACACATGAACTATCATGAATATTTTATCATCAAATTTGTTTAATACATGAGATTAGCAAGGTACCAACCAATCCAGTGCAAAACTGTAGGATTACTGGGTTTATTGGTGTAAAGTAACAAAATACCAACATCAGCACAAGCAGATGAGAAATTAGGAAATGGAATAGTGAAATGCCCATTCCTAATCACAAATAAATCGATAGTCAAATGAATTTTGAGCATAGATTTCTATGCAATTATTGACTCATCTACAGGGAAATGCACCTTGAACATCGTTGGTCAAGCAATTGTAGTAAATTTGATAAAAACCAAGTTGGAGCATGGTAAATACTGCCAGGTTTTGTGAATAAAATTACTTAGGACAAAAACACAATAGAAAGTTTATTGAAAAATAAGATTCTGAATCCACCACTACTGATACACTGCAACAAGCATTAATGGGAGATTTGTTATTAAGCTATGTTTATGTATTCATAAGTAAAGCTGGTGTTATTAAGACATGCCACGATATGAAAGTCTGCTCTCATGAAGTTTACAGTTACAAAATATATTCTATCCCTTGGACCAAGAGGACAGCCATGGCTGCAGAAATTAAGCAAGTGCTAAAATGGAGAACTACTGAACTCTCCTCATTGCTTTATTGTAGTCCATTATTATGAGCTGTGAAATGTGATGGAAGTGTTCGCTTGGTTCTGGACACAAGGACAATTAATAAAATTATTGTATCTATGGGAACACATCCAGATAACTTAGATGAGCAGCTGCAGAAATTTCACAGGGTAAGATATCTTACTAGTATTGATTTAAGGGCTTCCTACAGGCAGGTGAGTCTTACAAATGACTCTAAGAAATATATCTTTGGTGGAAGGAGCTACCAGTTTTATGTGCTTCCATTTGGTCTCAATGTAAGTTCATGAGTATTCATAACAGCATTTGATACAGTACTCGGGCCTAACTGCTTGGTAGGGCTACATTATACATTCATGATGTACTGACAGCCACCCACACCTGGGAGGAAAACATGAATTTACTAAGAAAGACACTTCACAAATTCTCTGAAGCAAGTATAACTGCAAACTTAAAGAAATCAAAGTTTGTGAAAGATAAGATAAAGTTTCTTGGACACAGTATCTTCTGAAGGAATTGTAACATACCTGATCCTGATAAAATCTGTGACACAGAACATTTTCCATAGCCCCACACTAAAAGACAGCTTAAGGCATTTTTTGGTTTGTGTTCATTTTTTCGAAGATTTGTACCAAATCAGCTTTTAAATAGTACTGCTCTTTTGAATCTGTTATAGAAAAATGCACCATGGGTGTTGACCAATGAATGTAAAAAAGATTTTGATGCCATAACAGGTGCCTAGGTTAAGGTTAGCTCAAACATATTGCACTGTCCTGACATGAACAAGGATTTTTGTCTGCCCACTGACACATCATTTTATGGTCTTGGAGCTTGTCTATTTCAATTGAATGATGAAGGTGGAAATTAGAATATTTGTGTCATTAGTTTTGCAGGCTAAATATTGTTACAATGTGTACAGGCATACTCAGCCACGGAAGTCGAGACATTAGCAATAGTATGAGAATTTAAGAAGTTTGATTATTACATCTCGGGGAGGCAAATTAAAGTCTACTGTGATCTCAATCATAAGTTTTTTGTTGTCTTGCAAATTACTTCACCCATGCTTAGCTTACTGTTTTTTTTTTTTTTTTTCAAGGACACTGTTTTGAGGTCATCCATATTTCTGGTAACAATAACATCCTGGCCAGTGCTCTATCATGATACCTCAGGAATTACCTGAAAACACAGAACTTATTGAGCAATCTAATGACTATTGTATTCTACTCATGAAATATAACAATTACAGATACGTGCAAAAACATGGCAGAACTACAGAATGCACACCCGCATTGGTACATGATTAAAGATTTGCTTACACAAAGTCCAACATGTAAGGTAAAACAGTGCTAGACACTGGAAAATGATATTCTCAAACAATGGAAAATCCAGGATGGAATGTAACAATACGAGAGAATACTCGCCACATAGCGGAGATGCTGAGCCGCGATAGGTACAATAAAAAGATTCACACAATCATAGCTTTCGGCCATTAAGGCCTTTGTCAGCAGTAGACACACATACACACACGCACACACACACACTCACTCAAGCACAACTTGCACACACATCTGCAGTCTCAGAGAGCTGAATCTACACTGCGAGCAGCAGCACCAGCGCATGATGGGAGTGGCAACTCACTTACTCACTCACTCACCCACTTGCCACTACCATCATGTGCTGGTGCTGCTGCTCGCAGTGTAGTTTCAGCTCTCTGAGACTGCAGATGTGTGTGCAAGTTGTTATTGAGTGAGTGTGTGTGTGTGTGTGTGTGTGTGTGTGTGTGTGTGTGTGCGTGTGTGTATGTGTGTCTACGGCTTAGAAAGGCCTTATTGGCCGAAAGCTATGATTGTGTGAGTCTTTATTGTGCCTATCGTGGCTCAGCATCTCCGCTATATGGTGAGTAGTAACTTTCCTTCAGTCGTATTGAAAATGATGTTCTATTTTACATGCGTGATCCAAGATATGAGGCGTGGTGTGTTTGTGTACTAACCTCAAGTGAGAATGCACTAATCTGGTATACTCATAATGTGTGGGGTCACTATGGTGCATCCAAATGCTTTAATGAGTTCAGTGTATATTACTACTTCCCAAACAAGAGGAGACATATGCAACAGCTCTTGAAAACTTGTGTCAAAAAGTTAAACCCATGAACAGATGCTGTCATACAGAATTACACCCCATTATTCCAACAAGACACGATTCCTTGGGAAGAAAAAGTAATGAGAGTTTTAATTTCAGTTACCAAATGAGCATGTCTAAGGAAGACAAAAGATTACAACAAACACAGAAGCACAAAGTAGGAGAATAAATCTTGCTAACAATTGACTCAAAGTCATCACTTCATGGTTACATAAACAGCAAATGGCAACTGTTATATACGGTTTCTTATGAGATTACAGATAGTCCACACTAGGTTAGCTACCTTCTGTCACAGCCTAAAACCAACAAGATTAAATGGTTGTATTCCCATTATGTTCTGAAGATATACTTTTATACGTGAAAAATGAGCTTATCCTCAAAGAATTAATGTTTAATACACAGTAGAACTATTAGTTGTGTGTGTGTGTGTGTATTTACTGACAGTCTTTTTGTTGTGCCTCTCTGTGATTCAGCATCTCTGCTATATGGTGACTAGCAACTGTCCATTTCATAATACTGTTACATTCCATCCTGGATGTTCCATGTTAGAATTAATGATATTTGAGATAAGATTGTATCTATTAATGGGAGAATTAAAATGTTTATAAAGAAACAGTTAAACATACCAGAAGAAAATTATAACAGTGAAGGATAAAAGAGCACTACTCCTACTTATTTTTATTTATTTATTTATTTATCCATCTTTAAGCATTTACATGCAATCGATGTTGTCATGAGTAATGTACAATTTACATATTAAGAAATATAACTATTGCGAGGTATCACACAAAGCTAAAGTATACATTTTAAAAGAACATACATAATAAAGGAATACATTTGATACATAAAGATATCCCACATAACTAAAGTGTGCATTTTAAAGAATGTGCATAATAAAAAAATACATTTCATACATAAGGATTTCTCCACATGTTTAACAATTAAATGTGGAACTCCAGAGACAAAAAAAGCGTAGGAAGAGGTTCAAACAGAGTTGCAAGTTGTTTCATAAGTCAGGTCTGTTTTTGAAGAGTTTTCAAATTCTTTAACACTGTAAAAAGCTTTGTCTTTCAGCCATTTTTTAGTCTTACTTTTAAATATATTAAGAGAGACACAATTTGCCTGCACAGGTAATGTATTGAAAAGCCTTATTCCCATGTATTCATAACTGTCTTGTGTTTTCTTGGGTCGAGTTGTTGGTATGTCTATCTTAAATGTTTGACGAGTGTTATGATTATGAATGGACTGCCTAAGGTTGTAACTGTTAAAGTTTTCTTTTATGTACAAAAGGCAGCTGTATATAAAAAGAGAAGGGACTGTCATTATCTGTAATTCTTTGAAGTATGACCTACATGATACTTTATTTTTGGTAATCCCAGAGATGCTCCTGATGGCTTTCTTCTGCCAAATAAAAATTTTCCTTGACCATGGAGAATTACCCCATAGAAGAATACCATAGCTAATATGGCAATGAAAGAATGCATAATAGGAATTAATTAGTAGGCTTTCAGAAACACAGATGCACAATTTTTTCAGTAGATAGATAACTCGCGAAAGCTTTCGAGATATGTTGTCTATGTGACTCTGCCAGGTTAATTTCGTATCTAAGTATATACCAAGAAGTTTGGTAGAAGTGTGCATTGGATAAGCTGAAGGATATAGTTACAGTCTTTTCATAGTTAATAGCTAACTCATTTGCTTCGAACCACATATTGGATAATCTGAGAAAATCTTTACTTTGCTCCTTCAATTTATTTATGTCCTTCCCTGAATTGATGAAAATTTTATCATCTGCGTAAAGCACAGATTTGCATGGCATATTGCTGGGCAAGTCATTTATAAATATTATAAACAGTAATGGCCCAAGCACTGATCCTTGGGATACACCTCTAGTGACATTCAGTAACTGTGACTTTTGACCGTTGTAGCTTACAGTTTGCTTTCTATTACTGAGATATGATTTAATGAGGGAGAGTTCCAGATCCCTAATGCCATAACACCATAGTTTTTCCAGCAGTATTGTGTGGTTTACAGAATCAAATGCTTTGCTTAAGTCCACTAGTGTGGCTTCAGCAGATAATTTGGATTCAAAAGAAGATTGCACAATAGAAACAACATTTTCAACAGCATTAATTGTTGATAACTGGGCCCTAAAACCATATTGAGATTTAGAGATTATACAGGTTGAGTGCACTATAATGCTAGACACTGCTATGCCTAGAGTATGCCTAGAGTACTCACATATATTACCATAACTAGTTGTAAAAAGTGATTTAGATATAGAACTCTGTACAACCTTGTAAATATTAGTCTTAGCTAAAACAAGCAAGTTTTGTATGAGTATGATTTCACTGCTCCTTGGGATTTTGGAAATTAATCAGCTTTGAGTCTTAATTTTCTTTGATGTTTAGCTTCCGTATCCAAATTCCATGAATTGGCTTCACCTGACACTTTATGTGACAGTTACACTTGTCACTCTACAAACAGACAATGTTGGCCTAACCCATCCATAACTGGTCCTAATATAAAGCAAAGAAACATACTGCTCAGGTCTGAATCATAGACACGAGAAAATGATTGTTAACCAACTCTATTGCAATGTATAGTAATAATCTTCTCACTAAGAGGTGGCAATATTGTTTTGTAAATGTGTTAATTAAGAATTTTGTGATAAAGGCACTTGGATTCTGTGCGGTGGAAAATGGTATAGACTATAAAATTGGACTATGATAATATGTGCTCAGTTTCTAGGAAAACAAGACTCTTGTGACTGTAAATAAGTGACGTGATATAAACAGTGATGAACACTACAAGGTAATGGCGGCAAGGGCCAAGTTAGTATTATGTTGCAATGTATTGTTCTGAACTGCAAAATAAACTAAAAAACTGCCAGCACATGCTTACAATGACTTGTTGTACTCACGAGTGATGTTCTCAGAAACGGGTTGTCTCCTGCTGGTATGAGACGAGTTTTACGACGGTGTTGTCCACTGTAATATACAACATCTGTTTGCATGATGTGGAAATACTCACACTGAAGAATGCACTATTGCAATGCACAGGATTTGGCAATAAGAGATGTACCTAACTGCCGCTGTGCTTAGCTCTCACCCAGAATATCGTTATAAACACTCAGTGTGCAGGCATTGTTAAATAGGAATGCACATTTTGAAAACTAAACATACTTTCCAAAAGAGACACTAAGGAAGCGCATGTTATAGGCATTAAATAAAGTGATGACTTTACTTCAAGAAGTAGTTCATCATGGACTTTAGTAACTGAATAATGTGTAAACAAAAGTGACATTTTTAGAAAATGCAAAGTGTGAAAGAGTTTTCTTCCCCCCAAGTAGAGCCTGAATCCATTCCATGTGCCCAGAACTCATATAATTATTGTGTATCATATATATATTTAAAAAACCTGTTATTTATAGTCTAATGAAACTTTCTTTTAGTGTGAACAGTGTAAGTTTTCCTCTACATAGTAGTAATCCCGTTGTACAATTGCTTCATATGATCCTACAATATAATGATGTATGAGGCAATCATGAGAGGACCAGACACCATGGGTGACCTATCACACAACTATTTGATTGCGAAATTTCCTGCACAAAGTCTAATTAGTCACCTAGGTCCAATCTCACCTGCCAAACTCCACATCAAACAAATCCTCAGTCTTTCACATCTGATCTTTCCGTGGTGAACTTCAACTTACGACCACTGCATAACCAAAATGAACTTTACCACCAAAAAATTTTAAATTAAGAATGAAATTCATAATATGTAAACTTTGTAATCACCAACGTAATTACACAACATTCACAAAAACTGGAAAATTAGTGAACTTTACTCAAATCACAACTTGTTTCAAAAAACTATACTTATCCAACTAGTTCTTGGTTAAACTATCAGAAGCTGAACTCTAGTCTGAAAAGCAAGTGCTAAACACATAATGATTACAGATGGAAACACTAAACTGTACATACTAATGATTGTTTTTGAAACAGGTAGGAAAAAAAAATAAAAAAAATAAAAAAAATAAAAAAGTACTATCTGTATTGACTGTTTTAAACTTTTCATATTAGTGCAAGAAACATAAAAGATAGTGAAACTTTCTGCTGAATGAAATGTCAGACTGCAACAACTGTTACAACTTACATTTACCATGTTACATGAAAGTAAACCCCCAAGAGATAGGTGCTTCCATGTTAATGTCAATAATATCACCACCCATTCAAGAGGGCTGTGCAAGTAACTATTTTAATGTCAAACACAAATATTTCTATTATATTTCTGCAGCAGTGTCCGCCCCCGGTAGCTGAGTGGTCAGCACTACAGAATGTCAATCCTAAAGGCCCGGGTTCGATTCCCAGCTGGGTCGGAGATTTTGTCTGCTCAGGGACTGGGTGTTGTGTTGTCCTAATCATCACCATTTCATCCCCATCGACGTGCAAGTCGCTGAAGTGACGTCAAATCGAAAGACTTGTACCTGGCGAACGGTCTACCCGACGAGAGGCCCCAGTCACACATTTTTTTTTTTTCTGCAGCAGTCACTGAGGTGAATTACGACATTCTTTTATAAACGATGGAGGCAAGATGAGCTTCCTATCTTTGTCACCATTTCTTCTTCATTAGCTTTCTTGCTTGTAGCAGCTTACCATGTAAGTATCCTTGTACTAATATTTAAGGAGTTGAATAATAATAATTGTAATCTATACCCTTGTATCTGTTTCATTTTCAAAGCACTATGCTAACTATTGTCAATAATGATAAAAATATTTATCTTCTCCAGTGTAACTGAGGCTGGAAGGACATCAGTTTGGTGACATGTCGATTTGTGCATCAGCTATGCACCATTATGTGCAGATTTGCCCACCTCAGAAAAGTCAAATCCCTGCAATTTAAATTTAGTTCACAAAGTCTGATCTAGACTAAGTATTCTATGTAATGTAAAATCATTTGTTGCATCACATTTAGTACAAACTAGGTTTGCAGTCACCAAACTTACCTGCACGCCAACTACGGTTCGGCACCCGATTACCAACACATCCGGTAAACAAACAAATAAAACACACCTTTTGTTGTAGAAATTGTAATGTATTGGTATTACTTGATTTAACTCTGATTTACACACTTCCTTCCTGCAGTAGTCACTGTGATTCTTCCTGACTTCCAAATAATCAAGATTTGGAATTATATGACAATAGCAGTTTTCTCAATTTTAGCTTTCTCTTTCTCTCTCTTTTTTTGGGTGAATTAAATTGTGACATCATTTTGGTGCATTGGCATTAGATTGTTAAGTGCTTCAGAATAGTCATGGCACAACTTTCCTCTTCCTTTGAAGAAATCTGACCTCCGGATTTGTACCTGTTTAGATATCTGGACAAAAAAATCTGAAAAGGCGTTACAATTTGATGTAATAACACAAAATTCATACAAGTTTTCTCCTCTCTCTCTTACTCTAATTTGGTATAAACCTCACGGTTCATTGGCTATTGCTTAACCTACATTATTCCACACCATTGTGTAATGAGCTAGTAAAATAATACAAAACTCTTCCTTATCAGTGAATTCCTTTAATCAATCTTTTAACAGCAAATAGCTCCACTTAGTTGTTCCTCATTCCTGTCATTCCTCCTTGTTCATTAGGTGGGATCTCATTTAATTCTCACTTAAGTGATCACTATCGCAATGGGTAACCAAGTCGATTGGTAGCTGATGAACTGGGAGTCCACAGGGGTGGAAGGTCTTCCACTTGGGTAGACCCAGGTTACACAAAGTAAAATTAGAATGCAACAGTACTAGAAACTGAGACACTCACAGTCATAATGTTATTGTGCTGCCTATCATGTCCTTTCTGTGAAGCTACAAACTTGTCATGGATGGAGACAGTCTTGTTTTAGGATGTAATGTAGATAGGTAAGGTTCTGGGTTGGCAATACATCTGATGGTCTTCCTGCCTATACAATGAGGGTTCTGCCAGGTTTGTTGTTGTTGTCCCAGTTGTGGTAGCTGAGAGACGGAACAACATACCCACTATATCACAAGTTGTACCACTGACTGATATTCCATTATCTTTAAGTCCAACTTCAGCAATCCTGTAGGCCTTACTTGCTGATAACAGTTCACTTTCACTCACGGGCACCTGCAGGGCTGATGAGGGACATGTGCTCCTAGCAAGAATGCATTCAGTTTACAAATATGAAAAAGGAACTGTAACCGCGGGCTCAAATTATTTTCACCTAAAATATCCTGAAAATTATATATGACCCAGAAATATCGATAACTGACATAAAAATTATATAAAATGTAAGTAAAGTGAGATATAAAATAAAATAGAGTACTGAAAAAATTTATAGAAGATAGAAACTGAAATTACAAAAGGAATAATTAATATAAGATCTCTTATGTTTTTCTTTAAGACTGTCATTTTTTGAAGATGTGCAAAATCAATCTGATGATAGCGCACATTAGCGACAGAAATATACCAGTCAGAAGTGCCATTGGTTGTAATATATAATATGTCTGTCTCTTCATGATATTTGCATATGCTAGGAAATAAATAATTAACAGCCAATGACTTATATTGATTACACACCTCTTTGTAAACAGCCAAATATTTGTGACAAGGAAGAATATGAATGTTATTGCTCTTCGCCTCACATGCAGCAATTTGAGCTGACCTCTTAGGTTCCTACCTAACTACACACTTGAAAATCACCACATATTCAGAAATATAAACAGTGATGTATCTGTGACAAGGAAGAATACGAATGTTATTGCTCTTCATTTCACCCACGGCAATTTAGGCTGTCCTCTTAGGTTCCTGCCTAATCTCACATGCAGAAATAAAATGGAAATATTTTTGACAGAGAAGAATATTTATGTTGTTGCTCCTAGTTTCACACCCAGCAATCTAAGCTGTGCTCTTAGTTTCCTACCTAACCACACATTCAGAAATTCCCAAATATTTGGAAATAATCTGCAAAATATTTGTGACAAGGAAGAATATGAATGTTATTGCTCCTCATTTCACTCACAGCAATTTAAGTTGTCCTCGTAAGTTCCTGCCTAACAACACATTCTAAGTTTCCCATATATTCAGAAATAAACTGCTAAATATTTATTGCATCCTTCATTTTTTAATCAGATGGAAATGCAAATAACACAGAATATTGTAGGCCATATTCCTATAATGATTGCACAGACCTTAAAAAGAGAAGTTGCTTCATTGTTTGCAGCAGTAAGAAATCATGGACAGCACATATCAATCTTAGGTCAGTCTTCATGCTTTCTTGACTAATCACATGACCTGGATAGCATACCCCTGTAGAGGCAAAATGACACTTTCAGTGCTTAATGTTAAATGTGCCAAACACATCATCTTAAGCACTTCTTCAGCTGCTGCACATGGTCCTCTAGATATTTAGACCATATGCTGATGTGGTTTTAATTGCCTTAACACTTCATCCAATAACCTCTGGAATGTGGCTGGCACATTCTTAAGCCAGTGGCATCCGTTGATACTGATAGTGTCCCCATGAAATGGTGAAAGTAGTCTTCAGTCAGTCTTGTGGAACCACTCCCAGCTGTTGATAGCCACTCTTTAAATCCATCCTAGAGAAGTATTTATATTGACCAAGGTTGTCCAGACATGGTCGTACGTTAGCGTAACTTTGCACGTGTACATACTACCAGTGGTACGTAAATTATTAGACATGCAATTTTCTGGGACAAGTAGAATGGCCACCAGAGTGTGTTTGTGTTGTTCATATTTAGCACTGTTACCAGGTGTAGCAGGGTATGTAAGGTACATAAACAGCATTATATGTTGAGTGATCACTGTGCAGGACAGGGAGGTGCCCCATACTCATGTGAGACAGCATTATCAGCACCTGACAAAGTTAGAAAGGTGACTCATTATGGGTCTCCATTTGACAGGATGGTCGAATCATGCAGTATTAAATTTGTTTTGCATTCTGATGTGACTATGGCCCAATGTTGGAGTGCATGTAATGTGAGGGCAGGCATACACATTGTCAAAGCTTTGGTCAGTCACATCAGACCACCATGAGGGAGAATCACTGTCTTGTGCACAAGCATGTAGTAACTAACCTCTTCCCATCTGTGTATATCATCTGAAAACAAGAAACAGACTTCCTGCAACATTATGTGCCATCCTGCACCGTTAGTCAGCGACTATCAACATCTGGACTAGGGAATTACTGTCCCATGTGTGAGCCACCATTAACTCTCCAGCACAAATGGCTGTGTTTGGAAAAAAATGGTTCAAATGGCTCTGAGCACTATGGGACTTAACTTCTAAGGTCATCAGTCCCCTAGAACTTAGAACTACTTAAACCTAACTAACCTAAGGACATCACACACATCCATGCCCGAGGCAGGATTCGAACCTGCGACCGTAGCGGTCGCGCGGTTCCAGACTGTAGCGCCTTTAACCGCTTGGCCACCACGGCCGGCGCTGTGTTTGGAGTGATGATGTGACTGCGGAGGGTGGATTGCTGATGAATGGAGTTGCATTGTGTTCAATGATGAATTGCATTTCTGCACCACCCTAAATGACACCCAGGCAAGTATGGCAATGACTGATGGAAAGGTCTCCTCCATCCAGTGTTTTGGAGAGGAGCAGTAGTGTTACACCTGACACAATGGTGTGGGGAGCCATCGAATATGACTTCAGGTCACAGCTGGTAGTGACTGAGGGAACTCTGATGGCACAATGGGATGCTGCAAACATCCTGTGTCTTCACGTGTCGGGTCCCATGCAACAGTATCGTGGTGCCACATCTCAATAGGACAATGATCATTCAGACATGGAACGTGTCTTTATGGTTAGTCTGCATGTTGTTGAGGTACTCCTATGGCCAACAAGATCTTCAGATCAGTCCTTGATAGAACATGGGTGGGACCACTTTAGATGTCAACTCCATCCTGTTCACAGTAGTCAAGATTATCAAGGACAAACTACAATGGCTGTGGGCCACCTTGCCTCCAGAGAGGATACAACAGTCTTATGTCACCCTTTCCAATTGCATCAGTGTATCCATGAAAACCAGAAGGAGCGCAGTATCAAACTGATGCGTGGGAGCATTCCACAAATTTCTTTGTAACTCCAACTCAGTTTTGTTATCATTGAAATATTTTACCTCATACTCTTTCAGAGTTAGAAGCTGGAATGAAAAACATAGGTACAAAGAAGGTAACTGCAATGAAACCGTGGGTAACAGAGAAAAATACTTCAGCTGACTGATGAAAGAAGGAAGTACAAAAATATTTAGGGAAATTCAGGAATATAGAAATACAAGTCACTGAGGAATGAAACAAATAGGAAGAGCAGGGAAGCTAAGATGAAATGGCTGCATGAAAAATGTGAAGAAATTGAAAAAGAAATGATAGTCGGAAGGACTGACTCAGCAAGTAGGAAAGTCAAATTAACCTTCGGTCAAATTAAAAGCCAGGGTAATAACATTAAGAGTACAACTAGAATTCCATTGTTAAATCCAGAGAAGAGAGTGGTTAGGTGGAAACAGTGCACTGAAGGCCCCCATGAGGGGGAACATTTGTCTGATGAGATGGAAGAAGAAACAGGTGTCAATTTAGAAGATACCAGAATGAGATTTTCACTCTGCAACAGAGTGTGTGCTGTTATGAAACTTCCTGGCAGATTAAAACTGTGTGCCGGACCGAGACTTGAACTTGGCACCTTTGCACGGGCAAGTGATCAATCCTCTGAGCTACCCAAGCATGACTCACAACCCATCGTCACATTGATTTAGAAGATATAGGGACTCCAGCATTAGAATCAGAAGTTAAGAGAGCTTTGAGGGACTTAAGATCAAACAAGGCAGAAGGGATTGATAACATTCCATCAGAATTTCTAAAATCATTAGGGGAATTGGCAACAAAATGACTATTCATGTTACTGTGTAGAATGTATGAGTCGGGCAATATACCGTCTGACTTTCAGAAAAATATTATCCACACAATTCCAAAGACTGTAAGAGCTGACAAGTGCGAGAATCATCACACAATTGGCTTAACATCTCATGCAGCCAAGTTGCTGACAAGAATAATATACAGAAGAATGGAAAAGAAAATTGAAGATGTGTTAGATGACAATCAGTTTGGATTTAGGAAAGGTAAAGGCACCAGAAAGGTCATTCTGATGTTGCGGTTGATACTGAAAGCAAGACTAAAGAAAAATCAAAACATGTTCACAGGATTTGTCGACCTAGAGACAGTGTTTGACAGTTCAAAATGGTGCACGATATTCAAAATTCTGAGAAAAATAAGGGTGAGCTATAGGGAGAGATGGATAATATACAATATGTACAAGAACCACGAGAGAATAATAAGAACGGACGACCAAGAATGAAATGCTCGGATTAAAAATGGTATAGGACAGGGATGTAGTCTCTCACCCCTACTGTTCTATCTCTACATCAAAGAAGCGGTGATGGAAATAGATCGAATAAAAGAAAAGTTCAGGAGTGGAATTAAAATTCAAGGTGAAAGGGCATCAATGATACGATTTGCTGATGACATTGCTGTCACAAGTAAAAGTGAAGAAGAATTACATGACCTGCTGAATGGAATGGAGAGAGTAATGAATACAGAATATGGACTGAGAGTAAATCAAAGAAAGATAAAAGTAATGAGAAGTAGCAGAAACGAGAACAGTGAGAAACTTAACATCGTGACTGATGGCCATGAAGTAGATGAAGTTAGAAATTCTGCTACCTAGGCAGCAAAATAACCAATGATGGACAGAGCAAGAGGTCATCAAAATCCAACTAGGACTGGCAAAAAGGGCATTCTTGGCCAAGAGACGTCTACTAGTACCAAACATAGGCCTTAATCTGAGGAAGAAATTTCTGAGAATATATGTTTGGAGCACAGCATTGTATGCCCATGAGACATGGACTGTGGGAAAACTGGAACCGAAGAGAATTGAAGCATTTGGGATGTGGAGCTACAGACGAATGTTGAAAATTAGGTGAACTGATAAGGTAATGAATGAGGAGATTCTGTGCAGAATGAGAGAGGAAAGGAGTATGTGGAAAACACTGACAAGGAGAAGGGACAGGATGTTGGAACATCTGTTAAGACATCAGGGAATGACGTCCATGGTACTCGAGGAAGCTGTAGAGGGCAAAAACTGTAGAGGACGACAAAGATTGGAACACATCCAGCACATAATTGAGGATGTAAGTTGCAAGTGCTACTCTGAGATAAAGAGGTTGGCACAGGAGAGAAATTTGTGGGGGCCGCATCAAACCAGTCAGAAGACTGCAGGCATTTCAGGTTAATGAGTATTGTGTTGAACAGTTCTTTGAATGCTGTGCTCCAATAATGGATCAGGACACACACAAGCTTGTAGTACTGACAAATTATCAGTGACTAGCAGGAAGTATCGTAAGTTTAATAAAACAGTTAGAGGCAGTTTTACAAATGTTATGTTTGTGGATACTTTAATGTTGATATCCTGTCACATAGTACTGACTGAGAGCACTTAGAGTTGTTGATGTCCAGCTTTGGGTAATTCTCTACAGTAGAATTTCATACGAAGATTGGAGGACATAGAGTACCACAGCCATTGACAGTTTGTTCATCACCCAACAAACCGGCATTGATTTAGCTGTGAAACAAATACTAAATGGTTTACCTAAAAGTGATTGTCAAAAGAGAACAACTAAAAATACTGACAAGTCAGTTGCAGATCAGAAAAGAAACTTACTGTACCCCAGAATCGTCAACAATAACTCAATCACAGTGTTTAGAGAGAAACTATCCTATGAACACTGGAGTTAAATTTATAAAACAGATAGTGTAGGTAGAAAATTTAACCCCTTCTTAGATAGATTCTTTCACAACTTTGAGCCTTCTTTCCCCCTAAAACAAATAACAGTAAAATCAAACAGAAGCTAGGATAAATGATGGCTAACTCATGGTTTGAGCTACAAAGAGACAGATTTACGTAATCCAGAGGACAAGTTGTGGTCAAGACCTGAGACTCCATTATCACCAGTATGTAAAATCCTACCATTATCCATTTGTAGAACACAGTACAGTGCTGTGTAAAGGAAAACATGGTTCTTAAAGTTGTAAGACTATTTTCAGGGAAGAATTAAATTTCTCATATACTATGTGTCCTTGATATATTTTTTTTTTTCATGCAGTAAATTTTCATTGAATAATGCGACTGAGTCAGTACTTATATTTCTGTAAACCTCAAGGCTCAATCTTATGGCCAATCATGTTTCTCCTTTACAGAAATGACTTACCTCTCAATATCAGTGCCCAGCTAGTCATATTTGCCGATGACACTTCAGGACTTACGGAAAAAGAAAACATGAGGGAAATTCTGGATGCTGTAATAAACTCACTAAACAACCTAGGCACATGGGTTCAACAAAATGGTCTTAAACTTAATATTTCAAAGACCCTGTTTACTAAATTTACAACCAAACAATAAAAAAATCAGTGACATCAGTATCACACATAAAAATCGAGTTTTGGAAGAAGCTCAGTCCGTCAAATTATTGGGACTAAACTTGAACAAAAATCTAAAACAGCCTTGCTTTCGCAATGGACATGCTATCTGGTGTAACAAAAGACATAAACAGCAGGCAAGTGTTGTACCACACATACTTTGAATCCGTAATTAGATATGGTTTAATTTTTGGGGGGAATTCAAGTCACATGTCATGAACCCAACTATTTCAGAAAATAATCATTAGAAAAATGTGTGCTGCCTCTCCAAGAACATCCCGTTGCCCACTCTTCAAGACACTAAAAATATTACCTATCCCTGTATTGTACATATTTGAGATTATCATCTTTGTACACATTAATCCTGAGGTAACGAAAGAAAACCATTTAAAACATATGTATAACGAAGAAAATTTGCTGCTTCCAACAAATCACCTGAAACTCTACCAACAGACACCCAAGTATATGGGAATGAAAGTCTACAATAGACTCAAGGCCAGAGCTGTACTGAGCAAGGAGATAGGTTCACTGAAGAGAAAACTGTATGATCTTCTTATTGAAAAATGCTACTATTAATCTGAGGAATTCATGAACGATGAGATGATCTTTTGGACAGTATAAGTATTTAATATCATAGTGTTGTGTATAACATTGTATGTGTAAAATAAAGTCTGAAAATTTAGATGTTAAGTACTGTGCATCACAAGAAGAACAGTTTAATAATGTGTTCAACATAAACCTGTGCTGGTGAAGTTAATGTTAAAAACTTATGTAACTATGTATATCATAAGCCAAAAATTGGTGTGTCTCCTGTACAATACAACCAGCTGATCTATAAACTGTATGTTATGAGACGAATACAAATACAAATACAAACACAATACAATACAATACGGTACCTGGCTGATCTTCTTTTCTTAGTGAAATCTGATTCGCAGGGATGATTTATTGCTGTCATTTGACAGTGATGGTTAGAAACACTATCTATTATGCGGGTCACATCTATTTCATGAAAGATAGTTGGATTTATATATAAATCATCAGCCACTGCTGCAGGTAACACATTTGTGCCACCCATGATTACTTGTAATTAAACATCATCTGTCTTCTGCAGTCTTTTATAAAATGTTAATCCCCTGAATGAAAGACAGGTAAGTCTTCATGGAAAACATAGCATGGACAACAGCATGGGGAAGTGAATAGATGATGTTTTTCTATTTTTCTGCACAGTTCACTATAAATTCACTCCAAAGGGAGCCATTTTCTACCTAAAAACCTTTTCTACCTACAAACCTCTGCATGCCATTGTCCTTGTAAGGCAGACATTACTGGTTGAAAAGATTTTTTCCAAGAAGACTTTCACTACACTGAAACCTCCATCCCACTCACCAAATATTGTACCCATTACTTTCAGTATCTTAAATTCAGATTGAAGGGACAACATGTCTTGACCTGCAAAGAAGCAATGAAAATGTGATGCAGTAGCTTCAGTTACACTGTGTGACACAGAACCTAGGGGGGGGGGGGGGGTTTACAGTCATGGGAAGTCCCTGATGGAATATAAATAATAGAAGCAAAAAATATAATCACTGGTCTTTTAGCTGCAGTGTCAAATGGTCAATAGGCACATAAAAAGTCTGAAAATGCAATTAGGACAATGTTCTCTTCATAGCTATCTGGTACAGAATGCATAGACACACATTTGTATAGATACATTGTTCTGGGTGACTACATCGTTTCGTGTGTGTGTCTGTGTGTGTGTGAGAGAGAGTGTAAAAGCAGGTGGTTTCCCTCATTCTCTTATTTATTGTTTCACTGGGTTAATATTCATCCCTATAAACTGCTCAACATCCAAAACAGAGATTTTTTTGATGACAGCAACCCCAATCTCAGGTACATGCATATTATTAATCAGTCTCATATGAAACCGATACAGAAAGCTATCATACCAGACAATGAGACATACCAGGTCGGGTATGCTAGGTTAAGACAACTGAATGACCTGGAGGAAATGGAGGGAAATTTCACTGCAAGATGAGGAAGGGAGTCAGTTGTTGCATGCTGAAGCAATCACCCCTGCTCTTACCTGAGAAACTTTCAGAAGTCACAGTAGAATTACATTCAGCGGCCAAAAGACATACGAAAGCACTGGATGTTACGTTTGGTTGTAGTCCTGTGCAGTGTATTTGTCTCCATACATTCCTGTCAGATATGGGTTTCTGATGCTCCACATTAAAACTGGCAGCATTCTGACTCACCATAGCCCATTGATTGCCCTCTACTGCTCTGTGGAGATGAAATGATATCTGTCCATTATACATTCATGGTCACCTTGTGTGGTGGTTTATGCTGTCTAGCAATATTCTCTCTGACATTGACCTCAGAAACCCAAATTCTTGTGCAACCTCCAACATGTTATGACACTCCACACTCAAAGTTGTTTAATGTGAGACATGCTGCCATGTTCACTATTCGAATCACTGTAACAGACTGTCAGTTCAGATCAAGATAGCCACAGGAGAATCTGAATCTTGCTTCTTTTGAATGAGTACTACTGATGATTATGATGATGATGATGATAATTAATAATAATAATAATAATAATAATAATAATAATAATAATAGTAATCTTTATTTTCCCTCAATAACTTTAGCCTTGGACATCATCATTTTTGTACATTTATACTAATAATAAAACTGTAAAATTGCCTGTCTGTCTGTTTGAACATTTTAATCTCCAAAATTACTAACATTATAATGTCCAAAACTATTAGACAAATTTTCATGGGGTTTTCACAGGTAACTTGAGCATAGCGTGGGGCAACATATAGGCTTCATTTAATCAAAATTGGATCACAAAAATGACAAAAAATATTGTGATTTAAAGTTTTGTCTCACTCAAAAAAGTAATGAGACAGAGGAAAACATATTTACGCTTCATAAAAGCTGTTTACTCTTTGACATTTGTATTGGATAATATTTGCAAAAACGCTTTCATTGTCTGGTATGTTTCTGGGACTCTGGTACATAATAGCATTAGATGATAAAACACACCGTAGACACAGAGTACAAAAATCTCTTTATTAAGTAAGACACAAAACATATACCAATACATGGCCTTACTCTAATAAGTCACAGAGTGAACTATTCAGACAGAGAGAGGCTGCCTCATCATGATACTGTTTTTCCCACAGCACCTTCTCCCCCCCCCCCCCCCGCCCCTTCTGCGATAGTGTGGAACACAGCACCAAGCTTTTGGTAGGGAGGGGGGTATTACCGCAAACAATAGGTGTATGCAGTAAGGCACTGAGTTCTTAATCGTGCTCATTTGCAGGCACTCAAACGGTGCACCCTGCATGAGAAAGCTTGGTGGCTGGAAGGGAAGAGGGAGTGACAGTACAAGTGTCAGAGTCAAGTGTCACTGAGGTGAGCTCGCAGCCTGGGAGCGTCAAGCATGACACAGTGACGGTGAGATGGCCATTGTAGCTGAAGCGAGCAGAGAGGATTGTAAAGGCTACATCTGTGGGTTTATTTATTTACACATCAAGTTCCATAGGATCAAATTGAGGAGCAAATCTCCAAGGTCATGGAACATGTCAGTACATGAAATTACAACATAAAAGTAATAACAGATAAAAATAAAATTTTATGAACCTGAAGAAAGTCAATCCATAAGTTTAAGTAAACACAATCAACAATACAACAAGAATCAGCTTAAGTTTTCAAGGAACTCCTTGACAGAATAGGAGTGACCAATGAGGAAACTCTTCAGTTTTGATTTGAAAGTGTCTGGACACTGCTAAGATTTTTGAATTCTAGTGGTAGCTTATTGAAAATGGGTGGAGCAGTATACTGTACATCTTACTGCACAAGAGTTGGGGAAGTCCTATTCAAACAGAGGTTTGATTTCTGCCGAGTATTAACTGAGTGAAAGCTGCTTGTTCTTGGGAATAAGCTAATATTATTAACAAGAAATCACAGTAAGGAATATATATATTGAGAGGCCAATGTCAAAATACCCAGACTCGTGAACAGGGGTTGACAAGAGGTTCGTGAACATACACCACTTATTACCCGAACTGCCTGTTTCTGAGCCAAAAATATCCTCTTAGAATGGGAAGAGCTACCCCAAAATATAATACCATATGACATAAGTGAATGAAAATACGCAAAGCAGACTAATTTTTGTGTTGAATGATCACTCACTTCACATGCCGTTCGAACAGTAAATATGGCAGCATTAATACTTTGAACAAGATCCTGAATGTGGGCCTTCCATGACAGTTTACTATCTGTCTGAACACCTAGAAATTTGAACTGTTCAGCTTCACTAATCATGTGCCCGCTCTGTGAAATTAAAACATCAGGTTTTGTTGAATTGTGTGTTAGAAACTGTAAAGACTAAGTCTTACAGTGATTTAGCATTAGTTTATTTTCTACAAGTCATGAACTTAGGTCATGAACTGCACTATATGAAACTGGGCCAATGTTGCACACAACAACCTTTACTACGAAGCTAATGTCATCAACAAACAGAAATATTTCAAGGTTTCCCGTAACACTGATCCCTGGGACACCTCCCACTTGACTGTACCCCACTCAGACCCTGCATCACAGCCATTCTCAACATTGTGACCCTTTGCTAACTGTTGCTAAAGTAAGAGGTAAACCAGTTGTGAGCTACTCTCCATATTCCGTAATGGTCCAACTTCCGAAGCAATATTCTGTGATCAACACAATAAAATGTGTTAGTTACATAAAAAAATATGCCTAGCATTCGAAAATTTTTGTTTAACCCATCCAGTACCTCACAGAGAAAGAGAATATACCATTTTCAGTTGTTAAACGTCTTCTAAAGCCAAATGTACATTTGATAACAAATCGTGTGATATAAAATGATCAATTATCCTTACATACACAGCCTTTCCAATAACATTAGCAAATACTGATGGCATAGAAATAGGTCTAAAATTGCCTACATTATCCTTTTCTCCCTTTTTATAAAGTAGCTTTGCTACTGAGTTCTTTAATCGTTCAGGAAACTGATCATTCCTAAAGGAAAAGTACAAATATGTCTAAATACAGGGCTAACATGTGCAGCACAGTACTTTAACATTATGCTAGACACTCTATCATAACCATGAGAGTCCTTAGTCTTCAGTGATTTAATTATTGACTCAATCTCCCCCTTGTCTGTATCACAGAGGAGTATTTCAGACATCAATCTTGCAAAGGCATTTCCCAAGAAAGTTATAAGATTCCTTGTAGAAACTAAATTTTTATTTAATTCACCAGCAATCCTTAGAAAATGACTGTTAAATACTGTACATATATCTGATATACCACTAACAGAAATATTTTTACTATGAACTGACTTTATATGATCGACCATGTGCTGCTGACCAGACATTTTGTTCACAACTGACCTTATGGTTTTAATTTTAGTCTCTGAATGAGCTATTCTATTTGCATACCACATACTCTTTGCCTTCCTAATAATATTTTTAAGCACCTTACAATACTGTTTGCAATGGGCTACTGTAGCTTGCTTGTGACTAGTTCTAACATTTTGATGTAATTCCCACTTTGTTCTACACGATATCCTTATCCCACTAGTCAGCCACCCAGGCTGCCTATTACTGCTAGTACCCTGTTTAGAATGTTCTAATGGAAAGCAACTCTCAAAGAGCATGACAAATGTGTTAAGGAAATGATTATATTTATTATCGGCACTATACAGATCCTGCCACTCTTGTTCCTTGTCAAGGTTTAAAAAATTCTCTATTGCTGTTGGACTAACTTTCCTACGTAGTTGTGACAGTTGCTTGAGTACAATAGCCTTTTAGTGTTAAAATTTGTGCATCATGGTCTGAAAAGCCATACACATGTTTACTAACAGAATGCCCACCTATTAATGAAGAATGAATAAAAATATTGTCTATGGCTGTGCTACAGTTCGCCTGCACCCTAGTTGGAAAAAACACAATTTGCATCATATCATATGAATTTAGGAGATCTACTAACATCCTTTTTCTTGCACCATCATATACAAAATTTATATTGAAGTCACCACATATAACTAATTTCCTGTATTTCCTACAAAGTGAATCAAGAACCTTCTGTAGCTAGAGCAGAAATGCTCTGAAGTTGGAGTTAGGGGACCTATAAACAACACCAATTAGTAGTTTAGTTTCACTAAATTCAACTGAACCTGCACAACATTCAAATATCTGATCAGTGCAGTGCCGGGAGACGTCTCTGGACTCAATGGAATACTGTTTTTTATGTGCATAGCCAATCCTTCACTCCACAAGGAACTCCTTGAGAAACAGCCAGCTAATCTGTATCCTGGTAAAGGAAGCCTCTGAACTGTCAAATTATTTAAGTGGTGCTCCAATGTACCAAATAATTCAGATTCAACATCTATAAGCAGTTCACCTCTTATATTTTGATGAAATATGCTACTTCCTTCTCTACTCAGAAACATGACGTCTTCTGAAGGTGAGCCCTTAGTTATTGGGACTTCCTTTAAGCAAGTATACCTATCAGCTAACTTCAATCTATAAAAGGTGCAGCTCTAACACCAACTACTACAGGAATTTTTCCATGAGTGATCCTACCACCAGCCACTACATGTCACCTATAAGCGTTGCCAGCCTCCCCTTCCCATACATATTGAAGTGCAGGCCACGCCTAGTGAAACCCAATCTACTGATAGACCCAACTGGTACCATTGAAATGTGACCCATGCCCTCTGCCATCAGCGATCACCCCAGCCCCATGTTAATGTGCCTAACAGCCGCATTAAGGTGAGGCTGATCATGACGCTGAAACAGCTGCACGAAATGCACATTAGTGCCACCAGTTTGAGTAGCTATCTTTACCAGGTCACCACCTACATCATATTCCCTGTCCCTATCAAGACTGTTCCTTGTTCCACCTACTATCACTACCTGATCCTCCTTCATAAAATTCCTACATAACTCTCCTATGCTGTCAGTCACCTGAGCCAATCCTGCATTAGGCTTCACAATGCTGCTGATCTGGTACTCACTCCCCAACACTTCCTGAAACTGCTAGCCCACACCTCTACCGTGCATACTACCTAGCAGCATAACCTGCTTCTTTCTGTTAGACTTTACAACTGACCTAGGCCTCCTAACTGCTGAGGACTGCTGCATGTTCCCTACATCTATAGCTACAAGAGGCTCCTCTCCACTCATCTCTGACAGTTGGTCAAATCTATTGCACATACGCAAAGTTTAACTGTCTGAATACGTCCTCTTCCTAGTTGCCTTCTTGCCAACTGCCAGTTCTCATTCCCCACCACCCTTCACCCTCCTCAACCTATCTAGCTCCTCCTTTGTGCATTGTAACTGCACCTAAACGGCACAGATCTTACGCTCCTGCTCCTCAATCATCTTATTTCTACTACAGATTCTGCATTCCCAGGAGAGGATCTCGCTAGAATGCCTGCTGGCTCCCCCACTGCACTTCCCCCAATGAAAATACTTTGAACAAATCTCACACCATAATCCACCACTCACAAAGCTACGATATAGCCCACACTTCTCACTAAACTACGTTTACATTACCTAAGTTCAGTTACACCAGTAGCACTATTTATAGAACAAACAATAATGGTCTCCAAATTCTCTGCCTACTAAGAAGCAACTACTTGTATTAATACTACTACACCACAGCTAATACCAATACCAACAAAACTTCACAAAATTATTAGCTAAAACCAAAAAATTCAAACGGCCACTGGAACATTAAATGAAATTAAAACACTGAATGAAAATTTTACTGAAATATTTCACTAGAAACAATAAGAAATGTCAGCTGAAAACTAAAGCATGAAATTTACTAAATGACTTCAACACACAGAAAACTCTAAAAAACACAGCAAACGAATGTTTCCAAAAGTTTATTAAATCATTATTTCGTCACTAACAGCACAGAACAACACTGAAGACTATTAAATTTAATAACTGTGTAACAGTGCACAAATAACTCTGTCAGTACTTAGCTTAATAACCGCTACAGCTGCAACTGCATGCCGCAAAATGTATACACACAAGTGGTGTTCGGTTGTGGTTTGAAGCCTTGCAGCCTGTGTGCATCGCTTTGTTAGTTAGATCAGCACTGGCGACTGTGAGCTGGAGATCCTTTGGGTGGAAACACTGCACATCCAGGTACCCTTCAAAGGGGCTAATGCATTGAAAGATTGGTGGGGGGGGGGGGGGGGATGCAGTAGGTGATGGGGTGTCAGTAGCTGTAAGCTCATCACTGAGTGTCCAGGTCAGTTTGAGTTTGCTAATGGAGACAGTGTCAGGCTTGCCATGTATCATGATATTGAACATGTGAGCCCTGTGATGAAGCACTTTTGGGGGGACTGAGTAAGGGGTTGAAGGGCTGCATATACTGTGTCATCGTAAAGTATGATAAACTGGCAGTCTGCAAGCTCCTTCAACAGGAAGAATTTTGGTGTTGAGTGAGGGTAGGAGAGGGGCCGTCGATGGCTACGTGCAGCGTCACCAAAGCATGCATGGTACCAGCAATAGCACAGCAGTGTATGCATGGCATCCAGAACAGCAGGGAAAACAGTGGTGGGAGGGTCTCTTTTGTTAACATTCGGGGTGCTGACCATGTTGCCTGCAATGGGTCAGCATTGCGTGGGGTTGGATGTGCTCGATGGTGATTGAAAGGAGGAGGTGGCTGGGTCCATAGCACTGCTGTGGTGCACCTGGCACCACTATTGCTGGGTCTGTTGATTGGTTGTCCTTGTTGAATAAGTGCAAACATTTTTTCCATTAGGCAAAAATGGGTGTCCAGTGGTTGATGTTTATTTGCTACTACTGCCATTTGAACTTGTGTAGTGAGTTTAACCATCCAAAGCTTCCAAAAGGCCTCATCAGACATGAGATGTGTGTCAATGTTTTTGCGGAGGCACCACCACATTTGGGATGCAGTCCTGCCTCATAACTGTTCATCATACAATACACACTGCAGCTCCTCCTTGGAGGCACATGACAAGTGCCATAAGAGCATAGTTTTCACTGTCAGGTACTTATCACTGGGAGTGAGTGCGAGAATGATATCATTGATGGTATCTGCTTGGCTGCCCAGGTTGTTGAGTAAGGTGATGTATATCACACTGTCGGCAATGATAGCATTCGCAGCAAAGATTCTTTCCTCAATAGCAAACCAAAGCTGAGGGTTATCAGTGTTGTACAGCGGAAGCTTGAGATGTGATGCCATGTATTGTTCTCCTGGACAGTGTAGTGGCAGCCAGGCTGTTCAGCCTGGATGTGTGTCTGGCAAATATTGATGTACAGTTGATATGGTGGCCAGTAATGCAGCCAGCTGCATGAAACATGGACCAAATGATGTGTTGTGTGGTGTGGTTGGAAGATGATGCAAGGCAAGCGAGCATGAGTATGGTGTATGCAAATGAAAACATGATGGGTTTGGAAGGTTAATCGCATCGAGCCGATATGAGGTTCACGTGGGGCTGCAGAAGTGACATCAAAGGCAGATTTTGTAGCAGATTTTGTTGCAGTATGAATCAGAGGATTTACTATTTTCTACCAATGTTGTGTAATCATGTTTGTCAGCAAAACACCAGTATGTGGCGTGTCATTGTTACTTTTTATCACTCATGATGCACAAGATAGACTGTTAGCAAAGAACATGGAATAGCATCATGATTTGTGAGGTTAATGACACAATAAGTGCTGGAATACCACATTGTTACAGTAGAATAAACTAATTTGCACGAATTAACAGCACACGGTAGTCAGAGTCCCCAACATTGAAACTCCAGTACATATTAGTGTTGGATAATAAAGTGCACCATCAATATAGATTACGCTACAAAGACACAGACCGAACTGCTCAATCAGAGACAGTTTGCCTCGTCACTCTAGCTGGTCATCCCGCATGTTCCACATAATACAATTCAATATAAGGAATAAAATGCTTAGAAAATACTCAACATGTTTAATACATATTGCTACACAAATATTATTAAATGTGAAAGTAACTGTATGGGCTGGAACATCTTTTTATACATCCGTCATTAGCATGATGCATAGATGTGTGCTCCTGCCCATGCTCCTTCCCTCTGCACACAATGTTCCCCAGTGATGCTACATATGCTGCTACTCATGCAATGGGGCAGTGGAGTGGTGAGAGGGAGGGAATGTGCATGTCACTAAGCATCCTTACCAGAACACACAGACACTTATGGGCAGCTGGCTTGTAGCTTGGAAGAGGGCAGCTGGAGTACAGGATAAAATGTGACATTCAGGCACTAGCAGTGGTGAGTTTGAGCAGTACTTGATGATTTGAGGAAGTGGGTTGGGTGGGGGTGACAGAATAGAGGAAGGATAGACTGTGAGGAAGAGGATGTGGGTGCATGACGACTGAAGTTAGGGCCCTGGGAAAGGGTAGAAGTGCATGTGCAGCAGGGAGTTGGCAGAGATTGAGACTAGGAGAGTTGCAGGAACAAAGAATGTTTTGCAGAAATAACTCTGATCTGTACAGTTCAGAATGGCTCGTGCTGGGGAAAAGGATCCACAGGGTATGCTTTGTGAAGTAGCCATTGAAATCAAGCCTATTGTGCTCAGCAGCATGCTCCTTCACAGGGTAGTCAACTCTGCTCTTGCCCACAGTTTGGCAATGGCTATTTATTCAGACTGACATTTTGTTGGTGGTCATTCCCACAAAAAATGTTGCACAGAAATTGTAGTAGAGGTAGTATATGACACAGCTGCTTTCACAACTGGCCTTGCCTCTGATGGGATACAATAAGCCTGTAATGGGGCTGGAGTAAGATGTGGTTTGTGGATGAATTAGAAAGGTCTTCCACAGGGATGTGCTCCATGCGGCAAGGGGTTGGAAGTGGATGTGGTATGGAGAGGGATGCACCAGGATATACATAGATTGGGTGGGCAGCAGAATATCACATTAACAGAGGTGGGAAGGATTGTAGGTAGGATTTTCCTCAGTTCTGGGCACAATAACAGATAAAGTCCTGGTGGAGGATATGGTTAAGTTGTTCCAGTCTGGGATGATACTAGGTGATGAAGGAGTTGGTCCTTTGCAGCTGGTTCTTGGAGATGGTAGGAGGAGTAGGGGTGTGTGAGAACATGGTACAGGAACTCTGTCTGTGGACT
The DNA here is from genome assembly GCF_023898315.1 of Schistocerca nitens. Taxonomy (NCBI): domain Eukaryota; kingdom Metazoa; phylum Arthropoda; class Insecta; order Orthoptera; family Acrididae; genus Schistocerca; species Schistocerca nitens. Next base: position 911,253,120 of record NC_064617.1, read on the forward strand.
ACATTTTGGCGATAGTGACTGTCTGTGGCAGCCTTAGTGAAACCTTCACCATATTGGCGTTGTTCGTCTAAGCCTCGCGCCTCAGTAGTGTGTTTACATTCTGCCACGTGCACTGCAGCTGCAGCGGCTATAAAGCTAAGTACTGACAAACTTATTTGTGCAATGTAATAAGTTATTAAATTTAATAGTTTTCAGCGGTGTTGCATGCCATTGGTGGACAAATAATGACTTAATAAACTTTTGTAATCGTTCTCTCGCTGTGTTTTTTAGTTTTCTGTGTGTTGAAGTCATTTAGTAAATTTCGTGCTTAAGTTTTCAGCTCGTGTTTCTTATTGTTTCTAGTGAAATATTTCAGTAAAATTTTCATTCAGTGTTTTAACTTCGTTTAGTGTTACAGTGGCCATTTGAATTTTTTGGTTTTAGCTAATAATTTTGTGAAGTTTTGTTGGTATTGGTATTAGCTGTGGTGTAGTAGTATTAATACAAGTAGTTGCTTTCTTAGTAGGCAGAGAATTTGGAGACCATTATTGTTTGTTCTATAAATAGTGCTACTGGTGTAACTGAACTTTGGTAACATTGACGTATAGTTTTTTTCAGTAACTGTAAAGTTTTGCCATGAGTGAGAAGTGTGGGCTCTGTTGTAGGTTTGTGAGTAGTGGTTACGGTGTGAGATTTGTCCAAAGTATTTTCATTGGGTGGAATGCAGTGGGGAAGCCAGAGGTCATTTTAGTGAGATCCTCTCCTGGGAATGCAGAATCTGTAGTAGAAATAAATTGATAGAGGAGCAGGAGTGTAAGATCTGTGCCGTTTAGGTGCAGTTACAATGCGCAAAGGAGGAGCTAGATAGGTTGAGGAGGGTGAAGGATGGTGGGGAATGGGAACTGGCAGTTGGCAAGAAGGCAACTAGGAAGAGGAGGTCTTCAGACAGTTACACTTTGCATACATGCAATAGATTTGATCAACTGTCACAGTTGAGTGCAGAGGAGCCTCGTGTAGCTGTAGATGTAGGGAACATGCAACAGTCCTCAGCAATTAGGAGGCCTAGGTTAGTTGAAAAGTCTAGCAGAAGGAAGAAGGTTCTGCTGCTAGGTAGTTCCTATGGTAGAGGTGTGGGCCAGCAGTTGCAGGAAGTGTTGGGGAGTGAGTACCAGTTCACCAGCACTGTGAAGCCTAGTGCAAAGTTGGCTCAAATGACTGACAGCATAGGGGAGTTATGTAAGAATTTTACGAAGGAGGATCAGGTAGTAATAGTGGGTGGAGCAGGGAACAGTCTTGATAGGGACAGGGAATATGATGTAGGTGGTGACCTGGTAAAGATAGCTACTAAAACTGGTGGCACAAATGTGCATTTCATGCAACTGTTTCAGCGTCATGATCGGCCTCACCATAATGTGGCTGTTAGGCGCATTAACATGGGGCTGGGGTGATCGCTGATGGCAGAGGGCATGGGTCACATCTCAGTGGTACCAGTTGGGTCTATCAGTAGATCAGGTTTCACTAGGCGTGGCCTGCACCTCAATAGGTATGGGAAGGGGAGGCTGGCTAAGCTTATTGGTGACATTGTAGTGGTTGGTGGTGTCTCCTGTAGTAGTTGGTGTTAGAGCTGCACCTTTTTTAGATTGAAGTCAGCTGATAAGTATACCTGCTTAAAGGAAGCCCCTCTAACTAAGGGCTCACATTCAGAATATGTCATGTTTCTGAGTAGAGAAGGAATTAGCATATTTCATCAAAATATAAGAGGTGTTAGAGATTAAGTTAGTGAACTGCTTACAGATGTTGACTCTGAAATTATTGGTGTATCAGAGCACCACTTAAATAATTTCACAATTCAGAGGCTTCCTTTACCAGGATACAGATTAGCTACCTGTTTCTCAAGGAGTTCCTTGCGGGTTGGGGGAGTGGCTATGTACGTAAAAAACAGTATTCCATTTGAGTCCATAGACGTATCATGACACTGCACTGAACAGATATTTGAATGTTTTCCAGTGGCCATTGAACTTAGTGAAACTAAACTTCTAATTGTTGTTGTTTATAGGTCCCCTAACTCCAACTTCAGAGCATTTCTGCTCTAGCTAGAGAAGATTCTTGATTCACTTTGTAGGAAATACAGGAAATTAGTTATATGTGGTGACTTCAATATAAATTTTGTATATGATGGTGCAAGAAAAAGGATGTTAATAGATCTCCTAAATTCATATGATATGATGCGGATTGTGTTTTTTTGCAACTAGGGTGCAGGGGAACAGTAGCACAGCTATAGACAATATTTTTATTCATTCTTCATTACTAGATGGGCATTCTGTTAGTAAAAGCGTGAATGGCTTTTCAGACCATGATGCACGTATTTTAACACTAAAAGGCTGTTGTACTCAAGCAACTGTCACAAATAATTACAAACTATGTAGGAAAGTTAGTCCAACAGCAATAGAGAATTTTTTAAACCTTGACAAGGAACAAGAGTGGCAGGATCTGTATAGTGCCGATAATAAATATAATCAATTCCTTAACACATTTGTCATGCTCTTTGAGAGTTGCTTTCCATTAGAACATTCTAAACAGGGTACTAGCAGTAATAGGCAGTATGGGTGGCTGACTAGTGGGATAAGGATATCACGTAGAACAAAGCGCGAATTATGTCAGAATGTTAGAAGTAGTCACAATCAAGCTAGAGTAGCCCATTACAAACAGTATTGTAAGGTGCTTAAAAATGTTATTAGGAAGGTAAAGAGTATGTGGTATGCAAATAGAATAGCTAATTCACATAATAAAATTAAAACCATATGGTCAGTTGTGAACGAAGTGTCTGGTCAGCAGCACAAGGTTGACAATATAAAGTCAGTTCCCAGTAAGAATATTTCTGTTACTGATAAATGAGGTATATGTACAGTATTTAACAATCATTTTCTGAGCAGTTTCTACAAGGAATCATATAACTTTCTTGGGAAATGCCTTTGCAAGATTGATGTCTGTTATAGTCCTCTCTGATACAGACAAGAGGGAGATTGAGACAATAATTAAATCACTGAAGACTAAGGACTCTCATGGTTATGATGGAGTGTCTAGCAGAATATTAAAGTACTGTGCTGCACATGTTAGCCCTGTATTTAGAATTATTTGTAATTTTTCCTTTAGGAATGGTCAGTTTCCTGAGCGATTAAAGTACTCAGTAGTAAAGCCACTTCATAAAAAGGGAGAAAGGGATAATGTAGATAATTTTAAATCTATTTCTATGCCAACAGTGTTTGCTAAAGTTATTGGAATGGCTGTGTATGTAAGGATAATTGATCATTTTATATCACACAATTTGTTATCAAATGTACAGTTTGGCTGTAGAAGTTGTTTAACAACTGAAAATGCTGTATTCTCTTTCCTCTGTGATGTACTGGATGGGCTAAACAAAAGGTTTCGAACACTTGGCATATTTTTTTATTTAACTAAGGCATTTGATTATGTTGATCACAAAATATTGCTCCAGAAGTTGGACCATTACAGAATACGGGGAGTAGCTCTCAATTGGTTCCCCTCTTACTTTAGCAACAGGCAGCAAAGGTCATTATTCACAATGTTGATAACAGCTGTGATGTGGGGTCTGAGTGGGGTACTGTCAAGTGGGGGGGGGGGGGGGGGGGTGCCCCAGGGATCAGTGTTGGGGCCACTCCTGTTCCTTATTTACATAAATGATATGCCCTCTAGTATTACGGGTAACTCTAAAATATTTCTGTTTGCTGATGACACTAGCTTGGTAGTAAAGGATGTTGTGTGCAACACTGGCTCAGTTTCAAATAGTGCCGTACATGACCTAAGTTCATGGCCTGTAGAAAATAAACTGATGCTAAATCACAGTAAGACTCATGTTTTACATTTTCTAACACACAATTCAACAAAACTGATGTTTTAATTTCACAGAACGGACATATGATTAGTGGAACTGAACAGTTCAAATTTCTAGGTGTTCAGATAGATAGTTAACTGTCATGGAAAGCCCACGTTCAGGATCTTGTTCTAAGACTTAATACTGCCATTTTTTCTGTTTGAACGGTATCAGAAGTGAGTGATTGTCCGACATGAAAATTAGTCTACATTGCTTATTTTCATTCACTTATGTCATATGGTATTATATTTTGGGGTAACTCTTCCCATTCTAAAAGGATATTTTTGGCTCAGAAATGTGTGGTTTGGGCAGTAAGTGATGTAAGTTCACAAACTCTTGTCGACCCCTGTTCACGAGTCTGGGTATTTTGACATTGGCCTATCAATATGTATATTCGTTATTGTCATTTCTTGTTACCAATATTAGCTTACTCCCAAGAATAAGCGGCTTTCACTCGGTTACTACTTGGCAGAAATCAAACCTACATTTGCATCGAACTTCCTTAATTCCTGTGCAAAAAGGTGCGTAGTAAACTGCTACATCCATTTTCAATAAGCTGCCACTCGCACTCAAAAATTTTAGCAGTAATCCACACACTTTCAAATCAAAACTGAAGAGATTCCTCATGAGTCACTCCTTCTATTCTGTTGAGGAGTTCCTTGAAAAATTAAGCTGATTCTTATTGTATTGCTGATAGCGTTTACTTAAACTTATGGACTGACATTTTTCAGGTTCATGAACATTTATTTTTATCTGTTATTACTTTTATGTTGTAATTTAATGCACTGACACGTTCCAGGACCTTGGAGATTTGCTCCTCAATTTGGTCCTGTGGAACTTGATGTGTAAATAAAAAAAAAATATTGGGCAAGGGAATTCTCATCACCAAAAATGTGCTGTCCACATGTACGCAGGCTATATGGAGGTAATTTTTTGGCATAGAAGGGATGACAGCTGTTGAAATACAGGTACTATTGATGATTAGTGGGCTTGATATGGACAGAAATATAGATGAAGCAAATGATTAGTGGGGTTGGTAAGGACGGAAATATGGATGAATCAATCAGAGAGATGAAAGTCAATGTCCAGGAAGGTTATGAAGATATCATCAACGAACCTCAACTAGTGAAGGGATTGAGTGATGCTAGGAACATTTACTCTAGATGACTCACAAACAGATTGACATAGGAAGGTGCCGTGCAAGTGCCTGTGATTGTGCCATGGATTTGTTCTTGTATCTTCCCCTCAAAGGGGAAGTAGTTATGTATGAGGATGTAACTGGTAAAAATCAAACAATGGAAAGTCCAGATTTGAATATCAACAATAGTATGAATAGGATAGATTGTTTCTCACCAACATCCTTCCCATTGCTCTTAAAATGGAATTCTGCCACCCATCCAGTCTACTTAATATTGTGGTTCATCCCTCCCTATACTGCATCCATTCCTGGCCCATTACCACATGAGTCATATCACTGTGGATGACCTGACTCATTCACCCACAGAGTACATCCTATTCCTGGGTGGTCAACTCTGCTCTTGCCAGCCACTCTGGCCAGGATGCAACTGAAACGCGACTGGGCATAGCAATCCAGAATATGGCATGGAAGGGGGAGGAGGAATAGTAGGGTATGGGTGGATGAAGAGGGAACATTGCTGCCTGGTAGAGCATGCTTGAACTAGAGGTGGTAGGACGTGGCTGCCAGGCACAGTATTGGAAGTAGTGATAGAGAGAGAGGGGGAAAATGGGGCTGGAAAGGAGATGAGCAGAGAAGGGGGAAAGACTGGTGTGTGCACCTACAGACAGCAGCGCAAAATGAGGGTGAGGGGAGGCAAATTGTGAGGGTGACAATACAGTGGAGGCGGAAACACTTGCGTGGAGTGTATGGGGTCAGTACATTACTGTAAACTGAGAGTGGGATGATTTCAGGAGTGAAGATTGTGTCATAAGGGTAACTCCCATCTGCAGAGTGCAGAAAAGCTTGTCGTGTAGTGGAGGATCCAGATGGGCCAGGTTGTGAAGCAGCTTTTTAAATCAAGCATGTTGTGTTCAGCTGCATGTTGTCCCGCAGGGTGGTCCACTTTGCTTTTGGCCACAGTTTGGTGGTGGCCATTAACCCTGGTGGGTTGCTAGGTGATACTCATACCAATATAAAAGAATGAGCAACGATTGCAGCAGAGCTGTTATGATATGGCTGCTTTCACGGGTGGCCTGGCCTCTGATGGGGTAGGATAAGCCTGTCACAGGACTGGAATAGGAAGTACTGGGTGGGTGAATTGGGCAGGTCTTGAACCTCAGTCTTCTGCATGATATGGCACAGGAAATCTGTTAGTGGACTATGTCTGGAGGATAGTGCCTGTCTAGTATAAGAGACCTTCAGCATACCAGGCAAGGGAGATAATAAGGTGTTGAGGTTGTGAAGGAATGAGGACAGGGTGTCCTGATTCTATGGCCAGATCATGAGGATATCATCAATGAACCTGAAACAGACTGGGGGTTTGGGGGGTAGGAAGATTTCCACTCGACAGCCCATAAACAGGTTGACATAGGAAGGTGCCGTGCAGGTGCTCATGGCTGTGCCACAAATTTGTTTGTGTATCTTCTCTTCAAAGCAGAAGTAGTTGGGTGTTGGGACATAGTTATTAAGGTGTATGAGGAATTAAGTAGTGGGTTTGGAGTCTGAAGGATGTTGGGACAGATAGTGTTCAATAGTGCCAAGATCATGGCCTTGAGGAATGTTGGTGTGTAAGGAAGTGTTTTAACTGTGATGAGTAGGGATCCAGGGGCTAAAGAGATGTTGTTGGTGAAGAATCAGTGATATGGGAGGCTAGATTTTGGGCAACAGACTGGAGGTGTTGGTCAATGAGTACTGAAATTCTCTCAGTGGGAGCGTAATAATCAGCTACAATGGAGGGTCAGGGATTGCTGAGTTTGTGGATTTTGGGGAGCATGTAGAAGGCAGGTGTGTGGTATGAGGAGGGCAATGAATTCAGAGTTTAGGTTCTGAGAAGGTCCTAAGACTTTAAGCAGGGATTGGACATTATGTTTGGCATCTGGGGTGTGGTCACTACTGCAGAAATTATATATGAAGGATCAGACAATTGGCAGAGGTCTTCGGTCAGGTAGGCACTGTGATTTATAATGATAATGGTGTAACCTTTTCTCTGCAGGCAGGATGATTAGGTCAGGATCTGTTTTGAGGCTGGGTATGGCTGTCCTTTCTTTTGCTGAAAGGTTGGTGTTCTTAGGAAGGGACCTGGGGAAGGATGGTGAGGTCAAATCAGGAGTGAGGAATTCCTGGAGGGTGACTAGGGGTGGATAGGTGGGTGGTAGGGAGGGAGGGAGGATCATGATTGGATAGTGGTATGAACTGGGAGAAGCAAGGTTCAATGTTGGGATTAGGTTGGCTTTGGATGCAGGGATTGGTAGCAAAGAAGTGACTGGGAGGAGAGTAGGTCTTTAAAAAGTCCAATTTTATTAAATTTGGGTGTAGGGCTGATGGCAAGACCTTTGGAGAGGAGTGAAACTTCTGTGGGGCTGGTGATTTTGGTGGAAAGGTTAAGAACAGTGCTATGGGACTGTTTTGGGTCTGGATTTAGAGGATACTGGAGTGTTGGAAGGGAGTTTTGAGAGATGTGGTAAGTTGAAAAGGTCAGGAAGGGAAGGTCTGGGTGCTGTGAGAGATTGATAAGGAGGAACACTGTGGGTAGGAGAAGCATTGCATAGTTGTGCCCCAAGGCAGCGATAGGATGTCAGCAGGAGTTGTGTCCAGAATGATCTTCAAGATACTAGAGTGCAAGGTATTCTTTTCAGAGGTGTGATGTATATAGTATGGATTGCATTGTAGCAGTGTCTCACAGAGGGATAAGTGGTGGTTTTGGGAAATCTGTGCCAAACAGATGTATTTTTACAGTACCAGGTTTGTGAGGACAAGAACTGGTGGTATCAGAGAAGGTAAAGGTCTTTGTGAAAGGAGGGGTGAGATCCAGAGATAGAAATTTTTATGGTTAGGTCATTGGTGAGGATTCCATGGTTTAGGCAGCATTTAAGGAACAGGATGTGGGATGGACTGGCTACCAGGATGAATGGCCACTGCCAAATTGTAACAAAGAGGAAACTGGACCACCCTGTGGCACAACATGCAGATGGGCATAAGATGCTTGATTCCAATGGCTGCTTCACAGCCTGGGCCACCTGGATCCTCCCTTCCACCACCAGCTTTTCTGAAATCTGCAGATGAGGGTTATTCTTAAAATACATTCTCTGCTCCTGAAATCATCCCGGCCTCAACCTACTGCCCCACACTCTTTATCCAGCTGTTTCTGGACCCTCTATCCTGTCATCGCCACACAATTTGCCTCCCCTCACCCTCACTGTGCACTGCTTTCTGCCTGAGCAGCTACCAGTCTTTTATTCTCCTCTTCTCCTCTCCTTTCCGCCCCTCTCCCCCCACCACAGCCTCCCAATGCAGGTATCTTAATCTCTGCATAACTAGTACATTGTACATCCACTTGGACCTGCTTGCTGTATTCAAGCCTCGGTGTTCCCCTACAATTTTTAACCCCCTACACTTCCCCTTCCCACCATTACCAAATTCTCTTTTGGGAACATAGTTTGCTTAAGAACACAGTGTTTTATACTTAATGAAACAGTCCTTACAGGATTTATATTTTTTCCTATACTGGCAAATTATTCCAACTGCTCTCTCATATAGCCTGAATACCCTATCCATGTAGAGTGGAGGCAACCTACGCCAAACTCAATCCAATATTCCAGATATGAGAGGGTGAATCCATAGCAGATATGTTGTTTTTGGACAGGAGATGTTAGTATGGTTGTGAGACATTTTAATCAATAAGTGTTGCAGCATATATTTTTTACTCATGTAACTGCAATGTTTTTCCCATGTGAAATGTTCATCCCTCACAATGCCTAGAAATTTATGTTCGTCGGAGTTTTTAACTAATGACAGCTGTCCAGAATTCTAGTCCACTTGAGTTGGATTGCAACTTAACATAAACTCCACCACCTCTTTCTCACTCTTATTCAGTGTAATTATTCATAATAAAATATTCTGTGAATAGACCAAAATTCTCTTAATTGTTTTGTACTGCTAACTGCTCAGTATAGCCACAGCTAATAAAAGATGTACTATCAGCATAGTTCACTAACTTCGAGTGTTATTGCCGTGTTCATTACAGATTTTGTGGACCATACTGTGCAAAAAATTCTACTGAATTAGATGTCCTTGTGCATCATTTAGATCTCTAAGAAACTACAGAAATCAGAGCACAAATTCATTCACAGCCTGCCTTATTAAGGATACATGGGAAAAAGTTTTCAAAGAAAGAATCAGCAATTAAAAATTTAATGCATTTTTAAGTACTTAAACTGTTTGAGCTATGTTTCTCTCTTAAAAGAAACAAAGCTTACACAGGGAATTTGGGTATCCACAAGAGAAAAATATTACTTTATGGAAACATCAAAGCATACAGAAATCAGGTCTACTTCAAATGTTACAAACAGGTTTTACCCAAAACCATTAGAATGTAGTAAAGAAATTATAAATAACACTGTCATAAAAACGATGCAAATAAAATGATATGCATCTCTACAATGCAAGAAAGAGAGACAGGTACTATAAGCAAAGAACTAAACTAAGAACAACAGACCACAGACATTGAATTAATGGTCAGATATGTATAATTAACTGCCAACCTTGATAAGGTGTCACAAAGGGAACTTACACAGAATGAAACTGAAATCATTCACAACTGATAAGTGCTTATACTCTTTGAATGAATGTTAATGTTAACCTAAATTGAAATCTTTGTATATATTTTGTTCTGTAAAATTTGAAGGTCTGTGATAATTATGATGTAACACCCAATCTTGTGGACTTACTAAGTAGACTGATATTTGTATCATCTATATGTAATAACTTATGCACGCATAAAATGCATCTACTCTCTGTTTGTCAAAGTTTGTAAAAATTGTTGTAACATTAGTTGCAAAAAATACAGTAAATAGCTAAGGGTAACAAAGCGTGTAGTTAGATAAGAAAAACGAAAAACGCATACAAAGCATCACAACATGAAACTGATAAGACCCATATACCTATACAGTAATAAATAAATTTTTCACAGAAGTATCTGGAAATATTCTGCCTGTTGGAAGAAAGAGAGGTATTAAATGTTATCAGTGAACTAAAACCAAAATTATCATCTGCCACTGGTAACATTCCTAATTTTATTTTAAACAGGTGTATGATAAATATCCAAACCCTCTTTTGATATTTGTAATTCTTCTTTGTCTTCAGAAATTTTTCCTGAAAAATTGAAGGCAGCAAAAGCAAGGCCAATATTCAAGATGGGAGATGAGACAAATGTTAAGTATTGTACACCATTTTTGTTGTTACCTGGCTTCTCTAAAATATTTTAAAAAAAAATTATGAAAGATGTTCACACTTAAATTTTTTTTCTAATACACAGGGTGGTTTCCAGCAATATAGGTCTACAGAAATTTCTGTCTTTAATTTTATTAATGAGGTTTTGACTTCAGAGCAAAGGGCATTTGAAGAGCAAATAACAATGCTATTTTTAGGCCTTACAAAAGCTTTTGATGGTATAAACCCATGAGCTATTACCAGAAAAATGGAACTTTTGGATATGTAGGGAATAACAGAAAAAATGGGTACAGTTCTACCTTCAAAACAGGCAACAAATAGTTTAAGTCAGTGCACAAAAAATACAGTATATATGTATATCATTTACAAAAACAAAATTTTAGAAAAGAAATAAATGCATGGAAAATAGTTGCAATGCATTTATATGAATTACAAAGGCAAGGCCTACAAACTCTAGAAATAACTCTGTCTGGAAATGAACAAGAAACAGTGAATGTCATTAAATTCCTGTGACTGTGGATACAAGATAATTTAAAAGTGAATGAACATGTGAACTATATAAACAACACATTAAGTACCATGTATTATTGTATTAAAATTCTAGCAGAGTGCACAACGCAACAAGTTATACAAAAATGTGTACATCCTCTGTGCACAGGTGGAATCGTAGTTAAGATTCAGAATTTGATCTGATTTTTTTTCTTTTTTTTTTTGGTTGTGGGGTGGTGGAACTTTCCTACAAGTAGAACACACTTATAATGCAGAAAATAATTATTAGAACCCTTGAAAACTCACTTTTATTGTGAACCATGCTTTAAGAACTTGTTAGACTGCCAACTTCTATATCTTCGAGATCAACTCATTAGTTAGGAAAATTGTAAAAGAGCAAACACCAGCTTGTTGGTACAAACCAGAATGTTCAACTGATCCTGTAATCCTCCTGGCTTCAGTTGTCCACCCTGTCCCAAGTTCCTGACTTCTCTTATCCTGCACTCATACCTTCTTCTCCAGTCTCATTCTTTCTCTGTTCTACCTCCCCTCCTCATCATTGTGTATTGCACATTATTTCCCCTGCCTCTGGCCAGAACAAGGTCACTAGTGCCATACTCCTTTTCTGTGTGTCTGTTGCCTCTGCCTCCCAACAATCAGTCACCCTTTCCCCTGCCCTCCGTCCCACTCTCCATCACCTTTCTCCTCTCATCCACTCCTCCCAACACAACCCTTCACCTGATTATTGCAGTCTGGACACATTCTACTTGCTTTTTATTCACATTACTTATTTACTTACTCCAAACTTTTTGCCAGCATTACTAGATTTGCTTATCTGATCAGCACTATGGTGTATTTTTAGATTCTTTAGTATTTTCTTGTAAATTTTTTACTTTCTTGGAAAATATTGCAGTTTGATGTTCCTGAACATTCATATACATTCTTCATATCTTCCTTTACTTTGTTTGAAGCTTCAGATTTTGTTAGTATTTTCAGTTAAAACTATGGTTGCATATTTCATGGAAATGGTACCACATGATATCTGTTTTGCATACTTGTGGCCAGTTTATGTGTGAAAGTATCCCCTTAAGTCAAGTTTTAGTTTATAAATGTGTAGGTCAGTGTTTCATGGTCTGTAATAATTTCTATCGCTAGAACTCTATGATCATAGAGATATTTTTCAATATTTCTAACCACTATTCCTTCGTGATTTAGATTTGCAACATGATCAGTGCTATGATGTGTCAGGTGTTTACCTTGTTGATAATTCACAGTCTGTCTAAAGCATGTTCGTCTACCTAAACAAATTTTTCTACAAATTTCTTTTTTCATCAAATATTTCAAATGTTATTTCTCACATAAATGTGGACATCATCTCACACTCATATAACTTTGGAAGGGGTATGAATCACATTACTGAACCCATATTCTTAAATTTGCATTGTGGTAGGAGGAAAACTGCTTTGGTGTTTGCTCTCTGTGTTTTGACACAGGTAATATTTACCAAAGTTTATACAAGATACATCAGGATCCAGAATATTCAGTCTTACAGAAGCATTTGATAAGAAATGAATTACCTTGTTTCCCTAAAAATGTATTCTGTTTTCCAAGATCTGCTGGATAATAAGATATATTCAAACAGGAACAAGTAGATCACTATTTTGTCACAATATGAAAGTGTCAAGCAAATGGACAGACTGCACAAATCTTGATGGAGAATACAATACAGAAACACCAAGAACTCATCATCCAGTCTTCTCTCTCAAAGATATCAGAATTTATGAGACCAGACATCTTCAACTCCTCCTTTTACATTCTGTCAGGAAAATTTCCTTTTTCTGGGAGTGGGATGGGGAGGGTGGCAATATGGGGCCACATTTTCTTCATTTTCTGTTTAAAAATTATGGTTGTCTTGGTATTGCCACCAGTTTCAAATAAGTAGATTTTTTATTTTTATTTATTTATTTTTATGGCTCAAATGGCTCTGAGCACTATGGGACTTAACTTCTGAGGTCATCAGTCACCTAGAACTTAGAACTACTTAAACCTAACTAACCTAAGGACATCACACACATCCCCCCCAAGGGGGGCCACTCCGGCTGGCTTGTTTTTATGGGCAGATGCTTTTATTGGAGTTAATATCTCAGACTTCTGTGGCGATCTTCTCACATGACAAGAGTTTTACAAGGGCAAGTGAATGATGTTCTAAAGATAGGGACGTGTACGTTACTTACTTCACACTACACTTTGCAACATCGTCCACTTCTTGTGAGACCCCTGAATGACAAAAGTGGTATGTCCATACTACTGTTATTTCAAGAAGTGCATAGAGCTAGTAATAAAAGTTCTCACTATCAAGTGAATGAACGCTGCCCATATATACAGGGGTTGGACAAAAATATGGCAACACCAAAAACAGAACACATTACTATGTCTAACACAGTGTAGGAAACTTGTTGGCATTCGAAACAACTTCCAGTCATCTTGGAACGGATAAACAGATGACCTGTATGGTTTTCGAGATAATCTTATAACATTCATGTTGCAAAAGAGTGGCAAGTTCACGTAACAGTAATGGTAGTGGTCCAGAGTAGGCCACAAAGGCTCAATGATATTGAGATCTGGAGACTGTGGTGGCTAGAGGAGGTGTAACAATTCCTTGTTGTGCTTACGAAACCATTCCTGTATGATGCGAGCTGTGTAAACAGGTGCCCTGTCATCTTGGAACACAGCATTACCACTGGGGAATAAACACTGTAACATAAGGTGGATTTGATCAGCCAAAATGGTCACATAATCCTTAGCAGTAATGTGACCTTAGAGAGTAACCTAGGGCTTATGAAATACCATGATATGGTTGCCCTAATCATCAGCGAACCTCCTCCACGTTTCACATGTGTGACATAAACTCTGCCAGAAGTTGGAATCAGTGCAAAACGAGGCTCATATAACCAAACAACATTCTTCTATTGCTCCATTGTCTAGGTTTATGCCTTCAGCATCACATTTTTCTGTTACAGGCATTTGCATCACTAAACAGTTTTTGATGTTGCTGAGCAACAGTCATACAATAATTTTTAATCAAACACACTGCCATTTGACTGTATTAGTGTTTATTTAATTACGACACAGGTTTCAGCCTTTTATGCCATTTTCAAGTGATTGAGTTTATGTCATTAATAATTAAATAAACAATAATACAATCAAATGGCAGTGTGTTCATTTAAATTTTGCATCACTGATGTGTGGTTTTGGAATTCCAGCTCATCTTGCAATTCCTTGCTTCATGTTGTTTGGGTGCTGACAGGGGTTGCAAGTGTGACATTCAGTTCTACAGTGGCTTTTGCAGCAGTCGTCCTCTTATTTTTTATCACAGTTCTCTTCAATGACCATCTGTCATAATCACTCTACACAGACTTTCATGCATGCTGTGAAGTAGTGCATAATGTTTTTCTTTTTCCTTGTATGTAGCATAAATCTTCAGTATGGTACCTCTTGAAGCACCAGACACTTTCGCTAGATGAGCACCAACAATTTGCCCACATTCAAATTCACTTAGCTCCGACATAATGCACTCGCAACTGCAGAGAACACTTTTCTGACCACTACTGACCCTTGCAATGTACTGAAGACATTGCACAGGTGCCATGCAGGCTTGGCTAGCACCAGCATCTATGATCAAGCATGCATTTCTCACAGTGATTCCATATTTTTGTTCAAGCCCTATACATGGGCAGCACAAGTGAGTTAATGTTTAAATGTCTTTTCTGCTAAGCATATACCCTTTCAGTAATATTACTCACACGAGTCCTGACCTCCCCGTGTCCTGAAAGTTTTTCTATGTCCTTAATAATGGTTTTCCTGTGTAACACGCCACCATTAATAAACTATTGATGGTATATCTTTCACATGCCACTGGGTAGCCCAAGGTGACTATGATGTTTGATTGATGAGGCTACTTTTATCATAAGGTCTGACTTCAGGGTTCCTACAATGTTATGAATGTAGAATGTGTTACTTTTTCCTCGAGAACCTTCTTTATAATTGTAGATAATTTAGGAGTACAGGAGGCCACTCTATGAATAGTAGAAGTGTTGAGTTGTCAACAGGAACACAGAAAAGCATGAAACCTTTGCTAGTTTTCAGGTGAATCCTTTAATGAGCCACAGTTCATATACATATGCACATTTACATACTTATGCACAGGTCTGTGATAAAATTGCTTAGAAAAATCATTTATTTTTTGACTTGGAAAAGACTTCTGTAAAGCTACTTCCCGTGAGATCTCTATTTAAAATTAACAACTTGGCTGAAATTGTCAGAAAGCACCAGGTCTTTTCCTGTTACGTCATACTTGATTTTATCACATAATTTAATGTTGATGCTGTTGTTTTGGTTATTCTTGTTGCACTATTGACCAATGACATAGCACCAGATATACACGGAATGTTCAGGGAAGTGTTACCAACTTCATTCTTGATACTTGTGTCAGTTTACACAACCTCATATAAAATAACATTACCCTTAAAGTTAGAGGCCATATCCAAAGCTTGGATTGATTTACTGGAGAAGACATTCAAATTGCCCCTAGGTGATCTGTACACTCATAGTGCGGTAATTTCTTTTTCTGTTCCAGATATTAGAAAATGTTTGTCTTCACTGTGTAAGCTAATGTTAGATCTGACGTTAAACTGTAAACATATATTTCTTTACATGGGAACAAGTTTCAGGATGTGCTACAACAAAAATGTGCAGTTTCATAACAGGTTAAAGCTACATTCACAATTTCTGATTCCTTATACCAATGGTCTGTAATCCATACTACTATGATATCTACTTCAAATTGTTGAACTATATTAGTCATTGACTGAATATTTTGGTGCAGATATCTTAGACCTTAGACCAGTACGCTGTTCAACCACTGCTTATCCTGGGTGCCTCCTCTTCTCTCTGGTGAATAAAACAAAACCTTCAGGTTTACAGTACAGAGACTCCTGTAGACCATTATTTAAAAATCTCAATATATTGCCTCTTCCTTGCTTATATATGTACGAAATACTAAATTTCACAAAAGGAAGTATTTTAAAAGGTGATTATCACCCTCTTGATAGTAGGCAGAAGTGTTATTTGCATGTCAATACAGTTAAGTACAAACATTTGTAAGAGAGGAGTGTATCATACTAGCATAATGCTGTACAATCACATGCCATCCTATCTGAAACAGATGTAAAATTTACAAAAGTTTAAAGTGAAACTGAAAAAGTACTTGCTTGACCACTGCTTCTATTCTGTTTCTGAGTTTTTAGAGTACCAGAAAAGAATAGTGTAACTGCTCAAATATTCTCAACCAATCTATCATTTTATTTCATTATATTAATTTTGTCGTCAATATTCAACGCGTATTGAATAATTTTTAATTATTTATCTTTTCAAAATAACAATGTGTATCATGTTGTATATACTGTACCAACCTGACTTGTCCTACATCGTTTGTGCCAAATATTTATCTAAACATGATTTACAGGACCAATAAAGAAATACAAATACAAATGCACTGATAGCCACATGTAGGAGTAGGTCCCTCTCTGGCTATTTCCAGTACTGTTGGTTCATCTACTGCTGTGCCCTCCTCCACTTATGGTATTGCATTCCTTTCACTTGAAGATTCAATTCCCTGTGCAGCACGAGTTTTAGTTCCCTTATCTGTTGGTCTGGATGCCGTTGTTCCTCATTTTCTTTTTATTATTTTGCTCTTTTGTCTATTTTCTGCATTGTCACTTTCCTGCCCCTTCTGGTTCTGGTTATTTTTCTGTAAATACACTACTGGCCATTAAAATTGCTACACCAAGAAGACCATAAACGGGTATTCATTGGACAAATATATTATTTTAGAACTAACATGTGATTACATTTTCATGCAATTTGGGTGCATAGATCCTGAGAAATAAGTACCCAGAACAACCACCTCTGGCCGTAATAATGGCCTTGATACGCCTGGGCATTGAGTCAAACAGAGCTTGGATGGCGTGTACAGGTACAGTTGTGCATGCAGCTTCAACACGATACCACAGTTCATCAAGAGTAGTGACTGGCGTATTGTAACAAGCCAGTTGCTCGGCCACACCATTGACCCGACGTTTTCAATTGGTGAGAGATTTGGAGAATGTGCTGGCCAGGGCAGCAGTCGAACATTTTCTGTATCCAGAAAGACCCATACACGACCTGCAACATGTGGTTGTGCATTATCCTGCTGAAATGTAGGGTTTCGCAGGGATCGAATGAGGGGTAGAGCCACGGGTCGTAACACATCTGAAATTTAACGTCCACTGTTCAAAGTGCCGTCAATGCGAACAAGAGGTGACCGAGACGTGTAACCAATGGCACCCCATACCATCATGCCGGGTGATACGCCAGTATAGCGATGACGAATACACGCTTCCAATGTGCGTTCACTGCGATGTCGCCAAACATGGATGCGACCATCATGATGCTGTAAACAGAACCTGGATTCATCTGAAAAAAAATGACATTTTGCCATTCATGCACCCAGTATCGTTGTTGAGTACACCATCACAGGTGCTCTTGTCTGTGATGCAGTGTTAAGGGTAACTGCAGCCATGGTCTCTGAGCTGATAGTCCATGCTGCTGCAAATGTCGTCAAACTGTTCGTGCAGATGCTTGTCTTGCAAACGTCCCCATCTGCTGACTCAGGGATCGAGACGTGGCTGCACAATCCGTTACAGCCATGAGGATGAGATGCCTGTCAGCTCGACTGCTAGTGATACGAGGCCGTTGGGATCCAGCACGAAGTTCCGTATTACCCTCCTGAACCCACTGATTCCATATCCTGCTGATAGTCATTGGATCTCGACCAACGTGAGCAGCAATGTCGCAATACAATAAACTGCAATCACGATAGGCTACAATCCGACTTTTATCAAAGTAAGAAATGTGATGGTACGCATTTCTCCTCCTTACACGAGGGATGACAACAACGTTTCACCAGGCAACGCCGGTCAACTGCTGTTTGTGTATGAGAAATCGGTTGGAAACTTTCCTCATGTCAGCACGTTGTAGGTGTCACCAACGGCGCCAACCTTATGTGAATGCTCTGAAAAGCTAATCATTTGCATATCACAGCATCTTCTTCGTGTCTGTAGCACCTCAATTTCGTGGTGTAGCAATTTTAATGGCCAGTAGTGTACATTTCATTGGCTGGTAATGATAGGAGTGCTGAAGGTGCTTGCAACTATGTGATTTGGTGCTTTTTTTAATAGTATTTTCACTGATTACTTTTAGGATTTCTTCAAACAACTTTTTCTTTCCCATTCCTACATAGCCCATACTTTGTAAAATTGTTCCTCACTGAAGATCTTGCATGTATAAATGCTACATTTGGTATGCTACTACATACTTTCTTGAATTTTCTACCGGTTGTAATTGTATCTGTGTTGATACACGACTTTTCCATTACATCAAACTTTTGTGGAATGCCTACCACAAGAAAGTTCACTTATTGGTCTCCCTGTAGCATTCTTCTGGTTTCTACACTTTCATTGTGGTACACATCTTTTGATCATCCACTACATGCACTTGCATCCAAGGCTGAGTGTACTTGTACAGCCTTTCAGTGGTAACAGACTGATCTGTAGCATAGTTAATGTTTATGTTCATGCCGAGTTTAACCCACTTTCTTATACAATGC
Organism: Schistocerca nitens; assembly: GCF_023898315.1. Classification (NCBI taxonomy): domain Eukaryota; kingdom Metazoa; phylum Arthropoda; class Insecta; order Orthoptera; family Acrididae; genus Schistocerca; species Schistocerca nitens. Next base: position 911,271,591 of record NC_064617.1, read on the forward strand.
GCTTTTTATAATAGAAACTAAAACTGCTTATACAATGCGCTTTTTATAATAGAAACTAAAACTGCAAGGTAAATTTAGAAAAAAATTATATCAGACAATGAATAAGTCTCCATTGGGATATTTTGATATATGTTTTGCATGAATATCAGGCAGAAACTATGAAAAATGCAAGAGGGGGGGGGGGGAGGGGGAGTGTCCACTATATTTAACTTCCATCAGTTTTAGTTTTCATCCTTCCCAGTTGTTGAACCTTTTGTAGGAGAATGCGAGGTGGAAAGTACTGATGAAAAATGCAACATACAATAATGTTATATTGTTTATGGAATATTTCATCAGTTCTTTGAGGAATACAGACATACTAAAAACTTGAAAGCATAGTATTAATGTTCTACGAAAAATATTTATTTGATAATTGTTATGAACTGGCTTTTGGCTTTCTAGGCCATCGTCACATAACTTAATACTAGTATTAACCAGCTTTTGGCTTCATGGGCCATCATCAGATAACTTTAAACTAGTATTATGTTATCTGATGATGGTCTAGGAAGCCAAAAGCCAGTTCATAATGAACTATTAAATAATTATTATTGTGGAACATTGATACTGTGTCTTCAAGTTTTTAATATTAATACACTGTATTCAGTTTTTTCATGTCTGTATTCCACCAAGGACCAATGAAATGTCCCACAAATAATATTATATTATTGCACATCGCATTGTACTATTATTATGTTACCTGATAATGTCCTAAGAAATCCAAATGCCTGTTCATAATTAACTCTTAAATGAATATTACTGTGAAACATTAATACTGTGTCTGCAAGTTTTTAATAATAATATGTAAATAAGGATAGTTTGTTACTTACCAAATAGAAGAGGCACTGAGCACTGGGCAGGCTCATAGATAAAGCTAAAAAGTCCTTATTTTTTGGAGAAAGTCTTCATTCAGTGGTATGGCAAAGAGCTCTAGGAAAGGTTGCAATGCACTTCTGCTCATTTTCCTTTTTCACACTAAGTCCAACTACTTTTGAACTATGCCTTTGCGAATTTACTGTTACAAAATAGTTGTCTTTTCAGCCACATGATTAAGAATGGGGCAAAGTCACATGGCATAAGATCAGGGGTTCATGTCAGACACTCAAGAAGTTCTAGCTCACTGCACTGAATTAGTCAGTATACAAAATTTTCAACAAAGAGCTGAAGCATTATCACAATGAAAGAACCAATTTTTGAAATGTTGGCTTTAAATGTTAAGACACATAATGTATACATTATTTCAGTTTGACTGAAAAAAAGTTTTGGACATAAATCATTTCATCAGTCTTCTCTATAGTGAAGAAAAGAATGACAACAGTGATATGCACCTTCAAATAACCAAATCTGGTTATGTACGGTAACTTTTATTGCTCGTGATAACTAAGAATTCATGTATAATCATATATAACATTATTTATTTAGTGGTATACATCATTTTTGAAAATGTTTGGCATGTCTTCATGCCATGAGATTTGCCACTGGCTCCTCTGTTTTAGAATTAGTTGCCCACAAATGAGAAAACTTCTATCTGAGAGCACTCACGTATTGTAGATCTTAAACTTCTGACACCTCCAACTACATTGTGTGTTATGGCACATTTTTAGACAAAAATCTCAAAAAGTGACTTAATTTTTCTATATTCACTTGCTAATGTATTACAGCATCATATTCTGGAGTACCTACTCATTCTGGAAAAAATGTGTTCATTGCACAGAATAGCTTAATAGTGATAATACAGAGTGTCCACTTTCGAGATTTTTGTACACTGTTCTTTAAACAGTTGGACGTAATGACAACAGCCTCGCAGTGTGTTTACTTCCTTTCAATTCACTGTCAACCGCATTTTGAAAACAACAGTAGCATTTTAGATACAACAAGAAAAGAAGAAATGTTTCACGATATCCACCACTCAGCCTTACTGTGGCACAGGACGGAAATACGTATTCAACCATAAAAATGTTTGTCCACAGACCCAGTGATATGATGATCTATTATATAGTATAATTAACTTCAAAGAGATGCTAAAATCATATTTGCTTCAGCACTCCTACACCATAGAAAAATTTGTGAGTGTGTAGTATCATAATGTATGTGTAAATGTGTAGTATGTTTCCATTTTATCACTTGGAAATTGTAAACTGCACATATTTTTTGCTCCTGTAGCAAACACAGAGACAAAATTAGATGACAGAGCATGCAAGTGCCTGCCCCCCCCCCCCACACACACACACACTAACAGAGGGATTTACACCATTGTTGTTCCCACATTCAATATTAGAATGGAATGGGAAGAAACCTCAATATGTGGAACAATGCTGAAAGTTTTTTGCCAAGTGTGGGCATAGGTATAGATAGTAAGAGATCAGATTTATGATCCAGGTAACATGCAAATAACTAACTGCTGGGTTTTGGTCTGATCAGTCATACCTGTCACATGTCAGCTGTATTAGACTTGTTCAGACGTGCAGGACTCCTAGTCAACTTTGATTTCTGTTACTTTTTGACAGACCTCAGTAATCCTTAAAAAATTTAAAATTTTCCTGGTTTTTCATTACAACCTTCCAAAAGCCAGACACACTAGTTCAGGTGCATCATACAGTAAGGCTATACTGAAATAACTCTATAATTAAATACATAGTAACAAAAGTTGAAGAGTTGTGTTGAGTTGGGTGGATGATCAACGTGTAAGATGTATCTGATTCGCCCATACAGCACATCATAATGTAGTCCTGTCTCAGGCTTATCATAGCCCATCAGAAGTCTGAGAATGCAGCCATGTGATATACCAACTCTTCTGCAATTTCTGCACAGCGTTTTTTGTGGGGGTGATCACCAACCAGCCATCCGCCAGAATGAATGACCTCTGCGAAACTGTGGCCATGAACATAGTTAACCATGCAGTGACAGAGCACACTGCTGAGTACAGCATGCTCAGTTTCAGTGGCTGTTTCACACCTTGTGGCATCTGGATCCTTTACCCCAGCACCAGCTTTTCTGAACTACATTGATGGGAGTTATCCTTGCAACACATCCTTCACCCCTGTAATCTTCCTGGTCTCAATCTCTACTAACCCACTGCAGCCATAATCTCCACCCACCAGTCTACCCTTCCTTTGTCCTGCCACCTCCTCCCAATGCATGTCATCGTCATTGTGTACCACAAGAACTCATAAGCAACAGTGCCCATATTCATCGCATTTCTACCACATTCACCTGTGTGCTCTCCCTAACACATTTCTACACTGTATGCCTGCTGCCTCCCTCTGAGCCACCAGATACCCTTCCCCAGCCATTCCTCCTCCTTCCCACCTCTATCTACCTGCCACACCTGACAATCCGTCACCCCAGAGCACCTGCTGAACAGCAGTCTCGGTACTGTAGGCTCAACCGGCAGAATAAAGCCGCACTGGTAAGTATTTTCATGTTAAGGAAATGTACAGGTTAATTATTGTAAATTTTCAAGCGTTTAAACTAAAATTTGAGGAAACATTCCCAAAAAGTATTAAATTCTATTGCAGGCATGAAAAATTATATCCTTCCAAACCCTGAAACACCTTAGCTTTCTAAAAAGAATCAAGTGTTGCTAGCTGTAAAGAAAGTCATGAATGACAATGTCAAGTGCCAATTGGACAATAAAGCAAAAGTGATTAGGACAGTTGAAAGAAAGGAAACAGGGAAGGGAACTCGCAGGGAAATAAATTCCAAATAAGAGAGAAAGATAGAGGAGCGTTAATTTGTAAACCAAGAATATTAGCCAACTTCCAACCAGTTGCTTCTCCAACACTTCAATAAAACTACAGAAAAACTTTTGGTAATCATACAAATTGCATGCCAGAAGTTACTTAACAAACAGTTGTGTTGTTACTCACTACTAGGCAGGAAGTCAGAAACCTAGTACACAGGTTAAAAAATAAAAAATGCTTGGTATAGATGAGGTGCTCAAAGAATGTACAGATAGCAAAAGTGGCTCAAAACAGTTCAGGTACCTTTCTTGAGTACACCAGGCAAGTCAGAGTTTTGCCATTAGGTATACAGTAAGGGTGATACTGAAAATATAGAAAACTGACCTATCACTCTTACTGTCATTTTCTAAGATAATAGAAATGATCATGAAAGATAGCTTTATCAAATACCTCGATACATATAACTCGCTAAAGAAATCACAATTTGGATAGAGACAAGGCACTAGTAAAGCAGCAGCAGTAGTAGTAGAATTCAATTCGATTCATCATAATCAGTGATTCCAGGGCACATGGGTACTGTGGGGAATGAAAAGACAGATGTAGCATCAGGGATAAGTGTCGTGATCCTCAGTTACTTCAGTTTGGTGTACCCCTGCATGTTATCGCCTCGCTGTTGAGGTACAAGAGTCAGGTGTCATTAAGGATTTAATAATCAAGTACTACACCAGTTACATTTTTTCCCATGCATAGCATGGTGCACTTTAGGAATTTATTCCCATTATTAAGTGCAACTATTTACATTGGTATTTTATGTGATGTCAGCATGTGTGTTCTTCTCTCTCTCTTTCTCTGCAGTCATATTTCCTCAATTGCACAACTACCAGCATAGAAGTCCTGCAGGGAAGTACATTCAACCCAGGTCTATTTTTTCCATCTTCACAGAATGTGTTATGCATGGAGAAAAAATTCTGACTGTTGACAACAACACTCATGACGAGGTAAAAGATGTTTGTGTGTGTGTTTGGAGCTTATGGGTGCTCAACGCCAAGGTTATTAGCGCCCTTATTAATGTAGGTAAAATTACTAAAATTGAAATGACACAGTGAAGAGGAAAGCTATAAAATGTCACTCATTCATCACTCCCACCTCACTTGTGCTGGCCCATACGCTCTCTCCATCTCACAGGCCTTAAGACAACAGAGAAGGGTGAAAGATGCTATATTTGGGATTAAAATATTAAAATGTAGGTAAAATCGCAGAAGCACTAAAAGAAAGACACATGGGAATGTGACTGGCTGATCACTTACAAAAAATATGGGGAGCCAGTCATTCTGTTAACACATTAAGGAAATCTTCCTAAAATTTTTTTGGAAACACCGTCGACACATCATGGAAGCTTTAAACTCTAATCACATTTGTTTCAGTATCACTTAAAATAGAGGACAGATCTGCCGACAAATCTGCCACTGCCCTCTGGTCTGAAAATAAAATACAGCATAGCAAAATGTAGCGCACAGTGAGCTGTACGCCACTAACACCACACATTGGAGGATCCTTTCACTGGAGCAAAAAGCCATGCATCAGAGGACTGTGGCCTATGTGAGGACGAGGAAGAAGGATCTCGCCCTGTCCTCGTGACTAAAATGAGGTATGCCACAGCTGCTTAGTGGATTTTACAAGATGCAGGGTTTTGTAACTCACCTTTCCATTGATACCTGACTCTGTACCACAACACTGAGGTGATAACATGCAGGGGGATGGCAAACTGAAATAACTGATGATCACGACTCATCTCCTTGACAGCTACGTGTCCTTTCATTCCCCACAATACCCATGTGCCCTGGTGCCTAGCAGAAAGACACCTCCTTCCCCAGCCTCTGCAGTTGGAGGAGGGCATCGTGAATAGTCTGGACTCCTATATCTGCTGGGTACAAGGATGGTGTGATGAATGGCAGCTAACCCTAAATGTGGAAAAATGTGAGTTAATGCGGATGAGTAGGTAGATCAAACCTGTAATGTTCAGAAACAGTATTGCTAGTGCCCTGCTTACACAGTCAATTTTTTTAAATATCTGGGTGTAACGTTGCAAAGCAATATGATAATGGAATGACCAAGTGAGAACTGCGATAGGGAACGCGAATGGTCAGCTCCAGTTTATTGGGAGAATTTTAGGAAAGAGTGGTTCACCTGTAAAGGAGACTGCATATAGGGCACTGTTGTGACCTATTTTTGAATACTGTTTGGCATTTGGGATCCGTACCTGCTCAGATTGAAGGAAGACATCGAAACAATTATGAGTTGGGCTGGTAGATTTGTTACTGGTAGGTTCAAACAACACCTAAGTATTACAGACATGCTTCAGGAACTCAAATGGGAATCCTCAGAGGGATTTTCGAGAAACACTTCGAAGACAATAAAGAAACATCAGATTGCAACTTCAGATAAACCTACTCAAATATTCATCCTCAAAAAGAATTATTGTACAGTAAAAGATAAATAGGGCCTAAGTGAAATGTAATGTGATTAGCAATTTATGCTAATGTTCAAAGTTAATGTGTACTGCGAATTCTTTTGGTTAAATGGTAGGTTATAAATTAGTGCACTGTGTCATATATTTTTATTGTCCTGGTTTTTCTACCCAGTTATTAATTTTTACTGTGCTATACAATATGTTATGTGTACTTGTCACTTATGTATATATCTAAATGTATTTAGTTGTTATGCGTCTATCTGACAAAACCTATATGACAACCATTATTTTGCATTCAAGTCTGCCAGCTTTTCCAACTGAGAATGAAACTTTGACCTTCAAACCTAACTTCCATGTCGGGCTATGATACAGAGCAGTTTGTCACTCAGATTTAAAGAGATGGGTGGAGGGTGCAGGAGGAAGCACTTGTCCAGTACCATGTTGTAGCCCTAAAATGCATACAAATTATGACAACTGAGACACGTAACATATCATGAGGAGACCTTGAACCTATTACTCTGCCAAAATTAAGCAGGTTAATTATTTAATTTATATCTATTTTTTAAAAATAAAAGTGAAGTGAAAGCAAAAAGTAGATCTAAGAAGAGTTTTGGGCATCGATCTCGTTACATTGTTCTACCGCAGCAATCAGTACACAACATTAAAAAAAATATACCAGCTAAATTAAACTATACCAAATTAAAAATAAGTTGGCCACTCTGAATGCAGCAGCTGTTAACATCAATACGAAAAACAGATCCCCAGGATAAAAGGTCAGTGTGCCTAGATTTTAATTTCAATTTCTTACATAGTAGCTAATTTTTACCTCCAAGAATTATTTTAATTTTATTCCTGTATTACACTGGAATGAACAGCATTTATATTACACACAAAATGTATAGTTTCGTGGGTAGCACTACATGTAATTCAGACAGACCTAACTTTTTTCTATTTAATGCAGGCTTAGTGTTGATCTGTCTTTGTGCGTCTACCCTTACAAACTCAGATGCCAATATCAAACATTAATTGTGTTTTGACAATTTAAAATACGGTATAGTGTCACAACACTTATCACTAAATACACCTCTTTATTATCTGGTTCTGGTATAACACAAAGTTTTACTACTTATGGGCAGACTTTCTTTTCTCACAGATGAGGAAGTCTTGCCTTAAGTTCTGACAAATCATTAAATACGTAATTCGTCAACACTCCATCTCTTTGCAACCGCTTAATCAACAATTCGTCTTTATTTTTCTTTAACAATGCACACTTCCACTGAGCTTTCATTGCCCCTTTATAGTCAGTTTCAATCTTGTCTCCGATATGCAGTGCGCAGGTTGGGCTGACATGACTATCAATTTTCACTGCTAAGTCAAGAGCTTTCTCAAAAATTTTTGTAGAAGGTTTTTCAATACCAGCTTCATAAGATGTTAAGACAAAATCAAAATATTTATTTAAATCCAAAGAGTTCAGCACACAGTGGAGCCTTTCGTCATAGTTTGATATAATACCGAGAATTGTATTTGTTTGCTGAAGGTATGACAACAGATCTTGGGCGCCATCTGCGACAATATACTGTTCTCCGTTTTTGTATGCGGTTATGAGATACTCAGCAACTGAGTCATATTTGGTTCTGCTATACTGACTATTTGTTGCCTTGTCAAGAACTTCTACAACTAGCTGGTTCCACCATTTTTTCCAGCCTATACCCGTTTGCTGGCCGAAGTTTGGATGGAGACTGCTCTGCTTCTCATATTCCGATAGAAATACAGATGCAATATCGGAAGGCTGCGCCTTGATACCAAAAAGAGATGCTGCTTCCGAATAAAATGTTGGTGGTGGGGTTCGAAAATTAAGGAGCGTACCAATAACGTCGAATGTCACTAAGCGGAACCGATGCATTGCACGCCCAACATAAATATACTTCTATGAAGAACAGCTGATCGCAGAATTGTTTTTTCAACATACAGGTGGCTTTTTTTGTTCTGTGGGCTCAGTGACCTTGGTCAAAGATCTCAACACTAAGTTAACGCCAGTCTGCTTGGCGCCACTGTCTCTGGAAGAATGCGTTGTTGGATTGATGTAAAATCAAATATTTGTCATTGATTACAAAGAAGAGTTGTGTTATATCATCAATTAACATAACCATACACAAATGTTGTATGAAGGCCAATTCACACACTGGACGTCACGTCACATCACTTTACGCCACGTCACTCCATGTCACGTCACATCAGGGTGTATTGAGATCTGTGCATGCAGAGAGCGGGGAAACAAAGTCAACATTGCGAATTGTGTTGCTGCGAACAATGATCAGGTTCATTCGCCTTCGGTACATCGTATTATACGTTCAGATCTATGAGAGCGCAATACATCAGTCGTCTAAATCAGAGAAATCTTACTTCACATTTTGAGGTTGTGTCCACTGCTCCATAGCAATTGTGGCTGTGACGAAGGGAGATGAGAACAGCTGACGCAGCTTTGTAAAGACATCAAGTACAATTTTTCTCAAAACGATGATAGTCTAACGACTTGATCATCGAAAATGGTTGCAGTAATTGCTATTTATTGCGATTTGGACTACATTACAAGTAAAAAATTAACACACAAAAAATAAGCTTCAAACTCAAACCGAAATCATTGTATTTTTTTTACACAACTGCTTTTATCCCATATTATTTTTTAAATGTGTACAATGCGCGTATGTGGGTATGTTTCACTGCAGTTCAATGTAAATCACTATGTGTAAAAAAAGAATTACTGGCAGCAAACACTAACGCAAAAGAACGACTTAAAAATTGTCAGTATGTTACCATATTTTTAGGTATCAACAGGCATTATGAGTTTAAACTAATTCGTCCGACATTACAGTGGGAGAACGCATTATGAACCACTAAACAAGCCAACAATTACCAATCTTCTGTGAATAACTCGACTGAATGCTGACCGATAACGTCGAAAACCACCAATATCTTGACAGGTAACCCTCCCTTTCATTTTAAGGCATTTTCCAACTCGTGCCTTGAAACTGACGTGGATATACTTGTCGAACTATTGGAGTTTTCGACGTATTTATGTGGCCACATTCTCGCAAGTAGTTAGAGCACACAGCATGCTGGGCAAAGCTTAACTTCTTCTTGGGCAACGTGTTGAACATTATAGTCTGAATATTTCATAGGCTAGATATTCCTAATAAAAAAAAGCTAGGGAGTACTCATTTACTATGTATGCAACTGATATGTCGACAAAAACATTTTTAAACATGAGTCTTTAAAACCAAGAAAGATTATTACTTTACTGTTTTTCAAAGTCTTCATCTGAATACCATCCGCTTTCCGAGTCAATGTTGAAACTATTTGATTGTAAATTGAGAGTGATAGGTTCAAGGCTTTTATCCATCTTCACTTCCCTGTGAAGTTATACTCCTGAAACTGCCACACACAGTTGCCTATGCTGAAGGGGGTTACTCTCTATTGCTACATGCACAAGCGACTCAGTGTCTGTTATCTTGAATGTTTTATTTGTTTTCCTACATAGTTTGTAACCTGTGCACAAATTAATTCCATTAGATTATACTGACAGTGATATGTGTATAATCGCAAAACTGTGTGACCACACTCATATGCAAGAAAGTCAGATTTGTACATCTTGTCATGTGACTTTTATGAATTAAAGAGCTGCAGGAGTTCAGCACAAGTCTGGCTTATATTGTCTGGAATATTTATATTTTTCAGCCAGAATACAATATCCCCTTTCTTGGTGCTTGTACTTTGTCTTTTCTCTGTAACTGCTGAATTATAACTTGCATGATAATTAAAATGACCGACTTCGAAGCAAGGTATGGCAAGAATCGCTCAGTGAACCACTTCCTGAAAGTGACAGCGTTAATTTCTGAATGGTAGTCATTACTGTTTCTCTTACACCTAAATACAAGTTTACTCTCAGGAACCAAATCAGAAGAGCCAAAATGCAGAATAAGTATACGCAAGCTTTTTCCTATGGGAACTTTAAAACTGCTAACACCATCACTCATTTTCCAACAGTTATTCATGGAATTATCACATTCACTCATGTTTCATCATGGTTATACACTGTAGAGCTACCTCCTTCTCTTGTATCATGCATCTTTATAAAGGACGTGGTTCGTGCTGCTTCTACGTCACTTCTTTCAATCAAAAACTCCCTTCTTAATGTATATGAAACCAATATCTATTATAATTCTTTGCATTGACGAAGCGCAACATCTCAAACGTGCAGAGCTTTAAAATATCGTTGTCAAAACCATCTATTTGTGTTACAGGTTACTTACGATTTCATTGTTTCCAGGAGACACGAAAACAAATTTTCCTGAGGTTTCTACAGCTCTGATACTTTTGTCTACTGTTATTCTCTGTAGAGATCTCTTGCCGACATGTGCTTGTGCAGTTTGTTCTTGAGTCTTCAAAATGTCAAAGATAGAAGTCTCGCTTTCAGATTAACATTTGAAAAAGTTATAAATGTCGGACATGAACCTCCTCAACTACTTGTGAAGCATCTATATGTACACAATTACTCTGCAGTTCACAATTAAGTGACTGGCAGATGGTTCATCGAACCACCATCAAGCTATTTCTCTACTATTCCACTCTCAAACAGCGTGTGGGAAAAATGGACACTTTAATTTTTCTGTGTGAGCTCTAATTTCTCTTATTTTAGTATGGTGATCATTCCTCTGTATGTAGGTGAGCGTCAACTAAGTATTTTCACAGTTTGAGGAGAAAGCTGTCGATTGAAATTTCATGAGAAGATCCTGCCACAACGAAAAACGCCTTTGTTTTGATGACTGCCACCTCAATTCGCATATCATATCCATGGCAGTCTCTCCCCTATTTCGCGATAATACAAAACGAGCTCTACTTCTTTGAACTTTTTCGGTCAATCCTATCTGCTGTGGATCTCACACTGGACAGCAATACTTCAGAAGAGGGCAGAAAAGCATGGCTTAAGTAGTCTCTTTAGTAGATGTATGTTGCATTTTCTAAGTGTTCTACCAATAAATCACAGTCTTTGGTTTGTTATACTAATGTTTGAAGAATTTTGGTATTTAGTTATTTTCACGTTATAACTCGCATGTTGTGAGAAAAAGTTGTTTTAAGGCATCAATCCATTGAAGAAAGTTCATGAAAACCTGTCACTCTTATTATAATCTGTTAGAATTAAATATCAATAACATTTTGGCAAATGAAGCTTTCAGCGTATTGCAATGTAAAATACAAGATGAGTGGAGGCGGATCATTAGCATAGCACCATAATCCAAAATGGAGATGTGGATTGATAGCGAGTTTGCATCCTGCTGCATTCTAAATTTTTTCCCAGCTTCACCTTTTCTGAAACGTTGTGGTAGTTTCCTATGAAATTAACAGCATTAATTTCTCTACTATTTGGCATGTGTCAACAATGATGTCTGTCGTGACATGGGATATCTCGCGTCTGCTGCATGTCAGCGTTAACTGTCTCGTCCTGTGTGCTAAGGGCCTTAGTATCAAATGATGAAACTGAGTTTATGAGTTAAGACTAATTCAGACTGGCTGTCATGGTACCATCCTGTTATGGCACCATCACGTCAAGGGGTATACCAAAGAGTTATAGAATAAAAACTTTTTTGTATTGGTCGTTGGTCAGTGTATATGCTTGTCATGGCACACCAAGTCAATTAAGTCACATGATAACAACTTGTATAACTGCCCTCAACTGTTTTTTTTCGCGGGAATTACCATCTTTGCAAGATGATTTTCAACTGTCCTTGTGCCTGAGATGCATATACACAATACGGCAGCTTATACATGTGAATGCTGGAGTACATATTTCTTTGTAAATGACATTTATTGGTCTGAAATGGTTTGCAACTTGTACATTAGAGGAGAAAGATAGAAGTGCAAAAAATGCAAGAAAGATAAGCATGTGGGTCTGAAAAATGTCATGGTGTGGTGCAGAAAGGGAATTTCACACATTGTGCAAGGGGCATGAGGAAGAGAAATCTGCATTTTATAAATATTTTAACAAGTTGAAGCACCAGATTTTTACATTTGTTATGTCAAACTGCAGCCATAATTACTAAAAGGAACACAGTGCTATGAGCTGTCATCATAGCCGGTGAAAAATTGTTTTCTTTAATGTTAAGGTTGATTACAAGTCCAGTGCAAATTTTTGTGTAATAGTCATATCTCTCTTAATACCTGTTCCTTTAAGATTTATAAGTTTTCTTTACATCCTGTATTTGGCTTTTAATAGTCCAAGTATGTTATGTGTGATCGCTTTAGATAGTGAAATCACATGAACATGGACCACAGATTCTTGCAAATCTGTTTCACACACAGTCAAGGGAGCTACTTAACAATAACTGGGCCTGACACAAAGACATATTTAAACAAACAATTATAATACATTACTTGATGTATGAGTGATTTTACTTAATTCCTTTGACGCTTATGGGGGCAAGGGCAGCCAGGAGAACACGCCATCTAGCTCTGCCCTTGGCCATTTCCCTTAATTCCGCCCAGATCTTGCCAACTCTCCTTGCTACCTCTTCTCCCATCCTCTTTCATGTATGTACCTCTAGGACTGCCTCTCTTCCTTGTTCCTTGGGGATTCCATTCAAATTAATCCACTTCCACACCAGCATAATTTTTATCAGACTTTCTAAGAACAGGATCACCAGCACTAGAATTTGAAGTAAAAATCACAGTTAAATCTCCTTTCCACATAATTTCTACATGATCTTTTAAAAAGCCACAGAACATTTCTGATGGAGAGACTTTTTCAGTTTCGTTACTTTTTATTTTACCATTATAAATATATCTTCTTCCATATAAATTTTGTCAGGACATGAAGTTAAATTTAGTAAAACTGACGAAGAAATAAAAGAATGCTCTGTTCTTGATAAAACATTATTTCCTTTTGTTACAATTATAAAATCAAATAGTTTTGGAGTATAATAATCAGTTAAGTTCTTATTAGATTTTCCATCATAAGTAGGGTAATCTGATCTATCAGTCTGAACGATTTTAAATTTCATATATAACTGAACATGTTATGGATAAACCCAATACCCTCCAATATTTATATTAATTTCTATATTTCTACAAGGAATATTTAAATTATCTTTACTTTTTTCATTAACAGGAAAGGAATAAAATTAACAGTTTTCAACTTTGTTCATTTATAATGATAAAAGTTTTATAAAAATTTAATAAAAACATCTTATTAAAAAATTTATAATCCCCAACCATTATCATTGAGGCCCATACCTACTTTTCATTTTCTGTACATTATTCCTCTAACTGCTGTTGCTGCTAATTTTCAACATCGAAGCATCTTCAGCATATATTCTTTCTTATGTCGTTAATTGAAGTTCTTTATCTGCTTCATATCTTCTTTCTAAATATATATTACCTCTGTATGCAGTATTATCTTTTTACAAGCTTCATCTGATGAATTTATTCCTTTATCATCCCTCGCTAATCTTTCTTCTCATTTTGTTCCTGAACCACAATAATTATAACTAAGAATACGTATTTCAAAAGGAAATTTATTAATTAAAATATTAACTAACCCTGTTTCAAATTTTTCCAAAATGTGAGAGGTTAATTATTCAAAAATTCGATTAAATAAGTTATTCCTTTTGGATTATTAATAATAAAACCGCTAAACTTATTTCGTAAAATTTTTGTCATTCCAACTTTTTCATTATAATTTTTATTTACAGCTAATTCTGCTCTGTGAATTACTGCTAATGTAACGATTCGGTTGGTTTTTATGTTCTTCCATTAAGCCTTCACCAGTTTTTGCATCTTCACTTGAATTTAAATCTACTAGCAATTTTTTTGAAAAACATACAGCTCTAAAGAAGCTACAATCTTGGACGTGCCATGATTGTCGTACCAGACTAATATTGATCCTAAAAATATTTGGGTGGACGTAGTGAATCTTTAAAGATGTGATAATCCAGATGACTGCCATACCCAACATACTGCAGATAATACTTCAAAATGTTGAAAGCCCATTATCACCAAACATAATATCAAGTTTAATATGACTGCTATGATAACAGAGAATGCTTCAAACATCAAATCTTTTGGTTCTAATAAGATTACGAATATCCCAGTTATGTGGTTGCCCTCCGAGCGAATATGCAGAAAGAAAAACTCGTCAAATTTTATTTATAAATCATAATGGTGATAGGTTCCCCCTTCTGAGACATGTATAGTGTCATGTTGATTGCAAACAAAAACTGTAGGTGATTTCAGGAGGTAAAAAATTGATTTCACTTATGTTGTAGTTTTTATATCATGTTTTGTCTTCAATAAAATTATGATAAAATGAAAAGAATGGGTTCTATTTTAATCATTGCTCAACTTGATAAAAATATTCAGAATTTTGTTGTGATATTTTCAGTTTTTATGAAATATAGGACTTTCCAGATATATATATATATATATATATATATATATATATATATATATAATGGAAAATTACTAATTTTCTTTCTGTGTTATTTCAAAACAGATTAAAATAAGGTAAAAATACAGATCCAACGACCTTGACTCAGAACTGTGAGGCACTTCCTTTCATTTGTTTTAGTAAGTGAATGGTGAGCCATAAAAAATGCCAGGTAATTCCAGCAATGAATACTTGTGAGCTAAGTCCTGAAAAGAACGGTTTTGCTCATTTCTATTTTTGCCACGGCGTAGTAATGTTTTCGAGGATCTGGCAAATTTACTTGTGGTGCAGAATATCACTAACATTTAATGTTTCACGCTGACTTAGTTATTGTCATCCAGCACCAATTAATCCGCTTATGAAGGGCACTTTCAGACTGTGTGCTGTTCTCCAGGGGCAAATTTGTTTGTTTTTTTACCTTGTAATTTGGTGCAGATTCATGACATGTGGATCATGGCCCATCAGAAAACGTCATAAATTGATCCTCTGTTTGATGTTTGGGAAGAAACCCTAGATTTCTCTTCACTTTTCGGCGCCATTCCACGGTTGTTGCCAGAGGATGGTCTGATTTCTTACTTCTCTATGGTCTGTGGCCCGAATATCTGTAAGATGCTGAAGTTGATAACAGTCTTTCCCCTTCAACCTGTACATAATTGCTTTCTTCCGTATTTGTAGGTCAAGTGGGCGTATTCTAAGTGTCACTTGAAGTTCCTCCACAGAAACGGTGCCAAATCTCCAGACAACGTGGGGAGTACTCCTTGCTCTACTATCTTTATTATTTCTGCTGGCATTACTAGTGGCAGCCAATGCATTCAGACACTTGAAAAATAACCCACAATAGCAGTTAAAATCGCCTTGTCAGTACAGTCATATTGTTTGTGGTGCCAGCTTACAATTGTGTCTGGCCAAGCGTTGCATCACTGTTCAACTACTTGTATCCATTTCTTTTAGAGAGCTGAAATTGAGTCGCTGGTCTATAAATATAACTCAGTATCAGGACTCAGTTCTTTTTATGGACATGTTACTAAAACACACTAGCAACCCCCAGCACACAGCACATATTTGAATGCATAGTGCCTGTTCCTTCGAAAGAACAGACACCAGACAGATCTAGTAGCCGTGACATGCTATACAGGGTGTTACAAAAAGGTACGGCCAAACTTTCAGGAAAAATTCCTCACACACAAAGAAAGAAAATATGCTATGTGGACATGTGTCCGGAAACGCTTACTTTCCCGGTTAGAGCTCATTTTATTACTTCTCTTCAAATCACATTAATCATGGAATGGAAACACACAGCAACAGAACGTACCAGCGTGACTTCAAACACTTTGTTACAGGAAATGTTCAAAATGTCCTCCATTAGCAAGGATACATGCATCCATGCTCTGTTGCATGGAATCCCTGATGCGCTGATGCAGCGCTGGAGAATGGCGTATTGTATTACAGCTGTCCACAATACGAGCACGAAGAGTCTCTACATTTGGTACCGGGGTTGCGTAGACAAGAGCTTTCAAATTCCCCCATAAATGAAAGTCAAGAGGGCTGAGGTCAGGAGAGTGTGGAGGCCATGGAACTGGTCCACCTCTACCAATCCAGCAGTCACCGAATCTGTTGTTGAGTAGGGTACGAACACTTCGACTGAAATGTGCAGGAGCTCCATCGTGCATAAACCACATGTTGTGTCGTACTTGTAAAGGCATATGTTCTAGCAGCGCAGGTAGAGTATCCTGTATGAAATCATGGTGGTGAATCGAGGAAGTACAGTACATACTGACGAAACTAAAATGAGCTCTAATGTGGAAATTAAGTGTTTCCAGACACATGTCCACATAACATCTTTTCTTTATTTGTGTGTGAGCAATGTTTCCTGAAAGTTTGGCCGTACCTTTTTGTAACACCCTGTATGTATATTAAGGGGGGATCACTGCTATCAGCTGCAGAGGGACATTAAGCTGATTCCGTTTAGTGTCCAACTGCAGCTGACAGCAGTGTTCCGCCCTTATTATATATATACTATAGCACATAGTTTCTGGGGTAATTATGTCAGGAGTAGTGGTTGCTCCAAACTGTTTTGGAAGGGCAAAAGAACCTGTATGTGCAACCCACTTTGGTGCCTCTTTGTTGCTGCCTTTGTAATGACACAGAGGATGTAGTATTTGTCTGACGAATTTGGGAATGTTCCGTGATGTGACACACTGTGGTCTGCAATGAATCAGATGTTGTTAAATTAATGGGATGATGGTTAGCACACTTTTGAAATCAAATTGATATGCAAATTAATTAAATTGCCACAGCTGATTGATTTATGACCTTAATATGTTGTCCTGCTACTTGGTTTTTCAAATAACCCCTCCCCCCAATTAATCTATTGTTCTGTTAATTGATTTATGACCCCCAGGGATAATCTGTCCTTCTGAGAAACCCTCCCATCCCCTTTCAACTCCACCTCTCCACTCTTCTGCGAAATCCCCAAGCCCTCCCCTCCCATTCCACACTCCCCCTCCCCACTGAGTTAACGAGCATTTAACTCTCATTTAAGAATATGGCCAAAAGATTCAGCCTTCAGCAATTGTGAAACGAACCCTGTCGACCAGGACCGGGTGCCACAAAGAAAGCAAATTCACCACGATAGGGGGAAACTGGTAGATGTCTATTGTCTTTTGAGGTCTAAGTGCTGTAGTGTGCGAGTGAGTCAGATAAGAACCTACGTCATAGGAAAACCCAGTAAAAGCCATTTGTGTTGGACGAGATCTAGCATTGTTAAATATGGCGGACCTAAGATCAGCTATAAAGTGAAACATTTATGGAAACTACTTAATTCTGTAGTAATGCAGGGAATGAAGCAACAGTAATTTTAATCTAGCGTCCTTCATAGATTTTTATGGTGATCCCCATAAAACTTGAATATTGATAATATCTATAATAGTTTAGGATTTACTGTTTAACTGAAATTAACAAGTTTTGTAACAGAGACCTGAATGCTAAAATCTAAACGCCTCGATTTTACCGATCGACATTTCATATAGAAGCACATCATTAAAATGACAAAAGTTGTAAACATCAACTCTGTAACTTTATTTGTTTAAAAGATATAGTAAATTTAAATTATCAATATTTTCAGTTAAGCATCAGCTGATGATTTCCTCCACACAAAACACATTGAACGATGACAGGATGAGACCTTATTGAATCATTAGGTAATCGAATATTCGTTTTTAAGTTTAGTGCATAATAGTTAATTTTGTTCTTTATTTATTTATCAGAAAGCACATGGGTGCAAGGATACTGGCCATGTCATTCAAAGTTAAGAAGGAAATTGTATTGGTTTTATGTACAAAAATTTAACATTTATTAAATAATGGATATTATTGTTACTTTATTTAGAACATGAAAGTGGTCAAGCTTTGATTATTTAAATATGTTAAAATGTAAAATAATGTAGAATAAGCTATAGCCAATCATATGGACGGCCTCAGGAAAGGGAACTGCCCTAGTCTGTTGAGCGAACATGTTCGGCGCGCGGGAAAACGTGGCAGGAGACAGGCAGAGTGACAGTGCTGGTAGAGACGTAGAAGCGGACGGTCGGTCTTTAGGTAGCTAGGAAGTGAAACGATTTAGAAAATTTCGCGTTGTGTGGTGTCGCGGGACTTTCTCTCTGAGCGGTGAGCAGCCGCGCGCCTGGTGTGAACTCTTAACTTTTCGTGTAGTGAACGAGGTGGAGTATTGGACCTGTAATTCGCGATTGGATTGTGAATGATCGAACTGTGTCAAATGGGTATGCGCTCGAGTGTAACAGTAACTCTAAATATGACCACTTTCGCTATTAGTTTCCTTTCTGAATAAATTTTATTCTAACCAAATCGCAATTGTGTGGCCTACATTATTTATGGGTCGTTAATTTAGTTCCCGATATTATTATTACCGTTATTATATGTTATGTTAACTTTGTATTTCGCAAACTTTCCATTTGCCAGACAATTTAACCAAAGGGTCACAAGTGTCTAATTTAGGGCGTGTAATGCGACACGTGCAGTTCGACTCCTAGACGAGTTTGAGCCAAGACATTTCAACGAAGAGGAACTGCATGTGAGCCCGAACATCTTTGGGATGTTAGCTCGCAATTGGGGGCTCGCCTGGGATAGGAATTTGGAAAATGTTCGTGAGGGACAAGAATCGTGCAAAGTGTTGGAAGACGAATGGACTTTGGAAAGTGTTAGTTGTGGAGTACGAAATCTGGAAAGTTTAGAATTGGATTTGAATTCTGCAAAGTGTTTCCAAAAGTATTATCTGAACTTTGATAGGCAGGACCTCTCGCAAAAGTTAAATGTAAGATCGGTTCAGGGCTGAATATTAGGTTTCTTTAATAGTTGTGAAATTACAATTGTAATTCTCACAGTTAACGACATTCTGTGACCTAGGTCCCAAGTCTGTGGCAGTTTCGGCAGTTTGTGTGAGGGCTCTGAGCTACGAATTTTGCAACAGTTGTGTGCACCGAGTTTTAGCAGTGGTTAGGAATGATAAAAAAGTAACGTGGACAAAGAGGCGACACTGAATCCACGTGGCTCCAGCCAGCAGCGGCATCTTCAATGGCGATTCATCGCGCAGTGGCGGTTGCAGTACCACAGCAGAGGCTACGAGATCTTCAGCATTGGCCTCAACTGCAACATCGGCAGCAATACCATGGCAGAAGGATCCAGCACGACAGTGCTAAGTACCTGCGCTGATAGCAAGATTATGTATGGTTCTGTAGTTCAATCGCCAATAGTAGACGTCGCCAATATTAAGCAGTCGCCGGTTTGTGTGGGTCCGAAAGTACCAGAGAGCTGCTTAGCCCAAAGTCGGAGCGGGAGAGCGTGATCGGCGGTGAATTAAGTAGGGCAAATAGTCCGATATCAGGCAAGGGAGATGAATTTGGGGGAGACATGATGTCGCAATTAATCCAAAATTGATTCTGTTTAAACCGATATGGGTGACGTAAATTTAAAAATTGATTCGGTTCAATCCGAAATAGCTTCGATTGTGAAAGATGAAGTAGGTAAAATGGCTAGTGGAATCGAGGAATTGATAGACGAAAAATTAAAAACCATTCGGTATGAAATGAGCCAAATTTCTAATGAAGTTGGGATACTTGACTCTAAGGTAGATCAAGCGGAGAAAAATTTCAGTGATAAGGTGGAGAAGTTACAGGCAGATCTGAGAGGCAATGTAAGAAATTGTATGAGTAGGCAAGAGCTCTAATGGCTGAGACGACAGAGGCTATTAGCAACTTATTCGTTCGAATAGGTAAAGGGGAGAAAGAAGTAGATAAAATAAAGGAACAAGTAGAATCTGGCATTAAAATTGAAAATATTGAAGTTAAAAAGCAAATCAATGAAATAAAAAGCGAACTGAATTCCTTAGCTGCACATCAAACTTCTACAGTGATCAGTGTTCCGTGGATGAACTCGGGATCGGTCAAATGTTTTGGAGACGACGGAAAATATCACCCAGCAAATTTTCTAGTGGCGTGCAGGGATGGTTTTATAAGGGAAATGTCCGACGAGACGAAGATAAAATTTGTGAAAAGACAGTTGGAAGGTCAGCTGCAGTCGTGGGCAAATATACACAGTGACACATTCACTGCCTACGAAATATTTGAAAGCAGTTTCCTGAACAAGTTCTGGAGTGAAGTGAAGCAAACGCGACTCCAAAATGATTTTCTGAACGTGACAACATTTAAATACAGGAACGGGTAGATGCGAGAATTTTGTAAATGTGGACTTGCGAGGTTAATGCATCTGAAACGTCCATTGGGAGTGCTTATTGAAATGACGGTGTTGAAAAGGCGGTTACCGGAAAATTTGCAGTGGGATCTAGTGCACAGTCCTAGCAACTCAGCAGTCGAAATTTTGGACTTTGTAGAAAAATTAGAATGGGCATTGAAATTTAAACCAAGAAGTAAGCAGACAAATAGTTTTCAGAGCGGAAATCATAACTATGGTCTGGGAAACTGCTATCAAAGATACCTGGGAAGTTATCAATGGAACACAAACAACAGTTTTGATAAGGGAAACGGTAACGGGAACAAATCCAATGATAAATTCATGAGCAATGCTCTCTTCTTTTTCAAAATATTTCAAATACCTTGTTAAAGTTTTGTTAAATGGTTTTGGGATAAGCTGCCAAAAATAAAGAAAACACAGAAAAAACAAAGCAAACAAAATAAAAGAAAAAGAAAGGAAAATCAAATTAATAAAAGATGAAAACAAAATAAGAACAACTAAGACCTGCCTCCAAGTGGCGGGACATGGAGAACGGTGCGACTGGATGCAAGAACTGGTGTGGAGGTTCAAGCCACATGAGGGCCCACACACTGCTCGCAGCAGGTACGTGGTCAATAAAGACCCACCATAAGTAATTAGGTGGTGGGTTGTAAAATAAGAGCGGCAAGTCTTCGATATACGGCATTTGAATTCACATGGTTTCCATGAGTAAGAAATTTCTCCCTCCAAGTCACAAACCTCTGTTAATTCTCTGAAAATCTCATCACATTCTGACAGCAATGTTCCATTAATTAGAAGGCTGTCTAGTCCCCAAACCCATCACTAAGTAGAGAGCTATCACAATGAGAAAAATAGATACTGACATACAGGAGGAAATTCACAATAATGCAGAGTATACGCGGACTGCACAAAGAAATACAGAAACATAATACTTACAATTCATAAGTGTCGAATCATGGTCTATAAATATCACCCTGTACATGTCCTGATCTCCTTCATCGTATTACTATGATTAGAAATGCCTTAGACATACGGAAGTGTAATGGCACCAGAGACTTCACTGACATCACAGTCTCTGTCTTTCTCCCTCTCTCCTCGTTATTTTTATAACATCCAATGGAGCCAGACTACAAACTATAATAGCTCACTAACGCCACCTGGTAGAGAACTGGATAAGATATTACTCAACTTCTCTCTTTTGATAACTCAAAAACAAATAATGTCTGTGTAATAACATCAAACATATGTGCTGATCCTATTAAATATGCATACATTGGTCCATTGGAGCAGGTGGTCAGCGATTGAATTCACTTGCACAGAACTATGTAACGTTTTGTCACCTTTACTGTAGGAGGACCATATCCCACAGACAATCAATAAGCTGTTTGATACATTGTTTTTATGTTGTGGCACATCCAAGCTGGGCATGACTGTAGCTTTGTACACCACAATACATCTTATTTTTCCACCGTGACTTTGAGGTCTGTGTCAAGTGCCAAACTGGCATTAACACGTTTTTATCCATTGGCTCTCACAGAAAGCTGGACATGGCATGTTGTAAGTTAAGTTGCTTCCACAAAACACAGCACAGTTGAAATAAAAGACAGAGGCAGTGTTTCTTGTTGACAAAAATGTGGAAGATATCAGAACATATGGAAACTGGAGTAGTCGGCAGCATTGTGGAGTGTCTCCAAACAGCTCTCCAAAGGTAACAACCTCTACATTTAAACTCATGCTCTACAGTGATGCGGTAGCACAGGCCTCAGTGTTCTGTTTTCAAAAAGACCAAGAGCATTGATTCCTATTATTGGTGGGGAATATTGTACAAGGTATATGATCACTGTTTTGGTGTTCTAGGTGGTAGTCATCATGATTGCTAAATATTTGGACACTGCAACTTTCATTTTTTTGGCTCACAATGCATAACTACATGTGGAAAAGAGGTATTCTGCAGAACTTAAACCCATAGAGCACAGATAGTATGGACCATTAGTTATCAATCACACCATCGGAGGAATGGAACGATCTTCATACACCCAGGTGAGCATGTAAGTACCCTCATTCATCCACATTTTTGTTGTATTTACCTCAGTTTTACATTTTTTCCATTAATTTTCGTGATTTTACCAGGTTTCCCGTAACCTAAACACATTTTACCCAATTACTCGAGTTCGAGCCACCACTATTGACGACTTGTCATCTCAACAAAATGTCTGATCACATCGATCTCGTGTTGCTATCAGCCAATGACATTGCAGCATGATTCTCAATTTCTGTATCATTTCTAAACCACCCTCCTTCAATACCTTGCGAAGGCTATACACATGTTCACGCGTTGCCAAACCTGTTACACTGTATACACCATGTAATGAAAATACTGTTTCTTAGTGTAGCAATCAGCTATCATCAGAGAGGAGGTGTAAAAACTACTTTCCTTAGCCAAAATACTTTATACATTCGGTAACATTTTATTATGGTTGGCCATCTCTCCCCATTTGGATGGGAGTCACAAAGTATCCTTGCATTAGTAGAACCTGAGCAAATCGATAGATGGTCTCTCTATGCATCTTGTAACTGTTCCTGTGTCTTTAACCAACCCGCCCCCTCCCCCCTGCAACATTGTCAGCGATTTAATTTGGCACTGACCTGAAGTAGGACAGCACTATACTGACTACATTCAAGGTCTCTTTAAGAAACAGAATGTGCTAAGTTCCACATAATCAATAAACTTTGATACTTTGCTTTCAAGCAGAGCATAACACATGTCCCAGATTTACACAACCGACCAACTCCTGTGGTACAGGTTGGTATCCTTACTCCAATACTGTAACTACCATTCAGCGAAGCCTCTTCTGTACCAATCTCACTCACATCACTCATTCAATTACACACGATCTCTCTAGATGCTTCCATGATAAGGAGTGTAGCACTCCTTCTTGGTGTATACTAGATACGAGCCTGATACCTTTTAGAGTATTGTGGTAATATAACACACGATTAAGAAGAAGAAGAAGAAGAAGGAATGTATTATTTATGCATAATGGAGCTCTAGATAGAAGGAGTTTGAACATTTTGCGTAAACACTTGGGCTATCAATTCTGTAGAATTGTTGTATTGTTTGAATTCCATACCAAGAAGGTATTGGAAAGAGGTAAATAATCGTAGGACATAAGCACAGACCCCTAAAAACACAGATCTGCATTTAAGCACGCTATAATGTTAAAACAGTGTGGTTTCTGGTATGTTAGTCATGTGGAATGAAATGCTGTGAATCAATGCACGAAATACAGCGTGTCCGGAAAGTAAGTATCTATTTTGTAGAAATAGTGATGATACTTGCAATGTTTGCTATGGTAACAGTTTACAAGTGATTACTTTCAACATGTCCGTGATAAACATCATTACACACTTCCCATTTTTCAGCAGCGGTGTGAAATACCCTCTGAAGCATTACTGGTGTTATAGCAGCGGCAACTTGGGTAATGCGGTTTCTGAGCACCTGTAATGTGATAAAGCGTTGGGTGAACAAACGGCCTTTGATATATCCCCACACAAATAAGTCCATCAGCGTGAGGTCAGGGGAAAATGCAGTTTTGGCAAGGGACTTGTACATCTAACCCATCTCCCAGGGAACTGTAAAGTCAGGAAAGTGCGAACATCTTAGGCAGAATGACATTGTGTCCCATGTCGCTGAAAGTGAACAGTATCCCGACGATGAAGGGTGGCAACAGAAAATTTGTGGGCATGTCTGTGTGCATTGCTCCATTTATGGTTTTTTAAGCAAACAAATATGGTCTGTAAACCTTGTCACAAGTTATGTGCATCCAAACAATTACCTTAAGAGAGTCTTACATGACTTCAATATGTTCCATTGGTGGAATGTTAGCACAGATAACGAAGTTATACCTGTCAGCCTTTCCACAAGTGTGGAAGGTCGCTTCATCGCTGAGTAAGACGTAATTCAGGATGTTGCGCTCTTCATGTGCAATGAGCAGGTCCATGCATATGGCTACACGCTCTGCAAAACCTTCTTCATGTAGGTGGTGGAGGATATGCAGCTGGTATGGCTTCTTTTTTAGGATAAATCGCAACATCTTGAATACCGTTGAATGCTGAATGTTCAATTCCACTGAGAGACGCCCCACCGATTTTGGATTTCTTTCAATGGATGTACTGATGGCTTCAATTATTTCATTGGAGGTTGACAGACATCCTTGTTCGGTCTTCCTTGCTAGCGACCCAGTGCGCCTGAACTTGTTTACCCAACGTGTAAAAACACAAATTCTTTATGATCCATGCACTACAAAGCTTTCCAGAGGCATAAAGAACCTAATGTTCACATACAATTATGATTCAGAAATTATGTTATGCTCACACCAATCCTATAAAAATGTTAGCAACGGAAAATGCATGAAACAATGGCGTCTTCTGAAGAAATAGACAAAAACTTATCTGCAGTATTTAACATGTAAATTACCATCATGCTGCTCTAACTCCATGAACAGAACGTAGTCTCTTCCCCACACGTGACTTCTGTCAAGCAAATTTAGACACCTGGATTGCAGTACATCACAAAGCCCCATTACTAACTTAGAAACACTGCAGTTATGAAATTGAAGACTCGATTTATGTCCAAGATGTGGCAGGGGAATGGAGTACATCGCATACATCTTTGTTCGTCTAGAGGAGGGTGCCGAATTAGGTTTTCCATCGGTTCTGTGGACATGATTCATCACACATGTATTGGAAGTACTCTACTGACTGCGATATGAAGAGGTTTGCTGTTAACGATTGCTGATAGATAGCGCTCTAAACCACACACAGGAAACAATTGAATATGAGTCAAACACAGGTTATACCACACAACTGATACTCTCTGAGAGAGCAACGGAAAAAGTTGTTAAATGGATGATAAATCACCTTCAGCAGCATCTACTTCTCTCTAGAATGCCTCATCAGTTTATCATTAAATCATACCTCGTTACAATCCCTTTCAACCGATTATCCATCTACTTCCTATCATCCTTTAATGCGGATCCATGTCAATTTAGAGGCAGATGGTTCTCTATTCCAGGGAGGCAACAAAGACAGCAGTCAACTTGTGTGTATCCCTATTACCTCAATAGACATACAGCAAAATGTTGTCGAAAACCTTGTAGTAACTGTTCTGCAAGGTATTTGTTAGCTGACACTGCATGGTTGTGACTGTGACATGGAGAGTAGAGAGAAGCACATTGTAAATATTGCTTGTTAGAGTTTAAAACACGTAAACAGTCTTGCACAGGGAGAAACATGTGATCCATCCTGCAGTAGTATATTGCAGTCCCCAAGCTGATAATAGAATGATAGTTTATAAAAATCTGTGAGGTGCTTGCCGATAACTTTTGGGTCATATCTGGGTTTGTGAAACAGCATGTATATAAATTTATTACTCTACATTTGGTGCTCATCTAAGTTAACAATCTGTTCTAGCCGTCTCATCGCTGTCCAAGAAAAATGACTGTTTCCCTGATTCCCAGTGCTTCCATGTTAACTTTTTCTTGTGTTCCTCTTACTATCACATCCTCGCTCCCATGTACAACAATTTTCCTGCACTAAGTAGGTCAAATGGTTCAAATGGCTCTGAGCACTATGGGACTTAACATCTGAGGTCATCAGTCTCCTAGAACTTAGAACTACTTAAACCTAACTAACCTAAGGACATCACACGTATCCATGCCCGAGGCAGGATTCGAACCTGCGACCGTAGCGATTGCGCGGTTCCAGACTGAAGCGCCTAGAACCTCTCGGCCACACCGGCAGGACTAAGTAGGTCATTTATCAAGTATTTAACCATTTTTCCGTTGTTCTCTCGAGGTTTATCAGTTTTGGGTACAACCTGCTTTCGACTCATATGCAACTGTATGTTCTGTGTGTGGCTTAGAACGCTATCTACCTGCGATCGTTAACAGCAAACCCCTCTATAACGTAGTCAGCAGAGGACTTCCAATACATGTGTGATGAATCATGGGCACAAAATCGATGGAAAACCTATTTTTGCAATTTCTTTGGGCAAACGAAGATGTATGCGAAGTACTCAATTTCGCTGCCACATCTTGGACATAAATCGAGTCTTCAGTTTCGTAACTGCAGTGATTCTAAGTTAGTGATAGGGGTTTGTGACATACTGCTGTCCCTGTGTGTACATTTGCTTGACATATGTTGTGTGTGGAAGAGACTGCATTCTGCTCACGGAGTTAGAGCAGCATGATAGTAATTTCACGTGTTAAACACTGCAGCTATATGTTTGTCTACTTCCTCATAAAACGTCGTTGTTTCATGCATTTTCTGATGCGAAGATAGCATAATTTCCGAATAGTAATCGGATATGAATATTGGGTGCTTTATACCTCCGGACATCTATGTAATTAATAACGTTGTGTTTCAGTGCATGGTACACTGTGATACATTTCTGAATAGATCTTTAGGAAAGGGAATGAATCGCCGAATAAAAAATTCAGGTTGCCATTTAAAAAAGTCATACAGATGTTCATATCTTTGTAAAAAACATAGCTACAATGAAGGCAATAATGCTGATTGATGTCCCCCTGACGGCTAAAGAACATTTGCTTGAAACATTTTGTAATTTGCATCTGGACAAATAGTAGTCTAGGGTGGTCAAAATAAATGGGACACTCTGTATAGTGCATGGATCACAAAGAATCTATGTTTCTTTTCGTTTGGTGTAGAAGTTAGTATTTTTATCATCTTAGAGTTTCTCAGGATAGTGAGTGGGATAGAAAATCTGCAGGGTGAATGTATATTATGTGTTGGAAATATATTTCCTGCATTGGAATATTGACAGCGTTTCATTCCACACAACTAATATGTCGGAAACCATACTGCTTCAAGATGATAATCATATTGGGTCTCCAGTTGGAACATACCGTCATCTTGACACAATATTTCGACGGCCAATCTGGCCGCCATGTTCACGTGAATAAGCCGTCGCAATAACTCGGCAGAATTGAAATCAAACACGCCGCGGTGGCTCCTTTATACACTGCCCATATGTCCACCATGCGTGCATTAACATATCTGCCCTCTAGCATAAAGCACGACAGCGCACCAGTGGTGAAAACTCGCGGAAACGATAAATTGGCATCAAACACTGTTGTCAACTTTTGATGACCGTAACAAAGACAGTTGTTTTTTAACGTAAAAAAGAACAGGGTTCCATCTCTTACTTAAAGGATACCGCTTATCTCTGTTTATAATATTGTCAGACAGCCGGATTTCAATACCTCCTTTCACTACACAGTCCCAATAACACGACGCAGTGGCAACTACTTGTGTCTCATCACACAACATTTTATGTCCTTCAGTAAGACAATGTTCTGCAGCCAAAGATTTTTCTGGTTGAAATATATTAGTGTGGCGATAGTGCTCCATGCTTCGATCCTGGACTGTACGAATCATTTGTCCAATATAGGCTCTCTCGCAATGGCAGGGAATTTTGTAGCCACCGGGCTTCCTCAAACCCAAATCATCCTTCACTGAGTCCAGCAGCGATCTAATCTTAGCTGGGGGACGGAATACACTTTTAATATCAAATCTCTTTAAAATTCTTCCTATTTTTGAAGATATGATTCCCTCGAAAGGTAGGAAATCCCAGATTTGCTTATATCTTCTGTTGGTTTCTGTGAAGGTCCAATCTCTAGAGCATGACGAACCTGATTGTCTTGATAACCATTCTGCTTGAACACAGCTTTTGTGATCCAATTCTTGTGTCAAACTATCTGCATCTGAGGTGGCATAAGCTCTTTTTACCAATATATGTAGGAACACACACTGCTTCATCATTATTGCACACTGAATTATAGATCCGTGTAGCCTTACGAGTCTGTGTTTATGTTCTAAGATCGTTTCCCTCTTCCCAGTACCTTCTTGGTATGGCAAGAATCTAGACCGGTTGCATGTAATTGGATGAGAGACATGAGTAAGGTTGGTAGAGAACAGTCTTCACAGGATGGTAGATATGGTACTGGAATGAGAATACCGTTTGTAACACAGGTGTCAGTTGATTGTGCAAGTTTGGAACACTTGTTACGTTCTTCCTGAAAGCAAAATATCGAAGTGTGTCGATTATGTGGAACTCGGCTCGATCTGTTCCTTAAAGACGTGTCGAATGTAGTGGGTATAGTATGCTCTTACTTCTGGTCAGTTCGAAATTAAATCAGTGACAATGTTGCAGGGGTGGGGGGGGGGGGGGGGGTGGGGGCGGTTGGTTAAAGACACAGGAATAGTTACAACATGCATAGAGAGACCATCTAGAGTTTTGCTCAAGATCTTCTAATGCAAGAATACTTTGTGACTCCCATCCACATAGGGAGAGATGGCCAATCATAATAAAATGTTAACGAATTTATAAGTTATTTTGGCCAAGTAATGTAGTTTTAGCACCTCCTCTCTACTGATAACTGTTTGCTACACTAAGAAACAGTATTTTCATACACCGTTTAACAGGATTGTGATGTGTCCACATGTGTATAGCATTTGCAAGGGAATGGATGAGGATGGTTTAGCAATGATACAGAAATGGAGAATCATGCTGCAATGTCACTGTCTGACAGCATTATGAGATCGACATGACGAAACATTTTGTTGACATGAGGAATTGTCGAGAGTGGTGGTTGGAACTCGAGTAAATGGGTAAATGTGTTTAAATTACAGGAAACCTGGTAAAATTACGAAAGTCGATGGATAATATCTAAAACTGAGGTAAATACAAGAAAAATGTGGATGAATGAGGTACTTACCTGCTCACCTGGGTGTTTGAAAATCATTCCATTCCTCCTATGGTGTGATTGACAACTAATGGCCATACCATCTGTGCTCTATGGGTTTAAGTCCTGTAGAATACCTCTTTTTCTACATGAAGTTGTACATCATAAGCCATAAAAATGAAAGTTACAACGTCCAAAGATTTGGCAGTCATGATAACCACCACCTAGAATGCCAAAACAGTGATCATATACCTGAGTGCGATATGCTACACCAATCTGAGGAATCAACCCATGGGGAAACATTGCTGATGCTGTAGACAAACATGTTAAATGTGCTCCAAAGTTTGATAAATATAGTGGAAATCGGAGGGTACCTCAAGAAAGAGATGAAAGCTGACATCTTAAAGACGGTGAGTACCCTGAGTGAATGTTTCAGTATAATGAAATTGGACATGAGCATGGAAAACTAAAAATAAAGACAATGCGATCTTGGAAAGTGAGGTTAGCACCCCCAGGTAGATGGAGAGGACCACAGCGTTGTGGGACAAGTGGCTCAATCTGTTGAGCCAAACCAAGAAACCCAGTGCGTCAACCACCACATACCGTCATCTAGTGGGACTTCTCATAACTAAAACCCGAAGACAGAGGCAGATGACCGGAGCGTTGTGGGACAAGTGGTACCAACAGTTGACCCAGTACAAAAAACCGAGAGCGGCAACCATCACATACCGATATCTAGTGGGACTAGTTGTAACTACGACAACCAGCCCCTTGATCACGACACAATATTAGAGGCAAAAATCACAGAAAAAGTTACCCAAAAGATAAGCCTTATAATGGAGGATTTCACGAAGAGTGTAAAGATCATGATAAAGGAAGAAATTGCGAGTTCCAGACAAAAGATGCTAAAACCGTAGCGAATTCCCGACACCACGAAGGGAGAAACCGAAAATGCATTTCACACAAAAGAAGACGAAACACCTACAACACGAGAATACCAAGCAACGGAAACGAATGGAAATGAAGAACACTGGACTGAAGTTACCCACAGAAGAAAGAGAAGACCAACTAAGCAACAGGAGACGCTGACTGGCGCTGGACCACGTGACGCAAGTCTACAAGCTGCAGAAAAGACGGCCTGGCTCTATGTAGGACGGCCTAAACCTGACACAACACCGGACTCAATAAAGCAATTTCTCAATAAGAAAGGAATCAAAGAAAACGTGAAATGTGAAGAACTGGCAAACAACAATAATACAAAGTCTTTTAAAGTAGGCATCCCTTTTCAGAACTTAGAGTTGGCGAATAAACCTGAATTCTGGCCAGCAGGAATCACTGTCAGACGCTTTCGTTTTCCCCGTTTTTTTTCGAGAAAACGGAGAGGTGCCTCTTCCATAAGACACAAGAATGCAGCCCAAAAGAATGCAAAGAAGAAGGAGCAGTAGGAACATTAAAGATCCTCCTGTGGAATATAGAAGGTCTAAAAAGTGCAACCAACACAGCTCCAACAGACTTTCTGCAGGGATATGACATAGCAGTCTTAACAGAAACATTCGTAACTGAAGACTGGCAACACCCAGAATTTTACTGTACTCATCTCCATGCAAAACAAGGCGACAGAGGAAGACCCAGTGGAGGAATAACTGTGCTCGTAAAATCGGAATTAATGCCAATAACTGGAGACTTAAATTGCAGAATAGATGTACAAAATTACAAAGCAAAAGTAACAGTGGTAAAGTTGCAGGAAGAAGGCTTTATCCTGTTAAACAATCCCAACATACCTACATGTATTTCCCACAATGGCAAAATTACCATAGACATTGCGTTCATAAGGGGACCAATCAGGGGTAATATATCACCTCTCTGGACTGCAGACCACACACCACTTCGGAAACATATCCCTCTGGAAATAAATATCCAAGGAGCATGGCGAAAAACGCAAGAGAAGGAGGAAGAAGCACTCTGGAGAACAATAGACGTCGGGAAAGTGGAAGCAGGATTCGATCATATACAACAAATCGAAATGTTAATAGACAATTCGCGACTAGAGGAAGCAACAGAAGCGATAGGAGAACTCCTAAGACAAGCCATCAACCCCAGATACAAAAGAAGAGCGAAAAAATGGTTCGACACCGAGTGTTACATTCTAAGAAAAGATGTACTAGGAAGCGTACATCAACTAAAACAGTGCGCAGAGAACCCTATACTCCTCAGGAATTACGCCGAAAAACGAAGCATCTATAAGAAAACTCTAAAGGAAAAGAAGATATCATTCTGGACAAAAGAAGGAAACAAACTAGTGGAGGAATCCTCAAAAGACTCATATATTGTGCTACGCCTCAGAAAACGAGCGGAAACACTTTACATAGACATGAAAATATGGGAGACGCACTTCGACAATGTACTGAAGAAGAAAGGACTAAGAGGGAGACCGGAGGGCAGAGAGGATACAATGCTGCAAACAACTGTGGATTGGATCCCATTGACCACGGAAGAGATCAAAGATGCCATTAACAGCACCAAGAGTAAAAAAGTTGCAGGCACTGACAGACTTTATAGCGAATATCTGAAAGACACTGCCCAAATACTAACGCCAATGTGGACAAAACTCTACAATAAGTGTATAGAAACAGCCTCCATTCCGGAACAGTGGAGACAGTCAACAATAAAAGTGCTTTATAAAGGGAAAGGAGACCCCCAAGGATCCTAGCAAATACAGAGGCATAGCCCTAGAAAACTTACAAGTGTTCACAAAAATAATAACAGAAAGAATAAAGCAAGTAATCGACGAACACAAGTTCCTAGGCGTACGGATAGATAGTAAGCTGTTGCGGAAAGCCCATGTTCAGGATCTTGTTCAGAAACTAAATGCCGCTTTATTTACCATTAGAACAGTATCTGAAATAAGTGACATTTCAACACGAAAAGTAGTCTACTTCGCATATTTTCATACGCTTATGTCATATGGTATTATTTTTTGGGGTAATTCTTCTGATTCAAAAATGGTATTTTTGGCTCAAAAACGGGCTGTTCGAGCTATGTGTGGTGTAAGTTCGAGAACCTCTTGTCGACCCCTATTCAATAGTCTGGGAATTCTGACCTTGCCCTCACAGTATATATTTTCTTTAATATCGTTTGCTGTTAGCAATATTAGCTTATTCTCAAGAGTTAGCAGCTTTCACTCAGTTAATACTAGGCAGAAATCAAATCTGCATGTGGAATGCACTTCCTTGACTCTTGTGCAGAAAGGAGTGCAGTATTCTGCTGCATCCATTTTCAATAAGCTACCACAAGAACTCAAAAATCTTAGCAGTAGCCCAAACGCTTTTAACTCTAAACTGAAGAGTTTCCTCATGGCTCACACCTTCTACTCTGTCGAGGAGCTCCTGGAAGAGCTAAAAAATTAAGCAAATTCCAGTGTTACATTGTTGATTTTCTTTATTTAAACTAATGACGTTCGCCTGAATATGTTTCTTATATTTCATTTTATCTTTTTCTACAATCGTGTTATAATTTCATGTATTGACTCGTTCCATGACCATGGAGACTTCTCCTTAATGTGGTCCCACGGAACAATAAATAAATAAATAAATAAATAAACACCTCCCCAGAAGCCAAATGGGATTCAGAAAGGGAAGATCAACTCTGACAGCAAGAGAACTCCTGCTAATGAACGTATGGGAAGCCCTTGAAGACAGAGAAAAGTTCTATGTAGTATTCATAGATTTTACAAAAGCCTTTGACTTTATAAACAGAAAGTTAATGACCAAAAAACTAGAGGAAACCCTGGGAAAAAAACAACATCTGGACACGAATTGTAAGCGCAATACTGCAATGGAACGAAGTAAGAATATCAGACAATCTCTCCCTATCGGAGCCGATACTCCAATCAAACGGAGTACTACAGGGAGATCCACTGAGTCCTCTGTTATTTATCCTTGCAGTGGAAGAAATTGTAAGAATACCCCAAAGGGAGGGTGTAGTCTCATATGCATATGCAGACGATATTGTAATAGGTGCAAAGAATATTGCAAAGTTACAAGAATCGATAAACGACATGGAAGATCGGTGTGTCGAACACGGCTTCGAAATAAATGAGGCGAAAACAAAAATGATGGTACTCAGAAATGGAGGAAGAACACCTGCATCAGCTGAGATCTTCATACGAGAGAGAAAACTGAAAATTGTACCGGACTACAAGTACCTAGGGGTCACAATACAAACAACTGCAAAATGTTTCACAAAACATGTTACAGAGAAAGCAATTCAAGCAATAATGGCAATACATGAAATACAATACATCAGATCCCTTAGCCTAGAGACAGCAATGGCACTATTCTGAGCCAAAATCTTCCCAATACTGACGTACGGCATAGAAATTATTGGATCACATCTTACAGTGAGCTACCTAACAACACTAGAAAGAGTTAAGGCGACCTTTATAAAGAAAGCAGTAGGAGTGTCCAAAACAACACGATCGACACTTGTATACCTGCTGGCGAGGGAACCCTTCCTCATTGAACACCTTCGGACAATCCTGATGCTACCCAATAGCAGCGCCTTGGAAAGTCTAATTAAACAATGAAGGAAAAAAAGGGAAGAGATACCTCCAGAATTTTACAGCACAGGTGCAATGATTGACCGAACATGGACAAAGGAAAACTTCGAAATGAGACACGTGATCATCAGATTGTCAGTCGATAGTTTCCACCACCTTATTTGCAACAACACGTCATATCTTGAACCAAACGAAATGTGTGAGTGTAAATTGTGTCACCAAACTTGCAAACGTTACCATATAGGGCTCTGTACCAAAAGGACACGAACAATAAGTGACTATGCAAATCACGATATGTGAAATTTCCAATTTATCTTATTAGTATCACTGTACATTGAATTTCTATGGCTATTTGGCTGCAATAAACTTATTATAATATGAGGAATCAATGATCTTGATCTCTTTGAAAATGGAACACTGAGGCATCCCCCACCCATCACTGTGGAGCATAAGTTTAAATGCAGATGTTCTCATCTCTGGAGAGCTGTTTGGAGACACTTCCAGTTTCCATATGTTGCGATGTCTTCCACATTTTTGTCAATAACAAAGACCACCTCTGTCTTTTAGTTCAACCATACTGTGTATCATGGCAGCAATTTACAAGATGTGATGTCCATCTTTCTGTGAGAGCCAATGGGTCGAAATGTGTTAATGCTGGTTTAGCACTTTACACAGACCTCAAAGTCATGGTGGAAAAACAAAATGTGTGGTGGCATACAAAGCTGTAATTATACACTGATGGTATGTGTTACAGCAGAAAAACAATGTGTCAAACTGCTTATGAAGGGAAAACTCAGGAACACTCTCTTGTGATTGATACTCAGTGGGATATGGTCCTCCTACAGCATTGGTGACAAAACTTTACACAGGTCCATGCAAGCGACTTCGATCACTGGCCACCTGTTCCAATGATCAATGCATGCATATTTAATATGTTCTTGTGGTCTTCACTTCCGAGACTGGTTTGATGCAGCTCTCCATGCTACTCTATCCTGTGCAAGCTTCTTCATCTCCCAGTACCTACCGCAACCTACATTCTTCTGAATCTGCTTAGTGTATTCATCTCTTGGTCTCCCTCTACGATTTTTACCCTCCACGCTGCCCTCCAATACTAAATTGGTGATCCCTTGATGCCTCAGAACATGTCCTACTAACCGATCCCTTCTTCTAGTCAAGTTGTGCCACAAATTCCTCTTCTCCTCAATCCTATTCAATACCTCCTCATTAGTTATGTGATCTACCCATCTAATCTTCAGCATTCTTCTGTAGCACCACATTTCGAAAGCTTCTATTCTCTTCTTGTCCAAACTATTTATCGTCCACGTTTCACTTCCATACATGGCTATACTCCATACAAATACTTTCAGAAACGACTTCCTAACACTTAAATCAATACTCGATGTTAACAAATTTCTCTTCTTCCTTGCCATTGCCAGTCTACATTTTATATCCTCTCTACTTCGACCATCATCAGTTATTTTGCTCCCCAAATAGCAAAACTCCTTTACTACGTTAAGTGTCTCATTTCCTAATCTAATTGCCTCAGCATCACCCGACTTAATTCGACTACATTCCACTATCCTCGTTTTGCTTTTGTTGATGTTCATCTTATATCCTCCTTTCAAGACACTGTCCATTCCGTTCAACTGCTCTTCCAGGTCCTTTGCTGTCTCTGACAGAATTACAATGTCATCAGCGAACCTCAAAGTTTTTATGTCTTCTCCATGGGTTTTAATATCTACACTGAATTTTTCTTTTGTTTCCTTTACTGCTTGCTCAATATACAGATTGACTAACATTGGGGAGAGGCTACAACCCTGTCTCACTCCCTTCTCAACCACTGCTTCCCCTTCACGCCCCTAAACTCTTATAACTGCCATCTGGTATTGCAGTCAACATTGTCAAAAGCTTTCTCTAAGTCTACAAATGCTAGAAACGTAGGTTTGCCTTTCCTTAATCTTTCTTCTAAGATAAGTCGTAAGGTCAGTATTGCCTCACGTGTTCCAATATTTCTACGGAATCCAAACTGATCTTCCCCGAGGTCGGCTTTTACCAGTTTTTCCATTCGTCTGTAAAGAATTCGCGTTAGTATTTTGCAGCTGTGACTTATTAAATTGATAGTTCGGTAATTTTCACATCTGTCAACAACTGCTTTCTTTGGGATTGGAATTATTATATTCTTCTTGACGTCTGAGGGTATTTCGCCTGTCTCATACATCTTGCTCACCAGATGGTGAGTCAGTAGTTCTAATGGAATGTTGTCTACTCCCGGATCCTTGTTTCGACTTATGTCTTTCAGTGCTCTTTCAAACTCTTCACGCAGTATCATATCTCCCATTTCATCTTCACCTACATCCTCTTCCATTTCCATAATATTGTCCTCAAGAACATCGCCCTTGTGTAGACCCTCTATATACTCCTTCCACCTTTCTGCTTTCCCTTCTTCGCTTAGAACTGGGTTTCCATCTGAGCTCTTGATATTCGTTCAAGTGTTTCTCTTTTCTCCAAAGATCTCTTTAATTTTCCAGTAGGCAGTATCTATCTTACCCTTGGTAATATGCGCCTCTACATCCTTACATGTGTCCTCTAGCCATCCCTGCCTTACCATTTTGAACTTCCTGTCGATCTCATTTTTGAGACGTTTGTATTCCTTTTTGCCTGCTTCATTTACTGCATTTTTGTATTTTCTCCTTTCATCAATTAAATTCAGTATCTCTTCTGTTACCCAAGGATTTCTACTAGCCCTCATTTTTTTACCTACTTGATCCTGTGCTGCCTTCACTACTTCATCCTTGTCAATCGTTCCCTTATGCTCTCCCTGAAACTCTGTACAACCTGTGGTTTAGTCAGTTTATCCAGGTCCCATCTCCTTAAATTCCCGCCTTTTTGCAGTTTCTTCAGTTTTAATCTACAGTTCATAACCAATAGATTGTGGTCAGAGTCCACATCTGCCCCTGGAAATGTCTTACAATTTAAAACCTGGTTCCTAAATCTCTGTCTTACCATTATGTAATCTATCTGATACCTTCTAGTATCTCCAGGATTTTTCCATGTATACAGCCTTCTTTCATGATTCTTGAACCAAGTGTTAGCTATGATTAAGTTGTGCTCTGTGCAAAATTCTACCATACGGCTTCCTCTTTCATTTCTTACGCCCAATCCATATTCACCTACTATGTTTCCTTCTCTCCCTTTTCCTACTCTCGAATTCCAGTCACCCATGACTATTAAATTTTTGTCTCCCTTCACTACCTGAATAATTTCTTTCATCTCATCATACATTTCATCAATTTCTTCATCATCTGCAGCGCTAGTTGGCATATAAACTTGTACTATATGATCACTACAAATTCTCGATGTCAACAATCAGACAGTATTTGTTTTCGATGTATTGAAAGAGACGGGTGCAGTAATAAGTAATATCTTACTGAGTTCTCTACCAGGTGATGTAAGCAAAGCTTTTATAGTTTGATGTTAGTGAAATTTTTATAGTCTGTAGTTTGACTCCATTGGATGTTGTAAAGATAACGAGGAGGAGAGAGAGAGAGAGACAGAGAGAGACTGTGCTGCCAATGAAGTCCTTGCCGCCATTTCACTGTTGTATTTCTAATATAATAATAATGTGAATATGATAATGGAGATCATGACATGTACAGGGTGATATTTATAGACCGTCGTTCGATATCAATGAATTGTACTGTAGGTGTTATGCTTCTGAATTTCTTTGTGCAGTCCGCATTTACTCTACATTATTGTGAATTTCTTCGTGTATGTTAGTGTGCTATTTTTCTTGTTGTGATAGCTCTCTACCTAGTCAGTGATGAGTTGGGGACTAAACAGCTTTCTAACTAGTGGAACAATGCTGTCAGAACTTGGTGGGATTTCGAGAGAATTAGCACGGATCTGTGACTTGGTGGGAGACATCACTTACTTGTGGAAATCATGTGGATCAGATGCTGTATACTGAAGACGAAGATTCGTGAGAATACGGCAGGTAAGCGATACTCAGACAAAATGGGAGTTGAGAGGTGAGCTCTGTATACTTCTTCTTAGGTTGTGGGCAAACATATTACAACCTTTCATGTACATCTCATGAAGTGTCTGCAGTGATAAAATTAGGAGCTAATATGAAGATTTTTACCAAGAGGTAATCAGCTGCAGAATGGATAACCACCACGGTGTCTAGCACCCAGTAATTGTCTGCATTCCACTCAATGGTTTGGACCTTGTGTCCTCCAGATGAGAGTTGCACCACTTCTCAAAGACACCCACCTGCCAGCAGCACCTATGCAGCAAACAGCACGCTATCAGAAACAGCCAAAGGATGTAGTATGCAAGCAGTCTTAAAAAATAACTAAAAACTTTTTCTTCTCTCTAAATAGCAAGAATTTTAGCAGTAATGAGTTGCTATTAAAATAGTTACGTCATAAATGGGCAATCATCCACCACTATACTAGTCCTTAGTTATTTCCTTACGATATCTGCATGTAGCAAAGACCCACTATAGATTCTCATCCCTCACTGAACACAAAGGTATAAATCATATGGTTGTTTTTGTGTTCGAGGCCACTTTGACATCCATATGAATTAAGTTCTACAATTTAGCTGACGATAGACTCATCTAATTCTCTATCCAGCCAGTAATTTTCCAAGGACACACTAAGTATCTTCTCGGATTTCTTTTGTTGTTGTTGTTGTTGTGGTCTTCAGTTCAGAGACTGCTTTGATGCAGCTCTCCATGCTACCCTATCCTGTACCCTATGACAGCCCATTGGTCCACCTTAGTAAAGCAATACAGCAGTCATTGTGCATGGCGTGGACTCGACAAGTCCTTCTTAGATTTTCAGGTATGTTGCACCAGACGTCTATGCACAGATGACAAATTCCGGAAAATTATAGGCTGATGGTCTGAGGGTGTGGAACTGGTGCCTGATAGTGTCCCAGACGAGTTCGGTCGGGATCACACCAGGCAAATTCTGTGGCCAAGATGTCAACATTCGTTCACTATCATGTTACTCGAACCGCTGTAGCATAATTCTGGTTTGCAATAATGTTCATATGGTTCACGGCTGTATGGTGCCTTCGATTACTATCACATGTCTCATGGAAGCCCAGGTGAATGGTCCCATAATTTTGGCCCCACCGGCCTGCGTCTGTTACGCACTGCTTCTACTGAGCAGCTGTTCCCCTGAACGGCAGTGTATCCGAACACGACCATTGAAGCTCGACCAATAAACGTGACTCCTCCGGCCGAGCGACACGTTTCCACGAATCCCTGCTCCAATAACGACGATCCCAAGCCCATTACAATCGTAACTGACGATCTCATTTGGTCTGTATGGAGACACCTAGGTGTCGTCTTATGCAGAGTCCATGTTCAACAATGTGCACTGAACGGTATGTTCCGTAACACTTGTTCTGCACCAGTGCTGTTCTCTGGCGTCAGACGTGCCACAGATCGCCGACTATCGTACTTTACAGAGAGAGCAAGTGTCCAACCTCCACATTCTTTGATGAGGGACGTATGTCCAACACCCTTGCACCTAATCGTGTTTTCATTGTCCATCAACCGACTTTCATGAATGGTCACGGCACTTGCACGTGAACAGCCGACCAGCTTCGTCACTTCCGAGATGCTCGTTCGCCGGAACCAGATCATAATTGTCTGCCCTCTATCAAAGTTGTTTATGTCAGTGGATTTCCCAATCTGCAGCCCATATCGTCGCTAGAATGGTTTTCCATTCGTCTCTGTTGCGACAGTGGACACAATGTTTTTGCTCATGAGTGCAGGACATCGACTTCTACATCTCTCTCCTCTGTGCATGACGGGAAATGAAATAAAAACTGAACACCCGCCTCACCGGTACTATGGAATGGTTTCATTCAAAAGTAATCACCACACACGTTAAGACATTTATCCACTGGAAGACCAGATGATCAGTTCCTGTTTCGTAGGACGCAGTCGTCCTCTGATGGATCCACATCTGCATTCACTCTTGCACTTCCTCGTGCGACTGAAACCGATGTCCACACATGTCTTTCTTCAGGTGTAACACCAATATCGATTGTAAGTAGTTTATGGAGTGTCATTATATGTATGTGACTATAAAGTGGTTGTTCTTTACTAGTTAAGATCTTTGAATGGTCAGAGAGAAGTTGAGGTTTGTAATGTTCTTATTGTAAAAAACTTAATAATGTTTAAAAGTAATGAAACTTTATAAAATGTAAATGTTAAGAAAGAGAAATGTGTATGTAAAAAAGTGGTTCATGCTTAGGGATCTTGTACTGTATAGTAAAAAAGGTGCAGGGAACCTCCTCCGCTAAGGAAGTGGCCTGGCGCGCGCTAAAAGATGGATTTGGCGGTCGATGTGGGCGGCTATTGGGGGAGCTACGCAGTTCAGTGGCTAGCCGTTTTACGGTTAACATCGTGGATGCCAAGTGAGGCATTTGAAAGCCAATTTATATTGAAATTGCCTCGGATGTGATTTCCGCTGTCGTATGATGCTCTTGTTATTATGGAATGGCTCTAAAACGAGGATAATACGTCGCCAAGAAGAATTTATAAAGAGCAATCAACAGCAAGAGTGTGACATCAGATAACCGCCACGTGCTTGCCACCACTATTGCGCCACTGCTCCGCCTGCTTCAGGGACTCAATGGACCAGTATGGTTGTGTGATTGGTTTTTAATAATAATTCTAGTGAAATAAACATGTGTGTGAACCTTAAAATTGTCCTGATCATGAAACCAATGTAGGGTTCCATCCTAAACGGGCAGAAGACCATGTATCCCGTTTCTGAGTAACTACTGATTTGTGTCTGCATTAAATGTACTAAAGTTCAGTGCCAAAGTGTATATATGTTGCTAGTTAAATTACCTGCTTCACAGGTAATGAGAAAGGCACACAAACCGAACTTATACAAAAGTAATTTTGCTTTGATTATTACTATGAACTATTTTCTGAAGTTAATTGAACTTAATATTGGAATTACTTGCTTTAAAGTACGAACGTATTAAATTGTTTCAAGTGGGGTTAGAAATCAATATTGGCAAATTGCAATTTGTTTCTGAAATAGTCACAGAATTTGCCGGTAAGGACAGTTTCAGTTTATGGGTCGCTACTATATTCTTTTCTATTATAAGAAAGATAAACGGAATATTGCACTTGCTAGAGAAATCTGACACGTTTCCATAATAATGAGAATATAAAAAGTGTTTATGTAGTGTTATTTAACTTCATTTGTGGTGTTTGTATGTTAGTTAAACCAGGGCTCTTGTCATGCCCAATTATAGTCTCGTGATGTCTTGTGTAATATATTAGTGCTGAATTGGTTAATGGTTGAGATAGTAACTATTATTGCTATGAGTGAAATATCATTTAACTTCCTATGATTGCTGATTTGTGGAAATATTTAAAAGGAGTATTAGTGAAAGTCACTTTAGCAAGTTAGTTTCATTTTTATTTAAACTTAATGTTTCAAATTATTATGCCTAATTAGGCTGGAGATCGTTTGTTGTTTCACACCTGTGAAGCTCACTACTTTCATTACTTCCAAAATGAAGCCTTTCAGTTTTCTATTAATTGCCATAGATACGAAATTACCGTTCGACACCCTCTACCTATTAGGTAAACACACGGTCAAAACATTCTAAATTCCTCCAAGAGAGTAACGCTAGCTTGCTATATAGTGTTATACGTGGCTTTTACGCATGAGAGCTTAAGGTTCAGTTACAAGGAAACTGCGGCTCGCGTTATAAGATCGGCAAAGATGAACGAATCGCACTGTGAATTATCCAGGCTGTACCGAGGATGTTACAGTATTTCCCAATCAAATCTCTGAAGCGTAGGCTTCGTCCAACTGGCGGTGTGGGGATGGGTGTTATTGTGCAACAGGATGATGCCGCCTGACAGCATCCCTCGACCGCATGACTTTATGGCGTGTCGCAATTTTTGCAAAGTGTCTTTGTAGTGCAGAGCACTGGCTGTGGTCCCACGCTCGAGGAACTCGACGAGCAGAGGGCGCCTGCATTCAAGGAAGGAGCGCATCATGACCTGTGTGAACGGCTTTGGTTTTCTTTTACAGGAGAAGTGTGGGATGTTCCCACTACTGGCTTCACTGTTTTCCCTCGGCCTCTAAATGGCGGGAAAACGAAAGGTCGTGATGACCTTCATCGATTGTGGGGCCCTCTGCTCTTCGAGTTCCTCGAGCGTGGAACCACAATCAATGCGCAGTGCTATAAAGTCACTTTGCAGGAACTGTGACGCGCCATAAAGTCAAAACGCCCAGGAATTCTGTCGGACGGAGTCACCCTATTGCCCACCCCCACACTGCCGGTCGGACGATGGCTACGCTTCAGCGATTTGATTGGCAAGCACTTCCGTACAGCCCGGATGGTTCACTGTACGTCGGACAAGGAAGTACAAGAGTGTGCGTGGTTGTGTATACGTCAGCGGCTGATCGCCTTCTACAAAACAGGAATTGACCGTCTCGTTTCGCAGTGGGATAAATGTCTTAACGTGAGAGGTGATTATTTTTGAAAGAAACCATAGCGTGGCCCCATTGTGGCGAGTGTTCCGTTTTCCTCTGACTGCCCTTATACATATATTTCTGCTAATTTTAAGTACAAAGAGACGCAGCCCTCTCTACGAGATTCCGACGATACTAGAAAGTCCAGAAAAGTAAGCTGGGAA
Organism: Schistocerca nitens; assembly: GCF_023898315.1. Classification (NCBI taxonomy): domain Eukaryota; kingdom Metazoa; phylum Arthropoda; class Insecta; order Orthoptera; family Acrididae; genus Schistocerca; species Schistocerca nitens. The sequence goes on from NC_064617.1 coordinate 911,314,039, forward strand.
CAACAACACTAACAAGGGAAACTCCCCATCGCACCCCCCTCAGATTTAGTTATAAGTTGGCACAGTGGATAGGCCTTGAAAAACTGAACACAGATCAATCGAGAAAACAGGAAGAAGTTGTGTGGAACTATGAAAAAAATAAGCAAAATATACAAACTGAGTTGTTCATGTGGAAGAAAGGCAACATCTAGGATAGCTTGCTCCCAGGAGCGCCGTGGTCCCGTGGTTAGCGTGAGCAGCTGCGGAACGAAAAGTCCTTGGTTCAAGTCTTCCCTCGAGTGAAAAGTTTAAAGTTTTATTTTCAGACAATTATCAAAGTTCAGGCACTCACACATAATTAACTTCGCTCTCCGAAAATTCTAGGACATGTTTAGATTTGCTTGGACATATGCAGGATTTGACGGTCTACACACGGAAAAATTTCAAAACGTTTTGACAGAGCACAGAGAAAACTGTGCGACTGTGAAACTGTTGCATTCATTTGTTGCAGTTTATGTGACAAACTCTTAAGTTTTCATCACTTTTTTGGGAGTGATTATCACATCCACAAGAAAACCTAAATAGGGCAAGGTAGAAGAATCTTTTTACCCATTCGCCAAGTGTACAAGTTAGGTGGTTCGACAACATATTCCTGTCATGTGACGTACATGCCGTCACCAGCGTCGTATAGAATATATCAGACTTGTTTTCCTGTGGAGGAATCGGTTGACCTATGACCTTGCTATCAAATGTTTTCGGTTCCCATTGGAGAGGCACGTCCTTTCGTCTACTAATCGCACGGTTTTGCGGTGCGGTTGCAAAACACAGACACTAAACTTATTACAGTGAACAGAGACGTCAATGAACGAACAGACAGATTATAACTTTGCGAAAATAAACTTTTCACTGGAGGGAAGACTTGAACCAAGTACCTCTCGTTCCGCAGCTGCTCACGCTAACCACTGAACCAAAGCGCTCCTGAGCTCACATTGTCCTCGATGTTGCCTATCTTGCGCATGGACTACTCAGTTTGTATATTTTGCTTGTTTTCTTCATAGTTCCACACAACTTCTTCCTGTTTTCTCAATTGATCTGTGTTCAGTTTTTCAAGGCCTATCCACTGTGCCAACTTATAACTAAATCTGACGGGGGTGCGATGGGGAGGTTCCCTTGTAAGCAGTATGGTTGGGCTCTTTTTATGCGCCGTTGCAATGCATGCATTATGGTGGTAGTCATCACTCTGAATCACTTAAGCTCTTAATACCTGAATAGATTTTTACATGTACATCTATATGGATATTCTGCAAGCCCCATTTAAGTGCTTGGCAGAGGGTTCATCGAACCACCTTCACAATTCTCTCTTATTCCAATCTCGTATAGCGCGCGGAAAGAACGAACGCCTATATCTTTCCGTACGAGCTATGATTTCTCTTATTTTATCTTAGTAATCGTTTTTGCCTATGTAGGTCGGTGTCAACAAAATATTTTCGCATTCGGAGGAGAAAGTTGGTGATTGGAATTTCGTGAGAAGATTCCGTTGCAACGAGAAACGGCTTTCTTTCAGTGATTTACAGCCCAAATCCTGTATCATTTCTGTGACACTCTCTCCCATATTTCGTGATAATAAAAAACATGCTGCCTTTCTTTGAACTTTTTCGATGTATTCCGTCAGTCCTATCTGGTAAGGAGCTCACACCGCGCAGCAGTATTCTAAAGGAGGACGGACAAGCGTAGTGTAGGCAGTCTCCTTAGTAGGTCTGTTACATATTCTAACAAGGGAACCTCCCCATCGCACCCCCCTCAGATTTAGTTATAAGTTGGCACAGTGGATAGGCCTTGAAAAACTGAACACAGATCAATCGAGAAAACAGGAAGAAGTTGTGTGGAACTATGAAAAAAAAAAAAAAGCAAAATATACAAACTGAGTAGTCCATGCGCAGGATAGGCAACATTAAGGAACATCTGAGGTCAGGAGCGCCGTGGTCCCGTGGTTAGCGTGAGCATATGCGGAACGAGAGGTCCTTGATTCAAGTCTACCCTCGAGTGAAAAGTTTAATTTTTTGTTTTCAGACAATTATCAAAGTTCAGGCACTCACACATAATCAACTTCGCTCTCCAAAGTTCCAGGACATGTTCAGATTTGCTTGGACATATGCAGGATTTGACGGTCTACACACGGAAAAATTTGAAAACGTTAAAAAAATATGATTTGACAGATCACAGGGAAAACTGTGCGACTGTGAAACTGTTGCATTCATTTGTTGCAGTTTATGTGACAAACTCTTATGTTTTCATCACTTTTTTGGGAGTGATTATCACATCCACAAGAAAACCTAAATCGGGAAAGGTAGAAGAATCTTTTTACCCATTCGCCAAGTGTACAAGTTAGGTGGGTCGACAACATATTCCTGTCATGTGGAGCACATGCCGTCACCAGTGTCGTATAGAATATATCAGACGTGTTTTCCTGTGGAGGAATCGGTTGACCTATGGCCTTGGGATCAAATGTTTTCGGTTCCCATTGGAGAGGCACGTCCTTTCGTCTACTAATCGCACGGTTTTGCGGTGCGGTCGCAAAACACAGACACTAAACTTATTACAGTGAACAGAGACGTCAATGAATGAACGGACAGATCATAACTTTGCGAAAATAAAGAAATTAAAATTTTCACTTGAGGGAAGACTTGAACCCAGGATCTCTCGTTCCGCATGTGCTCACGCTAACCACGGGACCACGGCGCTGATTGGTATACAGTAATCTTGATGTTGCTTATCTTGCAAATGGACTACTCAGTTTGTATATTTTTCTTATTTTTTTCGTAGTTCCACACAACTTCTTCCTGTTTTCTCGATTGATCTGTGTTCAGTTTTTCAAGGCCTATCCACTGTGCCAACTTATAACTAAATCGGAGGGTGGTGCGATGGGGAGGTTCCCTTGTAAGTGTCCTGCCAATAAAACGCAGTTTTGGGTTAGCTTTCCCCACAACATTTTCTACATGTTCCATCCAATTTAAGTTGTTCGTAATTGTAATTCTTAAGTAATTAGTTGAATATACGGATTTTAGATTTGACTGATTTATCGTGTAACCGATGTTTAGCGGATCCCTTTTAGCACTCATGTGGATGACCTCACACTTTTCGCTATTTAGGGTCAATTGCCTAAAGGAAAAAATCTAAAAAATCGTATTTTGTAACCAATAACGAAATGTTATAGAGTACACAACTGTCAGGTTCAAATGCCTCTCAGCACTATGGGACTTAACATCTGAGATCATCAGTCCCCTAGAACTTAGAACTACGTAAACCTAACTAACCTAAGGAAATCACACACATCCATTCCCAAGGCAGGATTCGAACCTGCGACCGTAGCAGTGGCGCGGTTACGGACTGAAGCGCCTAGAACCGCGCGGCCACCGCCGCCGGTAACTGTCAGGCATAACTGGGTGTGACGCATATATGCGACAACAGGCATTTGTCAAATTAAAGACTTAGATCACTTCTTTCAGTAAAAGTGTTACAGGATTAAAAATAAATTAATTAATGGTAGCATACATTTTAAATAATTATGTATAATACGGTATACCATTACCCGTGAATTTATTGCAAACAATTTATTTTCTTGGCTAGACACACATACTACACTCCTGGAAATGGAAAAAAGAACACATTGACACCGGTGTGTCAGACCCACCATACTTGCTCCGGACACTGCGAAAGGGCTGTACAAGCAATGATCACACGCACGGCACAGCGGACACACCAGGAACCGCGGTGTTGGCCGTCGAATGGCGCTAGCTGCGCAGCATTTGTGCACCGCCGCCGTCAGTGTCAGCCAGTTTGCCGTGGCATACGGAGGTCCATCGCAGTCTTTAGCACTGGTAGCATGCCGCGACAGCGTGGACGTGAACCGTATGTGCAGTTGACGGACTTTGAGCGAGGGCGTATAGTGGGCATGCGGGAGGCCGGGTGGACGTACCGCCGAATTGCTCAACACGTGGGGCGTGAGGTCTCCACAGTACATCGATGTTGTCGCCAGTGGTCGGCGGAAGGTGCACGTGCCCGTCGACCTGGGACCGGACCGCAGCGACGCACGGATGCACGCCAAGACCGTAGGATCCTACGCAGTGCCGTAGGGGACCGCACCGCCACTTCCCAGCAAATTAGGGACACTGTTGCTCCTGGGGTATCGGCGAGGACCATTCGCAACCGTCTCCATGAAGCTGGGCTACGGTCCCGCACACCGTTAGGCCGTCTTCCGCTCACGCCCTAACATCGTGCAGCCCGCCTCCAGTGGTGTCGCGACAGGCGTGAATGGAGGGACGAATGGAGACGTGTCGTCTTCAGCGATGAGAGTCGCTTCTGCCTTGGTGCCAATGATGGTCGTGTGCGTGTTTGGCGCCGTGCAGGTGAGCGCCACAATCAGGACTGCATACGACCGAGGCACACAGGGCCAACACCCGGCATCATGGTGTGGGGAGCGATCTCCTACACCGGCCGTACACCACTGGTGATCGTCGAGGGGACACTGAATAGTGCACGGTACATCCAAACCGTCATCGAACCCATCGTTCTAGCATTCCTAGACCGGCAAGGGAACTTGCTGTTCCAACAGGACAATGCACGTCCGCATGTATCCCGTGCCACCCAACGTGCTCTAGAAGGTGTAAGTCAACTACCCTGGCCAGCAAGATCTCCGGATCTGTCCCCCATTGAGCATGTTTGGGACTGGATGAAGCGTCGTCTCACGCGGTCTGCACGTCCAGCACGAACGCTGGTCCAACTGAGGCGCCAGGTGGAAATGGCATGGCAAGCCGTTCCACAGGACTACATCCAGCATCTCTACGATCGTCTCCATGGGAGAATAGCAGCCTGCATTGCTGCGAAAGGTGGATATACACTGTACTAGTGCCGACATTGTGCATGCTCTGTTGCCTGTGTCTATGTGCCTGTGGTTCTGTCAGTGTGATCATGTGATGTATCTGACCCCAGGAATGTGTCAATAAAGTTTCCCCTTCCTGGGACAATGAATTCACGGTGTTCTTATTTCAATTTCCAGGAGTGTATACATGAATACTGGCTGTCCTTTACAATATGGTCTTCTATGTATTTACCTTGTGTCTATAACTGGAGGCCAACGACCTACTGAATCAGTTTGGGTAGGCTTAAGAAGAGCTGGTTTTATTGGATCTGGTGTTTCGTGCATTGTAATTTTCCTTTATGCTGGCCGAATGCCTCTTTTTATTTTTCACGCCTTTCCCCGGCTGCAGAATGCGTAGGCTATCGTGCATTTGAATTTTTTTTTTACGTCGAACTTTGAAACCGTTACAGTCCCTATCCGAGTTAAGAGCATGCGCTTTGAAATATCCATTTGCATTTCGTAGAGCATACACCCTGGGGATCCATCGCCAATAACATAATAGCTACAACTTGTTAACATTTCATTAGATTTTCCACATAGCAATAAAAGTGAAAGGTAACCAGTCAAAAGAGTGTTGAAGTCGTATGTTCATATGAATTAATGGAAAATTTTACTAAATTGAAGTGAATATCGGATCGATGACCTCGCTGTTTGGTCTCTTCCCCCAAATCAACCAACCAACCAAAGTGAAAATACTCTGAGGTGGCAAATGCCATGGGTTCGATGTGTAAATATACAGATGGCGGTAGTGTCGGTACGCAATGTATAAAGGGGCGGTGCAATGGCGGAGTGACATTTGTACTCTACGATCCAGGTGGAAAGGTTTCCGACGTGATTATGTCCTAACGATGGGAATTACCAGACTTTGAACGCGGAACGATAGCTGGATTTAGACGCATTCGACATTCCATTTCGGAAATCGTTAAAGAATTCAGTATTCCGAGATCCATAGTGTGAAGAGTGTGCCGAGAATACAAAATTTCAGGCATTACCTCTCACTACGGACAACCCGTAGTGGCCCTCACTTAAGGACAGAGTTCAAAATGGTTCAAATGGCTCTAAGCACTGAGGGACTTAACATCTGAAGTCATCAGTCCCCTAGACTTAGAACTACTTAAACCTTACTAACCTAAGGACATCACACACATCCATGCCCGAGGCAGGATTCGAACCTGCGACCGAAGCAGCAGCGCGGTTCCGGGCTGAAGCGTCTAGAACCGCTCGGCCACAGCGGCTGGCACTTAAGGACAGAGAACAGAGGCGTTAGCGTAGAGTAATCAGTGCTAACAGATACGCAACACTGTGTGAAATAATCGCAGAAATCAATGTGCGATATACGATGAATGTATCCGTTCGGACAGAGCGGAGAAATTTGGCGTTAGTGGGACAAGTGGGCTATGGCAGCAGACGACTGACCCTAGTGCCCTTGCTAACAGCACATCACCTCTCCTGGGCTCGTGACCGTATCGGTTGGTCCCTCGATAACTGGACAAGCGTGGCCTGATCAGATTAGTCCCGAATTCGGTTGGTAAGAGCTAATGGTAGGTTCCGAGTATGACGCAGATTCCACGAAGCCGTGGAACCAAGTTAACAATGCAAGCTGGTGGTGGCTCCATAACAATGTCGGCTGTGTTTACATATAATGGACTGGGTCCTCTGGTCAAAGTGAACCGATCACTGACTGCAAATGGTTATATTCGGCTGCTTGGAGGCCCTTTGCAATTGTTCATGGACCTCTTGTTCCCAAACAACAATGGATTTTTTATGGATGACAATGTGCCATGTCACTAGGCCACAGTTCTTCGCGATTAGTTTGAAGAACATTGTGGACAGTTCTAACGAATTATTTGAGTACTCAGATTACTCGACATGAATCCCATCGAACATTTATGGAACAGAATCGAGAAGTCAGTTCGTGTACAAAATCATACACCGGCAACACTTTCGCCATTACGAATGGCTATTGAGACAGCAAGGATCAGTATTTCTGCAGGGGAGTTTCAACGACTTGTTGAGGCCATGCCACGTCGAGATGCTGCACTATGCCGGGAAAAAAAGGTACTATACGATATTACGAGACATCCAATGACTTTCGTGACCTCATGTAAATACAAACTGAGGTTCTTACTTTGATTCTGCCTGGGATCCTGCTCTTCCCTTTGATCTCCCAGGTTTTCTCGATTTAATTATCAGTAGTGTGCTTTTAGGCGTTCAGCCGAATTGTTGTTTCCATTTTACGTTCGATTTTTTGACGATCGATCCAGTCGTCTTCGTCAGGTGGCACGAGTTGCGCTGTTATGTGTACTCGCTGCCTGGATACCAACCAAGCAGTGAACTACTGTTGGTGTCGTGCCGCTGTTTACAAGCGAGATCTACACTTTATGCCCATTATGGTCTTTTGTTTTTCAGAGTTCGCACTGATAAACGCAGCATTTCTCAGCGTCTCCCAGTTCTTGTGGGTGCGATGGCTGGCGAGATGTTAATAAATTAATAAAGATCTCGTCAAACATTACATGCACCAGCACTTAGAGACGCAGAGTGATCGTGCGTCTCACGGACTATTAATACGGTCTCTGAAAAACAAAAGACCATAGTGGGCATCGGGAGTCAAACTCGGCTATAAGTAGCGTCTCGAGAGCAACTAACTTAATAGTAGAGTGTCAGCACATCAAGGCATAAAAAAGGGTTAAATATCTGAGGAGCAGCCTGTCGGCAGACGCAACAAATAAGTGCGAAAACATCAGAGAGTAGCCCACGGGAAAGCGGCAATCCAGAATCTAAACCCTCTGTTATGGTCTTATAAGTCAAGTTGAAAAGTAAAGAAAATTCTCTAAGGAAGAATTGTAGACACTATAACAACATCTGGTTGCATATGCTAGGAGATTACTGGAAAACAATTTAAAAAAAAAAAAAACGTGAGTTGCAGAAATGGACTGTCGTTGCTCGGCCACCATTGACCAGTTGGTGAGAGATCTGGAGAATGTGCTGACCAGGGCAGCAGTCGAACATTTTCTGTATCCAGAAAGGCCCGTACACGACCTGCAACATGCGGTCGTGCATTATCCTGCTGAAATGTAGGGTTTCGCAGGGATCGAATGAAGGGTAGAGCCACGAGTCGTAACACATCTGAAATGTAACGTCCACTGTTCAAAGTGCCGTCAACGCGAACAAGAGGTGATCGAGACGTGTAACCAATTTCATCCCATACGATCACGCCGGGTGATACGCCAGTATGGCGATGACGAATACACGCTTCCAATGTGCGTTCACCGCGATGTCGCCAAACACGGATGCGACCATTATGTTGCTGTAAAAAGAACCTGGATTCATCCGAAAAAATGACGTTTTGCCATTCGTGCACCCAGGTTCGTCGTTGACTATACCATCGCAGGCGCTCCTGTCTGTGATGCAGCGTCAAGGGTAACCGCACCAATGGTCTCCGAGCTGATAGTTCATGCTGCTGCAAGCGTCGTCGAACTGTTCGTGCAGATAGTTGTTGTCTTGCAAACGTCCCCATCTGTTGACTCAGGGATCGAGACGTGGCTGCACGATCCGTTACAGCCATGCGGATAAGATGCCTGTCATCTCGACTGCTGGTGACACGAGGCCGTTGGGATCCAGCACGGCGTTCCGTATTACCCTCCTGAACCCACCGATTCCATATTCTGCTAACAGTCATTGGATCTCGACCAACGCGAGCAGCAATGTCGCGATACGATAAACCGCAATCGCGGTAGGCTACAATCCGACCTTTATCAAAGTCGGAAACGTGATGGTACGCATTTCTCCTCCTTACACGCGGCATCACAACAACGTTTCACCAGGCAACGCCGGTCAACTGCTGTTTGTGTATGAGAAATCGGTTGGAAACTTTCCTCATGTCAGCACGTTGTAGGTGTCGCCACCGGCGCCAACCTTGTGTGAATGCTGTGAAAAGCTAATCGTTTGCATATCACAGCATCTTCTTCCTGTCGGTTAAATTTCGCGTGTGTAGCACGTCATCTTCGTGGTGTAGCAATTTTAATGGCCAGTAGTGTAGTAGATCGGCAGATCGCGCGGTATGAAAACATTATGCAAATGACGAATGACATATGATCGAAGAAGATCTTGACGTAGCATCCTTAGGAAGGAAGGAAGACCGAAGGTTGCTACATGGGAAAACATATATGGAGTGTGGCGATGGCTGTAGGAACCCGACAGGAGAGAGAGAGAGAGAGAGAGAGAGAGAGAGAGAGAGAGAGAGACAAACAGTAGTTCATAACCTGGTTGGTATCCAGTCAGCGAGTACACATAACAATAAAACTAGCAGCACTAGAAGAAGACAGTGGTCGAAATGCAGTTCATAGAATGGAAACAACATCTCGGCTGAACACTAGGAAGCTCACCATTAATGACTGCTCTGTCCCTGGTTAAACAACAGAGTGACAGAGCGCTACCTGCCCAGCCATTGTTATTTAGTGTTTCACTATCGATAATGTCTGACGTTAATTATCTTTGGTTGTGTGGTGGCCTTGGTTGTTTTCGATATGTATTGTCTTTCTACACACGTAGTCTTTTGGTTCCTGATTGATGTAGCTGCGCTCACTGAGAATTCAAGCCGTCCATAGCAGCGATCTCTCTTTTTCGTTTGTTTCTCTAATGACGGGGGATTTGCCTGCCGACGTTTCGGCTGTTGTGGAGGATGTGTCCTGGCTGCATTCCCGTAAGATATTTGAACTTGAGGTGAGTTGGTAATCGTGTTCGGAGTCAGCTGTCAGAAGGCTTGGGCACAGCTCCTTGCAGTGATCGTATGGCATTTTTGGCTTGAAGACCCCAGAGTACGTTTAGCCGCCTAGTCGGAAAGTAGTCTGTACCTTCGTGCACAACAGCCTGTTTGCTTGCGGATGCGTGACAGTTGTGCCTCACGTGTATTTGCTGAGTGTAATGGATGTGTGTACAGTGTGGTGTTATGTTTGTGTCGTGTGATGATGATAAGAGAAAAGATGGTGGAGGTGCGGAGTGGGGTGAAACAGTGGCGGCATATAGCTTCACCTATCAAACAGCAGGAAGGCGTCCGTCGAACTTAACGCCTCCATCCGACGGACGTATCACCGTCAACATTGCCACACTCCCTCAATTCGTGGGACACTGCGGAGAGATTTGGAATTTAGTCTAGAATATTGGCGCGAAGTCAGGTGGACTTCAGGCGACCACCTCTCCTCTACTTGCTGACCAAATACAGGCAGTGATAATTTCATCCACCGGCAGAATTCGAACGGCTTACCTGCGACGTGAGCGTCGCCGCACAGGCTTGTGGGCTAGCGACCTCGTGCAGCGGTGCGCAGGTTAGCTGCCAGTCGATGACGGCAGTGCCCGGGTGACGTCAGCCGCTTGCCTCACCGGACGAGTCGGGACGACGTGTAGCTAGGCTCGCCGCCTGCGACTGTGCTCGCTTGCTCACGCGATCTCCGTGCAACTCGAAAATAACGCCGCCGACTTCCGGGTTACATCTGTAAACCAGTAGTCGTACTAGTAACAGTGTTTTTCATCCAAGGGTCACTTTTGAACATGTTGTGGTTCCACATTATAAGAACAAAGAACATAATTCATATACAGGGTGGTCCATTGATAGTGACCGGGCCAAAAATCTAACGAAATAAGCATCAAACGAAAAAACTACAAGGAACGAAACTCGTCTAGCTTGAAGGGAGAAACCAGATGGCGCTATGGTTAGCCCGCTAGATGGCGCTGCCATACGTCAAACTGATATCAACTGCGTTTTTTTAAATAGGAACCCCCATTTTTTATTACATATTCGTGTAGTACGTAAAGAAATATGAATGTTTTAGTTGTACCACTTTTTTCGCATTGTGATAGATGGCGCTGTAATAGTCACAAACGTATAAGTACGTGGTATCACGTAACATTCCGCCAGTGCGGACGGTATTTGCTTCGTGATGCATTACCCGTGTTAAAATGGACCGTTTACCATTTGCGGAAAAGGTCGATATCGTGTTGATGTATGGCTATTATGATCAAAATGCCCATCGGGCGTGTGCTATGTATGCTGCTCGGTATCCTGGACGACATCATCCAAGTGTCCGGACCGTTCGCCAGATAGTTACGTTAGTTAAGGAAACAGGGAGTGTTCAGCCACGTGTGAAACGTCAACCACTACCTGCAACAAATGATGATGCCCAAGTAGGTGTTTTAGCTGCTGTCGCGGCTAATCCGCACGTCAGTAGCAGACAAACTGCGTGAGAATCGGAAAAATCATAAACGTCGGTGTTGAGAATGCTACATCAACATCTATTGCATACGTACCATATTTCTATGCGCCAGGAATTGCATGGCGACGACTTTGAACGTCTTGTACAGTTCTGCCACTGGGCACAAGTGAAATTACGGGACGATGACAGATTTTTTCCACGCGTTCTATTTAGCGACGAAGCGTCATTCACCAACAGTGGTAACGTAAACCGGCATAATATGCACTATTGGGCAACGGAAAATCCACGGTGGCTACAACAAGTGGAACATCAGCGACCTTGGCGGGTTAATGTATGGTGCGGCATTATGGGAGGAAGGATAATTGGCCCCCATTTTATCGATGGCAATCTAAATGGTGCAACGTATGCTGATTTCCTACGTAATGTTCTACCGATGTTACTACAAGACATTTCACCGCATGACAAAATGGCGATGTACTACCAACATGATGGATGTCCGGCACATAGCTCGCGTGCGGTTGTAGCGGTACTGAATAGCATATTTTATGACAGGTGGATTGGTCGTCGAAGCACCATGCCATGGCCAGCACGTTCACCGGATCTGACGTCCCCGGATTTCTTTCTGTGGGGAAAGTTGAAGGATATTTGCTATCGTGATCCACCGACAACGCCTGACAACATGTGTCAGAGCATTGTCAATGCATGTGCGAACATTACGGAAGGCGAACTACTCGCTGTTGAGAGGAATGTCGTTACACGTATTGCCAAATGCATTGAGGTTGACGGACATCATTTTGAGCATTTATTGCATTAATGTGGTATTTACAGATAATCACGCTGTAACAGCATGCGTTCTCAGAAATGATAAGTTCACAAAGGTACATATATATCACATTGGAACAACCGAAATAAAATGTTCAAGCGTGCCTACGTTCTGCATTTTAATTTGAAAAACTTACCTGTTACCAACTGTTCGTCTAAAATTGTGAGCCATACGTTTGTGACTACTACAGCGCCATCTATCACAAAGCGAAAAAAGTGGTCCAACTAAAACATTCATATTTCTTTACGTACTACACGAATATGCAATAAAAATGGGGGTTCCTATTTTTAAAAAATGTAGTTGATATCCGTTTGACCTATGATAGCGCCATCTAGCGGGCCAACCATAGCGCCATCTGGTTTCCCCCTTCAAGCTAGACAAGTTTCGTTCTTTGTAGTTTTTTCGTTTGACGGTTATTTCGTGAGATATTTGGCCTGGTCACGATCAATGGACTACCCTCTATACTCGCATTTACACAATTCTTTTGTTTCACCATTTCAGCAACATTTAAATTCCGTAAAGAGTTTATTAACTGTTCTGTCAACAGTTGCAGTATTTATTAGCCGACTAGTTTCGAACCTTACAGGTTCAATTTCAAGCCTCGCCTACTGAGGCTGCACTGACAGTACCTGATCTTAAAAATGAGTGGCAGCACGTGCTCTGTAAATGTTTGCAGGATGAATGCCACAATCCATCCATGTCTGTTACCACTTCAGAATCATATTTCATAGCAGGCAACATTTAAAGGGCGTGTGTTACCACTCAATGTTTATTATTAAGTTCAGGCACTGTCACTGCAGCCTCAGTAGGCCAGGCTTGAAAATGAACGTGTAAGGCTCGAAACTAGTCGCCTAATAAGTACTACAACTGTCAGAATCATTAATAAACGCATTCCGGAATTTACGCAATTACAAGCCTAGTTTGACAAGGATAGGAGATGTAGTGACCTCACAGTAGGAAGCATCCCGTCATTTTCATAAAGTAATTTAGGGAAGCCACAGAAAACCAAAATCAGGATGGCCAGATAGCGATTATACCCCCCATCCTCCCGAATACGAGAACAGTCTATTTAAATCACCGTAATCAGGCTCTGTTTAACCCGAATGCACAAAACCGCTCTGTTTACTTGTAAGGAAGTTATTTCATAAAGCAGAAATCTACTGATACGCGATTCAGTCATTTCTCGGTATCAATCAGTCGGTATTGTAGTTGTAAATTGTCGTAGCTGTGTTGGAAAAGTACCAGAGCTTCAAGCGCTGATACAAAGCACTGAAACCGAAATCGTTGTTGGAACAGAAAGCTGGCTAAAGCCGGAGTAAAATTCTGCCGAAATTTTTACAGAGGTGCGAACCGTGTTCAGAAAGGATAGATTAAATAAAGTAGGTGGTGGTGTGTTTGTGTCTGTTGATAGTGGTTTATCTTGTAGTGAAGTTGAAATAGTTCCTGCGAATTACTATGGGTAGAGGTTATACTCAACAGCCGTACCAAAATAATAATTGGCTCCTTCTACCGATCCCCTGACTCAGATGATATAATAGCTGAACGCTTCAAAGAAAACTTGAATCTCATTACAAATAAGTACCCCACTCATACAGTTATAATTGCTGGAGACTTCAATCTACCCTCGATTTGTTGGCGAAAATACATGTTCAAAGCTGGTGGTAGACAGTAAACATCTACCGAAATTGAACTAAATGCCTTCTCTGAGAATTACTTTGAACAATTAGTTCATGAGCCCACACCGATTGTAAATGGTTGCGAAAACACACTTGACCTCTTAGCCACAAATAATCCTGATCTAATAGAGAGCGTCATGACGGATACAAGGATTGGTGAACACAAGGTCATTGTAGCGAGGCTCAAAACCATATCAACCAAAACCACCAAAAATAAACGCAAAATATATGTATTTAAAACAGCAGATAAAAATTCGCTTGATGCCTTCCTAAGAGAGAGTCTTCATTCCTTCCAAGCTAATTATGTAAGTGTAGACCAGATATGGCTCAAATTCAAAGATACAGTATCGACAGTAATAGATAGATTCATACCGTATAAGTTAATAAAAGACGGGAGTGATCCAACATGGTACACAAAACACGTCAGAACACTGTTGCAGAAGCAACGAAAAAAGCATGCCAAATTCAGAAGAACGCAAAATTCCTAAGACTCGCTAAGATTCACGGAAGCTCGGAATTTAGTGCGGACGTCAATGCGAGATGCTTTTAACAGTTTCCACAAAGAAATATTGTCTCAAAATATGGTAGAAAAACCAAAGAGATTCTGGTCGTAGGTAAAGAACACCAGTGGCAAAAATTGTCAATACCGTCACTGCGCAATAGCGATGGAGTTACTAAATATAGTTTTCCATAATTCCTTCTCGAAAGAAGACGAAGTAAATATTCCAGAATTCAAAACCAGAACAGCTGTTAGCATGAGTGATATAAAAGTAGATATCTTAGGTGTTGCGAATCAGCTCAAATCACTTAAGAAAGGCAAGTCTTCCGGTCCAAATGGTATACCAATCAGGTTCCTCTCAGAGTATGCAGACACAATAGCGCCGTTCTTAGCAATCATTTACAACGGCTCACTTGACGAAAGGTCTGTTCTTAAAGACTGGAAAGTAGCACAGGTCACATCAATATTAAAGAAGGGAAATAGGAGTAACCCATTCAATTACAGACTCATATCACTGACCTCAATTTGCAGTAGGATTTTGGAGTGTATACTGTACTCGAACATTATGAATCACCTTGAAGAAAATGACTTATTTGATACATAACCAACACGGATTCAGAAAATATCGTTCTTGTGCAACACAGCTACCTCTTTATTCCCATGAGGCAATAAGTGCTGTCGACAAGGGATCTCAGATCGATTCCATATTCCTAAATTTCCAGAAGGCTTTTGATACCGTTCCTCACAAGCGACTGTTAATCAAATTGCGTGGATATGGAGTATCGTCTCAGTTGTGTGACTGGATTCGTGATTTCCTCTCAGAGAGGTCACAGTTCGTAGTAATAGAATGTAAATCATCGAATAGAACAGAAGTGATATCTGGCGTTCCGCAAGGTAGTGTCATACGCCCTCTGCTGTTCCTGATTTATATAAATGATGTAGGTGATAATCCGAGCAGCCCCCTTAGATTGTTTGCAGATGACGCTGTAATTTACTGTCTTGTAAAATCATCAGACGATCAATTCCAATTACAAAATGATCTAGAGAGAATTTCTGTATGGTGCGTAAAGGTGGAAATTAGCACTAAACAAAGAAAAGTGCTAGGTCATCCACATGGGGGCTAAAAGAAATCCGATAAATTTTGGGTATACGATAAATCGCACAAATCTAAGGGCTGTCAATTCGACTAAATATCTAGGAATTACAATTACGAGCAACTTAAATTGGAAAGACCACATAGATAATATTGTCGGGAAGGCGAAACGAAGACTGCGCTTTGTAGGCAGAATACTTAGAAGATGCGACAAACCCACTAAAGAGACAGCATACGTTACACTTGTCCATCCTCTGCTGGAATCTTGCTGTGCAGTATGGGATCCTTACCAGGTAGGATTGACGGAGGACACCGAAAAAGTGCAAAGAAGGGCAGCTCGTTTCGTGGTATGGCGCAGTAGGGGTGAGAGTGTGACTGATATGGTACGCGAGTTGGGGTGGCAGTCACTGAAACAAAGGCGGTTTTCTTTGCGGCGAGATCTATTTAAGAAATTTGAATCACCTACTTTCTCTTCCGAATGCGTAAATATTTTGTTGACACCCACCTACGTAGGGAGAAATGATCATCATAATAAAATAAGAGAAATGAGAGCTTGAACGGAAATATTTAGGTGTTCCTTTTCCCAGGCGTCATTAGAGAGTGGAATGGTAGAGTAGTAGTATGAAAATTGTTCGAAGAATCCTCTGCTAGGCACTTAAGTGTGAATTGCAGAGTAACCATGTAGATAAAGATGTAGATGTACAGTACATACATTGGAGGATACACATGCTGTTTCATAATGTAAGTAGGTAGGGGTTCTCTGTAGACTTATTTCTGAACACCAACCACGTAGCGTACATCAGTGTCAAGTAACATCAGGTCCATGACGATTTGGTTTCCGTTTAGTGTTCTGAAACTTTTCATTCATTTGCCTGAGAAACCGAGTCAGCATCCCATGATGAGTGAGACGTTGATCTGAGAAAAGTGATAAGATGTTAATATTATTGTTGCAGAGCTTCGTTGTGAAGTTTTCCAAAGGAAAAATACATAGAAAATAGCGTTGTGTCTTTCGAAAATAAAGACGCCTTGTCGTAAGGCTAGTTTACAAACTGCGGGCGCTAACAAATGGCGAATTTCTCCAACAGGCTGTAAGAAACCAATGTTCAGTAGAATTAGCAGGCGATAAGGGTTACCTCCGGGCAATTTTATAGTTCACATGTCGGATACATGACCGAATTGTAACTGGTTTTTTCCGCGTGTCAACTCTTTTGTAGTTAATCAATTACCAATCAGCAAAGATAAGAAAGGAACATCATTCATTCGGAATTATTACCGAGTCATACCATGTGTATAGACGAACTTCCTGATTTTCATGTGTGGCCATGCAGTCTGTCAAGTGGCATCGACTTGGGGGGGGGGGGGGGGGGCAAGGTACTTTGTGCCCCCCTCTCAAATAGTTAAAAGTAGGGGCCTCCCCCCCCCCAATATTCAAACATGCATTTCTCGCCTCCCCCCCCCCCCCCCCAATATTCAAACATGCATTTCTCGCCACTCTCTCCCCCCCCTTCCTCATCCTTTACTGGGAAATTTGTTAAAACTTGCACATACATTTTTGCATAATAGTATGTAATGATTATGTAGGAAAAAAATACCGATTTTACGAGCTATTGCGTATTCCTTTCTGCTACTCCTCCGACCTCTGCATATGACGAACTGTCGTGACAGGGTTTGTCCCCTGCATCTGTACTATTCGCACACTTTTACTGTACGGAGGTATGCGGGGACCGAAAGCTCACCATGAGCTCGCAGCGCTTTGGCTGCTAGGACGAGCTCCACTTCCTCCCACAGCAGCCTGCTGGCAGCTTGTAAAAGAAACTGATGAGCAATAGTGACACCAAATTTGATGGCGATCGCTAGAAGGACTAGGAAACGTTAAAGAACCTTCATTCACTTTTGAAAATTCTATTGACAATCACTAGGTACAACACCACACAAATTAGCACCGGCTCCAGGGATTTTGTCGCCCCGCGCGAAAATGTCAAGCCCCCCCCCCCCCCTCTCCTTTTTCGACATAGTCAACTTTTCCCACAATATATTTCATACATGACGCCTTATTTTCACATATCACACTCATTCGTCTCTTTGTTGTGAAAATATCTTTAAGATCAAAGCAGCAGTCAGTGATACGTTTACAGTGCAATACATTTTAAGCCATTTTTGTTGGAGGAAACGTTTCTTTCGTAAATCGGAGCACACTGTTTCTGTACCATAGATAATTTTGAATAAGACCCTTGATTTTAAGAATGATTTGTATTTCCAATTTATTCTCACATTCCTTCATTTACACAAGATGGATTTGTCGCCCCCAAAAAAATCTGCCGCCCTGGGCGATGGCACGGTTCGTCCCTCCCCCTCCCTAGAGGCGACCCTGACAATAATCAAAACTATACTTACATGGCTACTTCTTGTTAGGCGCACAATACTGGTACGCAGGCCGCAGCTAATGTTGGCAGCGAACGTAAATATTCCGGAGCTGGGCATCGCCAGTGGTCAGTTAGTCTTACTGTGACTCGGTTCAGTTGTTCATCTTTCGTCCCTTACTGCCCAGTTTAAAATGGAAAGTTCATAATTAGGAAGAAATGTGTCAATGTGGCAAGTGTTGGCGATGGTGTGGTGTTAGTGGTGCTGTGTGTGGCAACAAAGACACAGATAGCGACGGAACTGTGGCGGCGACAAAGAACACTGTTCCCGGAAAAAAACAACGCTGTTATCAGGCCTCTTGGAAACAGCAATTTGCATGGCTCAATTACAATAAGGTAAAAGATGTTATTTTTTGCAAAATTTGCAGACAAATGTTTGAAGAAAATCGTTTTCAGTTTTCTAACAAAATGGAAAAAAACTTTCATGGATACTGGTTTTCCGAACTAGAAGAAAGGGGTAGAATAGTTGAAAGCGCATGAAGCATCGGACTGCCACAGAGAAGCTGTACTAAAATTCAAATCCTTAAAATCGAATGTCAATGTATTTAGCCAGATTTCCAAAGAAAAACTGACACAAATGAAAGAAAACCGGGCTTGTTTACTAAAAATCATATCTTCCCTCCATTATTTAGCTATGCAGGGGCTTGCAGTACATGGACATACTGATGAAACAAGTAACTTAGACGATTTATTACGCCTTCGATGTGAAGATGACCAGCTACTTTTAATATGGCTACAGCGCGAAACTTACAAATCGACATCCCATGATGTGCAAAACGAAATTTTGGCCATTTTAAGACATACACTTCTTAGAAAATTATTTGAGGATATCAAGAGTGAAGAGTATTTTGCAATAATAGCAGACGAAACAACAGACATAGCCACCAAAGAGCAATTTAGTATCTGTATAAGATTTGTTGGTGCTTCCCTAGAGATAGAAGAATATTTTTTAGGGCTATAATCAATACAAAGTACCACAGCTAAGGCTCTGTTTGATATTATTATCAACATTTCAAGACGATTTGATTTGCCTACATCTAATTGTAGGGGCAATCCTTAGACGGTTCAGCTAACATGGCCGGATTATATAATGGTGTCCAGGCAAAGTTTATGGAAATGGAGAAGAGAGCTATGTTTGTGCACTGCCTTGCACACTTTTTAAATCTAACGTTACAAGACACTGTGAAAGCAGTTCCAGAATGTCGAAATTCATTGAATGTTATGAAGGACTTAATACATTTTGTGAGAGATTCAACTAAAAGATTAGATCTTTTTGCTCACCTGAAGGCAGATGCCTCTACAAATTTGAAACCACTCTGTTCTACAAGGTGGGCCGTAAGGTACTTGGCAATGTCTTCAGTTTTATCCAACTATACAGAACTTCAGGAATTTTTTCTAAATGTTTCAAGAAATGACAATTCAGGCACTGGGGCCATAGCAAACAGCTTTTTGATTAATATACAGACATATTATTTCTTTTTCATGTTATCATTTTTTGTAAAACTGTTTCGTCACATTGATACCGTAAACATAGCACTACAGAGGAAATTCCTACACTTAGAGGAGGCCAGTAAGATAATTTTCACTCTTGTAACTTCTATTAAATTTATGAGAAACAATTTTGAATCATTCTGGAGTGAAGTAACTTCAAAATGTCAAGATATGGATGTTGATTCCCCAAAATTAGCCTGTAGAAGAAAAGTCCCTAAGAAATACGAAACTCTATTCATCTGTAGAAACATTCACTGAAGTATGTGACAAATATGATGATGATGATGATGACTCCCATACGCGGGAGACCCTTACTTGGCAAGGTCCTAGTGGAGGTGGTTTGCCATTGCCTTCGTCCGACCGTAATGGGGATGAATGATGATGATGAAGACGACACAGTAACACCCAGTCATCTCGAGGCAGGAAAAATCCCAGACCCCGCCGGGAATCGAACCCGGGACCCCGTGGTCGGGGAGCGAGAACGCTACCGCGAGACCACAAGCTGCGGACGTGACAAATATAGAAGATTGTATTATGAAACAATGGATATGTATCCATCAGCTTCTTGGAATCAAGGTTCAAAACTCAATCATTCATGTTTGTAAATCAAATTGAACAATTTCTTCTTGGTGATAACAAACATTCATTCGATATTTTATTTGTCTACGAATCAGATATAGACAAAGAACGCTTGCTTCTCCACCGAAGCATGTTTCATGAGATTATCCAAAGTAGTGATTCTGCGAATATTAGTTCGTTGGATGACATAGCGAAATACCTCAAACAGGAAAACCACTTGCTTGACCTACTGCCTGAACTAGTCACATTCATACGTGTAGTGCTGACGATTCCGGTAACGTCCTGCACCGCTGAGCGATCGTTTTCTTGTCTGCGGAGGGTGAAAACGTATCTTCGTTCTATAATGAGGCAGGATCGTCTTGATGCCATCGCCCTTCTCAACGCCCATAGAGATGAATCGATGAAACTCGACGTTGATGCCATATGTGATTAGTTTATTTGTTTTGTACCACTACTGACCTATACTCCGACTGAAATGACATTGTGATTGGCGTTTCAGCGAGTCGAGGGGTAGGGGCTAGTCGCCAGCCAATCGTAGTTTGCATGATTTTCAGCTGTTTACATTTTTCATTATCCTCATAATCTTTTTTTGTTACTTGAAAGTTGTTATGCTGTGAGGGGAATTTCCCAAGAATATGATGTCATAACTCAAAAGGGAAAGTATGCGTGCATAATACGCCTCTCTCCTTCAGCACTTCTGTTGTTCCATATAATTCTCATTGGATAGGTCATTTTAGATAGCTTAGACTTTAAGAATGTGATGTGGGAATTCCATTTCAGATTGTCTTGTGAGTAAACAAAGCAATTTTGTTTCAATGACACTTAATTTTTTGTTTTCCAAAGAAATATTTGGTTTTAATGGATTTTTAATTTTGCTGTGTGTGGAATTGTTTAGTGGCGGTTTTTTCTTTTTTTCTTTTTTTTAAGGGTTAATCAGTAGCTTATTCCTCACAACCCACTCTGAAATCTTTTCATTTGTGACTTCAGCATACAGCCTAAGAGCCTTTCTGTTTCCACCTTCAATCAATACACTGGTGTCATCTACAAATAGGACTGGTTTGGAGTGTCGAACTTGTAGATGGAAACGCAAAGTTATCTGTCAAATGTAGTACCTAATAAAATGATTCTTCCCCCCCCCCCCCCCCTTCCAAATATTTTCAAGTCGGCGCCTCTGAGTCTGTCCCATTCAAATAGGAACTCCAAGGTCATTCTCACACCCCATTCACCGGCATTTGACATCTCTACGATAAGTTGATTTGTACAGCAAAGCCTCTTTCTAAGGCCTATTGTCTTCTATTCGTTAGTTACTTTTTTTTTGTTTCTGTATCTTTTCATTTACATTAAACGTTTCAGTTCCTGTCTGTGATATCCATGTGTTCTTCTCAGGAATTTCATATCTGATCTCTTTACTTTCTCTTCACAGCCATACAACAGCATAGGCCCCGCCATAACTTTGTAAAATTGCACTGTACGTTCTTTGTTGTTTTGTTGATAAGCGTTCTGTTTATGGTGACATACATCACCTGGAATTTATTTAGTTCATTTCTCAGACCTTCATCCTGATCATATGAAATTTCCTTATTATTACTACAAAAATAAATATGACTTTGTCCTGAAAACATTGATGAATGAGCTCTGAAAATTTTTGAATTGAATAATAGATCTTCGTGAAGAAAATAAATGAGTTATGAGAATGTCTATCGCGTATTGTTAATGGAAATAACAAACACGAGAAAAAAGTAATTTCATAAAGCACCCGAGTAATCCAGTTTGTACGATTTCGTCTCATTTTGTCATCATGGTTGATCTGCGTTCTCCGCATACTATTAACATAGCAGTAAACTAATTACAGCAAGACTGTACATTTGCAGTTCACATTACGCCGCTTTACCTTACATGATGGAAAAAAGCACAGATGACATCCGTCTGCAAGAAGGACAGCGGAAGTGAGCTACAAAACTAGCGTCCAGTATCCTTGACATCCATTTTTTGCAGACTCTTAATGTATATTCTCAGTTCAAATGCAACCAGACATCTCGAACAGAAAGACCTCTTCCACGCCAACCAGCGTGGATTCCGAAAACGTCATCATGTAAAATCCAACTATTTTTTTTTCACACGACACCCTGTAAAACATGGATCAAGGAAGTTAGATATATGCGGCGTTTCCTTACTTCCGAAAGGCATTTGACTCAGAGTCACACATAGGCTTATTATCGAAACTATGATCGTATGAGGTATTATGCGAGATTTGTCAATGGAGTTTGGATTTCTTGGTGGCGAGAATGCAACACGTTATCTTCGATGGAGAGACATCGACAGATGTAAAAGTAACTTCAAGTGTGACCGAGGGAAATGTATTGGGATCCTTGCCGTACGTGATGTATAGTGAAGCGACAAAGAAACTGGTATAAGCATGAGTATTCAAATACAGAGATATGTAAACAGGCCAATACGGCGCTGCGGTCGTCAACGCCTATTTGAGATAAGTGTCTGGCGCAGTTGTTAGAGCGCTTACTGCTGCTACAATGGCAGGTTATCAAGATTTAAGTGAGTTTGAACGTGGTGTTATAGTCGGCGCACGAACGGTGGGACACAGCATCTCCGAAGTAGAGATGAAGTGGGGATTTTCCCGTACGACCATTTCAGACGTGTACCTTGAATATCAGGAATCCGGTGAAATATCAAATCTCCGACATCACAGATGCTGGGAAAAGATCCTGCAAGAACGGGACCAACGACTACTGAAGAGAATCGTTCAGCACGACAGAAGTGCAACCCTTCCGCAAATTGCTGCAGATTCCAACGCTGGGCCATCAACAAGTGTCAGCGTGCGAACAATTCAACGAAAGATAATCGATATGGGCTTTCGGAGCCGAAGGCCCATTCGTGTACTCTTGATGATTCCACGACACAAAGCTTTACGCCTCGCCTGGGCCCGTCAACACCGACATTGGACTGGTGATGACTGGAAACGTGTTGCCTGGTCGGACAAGTCTCGTTTTGTATTGAGCGGGTGGACGTGTACAGGTATGATCTCATGTCAGCAGGGGACTGTTCAAGCTGTTGGAGACTCTGTAATGGTGTGAGCGTGTGCTTTGGAGTGATGTGGGATCCCTGAAACGTCTAGATACGACTCTGACAGGTGACACGTACGTAAGCACCCTGTCTGATCACCTGGATACATTCATGTCCATTGTGCATTCCGACGGAGTTGGGCAATTCCAGCATGACAATGCGACACCCCACACGTCCAGAATTGCTACAGAGTGGCTCCAGGAAGACTCTTCTGAGTTTAAACACTTCCGCTGGTCACCAAACTCCCCAACACGAACATTATTGAGCATATCTGGGATGCCTTGCAACGTGCTGTTCAGAAGAGATCTCCACCTCTTCGTGCTCTTACGGATGTGTGGACAGCTACGCAGGATTCATGGTGTCAACTCCCTCCAGCACTACTTCAGACATTAGTCGAGTCCATGCCACGTCGTGTTGTTGTATTTCTGCGTGCTCGTGGGGCCCTGCACGATATTAAGCAGGTGTACCAGTTTCTTTGGATATTCAGTGTATATTAATGACTTTGCAGGCAATATAAATAGTAACCTCAGACTTTTGGCAGATGGCACAGTTATCTATAACTAAGCACCACCTGACAGAAGCTGCACAAATATTCACTTACTTCTTGTTAAGATTTTAAAGTGATGCAAAGATTGGCAACTCACGTTAAATGTTCAAATAGTGAAACTCTGGACTTCCAAAGTGAAAATAAAATAGTATCCTGCTACTACAAAATCAACCAGTCACAGGTGGAATCGGCATTGTCATACAAATACCTTGGTGTGATACTTTGTAGGGACATGAAATGAAACGATCACATGGGCTCTGTCGTGCGTAAAGCAGGTGGCAGACTGTGGTTCTCCTGGAGAAATGTAATCAGTTTACAAAGAAGATTCTATACAAAACACTCGTGTAACTCACTCTAGAAAATTACTCAAGTTAATGCGACACTTGCCAGATTGGATTAACAGGGCATATTTGACGGATGCAAAGAAGGGCAGCGCGAATGGTCATAGGTTTGTTTGACAGGTGGGAGACTGTCACAGAGATGCTGGACGAACTGAAGAGGCAAACGCTTGAAGATAGACGTATGCTATCACGTGAAAGTCTACTCAGAAAATTTTTAAAACCTATTTCTAGTGATGAATCTAGGAATTTACTACAATCCCCCACGTATCATTCCCAGTAATTACAGCGCGCAGAGCGACGTATAAGTAATCATCCTTCCCGTGCTCCAAACGTGAATGCAGCTTGAAAAAGCTGTAATAATGGGCGCAGTGGGACGTGCTCTCTGCCATTCACTTCATAGTGATTTGCAGAGTATGCAGAGTGTTTCGCAACTCATGTTACACAGTTCGAGAAGTTGTAGAAGAGACTTACTAGATTGAGTTTTACGTAGGAATGCCGGCCGGTGTGGCCGAGCGATTCTAGGCGCTCCAGTCTGGAACCGCGCGACCGCTACGGTCGCAGGTTCGAATCCAGCCTCGGGCATGGATGTGTGTGATGTCCTTAGGTTAGTTGGGTTTAAGTAGTTCTAAGTTCTAGGGGACTGATGACATCAGATGTTAAGTCCCATAGTGCTCAGAGCCATTTAAACCATTTTTTTTTTTTTTTTTGCGTAGGAATCCCTATCCAGAACTGGTTGTTTCGATGTTACAAGGAAAACAAAGTGTGCGGATTTCACTTCTATTTGCTGTGATATTACAACAGCCGTTCGATATGACGATCACCAAGTTTGGTGCACACAGTGTATCTATGCAGTAAATTTCCATAAACTCTTGCGTACGTGCTTGTTATATGGTTAATCATCTCTGCCGCAGCCATGCTCCCTGCAACCAGATCTTCCACAAACTCAACAGGGATCTGATAAACAAGACTTTTCAAAAATGGCTCTGAGCACTATGGTAGTTAATATCTGAGGTCATCAGTCCCATAGTCTTAGAACTACTTAAGCCTAACTAACCTAAGGACATCACACACATCCATGCCCGAGGCAGGATCCGAACCTGTGACCGTATCAGCAGCGCGGTTCCGGACTGAAGCGCCTAGAACTGCTCGGCCACCACGCCCTGCCAAGACTCTCCATGTGGCCCACAAGAATAAGTGCAAAGGCTGGGGATCTCGGTGGCCAAGCATGTAGTCCACCACCACCTGTCTCCATAGACTACGTTCAGATAGTTTCAGACGCAAAAAGCAGTATCTTCTGCCGCGCCATCATGCTGGAACCACAATTCGTGCCAAATGTCCAGTGGCACATCTTCCAAAAGTTCCGCTAGCACTTGTTGCAGGAATATCAAGTGCCTGGCACCCATTAGGTGAGGAGGAAGGATGTACGGCCCAATCACATGACCATTGCAGATACCTGCACAGACACTGATGCCGAAGGTGTGCTGAAATCTTCGTGTGGCTTTGGGGTTTTCTTGATCCCAAATGTGGCTATTTCGAGCGTTCAGAACACCTTCCCTGTTGAAATGCTCTTCGTCGCTGAACAAAATTCGCCTTGGAAACTGAGTAAAAGCCACACAGAGGTGTAAAAACCAAGTGCAGAAATTGGCACAAAATCCGCCTGCTGTATGAGTATGTGGGTGGAATTGCTGTTCATAAGAAACACACCTGACAGACGGGTGAGACACATGCAAGTCGCGTCCAGTGGCTCGAGTACACGTCGATGCGTTCTCTTCAAATTTATGAACCATTCCCTCTTACAATACGACAGTACGCCGCTTTCTTGGTGCACCGCACAGTTTCCTCTATCGCTTGTGAATTTCCCACCTTCCCGCAGCCTTGTTCTACTCTGGAAAAAATGGGATGAGATGGAGTACTCGTGGCACAGACGCAGAGCTTATTTTCCATTACGGCGAGCTTCACCGTAAATCAATAACGGTGTAGTCTGCGAACATGTATTCAGGCATCCTGTTATTGCAGTACTAGTCATCTAAATGTCAAATGAGGCATCACTAGGAAGAATGACAACAAGGCCGATGGAAACAGAGGACCTCACGTGACATCGCGTCATCGAATCGTTCAGGAACGTGTGTAGATTACCGTAACAGGCGAACTGAGTGAGAAACATATAGCGCGCGATTGAGTAGCTCTTGTTTCCCTTGTAACGTGGAAACGAATATATTTCCCGTGTAAAACTTGATCTACTAAATCCCCTCTATAATCTCTAGAAGTGTGGAACATGAATAACGAAGCACACTGTAGATGTGCGTAATTGTACATTAACCCTTCATGAGCAGGTTTCTGTGCACAAATAGTACTGAAACATATGCTGATGAGTAAGACGAGAATTCCATGCAATATAAAATCCCAAAATATTCATATGGTACTTAATATCTGAGGTCATCAGTCCCCTAGTCTTAGAACTACTTAAACCCAACTAACCTAAGGACATCACACACATCCATGCCCGAGACAGGATCCGAACCTGTGACCGTATGACATTCATGCACTATTAACCTGCAATACATCCATGATCAAGTGAAAATACTTTAAAATATGCACCACCGTGTCATTTTTGTTCCCAATTTATAAATTCACATCCCTTTTTGCACACTTAACAACTAACAAAATTTCTAATTTATTTGTGATATTCGTGCGCTTGTTAGTCAAAATATTTTTGTAGGCAGAAAATGACCTTTTTACATCACAAGGAGTCATAGGCGCAAAATTTGAACGTACACATTTGTGACAGTATCAGGTCAAGTTCAACATTCTTGTTTTCACCACAAAATACTTTCTTCACCAATAAAGGACTCGGTAGTCAGGATTCTTGTTTATGACACTGTGCAGCTTGTTCTTTGCGTCTACTCCGACTTTCCTTTGGACATGATTGTGGAATCTCTGGAATTCCTCAACAGTTGATACTGAGTTTACTAGTGGCAGACACGTGGATGTCTTTGCACCTACTCCGGCTTTACCTTGGAGATGATTGTAAAATCTTCGGAAATCCTCAACAATTGATATTGAGCTTATCAGTGGCAGAGACTTGTGTTCTGTTTTGTTATTGAAGAGGGCGATTTAGAGAAGTTTGTCTTAACGTTAATTGAATCCTACACATATTTTTGCATTCAAATGCTGTTTGTGCATCTCTGACACAATTAGCATCATCTAGCGAGAAACTGCAAGAATGGGCTGAGGCGGTAACGGTACTCAGGTAGACTCTCTTCGTAAGCAGCTACACGTGAACGGACTTTTGAAAACACTTGTATAAAATGAATATCATTCTAAAATTTTGAAATGACTGCGTTTGCTGGTGCTGCACCGTGTCCTGTACTCGTCCACCGTAGCGCTCAGGGTCACAGGACAAAGTTATAACACCTGATGATGGGCATGTAAGAGCCGAAACCGATAGTGTTTTAAATAAAAAGAACCTTACACCTGGAGCGGTATTTTCAACTTCTGCTAAATGGCAGACTGTTATGGCTCGGCAGCTGGGAACGAGCACCTTGGAAACGGTGCAGCTGGTCGGCTGTTCGCGTGCCTTTGTCGTGGGTACGTGTGTAAACTGCTGGAAGGACCATGAAACCACTAGTAAGCGGAACTATTTTGGGCGCCCACGCCTCATCACAGAAAGCTGAGGTCGGAGTGCTGCCCAATTTGTGAAGCAGGGCAGGCGGATTTCAGTGGCAGATCTGACGACAGTTCAGTAGTGGTGCAAGCACGTTTCGGAGCACCCCATTCATCGCATGTTGTTGAAAATGGCGTTCTGCAGCATGCAGACACTAAGTGTTCTGATACTGAATAAACGACATCGTCAAGTGCAAACTGAAGTCGCCACGAAATCGTCGATGCTGGACCAACGTCAGTAGTAACGTGTCGCCTGGTCACATGACTCACGTTTCTTCTTATATAATGTCGATGGCAGTGCCCGTATATGGTGTCATCCAGGCAATCGGCTGCTCGAAACATGCATCTCACCACGGGCACAGGCAAGTGAGGGCACTATTTGGCTCTGGGAGACGTTCTCCTGCTCTGCTCTTAAGCCTGTGGTAGTACTCGAAGACGGAATGACAGCTGTGGACTATGTGAACATTACCGTGAACCATCTGCATGCTTGACGTCCTCTTGTCCACAATGGCATTTTCTACACTACTGGCCATTAAAATTGCTACACCGAGAAGAAATGCAGATGTTAAACGGGTATTCATTGGACAAATATATTATACTAGAACTGACATGTGATTACATTTTCATGCAGTTTGAGTGCATAGATCCTGAGAAATCAGTACCCAGAACAACAACCTCTGACCGTTATAACGGCCATGATACGCCTGGCCATTGAGTCAAACAGAGCTTGGATGGCGTGTACAGGTACAGCTGTCCATGCAGCTTCAACACGATACCACAGTTCATCAAGAGTAGTGACTGGCGTATTGTGACGAGCCAGTTGCTCAGCCACCATTGACCAGACGTTTTCAGTTGGTGAGAGATCTGGAGAATGTGCTGGCCAGGGCAGCAGTCGAATATTATCTGTATCCAGAAAGGCCTGTACAGGACCTGCAACATGCGGTCGTGCATTATCCTGCTGAAATGTAGGGTTTCACAGGGATCGAATGAAGGGTGGAGCTACGGGTCCTACCACATCTGAAATGTAACGTCCACAGTTCAAAGTGCCGTCAAAGCGAACAAGAGGTGACTGAAACGTGTAACCAATGGCACCCCATACCATCATGCCGGGTGATAACGCCAGTATGGTGATGATGAATACACACTTCCAGTGTGCGTTCACCGCCATGTCTCCAAACACGGATGCGACTATTATGATGCTGTAAACAGAACCTGGATTAATTCGAAAAAATCACGTTTTGCCATTTGTGCACCCAGGTTCGTCGTTGAGTACACCATCGCAGGCGCTCCTGTCTGTGATGCAGCGTCAAGGGTAACCGCAGTCATGGTCTCCGAGCTGATAGTCCAGGCTGCTGCAAACGTCGTCGAACTGTTCGTGCAGATGGTTATTATCTTGCAAACGTTCTCATCTGTTGACTCAGGGATCGAGACGTGGCTGCACGATCCGTTACAGCCATGTGGATAAGATGCCTGTCATCTCGACTGCTAGTGATACGAGGCTGTTGGGATGCAGCACGGCGTTCCGTATTACCCTCCTGAACCCACCGATTCCGTATTCTGATAACAGTCATTGGATCTCGACCAACGCGACCAGCAATGTCGCGATACGATAAACCGCAATCGCGATAGGCTACAATCTGACGTTTATCAAAGTCGGAAACGTGATGGTACGCATTTCTCCTCCTTACACGAGGCATCACAACAACGTTTCACCAGGCAACGCCGGTCAACTGCTGTTTGTGTATGAGAAATTGGTTGGAAACTTTCCTCATGTCAGCACGTTGTAGGTGTCGCCACCGGCGCCAAACTTGTGTGAATGCTCTGAAAAGCTAATCATTTGCATATCACAGCATCTTCTTCCTGTCAGTTAAATTTCGCGTCTGTAGAAAGTCACCTCCGTGGTGTAGCAATTTTAACGGCCAGTAGTATATTAGCATAACTCCCCGTGTCTGAAGGCCAGAATCGTTGTACAATGGTCTGAGGAGCAAACAGTGAACTCACGTTAATGTCTTGGCCGCCATATTCGCCTGACTTTAACCAGACGGAAGACGTCTGGGAAGATATCGGGCAGAAGCGCCGCGGCCACGAATCACCGACCTGTCGTTTATGGGAATTGCGTGACCTACACGTACTCATCAGGAAGCGTAGAAAGGACTCGTCAAATGTATGTCACGCAGAACAGCTGCTGCATTTCGTTCCGAAGGCGTAGCAATAAGCTATGAAGCAGGTGGTTATTATTCTTTGGCTCACCGGTGTAGATATTTTATAGTGTCTAAAGGGTCTCCTGAAAGAGATAGGCGCCCTGAAAATTTCTGAATTGAAATGAGTTATTTCACGATATATCGGAAACCATTTTCTGCAATACTACGAAAATTGGCACACAGACAAATATTCCCAAGGCTCATTACCGCTCATCACAGGATTATGGAGATACCACAGTAAATTTCAATCTGAAATTACTTAGAACTTTGTAATTAAGGGCTTTAAGCAAATCTACACGATCTTTCAGGAGGCAGCATGCTAGAAGTAATTAAGCCCTAATACTATGTGTTTGTGAAGAAATCAAAATTCTTCGGTGGAAAGCAAATACGTGGTTGTCTTGGTGTTAGCCAACTTACACTGCTGTTGTGCTTCCCGAGAGAAGTCATATGCCGGTTAATAGTCTTATCCTAAACCAACGAGCTCACAAAATCTAAGAAACTGCTATGGGCAAGAGCCGGAGTTGTGCTCTGCCAAGACTACGGTTCGGTTGTTTCGGTACAGTACATAAGTGACGTAGTAAATGGTAGGACTGCCGGTGGCATTGGCAGCATTGGAAGGGGAAGAACTATTCATTAATAAATGTGTGAGAGAGAAACTGGAAGACGACGACTTCTCTTTGTTTTTTGTTTGCTTGTTTTGCACATAATTAGAACCACACATCTTTCAATGTTAGTCATTTGTGTACTTTATATCCTCAATAATATAAACTGCATTTTATGAGTAAAAAAAAAATTTGTGGATCACGTAACTTCTCTGCTTACGTGTACCCTAAGCAATTACTTTTGATTCAAGTACAGTCTACATGCCCAAGAAAAATCTATATAATTATCGCTGTTATTTTGTACTCAACAGAACGTTCTTCATCATTATGAAAGGCAAGAGTTTCCTGTTACTATTGATAAGTGTGAAGTTGTTTTGTCGCTAACAGAAACATGTTTTATAAATGGTAGACGAAGTACTGAAACCATGTTTAGTATGTTTTTGTTTTGCGTTTTTTTTAAATTTAACCCCTTTTTTCAGGAAATTGTGTTTTCTATTTTCATACGATAACTCTGTTTTTTGTTTTGTTTCTATGACATCGTCCCTCGGTTTCAAGTTGCAAATCAATTTTCGAATAAAACCTGAATTAAACGTAGGCAATTTCAATTTTGCTATAAATACTGTTCATATTTAAGTAACGAACAGAAGGATAACTACGTAGAACAAAAATGTTCCCTAGGTTACGTGGTCCTTTATGTATCCCGACTCAGTTTCTAGACGGTATACTGCTTCCGGTTTCTAGGGGAATAATGTGGTTCAACACTGATCGCATACACAAACAAAGGGATCGAAATGAGACAATGCCCAATAGATATGCAACACACCTAACAAACAGGTAACGTGGTTAAGATCTTAACTAACCAAGGCAATTACGAAAACCACCATAGTCAGTGCCTATTTATGGTAGTCTACTGTAGCCTACAGTACTTTTCCAACTCTAGCAAGACACCAAGAGACCCACTTCATCGGTTTCAATTACTGCCGTGTCAGGTGGCAGTGTGGTTGCCTTGTTGGGAGCAGCGCAATGGTCGTTTACACCGTAAACAATTCTTCACCAGTTCCAACAGAGATGTGTAATACGTCAGTAGCGTGCTTTGGATAAGTAGTTCACATATTCCGTATGTGTAGTAACCATATAATCTCAGGTCATAACAAATAAAGCAAGTGAAAAGCTAATCCAGGAAACCTGGTTTGTTTTTCGTTCAATAAACATTACAACCATTTAGCAAGAGAATTATCGTACGTGTAATGGATAGCAAGGTTTCTGAAGGTTGCGCCTACAGAGCTCAGCGGTAGAGATTTCCAGAATATCGGTTTACACTACATGCACTACAATGCACTACATACACTACAATGCACTGCACGCGCTACATGGGGTTCACAGCCCATGTAGACTTCTCATAAGAAGTTATTTTCCTGTGTAGGTTCTTCTTTTATTTACAAAATTTGTTTGATTATTAAGTTAGTAGCTAAACTCGACCGCGTGGTCATTATAAAGCTGCCTGCAGGTAAAAATAATAATAAAAGTTATGGACAGCTTCAAGTAAAACAGAACGAGTGAAGGTTCGAAAGTAGGAAAAATGTAATTGCAGAAATACCAAAAAAAAAAGGAAAATATAAAAATAGTGTAAGTAAATTAGGGAGTGTATTTTTATATTTTTCTATATTTTTTTGTTTACTTATTATCTCTTATTTCAGTTGAAGCTGTCTGGAACAGCTGTCAATGTTTTTACCACCAGGTAGCTTCATAATGCCTGTGGAGGTGGAATTAACTAATTTGTATCACTGAAATAAAGTATTTATTTCAAAATTAAAGAACAGCTTGCACAGGAAAACGACTTATTTAAAAAAATCTGTCCAAATTCAGTCTCCAGATTGCTTCCCTTTTTCTGTTTCCGCGTTATCAGGAGACCAAACTTGGACAGTTTTATGTAAGTAACGAGTGTGGACACTCCTTATGAGATATATGTCTAGTTTTGATAGACGTACTGCATTTTAAGGTAATGTGCACTGTATAGCTTCCAGTGACTTTCTAAACACGAAGTGTGATTTCGGCATTAAAGGTGAGGATCATCCCATACTACGAATACGACGATCTACTGATTTTCTCATTTTGTTTTCTAACATATCGTTTGAACTTGCTTCAGGTCCACGGTTACGGAGTTCTAAGCAAATCTGGGTACAAACTTGTTTTAACTGCTAAGCTGTTAAGTTTCTTTAAAGTCGTGTTGTATCTTCTGCGTCTTGTCAACGAGAATAAATCTTATCTTACACTGTATAGGGGAGTGTGCGCTGTTTTAAAATATCCTGACAGATTAAAACTGTGTGCCGGATCGGGACTCGAAAGCGGAGGTAAGGTGTGCTGAAGAGTTACTGTGAAAGTTGGAAACTAGAGGACATATACGGGCAGAAGTGAAGCTGTGTCAGCGGATAGCTCAGCAGGCAAGAGCGAACTTCAGCAACGTTCAGGGCTAGATTTCCGGTCCGGCACATAGTTTTAATCTGCCAAGAAGTGTCTTGTGAGCATTTTTCTGTAAACCAGTTTTCGTACTGTTGTTGCATATAATTCCCAATTTTTCTTCGTCAAATCACACATTTCAAATCAGCATATTTTGGTGCTCTAGCTCCTTCAAAAATCACTTTAGATCTTATACCGCACACTTGTTTCAAAAATGTATTTGTATCAAGAAATCTGTCCAAGGCAGCTTAGACGGTAATAATGGCGTATCGTGCATCTGGTGTTTAAAGAAAAGAGCCCCATATTCGTAAGAGAGATAGTATTGTTGGAGCGCATTCCATTCTGTACTATGACATCTACCGGTGTTGCGACACAGGAAGTGCTCGAGTAATTACTTACTTATACTGGCCACACAAACTGCAGCCGGTCCTTGGGCTCACTCAGTCCAGCCTTTCACACTTTCCTGTCATCTGCATCTTCATCTCCCAGGCCCAGTATGTGCATGTCTCGAATGGTATTATCCTTCCATCTCATTCTCGGCCGTCCCAGTGGTCTCTTTCCTTCAGGTTCTCCATACATTACAGTCTTTATTACCCTCTCCTCCTCACATGTCCGTACCATCGTAGTCTCGTAATTTTCACACTCTCTGCGACGTCAGGCAGTGTGTATAATTGTTTGAGTTCTCTGTTTTTCCTCATTCTTCACTATTCATTTTCTTTCATTGGTCCATATAGTTTTCTCAGTACTTTATTTTCAAAAGTGACTAGTTTTCTCTGTTTTCTTTGTCAGGGTCCATGTCTCACTTCCATAGCACACTATTGGCTGATATATTCTTATTTTCCCCTGCCTAGATAGTAATTTCGATCTTATGATGTTGTGCACAGCTCCTAGACATCTTCCCCAGCTTGAATTCTTGTTACTATCTCTTGTCTATAAGGTTTTATTGGTTGATGTTGACTCCGAGGTACGTGGATGTGTCTGTCTTCTGTATTGTTAGATTTCCGATTTTTAGATGGCTTGATCCTAAATGGGCTCTTCTTCCTACTACCATGAACTGTGTTTTACTTTCATTTATACTTAGGCCTACTTTCTTAGCTTCTTCCATTAGCACAGTCCCCATTTTCTCCAGGTCATCCATGTCCTTTCCTATCGGTACAATATCATCCGCAAAAGCCAGGACATTTATCTTTTCTCCTATGGTCACTCCTGCACTTTCACATGTTACTCCTCCTCAGGGTGTTGTTGAGGGCCAAATTGAACAGTGTTGGTAATCTCGATGTCTCACTTGTGTTTTTATTTCAAATGCTTCTGAGAACTCTTCCTGTACTTTCACTCTACACTATGATTCCATCACACACATTTTAGTTAGCTTTATCAGCTTTTCAGGTACCCCATACTGAGCCATTATCCTTCAATCTTTCAGATTTAAAAATGCGCCTCGCAACTTTCGTTTATGTAGCACAACTCCTTCTTGCTGTTGCGATTTTTTTCCGTCAGTGTGTTATGATAAATGATTAATGATAATGACTGATAATCTTTAAGATAACGACGTTATTTTATAAGTGAGTCTCTCTGACATTCATCAGCCACTTGTCATCCAGTACCAGATAAAGGTGTCCTCGTTGCACTACAGCTTTAAGTGATATGTATCAATATTATTTGTGCGTACTCTCTGTTGTCTTCTGTTGTTGTTGTGGTCTTCAGTTCAGAGTCTGGTTTGATGCAGCTCTAAATGCTACTCTATCCTGTGCAAGCTTTTCCATCTCCCAGTACCTACTGCAAGCTACATCCTTCTGTATTTGTTTAGTGTATTAATCTCTCGGTCTCCCTCTATGATTTTTACCCTACACGCTGCCCTCCAATACTAAATTGGTGATCCCTTGATGCCTCAGAATATGTCCTACCAAGCGATCCCTTCTTCTAGTCATGGTGTGCTACAAATTTCTCTTCTCCCCAATTCTATTCAATACCTCCTCATTAGTTATGTGATATACCCATCTAATCTTCAGCATTCTTCTGTAGCACCACATTTCGAAAGCTTCTATTCTCTTCCTGTCTAAACTATTTATCGTCCACGTTTCACTTCCATACATGGCTACACTCCATACAAATACTTTCAGAAACGACTTCCTGACACTTAAATCTATACTCGATGTTAACAAATTTCTCTTCTTCAGAAACGCTTTCCTTGCCATTGCCAGTCTACATTTTATATCCTCTCTACTTCGGCCATAATCAGTTATTTTGCTCCCCAAATAGCAAAACTCCTTTACTACTTTAAGCGTCTCATTTCCTAATCTAATACCCTCAGCATCACCCGATTTAATTCGACTGTTGTCATCTACAAACCATTATTATGACATCATCTCGGATTTTTCCCTAATGGAATCCACCAAAGAGCTTCCTTTGTCCATCTGCAGTCCCTTCGCCTAGCTACTTGTCTGGCCTATCTCAATGCTATTTTTATTACAGTCGTACAACGACTGACTAAAAAGTGAAGACGCAACAGGGGAGGAGGCAACGAAATGAATCTTCACAGTTCGAGAGATTTTGTTGATTAAAACTCGAGTGAAAATATTATGTCCTCCGGTGCCCTCTGGATAACATTCCTTTCTGTGAGACGGTGTTACTAGCTGCACAGTCAGCAGGAGCGGGTGTTTGGCAATGCTAATTTGGACATTGATGGACACATTATTAAATTTTAAGTAGGTACTGGGTCTTCTAAGTCTATTATTAATGGGGATACTTATGCTTTAATTGGCTATCGGCAAATGCTCTGTTCTGGTACTCTCAAAAACTGTAATAACTCTGAAGTACCACTTTAAGGTAGTTGTCATGTGCATCAGTAACACAGTTCAGTCAGCGTGCCAGAATAGTTTTTTGTCACTCGCTCGCGCACATCATTGTCTACAAATTCAAATTTCCTCCAAGACGACTTCCTGTATGTCACTATACTGGGGCGATACTGCTGACTGATGACTGCCGTAGACAGGAGGTTATTGGCTTGGTAGAGCGGACTCCAACCATGGATTTATCATGCCGTGAACTTGCTGTGATCAGACAGTAGAATTATCAGGCGGATGACTACACAATCCGCATGATCAGCTGCTCCTGGCCGCTCGCACACATAAGCTAACATTTTTAGCTTTGATCTACTCCAGTGCCTGTGTTTCTGTGTCCTCATTCCAAGTGTCCTCGTCCAGATATCGGAGGTAGCCTATGGTGGTGCCTCACTACCTTCTTCCCCACCTGGACTGTAGCCATTGGTACCAGGGTATCAGCTCCCACTCCGAGGACCCATTCAGGATACAAACTGAATGGTCATTCTAGATATTTACTCCGGATACCCATAAATCAAACTCAGGACAACCCGCTGGTGCTCACATCACCTAGGTCTCTGATGCTCACTTCAGGTTATGTGATTCTTCATTGTCTGACACAGCCGACGGCATATGTCTCCTCCATGACACCGGACGGACCCGCTGACAGCTTCCTCCATCTGCGTCCAGCCTCCAAGCAAGATCCTTCTGCTGTTGTTCTTCAGATGAAAGCCTCTCTTGAGTTAAGCTCTCCTCCCAGGCTTACTTCTTCTGCAAGCATGTTACCACTTGGAGGGTCTCACAAGCTCAATTGGCTGCACCATCTGTCCATATTGGCACTCTGCCACAGTGATACTCCTGGTGCAACTGGCCCCCCTCCTGTGCTAGGCAACACTCTGCTGCGGGTGGGCTGACCAGAACGTGCCTGCCATCCTTCTGCTGCTGACTTAAGCCTACAAATCAGTTCCTTTGGTCTGTCTCCATCTCAGGATCCTTTTTAACTCCAAGCTCTATTATATCATATTTCTGAAGGGGCGGGGAGGTGAGGGGACATTTCACTGCCCAGAGGCAGCGACCTACAACGTTACCTGACGACTGGACACCAGGTGGATGTCACCTCAGTAATGGTTATAGACGGTGTTGAAGGCACATCGCTTCCCTTTCTGTAAGGGGGAGGGATGTTACATCCTCCGATACCTGCCAGACGACATTCCTTTGGATGTTGCAGTGTCACTGGTTGCATAAACAGCACTCTCCGACACTATACTGGCGCAGTCGTTGACAGTGATGACCCCCTGAAGAGCGCACTGTAGCCGATGGAACTACTTCGCCACGCCTTCGGCAGACGCCAATCATCCGCCAGATGACATTAAATTATGTGGAGAGCCAACGAACAAACGGCTTCTCATCTCGGCTGGCGGCAGCCGATCCTGCGGATTGTTTGTACTCATCCGCTTGATAGTCAAATCAGCTCTGCCTGGCCTGTAGAGTCAGTCTACAGTCAGTTCATAGCGAGTTCACGGGAGTATCAGTCCATGGTTGGAGCCCACGCTAGCAAGTCACTGCCTATGGTAGTCATCAGTCAGCAGTATCGCCGCCAGTACAATGGACATATGGGAAGTCATCTTGGAAGATAACTTGGTACATTATAAATTGTAAGAGGAAATATCAGACTTGTTCTGTATATCAGGTTGCGGACTTAGTTAGTGGAAGTTATCTGATACTAGAAGTGTTATTTGTATTTATTTATACCAGAGTTCTACATTCCATTGAGTGTTCTAATAAAAGCTGTTATTGTACCTGGACTGTTTGTTTGTGTAGTCTCCGACGCTATACTGGTGCAGTCGTTAATAGATGTTCTCACTTATCAACATCACTGTCCGTTCAAATGGTTCAAATGGCTCTGAGCACTACGGGACTTAACGTCTTAGGTCATCAGTCCCCTAGAACTTAGAACTACTTAAACCTAACTAACCTAAGGACACCACACACATCCATGCCCCAGGCGGGATTCAAACCTGCGACCGTAGCAGCCCCGCGGTTCCGGACTGCAGCGCTAGAACCGCACGGCCACCGCGGCCGGCCATCACTGTCCGTGTGAATACCTCAACATCACGCAGAGAGTTCATAAACACACGCACCATGCATGAAAGCGCACTGTTCTATAGAAAACTGGCATCACAATACCGTCACATGGGAGGACTCAGGATGTGCCCAGCGTATCATTCTACCATCAGAGTTGTACCGTCAGACTTCGCTCAGTCATAACCAGCTGTGACCTGAAGTCATACCCAGTGGCTCCACACACTATTATGCAAGGAGTAACACCTCTGCTCCTCTTGAAAAAATTTGAAGATTGGCACTTTCCTTCGTCAATGATGCTCATCTGAGGTAGTACAGAACAGCGATTCAATATTGAACACAAAGCAACTTCATTCATCTGCAGACCATGCTTCCTAGTCATGGCACCATTCCAAGTGTAGTCTGTGTAGTCTACCCTCTCCTTCCGTCTTCCATCTATTGTCCTTCTTAAACAATGCCCAGTCCAAGTAGTTAGTAAGCAACGTCTTTTATCAAGATATGAAAGGAGCGAAGTTTACAATAAACTTTCAAGTTTACTTAGCCTGTCATGTTGAGATCGCTCCAGTTCTTCTTGTCTGGGGGTCTGATTCTTGAAGATGAAAATCTAACGTCGGGTCCTTAAGGTTGGTTTGAACTAAATAAATCGGAAGATTGTTGTTGCAGTATTTTTTTTACGTAAATATACACTCCTGGAAATGGAAAAAAGAACACATTGACACCGGTGTGTCAGACCCACCATACTTGCTCCGGACACTGCGAGAGGGCTGTACAAGCAATGATCACACGCA
Source organism: Schistocerca nitens (assembly GCF_023898315.1). NCBI lineage: Eukaryota > Metazoa > Arthropoda > Insecta > Orthoptera > Acrididae > Schistocerca > Schistocerca nitens. Next base: position 911,352,304 of record NC_064617.1, read on the forward strand.
CGGCACAGCGGACACACCAGGAACCGCGGTGTTGGCCGTCGAATGGCGCTAGCTGCGCAGCATTTGTGCACCGCCGCCGTCAGTGTCAGCCAGTTTGCCGTGGCATACGGAGCTCCATCGCAGTCTTTAACACTGGTAGCATGCCGCGTCAGCGTGGACGTCAACCGTATGTGCAGTTGACGAACATTGAGCGAGGGCGTATAGTGGGCATGCGGGAGGCCGGGTGGACGTACCGCCGAATTGCTCAACACGTGGGGCGTGAGGTCTCCACAGTACATCGATGTTGTCGCCAGTGGTCGGCGGAAGGTGCACGTGCCCGTCGACCTGGGACCGGACCGCAGCGACGCACGGATGCACGCCAAGACCGTAGGATCCTACGCAGTGCCGTAGGGGACCGCACTGCCACTTCCCAGCAAATTAGGGACACTGTTGCTCCTGGGGTCTCGGCGAGGACCATTCGCAACCGTCTCCATGAAGCTGGCCTACGGTCCCGCACACCGTTAGGCCGTCTTCCGCTCACGCCCCAACATCGTGCAGCCCGCCTCCAGTGGTGTCGCGACAGGCGTGAATGGAGGGACGAATGGAGACGTGTCGTCTTCAGCGATGAGAGTCGCTTCTGCCTTGGTGCCAATGATGGTCGTATGCGTGTTTGGCGCCGTGCAGGTGAGCGCCACAATCAGGACTGCATACGACCGAGGCACACAGGGCCAACACCCGGCATCATGGTGTGGGGAGCGATCCCCTACACTGGCCGTACACCACTGGTGATCGTCGAGGGGACACTGAATAGTGCACGGTACATCCAAACCGTCATCGAACCCATCGTTCTACCATTCCTAGACCGGCAAGGGAACTTGCTGTTCCAACAGGACAATGCACGTCCGCATGTATCCCGTGCCACCCAACGTGCTCTAGAAGGTGTAAGTCAACTACCCTGGCCAGCAAGATCTCCGGATCTGTCCCCCATTGAGCATGTTTGGGACTGGATGAAGCGTCGTCTCACGTGGTCTGCACGTCCAGCACGAACGCTGGTCCAACTGAGGCGTCAGGTGGAAATGGCATGGCAAGCCGTTCCACTGGACTACATCCAGCATCTCTACGATCGTCTCCATGGGCGAATAGCAGCCTGCATTGCTGCGAAAGGTGGATATACACTGTACTAGTGCCGACATTGTGCATGCTCTGTTGCCTGTGCCTATGTGCCTGTGGTTCTGTCAGTGTGATCATGTGATGTATCTGACCCCAGGAATGTGTCAATAAAGTTTCCCCTTCCTGGGACAATGAATTCACGGTGTTCTTATTTCAATTTCCAGGAGTGTATTTTCCACTGATTTTCTCACATTTTAATACACTCCTGGAAGTTGAAATAAGAACACCGTGAATTCACTGTCCCAGGAAGGGGAAACTTTATTGACACATTCCTGGGGTCAGATACATCACATGATCACACTGACAGAACCACAGGCACATAGACACAGGCAACAGAGCATGCACAATGTCGGCACTAGTACAGTGTATATCCACCTTTCGCAGCACTGCAGGCTGCTATTCTCCCATGGAGACGATCGTAGAGATGCTGGATGTAGTCCTGTGGAACGGCTTGCCATGCCATTTCCACCTGGCGCCTCAGTTGGACCAGCGTTCGTGCTGGACGTGCAGACCGCGTGAGACGACGCTTCATCCAGTCCCAAACATGCTCAATGGGGGACAGATCCGTAGATCTTGCTGGCCAGGGTAGTTGACTTACACCTTCTAGAGCACGTTGGGTGGCACGGGATACATGCGGACGTGCATTGTCCTGTTGGAACAGCAAGTTCCCTTGCCGGTCTAGGAATGGTAGAACGATGGGTTCGATGACGGTTTGGATGTACCGTGCACTATTCAGTGTCCCCTCGACGATCACCAGTGGTGTACGGCCAGTGTAGGAGATCGCTCCCCACACCATGATGCCGGGTGTTGGCCCTGTGTGCCTCGGTCGTATGCAGTCCTGATTGTGGCGCTCACCTGCACGGCGCCAAACACGCATACGACCATCATTGGCACCAAGGCAGAAGCGACTCTCATCGCTGAAGACGACACGTCTCCATTCGTCCCTCCATTCACGCCTGTCGCGACACCACTGGAGGCGGGCTGCACGATGTTGGGGAGTGAGCGGAAGACGGCCTAACGGTGTGCGGGACCGTAGCCCAGCTTCATGGAGACGGTTGCGAATGGTCCTCGCCGATACTCCAGGAGCAACAGTATCCCTAATTTGCTGGGAAGTGGCGGTGCGGTCCCCTACGGCACTGCGTAGGATCCTACGGTCTTGGCGTGCATCCGTGCGTCGCTGCGGTCCGGTCCCAGGTCGACGGGCACGTGCACCTTCCGCCGACCACTGGCGACAACATCGATGTACTGTGGAGACCTCACGCCCCACGTGTTGAGCAATTCGGCGGTACGTCCACCCGGCCTCCCGCATGCCCACTATACGCCCTCGCTCAAAGTCCGTCAACTGCACATACGGTTCACGTCCACGCTGTCGCGGCATGCTACCAGTGTTAAAGACTGCGATGGAGCTCCGTATGCCACGGAAAACTGGCTGACACTGACGGCGGCGGTGCACAAATGCTGCGCAGCTAGCGCCATTCGACGGCCAACACCGCGGTTCCTGGTGTGTCCGCTGTGCCGTGCGTGTGATCATTGCTTGTACAGCCCTCTCGCAGTGTCCGCAGCAAGTATGGTGGGTCTGACACACCGGTGTCAATGTGTTCTTTTTTTCATTTCCAGGAGTGTATATCTTACAGTATTTTGATTTTTCACATTAACGAAGCCGAAATTACATTGTTCGCACCTGTTATACAAAAGCTTATGACTCCCCCACTCTGCGGAAATAACAATATTCAAAAGGGTTTACAGTTTTCCTTGACAAATAAATTCCTACTGGTTTTCGTTATATTATTAATTTCGATTATTGTTTCGTAAATGAATCCAGAAATAAACACAGTAAACTGTATAGGATTGCGCAATTAATAATAGAAATTTTAAGTGTGCAAATAATTCGTAATTTCAAATGTTTCTAAAAAAATAACTTTAACTGTACTTTCAGAACTAGTACTTAACGGTTGTAACATCGAAACTAAAATACTTTATAAAGTAATTCCTTTTCATAAATTTTAGCTAAAATTGTATGAAAGTTTTCAGAAAAGCAATTGAGGTAATACTGACCTGTGCAAAATTCGAAAAATAATACTGGTATCGACAACTACTGTTGAGGAAAAGTAATGCTAGAGGAGGATGTACCGTTACACCTGTTAATAGCAGCCTATGCTTGTGACAGTAATCCCCAGTTCAGTTACTGCTATAGTTGGAGTCATGAACGACGGTGGCCCAGTTTTGGCTCCTATATCACCCACAGCCCGAAAGCCAACGAACTTTTAGTAGTGTTCTGAGCTCACTGCTGTGAATATCGTATCCAATGCGATAAGTAAGCGTGATCGTAGCGAGTTATTTGGTGAATTTCATATTCCACGATTCGACCAATCAGTCAAATGGAGACATACAATGAGGCCTCTTTCATACTCTGTCAAGTGCTGATAACATTGTCCTACCCGAGTACGCGGCAGCTCCGTATCCTTCGCAGTGATCCTGCACGATCTGACACTGCTAGGAACATTTGTATGCCCTATCGAGCCTGGTGAGAACACCAAACACGGATAAAACTAGTGCACTCTGGTAGCTATTCTACCAGTCAGAGAGAATTGCAACTATAATCATTCATGATGTGGTACGTGTAGTAAGTGACATTGACATCTAAATATGTCTTCTGAGTGACTTACTTTTTTGTCAAACAATGCGTATTTTATGCCTAAAATGGCTTTTAGATACCTCATCTGGTATTGTTTCCTGAATGCCAGTTTTTTCATTATTAACTACACTCATGCTCGTAAATTAAGGATAATGCAGATACATGGTGAAACAACACTCTGGTGGCCGATTTGTGGGTTTAAATCATCTCGGGGCATGAACTTGACCTACGGTCGTCGCACGGTGGCGCTGGCAGCAGTCCACATATGCAGAGGTGAGAGTTTTCAGACGTGCTACTGGTGACTGTGTGTTAAAAATGGCTCAAAGAACACATATTGATGACGTTATGAGGGGTAGTATGCTAGGGCGACTGGAGGCTGGTCAAACACAGCAGGTCGTACCACAGGCCCTCTGTGTGCCGCAAAGTGTGATTTCAAGATTATGGCAACGATTCCAGCAGGCAGGAAACGTGTCCAGGCGCTACAGTACGGGACGTCCACAGTATACAACACCACAAGAAGACCGATATCTCACCATCAGTACACGCAGACCGCCACAGAGTACTGCAGGAAGCCTTGCTCAGGACCTTACCGCAGCCTCTGGAACAGACAGACGACTTAACAGACATGGTTTATTCGCCCGGAGACCTGCAAGGTGCATTTCACTGACCTCATCACAGGAGAGTCCGTAAAGCGTGGTGTCAAGAACACAGTACATGGTCATTGGAACAGTGGTCCCAGGTTATGTTCACGGATGAGTCCAGGTATAGTCTGAACAGTGATCTCGCCGGGTTTTCATCTGGCGTGAACCAGGAACCAGATACCAACCCCTTAATGTCCTTGAAAGGGACCTGTATGGAGGACGTGGTTTGATGGTGTGGGATGGGAGTATGATTGGTGCAAGTACACCCCTGCGTGTCTTGACAGAGGAACTGTAACAGGTCAGGTGTATCAGGACGTCATTTTGCACCAGTATGTCCGCCTTTTCAGGGGTGCAGTGGCTCCCACCTTCCTCCTGATGGATGATAACGCCCCGCCCGACCGAGCTGCCGTCGTGGAGGAGTACCTTGAAACAGAAGATATCACGCGAATGGAGTGGCCTGCCTGTTCTCCAGACCTAAAATCCATCGAGCACGTCTGGGATGCTCTCGGTCGACGTATCGCTGCACATCTTCAAACCCCTACGACACTTCAGAAGCTCCGACAGGCACTGGGGCAAGAATGGGAGGCTATACCCCAGCAGCTGCTCGACCACCTGATCCAGAGTATGCCAACCCGTTGTGCGGCCTGAATACGTGTGCATGGTGATCATATCCCATACTGATGTCGGGGTACATGCGCAGGAAACAGTGGCGTTTTGTAGCACATGTGTTTCGGGACGGTTTTCTCAACTTATCACCAATACTGTGGACTTACAGATCTGTGTCGTGTTTGTTCCCTATGTGCCTATGCTATTCGCGCCAGTTTTGTGTAGTGCCACGTTGTGGGGCACCACATTCTGCAGTTATCCTTAATTTATGAGCATGAGTGTACATTGCCGGAAAAAAATAGCGCAGCTGGGATGACGGCGTCGATTTGGTCTGATGACGGCACATGCCGCCTGGGAGATAGTAGATGTACTGAATATGGTTTCATCGTCGTCCGCCATCAGATAGTGTAACGGTGTATCTACCAGAGTGCCGTCTGTGTCTATCTTTTAATAGGGAATGCTCACAGCCAGGAGGGTCAGTGTGGTAGGCTCAGTGTGGTGCAAACGTGCGGAGCAAACACGCAACCTTGCCATGGAGACGCATACGTGCTTCCTACAGCCAACTGAGCGAGTCTGAAGGGGACCGAATTATGGCCTTCCAAGTAGCGGGATGGTCGCGCCGCACAAGTTGGACGAGCTGCGCCAGTTGTGCCATGACGCTGGTATCAGTGGTCACGTCAACATTCTCAAACCGGTAAACGAGGTTCTGGAAATCCACTCAGCACAGACCCTCGCCAGAATAGATGTCCTGGAACGGCAGTAGTGGCAGATCGTACAGCTACCACACCACAGGTAAGAGAACTTGTTGGCCGAGACGTATCAACGCGAACTTTAAATGCGAAAATTTTAGATTAGGCTTTCCGTGACTGTTATTGCCATTAAATGAAACAACAAGTTTACTGTTACCAGTCACCGTTTTATTTATTTCCACGAGGCGTTTCAAAAGGTTTAAACCTCCATCATCAGGTGGATTTACATTAGTTAGTATGACATTTGTGTGTGTGTTGTATTACGATTTTTTGGAGGAACTTGTGGCACTGTCTAGTGGAGAAACAAGACACTATTTCAGAACATGGTTTTGGGTTTCTTCTGGAAACTGGAGACGCCGTATTTACTTACAAATATGACAATATACGTGTGATGTGTTATGACAGCGAAAGGAACCTGCGACCACTGGATGTACTCTATTTTACTTATTTTATGCTTACTGTTAGATATAAGTTTAATTTATTTTTTTGTCAGAAGAAACCCTGAACCATGTTCTGAAATAGTGTCTTGTTTCTCCACTAGACAGTGCCACAAGTTTCTCCGAAAATCGTAACACAACACAAACACAAGTGTCATACTAACTAATGTAAATCCACCTGATGATGGAGGTTTAAACCTTTGAAACGCGTCCTGGAGATAAATTAAAACGGTGACTGGTAACAGTAAGCTTGTTGTTTCATTTAATTTAAAATCAACACGAACTGTTGCAAACGAGTTGTTAGCAGTGGAACTACGGTCACACACAACTTAAGCCTGTCTTCCACCCATTCCACAGCATCGACGTACGCGGCTCGATTGATGCTGGCAGATGATCAGTTGGAGGATGGAATGGCACGTCATGGTCTTCAGCGACAAAAGCAGATTTTGCCTGCACGCACGTGACGGCCGTTTGGCCCCACCCAAGGCCTTATTGTCTGGAGTACGATAAGTTACGACTCCCCTTCACCTTTGGTGTTTCTGGAGCGCACGCTAACCAGTACTCGGTACGTGCAGAATGTTGTTAGACCGGATATTTTGTCGTTCTTGCAACAGAAGGGTGATGTGTTGTTCCAACAGGATAAAGCTCGCCCACACACTACCCGTTAAACTCAACGTGCTCTGCAAGGCGTGCAGCAACTTCCCTAGCCAGTAACATCTCCAGACCCTTGTCCACTGGAGCACGTGTGGGATATGATGGGACGAGAAGTGACTCGTACGACTCGCTAACCAACTCTTACATTATTACGTGAACAGGTCGAGCAGGGGTGGCCTAACGTATTCGAGGACAGTATTCGCGATATATGCGATCAACTGGATGCTGGATGCTAGAGTAAGCACCTGCATTATAGAGATGGGTCGTTCGCGAAGTAACGGGTCCAAAGGATCAGTTCACCAAGATGAACGGAACGAGCGAGGAACGAATTCTAAGGAACGGTCTTTCACAGTTGACTTCGGTCGCGGCTTTCTACTTACGGTTCCCGGGAACGGGAAACGGTCGGTCTCGTTCCCGCAACGGCACGTCGACCGGTCTCGTTCACGTCTGTCTCGGTCCCGTTCCCGTCTGTCTCGGTCTCGGTCTCGCTCGGCCGGACTCGTCCTTCTTCGCGTGGCCACCCGTCGCAGTTCCACTGCCCACTGCTCATAGACAGTTCAATACAGAGTTGTTGTTGTTAGTTTCGTTTGCTTCGTACGCCCATTCTAGATCTGTTTCAAACCTTTTTCGAACTCTGGTTTCGTATTCTATTCAGCATCCAGGACCGGTAATTAAAATGTATTTTATAATTAACGCAAATTACATAAAAATCACGTGGTATGTAATACATACATCTTTTCAGGCAACAAAACGGCGTATCAGCCTACTTCAATATTTGTAAATATATTTGTAAAAAGGCAAGATTTTTTGTTATCACACATGCAAAGGACGTCGGCACGGCACACAGGAGTGGCCATTTCCGTCTTTTTTTGATCCAAGGTAAAAGAGCATGTTCATTGTTATGGTAGGCAGACCGACTTACAAACGGATGAAGCCCGCGCTTCGTAATCGAGTGTATGGTGTCACATTTTGCAAAGAGAATATGATAACTCCTACAATATTATTTCAGTGGTACAGGGTGGCGCACGAAAAATCGGCCCCGAGTACTGGACTGCTCATTGTCGCTTACCAATCATCATCTATTGTTTCGAAGTTGTTTGCAGTAGCTTATTTGTTATTTGTTCACTGCCTAATTGTTACATGTTTATCTATCCCTTATCGTAACGGTCAACAAATCGTGCGTAATTGGCAATCAGTCTGTACTCGGGGCCGGTTTTTCGTCCGCCACCTTATATTATTTCACTGCGATCAGACAAATAACGCTACAGTTGGCTAAACGAGAGGTTTTGTAGAATGACGAAAATTACAAGTGCGTGAGAATTCTGTTACGAATAAAAATTCTGTACTCCAGGGTGGGGGCAAGTGCCCCCTCTTGGCGCCATCCATCTTCAGTGACCTATGCTACTAATTTTCAGTTTTTCATAGGAGCCGTATACCAAGCACAATGAACGGTGAACGAGTAAAAATGAACGGTTCTCAAAAAAGAGCGATCACCAGTGAACTAGTTCCCGAGGAGGAACGACTTTGCCCATCTAAGTACTAATACGAGCGTTTCAGCATGGGTCGATACATGGTACCTCAGAACAGCTTGTGGTATTGATCTGTAAATGTGATCATTCCATGTACTCCATGTGCACTGTTGCAACAATAAATACTGAGTGAACTGAAAACCTCTAAACATGTATACTGTCTTTTTTCCGGCAATATATTTACGTTTCTGATTCATCTCTGAAACTACCACTTTAATCTATAAGAATCTCGGAGTGCTTGTATAATGTTGTTCGTTGCTATGCCACATGATTGCGATGTTATCAATTTAACGAACGGCAGTGCACTCTTAGTAATTACTGACGATTACATAAGCTTCTGCACTCGGCAGATAACAAGCGTGAGCACTGTGCAGTTAGTTCCCATTACGTGTTTATAGCTGAACACACGGCAGTACAAAACTTGCATGGCAGGCATGCGTACAAGGATAACAGTCTCTTTTCTTTCTCACTGTTGATTTCGTGATGGTATATGCTCCGGTTTCGTGATAGGGACTCCCTGCTCCTGAGCTTAGCTTTTATTTCTATGGCCTAAAGCTATCACTGCCGCCACAATGTCACTTTATACAAGACAAGAGGGGAAGTCGTGGCAGTAGCTGCAGCTACTGCGAATCCAGTAAACGTGACGCAGCGTATTTTAACTGCTTCAGTGTCGTGTTTTGGGAGCAAAGAAAGAGGGTATTTGCATAGACTTATGTCCGAAGCCACCTTTAAACCACTTCCGGACGATCTGATACTTCGCCAAAAGGCTGTCACGTGCATGTTCTACCGGGCATTAGAAAACTGGACACCCATTCAGGAGGACGACGATAAAGAGGGAAAGGTTAACATTCTGTCGACAGTGTGGTCATTAGCTCCGATTACGAGAGGATGGGGAAGGAAATCGGACGTGTGCTGTTTAAAGGAAACCATCGCGACATTTGCCTGGACGATTCAGGGAAATTACGGAAAACCTAAATCTCGACGTCCTCGTCGATTTGTACTACAAGGGACATTAAAACACGAAGAATAATCGGTAATTCAGCAGCGACTGAGTAGCGCTGCTGGTTGGCGCTATCAATGAGCGGGGTCCAGGCCGGCAAGCCCGTCACTGCTGGAATACTCAGCGTGTTTTAATGTCCCTATTAATACAAATCTATAAAAAATTTCGTACCTGACTAATCTGTGACCATTCTACTGAATGGGCACGTAAACAGTCTGCCGTAAAAATCATTTTAGTTATCCTGGGAAACAAACCGACGCTTTTCGTCGACATTGAGCGTCGCATCGTTTGACCTGACTCCAGCTACACACTGCAAAAGGGGATTTGCAAATATCTGCCGAAACGCCAGAGAAAACGTGCATGACGACTGTCAGAAGGGACACACTCCGTGCAGTACATTATGAACAATAATGACCCGTCACTCTTCAGCAGCTGTTGTGTAATAATAATAAAAAAATTTACATACATATATGAATGGAAAGAAAAAAATTTAAAGGATAATACAGTTACCTTATTAGAAATGTTCTGCTTCTATGAATTTAGGCTATTCGGACTTCCTCTCTTACATTTAAATTGTAGATGCCGGTAGCCGACTTCAAGGACACCAGTGAGTGTCATAAAATGAAGAAAATCCTCCTTACTTGGTTCCACTTCAATAAAAAATACTTAATACTGTTGTTAAGTATTATCTTATTGAAACACACTTATAATACATAATACTCGTAATACTTCATATTTTAAGCACTACATCTTAATCGTCCTTCTACATACGAGAGAGTGAGAAAAACAAAACCATGTACAAAGAAAAATGAATGATTTTTTTTTCATTTGTCTGCGCCTTACCGCGCATTAATAGTTATTGTCTTGAAGAAAATGACTTACTGATACATAACCAACACGGCTTCACTAAATATCGTTTTTGTGCTCTTTATTCCCATGAAGTAATGAGTGCTGTCGACAAGGGATCTCAGACCGATTCCATATTCCTAGATTTCCAGAAGGCTTTTGATACCGTTCCTCACAAGCGACTATTAATCAAATTGCGTGGATATGGAGTATCGTCTCAGTTGTGTGACTGGATTCGTGATTTCCTCTCGGAGAGGTCACAGTTCGTAGTGATAGACGGTAAATCATCGAATAGAACAGAAGTTCAAAAATGGCTCTGAGCACTATGGGACTCAACTGCTGAGGTCATTAGTCCCCTAGAACTTAGAACTAGTTAAACCTAACTAACCTAAGGACAACACAAACATCCATGCCCGAGGCAGGATTCGAACCTGCGACCGTAGCGGTCTTGCGGTTCCAGACTGCAGCGCCTTTAACCGCACGGCCACACCGGCCGGCGAGAACAGAAGTGATATCTGGCGTTCCGCAAGGTAGTATCATAGGCCCCCTGCTGTTCCTGAATTATATAAATGATCTAGGTGATAACCTGAGTAGCCCTCTTAGTTCGTTTGCAGATGACGCTTTAATTTACCGTCTAGTAAAATCATCAGATGATCAATTCCAATTACAAAATGATCTAGAGAGAATTTCTGTATGGTGCGAAAAGCGGCAATTGGCACTAAACAAAGAAAAGTGCGAGATCATCCACATGGGTACTAAAGGAAAACCGATAAATTTTGAGTATACGATAAATCGCACAAATCTAAGGACTGTCAATCCCACCAAATACCTAGGAATTACAATCACGAGCAACTTAAATTGGAAAGACCACATATATAATATTTTGGGGAAGGCGAAGCAAAGACTGCGCTTTGTTGGCAGAACACTTAGAAGATGCGACAAAGCGACTAAAGAGACAGCCTACATTACACTTGTCCGTCCTCTGCTGGAATATTGCTGCGCGGTATGGAATCCTTACGAGATAGGGTTGACGGAGGACATCGAAATAGTGTAAAGAAGGACAGCTCGTTTCGTGTTATCGTGCAATAGGGGTGAGAGTGTCACTGATATGATGCGCGAGCTGGGGCGGCAGTCACTGAAACAAAGACGGTTTTCTTTGCGGCGAGATCTATTTACGAAATTTCAATCACCAACTTTCTCTTCCGAATGCGAAAATATTTTGTTGACACCCACCTACGTAGGGAGATATGATCATGATAATAAAATAAGATATATCAGAGCTCTAACGGAAAGATTTAGGTGTTCCTTTTTCCTTCGCGCCATCGAGAGTGGAATGGTAGAGAAGTAGTATGAAATTGGTTTGATGAACCCTCTGCCAGGCACTTAAGAATGAATTGCAGGGTAACCATGTAGATGTAGATGCCAACGCTTATAGTCGATCGGTGTTTCATTTTTTGTTTTTAATAAATTTTAACTTTACAATATCCTGGGGGTCTTTCACCATGTAGCAACAAACTGTATGGACATCAAGAGCTCAGACGGCGTGCCTGTATTAAGCAAAGAAGGGAAGTTTGAAACATGGTTGGAATGCCTGCCGGTCCAAAAAGTTTCGAGAGTGAATTAATAAAAAACCGAGAAAAGTTAAGATGGCTTCATGTGCTGCGCATAGTCTTCTCCCACTTGAGAAGAATGCACAGAACATTCATATAACCATGTGAACCGATCAGAAAAGCCCTTCTTTGGGCTGTTGTTCAACATGCGTGTCGTTTCGTCTTGAATGCTGGTTACGTCGTCAAAGGGTTGACCCTTCATGTGAATTTTTGCACTCTGTGGTAAGTTCTTGTTGGTAACACTGAGTCTTGCCACCAGTGACGATTCCGTAAAAGAACTGTTCGCGTTTTGGGTTTCTGCAAAGTCGCAGCAGGAGTCCATGTGTCGTTTGTCGTTTTTTTTGTTCGGGAGTCAATAAGTTCGGGACAAACTTTACACACACTTTTCTGTTCTTGAAAGCGTTCTGGAGAATGTCTTGAAGACTAGATTTAGAGAGGTTGCTTCACTGCGATTTGTGAAACAACAACGTTGACGTGATGTAGGCAGACGACGTCCACTACTTGACACTGGCTGCTAGCTGTGAGATCGAAGGCACTTCTGTTGTTTACAGTGCTAATTCAAGCTTCCATTGTAGTTACTGCGCTGACGTCCCTTACACGACAGGAATAAAATCAGTCTCGGAACTTTTTGAGCGGATGGTGTGTATGAAAGGGCCACGGAAAGAAAGGGAGCTTGCAGAGAGCACTGTGGAAGGTGAAGAGGATGTAGATGAAGATGAGATGAGAGACATGATGCTGCGAAAAGAATTTGTTACAGCACTGGAAGACAGACTCGAAACAAAGCTCCCGGAGTAGACGACAACAACACACAATTATTGAAATCCTTGGGAAAGAGAGCCATGGCAAAACTACTCAACCAGACATGCAAGACATGCCCTCATACTTAAAGGAGACTAATAATTCGCATTCCAGAGAAGGCAGGTGGGGAGAGACGTGAACACTACTGAATCATCAGTTTAGTAAGTCATTCTCGCCAAATGCTGACACGAATTATCCACAGAAGAATGGAAAAAGTGGTAGAAGTGGACCTCGGGAAATAACAGTTGGGTTCCGCAAAAAAGTGGGAACACGGGAGACAATACTGAGCCTATGACTTATCTTAGAAGGTACTTTCAAGAGAGCCAATCCTACATTTAAAGCATTTGTAAGTTTACAGAACGCTTTTGACAGTTTTGACTGGAATATGCTCTTTAAAGTACTGACGGTAATAGGGATAAAATAGAGGGAGCGAAACGGTACCAACATCTTGCACAGAAACCAGACTGTAGCTATAAAGTGTCGAAGGACGTGAAAGGAAGGCCGCACATGAGATGGGAGTGAGACAGGGTTATACTCTATATCTATTATTATTCAGTCTGTACATTGAGCAAAAGTAACGTACACCACAGAGAGACTGGGAAACGGTGTTCAAGTTGAGGGAAACAAATTAAATCTTTAAGGTTTGCGACGAGACTGCAATTCTATGAAGGAGAGCAAAAGACTTGGGAGATCGGTTGAAAGGAATGGATAATGTCTTGAAAAGACGTTATTAAATTAACATCAACAGAAGTAAAACATGGGTGACAGAATATAGTGAAACGAAATCAGGCGATGCTGAGGAAATTATGTTAGCAAGAGAGACATAAAAAATAGCAGACGAATTTTTTTATTTGGGCAACAAAATTATTGACATTTGCCGATGAAAAGATATAAAACGCAATCTGTAAATAGCAAGGAGAGCTTATCTGAAAAACAGGAATCTATTAATGTAGAATAGCAATGCAAGTGTTGGAAAGTGTTTTCTAATGGTATTCGTGTGGAGTGTAGCATTACACGGATGTGTAAACGCGGACCACAAGCAGTACAGGCCAGAAAAAAAGTTTTTTAGCTGTGGAGCTACAGAAGAATGCTGATGGGTAGATCAGATAATTAATGAAGAGGTATTACACCTATTGGGGAGATAAGAAATTTTTGTCAAAACCTGTTTAAAAGAAAGGGTAGGTTGATAGGATAAAACCTGAGGTGTCGAGGAATCGTCAATTTGTATTGGAGAAAAGTGTGTGTGTGTGTGTGTGTGTGTGTGTGTGTAGGGGGGAGGAAGGTGTTAAAACATTAGCAGGACTATGATAAGCAATTTAAAATAAATGTAGGTTGCAGCAGTTATGCAAATATGAACAGACGTGCACAGGATAATCTACCGTGGAGAACTCTATCAAATCAGTCTCCGGACTGAAGACCACAACAACAACACACTTGAACAAGAACAACACACTTCCTTGGTGTACACCCAAAGTTAATTTCATATTTGAAATGGCTGGTTCAAATGGCTTTGAGCACTATGGGACTTAACATCTGTGGTCATCAGTCCCCTAGAACTTAGAACTACTTAAACCTAACTAACCTAGGGACATCACACACATCCATGCCCGAGGTAGGTTTCGAACCTGCGACCGTAGCCCACTAAGAAGTCCCAAATCCTTGCATAACGCTGGTACGATATCCTGTAAGCCGGTATTTTGTTCGCTTAGCGCGACAGCGCGCAGCTATATCGAACGTCTTACGAAAGTCAAGGTATGCCGGTACTGCATCACTTTGTGCGCTACTAGTTACTGCCGTCTGGATCTCATGCAGGTAGTGGAATTACTCTTGCCGATACTGTTTGATTAGCGATGAGCTATACTGTTCCCTTATTAAGTTGTATAACATTATCGATGCTAGTTCTGCGGGGACACTAAGTGGTCCATAATAAGCCTCGCGATTACTGCGAGAGGCCAAAAGTTATGAGATAGCATCGTCCAAATACTCGAATGTCAAGAGCGTTACGTTGGAGCTGTGTAAATAAAGAGGCTGTTATCAGCCCTTGGACGCATGTGTGAGTTGTCAACAGTCTTCTCTCTTGATGGCAACCACAGCACTGAATGACGTTTGCGAACCGCAGAGGAATTCTTGCTTATTCCAAACTGTTCGGCCTCTCATTATTTCCCAATTTCAAGAGTATACCTTGAGTAGCTCTTCAGAGACATCACCTTCTATCATGACAAGCCAATGAGTGAAGACCTGTGTTTGTAAGCGTTACCACTGACTTATGAAGGTATTGCAGATAGCATGAAACATATTTCAATTTCGAATGTGTGGAATGTATTTTGTGGAGTGATGGTTCCTCTACAACATATAGTGGATATGTTCGATCTTCCTTCAATTCCACAGAGAACAAATAAAACTATGACATAATGAGTTTCAGAAATTGGCTGCGAGTGGGCATTCGTTTAAATCACTGAGTAAAGCACCCGGGTCTCTTGCTTACTAGGCAGCTGTGCTGGCCTCTGTGGCATATGGACACAGTGGTCATTGCACCTGCACAGACCACCCTAGCACGCCTCCCGTCAGCCACAAATTCTCATGTTATCCACACACTACCAGTGCAGTGCTCCCTGCCCATTTTCCTCGTTACAGCATTTCGCCGATTTCCCTCAAAGTTCGAGCCTGGCGCAAATGGCTCTGAGCACTTAACTTCTAAGGTCATCAGTCCCCCAGAACTTAGAACTACTTAAACCTAGCTAACCTAAGGACATCACACACATCCATGCCCGAGGCAGGATTCGAACCTGCGACCGTAGCGGTCGTGCGGTTCCAGACTGTAGCGCCTAGAACCGCTCGGCCACGCTGGCCGGCAAAGTTCGAGCCTGATGT
Organism: Schistocerca nitens; assembly: GCF_023898315.1. Taxonomy (NCBI): domain Eukaryota; kingdom Metazoa; phylum Arthropoda; class Insecta; order Orthoptera; family Acrididae; genus Schistocerca; species Schistocerca nitens. Next base: position 911,367,829 of record NC_064617.1, read on the forward strand.
ACATCTGTGACTCGCCTTATATTGCATATACGTGGTGTCGGTTCTGTTTAGGACATGTCCGAAAGAACAGACACCACAGATATAAAACAAAACTAAGTCTGAATAATGTCTACAAGAGATTGCGCATAACGGAAAGGTATATATTAATTACAACAATGTTAACCGGTTCATTGGCTACCCACTTATACTCCCGAGCGAGGTGACGCAATGGTGAGACAACGGAATTTAGTTCGGAAGCACGGTGGTTCAGATACTCATCCGGTCATTAATGTTTACAGGAATAGCTTAAGGTAAATAGCGACATCGTTCCTTTCAAAAGGACATCGTCGCTTTTCTTCCCCTTCCCTCCACAATCGAGATTGAGCTGCGTCTCTAACCACCTCCTCCTCGATGGGACGTTAAATCCTAATCTTTCTTCCGTCCGTATACAAGAAATTAAAAAAAAAAGGTTTCCGTATTTTCAGAGGTGATAGTATGCACGAAAGCAAGAAAACAATGTCTAGTAAATACTGGTTCTAAAAAGCATACCCTAAGAGCTCTGAGAACTTGTTCATCATCGCAGCTGTGAAACACATCTCGTCTGCTGCAAGCTCTTGGCTATTACGAACTACCGACATAATGCAGTAAGCAGATGTCGACACACTCCTCTGTTATTGTCCATACATACAGCCTACTGTAAACCGTATTCGTAACTCCGGATAAGTGCAACGCATACATTAGTTCTAAAGGATCCAGTTCGTGTTTTCATGAGTCTGTGAAATACTTTTATATTCCAGTTTTATCTTTCCACTTACCAACATAATGGAAGTCTTTTGCTCCACTTGGGAAATGACAGACATTATCTTCTTTTATGGACTGGCAAATGTAAGCAACAGTCGAGCCCGTATTTATCCGGTGTGGAATAATAGGCTTCCATTATGCTGCAAGTGCAAAGATAAAACTAGAATGTAAAAGCTTAGCACAAACTTACCAAGAAACAAACTGGTTCCGTTAGAAATAACGTATGCGCTGCAAATACCCAGAACTGTGAATACAGTTTACGGTAAGAACGCTAATGTACGTTTACTGCGCGCTATATGCATGGATAATAACAGAGGAATGCTTCCTCATTTGCCTACTGCATCCGTTAAAATCGAAATTTGTGGTAACGCCTTATGCGACCAAACTGCTGAGGTCATCGGCTCCTAAGCTTACACACTACTTAATCTAACTTAAACTTACTTACGCTAAGGACGACACACACACCCATGCCCGAGGGAGGACTCGAACCTCCGACGGTGCATTCGTTAGGCCGTTGGTAGTGGCAAAGAACTTGCAGTACATAAGTTGTGATTCATAGAAGTAAAGAGGAACAAGTGTTCATCGCTTTTAACGTAAGTGTTTTAGAACCTATGTTTACTGGACATGTTTTCTTGTTTTGCTGCGTACTACCACCACTCAAAATATGGAATGCCTTTTTTTAACACCTTATATTCTTAGTGATACATGAAAGCGGTCGCTCTTTGCGAAAAAACTGTAAAGGAATATGGTGACTTGTTTGTTTTCCAATGGGATCGGTGGTTTTTCCTCCATCGCAGATGTCGATAATCTTTGGGACCATACTCCTTCGCCTTGCAAGGCGTCACCAAGACACAATTCGGTCGCTGTTACTTATAAAATACCAGATCTTGATGCTGATGGTGGAGGAAATCGTCGAAAGCCATCTTAAACCTAACGCACCAAGAAAGCGAGGCAATTTTTACCCATGTTTGAGCTAAATTCTGCCAACATAATTTTTTTTTAAATTTCTTTCTTGGTTTCAGGTATTATTTGATTTCGTTCTCAAGCAAATACAGATTTCTCGGTTGGCAACACGGAGTACTACACAAAATGTTCTCTTGCCATTAGTAGACAAAGGGAACTATGGTCCAGGTTGTAGCGGAAACTATAGCTTGTTGGCGTGACTGGGTACTGGATCGTCCCAGTTCAAAGTACTGTGTGTTGTCACCTCGCGCTCTAAGCACGGAAAGCTGTCGAGAAAGAGGCCTTCACCAGCAGTCTCAACAGCTTGGTGTTAACTCCTTACATTTACTGACGATGGGAAGGAGAAATGAGTGACAATACTGACGGGAAAGATGACGACAGTGCTAGCAAAAAGTTGAAGTGGAGTAAATTAATGGCGTGCATACTACAACAGGACGAAACAATGCTGGGCAGAGAGCGACCCCAGTATCTGCCTCAAAGAGGTAGAAGCAAAGTGCACACAAAAAATCCCACTAACGATAGTAGGTAAGTGTGTTAATAATCATCACTTTCTATAGTATTATGAATGACACAAACAAATACTAAATCTGAGAAAACTTTGTCTTCTAATAGTGGTTGAGATACTTTCACGAGAGATGCCGCAACCGTATAAGTTCTTAAAATACACTAACGGAGAAAATGGCAACGCCAAAAAATAATTAAAGTAGAGTACTTAAATTTCGGGAATATATTTGTCTAGGTATTGCAACAAAACAGGTTACTGTAAGTGCGAGATAACTCATTGCGAATGTGAAATGCTGGTATATTAAAAACCAGTGTAACCGCCAGAATGTTGAATGCAACCGTGCAAACATGCATTGTATTAGACAAATGGCGGATGTCAGTTTGTGGGCCGGAGTTCCGTGCCGGTTGCACTTAATGGTCAATACAAAGAAATGGCTCTGAGCGCTATGGGACTTAACTTCTGAGGTCATCAGTCCCCTAGAACTTAGAACTACTAAAACCTAACTAACCTAACGACATCACACGCATCCATGCCCGAGGCAGGATTCGAACCGGCGACCGTAGCGGTCGCGCGGTTCCAGACTGTAGCGCCTAGAACCGCTCGGCCACCCCAGCCGGCTGGTCAATACAGGGACGATTAATGCTGTTTGTGGAGTTGTCGTCGGATGATGTCCCATATGTGATCGATTAGAGGCATACTGCTGATTGAGCAGGCAAGGCAACATGTCGACATTTTGTAGAGCATGTCGAGTTACAACAGCGGTATCTGGATAAGCGTTATCCTGTTGGAACACACCCTTTGCAATGCTGGTCGTAAATAGCAGCATAACAAGTCTAATTACCAGGCTGAGGCACAAATTTGCAGTCAGACTGCGTGGGATAATCAAGAGAGTGCTCCTGCTGTCATAAGAAATCACACCCCAGACCATAATTTCAAATGTAGATTAAGTGTGACTAGCACATGGACAAGTTGATTGCAGGCCTTCAAGTGGCCTCCATCTAACAAACACACGGCCATCACTGGCACCGAGGCAGAACCATCTTATACCAGAAAACATAACAGATCTCTACCCTACCCTACAATGGGCTCTCGTTTGACTCCACAGGAGACGCAAAAGGCGGGTGTTTGGGAACAATACAATGTACGCTACAGGGAGTGTGGCTCGGAGCTGTCCTTGAAGTAACCGATTCGTAACAGTCCGCTGTGTCACAGTGGTGCCAACTACTCCTCCTGCAGACGCATTACGATGTTCCAGAGCCATGCGCCGAACTCGATGGTCTTTCCTCTCGGTACCGCCATGTGACTGTCAGGGACCTGGTATACTTGTGATAGTACATTCCCGTGACCACCTCTGTCAGTAATCATTTACAGTGGCTACGTTTCTGGCAAGTCTTTCTGCAATGTCAATGAAGGAGCATCCACCTTCTCGTAGTCCTATTACATGACCTCGTTCAGACTCAGCGAGGTGCTGATAATGACATCTTTGTCTCATTAAAGACATTCTTGACTAACGTCAACTCACCACGTCTAATCTAGCAGTAACTAACGCTCACGACCGTTACAACGTGTGTTTAAAGCAAATCTGATTTGTATCCTACTACCGCTGCTCTTTTGGAATTGGTGCGAAATTGGAATAAACATCATCTTCCAGATGTAGAAACACGCCTATCAACTTTCGTTTATGTGACACAACTCCTTGGTGCTGCAATTTTTTTCCGTCACTGTATTTATTGCAACAGTCTCAGTTGTAATTAGTCACAGGTATTGTTGCAGAAAAATAGGCTTCAACTCTAGTAGGGAAACTGTGGAAATATTGTACTGTGCATTGAATTTTATTTTAAAAAGGCCAAGATAAACGAGTCCTTATGTGCGAACTAGATGACGTAATTAAAAAAAAAGGCATACTACATTTGATTTTTGTTATAAAATGAAGCACAAAATTAAGACGGCCGGCGTTTATAAGACGAAATATAAACTCATGCACATCATTATATATGACGGTAGTATCTGTTCCCGAAAGAACAGTTACCGTGGATGACCATGCAGCTTTGCTAGAAATGAAATGATAATTAAATGGACACCCTAGCTGCAAACAGGCATTGTCCATTTAATTATCATTTCATTTCTAGCAAAGCTGCATGGTCATCCACGGTAACTATTCTTTCGGGAACAGATACTACCGTCATATATAGTTAAAATATGGCTTCCCGGTCATTGACCTTCTTGTGCGAACGCACACGCTATGCCCGAACTCGTACGGGACTTGGTAGATTAATCTGCCACGAGTAATGAGTATGATGGGCAAACATCTATTAGGCACACTACGAATGTAGTGGTGTGGACATGCTGGGAATGTGGGTCTCACGGGGAGCGTGCAAGGGATAAGTCCCTGCAGACGCACTATCCTCTGTGCCTGCGGTGGCTCAGATGGATAGAGCGTCTGCCATGTAAGCAGGAGATCCCGGGTTCGAGTCCCGGTCGGGGCACACATTTTCAACATGTCCCCAGTGAAGCACATCAATGCCTGTTTGCAGCTAGGGTGTCCATTTAATTATCATTATCATGCACATCACGCTGTAAGAAATGTGTGGGCACTGGGGAACTATATGGGTGGTATTATCTGTCAAAAACGCCAGTCAGTGTTTAATTCGTGTATAGATGTATAGAGTGTAGCGTCGAGCCACTCGTAAGAATACCAGAGTGTACGTTGTTGCTGCCTCTTTCTCCCCCATCTCTTACTCACGTGTAAACACGACCATGATGTCACTCCGGCCAGATCATTATTTCGCTTGCTCGGTGATAAATATTTAATTTTCGTTTATAGGAATGAGTGGTGTCTGTTCTTTCGGATATTTTCGAAAGAACAGACAACGGTAATACATATTATGTGAATTGAAGTTGGAAGGGGAAGGAAGGAAAACTAAACTCCTCCCGAACAGGCCATGAAGGCCCAACGGTACCGACCGGCCACCGTGTCATCCTCAGCCCATAGGCGTGACTGGATGCGGATTTGGAGAGAGGCATGTGGTCGGCATATCGCTCTCCCGGCCGTATGTCAATTTCCGAGACCGGAGCCGCTACTTCTCAATCAAGTAGCTCCTCAGTTTGTCTCACAAGGGCTGAGCGGACCCCGCTTGCCAACGGCGCTCGGCAGACCGGATGGTCACCCATCCAAGTGCTAGCCCAGCCCGACAGCGCTTAACTTCAGTGATCTGCGGCAAGGCCGCTGACGGAAGAAAGGAAAGAAAAGGATAGATTGATGTCAGCTGCATCGTGACTTTATGCAGAATCACGCGAAATGAGTGAAAATGCGTGCCAGACCAAGATTCGAGCCCGAGCTCTCCTTCTTACTAGGCAATTGCGTTAACCATTGCGCCACCATACACAGTGTTTATCGCAATTGCACGGTGTACCTCGACACGCCTCTCCTCCGTATCACACTCTTACATTCACACGTAGCGCCACCTATCTGCAATCCCCATCCATGTCCTCCATGCCAGCTAGTTTGAGATTCCCGCAGGAGGTCGAACGTAATTCTGCATCTGCATTGAAGTTGATGGATTTATTGCCCATCGAATCGAGTCAATTATATGAATGCATGGTGACTATTCCTTTGTACATGACCACACGGTTTATTTGGCTGACTCTTTTTGGAAAGTGAGTTCTCGGAACTTTAACAGAAACTGCTCCGTGTTGCACACTGCCTGTCTTGTAGCATCTGCCACTAGGGTTCAATGAATACAACCATCACGCTCTCGCGATTACATAAAATAGGCGAACTTCGGACCTCCTCTACTAATTCTACCTTGTAAGGGTCCCCTGCTGATGGCCAATATTCAGGACTCTATCGAACAAGGGTTTTGTTAGCAACCTCCTTCATGAATGAATTACTTTTCCATTGCTTTGTCCTAATCTATCTCAGACTGATAGCTCTCTTTCCAAAGCTGCGCGGGGTAGCCGCGCGGTCCGTGCGCCTCCCCTCGTCGGAGGTTCGAGTCCTCCCTCGGGCATGTGTTGTCCATAGCGTAAGTTAGGTTAACTTAGATTAAGTAGTGTGTAGGCTTAGGGACCCATGGCCTCAGCAGTTTGGTCCCATAAGACCTTACCACAAATTTCCAATTTTTCTATTTCCAACAACTGATTTTCTGTGGTCATTTTAGGTCGCACATGACGCAAACGTCTAGATATTTTATAGTTTGACCGTTTCGAACGACTAACTGTCAATCGTGTAATTGAAAACTCACGTTGTTTTCCATTTATTTATGAACAATATGTAAAGCTTTTTTCTGATAAGAGTCCACTGCCATCCACTCCAAGAACAAGCATCGTTCCTCTCTGCATTTCACTACAGTCTTCTGGCTTTTCTATACACAATAGCATCAACCAATAACAACCTCTCGTCACTTCTGCGTCTTCGCGACACATGCACATACACAGACATACAGAAAATAGAGCAATCGCTCTCCAAATGTGGAATATGCAAGTAAGTGGAGGCGACTGGATACAATCGAGTACAGTGCTACGCTAAACCTTCCGATCAGTGCATTCGCACTAGGTGTTGGCAGGTGTACTACATTTACAAGCAATTTTAGAACACGGAACGAGAGGTTGTGTCATGATCGCATGGGTAGAACTGACATAAAAAAATCGATAGAATTGCGGAAAGTAACGTATATATTGATGGAATATACACCAAAATGCGGGGAAATTGAGGAAGTACTTGCGTGTCTTCTGCTTGGCGCAGAACAATTTGTACACGGGAACAAGCATGCGACAGCAAGAGGTATCCGAGAAAATATCGACATGGAAGCGAAGGGAACCAGGGAAACAGTAACTTTTTTCCCTCGAGGCAGCACTCTACTGCATGTCTATTGAGGTAACAGTGATACACGCGGGTTGACTACTGTATTTGACGATTTCAGGAAGATAGAGAACCATCTGCCTCTAAACTTACTTGCACCTGCGTTAAAGGATGACATAGAGTGGATGGAGTGGTCGGTTGAGATGGAGTTGTAACGAGGTACGATTTAATGGTAGACTGATGAGGCATGCTAGAGAGAGAGAGAGAGAGAGAGAGAGAGAGAGAGAGAGAGAGAGAGAGAGAGGGAGGGAGGGAGGGAGAAGTTGCTGCAGGTCATTTGACCATTTTTTCCTGATGTACCATCAGGATGCATCAGATGTGTGGCATAGCATGCGTTCGGCTCGTATACAACCGCTTGTTCTGTGTGGGTCTTAGAGCAGTCTCTACTTGCGATCGTTATCAGTAAACCTATCGGTCATCAGAGGACTTCCATCTCACGTGTGGTGAAACGTGACACATTCCTCTAAACGAACAAAGATTTATGCGATGTACCCCATTCCCCTGTCGCATCTTAAGTGTAAAATCGATACTTCAGTTTCATAACTTAGTGATAGGTGTTTGTGTGACACTGCAGTCCTCGTATAAAGGGTGTTACAAAAAGGTACGGCCAAACTTTCAGGAAACATTCTTCACACACAAATAAAGAAAAGATCTTATGTGGACATGTGTCCGGAAATGCTTAATTTCCATGTTAGAGCTCATTTTAGTTTCGTCAGTATGTACTGTACTTCCTCTATTCACCGCCAGTTGGCCCAATTAAAAGAAGGTAATGTTGACTTCGGTGCTTGTGTTGACATGCGACTCATTGCTCTACAGTACTAGCATCAAGCACATCAGTACGTAGCATCAGCAGGTTAGTGTTCATCACAAGGCATTTCTTCGTGCAGTTGACGATAACCCTAATGTCAGTCTCAGAGAAGTTGCTGCTGTACAAGGTAATGTTGACCACGTCACTGTATGGAGAGTGCTACGGGAGAACCAGTTATTTCCGTACCATGTACAGCGTGTGCAGGCACTGTCAGCAGATAATTGGCCTCCACTTCTGCGAATGGTTCATCCAACAATGTTTCAATCCTCATTTCAGTGCAAATATTCTCTTTACGGATGAGGCTTCATTCCAACGTGATCAAATTGTAAATTTTCACAATCAACATGTGTGGGCTGACGAGAAACAGCACGCAGTTGTGCAATCACGTCATCAACACAGATTTTCTGTGAACGTTTGGGCAGACATTGTTGGTGATGTCTTGATTGGGCCCCATGTTCTTCCACCTACGCTCAATGTAGCACGTTATCATGATTTCATACGGGATACTCTACCTGCGCTGCTAGAACATGTGCCTTTACAAGTACGACACAACATGTGGTTCATGCACGATGGAGCTCCTGCACATTTCAGTCGAAGTGTTCGTACGCTTCTCAACAACAGATTCGGTGACCGATGGATTGGCAGAGGCGGACCAATTCCATGGCCTCCACGCTCTCCTCACCTCAACCCTCTTGACTTTCATTTGTGGGGGCATTTGAAAGCTCTTGTCTACGCAACCCCGGTACCAAATGTAGAGACTCTTCGTGCTCGTATTCTGGACGGCTGTGATACAATACGCCATTCTCCAGGGCTGCATCAGCGCATCAGGGATTCCATGCGACGGAGGGTGGATGCATGTATCCTCGCTAACGGAGGACATTTTGAACATTTCCTGTAACAAAGTGTTTGAAATCACGCTGGTACGCTCTGTTGCTTTGTGTTTCCATTCCATGATTAATGTGATTTGAAGAGAAGTAATAAAATGAGCTCTAACATGGAAAGTCAGCGTTTCCGGACACATGTCCACATAACATATTTTCTTTCTTTGTGTGTGAGGAATGTTTCCTGAAAGTTTGGCCGTACCTTTTTGTAACACCCTGTATACATCTGCTTGACAGATGTGTTGTTTAGTGGCTACATGACTTGTAATTTGACATGTTGGAAGCTGCTGCTATGCGTTTATCTGTTTCCTTGTAAGAGGTATTCTCCGTTACTAACGATCATTTTGTATAGGACTAATGTGGGTATAGTATAATTTCTGAACCGTGATCGAATATGGACAGTGGTCGCAATACATCTCTGGGAAGCTATATTCTGCATGTATCACACAGAGCCACTGTTTTAAGGAAGTAGTTTTCTCGTTTTACAGTTCGATACCATAGTTTTTCGTAGAGAAACCTGCAAGAAGGATATATGTTAGGCGCTGGATATATATTTTTTACATTGGAATATTAACAGCGCTGAATTCCATACGACTGAAAGGGCGGAAACTCAAGCGATCTAACATTATAGCCTGTTTTAAGTGCGGAACGTTGTAGCCTTAGGATTGCGTGTGTTTATGTTCTCTCTTACCAATACCTTCCAGGTACCGATCCTAAACTCTAGAACATTATAGTTGATAGCGTAGCTGATTCATGTAAAATGCTTCGAACTCCATCCTTCTGGAGCTCCATCATGCACAAAAGTCACCCGTTTCTTGTTCTTCTTCACCGTCTGCTATTACATCACAACACTTTCAAATCTGTTACTATACACCGATAATGGGTGCTAACCTCCTCGACATGGGAGCATCTGGAGAAATCTTGTGCACTTGGATGGGTGAGGACTCGGCAAGCTCCATTCATTCACGTGACGTGGAATGTAGCGGTCTACTTCTGGTCGATTGCAGATTAAATCGTAATGGTGCTGCGGGGCAGGTTGGTCAATGACAGTGTGAGGGTGTCTTTCAGTCTCTAATTTTACCCTAAGACAGCGAGAATGCTCTGTGACCCCATCAGCATAGAGATAGATCGTAAATTAAGCACTATGCTCGAGGTGTTAGAAATATGTAGAGTGCTGTCTGGTACACTTCGATGATGTATGTTCGACAATTAGCAATGAATGGATGTACTGCACAGTCATCTATCTACATTTGCAGTGATACTCGCAAAGTAGAGAAGGGGCGGTTTAGCTATGATACTGATATTGGGAAGCACGCTATCGCAGTACTGCTCGGTGTTGAAATTACTGTAAACTTGCTAAAATTGTTTTCACAATCAACATTGCTTATTGAATGAGATTTTCACTCTGCAGCGGAGTATGCACTGATGTGGAACTTCCTGACAGATTCAAACTGTGTGCCAGACCGAGACTCGAACCCAGGACCTTTGCCTGTCGCGGGCAAGTGCTCCACCAACTGAGCTACCCAAGCACGACTCAGGACCCATCATCACAGCTTCAATTCTGCCAGTACCTCGCCTCCTACCTTCCAAACTTCACAGAAGCTCTTCTGCGAAGGCAAAGGTCCCGAGTTCGAGTCTCGGTCCGGCACACAGGTTTAATCTGTCAGGAAGTTTCATATCAGCGCACACTCCGCTGCAGAGTGAAAATCTCATTCTGGAAACATCCCCTAAGCTGTGGCTAAGCCAAGTCTCCGCAATATCCTTTCTTCCAGGAGTGCTAGTTCTGCAAGGTTCGCAGAAGAGCTTCTGTGAAGTTTGGAAGGTAGGAGGCGAGGTACTGGCAGAATTGAAGCTGTAATGACGGGTCGTGAGTCGTGCTTGGGTAGCTCAGTTGGTGGAGCACTTGCCGGCGGAAGGCAAAGGTCCTGAGTTTGAGTCTCGGCCCAGCATACGGTTTTAATTTGTCGGGAAGTTTCGTGTTGCTTATTACTTGAGTACAACCATGGTGTCTTTTCCAGCTCATCCATCCACTGGTACGCTGTTGGTTACCACACAATTATTGACTGACATCGCTTGTTTGAGTAGGAGAAAGAGTTTTGGTAGAGGGACAACACCTTCTGGGGATGGATAACACCAAAACAGTGATCGCGTACGTGGCTGCAATGTGAAGAATCAGTCGAAACAGAACACAGAGCCATAAGCTGTTCCATCACTGTGGAAGATGAGTTTAAATGTAGAGGTAGTCAGTCACTTTCGGACAGCAGTTTGGAAACTCTCCACACTGCCGTCAAACTCTTCCAGATTCCTTAGGCTCTAATTGTATTTTATTTAAAATCATCCAGTGTGTGTGTGGCGTGTTATGGTAGTCGCAGTAACAACATGATTTACACTGTGCAACATCTAGTTTTCTGTGAGAGGCAATGGATCAGAACGTGTTAATGTCAGTTTAGAACCTGACACAGACCTGGAAGTCGTGGAGGATAAACAAAATCTATGACAGTGTACAAAGCATGTTACAGAAAAAAAAGAAAGAGTTTCAAACAACGACACGGGGTCACAGGGAGCATCTCTGCGACTTAAAGTATAGTCTGTGGGATACGGTCATCCTCCTACAGTACAGGCGATGAAACTTTAAACTGGTCTGTGCAGTGGATCAATACCTGCATATTTAATAGGATCGTCACATGTGCTCGATGCCGGCACGCATTCAGTATTTGTTTTCGATATATGGGAGGAGAGAGATGAGGTAAAAATCTTATCGAGCTCTTTATCGAATGAAGTTAGTGGAGCTTTTACACTTCGTAATTTTTCTCTGGTGGATGGAACAGAATAACGATGATAGAATGTTGGGGTAATGTGGATGGGCTCTGAGGGACGTGGATCTGTAGTACCTGCTTGTAGTTTGGAGAAGCACCACAATGTAGTAGCAAAATCCATGTCCTTCCACCATTTCCCGTACTGTCTTTTATACTACCTTGTGTTGCAGGAGCAGACTTCGTTTCCGTCGAATGGTCAAAACACAGTTATGTCGCATTAACTCAGCTTTGCCTATTTCCAGAAATTGGTAGATATAGCTTTCTCCGATTTCTACTCAATTCCGACTTACATTGGAACAATCACATGCGCAAAGCTGCAGAGATGGTAGTGCAGAGTCTGAGGTGTAGTTGCAAGATGCTTAGGGGCTACCTAAAACCATGTTGGAATTTTACTGTAGCAGATAGGTTCGAGAAAGGTGGCTCGTTTCGAGATAGGAGAGTGCCAGAAACATGATTCACTAGTGGCTGTAATCATTAAAGGACTTCTTCATAGGATCCAACGCAGGTACGTGGTTGAAAGGAAAGACTTGATTCCAAATCATAGACATCATTTCTACCGAAAGCGTAGCACTCAAGATCTGAAAAGCTGGTGTACATTTCTTATGACATCAATCATGACACCATCTACTACTGTTTGTGATCCTTCTCAATCTGTCATCGCCTATAACTCAGTGGATATATCACAGAACCTCTGACGTGGCATCAAGACAGAATGCATTACAAGTACTGGAGAAATATCTAGTGGCGGCGGCGTTAGGGAGGTGCAAATAATGGTTTCATACCATGGTCCTTAGCTGAATCACTTTCAAAATTCGGTAATTTTATTACGAGGCTGCTCCATCGGCGACGTGTAACTGCACTGCTGGTCTGATAATATACAATCCGGCGGTCACCGTCTATATTCAGTTTCACGGTATTTGTCAGGAAAAACCACATCATTTGTAGGTAATGCCATGTATGGATTTATAAAGCCGGTATAGTTTTTAAGATGGATACTTATGTGCACCTGTAGAACCAAGATCACTTGTGATGGTAATATGGTTTTTTTTTTCAACATATAGCGGTTTGTAAGACGATTACACCTTTCTAAGACACGGTGGTAGCACTCACAAGAAAAACTTATGAGACATTTCCACGTATCATTGATTTTAGGTCAGTATTATTTCGTTTAGCCAGCAATCAGTTATTGACACAGTATTACACTTAGTAGTAGGGATAGCTTTCGTGATCGTGTGGAAATTTGAGAAGATTCGATGTGGACGTGTGTTTGTGCTAGATCGTTATGCCCTCCCACGTAAATTGTTCGGTCGACTGCTTCTGGACATTTCACGCCTTTATTTAGTTGAGGGAATATCGATTGTGGTGTGCGCATCTAACAGATGAAAATGGGTGGAAGACACGTTTGCTGGTTCTCTAGACATGAGAAACACCTTAGTTGACTTTGTAAATTATAGTGATGATTTGGAATCTGTTACATCACCGACCTACATCACCGACCCTCCCCCCATGAACCATTGACCTTGCCGTTGGTGGGGAGGCTTGCGTGCCTCAGCGATACAGATGGCCGTACCATAGGTGCAACCACAACGGAGGGGTATTTGTTGAGAGGCCAGACAAACGTGTGGTTCCTGAAGAGGGGCAGCAGCCTTTTCAGTAGTTGCAGGGGCAACAGTCTGGATGATTGACTGATCTGGCCTTGTAACACTAACCAAAACGGCCTTGCTGTGCTGGTACTGCGAACGGCTGAAAGCAAGGGGAAACTACAGCCGTAATTTTTCCCGAGGGCATGCAGCTTTACTGTATGAGGAGGTATTGAATAGAATTGGGGAGAAGAGGAGTTTGTAGTACAACTTGACTAGAAGAAGGGACCGGTTGGTAGGACATGTTCTGAGGCATCAAGGGATCACAAATTTAGCGTTGGAGGGCAGCGTGGTGGGTAAAAATCGTAGAGGGAGACCAAGAGATGAATACACTAAGCAGATTCAGAAGCATGTAGGTTGCAGTAAGTACTGGGAGATGAAGAAGCTTGCACAGGATAGAGTAGCATGGAGAGCTGCATCAAACCAGTCTCAGGACTGAAGACAACAACAACAACAACCATATCACCGACATCGGTATTCACGAGTGGAAATATCGGTTTTCTCTATATTTTTCTATTTTTTTCGAGTTCTCACGTAAAAGTCTTCGCAGACGGGATAAGTTTCTAGTTACTCAGTGGTTTACAGCACGCTCCACCTCGCTAAAGTTTTGGGTTTGTAGAGAAATAATTTCCAGTCTATATCTACGGAATTATGTTTCGTGAGCGATCGGTATGATACTGCTGTGTGTGTGATATCGAGAAGTACAGCGAAAATGGTATAATATTATGGCAAACAAAGTGAAAATACATGTGTTTTTGTAATCACAGAGTCTGGAGATGGGTGTAGAAAAGCAAGCAAGCAGATCCGGACCAGAAATAGTAACACGTTTGTGCTGAGGGGAAATGAGCCCTAATTTGTAGAACAGTTCTGAGAGTGACTTCGATTCACTGAGGGCACCCTGGTCACGTGGTGGGAGTGGATGACTCGCGACTGTCGGCTGCGGGAAAATATCTGGTGATGCGAGGAGCATATACTGTGATGTCTGTCTTCGCGGTATATGTAAGTGTGTGTGGTGGGCGATTGGTATACAAATGATGTAAAAGGGGCGATTTTTGTATGGCGCAGGATACGAATTGTATGTTTACTACATCAACACCGTATGAGGTTTCACGCTCTAATATTCAAGCTCCTGTCCGCAGTGGCAGAGCAGTGTAATTTGGTGAGAGTTTTTCTATATTTAACGATATGTAGGCCACTTTGCAAGGTTTAATTGTTGGTGCTATATGGTGATCTATGTAAAATAGTTTTTTACCACTGAAAGACTCATCTGCAGAAAGAAAAAAAGAAAGGCGGACAGTGCTTCCACTCTGGCGGCATCAGTAATTCAGCGTGTAAATTCAATAAGAACTAATCATAATTTTCCATTCATTTTACAAGACGTCGTTTGTGCCAGGACGTAGAAGCCTCTACATAATGGTGAGAACGTTTGCATTTTGGAGATGTTTGTTGAAAGCAGGACTTAATGATTTCCAGGAAGGGTAACATGTGATGGACGGGGTTACACGTTGGGATCATCAGGAGGAAAGAATTCGGTGTCATTCTGCGCTATTTCGTGACCACATTCTGTTAGGATAAGAATTTCCATGCAGACAAGCTGAGACATCATAAAAGCTCCTACAAAAGCGACCGTTAACTGTTTCAGAGGCACTACACAATTTCCGAGAGATCGACTTGGCTCCTGTTAGCCACGTGACTTCAGCATAACATTGAGAACCTTTTAGACAGTGAGTCGCCACACAGACGTTTCACGGTGATGCGTCAGCCACACTGGGTGTGCGTGCTCAGCTAGACACAGCTTGTCTGTCCTGTTAGGATAGCTATGGAGAAGGCAGCCTGTGCTATCCACAGGTATAGCGTCAGCAATGGTAAACACACGTGATGCCCAGAGGGGTTTGGAGTTCTGTGACGTCGGTATAACACTCGAAGAACTGTATGCCCGATAATAGACGCAACTTTCACCTGCTTGCTGTAGTCGGCAGAGGCGTGAGAGTGATGGCTCGCACTGGCTTGCGTCCGGCAGTGGCTCGCAGCGGCAACGACATGCACGCGCCCTTGGCGCCTCTCATACATTGGCGATAGTTTGAAAGCATTTTTACGTGCAATGAGTGTTTGTACACTACATTATTTACAGCTCTATAAGCATTTTGAGCATGTTGACAGAGCATTATACAGGGTGAGTCACCTAACATTACCGCTGGATATATTTCGTAAACCACATCAAATACTGACGAATCGATTCCACAGACCGAACGTGAGGAGAGGGGCTAGTGTAATTGGTTCATACAAACCATAAAAAAATGCACGGAAGTATGTTTTTTAACACAAACCTACGTTTTTTTTAAATGGAACCCCGTTAGTTTTGTTAGCACATCTGAACATATAAACAAATACGTAATCAGTGCCGTTTGTTGCATTGTAAAATGTTAATTACATCCGGAGATATTGTAACCTAAAGTTGACGCTTGAGTACCACTCCTCCGCTGTTCGATCGTGTGTATCGGAGAGTACCGAATTACGCAGGGATCCAAAGGGAACGGTGATGGACCTTAGGTACAGAAGAGACTGGAACAGCACATTACGTCCACATGCTAACACCTTTTTGTTGGTCTTTTTCACTGACGCACATGTACATTACCATGAGGGGTGAGGTACACGTACACACGTGGTTTCCGTTTTCAATTACGGAGTGGAATAGAGTGTGTCCCGACATGTCAGGCCAATAGATGTTCAATGTGGTGGCCATCATTTGCTGCACACAATTGCAGTCTCTGGCGTAATGAATGTCGTACACGCCGCAGTACATCTGGTGTAATGTCGCCACAGGCTGCCACAATACGTTGTTTCATATCCTCTGGGGTTGTAAGCACATCACGGTACACATTCTCCTTTAACGTACCCCACAGAAAGAAGTCCAGAGGTGTAAGATCAGGAGAACGGGCTGGCCAATTTATTCGTCCTCCACGTTCTATGAAACGCCCATCGAACATCCTGTCAAGGGTCAGCCTAGTGTTAATTTCGGAATGTGCAGGTGCACCATCATGCTGATACCACATACGTCGACGCGTTTCCAGTGGGACACACTCTATTCCACTTCGTAATTGAAAACGGAAACCACGTGTGTACGTTTACCTTGCACCTCATGGTAATGTACATGTGCGTCAGTGAAAAAGACCAATAAAAAGGTGTTAGCATGTGGACGTAATGTGCTGTTCCAGTCTCTTCTGTACCTAAGGTCCATCACCGTTCCCTTTGGCTCCCTACGTAATTCGGTGCTCTCCGATACACACGATCGAACAGCGGGGAGTGGTACTCAACCGTCAACTTTAGGTTACAATATCTCCGGATGTAATTAACATTTTACAATTCAACAAACGGCACTGATTACATATTTGTTTATATGTTCAGATGTGCTAACAAAACTAACGGGGTTCCATTAAAAAAAAACGTAGGTTTGTTAAAAAACATACTTCCGTGCATTTTTTATGGTTTGTATTAACCAGTTACACTAGCCCCTCTCCTCACGTTCGGTCTGTGGAATCGTTTCGTCAGTATTTGATGTGGTTTACGAAATATATCCAGCGGTAACGTTAGGTGACTCACCTGGACTCACCCTGTATATGCATTATTTCAGTGATTTACGAGTAGTTTGCTGGTCTGTACGCTGTGTACTGCGTTATTTTGACAACTTATGAGTTGATTTCGTGTCTGCACATCAGTGTACTGCATTATTTACGAGCAGTTTGCATGTCTGTATGCTGTGCAGTGAATTATTTCGGTAATTTAGGAGTTGTTTGTGTGTCTGCAGAGCGATTAACATGCATTATTTCGGTAATTTACGAGTAGTTTGCAGGTCTGTAGGCTGTGTGGTGTGACCCCAAGCATGTCAGAGCTAGTTTTGTATCAGTGTGATAAATAAACTACCCCTAAATAAATTGCTAGAAAATAAATAAAGTACACTCCTTCCTCTCTCCAGCAGCCCAGAAGAGGCTGCATCATTTTCCCATTTTCACTAGGTCAGTTGGACTCCAGACCTCATGGTGGACAGACCAGATGGCGGTACTGCCTCAAATTGTTTAAATAAAGACTGCCTGCAAAATAAAGACTTAAGTCCATCCTATCCAGCACAGGCTGAGTACTTTTCCCACCACTTTTCCCCACCCTGAACCGCCATCTTGGATTATGTCACGGGAGGGATGAAAGCACCTTCTGGTGGCAGTACTGTGTACTAGGTCAATTGGGCTCCCACACTTGGTGGTACTGCCTCTAATTGTTTAAATAAAGACTCCATGCAAAATGAACACTTACATCCAGCACAGGCTGAGTCCTTTTCCCGCAACTTCCTAGGAAGAAGTGGCGGTCAGATGACTTAGTAGAGGTAGCCCAAGTGCCCCTTTTCTCGCCATTTTCTTAGGTTAGTGGAGGTAGCCGTGGTGTGTTGCATTGTGCTGATGGAGGAGGGAGGGGAGAGGAGGGGGTTAGGTTAGTGGAGGTAGCCAACCAAAATTCAAACTTCCCATCAAAATCCGCTATCTTGGATAACGGTACTTGTGTCATTAGCTGACATCATGGCCACCATCTTGGATAATGGTACTTGCATCATCAACTGACGCCACGGTCGCCATCTTGGATAATGTCATAAGCTGACATCACAGCCACAGGTCCTGGCTCCATGGGGCCTGAGTAGGCCTGAGCCACCTCAAAAATTCCATTGGGGGGCGGAGCTCCCCAAATAATTCAAGAAAATTATTAGTTATATTATGCTTTGTAAAATCACAAATTTATGTTCGAATATTTATTTTCCTTGTTTGACGATAGTTACCTTTTAAAATACACTACTGGCCATTAAAATCGCTGCACCAGGAAGAAATGCAGATGATAAATGGGTTTTCATTGGACAAATATATTATACTAGAACTGAAATGTGATTACATTTTCACGCAATGTGGGTGCATAGATCCTGAGAAATCAGAACCCAAAACAACCACCTCTGGCCGTAATAACGACATTGATACGCCTGGGCATTGAGTCAAACAGAGCTTGGATGGCATGTACAGGCACAGCTGCCCATGCAGCTTCAACACGATACCACAGTTCATCAAGAGTAGTGACTGGCATATTGTGACGAACCAGTTGCTTGGCCACCATTGACCAGACGTTTTCAATTGGTGAGACATCTGGAGAATGTGCTGGCCAGGGCAGCAGTCGAACGTATTCTGTATCCAGAAAGGCCCGTACAGGACCTGCAACATGCGGTCATGCATTATCCTGCTGAAATGTAGGGTTTCGTAGGGATCGAATGAAGGGTAGAGCCACGGGTCCTAACACATCTGAAATGTAACGTCCACTGTTCAAAGTGCCGTCAATGCAAACAAGAGGTGACCGAGATGTATAACCAATGGCCCCCCATACCATCACGCTGGGTGGTACGCCAGGATGGCGATGACGAATACACGCTTCCAATGTGCGTTCACCGCGATGTCGCCAAACACGGATGCGACCATAATGATGCTGTAAACAGAACCTGGATTCATCCGAAAAAATGACGTTTTGCCATTCTTGCACCCAGGTTCGTCGTTGAGTACACCATCGCAGGCGCTCCTGTCTGCGACGCAGCGTCAAGGGTAACCGCAGCCGTGGTCTCCGAGCTGATAGTCCATGCTGCTGCAAACGTCATCGAACTGTTCGTGCAGATGGTTGTTGTCTTGCAGACGTCCCCATCTGTTGACTCAGGGATCAAGACGTGGCTGTCAAGATCCGTTACAGCCATGCGGATAAGATGCCTGTCATCTCGACTGCTAGTGGTACGAGGATGTTGGGATCCAGCACGGTGTTCCGTAATACCCTCCTGAACCCACCGATTCCATATTCTGCTAACAGTCATTGGATCTCGACCAACGTGAGCAGCAATGTCGCGATACGATAAACCGCAATCGCGATAGGCTACAATCCGACCTTTATCAAAGTCGGAAACGTGAATGTACGCATTTCTCCTCCTTACACAAGGCATCACAACAACGTTTCACCAGGCAAAGCCGGTCAACTGCTGTTTGTGTATGAGAAATCGGTTGGAAACATGCCTCGTGTCAACACGTTGTAGGTGTCGCCACCGTCGCCAACCTTGTGTGAATGCTCTGAAAAGCTAATCGTTTGCATATCACAGCATCTTTTTCCTGTCGGTTAAATTTCACGTCTGTAGGATATCATCTTCGTGGTGTAGCAATTTTAATGGCCAGTAGTGAGCTTTCAGTCATGAGTTACAAGAATTAATTATTATGGTAGTAAGCAGGTTAACTGAAAACAAATGGTTTGAATCATGATAGTGTTACGGTACTGCGGACACACTTAGAATTTGTCTCGGTGCCCGAACCTTCGAGTTAAGTCTGACGCCAGTGGGCCAATTGCGGCGACATCAAAAGGACTGGAGCAGAAGCGCCTGAAACCCTCCGCCTCGCGTTGCCATAACTCTACGAGACATTACGACGACGCGGCTATATAAAGCCCACCCCACTGTCGCAGTCATTCAGTGTGTACAGTCTTGCTCAATGCATGCTGCAGACGTGTGTGGTGTTCCGACTTTAGTGTCTAGTGTCCTACTGTATTTTATATGACTATATTTCATTCATTTACCTCAGTCTCTTAGTGTATTGTGAATTAAGTTCCAATGGATAAATTTGTTGCCAATAGGGTTCGGCTTGGAAGTTGCTGATACCGCGAGTCAGCCTCCAACAATTATTGTGTCGTTAGTTGCATCATCGTCTTCAGGTAAGAAACCTGGACAATCCGGTGAGGGAAGATCATTTCTCAGGTCTTGGTTGATCAAATACACGTGGGTAGAATATGAAGCATCTACTGAAAAAGCTTTTTGCAAAATCTGCAAAGAGGCAGATGCTAAAAATCTATTACAATTTTCTTCAAAAAAAGAAGATGCAATTACTTCCGTAGGGTTTTCTGACTGGAAAAAGGCTTTGAAAAAATTCTGTCTTCATGAAAATACGTTTACACATAAAGAAGTTGTTCTGAAACTAAAGGTGTTCTGAAACTAAATCACTAACCGAAGTGTGGCCTCCTAATTGAATGGACAGTTAGATAGTGATATGAAGAAAGGCTATTTAGCTCTTGAGACAAGTTTTATTACCATGCAATTTCTATGCCAACTAGGACTTGCAATTAGAGGGCACAAAGATGTAAACTCAATTTTTTTTCAATTGTTGGAACTCCGAAAGAATGACATACCTGAGTTTAAAGATTGGTTAGCCCCTAATAATGGCATTTAGAGCAATATTAAAAATCTTTATAAAATAGAGAACTAAATTCATACTTAACGTTAAATTTTCAGTTTCGAAATATTTGTACAAATTTAGTACTGTATTACTATATTACTAGAGTACTGTATTAGTTATTTTCAAATAAATATTTTTAGGGTGTAAGAACCAATTAAAACCTGCTATTTACATACTTTTTCACTGAAAGTATTAGGCATACTTATTAACTTTATTAACTGTATTAAAGCATTAACGTCGAGACATGGTTTTTATTTATGAACCTGAGCATTATACAAAATTAGCTATTTCACTTATTAATCAAAGTGCTCTTCCTGTGTGACAGCAAAAGTTTAATGTTTTATTCTTTTAATGATAGTTTAGAATTTATTTAAATACAATTTCAGTTTTTCAGAGCTATATATTCACTGCTCTGTAATAGTCTATAAGCATGATTATTAGTGTAAATTAAATTAGCTTTTTACGAAAATTTTGTGCATGATTTGTTTCTTTTTTCGAAGCCAAAAAATGTGTCAGGTATGTCGAGTTTCCTGGAGTGTCGAGTTATAAAATGCTTAAAAACTCACTATTTTACATCTAAAATTTAGAAAATTTCCCAGGGTAAGACGCCCAGTATGAGCCTCGCCCCCCCTCCCCCCCCCAATATTTTTGATACGTCGGTACCCCTGGTCACAGCCGCCATCTAGGATGACGCTACTTCGGGGCCGCACCCCCCCCCCCCCCCCATATTGTCATCAATATGTGTAGTTTTACGATGTATTGACTAGTGTCCTTGTGTTGTAGAACTTGGTAATGGGATAACGTGGTCCCGAAACATGCTGTGGTAAGTATATCACTCGTTTGATACCTGGTGCGAAACATTCTCAGTACTATATCAAACCAATCTTTGGCCTGAAGACCACAACAGTATCCCTTGCAGCAAACCTGAAGCTGATTTCCTATTTCACGATTTATCTTTGTTAAGAAGAACAGTTTCTTCTGTTAGGAAGTCTCCAGTCGTTGCATGAAGTTGATACTATATTCCGAAAGCAGTTTCTTTTCTTTCTTTTTTTTTTTGCTTTGCGATAGCGTCGTGCGAAAGTCGACATATGATTTATCACTTTGGCGCCACTAGCCACTGTCGTCTGAAGCTAAAAGTTAGATAGCAGCTTCCAAATACTCGAATATGAAAAGCGTCACATTAAAGCTGTATAAATAAAGAGGATAAATAAAGAGGGCGTTATCTGTCATTTGACTCACGCGTGCGTTGTCAACAGACTTCTGCGTGATTACAGCAGCACGAAGAGAATACTTTTTTTTAATGCTCTGTATATTAGTGATGTATGGAAGTAGTCGCTAGACCCAAAGAAACTACAAAGGAATATGTCGAGTTGTTTACTTTCGTCTGGAACCGCGCGACCACTACGGTCGCAGGTTCGAATCCTGCCTCGGGCATGGGTGTGTGTGATGTCCTTAGGTTAGTTAGGTTTAAGTAGTTCTAAGTTCTAGGGGACTCATTTCCTCAGAAGTTAAGTTCCATACTGCTCAGAGCCATTTGAACCGTTTTTTGTTTACTTTCATATGGGTTCAAATGGCAGTCTGACTTAAAAATTATGAATTAGACGCTGACCTTGGTTCAAATGGCTCTGAGCACTATGGGACTTAACATCTGGGGTCATCAGTCCCCTAGAACTTAGAACTACTTAAACCTAACTAACCTAAGGACATCACACACATCCATGCCCGAGGCAGGATTCGAACCTGTGATCATAGCAGTCCCGTGGTTCCGGACTGAAGCGCCTAGAACCGCACGGCCACTGCGGCTGGCTATGATGCTGGAATGATAGGTGACTCGCTCGATATTTGAATAGGAGCGATGCTACTATTCGTCGATAGTGGCAAGAATGGGTGAACCGTGGCCAAACACAGCATCAAGAAGGAAGTAATTGTCGAGGTAGGCGACAGAACATGAAGACCCGAGCAATCGTCAGAGAGGACTTAGAGCCCCAGAGTGATATATTACCGTTGATCCTACGTGCAGCTGGTACTTCAGTGACCAAAAGGATCATTAATAGGCGGCTCATTGGCTATCGAAGAATGCGGAACAATCATTAGTTCGTGACTCAAGGTGTAATAATAGATGACGTATTGTCACCAGAAATGCCGCATCTGTATAAATTTTTACAATATATATTGTACCGGTCTTAGTCGCAATTAGTTACAGTTTTTTTTTTGCAGAGAAATGTGTTTCAACTCTACCAAGGGAGCCGTGAAAATATTGTACTATGTATAGCATTTGGTTTTAAAAGGTGGCAGGATAAACTAGTCATGAGCGAACGTGATGACGTAGTTAAAAAAGGGCGTACGGTCAACCGCATATACTTTGACCGACTTTCAGATTCGTGATTATTATGAGTGTTTTTTAACTTGTGTGATATTTATGTTGGCGAACGTAGTGCCTTATATGAAAGGATTACACACTAATTAATACAATACGTTTTCTGAAAAGCAGATGAGGTAATGGAAAAAAATTGTAGTTGCCAAAGTCTGAGGATACACTGACTGGCCTATACTTTCACCACAACTGTTAACTACCATCCCCATTTATGGTAAATATTTCAAAAACGAAATTAAAACTTGACCACCCAGAAGGAAGTGCACTGATCTAAAATTTTCTTAAGTACTTTATTGAGCCTCATAAAAGAAAAAAAAAAACTAGTACAGTACATAAATAAAACAATCTGATCCATCATCAAAATTATAAATATAGTGAAAGGTAGGATGGAGTACCACACACATAGCTCAAAATGTAGTTGACGATATTACCTTAAATTTCACCCATGTTAAACCTAGATCCTCGTTTCAAAACATCCAGTCCAGTTAGAAATACGGTTATCTTCATTTGTTAGGTCAGTATCTGGCATTTGTGACCAACCAAAATTCATTCCTTCTTTCTAGAGATATTTGACATTATTCTACATCTACATCTACGTGATTACTCTGCTATTCACAATAAAGTGCCTGGCAGAGGGTTCAATGCCTTCATGCTGTCTCTCTACCGTTCCACTCTCGAACGGCACGCGGGAAAAACGAGCACTTTAATTTTTCCGTGCGAGCCCTGATTTCTCCCTATGTGGGTGGGTGCCAACAGAATGTTTTTGCAATCGGAGGAGAAAACTGGTGATTGAAATTTCATGAGAAGATCCCGTCGCAACGAAAAACGCCTTTGTTTTAATGATTGCCACTCCAATTCACGTATCATGTCTGTGACACAATCTCCCCTATTTCGCGATAATACAAAACGAGCTGTCCTTCTTTGTACTTTTTCGATGTCATCCGTCAGTCCCACCTGATGCGGATCCCACACCGCACAGCAGTACTCCAGGATAGGGCGGACAAGCGTGGTGTAAGCAGTCTCTTTGGTAGACCTGTTGCACCTTCTAAGTGTTCTGCCAATGAATCGCAGTCTTTGGTTTGCTCTACCCACAATATTATCTATGTGATCGTTCCAATTTAGGTTATTTGTAATTGTAATCCCTAAGTATTTAGTTGAATTTACAGCCCTCAGATTTGTGTGACTTATCGCGTAATCGAAATTTAGCTGATTTCTTTTAGTACTCATGTGAATAACTTCACACTTTTCTTTATTCAGGGTCAATTGCCACTTTTCGCACCATACAGACATCTTATCTAAATCATTTTGCAAGTCGTTTTCATCATCTGATGACTTTACAAGACGGTAAATGACAGCATCATCTGCAAACAATCTAAGACGGCTACTCAGATTGTCTCCTATGTCGTTAATATAGATCAGGAACAATAGAGGGCCCATAACACTTCCTTGGGGAACGCCGGATATTACTTCTGTTTCACTCGATGACTTTCCGTCTATTACCTTTCTGACAGGAATTCACGAATCCAGTCGCACAACTGAGGCGATACTCCGTAGGCACGCAGTTTGATTAGAAGAGCTTGTGGGGAACGGTGTCGAAAGCCTTCTGGAAATCTAAAAATGTGGAATCAATTTGACATTCCCTGTCTATAGCACTTATTACTTCATGAGTATAAAGAGATAGTTGTGTTTCACAGGAACGATATTTTCTGAATCCGTGTTGACTATATGTCAATAAATCGTTTTCTTCGTAATGTTCGAATACAGTATATCTCTAAAACCCTACTGTAAATCGACGTTAGTGATATAGGCCTGTAATTCAGCGGATTACTCCTACTTCCCTTTTTGGGTATTGGTGTGACTTGAGCAATTTTCCAGTCTTTAGGTACGTATCTTTGTGTGAGCGAGTGGTTGTGTATAATTGCTAAATATGGAGCTATTTTATCAGCATACTCTGAGAGGAACCTGACTAGTGTACAATCTGGACCGTAGGCCTTGCCTTTATTAAGTGATTTAAGCTGATTTGTTACTCCGAGGATATCTACTTCTAAGTTTCGCAGCTTGGCACTTGTTCTTGATTGGAATTCAGGAATATTTACTTCGTCTTCTTTGGTGAAGGAGTTTCGGAAAACCGTGTTTAATAACTCTGCTTTAGTGGCACTGTCATCAGTGACTTCACCGTTGTTATCGTGCAGTGAAGGTATTATTCGTTGTACACCTGGCCACTGCCTGAAGCACAAGAGTTTGCAGTTTGAGCAATATATGACATTTGTTTTATTTAGTTGTAGACACACTAACAACTACAAATGAGCCTCCTTCTACATACCGATGGTTAACGTTTGTATCCTTAGTTCCACACTGTCATTTGCATCAACACTAGGCAACATCTGTCCCGGTGTATTGGGACCGTCACCGTTATGGACCTTTTTGTTCCAATATCCCGACAAGACCCAGTTTTGTCTAGATTTTGCAAAATACTGTTACGAGCTTGGCTCAAGTACTGAAGTAACGCCATTTGTTAGCGCAGCATGAAAATGCAGCCTCAGTTAGTTTTATTTTTGTCAACAATTTTATTTTAACAAGGCCGTCTTACCGATGGCGTTGCATGCTGGGTATGCTGTATCCTGGCTCTAGCGCCATCATTCGAGAAAGTACCAGACTTCTCCAGCAGTAAAGGGCTGGAACAACACTCCTGGAAATTGAAATATGAACACCGTGAATTCATTGTCCCAGGAAGGGGAAACTTTATTGACACATTCCTGGGGTCAGATACATCACATGGTCACACTGACAGAACCACAGGCACATAGACACAGGCAACAGAGCATGCACAATGTCGGCAAAAAAATGGTTCAAATGGCTCTGAGCACTATGGGACTCAACTGCTGTGGTCATAAGTCCCCTAGAACTTAGAACTACTTAAACCTAACTAACCTAAGGACAGCACGCAACACCCAGCCATCACGCAATGTCGGCACTAGTACAGTGTATATCCACCTTTCGCAGCAATGCAGGCTGCTATTCTCCCATGGAGACGATCGTAGAGATGCTGGATGTAGTCCTGTGGAACGGCTTGCCATGCCATTTCCACCTGGCGCCTCAGTTGGACCAGCGTTCGTGCTGGACGTGCAGACCGCGTGAGACGACGCTTCATCCAGTCCCAAACATGCTCAATGGGGGACAGATCCGGAGATCTTGCTGGCCAGGGTAGTTGACTTACACCTTCTAGAGCACGTTGGGTGGCACGGGATACATGCGGACGTGCATTGTCCTGTTGGAACAGCAAGTTCCCTTGCCGGTCTAGGAATGGTAGAACGATGGGTTCGATGACGGTTTGGATGTACCGTGCACTATTCAGTGTCCCCTCGACGATCACCAGTGGTGTACGGCCAGTGTAGGAGATCGCTCCCCACACCATGATGCCGGGTGTTGGCCCTGTGTGCCTCGGTCGTATGCAGTCCTGATTGTGGCGCTCACCTGCACGGCGCCAAACACGCATACGACCATCATTGGCACCAAGGCAGAAGCGACTCTCATCGCTGAAGACGACACGTCTCCATTCGTCCCTCCATTCACGCCTGTCGCGACACCACTGGAGGCGGGCTGCACGATGTTGGGGCGTGAGCGGAAGACGGCCTAACGGTGTGCGGGACCGTAGCCCAGCTTCATGGAGACGGTTGCGAATGGTCCTCGCCGATACCCCAGGAGCAACAGTGTCCCTAATTTGCTGGGAAGTGGCGGTGCGGTCCCCTACGGCACTGCGTAGGATCCTACGGTCTTGGCGTGCATCCGTGCGTCGCTGCGGTCCGGTCCCAGGTCGACGGGCACGTGCACCTTCCGCCGACCACTGGCGACAACATCGATGTACTGTGGAGACCTCACGCCCCACGTGTTGAGCAATTCGGCGGTATGTCCACCCGGCCTCCCGCATGCCCACTATACGCCCTCGCTCAAAGTCCGTCAACTGCACATACGGTTCACGTCCACGCTGTCGCGGCATGCTACCAGTGTTAAAGACTGCGATGGAGCTCCGTATGCCACGGCAAACTGGCTGACACTGACGGCGGCGGTGCACAAATGCTGCGCAGCTAGCGCCATTCGACGGCCAACACCGCGGTTCCTGGTGTGTCCGCTGTGCCGTGCGTGTGATCATTGCTTGTACAGCCCTCTCGCAGTGTCCGGAGCAAGTATGGTGGGTCTGACACACCGGTGTCAATGTGTTCTTTTTTCCATTTCCAGGAGTGTATTTAAGCAGCGCCACGCGGAAGAATCTGGCAGTTCCCATTTGAATAGCGATGTGATAAGACGATTCTTTCCAAACGTAATACGAACAATGAGTGCAAGGCAGTAATATCTGAAGTGTTTACTGCGCGTATATAGGGCGTGAAGTGTATAGTGACGTGTACTTCGATGACTAAAGTGTTGTTGTCGACTGTTTACCGTCTTGTAAACTTATCACAGTGTATGAAAATGCCTAATGATGGAAATAGAAACAGTCACTTTTCGGTTGATTACACAAAAGAGTGGTTTTTGTCGAGAAATAACGTACGGTTCACGAAGCGTTGTGTGGGATTTGTAGCTGTTTCATCTCAGTACCTCACGGAGGTAAGGCAGATGTGAGGCATCATATTTCTACGAAGAATCATCCAAATAGATTCGTGATAACATCGACGTCAAAGCCTATTTCTGCATTCATGATTAAGGAAGATACCGAGGAAGAATTGCTCGTTACTGCTGCAGTACTAACAACAGCTTATAAAGTTGTCAAGCATCGTCAACCCTTCAGTTCCCTTGACTGTACCGTAAAACTAATAACGCAGTGTATCCTGACTCCAAAGTCGCCGCAAAGCAGTCTACAGCCAGGACTAAAGCTGCAGCGATTGTTACAAAAATTCTCGCACCACACTCCGTGTTCGAAGCTGTTGAAGTTTGATTGGCTGAATAACGAAACATCGGAGACAACTGCAAAGTTTTGTCTAGACGCTTAAAGACAACTGTAAATTCCATTAGATAAATTAATCGCTTTTTGTGCAGACAATACCAACACCAAATTCGGAGGACTGTATCGATGCGGCCAGCGGAATGTGTTTCACCAAATTAAAGGAGAACTAGAAAAAATGTAGAAAGAGTTGGATACCGTGCCCACATTCTCCAGAATACTATATCAAGTGCTGCTTGTGTCTCAGCTGTCGACATTGAAATTATCGTGACGAAAATATTTAATTATTTTTCAATACACTGGGTAAGGACAGAGAAACTGAACAAGTTCTGATTATACGTTCATGTCCATCATCAGACTCTTCTATCGCACTCGAAACCAAGATTGCTGTCGTTAATGTCCGAAGTTAAGACGATTCTTAAGTTTTGGATTCCATTAAAACAATTTCTTAATGCCGAAGACAGGCCAGCTAAAATAATTTTTTATTTTTTCAGTCGTCCGATCAGTGAAAATTACTTCATGTTTCTGCAGTAAAACTTGGCTCTGTTTGAAATGTATACATGTTTACACACATCAAAAAGAGTTTTGCATCACCCCCTGTTCTCAGAACTCCTGAAGATAGACGTTGACTGTGGATATTGTATCTCAGACACAATCCCTTTGACTGTTCAGAGATGACACCAAAGCCGCCCAAAGATGTAAACAACCATGCCTGAGCAGCGCCTATTAGACGGAGGGACTCCGACAGCCCATCAGTTCCAGCCATTCCACCAGGAAGGAGGTACATGGGTCGTGTTGTCTGTAGTTCAACCATGCCTAGACGATCAATAACGCGGTTCGATCGCGTCCGCACTGTTACTTTGTGCCCGGAAAGGCTCTCAACAAGGGAAGTGTCTAGGCGTCTCGGAGTGAACCAAAACGATGTTGTTCGGACATGGAGGAGATAAAGAGAGGCAGGAACTGTCGATGACATGCCTCGCTCAGGCCGCCCAAGGGCTACTACTGCAGTGAATGACCGCTATCTGCGGATTATGGGTCGGAGGAACCCTGCCGGCAACGCCAGCATGTTGAATAATGCTTTTCGTGCAGCCACAGGATGTCGTGTTACGACTCAAACTGTGCGCAATAGGCTGCATGATGTGCAACTTCACACCCGACGTACATGGTGAGGTCAATCTTTGCAACCACGACACCATGCAGCGCCGTACATATGGGCCCAACAACATGCCAAATGGACCGCTCAGGATTGGCATCACGTTCTCTTCACTGATGAGTGTCGTATATGCCTTCAACCAGACAATCGTCGGAGACGTCTTTGAGGCAAACTGGTCAGGCTGAACGCCTTAGACATCTTGTCCAGCGAGTGCAGGCAAGGGGAAGGTTCCCTGCTGTTTTGGGGTGGCATTAAGTGGGGCCGACGTACGCCGCTGGTGGTCATGGAAGGCGCCGTAACGGCTGTACGATACGTGAATGCCATCCTCCGACCGATAATGCAACCATATCGCCAGCATATTGGCAAGGCATTCGTCTTCATGGACGACAATCCGCGCCCCCATCGTGCACATCTTGTGAATGACTTCCTTCAGGATAACGACATCGCTCGACTAGAGTGGCCAGCATGTTCTACAGACGTGAACCCTATCAAATATGTCGGGGATAGATTGAAAAGGGCTGTTTATGGACGACGTGACCCAGCAACCACTCTGAGGAATCCACGCCGAATCGCCGTTGAGGAGTGGGATGATCTGGACCAACAGTGCCTTGATGAACTTGTGGATAATATGGCACGACGAGTACAGGCATGCATCAATGCAAGACGACGTGCTACTGGATATTAGAGGTACCGGTGTGTACAGCAATCTGGTCCACCACCTATGAAGGTCTCTCTGTATGGTGGTACAACATGCAATGTGTGGTTTTCACGAGGAATAAAACGGGCAGAAATGGTCTTTATATTGATCTCTATTCCAATTTTCTGTACATGTTCTGGAACTCTCAGAAGCGAGGTGCTGCAAAACGTTTTTGATATATATATACGTATATATAGAGCATGGAGAAGAATAAAGTCTCGATAACTGAAATAAGAAATATATTAATCGACACTCAAAGAAGTTAAATGAAAGGAAGTCTGTCAGTTTTATTGGCATGCAAACCAAGTTTAATTTGTACAAATTAAGGAGTGAGGACCCTAACCAAGATAAATTAATTTGATTTCGAAATTTGAGGGAGAGACAACGTCTTTCTATACCATAGAATTTGATTACTTAGAGAAATGCGCTTTTTCTTTTAAGAAATATCAATTGCATGATTGAAGGACGCTATCTGAAACCCCGCACACAACGCCACTGTGAAAAGAGTACTTTCGCTGACGTCGACCCAGTGAACTGCAGAAAGAAATCGACTGCTGCCAGTACTGTGGAATCAATCTTACAGGGTCAGTTTAACTACAAGCTGACTTGTATGGAGTTTTGTTGAAAGGGTACAGTACCGCCCGACATTGAAAATAGGTACGAAATACTTCATTATTTTTGTCAGAACAACACATTTTTTTTGTAAAATAACTCAATTTCAATTAACACAGCGAAGCCGGATACCAGTGTGGGAAAGAATGACAATTTATTTATTCAATTGATCACATGTGCACTCCCACAAAATAAATCCCTACATCCAGTTTGGTGAGATCTATGAAATGAATGAATGTATGGTCGTCTGCTAACCGCAGATAGTGAATGTGAATATATGATCATCTTTGAGACGATCCTTTGGCCACCTTTGGTGGGACCAAAGAGATGAAATTTACCAGAGCTTTGAGCGCCTGAAATGTGGCTGACCAATATGATAGCAAGGTGCTTCCCCCACCTCGACAGAGATGGGAGAGGACCTAGAGAACGGCCATGTTTCAGCACTTTGCCGCTGGATCTTGTGCTGTTAAGACCTGTTTTAGTTGTGCTCCGTAATGACGAAAGAGTGGAGACATGGTATGCATGTGGAATATTTAAGAGTAGTTTGAAATAATAATTTCTCTATCTCAGGAACTTTTGTGGGGAGAATTAAATGTCAGGCAGGTAATATTAATTGGATTGTAGTAATCTTCGGAAGTGACCAACGGTCACAATGAAACCACATGTAGCAATAAGTTGAAATACTTCCGTGTGCATAAGTTAAGCTGAATTACTAACGTGTGTACAATAAGTTGAAATATTTAAGAAATAGTGTGTGTACCATAAGCTGAAATATTTAAGAAATGGCGTGTGCAGGACTTGAAATTAGAGACGAGTACTTCCATGTGGTGAGTACTGTGTGAGTCTCAATCTGTGTATGAGACAAAGGATAAAGAGAAGTACTCGTCCATGGTATCAGTTGAGGACTCGCGTGTGTGATGAATATGTTCATAATATTACTTTGCGTGATATGATTCCGTGTGACGCTAGATTTAAACTCTGAGAGAGAATCAAGGTGAGTCGGCCGTCTATCCAGCAACGCCACTTGGCTTGCATTGCACAGGAAGACGTGCATATATCTCCAGAGTT
The DNA here is from genome assembly GCF_023898315.1 of Schistocerca nitens. Taxonomy (NCBI): domain Eukaryota; kingdom Metazoa; phylum Arthropoda; class Insecta; order Orthoptera; family Acrididae; genus Schistocerca; species Schistocerca nitens. The sequence continues at coordinate 911,399,203 of NC_064617.1, forward strand.
CATAGTAGGAAAGTAGAATTACAAAGTGGGGCAGTGTCGTGTGAAACTGGGATAAATATTAATTGAAGTGGGAAAGCTGAAAGTGATAATGTTGTGACTATTCCCTGTGTAGTATTTCACATTGTAGTGTGGTGTATGTCATGTAATTTGGGTATGTGTGGTTTGCATGGGAGAGTAGCGAGGTAGTTTCAAAAGATTAATGGGTTATGCTTGTTCCTTCTGTACCGCTCAGTCTGGAGGAAAGTTTCGTGATGATGATTGTGAGAGTCGAAGTGTGAGAAATAATAAAAGATCCACCATCCTATCCAGAAAGTGCACTGTAGCGTTAAATAAATTACGAGACCATAATATAGAGATTCACCAATGTAAAGGCATGCCCACTGGGCGGAATTTCTCATGTGTTATTGTTGTAGGTTATAGAATTTGTGTGTTTAGAGAATTTATCGGAATAAATAAGATAGTGAAAAGAAAAAGATTGGTGGACTTTTCCTTCGAATTGTATGTTGTCATAATGTCCCGAATTTATAATGTGTGCGCCATTCATATTCAGTGCGGTGGCCACGTGTTGACAAAAGCCGTTAAATAAAAGACAAAAAGTAAATGTGGTATTGCCAGTGCGTAGTGTACAGTCAGAGTTCTGTAAATTACTGATAGTCAGATGCGTGTTTCCGTTGCGTATTATTCATACAGGAGGATAATTTGTAACTAAATAGTAAGATACGAGAGTTCATGTTACTCGATAAATTAAGAATGAATCCACTCGCTTGGCAGACCACTCATCTTGCAGGCCTGACTGCTTGATGCCACAGTATGAACAAGGCATGTCTGGCCTCATAATTTCGACCCTGCCAGGATTGTTTTTGCCAGGATTGTTTTTGCCAGGATTGTTTTCTTCCAGGATTTTTTGCCAGGATATTTTTTGTCAGGATATTTTTTGCCAGGATATTTTGTTGCCAGGATAATTTGGCCAGGATATATTTTTGCCAGGATATTTTTTCAGGATATTTTTTGCTGTTAGGGTTTGCTGTTAAGATTTTTTTTATTTTTGATGGAAAATATTGTGATAGCGCTAAGAAGTAAAATTTTTTCTGTTTGCAATTTCTTTCTGGATTGGTGAGGATCTTTTATTTTTTTATGTAATTAATTGCTATATCGTCCGAGGCTGGAAGATCGTTGCATAATTTTTTTTGCGTAATGTCCGTAGTAACTAGGTTGCAGTCGAAAAGTGTAGTCACCATGGAGAATAGTGATTCTGGGGTGAACGTAGCAGTGCAGCAGGAAGTAGCTGTTGACTATGGGTTAATGAGCGAGAAAGACAAACACTCGGAAGGGGGTGAATTGTTCAGTGGACCGCTGCTGGGTGATCCTTTATGCGACGGGCTTTGTCCAGAAACGCGGGCTTTTCCCGACGACGCGGGCGAGCCGGGACTAGGTCAGGTATGCAGTGAAAGTGCAGCTACCCTTAGCGAAGCTACGGTTTCTCAGGCGAACGAGGTGAGCGCACCGAAAGTAGCAAATGACAGTGTGCTACTGCAGTTTTTACAGAGGATGGATAGAGATATTAAGGAGAGAGATAGGGAGAATAAGGAGAGAGATAGGGAGAATAAGGAAAGATTTGATAGAGATAATAAGGAGAGAAATAGGGAGAATAAGGAGAGAGATAGGGAGAATATGGAAAGATTTCAAGCAACTAAGGAAAGATTGGAAGAAAATAAGGAAAGACTGGAGGCAATGGATAAGGGAAATAAAGAGGCAATGAGGAAGCTACACACAGTTATCGATGAGCGTCTGTCCACAGTTAATAATCGGTTAGATGAGGGGGAGAAGAATCTGGGTGCGATGAAGCAAGTATGTGACGCCATGAAAGAAAAAGCCAATAATTTGGAGGTACAAGCATTTGCAATAGAGAGTGATACTACTGAGCGTATGGACGTGTTGCCGGATGAGCGAATCAAAGAGGTAGTGGTCAGAATGAATACGATTAGTGCAGATGTAGAAAAGATCAGTAAAAGAGGCGAGACAGGTTCTGACAGTACGCAGCGAGAGGTTTATGCCAACCAGGAGGAGATACAATCACTATTACAGTTTAAAGAGGCATAGTTAGAAATAAGTAGGAAACATAGTGAAGAACTAGCACAGTTGCAATTAGCGTGCAGTAGCGAAGGTGATACACCACCAGGTAGATTGCAGAGAGAGAGTGAGATAAACTCAAAAAGCGAAAATAGGCAGAAAGAGGAAGACGAATTCAGAGAGTCAGAAGAACGGTTGTGTCAGATAAAACAGGTGGCAAACCCAACTGGGTATAGTCCAAGGCTTTCTCAATTTCAAGATTCATTACCTTCATCATGGGGACTGCCCCTCAAAATGAAGTTTGTGTGTAACCATTTGAGGGACGAGGCTAAAGCGAAAATGCAGGAAGTTATTAAAGACTGTAGTAGCTATTTAAATGAATTCTGGTCGAAAACTAAGCAGGACCAGGTTACGCAAAGCATATTGATGATGTCAAATTTTAACGAAGGTGGTATAAGAGATCCAGTGTCGTGCTATCAGGAAATGCTGAGACGAAATAGGTATTTGGATGTGCCATACGAACCTCGGGAGCTCATTAGGATCTGTATAACGAAGTTGCCAGTGAGATTGCGCAGAGATATAATGATAGCAGGCAGAGGCTTAGACGATTCTGCGTCAGTTCAGCACTTCTTACAGGAACTGGGTAATGAGAGCAATATCGTGAACGGAGACACGAGTCATAGGTCAGATAGTGTCGAGGATAGGAACGGCAGAAACTATCAGAATGACAGGAGAGCATGGAATCCTGGCATTTCATTCTTGTCATAATGGATTGAGGGATAGGAGAAACTAATCCAACTTATCAGCCCTTAGCATCTTGCCTTAAAAACACATGCAGCTGACACTGAAAATTGTCTATGCAGCAGACATACTCTGCTGATATGTAGGAATGCAGATACCATACTTCTGATCAGAGAATAAAACACCATTAATGGCATCTGTTAGGCTGGTCTCTCAGAGCAAATTTACTGTGTACAGTGGACCATTCAGAGTGAGGCGGATTGTCCATGAAAATGCTGTACTGATTGAGACGATCAAGGGAAAACAATCGCATGGGCTTCATCACTTTTCTAACATCAAATTATGGAAAAGTTAAGGATAGATCTAAAGTAGGCGATTTATGGTAGATAGTCAGTGTATTTATTTGTGGTGTGTAACGTTGTGCAGGGTCAAATCGAACATAAGAATTTTCAGGCGGGATGTCAGGAAGTATGACGGAATAGACTGGTCGAATGAGTCATGAACAGGAGTCGACAGAGTGGTGTATGTACGTATTTTTTGTCATATGAATAAGGATCAAGCAGAAACGACGTGATGATTAATGAGTGGATAAAGATGGTAGATAGAGAAGCGACGTGATAAATAGTAGTGGCTAAAGGTGATATATAAGGAGAGAAGCGACGTGGAGCAGTGTGATTAATAAAGAGAGATTCGACGTGATGAAACAGTGGTAAATAAAGGTGAGTAGAATTGAATAATGTGGAGATGTCTTAGATGTATGTTACAGAGAGGCCTGTGTATGCTGCAATAGAGATTGATGCCAATGGCGAAGGAAGACCAGGAAATGATGGAGTAATGGACGGACGGAGAGCCGAAATACGAATGAAGAGATGAGGACTACTGCACAATGTGAAAGGACATAAAGGGAGTATGAGATCCAGATGGTGAACGTTGTGGAATATTGACGTGAGATGTAATATAAGTGTAAATCTAATTCTTACCATAACAGTTGCTATGTGAAAAAAAAATAATTTTTGTTGTTGTTGTTGTTGAAGCCTGGTACCAGTATAACTAATCAAAACGGTACCAAGAATGTGTTTAGGTAAGCCGATGGAGAGAGGTGCCAGAGTGAAAGGACGAATTCGGAGACTGGAATGCAATCTCCGAAACAGCTTCATGTGTTATGTGGTTGAGTAGTAGGGAGGAAAGGTATGGTATGTTGTCGTGAGTGTGGTGGTGTTATGAGTATAAGGGATCAAAGGTATGGTATGTTGTCGTGAGTGTGGTGGTGTTAAGGTTAGCTGACTTCTAGGCCTATTCTGTTAGTGTATTAATGGATTGAATGAGAAGGAAAATGTGATGTCTGAGAGTCGTAGAGTAGTGTGATCAATGCTACCGATCCATAACTAAAACATTATTGTGTATTGTTTGATTTGGATGAACCTCGATGGCAGGTCAGGATCTGACATCATGTGGATGGTTCATACATGTCCTATAAATGTTGTTATATATAATAAAATGTAAAATATATAAAGAGATACTAATTTCAGTCTGTCACAAGCACAAAGGTGCATTGTATGCTGTAGATTTAGAGTCATCAGTTTCTAAAATTTTTATTGTGTTAGGATGTTAAGGTAGTTTACTATTTAATAACATGTGGTAGGTAATAGTGAGCTGTGTAGATTATTTCTCATTTTTTTTTGTTAGAACACTTTCAAGGGGTATTAATTTCAGTCTGTCACAAGCACAAAAGTTCATTGTATATTGTAGTTTTAGAATAAACAGTTTCTAATATTTTCACTGTGATAGGATATTAGAGTAGCCTACTATTTGATATTGTAATTATGAGTAGTATAGATTGCTTATTATTCCTTTTGTTTTTTTTTACACTTTCATGTTTTGTATGAGGGAAGACAGGTACAATCAATAGCACAAGTGTGGGCTGTATATAGAAAAGGGATAAATGTTGATGTTGCATGTGTAGAAAACTAGGGGGTATGATTTTATGTTTTTAGAACTAAGATTCTTTTGTTACCAATGTATCTAATAGATCATACATGTAATCAATGAGTATTTAAATACTGTAAGACTACCCTTTTGTCTGTAATGTTGCGAGATGCACGGAAGGGTCTGACTGATTGGGAGTCGTAACGCCCATTCCGCTAGCGGGCCAAGCTGACGTCACCATGGCGACGGGCGACAGAGCCGCAGCACTCTACACTCCACTGCCGGTCGGGGTACACTCCACGCGCCCGCTACAGCAGGTCAACGGCCTGGGGCGACACGTACCACTGGCCATTCATAAGTTCCGCCACCCTTACGACTGGGGAAAGTATCCCGCGGAGGCAACAGCGGGTGGTTTCTTCTGCTCAACGGCGCGTGCGGCAGCGCCACGGGAGAATGAACGACGCGGGGCAGAGTCCGGCGGGCATTTTTTACCAGCAGCTATTAACTAGTACTGGACTGTGGAGCCGCGAAACAAGACGACTGCTCGTATGTCTCCATAAGGTGGAAAGTGAAGGACTGGTGTTTCCACGTTGTGAGTGGTGGAAAAGATTTTGTCTTTAGCAGACAGGACGATCGTTTTGTTTTGTCTTGACCACTGAATGGTGGGATCCATAAACTTTTGGCAGTGACTTGTTGAGTGTGCTTTGTGAATTGCATGTGGGTCGCTTGATATTCTTGAAGAGGACAGTTGTCGTTTGGTGACTAATTATTGTATGAACGCAAGAAACTAGAGTGGGACATTGACATTTGCATTTGTAGTAGGAGACATTTCTTTAATTGGTGCGGGAATAAGTGCTGTTTGTTGGAACTTACGACTTTTAATTACACCATGAACTGAAAGGACAGAACCGTGGGTAATAGTAGTTGTAGGGCCATTTCTGGACGACCAGATTCGTGTGAATGGTACGCTGAGAGTGACTATGGCATTTGTGTTTAATAGGAGATACAGTTTACTGTTCAGTGCGTGTTCAAAATGCCGATTTGAGTGACTTATAGACTTTCGTCCGGGTAACCATGGGAGAGCTTTGACACCGAGACAGTGTTTCTAGGAAAAAATATCAGCAACTTTTTGACCCCAAGAAAATCACAGAATGAAATGTTTCCGTGTGACTCGCAAGATAGGGAATAATGTATTTGTAATTGTGTAAATGTTTTTTTTTATATGTTTCATTCCTGAAGGGACAGCAAGTGTAATTGTATTTCATTAACATTTGTGTTTAGAATAGTTAGTGTTTTTTTTTTGTTTGTTCTGAGTTATCAAGTTCACGTAGCATGTTTATTAGAATATTTGGTACAATGATGCTTTAATTATTAGCCGGTGGCGTAATACTAACATAGCGGCTCTTGTTGCATTGGTCAGTAAGGTTGTCACAGGGGACAAGGGTTTGCATTGCACAACAAATATCGGAATTAATTGATGCATTTTGATGTCGTGGACAGTGATGATCTTGTTGGTGTGTTGACTGAAGCCACTTATTTTCATTATCACAGTGGTGATATTTCACATTAAAGTGTAACGAAGGCCAGTCGAAATGCAAGTTCTTGTCGTCTAAATGTGTGACAACAGAGAAATGAGCAGTAGAGTAAGATACGAGAGCTACTGGTGGATTCAAGTACTTATTGCTAACTATTTATTGCGTGTATTGATCAAAGTTGATGGACTGACTAGCTCAGCAGCAGGTATTTGTACTGGTGGATAAGGATAAGGTTAAACTCACTGTCGAGTAGTTGTGGCAATTGCTTAGGTGATGATAGTTAATGAGGTATGACATGATGTCTTAGACGAACTATATTACGTAACCAGTATGTAACTTGTGGTATATTTCATTGTTTTTCTTCTCAGTTTTATTTCTCTGTAGGTTTGAGGTATATTTTAGAGTAATGGTATGGAGCCTGACATTCTACGTGTAAATAGTGTACGAAATTTTTTCTTTTGTTGATTTTGTTTTGTATTTAGACATTGCTGTGTAAAGATTATTACAACGCAATTTATGAATGTCAGATTACTTGTTCTGTGTTTGGACGGTGAGCTATTTAAAATTTCATGAGTACAATTAGTATTTTTTAATGTTTTAGAATTATTGAAGTTTGGATTACTCTTAAAAATAACGGAGATCCCGGTAACTAAGCCAATTTTTATCTCACCATTATTTTTTAGTTGTATGATGTAATGTTTTATTTGTCATGTGGATTGTTGTAAATTTGTATGTGTACGTTACTCTGCATTGTGGAGAGTACAATAATGCTACAACTGTGTCAATAATTTGGTAAAGTAACAGCATTTGGTCGTCTATTTGAGGTCACCAGGGGCTAAGGTCTCCTGGTTATTTTGATGACTTGCTATGTTTGTTCTAATACAGCTTTCTTAAAAAAATGTTCGGAACTACCCTCGCATTGCAAGGATAGTACCGTGCCATTTTTTTCAGCATGGGTAGCCGGTGGTGAAAGGGTACAGTACCGCCCGACATTGAAAATAGGTACGAAATACTTCATTATTTTTGTCAGAACAACACATTTTTTTTGTAAAATAACTCAATTTCAATTAATACAGTGAAGCCGGATACCAGTGTGGGAAAGAATGACAATTTATTTATTCAATTGATCACATGTGCACTCCCACAAAATAAATCCCTACATCCAGTTTGGTGAGATCTATGAAATAAATGAATGTATGGTCGTCTGCTAACCGCAGATAGTGAATGTGAATATATGATCATCTTTGAGATGATCCTTTGGCCACCTTTGGTGGGACCAAAGAGATGAAATTTACCAGAGCTTTGAGCGCCTGAAATGTGGCTGACCAATACGATAGCAAGGTGCTTCCCCCACCTCGACAGAGATGGGAGAGGACCTAGAGAACGACCATGTTTCGGCACTTTGCCGCTGGATCTTGTGCTGTGAAGACCTGTTTTAGTTGTGCTCCGTAATGACGAAAGAGTGGAGACATGGTATGCATGTGGAATATTTAAGAGTAGTTTGAAATAATAATTTCTCTATCTCAGGAACTTTTGTGGGGAGAATTAAATGTCAGGCAGGTAATATTAATGAGATTGTAGTAATCTTCGGAAGTGACCTACGGTCACAATGAAACCACGTATAGCAATAAGTTGAAATACTTCCGTGTGCTTAAGTTAAGCTGAATTACTAGCGTGTGTACAATAAGTTGAAATATTTAAGAAATAGCGTGTGCAGGACTTGAAATTAGAGACGAGTACTTCCATGTGGTGAGTACTGTGTGAGTCTCAATCTGTGTATGAGACAAAGGATAAAGAGAAGTACTCGTCCATGGTATCAGTTGAGGACTCGCGTGTGTGATGAATATGTTCATAATATTACTTTGCGTGATATGATTCCGTGTGACGCTAGATTTAAACTCTGAGAGAGAATCAAGGTGAGTCGGCCGTCTATCCAGCAACGCCACTTGGCTTGCATTGCACAGGAAGACGTGCATATATCTCCAGAGTTCATAGTAGGAAAGTAGAATTACAAAGTGGGGCAGTGTCGTGTGAAACTGGGATAAATATTAATTGAAGTGGGAAAGCTGAAAGTGATAATGTTGTGACTATTCCCTGTGTAGTATTTCACATTGTAGTGTAGTGTATGTCATGTAATTTGGGTATGTGTGGTTTGCATGGGAGAGTAGCGAGGTAGTTTCAAAAGATTAATGGGTTATGCTTGTTCCTTCTGTACCGCTCAGTCTGGAGGAAAGTTTCGTGATGATGATTGTGAGAGTCGAAGTGTGAGAAATAATAAAAGATCCACCATCCTATCCAGAAAGTGCACTGTAGCGTTAAATAAATTACGAGACCATAATATAGAGATTCACCAATGTAAAGGCATGCCCACTGGGCGGAATTTCTCATGTGTTATTGTTGTAGGTTATAGAATTTGTGTGTTTAGAGAATTTATCGGAATAAATAAGATAGTGAAAAGAAAAAGATTGGTGGACTTTTCCTTCGAATTGTATGTTGTCATAATGTCCCGAATTTATAATGTGTGCGCCATTCATATTCAGTGCGGTGGCCACGTGTTGACAAAAGCCGTTAAATAAAAGACAAAAAGTAAATGTGGTATTGCCAGTGCGTAGTGTACAGTCAGAGTTCTGTAAATTACTGATAGTCAGATGCGTGTTTCCGTTGCGTATTATTCATACAGGAGGATAATTTGTAACTAAATAGTAAGATACGAGAGTTCATGTTACTCGATAAATTAAGAATGAATCCACTCGCTTGGCAGACCACTCATCTTGCAGGCCTGACCGCTTGATGCCACAGTATGAGCAAGGCATGTGGGTGCCTCTCATTGTAAATATGTAAAAGGAAAAGAAAGGCTTTCTGAAAAATGTGAAATCTTCCGAAAAATATGGTTTACCTACTACTTCTGCCGCAACAAGTTCTAAGTAGTTGTGTTCTAAATAAAAAGTAATTAAATTAAATAAATTTTTTATTTCTTTTCTACACCCCCATCTTAGATTGTCCCGACGAGGTCCCAGCTACATATGGCAACCTAATCAACACTGTTTAATAACTTATTTATCTGTAATCCTGGGGTAACAATGACCAGCAGTCAAATTAACTCCAAAACAAAAAAAAATCGCGCACATGACCTCAGATATCATAATATGCTGGCAGATATTTATATGTGAACGAAAACTAATCAGTGATGTGTTTTGAGATTAACCGAGTAACATACATGATACAGTTGAGAACACCAATGGCATTGCTGTTAAATGGTATCAGTGGATTTAGCACAATACTCTTTTCTATACAAAATTCTAGCATACATTGATGGATCTATACTACCAAACAGTACAAAGCAAACACCCTCAAGCGAGCCAGCAGAGAGCTGTAAATCTTTTAGTGTATGAGCAGTCAAAGTAACCATGGGGGTGGAAGTACACCCAGTTTACGGTGCTACCTTTGATTTTTGGATAAAATGAAGAACAGAATCGAAGCGGCTAGGGTTTATACAGATAAAACTTGGTTTCCTGCACATTAAACTGCAAAAAAAAAGTATCGTTACTGGGAAACGGTATGGATGGTATTGTCTGTGAAAAGGGCGTGTCAGTGTTAAATTGTGCTATCCTGGGTATTGACGTATAGGCGTGTAGTATGTGACAGCGAGCCACTCGTAAAAATGCATGCTTAAGTGCTATCTGCTCTATTCTATCGCTTGAGCCTTGTCCCGCAGGGTCAGCCATCGTTAATCGGATTTGGCATGTTAATGTTTAATGGGTGGCCGGATGCCCTTCCTGCCGCCACCCCATACCCCCCTGGGACGGCATTAGTGTACCCCAAATGTCTGTGTCGAGTGTAATCCATGGAATACTGCGAATGTTTTCAGACGTCTGCGAGCCGTGTAACTGAGGCGGAACATCGGAACCAGCCCGGTGTTCACCTAGCAGGATGTGGAAAAACGCCTAAAAACCACATCCAGGCTGGCCAGCACACCAACCCTCGTCGTTAATCCGCCAGGCGGATTCGATCCGGGGCCAGCGCGCCTACCCGAGTCCAGGAAGCAACGCATTAGCGTTTTTTTTTTTTAATCTCTTTTTGTTCGCTTTTGTTCGTTGCATCTGCTCGGGGCGGACGTCGTAAGACATCCGTTTAAGTTCGTTGTTGATCGATTAGCTCAGTTTTTTTATTACAGAGGGCTGCTAACCCTCTGGCCGAACATGCTGAGCTACTGTGCCGGCATCGTTCTCGGCTACCCTGGCCGGTTAAGTGCTATCTGCTCTCTGTTTCCTTATTTTTGGGAGGGGTAGTATGGGCCAAAATAATAAAAAAAATGTGGAATAAATATAGGCTGTAAAATGCATACGTTAAGAGCTAGGAGCACTCGTTCAGTAGAAGAGATTTGTTTCACAGTAATAAAAATGAACAAGTGCTCATAGCTCTTACAGAATATACTTTAGAGCCCATGTTAACTGGAAATTTTTTATTGGTTTGGTCCATACTACCACCTCTCAGAATATGGAATTCAGAGAGCTTCCTGTAGAAGAGATTTTTTTTTTCACAGTATGGCACAAGGAGAAGTACTCGTAGTTCTTAAAGTGTACATTGTAGGGCGCATGTTTATTGCACTTCTTTGCTCCGAATGATCATTCCTGTCATATCACTGAATATTGACCATTCCTCTTGGGATACGCTGTATAACAGAGCACAGTCGGTGACTTGCTCGACATTCGCATGATACCTATGTTACTGCTGATCGCAGTCTATGATCCGATACAAGTATCAACCGAGTGTGGTCCTATTTTTAAATTATATACGTTTCAGTCTTCACAGCAAAGGGTAGAGCTGGCTGTTCGAGGTCAGGGAAGTTGTTGAGCTCAGATCTCCTCAACGAAAACCAGGCGAGCTGATAGTGTAGCAGAAGGGATTCCAGTTGTGAATATTTGAGGGGAGATTTTCGGCTCCGGCGTTTGTCTTTAAACTAAGGTAAATATACGGAAAACGTGATCGGGATCGGGGATTTGGAACCAGTTTTAATTTATACCGCCTAACAAAAATAGGGAGCACCCCGATGACATGGTCTGAGGGGAGCTTTTCGGCTCCGGCGTTTGTCTTTAAACTAAGGTAAATATACGGAAAACGTGATCGGGATTGGGGATTTGGAACCAGTTTTAATTTATACCGCCTAACAAAAATAGGGAGCACCCCGATTACATGGTCTGACGTCAATGTAACTTTGTACCACCTAGACACCATTAGCAGGTATGTAAATTATTAGGGTTGCAAATCTCTCTGACAGGTAGAGCAACCACCGGGGTGCATTAATGTTGTTCAAGTTTAGTGTAGGCTGTACAACGGGCGTGAATAGCGTTAGATTTTGAGTGATCACTCTAAAGGACACGGAGATGCTACATGCTTATGTGAGACAGCGTTCTCAGCACCTGGCAGAATTTCAAAGTGGCTTCATTGCGGGTTTCCATATAGCTGGCTGGTCTAATCAAAAGTATCCACATAGGTGGGACATTCGGATGCGACAGTAGCATCATGTTAGACTGCATGGGGACGTTTGGACAGGTATACTCGTCACCAGTGCTGTGATCGACCATGTCTGACCACCAGTCTTTTGGAGAGACACAGCAGATATGGCTTCAGGTCATGACTCGTAGTGATTGAAGAAACTCTGACGGTACAATAGTACGTCACGGACATCCTGTGTCCCCTTGTGTAACCTGTCATGTGTCAATATTATGACATTGTGATGTTATTTTTCAATGTGACAATTCTCGTCTACGCATGGCTCATGCCTCTATAAACTGTCTGCGTGATGTTGCGGTACTCCTGTGGCCAGCAAGGCCCCCAGATCTGTTCTCAATAAAACATGTCTGGGACTGGCTTGGATGTTAACTCTGTCCCAGTGGCAGTATCCCAGATATCAAGGACCAGTTACAACAGTCGTGATACACCTTGTCTCAGGAAAGGGTACAACGGCTTTACGACACCCCACAGAACCGAATCAGTGAAACATGTCTGGGACCGGCTTGGATGTTAACTCTGTCCCAGTGGCAGTATCCCAGGTATCAAGGACCAGTTACAACAGTCATGATACACCTTGTCTCAGGAAAGGGTACAACGGCTTTACGACACCCCACAGAACCGAATCAGTGAATACATTCAGGTCAGTGGGGGTGCAGCCTCATACTGAAAAGTGGTCTCATGCTGCCAAGTGCTTTATAAATCTGGCCAGCCGGTGTGGCCGTGCGGTTCTGGGCGCTTCAGTTTGGAACCGCGTGACCGCTCCGGTCGCAGGTTCGAATCCTGCCTCGGGCATGGATGTGTGTGATGTCCTTAGGTTAGTTAGGTTTAAGTAGTTCTAAGTTCTAGGGGACTGATGACCATAGATGTTAAGTCCCATAATGCTCAGAGCCATTTTTTTTTTGCTTTATAAATTTGATTCAACTTTTTAATCACTGCGACGGCACATACCCCTTAAACCTGTGAGTGTTATTTCGTTTCACTCTCCCCTTATGGGTGCTTCACCTGTTTTGCCAGACAATGTATATCTAATAAAGTACGCCACAGCCATAAATAAATAGGCTCAGAGTGTGTTTGAGTAACTATTCATCCGATTAGTTGCTCGAATAGCAACTGTTTTGGCTTGTAAATACGAGAGTCACTCCAAAAGAAATGTACACCGTTTTTGTAAAAATACAGTTTTCATTCTGCATGTGTGAAAGTTTTACAGTATGTAGATACATCCTACCGGCTTGTTTTCCAACTTAGTTCATCCTGTTCCCGTGAGTGGCGCCGTCACAGCATGTCTTCAAGACGGCTGCTGCACTTGACGTTCGTCAGAAGCAACGTGCTGTCATAGAATTCCTGTGCTGTGTAAATGAGACAGTGGGAAATATCCACAAGAGGTTGAAAAAGGTGTATGGAGATGCTGCTGTCGATCGCATTACAGTTAGTCGATGGGCAAGCAGGTTACGTGATGAAAGCGGGCATGGCGATATTGAGGATTGTCCTCGCAGCGGCAGGCCTGGTACTGCACACACTACAGACAATGTGCAGAGAGTTAACGACTTGGTGACTGTTGACAGACGCATCACAATGAACGGTCACGCTACGTTGGGATAGGGTAAGGAAGTGTTTGCAGAATACTGAAAGTGTTGGCGTTAAAAAAGGTTTGTGCCAGGTGGGTTCCCAGGATGTTGACAGTGGCTTACATAGAAACAAGAAAAACGGCATGCAGCGAACTTTTGGAACAGTACGAGAATGATGGAGGTTAATTTCTTAGAAGAATTGTGACAGGTGATGAAAAATGGCTGCATCATTTTTCGCCAGAGATGAAGAGGCAATCAATGGAGTGGCATCATGCGAATTCACCCAAGAAAAAAAAATTCAAAATCGTACCTTCTGCTGGAAAAGTTATGGCTGCGGTGTTTTTCGATTCCAAAGGACTCTTGCTTGTGGACATCATGCCAAGTGGAACCACCATAAATTCTGATGCATATGAGACGGCACTGAAGAAACTTCAAGCTCGACTGAGTCGTGTTCGACCACATCTACAAAAGCAGGATGTTTTGCTGTTGCATGGCCACACGTCAGTCAAAAAACCATGGAAGCGATCACAAAACTCGGATGGACAACACTGAAACACCCGCCTTACAGTCCTGACCTGCCTCCATGTGACTATCAACTCTTTGGGAAACTGAAAGACTCTCTTCGTGGAACATCTCTTCGTGGAACAAGGTTTGTGGACACTGCCAAACAGTGGCTCCAACAGGTTGGTCCAGAATTTTACCGTGCGGGTATACAGGCGCTGGTTCCAAGATGGCGTAAGGCAGTTGAGAGGGATGAAAATTATGTGGAGAAATGAAAATATTGTTCCTAGAGGATGTATCTACACACTGTAAAACTTTCAAACATCTAGAATAAAAGATGGATTTAAAAAAAAAAAATTGTGTGCATTTCTTTTGGAGTGACCCTCGTATATACGATTTTAAATTCGGTCCGTCTTCTCCAACGAATTTGAAATTCGAGAGAGAAGAAAGCAAAAGAATTAGTAAGGTATTCGAGATAATTTATTTCAGCAATCTGCCGGTATAATCACACGTTGTTGTGTTTTCCTCCGCGTCATACCAGCGAATTCCATAATAGAGACGACGAGTAGCACTTACGGAAATGGTATTAGTTCGATATAAATATATAAGGAGTGAAGGAATCGTTAAGTCAGCCAGCAGGAACGTAACAGCATGAGGCATGCTGGGACACCTCATTTGGAAAAGTGATGGCCACGAAAGACAGGGATCAGAGTTCGATTCGGTACACATATTTAATTTGCCTGGAAGCTAGTACCTTTTTATTTATTTCTTTATTTCTTTAAAGAGAGGGAAAGTTCTTCTGCGAGCTTCTCCGAAGAAAGGGAATTTCGTCTTGCTGACGACGAAGTCATTGCCGATGGGGCATATGCGCTGACTGGGGAAGAATGGGGAACGAAATCGACTGTGCCGGCTTTTGAATTGAGCAATTTAGGAAAACTGATGGGAGTTAGTGAATTTCAGTGACAGGAGGAACAAGACTTTTGGTCAGGTGAATACTGGGTTATAAATGCAAAATCAAATAGGGGTAATGCAGGAGTAGGTTTAATAATGAATAAAAAAATAGGAGTGCTGGTAAGATTAGATGGGTAGATCACGTAACTAATGAGGAGGTGTTGAATATAATTGGGGAGAAGAGGGATTTGTGGCACAAATTGGCAAGAAGAAGGGACCGGTTGGTAGGACATGTTCTGAGGCACCAAGGGATCACAAATTTAGCATTGTAGGGCAGCGTGGATGGTAACAATCGTAGAGGGAGACCAAGAGATGAATACACTAAGCAGATTCAGAAGAATGTAGGTTGCAGTAGGTACTGGGAGATGAAGCAGCTTGCACAGGATAGAGTAGCATGGAGAGCTGCATCAAACCAGTCTCAGGACTGAAGACCACAACAACAACAACAACAACAACAATCGTTTCTCCGGAGAGTATCATCCTGCAGAGGAACTGTGTCGAAGAACAGAGGCTGATTATTAGTTTTCCTGACCTGGGGAGCTCAGAAAGCGAGCCAGCGGCCTGGCGGAGCGTTGCGGTCTCCCCAGGCCTGGGTCTGGGTGTCGGGTTGCTTCCTCGTCCCGGCCAAGGACTGCGGGTTCCTTGCGGCTTCCTAGTTGCAACCTCGGACCGCTGCAACTGATACCCACGAGCGATCTGCTACCTGTGTCTCTAGTGTTCCTCAAGTCAGACTGGGCAGAGCTGCCAATGTTTTAAGAAGATCGTCCCTTTTAGTTACTTAGTTAGAGGTCCCATAGATCATTTTGCACGATAGGACGTAATGATGCGGAACGAGTCATTTCACACTGACATCGCAAACTGATTGGTGCATATGCTTACATTCTTAACATTTTCTTACAAAAACAAGAAAGATGTACAGCTGTGAGTTAGCTGTTCCTATCCATCACTTTTTACACATCACAGAATAGACATTATTCTACAGAATAGGAGGAACTGTCAAAGAGAAACTTTCTCAGTTTGTTTTCAAATTTTACTTTACTCGGACATTTTACCTCACTGGGTAAGTAATCAACAATTTTTGTTGCATCAATATGCACTGCACCCCTTTTTGCACTAATAACGATCTTAATGTGGAGTAATGAATGTCGTTTTTCCTTCTGTAATTGCAATTACCGTACATCATTGTTCCTTTTGAACTGTAGTGGATTATTTACAACAAACCTGATGAGGGAATAAACAAACCGTGAAGCAGTACTCGGGATTCCCAACTCCTTCAACAGATGTCTACAGAATTATCGTGGGTGATCACCACACATTGTTCTTACACCACGTTTTTGCGCAATGGAGATTTTCTTTCTTACAGATGATTTATCTCAGAACATTATTCCACATGATATTATTGAAGGAAAATATGCAAAATATCTCAGCTTACTCACTTGTCTGTCCTCAAGATTTGCAATGCTTCTAAGTGAAAGTGTGGCTGAACGAAGTTGTTTTAGGAGTTTCAGAATGCGATTTTAATTCTCATCAATATGGACACCTGAGAATTTTGAAGTTTCCGTCCTATTTATTATTTTCTCACCTTGTGTTACAAAGAATGGTTCAAATGGCTCTGAGCACTATGGGACTTAACATCTGAGGTCATCAGTCCCCTAGAACTTAGAACTACTTAAACCTAACTAACCTAAGGACATCACATACATCCATGCCCGAGGCAGGATTCGAACCTGCGGCCGTAGCGGTCGCGCGGTTCCAGACTGAAGCGCCTAGAACCGCTCGGCCACTCAGGCCGGCCTTGTGTTGCACTGATCATTTCTGTAGTACCTCTAGATCTGCAGATCTGAATTGTGGTGTGTTTATAAAATTGAGGGCGAGAGCATTCTCAGAAAACCAATGAATGGTACTTTCAAGAACATTGTTTACTATTTCTTCTGTGTGTATGTTTGGATCTATTATAATACTAGTGTAATCTGAAAAAGAATTAATGCTGATTGTTGTATTTTAGCAGAAAGATAACAGTCGACATAAAATTGAGCCTCAGAGAACCCTGTACCTGATTTCTCCCCAGTCAGAAAAGAATTATGTCCGCATATTGTATTTGTTGAGTTACTAAGTACAACTTTCTTATTATTTTGATTAGATACGACACTATCCATTGCTTGATTACCCATAGAAGTGCTTTTAAAAGTAGTTTATCTAGGAGAGTACTGCGATTCACACAGTCCATTGCCTTAGACAGGTCACAGAAAAAACCAACCAGCGCTTTTTATTACTTAATGCTCGTAAAGTCTGGCGGGTGAACATGTAAATGGCATTCTCAGCAGAGCTACCCTTCTGAAACCCCAAACTGTGATTTGGTGAGGATATTATTGTTGCTAACGCGACAGACAATACAAGAATACATCTTCCCAAAAATTTTAGAAAATGATGTCAACAGCGAAACAGGTCGATAGTTATCGGCATCTCTCTTGCCACCTTTCTTAAAGAGGTGTTTAACAACAGCATATTTCACTCTCTCTGGAAAAATGCCTTGAGTTAGCCATGCATTAGATATTTATGATATGGGAACATATCTTCAATA
This sequence comes from Schistocerca nitens, assembly GCF_023898315.1. Taxonomy (NCBI): domain Eukaryota; kingdom Metazoa; phylum Arthropoda; class Insecta; order Orthoptera; family Acrididae; genus Schistocerca; species Schistocerca nitens. Next base: position 911,416,587 of record NC_064617.1, read on the forward strand.
CTCCATTGGAAACACCATCAGAACCAGATGACCTTTTATTTTTGAGAGAAAGTATGATTTTCTAAATTTCAGAAGGAGAATTTTATGTGAGTTACTTTTTCAACATACCTCTATGATTCTCTCTTGAACTGTTTTTCCCTATACTTTCTACTATATTTAAGAAACGATTATTAAATACATTTTCTACCTGTGACTCATCATTTATAGCCCTTCTACCCAGTTCAATAGTGATGTTAGCTTACTCTGTGACCGATTGTTCGGTCTCCCGTTTCAGTGAGTTCCGTATAGCCTTAAGTCTGTTGTCTGGATTACTGATTTCTGACATTGTGTGTATGTTCTTCGATTTTTAGTAACCTTCCTTAGTAATTTTTAGTAGTTTTTGTAGTTTGCAACTAAAGTAGGATCGCTATTTGTTCTGGCCATAAGAGACATTTCCCTTTTTCTTTCACGAGGTACTTTAAGCCCTGTATCGCAGAAGCTGTGACTACGGTAAGATTATTTACGACTGTTGACAGATACTACACGTCAAAATAATGTACAGCCTAATTAAAAACTATTAAACGCCATAGAATATACGACGCCCAGGAATGTGCTGATTTAAAAAATTCCTTTTTTCTTCGTGATATAGCCCTTGTCATTGCACCAAACAGTAAACAGATTCTGGCATGTGAAAAGAGTAGAACAGAACACCGGTATTACTGGAGGGCATCCTCCGTGTACAGAATGTCATGCTTAAACAAAAAGACATTTATTTATTTTATTGAATTTACGTAACATTGCAACTTGCAAACAGTATTTCACATTCATTTTTGTGCTTTTTGCATGTATTTACGGACAACTGTAGTGCTCAAAACAAAGTGCAGTATCTGTAGACACAAATGCTCGAAGGACGTCTCAAGGCAATAAATCACGCTTTCCCTGTACCACGTCACAGCTTTTTACCCTGTGACCGTAGCTTTGGGTTAGTTGGCAAAGAAAGAATGAAACGTAAACGGTTTTCCCGACCAAGTGACTGGAAAAAAATTAATCTAAAATCCACCCAAGAGGTTCACTGTGGTTCATGATTTACAAGGTCTGCTTTTAAGCTTCTCGTCCCATTTTAAAAAAAGCTGTGTCGCTCTAACATTAAGAGTGCTAATGGTAATAAGTTAACTATTTCAAAGTACAGGTTCTTTGAATACTCCACAGAACTCAAGCATACAATACGCTACAGTGCATCGTGATCACACTTATTTATCGTGATTTCACCATTCATAAAATCTCAACTATATTGACTTTTACTGAGAACTAACTTCGTGACTGTGTTAGTTAAGACTAAGAATAATAAGGACGCAATGAAGTTTGCCAAAAAGTGTGTGCCAGTCTCGGACATGTAATTTTATGATAATCTGGTCTGTGACAGAACTGTTACAGATGCTGCATCTAGTTAATATGAAGGAGAACCACAATCAGCTTCATATTAACATTTCCGCAGACATGACTTTTATTAGGGTACCCCTAATTTTTAACTCCCGCACTCCTCAAAATATTCAGTAACTTGTAAAGTATTAATTGTTATTGTTTCTTTAGTTCCTTCTTTATTCGTTGGACATACAACAGAGTTGTTTGATGCAAGAGAGAGACAAGTCCGACTTTTTTAAATTCAATAAATATCATACTAAATCTTTGTTTGGTTATGTAATAAGTAATTAGAGTGTGCCGGTGGCCTAAACAAAATTCGGGAAAAAACAAAACCGATCAAAATTTTTCCAATCTGTGGAGAGTTTTTTTCTTTTTTTACTCGAAATTGTGTAAATGTGACTTATCTGGTTATTGAACCAGTGCCTTCAATTACTTACAGAATGTGAATGTAATGAGTATTGTATTTCACTTGACACCGAAACCCAGTGAGAATCGTTATATTGTGGTGTCTGTTCTGTCAGACATGTCCAACGGGACAGACACCACACATATAATAACGTATCAACACTTTCACGGTAATAATAACTTCAGGGAGGATGCACTCTACATCCAGACTCTTGCAGGAATCTGGCAAAGCTGTGAGCAACAAGGATAATGGGCTGTGGATGCTAGATGTGCAGTGTGCGACGAGTTGAGAATCAGGGTTAGACAGAAAGAAAGTGTGTCCGGGTAGCCGAAGCGATTAAGACGACCGCTCGCATAAAATCGGAACTCCATGTCCGAGCCCTGGTCCGACACAAAATTTCACTTGTCGCCACTGAACTTAATTCAGTACCTAACTGCGACTGAGATCGGTGTTCCTTTTAAATCCTTTCAAAGTTATTATAATTGGCACTAGGATACAGTGTATTCACAAAGCGGAGATATGATCAGCCGCAGCAAATTTCGTTTGCACTCCACTTACTGTAATTCTCACAGAATCTTGCACTTACTTCTTCGTCTTTGTTAGATCTGCAGTAGTTCAATGCAAATGATGTATGTTGAAAAAAATGTAACCAAGAAGAACAGGCTTTAATGTTCTCTGCAATCATCGCCATAAATAATTTTGCCTCAAGCAACTTCTGACTATACCGTCGAAATTGCTTTACATCTTTCAGTAAACATTATAAAATTATATAGGTCTCTGTCAAATCCCTAAAACAACTTATTTTAACTAAATGGAATAGTTATGCTAATTCCAAAACATTTCTGTCTCGCTACATCGTTAACATATGAGTGAAAAGTAGAAAAATAAAGAATAAAATAATTTTTTGCTAAAGATACATCAAATGTTTAATCAGATTGTTGTCACACTTAGTGAATATTTCGTCATTTGAGAACGAAATGTCGGCACAGCTAGCGACCATGTAATGTTTCACGCATTCTACCAGATTGCAGGAACGATGACAGGTTTCACTCGCTACTTAAGATAGTCGCAGAAATTTTCTCTGAAATTAAGATCGAGTGATTTAGCGGGCCATTCAGAATACGATAGGATGCCCGAATGTTCGTCAAATCAGAAGACAGTGTCGACAGCCTGTGAACACAGCTGTTATCATCTCAGAAGACGGATGTACCCACAGCACGCTCATGACGAACTTGTAGAAGAAAGTGTTTTGGACAAGCCTCTTCGTCAATGTTTTGGACCACCCTCGTCGTCAATGTTGTTGTGTCTACGAATCTTGCCTACTCGGTTCGCTAGACAAACAATCAAACAGCTAATACTAAGGAGTTTTATTACAATTAATCAAATACAATTCTTAACTTTGGCAATTACACAGATGTGTTGCAAGCTAAGACGATATACGAAATAATCAGTATTTGCAGTGACTGCTGATCTCTGACAGAAGTCTGTCCTGAAGTGCTGTCGAGGTGGCGAACGTTGAAGCTGCTATTGAAGTGGCTAATCTTGAAGCTGCTATTGAAGTGGGCGTAGCCAGTCGGGCTCGGCGTTTATGTCCTCTTCACGTAGGGGCAGTTGCTGTCGCGTTGTTGTGCGATTGGCTGACTTCTTCTCACAGCCTTCTCTTCTGTGTCGTTCCCGACTGGCGTGCCAGCGCTGGCTTTACGCTGTAACAGAGAGGGCAATATTTTGTCAGAAAGAATGTTAAACTAAACAACCTGGTTCACATTAACCGTAACGAGAATGAGTGGGCCCAGGTCATTGTATGGATAATAGCCCCAAAACATCATAGAACCACCTTTGGTCTGGACCTCCTCCTCCAAAATCACGATTTCTCGTACCACACAATATACGCCTTTAGTCAGCTACTCCCCACTCTGTGGCTTGGCCCACTGAACATGTGCATCTGTATGTGTGAGTAATGAGCTGCGAGCAATGGCTTTTTTCGAGGAATGCGACTGTCGCATGCAGTTTTATTCGCAATGTTCGCTCCGATACTGGTTGAGGTGGATCTGCAAAACCCTCAACTATTAATGATGACGACAGCAACACAATTACTATGGAGGGGTCTCTCAGACCGCATTTTTATTTTTGGTATATAAAGCTATTGTTTCGGTGAATATATATTTTAATGATTTCCATTGTTCAGCACACTTCTTGGAATCAGACTACCCAGAAATTTTAATTTTTTTTAAATTTTGCAAGTCTTAAAACAATTAAACAACTAAAACACAGGAAAATTTGCAGAACATTTTTGCCTTATGCATTACTAAAATAACTGTAGATAGTTACTTTTCCCACATAGTTATGTGGAAGATAATATTATAGATTCACAACATCTATTTCGGAAAACACATTTCAGTTATGAGAAATTCTATGTGAAATCAGCTTTGACTTCGCTATTCATCGTTTCATTATAGAGGAACTAGTGCAGTCTATCTATGAAGAGAGAAACAACACTACTGATTAATTTTAAAAGTTGAAAGTAATCACGTATTCTTATGAGGCCGTCAATCATATCTAAACCACTTTCATCCTTCATGATCTTGTAGACCTTCTTAGAACACTCCAAACAAAAAGAAACACCACATTGTTGACACGAATATGTAGTGTTTCTCTTCAAAGGGAAAGCACTAGTTTTTCGTTTTTCAGACTATTCCTTCTTGGGTGAAGAACGGAGTCCATACCTCTAAAATAGAAAGGTTTTCTCCAAGACTTTTCGCATCCGCCGCACTCCAAGCAGCTGCAAGACGGTGTTGTGTTGACTTGTTCTTACGTTAATTAGAGGCTACTGGTTCAAATGGCTCTGAGCACTATGGGACTTAACATCTGAGGTACCGTAGCGGTCGCGCGGTTCCAGACTGAAGCGCCTAGAACCGCTCGGCCACTTCGGCCGGCCGTGTCATGATCACTAAATATCTGGAAATCAGGGTCGTTATCGGTGTGGTTGCAGTCTTCATCTGAGGATTCACTGATTCTTTCTTGAACATCCATACCTATCTGCGTAAAACTCCTTGCATAGAATTCTCGCCATGGTGTAACGGTAACATTCAATAAAAAAACGCGACACGCAAACACTATGGTACGTCTGTGACAGAGACGTACAAATTCTACTTTCAACCTGGCTGCCCCTATCTCCACTTTCTTTCTTTTGCTGGTGCCTTGTCCCGCCGTTTCGCAGGGTCGGCACAGTTAGGACCGGATTTGGCAATGTTAATGAGAAGGGGTGGCCGGATGCCCTTCCTGCCACCACCCCACACGCTTCGGGACAGAATTAGTGTACCCCTGCTGTCTGTGTCTAGCGTAAGCCATGGAATAGTACAAACGTTTTCAGGTGTCTGCGAGTCGTGTAACTGAGGCGGAACGTGGGGACCAGCCCGGTATTCACCTAGTGGAATGTGGAAAACCGCCTAAAAACCACATCCAGGCTGCCCGACACACCAGCCGACGTCGATAATCTGCCGGGCGGATTCGATCCGGGGCCGGCGCGCCTACCCGAGTCCAGGAAGCAGCACATTAGCGCTCTCGGCTAACCTGGCGGGTTGCCGCTATCTCCACTGTCACCATTAAAGCAGCTCAGTCGGCCGCAACAGAGACCGATGAGTACATATGCACTGAAGCACAGTGGTTAAGGCAGGCCAACATGGGTTACCGCAGGCTTCACGGGACCCGTTCGGCCTGCTGAACCTGACATCAAGTTGCGCTATCAACCCAACTTTACTGCAGCATAGTCCGCCTGCTTAGCTGGCTGGTGAGTTGCTCGCCTCCCATGCAAGCGGACTCGGGTTTGATTCACCGCCGGTTTGGAGATTTTCTCCGCTCGTGGACTGGGTGTTGTGTTGTCCTCATCATCGTTTCATCCTCATCACCGGCACGCAAGTCGCCCAGTGTGGCGTCGATTGAAATAATTCTTGCATTTGGCGGCGGAACTTTCCCAGGTGGGGCCTCCCGGTCAACAATACCATACGCTCGTTTCATTTGGTTCAAATGGTTCAAATGGCTCTGAGCACTATGGGACTTAACTTCTGAGGTCATCAGTCCCCTAGAACTGAGAACTACTTAAACCTAACTAACCTAAGGACATCACACACATCCATACCCGAGGCAGGATTCGAACCTGCGACCGTAGCGGTCGCGCGGTTCCAGACTGTAGCGCCTAGAACCGCTCGGCCACCCTGGCCGGCTCGTTGCATTTCATTTACTACAGCATACTCAGGTATACGTTTGCGTAGGTAGTTTCACTGCAGCTCATCTATCTTAACGGTGGGAGTAGCAAAATGAACAAACTAAACTTCAAGGAAACTGAGAAGAAATTAAGTACTGGGGAATATACACCAGTCACGAAACAGAGCACAAGTCCAGAATGCGAAAAGTTTTCGCGAGTTTATGAGGCAGCTTCAAATAAACCGGTAGATGTCTCGCAGTGCAAATTGTGTAAAAAATTACTTAACACTCATTCGTGAACATCGAGTATGTTAAGATATATTTGTAAATTTGATCAGCACTTTCCTCACTCCATAAATATTCTGCAAGAGGATGATGACTTAATGGCTGACAGCGGCATTAGACTGTTTGCCGATGATGCTGTAGTCTACAGGAAAGTAGTATCACACGAAAGTTGTGAACGAATCAATGAAGATTTGCAGAAAATAAATGCGTGGTGTAATGACTGGCAGTTATCTCTCAATATTAGTAAGTGTAACCTACTGTGTATAACAAGACGAAAATCCCCATTAATGTACGAGTATAAAATGAATGTCCAGTCTTTGGAAACGGTAACATCCGTCAAGTATCTGGGTGTGACTATTCGAAATGATCTCAGATGGGATGATCAGATTACAAAGTAACAGGCAAGGCGAACTCTAGATTGCGGTTTATTGGTAGAATCCTGAAGCGATGCAGTCCTTCAACAAAGGAAATTGCTTACAATACGTTAGTTCGTCCAGTATTAGAATATTGTTCGTCTGTATGGGACACTTACAGTTGGGTTTTATTCAAGAGAGTGAGAAGGTCCAAAGAAGAGTGGCAAGTTTCGTGACTGGGACATTTAGCCATCGCGAGAGCGTTACAAATCTCATTGAAAGTTTGAAGTGGGACACACTTGCAGATAGACGACGCGCTAAACAGAAGGGGCTGCTCACTAAATTCCGAAATCCGATCTTCGCCGAGGATGTAGAGCATATATTAATGTCACCAACTTTCTAATCGCGCAATGATCACCATTCAAAGATAAGGGAAATAAGAACTCGTACTGAGGCGTTCAGACAGTCATTTTTCCCTCGCGCGATCCGCGAGTGGAACAGAGAGGGGGGAAATATGACTTTGGCGCGAATTGTGCCCTCCGCCACACACCGCTCGGTGACTAGCGGAGTATATATGTAGATGTAGATGTAGACAAGTGTGTGGAAATGTGTGGTACTTCCTTGAGGCCATTTAGCAGTAAAGATTTCTAAATTTAGAGCAAATATTGATCGGCGTGGGAAAAAATATGGCTCAGTTGGTATTGGAAACCACATTCCGGTGATACGCAACGCAGTGCGAAGAGAGTTTGCCATTAAGGGACAGCTTCTTCTTTCAGACATGTACGTTTTACATTAACATAATATGATAAACGAACGTTGTGTTTGCTAAAATGCATTTGGGGAATTTAGAATGAATTATTTTGGCCACTTAGAATGAATTCGGCGAATGCACAGTACACATCCTGGGATAAGTAATGAGAATTAATATAACTGGGTTCATATTTGGCTCAAACGCACTAAGGTGTCAGAAACTAGACTTCCAAAACCTTATTTTAGTTGGCGTTGCAGTATAATAGACATTTTTCAGTTTCTTAAGTGCAAAGAATCTCAACTTTCAGAGATGTTTCTGCTTACTAAAGACAACATATGTTAGAGATGGCCTGATGATGATTCTAACTGAAAACAGCCAGTACTAGTCGAGAGAGGGTGAAGTTGCAGAAAAAACCGTTCATACAGAAATAAATAAATGAGCCCGAAATACGTTGAGAAGAAAAAAGGACAAATAAAACCCACAATTTTCTGGGCTACAATGACCTAGAATGAATAGGGGGTGTTCAAAAAAAGTGTCGAATATTTTGAAAGGTGGTAGTACTCATCGAAACAAGAAAAGTAAGTGCAATACACGTGGGTCCGGAAATTCATACTTTGTGAGATAAGTCCAGTAAACACGAGGTGCGGAAATGCATACTTTCTGCGATAAACACCTGTTTACAGGAGGCGTTCAACGTCGCGTCCATTCATGACAATGTGTTCCACTGTCCTCCGGCGTAAGGAATGACGCACCCTGTTGTTGTTGTACTTTCTGAAGACGCGGCCTATAGTGTCCACACATCGTTGATTGGAGGGGTGTATTCCCTGAATACCACAAGTCTAGAGGATTGAGGTCGAGGAACGAGCAAGCCAAGTTGTTCCCCCCGCCCCCCTCCCCCACCAATTCAGAGGTTCGTGCACGTTGTGACGAAAGTGTAGTGGTGCGCCATCATATATGAAACACATTTGTATTTGTTGCTGCAATCGCACAGCCTCCAGTAAGGTACGCAATACATTAATTAGAAAGTCCAGATAATGAGCCTCAGTTAAGCTTTGTGGTAGCATTTATGACCCTACCAGTCCATCACCTAGTACGCCTGCCCATGCGTTGTCTGAAAATCGGTGTTGATGCCCTATTTCCTGAACTGCATGGGAATTTACGTCACCCATACATGCTGGTTATGGTAAATCATAACACCATCTCTTGTGAATCCTGCCTTGTCGGCTATAAAACCTTGGATGTGAACAGTGGATCTGCGACAGCCATTGACAGAAGCGCCGTCTGCCGTGATGATCTTGTTGTCTTGGGGCCTCAATGCGTCGTAGATGATGTAGGTACAGCAATAGATCGATGAGTACTACCACCTCTGAAAGTACTCGACACTTGTTTTGAACACCCTCTATACATTATATTGGGCCACGCTTTGTGATACTCGGGTAAAAAGCTTCCGAACCCTACTTATAACACTACAGTGAAAGCGTACAGAATAAACTACTATGTAGCGTGCCTTTGTGGGAAGATGGGCAAGCAAGCAAGATTCCTTCAGCCTGCTTGGGTTTTAAAAGCGTAATATGTACGTCTCTGGTCTGTGATAACACGCAAGACCCAAAAATTAGAAACAAAGCTCGGCAACAATGCAAGAGTTCTGACACGTGTAGCTAGCCATCCAATAGGAAGGTACACAGAAGAGTCCACTTCGCTTCGGACGGGTGTGTGGAATGTCACGAGACGAAAAGCCGTAGCGGTCGGAGAGAGTGTCGATAGTAAAAAATGGTTCAAATGGCTCTGAGCACTATGGGCCTTAACTTCTGAGGTCATCAGTTCCCTAGGCTTAGAACGACTTAAACCTAACTAACCTAAGGACATCAAACACATCCATGCCAGAGGCAGGATTCGAACCTGCGACCGTAGCAGCAGCGCGGTTCCGGACTGAAGCGCCTAGAACCGCTCGTCCACAGCGGCCGGCGGTCGATAGCACTTGAGGGTTGTGGTATCAGCATTTCCTGTTGCACCTGAAACCGACTGTCATTGACAATGCGAGAAAATTTTTTCTGGTACCCGTCGGTTAGGATCTTTTTACTTCTACTGTTCTAACAACATAAAAAAGTTCAATTATTTGCTACCAGTTAGTCGTAAAGTGTCAGTCGCTGCTACTTCCTTTCAGGCGAGGCGCGTGGATGGCATTTTCAACTGTCGCTGCCACTCGCCTCCTCCCCAAGCGCCGGCAGTTTAATCATTTAGCAGCAGCTGGCTCTGGTCCATCTGTACAGACGGGTCGCAGCCGACGGCGCAGCTCGGCTAAGCACTCCCAGGTCATTAGCATTCGCTTAGAGGCGGCCTCGACGATTTGAGCCAGGAAGCTTTCTTTCTGGACTTGTTTACGTGGAACTTACAAAAAAATGTTCAAATGCGTGTGAATTCCTAATGGACCAAACTGCTGACGTCATCGGTCCCTAAACTTATACACTACTTAAACTAACTTATGCTCAAGGACAACACACACACCATGCCCACGGGAGGACTGGGACCTTCGGCAGGACGGGCCGTAGAACTTACAACCGAAATCAAAATTAAGCGCAGGGCTGCAATAAATGATCCGTTCGCCTTCAGAGTTTTGTAGTTTGCAAAGTATTACATGTGCAAATGTGACTGATGTATGAATGGAACCGTAAAGTCAACAAGTTTGCATTGTGCCCTCCAGTTGGCGTTACGAGTGCAGCTGCTTGACAAAATGACGGCCAGAGCACGAAAAGATCTTTTGTGTGTTGGAAAATGCGATATCTTTATCTGTTATAACACTGGAGCGTGCATTCAGAAGGAATTGTGTAAAAAGACCACCATGTTAATGGAGAATTGTACGTTGCTACTGACGATTTAGGGACACTGATTGTCTCTGTAAAAAGAAAAATATTGGTCAGTCAAGTGTGACAGATGCAACAGTGGATCCGGCCGGTGTGACCGAGCGGTTCTAGGGGCTTCAGTCTGGAACCGCGCGACCGCTACGGTCGCAGGTTCGAATCCTGCCTCGGGCATGGATGTATATGATGTCCTTAGGTTAGTTAGGTTTAAGTAGTTCTAAGTTTTAGGGGACTGATGACCTCAGAGGTTAAGTCCCATAGTGCTCAGAGCCATTTGAACCATTTGCAAAGTTGGAGAAGGTGGGAGGGAGGGGGGGGGGGGAGGAAGTTTCATGTGCAGTTCAAAAAAATCAACGGTCCGCGCATAAGCTTGGAATACCGCAACAAACTGTGTGGATGTTTTTGCCACGGCGGTTACATTTCAGATCGTACCGTCTGCAGCTCGTGCAACAGTTAAAACCAGAAGATTATGGCCGGCGCCTTCAATTTTGCATCACAATGCGGGAAGCACTTGAGGATGAACATTCGCCTCCAAGATGCCATTCAGCGACGAAGCGACCTTCCGTTCACGTGGAAATGTTAATGCTACAATGTGAGAGTGCTATTTGGATTGGTTTGGTTTGGTTTGTGGGGCGCTCAAGTGTGCGGTCATCAGCACCCAGACAAAGTCACAATTTTTACACAGTCCAATTTTTTTCACAGTCCACTAGCCACTGTCACGAATGATGATGATGATGGTGATGCTGAAATGATGAGGACAACACAAGCACCCAGTCCCCAGGCAGAGAAAATTCCCAAACCGGCCGGAAATCGAACCCGGACCTCGTAAACCAGAAGCAGAATTTGAGAGTGCTACAGTGAATTTGTGACGCAAGAATGAGATTCGCCGAAGGTTGTTTTCTGTGCAGTGTTACAGATGAAGCTATATGGGCCAGTTTTCTTCTTTGAGAAGACTGTGATGGGTACCTCTTACCTTAATATGTTGCAGTTGTTGTTGTTTCCACCAGCGACTGTTAATTCTGAGAATTTCATCTTCCAATAAGGCAGGGAGGACTGTAGCATCGATATTCGTCGCTATCTAAACACAAACTTTCGCATCGTTGGGTGGGACGTAGTGGTGAAGATGATACGGCTCTGTTTCCTTGACCGCCCAAATCGTCTGATCTAATGCCTTGTGGCTCTTTCGTTTTGGGTTACATTAAGGGCCGTGTTTACGAACCCCCATTGCCAAGGACACTGCAACGGCTCAGAGAACGCTTAAATGCTGTCGTGATGACCACTGAAGAATCCTGCTACATATTATTTGGGACGAACTTGACTACTGCTTGGGAATGTGATGTGTGGCCAGAAGGGCAGTCATACAACATTTATAGATTACAAAATGCAAACTTTGTGAGTTTGTGGTTCTATCCAAGCATAAATCACATCTGCACATGTAATACTTTGGAAAACATAGAGCTCTGAAAAAGAGTCATTTATGGTAGTCTTGAACATTACATTTGCCATATTCAGTATTGTTAGTGATATAGTTTTGTGCATGCTATTCGTTTACTTTTTCTTCACGCTCACACTTGTCTAATAGTAGCTTATCTGTTCTTTCATAGTAGCTACTTAGTGTACGCTTGCGACCGGCAACTACTATGTAACTTTCTATTCGTCGATAGCGTCTGCTGGGGGCATCAAGTGTCCTGCCTGTAATACACGTCTAGCTTATCGAAACTAGTAGTTAGGTACTCTTTTACTAGTTTTCACTTTGATAGGGCTTCCTCTCACAACCAGTTTTACATTGTGAACATTTTAAACTTATATATGTGATTTAGGAGTTACTAACTTTATGCTATTACGTAATCAACTGTAGCCCTCAGTTCCAACACTCAAGGCTCAGGTATGTTTACACTGCGACCGCCTCTCCAGGCCTGTTCAGTCGACGAGTCAAATTCGTAAAGTTATGTACAGAAATTGATTTGTAAATTAGTTTTCTAATATTTTATTGTTTCTCTGTTTCTGGTGTCTTCTCTTCGTTAGTATAGTGTATATCCTTATTTTGGTGTTTTCGTACGTATAAACATTGCCTTATTTTTATCGGTGTATGGAGAAACCTCTTTCCTCCATTACCGACCACAGTTTTTTTCTGTGGATGTCAAATGCCCTTTCATATTCGATTAATGCTATGTGGGTTTACATACTGAATTTTCGTCTGTTTTGTTCAATTTGTTTCAGTGTGAAAACATAGCCGACTCAGGATCTTCCTTCACGGAAGCGTGCTTGCTAAACCACGGAGTAGGGAACACTATTCAACATCTACATCGAGGACCTGGTCAGAGAATAGGTGAAATATAGATTACCTCAAGTATGAGAATTGGAACAGATTAATTTCTAAATGCAATGTCTTTTTACTGGGGACAACATAATCATACAGGCGGTGAAGACAAATTACAAATTGAGGTGAGAAACCCCTGTACGCCCTAGTATTGATTTGATGTAACACAAGTACTTACTTGCACATTAACTGTCTAATATATCAGTGTGTTCCCCACCGTGTGTAAACACATTTCAATTCACCTCCATTTTCTTCTTGACATATTTTTGAGCATGTCCGGCGTTACAGTGCGAAATGCATCCTCAACAACATTGCGCAGTTCATCGTTTGTAGCATAACGACGTGCAGATATATGCGCCTTAACGACTTCTCGTAACGAGTTGTTAGGTATGGTGACGTGATGACGTCTTGGTGGCCATTTCAAAGCTGCTGGTATTGCTGATGAACCGCGACTCATCCACCGTTCTGACAAGAGTTTATTTAGGAACTTGCGCACTGCAAGAGTGTAGTGACGAGGCGTTCGTCTTGCTCCAGCCATATGCGTTCTGTGAGGTCCTTTTCCTCAAGCTGTAATAGTGTTTGTAAATAATTTGCACCATTCAAAGTTCCTTCAAAAAAGTAGGGTCGAGCAGATATTGTGATGTCATCGCTGCCCACATTAAGTGAAGCGGGTTCCATTCTAACTCGACTACTTAATGAGGGTTCTCTTTGGCACAAACGACAATATTTCGAGTACTTGAGCTGGGATAAATGCACATTCATCTCAAAACACAACCTTGGCACGGTCCACTGCATTCGAAAAGTGAGTTAATAAAGCACCGCATGTTAAAACGCGCTCATTCCGGTCTACGTCCGATAGCTCGTTTACGAATGTCGATCGAAAAAGCCTGACCTTACGGTCTTTTTGCATGTGATCTTCCGAAGCCCCTCTGCTTGTTGATTTCATAGGAGATTGTTCCGTCGAAGCAGAGACTCCGGCACATGTTTCTACTAGTGTTTTCTTCCTTTCAATTGGCGGGTGCCTTGACACTGAAGAAAGCAAAAACACGTCCCAATCCAGAAGCGTTGCCTTTCGCGGTGGAGCCTTATTAAATCTTTCCCGGAATGCTCCCGTAATCTGTCTCATTGCCTGCCCTGTGTGTCGCCGTTCGTGCACCCACACATTTGTCACTAAGCGTTCTTCAGTAGTGTAATTATGGCCACTCACATCACGGCAACAAATAAAACTCGACTGTGACTGCAACTGCAAAAACGTGTAATCATGAATTTCAACGATTGATTACAACAATTAATAAGAAGTAACAGAGCTACCAATCTGCATTTGATACTAAACAGGGCTTACCAGGGTAAGGGGACTTCTCGCCCATACTGAACAATATGAGCATAAATTATAAAACGAAGATAATAACAACTAAAATAAAGACAATGGTCTTTTTAGGAAAATACCCCATAAGGATCAAGATAATCATCAGTAACACACAATACAACAGATGTCCCATTCCCATCATTATGTAGCACTGATATACCTTTTGAAGAAGAAAAAGACAAAAATAAGGAAGTTAATATATGTGCGTTATATACATACAATGTTTGTGTGTGTGTGTGTCTGTGTGCGTGTGTTGTGATAGAACAACACTGAAGTGTAAATCGAGAAGAGAAACCCAAATGAATTTTTATAAGGTCACGACACTACCCACGGTATTATACGGAGCAGAAAGTAAGACATTAAGATCAAAACTTCCTGGCAGATTAAAACTGTGTGCCGGACCGAGACTCAAACTCGGGACCTTTGCATTTCGCGGGCAAGTTTTCTTGCCCACGAAAGGTAAAGGTCCCGAGTTCGAGTCTGGGTTCGGCACACAGTTTTAATCTGCCAGGAAGTTTCATATCAGCGCACACTCCGCTGCAGAGTGAAAATCTCATTAAGATCAAAAGATCTAAAACAACTTGAAATATCAGAAATGAAGTTCCTTAGGTCAGTGAAAGGCTGTACAAGAGAAGACAATACAAGAAATAAGGAAAGAACTGGGGGTACAGCCATTAACTCAAAAAGTGATCCAATGAAAGCAAGATTGGAAACGCCATGTACTGAGTATGTCACCTCAGTGGTAACATACAATCCTATTGGAAAAAGGAATGTGGGAAGACCGAGGAAGAGATGGTAAGGCCGGAGCAGGCTATAGGGACTAATCCTGGATCGGCAGAAGAGCAATATTTTTCCATCCCCCTTCTATTTTTTTAACTGATCATCTGGAGATCACTTGGTAATAAATCGAAACCGGTAATGAAACCATTTGTTTGACATGAGGCTACTATATGTAATTTAAAAAGCTTGTACGAGTACAAGATGATCGCTGTTTTTCCTTAAGACAGTCTGTTTTCGATTCATTACAATATATACTGCCCCGTCAAAAGTTTCTGTGTATGAGGACTTCATCGTTTGCTAAAAACCAATTCTATTCCTGGTTGCGAATTTGCTTAAAATATCTCTAGCACTCAGTAAACCGTTGAGTGTCCGCTTGTCACATTGCACCGCCTCTGTCTGCGACCTAAATTAATCCGTTTGGATGCGTGATTTACTCTAGCGTTTGTATGGTTGGTTTTTTAAATCGATTAGCTCTCTCCTCAAATTCAGTTGTCATTCAAAACGAGCAGGAACGCTTCTTATGAGAGCGACCAGAAACAGTACGTGTTGGCTTTCTTACTTGATCGAAAGCAGACGCTACTGCTGGCACTCTCATTAAATTCATAATACTCTGTGAGATAATACCTAGAGTTAATAAAAGATGAGTCATCTAACAGAGCTAGGCTTGCTTACATTATTTTTTAACATGCTGTACGTGTGTTCAAAGCAATTCCAATACAATTCAGCAAGAAGGGCAACAACAGCAGAATGTTCTTAATCGAATACACTAAGATAAAAATATTACTAGATCGATCTTTTATCATGTTATTAAAACTAAATAGTTGATTCATCTTGATGCTCTTGCAACTTGTGGCATTCAGAAGTGAAATGGAGAGGCTCCAATTTTCAATAACGATCTAAATTGATCAGGAGGTTTGTATTAAATCATAAGCAAGAGTAAAAAGATATAAGGGTGGTAACCGGACACACTGCCGTCACAAATTTTCACCCCACTGCTACTTTGAATTTTCTTATTGGATATCATATCAGCGCTTTCTCTTCTCTGGGACTAAATTCAATACACGATTTATCTTTGTTGTGTCAAACTATATCCTTAGAGAAAACTTGAAAGCCTCTTGTTACTTTTTGAAACGAAACCGAGGACGTAATTGGCATTACTTCAGTGAAAACGCGCTGAAAATAGTTCCCAATTTATCCATAATTTTGACCCATGAGTGTATAATAATGCGATCTGGTAGCTATTTGATTGATAATGAGAAGTAGAAAATTTAAGATGAGCTTGAACTTGTATTTAAACGAATACAACATTACAATTACCACACTGTAAGCGCCTGATATGATCTGAAAGTATATTTGTGTCCTTTCTTTTAGAGAGGATATGTGTAATGAGGATGAAAAACCTCTTAACAGTGAACATGAAACAAAATAATCACACCGAACTTATTCGAAATCAGCTGGAATTCTCGAAGTTTCCAGCGACAAAACTCTGTTTATTAAAAAAGAAAATGAATCTCCTGCTTGACTCCGTAGTCACTGTGAATAATTTCGTGAATAAAACCGCCTAGATCACTTAATAAATTTCTTTACTGTTTCGGTTACTGCCCTCAAAAGATATAAAAAACTTACAAATTGCAAAACACGGTTCAGTATCAGTATTAAAAACTTATCCCTGCTCGGGGCGTCCCGAGTATACAGGTATACATGTTTTTAATACTGACACTGAATCGTGTTTTTAAATTTCTAAGTTTTTTATGTTTTTTGATAGCAGTAGCCGAAACGGTATAATGAAAAGAAAAATGTCTTAAGCGATGTAGACGGTTTTATTCACAAAATTAAACACAAAACCTCCTTACACTTGCTGCAAAATGCAAGCAAGGAAATGGAAATGTTTCTGTTGATAGAATTTACCTGAAAAGAGTTTTGCTGAGGGCATAATGTGTCTAGAAACTAGTGCTCATATCAAATACCGATTTACCCTAGAATACTACTGGAGGTCGTTTCGACGAACACATTCCCCTTCCATAACACTACCATTGTTGTGGACGGGAGGGGTGCGCCGCAGCAGTGCGAAGGTTTATAACTCTACCGTTGCATCGCTTTTTAGTAATTTTCCTGGCCAAACGTAGTGACGAAGGCGTAGGTATGGAAGTACTTGGTATGGTATACTAGGATTAAGTAAGAGCCCAAAAAAGGAATAATTTTCAGAAATGATTATGGGATAAAAATAAAAGTAAATTTAGAATAAATTCGTATCATTATTCAATAAATAAGTGAGAAAGTGCTATAACAGGGTTACGTTTCTCCTGTAACGTACGATGTGGAATAGAATTCCATAAAGCACTTGAATTGGAACAAAAAGGAACCCCATATAACTTTAAATTCTAGTAGTAATATTAAATAAGCGAGATAGTAACGTATGTCATGGTCTACATTCACGAATGAGTACAAGAAATATAGATTCTGATTCATGATGATGGAACAAAGGCTCTCGTTGGAACAACGGATCTAAGCAAGTTGTTGTTGTTGTTGTGGTCTTCAGTCCTGAGACTGGTTTGATGCAGCTCTCCATGCTACTCTATCATGTGCAAGCTTCTTCATCTCCCAGCACTTACTGCAACCTACATCCTTCTGAATCTGTTTAGTGTATTCATCTCTTGGTCTCCCTCTACGATTTTTACCTTCCACGCTGCCCTCCAATACTACATTTGTGATCCCTTGATGCCTCACAACATGTCCTACCAACCGGTTCCTTCTTCTTGTCAAGTTGTGCCATAAACTCCTCTTCTCGCCAATTCTATTCAATACCTCCTCATTAGTTATGTGATCTACCCATCTAATCTTCAGCATTCTTCTGTAGCACCACATTTCGAAAGCTTCTATTCTCTTCTTGTCCAAACTATTTATCGTCCATGTTTCACTTCCATACATGGCTACACTCCATACAAATACTTTCAGAAACGACTTCCTGACACTTAAATCAATACTCGATGTTAACAAATTTCTCTTCTTCAGAAACGATTTCCTTGCCATTGCCAGTCTACATTTTATATCCTCTCTACTTCGACCATCATCAGTTATTTTGCTCCCCAAATAGCAAAACTCCTTTACTACTTTAAGTGTCTCATTTCCTAATCTAATTCCCTCAGCATCACCCGAATTAATTCGACTACATTCCATTATCCACGTTTTGCTTTTGTTGATGTTCGTCTTATATCCTCCTTTCAAGGCATTGTCCATTCCGTTCAACTGCTCTTCCAAGTCCTTTGCTGTCTCTGACAGAATTACAATGTCATCGGCGAACCTCAAAGTTTTTATTTCTTCTCCATGGATTTTAATACCTACTCCGAATTTTTCTTTTGTTTCCTTTACTGCTTGCTCAGTATACAGATTGAATAACTTTGGGGACAGGCTACAACCCTGCCTCACCCCCTTCCCAACCACTGCTTCCCTTTCATGTCCCTCGACTCTTATAACTGCCATCTGGTTTCTGTACAAATTGTAAATAGCCTTTCGCTCCCTGTATTTTACCCCCACCACCTTTAGAATTTGAAAGAGAGTATTCCAGTCAACATCGTCAAAAGCTTTCTCTAAGTCTACAAATGCTAGAAACGTAGGTTTGCCTTTCCTTAATCTTTCTTCTAACATTAGTCGTAAGGTCAGTATTGCCTCACGTGTTCCAATATTTCTACGGAATCCAAACTGATCTTCCCCAACGTTGGCTTCTACTAGTTCTTCCATTCGTCTGTAAAGAATTCGCGTTAGTATTTTGCAGCTGTGGCTTATTGAACTGATTGTTCGGTAATTTTACATCTGTCAACACCTGCTTTCTTTGGTATTGGAATTATTATATTCTTCTTGAAGTCTGAGGGTATTTCGCCTGTCTCATACATCTTGCTCACCAGATGGTAGAGTTTTGTCATGACTGGCTCTCCCAAGGCCGTCAGTAGTTCTAATGGAATGTTGTCTACTCCCAGGGCCTTGTTTCGACTCAGGTCTTTCAGTGCTCTGTCAAACTCTTCAAGCAGTATTGTATCTCCCAATTCGTCTTCATCTACATTCTCTTCCATTTCCAGAATATTGTCCTGAAGTACGTCGCCCTTGTATAGACCCTCTATATACTCCTTCCACCTTTCTGCTTTCCCTTCTTTGCTTAGAACTGGGTTTCCATCTGAGCTCTTGATATTCATACAAGTGGTTCTCTTTTCTTCAAAGGTCTCTTTAATTTTCCTGTAGGCAGTATCTATCTTACCCCTAGTGAGATAAGCCTCTACATCCTTACATTCGTCCTCTAGCCATCCCTGCTTAGCCATTTTGCACTTCCTGTCGATCTCATTTTTGAGACGTTTGTATTCCTGTTTGGCTGCTTCATTTACTGCATTTTTATATTTTCACCTTTCATCAATTGAAAGGTGGCTACACTGAGCCACAGCGCCAGAGATCGCTAGAGAGCATTGTTCCGCCGCCTCCACTGGCAGTGATTATTGAGATGTCGTGTGGGCAGTGCTTGTCCAGGACTCGTAGTAGTCAGTTCGTGTTCAGATGTGCTAGTAGGGAGTGCTTGCTGAGATGTGATACTGAAAAGTTCTTGTTGAGATGTGGTAATAGCGAGTCGGTGTGGAGATATATTGTAATGATTAGAGTGATTTTGGTCAATATATGAAGGTAACGAAACTTGATTTATTTTTCATTATTTCCATGTTTTAAATAATGCGTCATTACAGGTTCAGTCAACAAAGCATCTGACTTGTGTTCTTGGATTAGAGTGTAATTCTGGTTCTCTTGAGTAATTATGGTATTTTTATTTTCTTTAATTAATTCAGTATAAATGATATTTGAAATTTCTTGTGTTGTTGAAGAAGAACCGTGCCAGATGCGTACGTTGAGTCATACTTCCACACACAGAACAGTTATACTTGTGCTTTGATTTCGTAGGTTTTATAGTTGCTGGGGACTTAATTAATTAATTGTGTTAATGAAAATTTCCATTTCATTCTTTGTTGTTGTTCTAGCAGTCAGATTGCGTAATAATACTAGTCAGGGCCAACCGTTACGAGACTTCGTAATCGAACAAACAGCTACTAAAACCAAAAATTAAAATTATTTGCATTTTCATTTAATTAAGCCCCCATGCACGTGGCGACCGCTGCTTCGGATCGTCCCTTGGAAATCTTCTGATTATAAAAATAGTAGACAGTAGCATTGTTGTAGTAATTTGTAGTTTAGCAATTGTAGTCTATTTTGCATGTGTAGATTTGGTAATTGTCATTCTTCTAATGGTATTTTTTTTTTTTTTGCAAAATTTCATTTCTGTTGTCTTGTCTATGGGTTTGACAATTAGTGCAATTATTTCAATTGTTCGATTAATCGTGTTTGAGGGAAACATTTCGTGTGAATGGTATTGTTGGAGATAAAGTGTCATTGTGTGTAATTTCATATAGTGACGAGTTTTGTATGTTTTGTAAATGATTACGCGGTCGATGAAAAAGGCAAAAATGATGGACAGTGAGAATGACGAAATTGTTGACATGGCGAACTCGCCAACACAGGACAACAGTATGATGAATAATGGAGTGGAAAACAATTTAATAAGTCGGGAAAATAGTCCGGAACCATTTCAAAATTTTTCTCAATCAGGAAATTCACAGAATACGAGATTAACGATAGAAGAGTCTGAAATAATATCGAACACAGATAGCTTTACAGCTATGACGAAGGAAACTGGTTTTGCGGGAAATGTTAGGGGCGAAAGGAATTTCGAATCAGTTACTATGGAGCAGTTGATGAGTGCTATATTAAAAATGGAAACACGGTTTGGATCTGAATTAAAAACACAGAGGGGAACAATGGAATCACTGGGATCACAAATAGGAACAATTAAAACAGAGATGGGAACTTTACGATCTGAATTAAAAACTGATATGGGAACAATGGAAATACGGTTTGGATCTGAATTAAAAACACAGATGGGAACAATGGAAACACGGTTAGACTCACGAATAGGGACATGTTTCAAAAACATGAAAGATGAATTAAAGAAAGAAATCAGAGAAGAAGTACAACCGATTTTGAATGCTCACAATAATAGATTAATTGCAGTAGAGATTAGACAAAGGGAACAGGATAGAGAACAGGAGGAAAGAGATCGCGTGATAGTACAAAAATTTTCAGAGTTAAATTTACAACGTGCACATGATAAGGAAGAAATATTTGAGAGAATCGAGGAATCCGTACCAAATGACAGAATAAATAATCTAACACAACAATATGAACAGTTAACTACCAAATGTGTCAATACTTAAACCCGAGTCGCGACACTTACGGAAGACGTAAGTAAACAGAAAGAAAAAATAGGTGACTTATCGGAAAGAGTTGAGGAGATTTCAGATAAATTGACAAGTCTTAGTTTAAATGGGGATAGAGATTCGGATGATACAGCTCCATTACCATTTGCAGAAACCGAAGAGTACCAGAACATAAGTAAGCATGTTGAAAATCAGGGAAAATTTAATGAACGCGTTAAAAGGGAAGTTGAGGCATTACGAAAGCAAGTCAAACAAATTGAAGGCGAAATCGTAGGAAAGGACAGCAAAAGAAATTTGGAATCACAGTTAGCGGAGGGGTTTGAAGAAAATAATTTGTTTCATTTACGGGATGCAACAAGGGAGCGCCAGGCGCGTGAACTTGAGTATAATCAACATTGGGACTGGAACAGACGCGGTAGGTCTTTGTTGCCGCGAGGCGGAAGCTTTGACTGTAAACACTTCTTGACTGTTCGGAAATTTAAGATCTTTTGCAATTCTAGGAATGACATACGTCCATGTTCATGGTTGGATCAATTTACGTACGAACTTCCGCCAAATTTGCCATTAATTCACAAACTGAAAATTATGTGCAGCTATTAATGTCCTCAGGGGATTCACTATACTAAGTGAATATGTGCCGTAGCGCTCACAGGGCCCCGAGCTGTAGTGGTGCTATTTCCCTTTTAGTTTTCTGCACCGCTGCCTACTCTTTCACTATTCTTTGTATCTATAAAAACAATTCTTCTACTATCCATCTATCCAGACAGTAGTTAAAGATTAACCGGATTTGACTGTTTTACTCAAAAGTGACTTCGGAAATTACCGTTTGGACTTACTATATTTCCTGCAGCATTCATTCGTAGCTTAAATGAAATTTTTCCTGTTTATCTTCGTGACAATATTACTTCATATGTTGACGACATTCTTATTGCTAAACGTTCTTGGAGTGAGCACAACAAAATTTTGGATTCATTATTACGTATTTTTGCACGAGTTGGCATTACAGTGAACTTAGAAAAATCTGAATTTGGTCGATCTCAGGTGAAATTTCTCGGTCACATTATTTCTACAGAAGGTGTTCTTCCTGATCCAGAGAAACTAGACGTTATTCGTAATTATGCTGTTCCTACCACAAAACGTGATGTTCGTAGTTTCCTTGGTGTCTGTAATTTTCTTAGACGCTTGTTAGATTGGATGATTTGGCCACACCTCGTTTACACATTTCAGTTATGCACATTTTGGTCCCAGAAAATGCTTTCATAAATTACGAGAAAATTGCTACTTCAGTAATATGGAAAAACGTATTCGTTATGTTCTTGCCAAATGCAAATTATGTCAACAGGCTAAGCCGCCAAATGTTTCTCACAGAGCACCGTTGTTTCCTATCATTCCAGCGAAATTAAAGGACATGGCTGCAGTCGATTTGTTCGGTCCAGTGGTTCGATCTACTAATGGTTTTGCGTACATTTTTGTAGCAGTGGAATTGACATCAAAATATGTGTGTTTTACACCTTTACGCAAAGCAACAGCTCGTTCAGTATCTAATGCTTTCATCAAACATTTTCTTAAAGAAGTGGGTCATGTTGATAAGGTTATATCAGATAATGGATCACAGTTTCGCTCTAAAATTTGGCTTCGTACTCTACGGCGTCGTAAGATTAAACCAATTTTTATTTCACTTTTTCACCCTCAATCTAACGCTTCAGAAAGATGGATGAAGGAAATCAATAAATTGTGCCGTCTTTATTGTCATCAGAATCACAGAACGTGGGATCAGTATCTTCATATTTTTCAAAACATTCTGAATGAACTTCCTAATGACTCAACTTCTTTACCGCTTCTATTGATATTAAAAAAATAAAGTACCAACAAATCGCATTTATGAAATCGTTCCTTTTCCGCCTTCACGGAAACTGCGGCATTCTGAAGTTGTCAACCTGGCTCTACGAAATATTGCATCTGCGGCTGCTAGAAGAGAGAAATCAGCTAAATGTCCTGGTCGTTTAAAAATTTTGTCAGTTGGTCAGAAGGTGTTAATTAAGTCTCATCGTTTGTCTCATAAAGGAAAAGGCTTGTGTCGCAAATTTTTTCTGCTTTATAACGGTCCATATAGGATTCGCAAAATTATACATGATAATACTGTGGAAGTAGAAACTCTTAAATCTCGACGCTCTAAGGGAATACATCATATATCGAACGTAAAAATTTTTGTGGAATGACATACTTTTGAGAAACCAACAGTTATACGTAAACAGGTGGAGAATGCAAGGATACCGCGCCGTGTTCTGGCGGCGGCACATAATCAAAGCAACAGTGAAGTCTGCGCGCCGCACAAGGCAGTCGTTGACCGCAAACAATCACTTCCTACGTCACGCGTCTACAGGTGATCGAGCGCTCAGTGCGAATGCACTGACAGACATAAATACACAGTCTAATTTCTCCGACGAAATTCAGTATAAAGCTATAGTGACTTGATGAATTATGTTATTAACGTTCAGTATTTTTCAGGATACGGTTGTATAAAGTACTTAAGACCTTCAGGTAAATTCTGTGTGTGTCCGACGTTAAGAGGACTTGCTATGGAGAAAATTTCAGGAAGAATGTAATTTCGAAAAAAAAGAAGTAAAAAACCAAAAAGGTAACGATTAATTGAGTTTATTTTTCAGGTAACATTTCCACTTAGGTACGTACTTTAGACGTAATTTGCTGCTCGCGATTACGTGACTCATACTTTGTGCTAAATTTCATGTTCCATGAATTTACTTGTGAAGCGACGTGCTTGCGTACATTAACTGATTTTGACAATGATTGATTAATGAACAGGCTTGTTATTTGTATATATTATGCATCGCTTGGCTGCACTGCTTTTTCACTGACGTCATATTTTTTTATTATGTGCCTGCTGTGCTTATTTATTTAAATTGTAATTGTCAACTGATTAATTGTGCTGACTGTGGTTATGTATGTAGGTTACACTTTGTGATTTATCTGCTTGCGCCTTCATGTTTACTTATTAAGATTACGTATGAACATTTATTTGCTTATGCTGATATGATGATAATGACCTGTTTATTATGTAAGATACATATTTGCTGCTGTGCGTATGGATTGCATATTTACACATTTCTGTTTTGTTGTCATAACTACTCTTCAATTTAGAATATAGAAATGCTGATATACTGTGTACGAACATAGAGTTTAGGTCACACTATTGTATTAATTATAGATTGTTCGCTTGGCAGAGCCTCGTTGTAGGAATTGTGCTGCATCCACTTGTTGACATTCTGTTCTCTACTGGTATATTTACTCGCTATTGCATGTTTTGCTTACGCTCATTGCCTGATATTTTTAAGATAAGAAAACTGCTATAATTCGACGAACGACATTAGTACGAGAAACTTCATAGAAGTCACATGAGCTGGAGGTTTTATGGAAGCTGTATAAATTTATGCTAATAGGAAGGAAGCTAACGACATGACATACCAACACTAGGTTAGACCATTGACAGTTATTACACTGCATTCTTCGTGAGTAATTGAAATAGGAAGTGACACTTGACACAAGAAATACTCCACATGTTTGCTTCTGTTTGCCATGATTCTTGAAGTGGTATACACACTGTGAAATATTATGATCATTAACACTCCGTAATCGTACTTAATTACTGAAAGTTATTCAAACTAAAGGCTGTTAGAGGTCATGTATGCATTTCTTTTATTTAATGATGGACAAGGAACCAAAATGTATCTTATAATTTATAATGAGTAGAAAATTTGGGTCAGATGGATTACACAGAGGTTGTGTGTGGACACTGTGTCTTCGGATTGCCCGCATCTCGTGGTCGTGCGGTAGCGTTCTCGCTTCCCACGCCCGGGTTCCCGGGTTCGATTCCCGGCGGGGTCAGGGATTTTCTCTGCCTCGTGATGGCTGGGTGTTGTGTGCTGTCCTTAGGTTAGTTATGTTTAAGTAGTTCTAAGTTCTAGGGGACTGATGACCATAGATGTTAAGTCCCATAGTGCTCAGAGCCATTTGAAGCCATTGTCTTCGGATTGTATGTGATGCTGAATTGAAGTTTGCACTAGGATTTTGTCTGTACTTGTTCGAGGAGACTGACTAGAGGAAAGAGTTGTTATGGAAGTGAAATGATATTGGTGCTGAGGTTTATATATATCGACGTAGTGAAGAGGTATTATTGAAGTATTAAGATTAAGTGATGATTATTGGAGTTTTCGTGGACAAGAGGTAAGGTAAATGATATTGATGATAAGGTTTATATGTATCGTCGTATTGAAGAGGTATTAGTGAAGTATTGAGATTATGCTGATGATTATTGGAGTTTTGGTGGATAAGAGGTAAAGTAAGTGAGGAGCATATTTTTTTTTGTTGGTCCATATGGAACAAGGAGGATGAAGATGGCAGACTAGAACACTCAAGTAGAAGGAAGATTGTCTACACACACACTTTGTCAAATCACTAAGCAGTATATACTTTTTTTTGAGAGAGAAAGCATGTGCATATCTTGGCTCACTGACAGTTGTTCAGCAACCGTACATTTTGATCTGGCTTGGCAAACATTGGTCTTGACATGATGACTATGACGTTGACTAACTATTATTGACTGTTATACATTGCTGCCACTACTACTTGATACACATGATGAACATAAAATTTTGACAGAATTGCATTTACACAGTTAACACTATTCAATTACACAGTAGCACTAATGTGGATGAAAGATGAGTGAGTGTGTTTTGTGTGTTTTCCTTTTATAATCCCAGAGAAGTGATCCCAACCTATCTCCTAAATATTATTTTACTTGTTTGTTGTGGCTTGCACTGACACCCATAAATATTATAGGTTTACTGGTATTTGTGTATTGTAATAGTTAATAGGACAATTATCTGATATCATTTGTGTGTTTGTTATGATTTGTATGTTTAGTGTAAAAGCATTGTATGTGTATTCAAACTATTGTTCATGCCTGAACTGTCTGATTAGTGATGGTGCTGCACTTTTCAACATGATGTGTGACATTTAGTCATGTTTAATTTCTGCTGATGAACAGTGTGATTAGTGAAAGTGAATATTATGGACTGCGGTCAGCACCTGGTCAACATTACTGGGTGCCACTGATGGACTGCTTCTACCGAAATGGTGTTACTTGTTGATATCTGCACCTGTTCAACATTGCTGGTGCCACTAATGGAACTGCTTATACTGAAATGGTGTTACTTGTTGGTGTCTGCACCTGCTCAACATTGCTGGTGCCACTAATGGAACTGCTTATACTGAAATGGTGTTACTTGTTGATGTCTGCACCTGCTCAACATTGCTGGGTGCCACTGATGGACTGCTTCTACTGAAAAGATGTCACCTGTTGATGTCTGCACCTGCTCAACATTGCTGGGTGCCACTGATGGACTGCTTCTACTGAAAAGATGTCACCTGTTGGTGTCTGCACCTGCTCAACATTGCTGGGTGCCACTGATGGACTGCTTCTACTGAAAAGATGTCACCTGTTGCTGTGTGCACCTGCTCAACTTTGCTGGTGCCACTAATGGAACTGCTTATACTGAAATGGTGTTACTTGTTGGTGTCTGCACCTATTCAACATTACTGGGTGCCACTGATGGACTGTTTCTACTAAAAAAAATGTCATTTGTTGGTTTTGCACCTGTTGACCATTGCTGGGTGCTACTGCTGGAACTGTCAACTGCTTATTCTTGAGCTATGGAAAGCGTTTATGTGAATATTTGTATAAACTGATTTTTTGTGTATTACTGGTTGTGAAAAGTTATGAGACTCTTACCTGCACATATTCGTCATTGCTGACGCTATTGATTGAATTGTTTAACCACATAATACTTGTGTAAACTATTATGTAAAGTCACATGTATGAAAGAATTTGTATTGCTTACTGTATTCTATATAATAGGTTATTGAAAGGTCAGTGCAAAGCCAAAATTTTATCTAGTTATATGATATTTACGTATTAATATTATCTTTTATTTTTGTCTGTATTTTTTTGACGAATTTGGTGGTATTTTCACCACCAATGCTGGCAAAAATACCATCAAATTCTAGCCGTGGAGGAAGGGCATATGAAAGGTGGCTACACTGAGCCACAGCGCCAGAGATCGCTAGAGAGCATTGTTCTGCCGCCTCCACTGGCAGTGATTATTGAGATGTCGTGTGGGCAGTGCTTGTCCAGGACTCGTAGTAGTCAGTTCGTGTTCAGATGTGCTAGTAGGGAGTGCTTGCTGAGATGTGATACTGAAAAGTTCTTGTTGAGATGTGGTAATAGCGAGTCGGTGTGGAGATATATTGTAATGATTAGAGTGATTTTGGTCAATATATGAAGGTAACGAAACTTGATTTATTTTTCATTATTTCCATGTTTTAAATAATGCGTCATTACAGGTTCAGTCAACAAAGCATCTGGCTTGTGTTCTTGGATTAGAGTGTAATTCTGGTTCTCTTGAGTAATTATGGTATTTTTATTTTCTTTAATTAATTCAGTATAAATGATATTTAAAATTTCTTGTGTTGTTGAAGAAGAACCGTGCCAGATGCGTACGTTGAGTCATACTTCCACACACAGAACAGTTATACTTGTGCTTTGATTTCGTAGGTTTTATAGTTGCTGGGGACTTAATTAATTAATTGTGTTAATGAAAATTTCCATTTCATTCTTTGTTGTTGTTCTAGCAGTCAGATTGCGTAATAATACTAGTCAGGGCCAACCGTTACGAGACTTCGTAATCGAACAAACAGCTACTAAAACCAAAAATTAAAATTATTTTCATTGTATTTTAATTAAGCCCCCATGCACAATAAAATTCAATATTTCTTCTGTTACCCAAGGATTTCTACTAGCCCTCGTCTTTTTACCTACTTGATCCTCTGCTGCCTTCACTACTTCGTCCCTCAGAGCTAGCCATTCCTTTCCCCTATTTGTGACAATTGTTCCCTTATGCTCTCCCTGAAACTCTGTGCAGCCTCTGACATCTATAAAGCTGAAATCTTCGCGAATAAAATGTTATAGCAATGCACGCTTGCAAGCAGTGATCTCACCATAAATTCCTGTATGTTACAGTATAGAAAGTACTATCGAAATGGAACATCAACGGTCGTCGAATTACTGCAGGCAGTGTCCTCGTCAAACACCTAGCCCCAACGATCCTGAATGCCTTGCCTTGCCTTGCCTTGCCTTGCCTTGTAATCTATGTGGCATACTGCTCAAAACTTTGCACTGCTGACACCAGATTGAGCATGCAGCTTTCCGTCCAAAGTACAATGTTCAGATATATCTTCCATATACAGCCAAGGACTATGGCATTCGTAGCAGGCGGAATCCGTGCATAGGGCGTCTTTGCAAAGGATAAATGATTTGAATGATGTTTTCTAATGGACGGCTTTCAAAGTATCAGTTTTAATTGTAGTTATTTGGTCTCTAGCAGACAAGCTGTTAAGCTAACAATATTATTATTTAATGTGTTTACAAATTGCCTATTTTTGATATGTTTACGGTGAAGTGAAGTGCATCAGGAAAGGAACTAGCTTACAAAATAGTCTTTGGACATATACTTGAATATTGCTCATCAGTATGAGATCCGTACCAGACGTGGCTGATAGAGGAAACAGAGAAGATCCAAAGAAGAGCAGCGCGTTTTGTTACAGGTTAATTTAGCAAGTACGAAAGCGTCACACGTACGATCAACGACGTTCAATGCAAGTAAGGCGTTCTGTATCTCGGTATGTTTTAAAAGATCCGAGAGCGCGTATTCCTAGTAGAGACAACCAACACATTTCTTCTGCCTACGTATATCTCTTGAAAAACCGTATAGATAAAATAAGAGACACTCGAGCCACAGGGAGGCTTACTGGAAATCGTTTTTCCCGCGAGCTATTCCCGACTGGAATAGGGAAGGGGTAAGTTACAGTCTTACACAAATTACCCTCCTGCACCCGACGTAAGCTGGCTTGTGGAGTATAGATGTAGATGTAAATGTAGAAGTTTCAATAAATCGCTCTCCCTACTTTAGTTACATACTGTCACTGAAAATAACATAAATATATAAATTTTCTTTCATTTGCTACAAGAAACTTGTACTGGGGATTTTAGCTATTAACGATATTATTTCACTTGTAGTAAATAAATATCATGGAATTCATTATTGGAAATAACAACTTATAGATCTGGGGCCTGACATAGTGAACAAATAACAAGGTAATGAAAAATGAGTACAGACGGTTTTTTTCTTCTGACATAGGTTTACTGGTGTGCAACTGTGGAATCAGTCAAATAATGCGGCCTCGGTGGCTTGGTGTCTGCACTTCTTGGAGTTTAAGAGTTGAATTTTCAACTCTAGAAATTATCTTGCTATGTGGACATACACTCCTGGAAATGGAAAAAAGAACACATTGACACCGGTGTGTCAGACCCACCATACTTGCTCCGGACACTGCGAGAGGGCTGTACAAGCAATGATCACACGCACGGCACAGCGGACACACCAGGAACCGCGGTGTTGGCCGTCGAATGGCGCTAGCTGCGCAGCATTTGTGCACCGCCGCCGTCAGTGTCAGCCAGTTTGCAGTGGCATACGGAGCTCCATCGCAGTCTTTAACACTGGTAGCATGCCGCGACAGCGTGGACGTGAACCGTATGTGCAGTTGACGGACTTTGAGCGAGGGCGTATAGTGGGCATGCGGGAGGCCGGGTGGACGTACCGCCGAATTGCTCAACACGTGGGGCGTGAGGTCTCCACAGTACATCGATGTTGTCGCCAGTGGTCGGCGGAAGGTGCACGTGCTCGTCGGCCTGGGACAGGACAGCAGCGACGCACGGATGCACGCCAAGACCGTAGGATCCTACGCAGTGCCGCAGGGGAGCGCACCGCCACTTCCCAGCAAATTAGGGACACTGTTGCTCCTGGGGTATCGGCGAGGACCATTCGCAACCGTCTCCATGAAGCTGGGCTACGGTCCCGCACACCGTTAGGCCGTCTTCCGCTCACGCCCCAACATCGTGCAGCCCGCCTCC
The DNA here is from genome assembly GCF_023898315.1 of Schistocerca nitens. Taxonomy (NCBI): domain Eukaryota; kingdom Metazoa; phylum Arthropoda; class Insecta; order Orthoptera; family Acrididae; genus Schistocerca; species Schistocerca nitens. The sequence goes on from NC_064617.1 coordinate 911,446,655, forward strand.
AGTGGTGTCGCGACAGGCGTGAATGGAGGGACGAATGGAGACGTGTCGTCTTCAGCGATGAGAGTCGCTTCTGCCTTGGTGCCAATGATGGTCGTATGCGTGTTTGGCGCCGTGCAGGTGAGCGCCACAATCAGGACTGCATACGACCGAGGCACACAGGGCCAACACCCGGCATCATGGTGTGGGGAGCGATCTCCTACACTGGCCGTACACCACTGGTGATCGTCGAGGGGACACTGAATAGTGCACGGTACTTCCAAAGCGTCATCGAACCCATCGTTCTACCATTCCTAGACCGGCAAGGGAACTTGCTGTTCCAACAGGACAATGCACGTCCGCATGTATCCCGTGCCACCCTACGTGCTCTAGAAGGTGTAAGTCAACTACCCTGGCCAGCAAGATCTCCGGATCTGTCCCCCATTGAGCATGTTTGGGACTGGATGAAGCGTCGTCTCACGCGGTCTGCACGTCCAGCACGAACGCTGGTCCAACTGAGGCGCCAGGTGGAAATGGCATGGCAAGCCGTTCCACAGGACTACATCCAGCATCTCTACGATCGTCTCCATGGGAGAATAGCAGCCTGCATTGCTGCGAAAGGTGGATATACACTGTACTAGTGCCGACATTGTGCATGCTCTGTTGCCTGTGTCTATGTGCCTGTGGTTCTGTCAGTGTGATCATGTGATGTATCTGACCCCAGGAATGTGTCAATAAAGTTTCCCCTTCCTGGGACAATGAATTCACGGTGTTCTTATTTCAATTTCCAGGAGTGTAGTTTTTGGCTTATTGGACAAGTTTCATGACACTTGCGGATAAGGTAATCCATAGTTTGAGTACTGCATTATGGAATTTGCCTGCTGGTTGGCGCTTCAGGGGCACCACAACAGTGGGTGATTTGGATCTGCTAGGTCGTAAGGATGATGCCCGCATTTGGAGAAATTTTAACATTCTTGGAGTTGGATTCCATTGGGAACCATATGCTCAACGACCACAATATTAATATTGTAAACCGGAAAAATGGCAGCATCAGTCGTAAGAGGTTTGAGAACCACATGATCAACGACCACAATATTAATATTGTAAAGCGGAAAAGTGGCAGCCTCAGTCGTAAGAGGTTTGAGAACCATATGCTCAACGACCACAATGTTAATATTGTAAAGCGGAAAAATGGCAGCCTCAGTCGTAAGAGGTTTGAGAACCATATGCTCAACGACCACAATATTTATATTGTAAAGCGGAAAAATGGCAGCCTCAGTCGTAAGAGGTTTGAGAACCATATGCTCAACGACCACAATATTAATATTGTAAAGCGGAAAAATGGCAGCCTCAGTCGTAAGAGGTTTGAGAACCATATGCTCAACGACCACAATATTAATATTGTAAAGCGAAAAAATGGCAGCATCAGTCGTAAGAGGTTTGAGAACCATATAATCAACGACCACAATATTAATATTGTAAAGCGGAAAAATGGCAGCCTCAGTCGTAAGAGGTTTGAGAACCATATGCTCAACGACCACAATATTAATATTGTAAAGCGGAAAAATGGCAGCCTCGGTCGTAAGAGGTTTGAAATATTTTATTACAACAAATCGATGTCAGTCACTGTGTGATCATCTTCAGTGTAAATATTAGTCTTGAAGACTCATGCGCAAAAGCACATACTACAGCTTCTGCATGGCGTCAATACAGAATAACGTAGCAGCTAACGAACAAATTTTGAACTCAATATTTTATCGTCAGATGCTATGTTCTTCTGTATTGACGCCATGTTGAAACTGTAATATGTGCTTTTACTCTACGGGTATTTGTAGTGAAGATGGTCACACAATGACTGGGATCGATTTGCTGTGATAAATGATTTCGAACGTCTTAGACTGATGCTGACATTTTTCTTGTTTACATTTATAACGTTGTTTCTGTGGAAATGTGAAGAGTTGCGTCCGCGTCCATTTCACACTTTTATTGTTGGCGTAATACGGCGTCATGAAGTTTCGACTCTGAATACTATGTTGAACGGTTGAATATGTACACAGGTTCATCCACTTGTCACCTGCTAGTTTTCCTAGAATCGGTACCGTTATTGTAACTATACAGCTTGCGTGTTATTTTTATTTGTTACATCATATCATGGCATATTTCGGCTACTGCTATCATCGGACAATAATACACTTCTGTGTATCGACAGTTTTCAAAACACTGTGAATGTTGTTTCTCTGAATTTCTGTGCGGAGAAGGTTACACAAAACATGGCAACCTGAAAATAGTTAAAGCCGAAATCTATCGATTATACGAGGGCCGTTCAGAAAGTAACCTCCGGTTGATTTAAAAAAATACACCAAGTTAAATAATAATATTTTAATATATACATCTTACAACTACATCTTTGCACTATTTTTCTACATAGTCTCCATAGTGATTGAGGCACTTATCGTATCTCTTCACAAGCTTTGAAATTCCTTCTGCATAAAAATCACCCGCTTGTGCCTGGAGCCAGCCTGTGACCGCATCTTGCTGTCACTATCTCGTACAAGAGAGTCTTAGAAATCTGTGGAAAACCAGTAGACAACTCCGACATTGAGAAACGTCGATTTTCACGAACTTTTGCATCAACTGTCTGAACGAGTTCGTCAGTCACCAATGATGGTCTACCACTCCTCTCTTCATCATGAACGTTTTCTCGTCCACTTTTAAATAAACGTACCCATTCACGGACAACTCCTTCACTCATAACTCTTGGTCCGTACACGGCACAAAGCTCACGATGAATAGCTGCTGCAGAATATCCTTTGGCTGTAAAAAACCTTATGACAGCACGCACTTCACATTTGGCGGGGTTTTCTATTGCAGCACACATTTAAAACTGCCACAAAGCTAAACTAGCGCAGGTACGACGTTCACTCGACCACGGCTTGATGCCGACTGACCTGTTGAGTGCGTGAACGCACAGATGGCGTCGCTACTCCCCCCACAACCCGCACTGTGACCAATCGGAGGTTACTTTCTGAACCGCCCTCGTAGATAAATAGAGCTTGTTTAAGAAATCGAATCGAGATGGAAAAATTTTTAATTGGATTTTGGTAGTGCCCAGCCAGCCGTCTTCATGAGAGGAACATCATCCATGGCGATACGAACGTAAGGACAACACAGCACCCATTTCCCGAGCGGAGAAGGATCTGCGACCCTGTCGGTAATCGAGCACGCGCCCCTTTCCGGTAGCAATCCGCCGCGCTGACCGAGTAGCTACCGAGAATGACAAGCTGGAATCTCTTGGCGCCTTTTAAGTAGCGTTAATATTTAACAAACTGGTAAGTATTGAGCGAAAGCTCTTTCATCTGCCATTAGGTGTTAAGCAATTGTATAGTTTACTTTCCAGTAGCTCCCTAGATTTTTAAGATGTAGGGAGGTCTGGTATGAGGTCCACTCAACCCTTCTGTGGCCAATTGAGGAGCCACTTAAATAAAGAAGTAGCGGTATAATCAGTTTTCATGTACTGGCAATAATGGCTGCAAGGGATTGGCGACATGTACTTGGGCCACTATCATACATCGCTCCTCGTACTGCCTGGTAGACAGCAGTCAGCCTGTCGGAATAGACTCAAGGCCTAATCCGTGAGTGGTGTTTACTTGCTTCAAGGAGTAGACTATAACTCTAGCCTATGGCCACACAGACTGATTGTGATACTTGCAATGGCTATGAGAAAAATGTAGAGAAACTTCAGTCTTAGAAATACAAAAACGCCTAGAACGTTTATGAGCCGGCTGTTCGTGTGTCTGGCGGCGTTTCTGGATAGAGGTGAAGCCGGTCTTCCGTAGAAGCATAAATTTTGCGCCGCGTAGTGCGTAATCGCCTGACGTAGTGCGTCGTCCCCTCGACAGTGATACAATAGTGGAGGTGTTTACAGATAGAACTTAATGTTCTATCGGCGTAGAGCACCAGCGCTTTACGCCAGACGTGACAGACCAACTGGTTATGGACGAGCCTAATGCGTTGTACGCTGTGTTACAGAAAAGAAGTTGCTGGAAGTCAGGTAAAATTGGCATCCAAGAAGTCTACAAAGTGTGCTAAAAGGATACGAGTGATTTTCATTGCCGAGGAAGATGAACAGCTAATTGACACATTGTCAGAAACATGTTGCAGAGTATTTCTCTGCGCTAAGAGTCAGTCTGGAGCAAATAGTCCTCTTCTTCATCATCAATTATACCTTTAGCTATCAGCAAACCCAGAAGTTTCTTTTTCTTTCCTCCCACGCGGTCCATCGATAATGTACAGTATTTACCACCTTTTTTAAAGTAAAAACACTTTGTGTTGAGCACACTTTCCATGTATCTCTTGTGGACTGAATAGTCAATTCACTCGCGGTTTCATTCTCTAGGAAAATCCAAATGCTTAACGTATTTAAACGCTGTGTCCTATTCGCGTGGCGCGAAATACCTGTTCCCAGAAAAACTGGTTTAAGTGGAGGCTCGGGTTATCGTTCTACACTCTGCCGACAGACAATATTTCTTCGTTTCACTCCCATTCAGTTAAGTGCGTTGTGTGAGAAAGCTTTCGGGGAAGAGTACGGCTCGCTTGCAGCGAGACTGTTCGCCGCTGCGTATGGCAAACTGCGCTGAACTTCCTGTATGCTCAGTCAAGCGTGTAACCCCATCCTGACCTTAAGCCTCGTTATACAGTGAGACAACGACCGAAACGTTACAGTGTGAAACATCTTTCCAAGAAATCAGTCAGAACCCCGTTAAACTATTGAACAGCTCCCAAGAACTGGTTGGTTCTCACTGTAATGTACGCTGTCACTGAGCCTACCAGATGACTGCACTTATCTTACATTCTTGCGCTACGCGCTTTCTTTGATGCTACTGTTACATCAGTGAAGGTATTGATGAACAATGCTGAGCTCAACACAGTCACTGAAGCGTAGAAAATATGTTTAGAGATAGAAACACTACACTCATAGTGCTACACAAACCAGTGATACGTGAATATGGGCAATTTAGCATAGTTATACTGCTGGCCATTAAAAACGCAACAACGGGGGTCAATACTTCTCCTTAGCCTCTCGTAAAGTGATAGAAAGTAACACTTGACGGTGAAATTCATATCAGACGCAGAGGTTATTTCCGGATGCAGCCTTGGTGCTGTTCCCAAGATGTTGTGCTGTGCACTATAACAATATGTTTACTTCTGTGCATTAACATACAGCTATAATAGGTGGTGCAAATATATTTGCAGAGAAAAGCACACAATGATATACATTGTGTTTTAGGCCAATAGACATAACTAGTTATTGTAGTGGTTTTGAATACCTTTACTGGTCAGGAATTTTACGCCGACTGTGTGCGGCTGTTCTTGAATCGTCTGATCAGTCGGAAGTTGCTTTGCAGAGGAAGGTAAATGACTATTGAAAATACAATTGTTTTTGGATAGCTCAACATGAATTTCCTAAGGGACCGAAGTTTATCATGCATTTAGTAGTAGAATAAGATGCGGAGAAAATATTTCGTCGTATGCAACTTCCGTCCGATTTCGACGAAAAAATTTGTGACTGTAAACCATCAAACTTTGCAGAAACATAAAAGAAAACTAAATACGTATGGTCATGAAGTAGTGAGACATAGGTTCTATACTAAATAATATTAGTCCACACACAAGTTCCATTTAACTTTCAATTTATGGCAATCAATAGATAACGAACTTACATCCTTCGACATTTCCAGATACACGTCGCACAATGTAGCTTCTCACATAAACCTAGGCCGGCCGAAGTGGCCGTGCGGTTCCAGGCGCTGCAGTCTCGAACCGCGAGACCGCTACGGTCGCAGGTTCGAATCCTGCCTTGGGCATGGATGTGTGTGATGTCCTTAGGTTAGGTAGGTTTAACTAGTTCTACGTTCTAGGGGACTAATGACCTCAGAAGTTGAGTCCCATAGTGCTCAGAGCCATTTGAACATAAACCTACTGCCACGCAGTACGGCACTTTCACATTACACTAAAACAATATTTTTTAAACAATAATAATACGGTGGCAAGACATGCGTGTCCGACACAAATTACAAGAGACAGAAGAGTGAGTAACTGTTCATCGAGAATATCTCGTACATCAAAAGAATGTGTAAAAAATGTTCTTCTTTCGTCCGCCTTTCGCGCAGCGGCTTTCAAAGTCAATAGCTCACAGCATCTCAGACGGCGCTTCCACAATAAACACGTCACGTCACAGGACGTTCTTTTTTTACATTCTCGCAACGTTATTTGCTAACTGTAGCTGTTGCCGAGTGACGGCTCGGTTAGTGAATGATTTACAATGGTAGGGCAATCACATAATGTTACAGCAACAATAACATTTCTCTCCCTTCCTCTTCACTTTATTCCATATATATAATCATCCGTAACTTCACAAACAGAACTGTGTTCGGTAAGCATTTATCACCACCATCCACACAGCACAGATACAGATGTTGGACAAAGATGAGGACACCGCGAGAAATACTTGCTTTAACATACATGGAGACGCTACCCAAGCCTGCAGGTCGCGCGCTGTTGAGCTTGAATAAAGATGTCACCTGTGCGGTGTAGGAGATAAATGAATTTAAAGGTAGGAAAATTGTTGGTGCTTGTATTGTGGGTACTTCTGTAACCAAGATAGTCGAAGTGTTTGCTGTTTGAAGAGGCACCGGATCGAAGATTTGTACCGCATAGAGGGAAAGCGGAAAAACATCATCCGTCTGGCTGTTCGTCCACTGGTGCAATGCAACTGCAACGCGGCGTTTTGGCTACAGCTCGATGAGAGCTGAGTTGAACGTTCTTCGTCCACTGATGCAACTCCGTTTGAACTCTTTTTGCGACGTACTGATTTTTGTGAGTCTGCTACATATTGCCAACCTATGCGCTTCGTAATGTTCTCGTTGCGTATTGGTGCTTGAGGAACCTTCAAAGAAAGGTGAGATTCTGGATTCATCCATTCATGCGCGATGATCAGACACGTTCGGCTTTCGTACTAGCGCAAGAATTTGAAAAAGATAAGTAAAATTCAGAGGAAAGTATAGGATGTTGCAAGAACCCCCCACTCGTACTAAACCTCCAGAAATGTCTCAGTTTATCCGCTGAGTGCGTAGATGATGGTATAAGGAGCGTACATCATAGCTGGCCACGCTTTCCCAACCGAGTTTTGCGATAATTGAGGGAGTCCGTCACTGAACTGACTTAGTGAGCCGCTGCGTTAGAATTCTCCCTACCTGTTATGTGGAGATGCTCTCGTAGTTTTATGTCCCCTTGCAGAGCCGTAGCAGCGCCATCGGATTCTGCATATGTTTTACGTCTTGAAACGGTAAGAAGTCTTCTGTGCGAATTATTTGTACACGGGATGCCTTTATAGTTTGTTTGTTTAATAAACACCGTAAAATGAACTTGTTCACACTTGTTATAAGCCAACTATTACCGGTACGAGGGTATGGTCTACCACATGACAAGATCGAAAGGCAGCATATCGGGGGTTGCCGACTATGGCGCGCAGTCTGTCACTTGAGCGTACAATCGGTGTAGTTCGTATAAGATCGTACTTCTTCGGTTATGTCAAAGTTATTTATTTATTTATTAATATAAACGTTTTCTGGCATTGTAAAATTACTGAAGGGTAGTATTTATGACCCGTAGACTCCTCCTAATGTCTGAGTGGCAAAACGCAACTTTTGTTAGCAAATATTTATTACCAACAAATACTTGATTCGCGCCAGAATAAATGTACTTTCCCTAGGTTCCTCTTTGCTGACGTCACGAGCGATTTCTGCATAGGCACCTCATCCCACTGGCTCTGAAAGTGCCAGATGGTCAACCTCCTGTGTTAGCCGGCATGGAAACCTACCGTTCACTCCTTCCTCCGTAGGTACTGCAGCGCTGATACAAACTGCAAGAAAAGTGTCTCAGTTGAAGAAAGACTACTGCTTACTTTGAGGTAAAATGCATTTTATTAATCAGCATGATGTATAAATTCGTGAAGCAAATCCTTATACTTACAAATTTAAACTCATTAAATATGACATAATTCTACTGTCTTTAGAAAAGTTAACATAAAGAAATGAAAAACAACGAAGTGAGTTCTTAGAACTAAAAATTTGGGCTGCCAGCATCAAATTGCTACCATTGACTGATCGGTGCTGGGAATCCAAGGAAGTAGATTGTTCATGGGAGGTGGCATCCAGAATGGTGGTTGTACGTTGTTGTTGTTGTTTTGGGGGGAGGAGACCAGACAGCGAGGTCATCGGTCTCATCGGATTGGGGAACGACGGGGAAGGAAGTCGGCCGTGCCTTTTCAAAGGAACCATCCCGGCATTTGCCTGGAGCGATTTAGGGAAATCACGGAAAACCTAAATCAGGATGGCCGGACGCGGGATTGAACCGTCGTCCTCCCGAATGCGAGTCCAGTGTGCTAACCGCTGCGCCACCTCGCTCGGTCTGGTTACACATTCGTGACTTTTATGCTGAAGAGGTGTTTCATACAGAGTTGTCCATGGGCATGGAGAAGAGACTGTGACGAACTGGAGGAGTCTAGAATACCATCTGCCAATGGTAGCACTTCGTTTCTGAACCAAAGAAAATGTTTATCAGTCATGATTTCCACATCTGTCGGTAGACTTAGTAAAAAACGTTTTGCTGGACTGTCTTCTGTGACATTACTCTACTGACTACAGAAGTCTGTAAAAGCTTAATCGGCTGCAGATATTAGCGACTGGCCCTTTACCTGTTCTCAGTGTGTTTGGTCTTCATTGCGGGAGATACAGGTGTAGACTAGGTTGCGATGTCTGCCGTGGAGTTGTATTATTTGGGGAAGCACATTCGTCTGATAACTCGTCATCAGTTACTTCTTCATCACTGATGCGTGGTATGGTGGGAGCGTCACTTTACTGTCCAGGTGCTGGGGGCAAATTTCCAGCAACATCTGTTATCGAAGATTTCACGATTGGAACTAGAATCTATAGCTTCTTATGCAACTAATATGGTCTCTTTCGGTTGCCTCCACTACGACCTGGTTTCAGACTCCTTGAAAAGACTATCTTCATATTTCTCCACCTTCCTTACAGGAGGCAATTAAAATATAAAGAATAGTACATTACTTTAAAAAATTGCTTCCACTAATTTCTTTGCATCTAACTTGATTAAATCTGCACTAAATTTCAAACGTTTGTCAGCAATGCTATTCATGAAGAAGGTACATATTTTTTTCAATATTTCGAATTTAATTTAACACAATTATTTTAATAATAAGTCATGGTACTGTAAATATTTAGCCGGCCGGTGTGGCCGTGCGGTTCTAAGCGCGTCAGTTTGGAACCGCGTGACCGCTACGGTCGCAGGTTCGAATCCTGCCTCGGGCATGGATGTGTGTGATGTCCTTAGGTTAGTTAGGTTTAAGTAGTTCTAAGTTCTATGGGACTGATGACCTCAGTAGTTAAGTCCCATAGTGCTCAGAGCCATTCGAACCACTTTTTTATAAATATTTAGTAGCTTTTCCTTAAGTATAGTGTTTTCAGTTGCCACGCTTCAGTTTTCTAGGTTTGATACTAGCTGAAGAAAAAATTATAAATTAAATTTTAGTAGTGTGATTTTGCCTATAACTCTCCTTATAACAGATAATTTTGTTTCAGGTACTTGGGAAGTGGACGCCGACTCTTATCACTATCATTTTATTTCGCTCGTCGGAACTGTACCATCGGAAGAACAGTGAAGCAATGCTGCGAAACTATTTGGAACATATCGCAGAAAAAATACATTCCTGATCCAGACAAAACCAGTTGGAAACAAATATCATAGCGTTTTCAGTCTCCCTGGAATCTACCCACCGCACAGGCGTCATAGATGGAAAACACATACGCATTAAAAATATCCCAGAAGTGGATCAACAATTTTCAACTGCAAGTCATATCATTCAGTGGTGTTGATGGCTGCAGCGATTCTGATGGAAAATTCTTTGCGAGTGTAACAGGATATCCGGGAAGAAACAATGACGGTGAAATTTTCAAATCTTCAAAATTGAACCACAGCCTACAAGAAGGAACTCCCGGTTCACCTGAACCTTGTACCTTGCCTTACGGCATTACGAGATCAAGGTTCCAATTTTATTTTGTTGCTGATGAAGCATTTCCTCACAAAAAAAATTTAATGCGAACATGTCCTAAAAAACGACTGAATGACACCACACGGTTTTTCAACTACAGACTAAGCTGGGGTTGGAAATCTGAATGTACAGTGTGCATTCGGTATGATGAGCCAAAAGTTCAAAATTTTGGAAAATGCTATAACCTGCAAAAAAATGTCGACAGTGAACAGTATCTTAAAAGCTGTGGTTCAAATGGCTCTGAGCACTATGGGACTCAACTGCTGAGGTCATTAGTTCAAATGGTTCAAATGGCTCTGAGCACTATGGGACTCAACTGCTGAGGTCATTAGTCCCCTAGAACTTAGAACTAATTAAACCTAACTAACCTAAGGACATCACAAACATCCATGCCCGAGGCAGGATTCGAACCTGCGACCGTAGCGGTCTTGCGGTTCCAGACTGCAGCGCCTTTAACCGCACGGCCACTTCGGCCGGCGGTCATTAGTTCCCTAGAACTTAGAACTACTTAAACCTAACTAACCTAAGGACATCACAAACATCCATGCCCGAGGCAGGATTCGAACCTGCGACCGTAGCGGTCTTGCGGTTCCAGACTGCAGCGCCTTTAACCGCACGGCCACTTCGGCCGGCTAAAAGCTGTGTGCGTGCTGGACAAGTTGATCAGAAACAGAAAAGGGAAAGCATATTCAGTAAGTGAATATGGCTTTGGCCAGGATCACATTGGACAGCCAGTGCAAGTAGCTGACACCACTCCCGTTGATAACACCTAGAATACCCATCAACAACAAAAATATTTAACACAATATTTTCTGACACCGAATGTTACTTTACCTTTGCAATGGAAGTATTGTCTTAGCAATAAATAAATGAAAAAGAAACAATTATGAGCTGTGCAACTGTGTGGTAGGTTTGTTGTTGCTCTAATGAAAATAGTTCATAGGAATTTTTTTAAAAAATAATGTGTATAGAAAGAGCGAAAACTGCTGTACATTTTCCACAATTTCATATGTGTAATAATATTATTCAAATAACAACCTGCGAGGTGCCGGGGTGGAGGAGAGTTTGTACCTCTTTAATTCAGACGAATTTTGTATGAGAACGAGACATGCACTCGACCCCCTCCTTATCTGCCAGCTAATTAATTATGCGCGCAACGGTAACGGAATAAAATGATTGTGGACTCTGCTAGTTGGTAGAATAAGGAGTGCACACTCACAATAATTTAATAAAAATCGTAATCTACTCAGAAAAAAAGAGAACTTTATCATAATCAACAACAGGAAATGGAATTCTGCATATATCTACGAAATGATATGCGGATTAAATATTACAATGAGATTTATTATACATCAGAACATAAATGCACGTGATTGTCGACACAAACAGTAGGTTCAAGGATAGGGCATACTGAAATATTATGAGAATAAGAGTTGGTTCGAGAACAAGGATCTCCTACACTCTGTGATGCAGTAGATTGACAATAATGACTGGAGGTCCTAATGAATCAAATATTAATCTCCCGACTATACAGCAGTATCGCAGTTAGTAGTGAGAGCTCAAATCGGATCACATGGAGAAACAAGCAAGGTGGACTTGTAGCAAAGCGAGCGCGCGTGCTGCTGAGGGATTCAGTATAAAACTGATAAGGTCCTACAATACCAGAGCCGCAAAATATTGTACCAGTACTGAAATCTGCAGCACATCGTCGGTAGGCAGCGTCCTGATGATGTAGGCGCCAACTCTGTGTCAATCCCTGGCCTCGAAGGCTGTCCGAGTATTTTAAGTTCTTCCGAAAAAGAGCGACCAAGTCGCAAGACCGTCTGACTGCGACGAAGATCAGATCCCCAATCCCACTGCCCGCGCAACGCAAGAGCGAAGCCAACATTGCTCTACTCCCTACTCTCCTTGAAAACAGCGAATCAGCATTCAGTTCTGATTCCAAAATTCCCCCACACTGTCTCAGAACATCATTCGCGCCTATAGCGACCGTCCCCTCCAATTTCGAGCAGGACTTTATAACGTCAACTAGCCTCAGTTTAAGTTGACCAATCATGCCTCTGCTATTCAGCTGAGGGCACTGAACTTGCCATTTGACTAGTTACGAAAACAACCTGCCTAGACCACCAGCCATCCGGCGTCGGACAGTCGCACCCAGCAGGGCACGTTTCCACAAGTATTCTCAGAATCATGAGGACAATGCAGTCAGTCGGTTCCAGGAATCTTCGTTCTGGACGCGCCGGAACGGTAAACACATGAACTACGGCGAGACTCAGACGTCTCGCAGGTCATTTCGCCCTGCATACAATAGGCGAAACTCGACCGACGTCAGTCGTTCCGCCAGGCGCTTAAGCCTATTGTACGAACCCCTCAGAATTCAGGGAAGTGCAGCCCCCAACCGAAAATGCCGTGTGTCGCGTCCTCCAATGCTTGCTTCGCACAGGCCACCCAGCGCAGTAGCCCATTACGTTTAGCAATCAAGTGAAAAGTATTTTTTGAGCTCTCAGTACAAATACTCTCATTACAATAACCTTATTCGGTCTGTTACTACCGTTCAGTGACATAGAAAATTAATAAAATTGATGAAAATGAGAGGAGACATGCAAAAGAGGGCACGGAACCTCTCAAACCTACTTACCACTGACATCAATTAATTTTCCTACAGATTCCCATGGCTTTTACGCAGCAATTTTGTTCGAATACTGTGGCAAAACCATTATTGTATAGTCTCGGTTGCCTATCCACTCTTTGAGTCAGCTTGGAGCAAATTACTTGGTCCCTATCTGACGTAACTAATAACTGCGAAAGAACATGCAATTCGTGTAGAGACGCACCAGTGGCGCGCCAGAGTCGTGACGCAACTGGCAGAGCAGTTGCACTTGTTGCATGGGGGTTGCACGGAAGTTGCAGCTGCGCCAGTGGACTAGGTACAATAAAGTGTAATGGATCAGACTCACAAGCGACTGCTGTCCGATGCTCAAGGATATTTCGTTGTATTGCTTGCGCCAGTGGACGAACGGCTTAACTCACCACGCGGATGAAAGTGTATGCTGCGAGATTGTGACGGTCATTGAAGAGCACTGTAACGAGGAAAAAAAATGGGGACGACATCTGCAAAAGTAGCTGCAGAACTGAAAGTCGCACTCGCTGACTCTGTCAGCATCCAAAAACAACACGAAAGGTCGCCATAAGCAGGGAATTGCAGGACGAGTTGGATTCCACTCAGCAGTGATACCTGTAATAGGAAAACGTGGTGCCGAGGCCATAAAACTGGACTATAGAGCGATGGAAGAATCTAATTTTGGTCGAATGAGTCTCTTTTTCACACTGTTTCCAACTTCACGCCGAGTTTAAGTCCCAAGAGTGAAATAGTTCAGTGATGATTTGGGTAGCCGTATCGTAGAATTCCATGGGCCTCATGGCTGCTCTCCAAAGTCACATTACTGCCAAGGATTATGTGACTATTTTGGTTGGTCAGGTCCATCTCGTGGTACAACACTTGTCCCCTAACGGCGATACTGTTTCCAAGGAGACAGGACCCCTGATCACACAGCTCGTATCGTTCACCAGGATTGATTTTGTGAGCACGAGGATGAATCGTCGCGGCTCTCATCGCCACCACAGTCACCAGAACACGGTATTATTGAGCCTGTGTGGTCTTATTTGAAGGGAAAGGAGCGTAATGGCTATCCACTGAAACTTCCCCTTTGAATGTAAAGAATAACTGTGCTGGTAAACTTCTATGTTATTTGATACAGAAACAACTGAGTAAAACTGGACGTACTCAGACAGTTTTCTATTTACTTATTATGGTCATTTTTAATCTGACACACAATATTTTGGCGCAACGCAATCCGACTTTTAATAATCCCTACAAAAGAATAGCCCTGACTAACAATAACCTATACCCTTCATGAATCACTTACCTCACAAAAATCTTCGTTACTCGAACTACTGCAATACAGCGACCGCCAATACTGCCAGCTAAATAAAAGATTCTAACTACTGAAGGCATTAACTACTGATAGGGATATAGTTAGCATATGAAAGATTTTGACGGGGAACGAACAATGTATTTCCGTTAATAGTGTTCAAAATCATTATGTATATATAAATTCTTGACATCTATTTTGATAAATTTTGTTTTTCTGACGGACGCACGTCCAGATCGTCCGCTTATATTAACATCTCAAAACGCTGGCTTCTCTCTCCCCACATCCACGACTGCTGGCGGCCCACCTCCAACTGCCCAACGCTACGCGTTGTTCACATCCAACTGCAGAACACTGCACTAGCGAATAATCTAACAATGAAGCAATGTTGATACAGAGCGCTACGTGGCGTCACCAACATAAAAACCTAAACAGCCTACTTACACCACCTGCATCGCCATTACCTCAACTTGCCGCTATTTTGCAGAAAGAATGATATAAGATTCCCTTAAAGACCATACAACACCTGTATTTTTCTATTCTGAGACGAATGGAACTCTTTTGAATGCCAGCGACATTCCTACACCGTATTAGGCATGGTAATGTGTTGTGGTTTTGATGCTTCCATATTTTTGTTCACCCCCTGTGTACACTACATCGAAATGAAAAGAAGGACCCTGTCCTACTTCATTACACGAAAATGTTTACCTTTCTATATATATATCTCCATCTACATCTGTACTTCGCAATGTAACACAGCGGACCTTCCCAGGACTACCACATGCCGAGACGTGAGGGTGGACAGCCGCACAAAGCCATTAACAAAGAAAGAGCCGAGTAGGAATTAATGGGCAGTTACCAGATGAAAGCTCCAGGACTCTTCAGTAATGAACAACCCACTAGTGTATCAATAATTTCCCTATAAATTTTGTGTCGTGTAACTTGAAGGCTCACGATTTAAACCATTCACGAAATTTCTGAGAGAAAAGAAACTTCATAATGATGATTCATAACTTACTGAGGAAATTTGGAAACAGATTTTGGCTACAGCCACTTTGAAGGAGTCGATCATTTACACAATGGAGCCAACCGTGATAAGCTACTCAAGTCTTAAATAGTCATCTTCTTCCTCGTGTAGGATTAGTGACACAGTAAAAACCACCGTTCCGACAGTTGAGACCGCATCAGTGTGCAAAACCTCTGTGGGAAGAAGACACGGTCAGTTATTGTGTCTCAGTAGGCAGGCTCTTTTAGCTTGGCCTTCCGTGTAGTTGGCATTCGGCAAGAGCTGTATTTTTTGAAGTCTGAAGACTATCGGAGTGTGGCGCCAATCCGCCCATAAAAGATCTGGCCGTCGCCTCGGCTGGCCCCATTCAGTTTGGGCTTCGAGACGGACTAGCAGCTATACCATTTACTGCTGCGCGGTAGTAGCACTTTGACTGTTCATTGCTCTCACCAGAACACAGCAACGTCTTTAAAGTACGCCGTTTGGTTCGCTTGTGAGTGCGGGCATCACACTGTCCGAATGCAAACCATCGCGATGAGTCATGTGGGAAGACTAACTGAAATCTCCTATTTTGACACCGTCAGCAGTTACTCATGATTCAGCGCTCTCTGATTTGATCGTAGTTTCCTGTTGCTTTCAGAGTATGCTGATAAAATAGCTTCATACTTAGCAGTCACATACCTAAAAATTGGAAAGTTGCGCAGGTCGCACCAAATTCCACAAAGGAAATAGGAATGATCCGTTGAATTACAGACCCATGTCACTGAAGTCGATCTCCAATAGGTGCAACAGGATTTTGGAACAAATACTGTGTTACATTACGAATTATTCGCGGTAAACGATCTATTGACACTGTCAGTACTGATTCAGAAAATATAGTTCTTGAGAAACACGAAGTAATAGTGCCATCTACAGAGGCTCTCAATTTAATTTTTTACTTTGAGTTCGAGAAGGCTTTTGACACCTTTACTGAAAAGGACTTCTAATGAAATTGTGTGCCTATGAAGTATTGTTTCAGAGTGCGACCGGATTCGTGATTTCCTGCCAGAAAGTTCGTAGTATTTGATGGGAAACCATCAAGTAAATCAGAAGTGGTATCTGGCGTTCCCTAAGGAAGTATTGTCTAAAATCTATACGAACGGTTTAGGTAACAATCTGAGCAGCCCTCTTAGACTGCTTGCAAATGGTGCTGTCATTTACCGCCTTATATTGTCATCGGAAGATCAAAATCAATTGCAAGATGTTTTAGACAAGATATCTGTATGATGCGAAAAGTGGAAATTGACTCTAAATACCGGCCGAGGTGTCCGAGCGGTTCTAGGCGCTACAGTCTGGAACCGCGTGACAGCTACGGTCGCAGGTTCGAATCCTGCCTCGGGCATGGCTGTGTGTGATGTCCTTAGGTTAGTTAGGTTTAAGTAGTTCTAAGTTCTAGGTGACTGATGATCTCAGAAGTTAAGTCCCATAGTGCTCAGAGCCATTTGAACCATTTTTGACTCTAAATGATGAAAAGTGTGAAGTTTTCCACATGACTTCTGAAAGGAATACATTAAATTTATGTTCACACGATGAATCATACAAATCCCAAGGCTGTCAACTCAACTAAATATTGGGGTATTAACATTACGACTTACTTAAAAATTGGAAACTTGCTTTACTTTTTAGTGTCCGGAGCTGTAAATTTTTGGGCGCAATACTGAGCTAAGTAAAAAACTTCAGACTTGCTTAGCCAGAGGTCGTCCAGAGAGCAACGTGCAGGACAATTTCGGTATGTTTGATGAAGTTCCGTGTTTTGTATTTCTCCACAGTTACAAAACTACGTGCAAAATATTTTAGAGTGTTTAGAAGAAATAAAAAGTAACACTTTCGTTATGTGACACAAATGTCACAGGTGCATCGTTTCTTCGCCGAAGGGTCCATGAAGGTTTTGACGCTACTGATATTCAGAGACGGTACTCAAACTGCCCTGTGTCAATACTGTTTGAGAGATATTGCTGAAAATGTCTTCCGTTTGCACATGCACAACAGGCATCTGCTTTATGATGATTGTGTAACACGGTCAGAACAGCCAAGTGAGTCACGCAGAGCGGTACAGAGCGGGAGTCGAGTTGGTCACTGCCAAGGACGCAGGTACAAAGGCAGAGCAAAATCTGACCAACAAGAAACAAAAAAAGGAAGATGAATTAAGATTTAATCAGGAGACGTACGTGAGCTATTCAACCCCTCGTGCTTCTGTTTTCTGCCTGTGAGAGACTTTTCCCTCCACCCACGAATGTAAACACAGTGTCGTTACTAAAGTGTCATCCAGATAGCATGCTAAAGACACTACTGCTACCGAACATAGGTCTATCGCTAAAATGATTCATATGGTTAGGTGCACTTGCTCCAGACTGCAGATGCCTACACAGTTCGATCATGTTCAACATTGGAGTTTTTGATGTTACTTCGCTACTGCATTGCAGAGCCTCAAAGACGAGTGTGCAGACGCTGCAGCAGATATGCTATTTGACCGAAGCTTCCGAGTTTTGCCGATTTCTGCCGACTAATTATTGGAGCCAGATGCGGCGGTGGAGGAATCAAACAAATAATGTGGAGTGGATGTGTAATTTTGCTGCTTACATATTTCACTTGGTACTATCTGCTGTGTAAATAAATAATAATTCACCAATAGGTGTTCTGTGGCTGATTAATAATACACTGAAGCGCCAGACATACAGGTATAGGCATGCATATTCAAATACAGAGATATGTAAACAGGCAGAAGACGGCACTGCGGTCGCCCACGCCTATACAGGGTGTTACAAAAAGGTACGACCAAACTTTCAGGAAACATTCCTCACACGCAAATAAAGAAAAGATGTTATATGGACATGTGTCCGGAAACGCTTAATTTCCATGTTAGAGCTCATTTTAGTTTCGTCCACCTACGCTCAATGGAGCACGTTGGCATGATTTCATACGGGATACTCTACCTCTGCTGCTAGAATATGTGCCTTTACAAGTACGACACAACATGTGGCTCATGCACGATGCAGCTCCTGCACATTTCAGTCGAAGTGTTCGTACGCTTCTCAACAACAGATTCGGTGACCGATGGATTGGTAGAGGCGGACCAATTCCATGGCCTCCACGCTCTCCTGACCTCAACCCTCTTGACTTTCATTTATGGGGGCATTTTAAAGCTCTTGTCTACGCAACCCCGGTACAAAATGTAGAGACTCTTCGTGCTCGTATTGTGGACGGCTGTGATACAATACGCCATTCTCCATGGCTGCATCAGCGCATCAGGGATTCCATGCGACGGAGGGTCGATGCATGTATCCTCGCTAACGGAGGACATTTTGAACATTTCCTGTAACAAAGTGTTTGAAGTCACGCTGGTACGTTCTGTTGCTGTGTGTTTCCATTCCATGATTAATGTGATTCGAAGAGAAGTAATAAAATGAGCTCTAACATGGAAAGTAAGCATTTCCGGACACATGTCCACATGACATATTTTCTTTGTTTGTGTGTGAGGAATGTTTCCTGAAAGTTTGGCCGTACCTTTTTGTAACACCCTGTATAAGACAGCAAGTGTCTGGCGCAGTTATTAGATCGTTTACTGCTGCTACAATGGTAGATTATCAAGTTTTAGGTGAGTTTGAAAGTGGTGTTATAGTCGGCGCACGAGCGATGGGACACAGCATCTCCGATATAGTGATGAAGTGGGGATTTTCCCGTACGACCATTTCACGAGTGTACCGTGAATATCAGGAATCCGATAAAACATCAAATCTCCGACATCTCTGCGGCAGGAGAAAGATCCTGCAAGAACGGGGCCAAAGACGACTGAAGAGAATCGTTCAACGAGACAGAAGTGCAACCCTTCCGCAAATTGCTGCAGATTTCAATGCTGGGCCATCAACATGTGTCAAGGTGCGAACCATTCAACGAAGCACCATCGATATGAGCTTTCGGAGCTGAAGGCTCACTCGTGTATCCTCGATGACTGCACGACACAAAGCTTTACGCCTCGCCTGGGTCCGTCAACACCGACATTGGATTGTTGATGACTGGAAACATGTTGCCTGGTCGGACGAGACTCGTTTCAAATTGTATCGAGCGGATGGACGTGTACAGGTATGGAGACAACCTCACAAATCGATGGACCCTGCATGTCAGCAGGGGACTATTCAAGCTGGTGCAGGCTCTGTAATGGCGTGGGGCGTGTGAAGTTGGAGTCATATGAGACCCCTGATACGTCTAGATAGGACTCTAACAGTCGACACGTTCGTAAGCATCCTGTCTGATCACCTGTTTCCATTCATGCCTATTGTGCATTCCGACGTACTTGGACAACTCCAGCGGGACAATGCGACATCCCGCACGTCCAGAATTGCTAAAGGGTGGCTCCAGGAACACTCTTCTGAGTGTAAACACTTCCGCTGGGCAGCAAACTCCCCAGACATGAGCATTATTGAGCATATCTGGGATGCCCTTGCAACGTGCTGTGCAGAAGAGATCTGCACGGTCTCGTACTCTTAGGGATTTATGGGCAGCCCTGCAGGATTCGTGGTGTCAATTCCCTCTAGCACTATTTCAGACATTAGTCGATTCCATGTCACGTCGTGTTGCGGCACTTCTTCGTGCTCGCGGGGGCCCTACACGATATTAGGCAGATGTACCAGTTCTGTGAATTACAGGAGTTTTTAGTCGTTTTCGTTGTGCTTGAACATCTATACTCTTTTCAAGGTTCCGTACGTCATTCCGTAAAAATTGATCCCTTAGAAGATCACTTTTTGTCCGTCTCTCTATCTGTCCGACTGTTACAAATCCTTTTCTCACGAAAGGGCAGAAGTATCAAGTTGAAATTTAAGTCACATACTAAAGTCTACAGCCCCTTGGCGGCGTAGAAAATTGAAGCTTCCACGTCAACGCAATAAAAGATGCGACTATATATGTCACATATTTTGACACTCGCACACTCACTCATAAAAACGTATAAGGCACTTCCCGTTGAGCTATAATAATGAAATTTAGCGAAGAAGCAAGGTTTCACAGTACAAGTAAATAAAAAACTCTAAAATTGTCAATTTGTAATTATATATCATGATTTTTTTATCTGACCGTCTGTCTGTCCTTCTGTTAAGATCCCTTATTCTAAGGAACGGACGCACGTATTAAGTTCAAATTTATATCACATACTATGATCTACAGTCCCTTGGCGGTGGAAGAAATTTAACCTTCTAATAAATGCAATCGAAAATATGGCATTTAATTCACATATATTACCCCCGATGCGATAGTCTCACCCGCACTTTTCTGGATTTTTTAAATCTGCGTTAAACCCTCGTATAAACAAATTTATACTCCGCCATTGGTCATCAGCTACATTGCTCAAATATCTGGTGTCCTTAAGACCTATGCTTTTATATTAGACATTTCATTGTTATTCTAATGTGAGTGATACTCTGAGACATGCTAAGCCACACAAAATCTTGGTGCGCTTTGCTAATCACCTTGCTAAACGTTTAATCCATGTAATTCTTGTGTCAAGTTGCACTCGACAGTCGTTTTCACTATACTTCATTTTTATTAAACCTACGTACAAAATTAAAATTTATTGAACATAGGAGGAAAATATAAGGAAAAGGAGTTTGGCGAGGGGAAGGCGTGGGCACAGTTTTGACGGTTCTGCCAGGGGTGCAGGATCACCTCAGAACGGTTCTGGTCTCACGACTAATGGCTGCATCCTCAGCAAACCGGGCAACCAGCTCTCCTGCAACATCTATCGGTGTCTCTTACACCAAACGCTTGATCCGACCCCATAAAAAGAAATCCACAGGAGGTCATCAACAACTCTAATACACCATTCATCACACGGAAATCTGAATACCGTCTCTGAACATCACTAACGTCAAAACGTCGATGACTCATAGCGGGGAAACGGTGCACCTGTGACATTATTGCCACTTAGAAGGAAGTGTTTCTTCCTATCTCCCCTAAACACTACCAACTTTTGTATATCTACATCTACATAGTTACACTGCAATTCACACTTAAGTGCCTGGCAGAGGGTTCATCGATCCATTTTCATACTACTTCTCTACCATTCCACTCTCGAATGGCGCCTGGGAAAAAGGAACACCTAAATCTTTCCGTTCGAGCTCTGATTTCTCTTACTTTATTGTGATGATCATTTCTCCCTACGTAGGTGGGTGTCAACAAAATATTTTCGCATTCTGAAGAGAAATTTGGTGACAGAAATTTCGTAAATAGATCTCGCTGCAAAGAAAACCGCCTTTGTTTTAATGACTGCCACCCCAACTCGCGTATCATATCAATGACACTCCCACCCCTATTGCGCGATACCACGAAACGAGCTGCCCTTCTTTGCACTTTTTCGATGTCCTCCGTCAATTCTACCTGGTAATGATTCCATACCGCGCACCAATATTCCAGCAGAGGACGGACAAGTGTAATGTAGGTTGTCTCCTTAGCGGGTTTGTCGCATCTTCCAAGTGTTCTGCCAACAAAGCGCAGTCTTTGTTTCGCCTTCCCCGCACTATTATCTATGTGGTCTTTCCAATTTAAGTTGCTCATAATTAGAATTCCTAGGTATTTTGTCGAATTGACAGACCTTTGATTTGTGCGATTTATCGTATACCCATATTATATCGCATTTCTTTTAGTACCCATGTGGATGACCTCGCACTTTTCTTTGTTTAGTACTAATTGCCACCTTTCGCACCGTACAGAAATTCTCTCTAGATCATGTTGTAATTGGAATTTACAGCATAAATTCCTCTTCTAAATTTACTGTGGCGTTTCTGACTATCTGGGAGGAGACTGAGTAGTGGAACGTGTTACTTTTACACATAAACAAGAACGATCTGTCACACTACTACACTTTAAAGCACAGTTTATATGTAATTCATATGTGTAATTCATGTCACACAGTCTCATACGGAACCTACATCCGCTTTCTTTTATATACTGTATATAATAAGATACTGTCATCCCCCTTCCCTTCTGTGTGAGAGGATGAATGAGCAAATGTATTTGTATGCATGCTGGATGGTAGCAGACAAGCCTGTCTGCTAGAGAACAGTAGGACCAACGTTGGAAGAGGTAGCTACGCTTTCTAAAAGCAGAGGGGTTTCTATTTTTAGTATGGTCCTATCCATCCCTTGTCATGTTGGTATAGGGAGCTGCCTCTCTGATCACTTCCGTTTGTATTTGGGAAGCACGCTCGGTAGGAGCTCAGGGCAGTCTGTCCGCGGCGAGCGTCTGAAGTGGTAAGATCTCCGGCTAAGCGCGTGTCTGCTAAGTCCGTAGGACAATGGATTTCTTAAGTTCAGCCTAACTGAAAATTTAATCACCTTCATTTCAGGTTTAGCTCTAAAATATCTAATGTTATCTTAAATTGTAACGCAGTGTAATTCGCGTGTGAAGTTCAGAATATCTTCCGATAGTTGCTTTGTCACTACTTTGTGAGTAAAGTGGAACCACGTGTTGATCAGTAACTCTAACTAAGATCATCAATCTTAAATGCGTGTGCTCGTGTGATTATAATGTCTCGTCTTGACAATATTTTTTTTAATATAGCAACTTTTCTTTAGGTTCAACCCACGTGGGGTGTACTTTATGAGACCAGTATCACATGCTTATACAACTGTTTGACCCATCAGGTTAATAGTAAGACGATAGTAACCAGTTCGAGGTTTTTCTTTAGTAAATTGCGTTTCGATGTAATTTATTTTAATTATCAAAATTATTGTGGAGTTACACTCTTTGTGTAAACCAAGTTGACCACGTGAAGCATGTGGTGAAAGCATCAAAGTAGCGCTCAGCTATTGTTTTCGGGAAGATTTCACAGAGAGGTAGTATGAATTTAGTATACCAGTGTGTGGTAATTACATGACGGACAGGATTGCGCTACGAACGTAACTTCTTTGGGTGAAAATTGAATCGGTTGGTTGTGGTTAATTTCCTCTTGCATATGTTTCAACGTTCTTTGTGTGTTATTTTATGAATGCAGTGTTGTATGTAGTATCCCAATCTTGGCTCCCTATTTGATGTGTTCCATAAGATTACAAAGTCACATTTTTACAGTCCTAAATAAGGCACCAGCTTAGTTATGACTCAAGTTTAATATGCTGAAATTTCAATGATCAATGTTAAAATAAATTTCCAAATATAAACTGATTTATTTCTTTTCATTTAAATTCTCTTTATATATATATATATATATATATATATATATATATATATATATATATATACTCCTGGAAATTGAAATAAGAACACCGTGAATTCATTGTCCCAGGAAGGGGAAACTTTATTGACACATTCCTGGGGTCAGATACATCACATGATCACACTGACAGAACCACAGGCACATAGACACAGGCAACAGAGCATGCACAATGTCGGCACTAGTACAGTGTATATCCACCTTTCGCAGCAATGCAGGCTGCTATTCTCCCATGGAGACGATCGTAGAGATGCTGGATGTAGTCCTGTGGAACGGCTTGCCATGCCATTTCCACCTGGCGCCTCAGTTGGACCAGCGTTCGTGCTGGACGTGCAGACCGCGTGAGACGACGCTTCATCCAGTCCCAAACATGCTCAATGGGGGACAGATCCGGAGATCTTGCTGGCCAGGGTAGTTGACTTACACCTTCTAGAGCACGTTGGGTGGCACGGGATACATGCGGACGTGCATTGTCCTGTTGGAACAGCAAGTTCCCTTGCCGGTCTAGGAATGGTAGAACGATGGGTTCGATGACGGTTTGGATGTACCGTGCACTATTCAGTGTCCCCTCGACGATCACCAGTGGTGTACGGCCAGTGTAGGAGATCGCTCCCCACACCATGATGCCGGGTGTTGGCCCTGTGTGCCTCGGTCGTATGCAGTCCTGATTGTGGCGCTCACCTGCACGGCGCCAAACACGCATACGACCATCATTGGCACCAAGGCAGAAGCGACTCTCATCGCTGAAGACGACACGTCTCCATTCGTCCCTCCATTCACGCCTGTCGCGACACCACTGGAGGCGGGCTGCACGATGTTGGGGCGTGAGCGGAAGACGGCCTAACGGTGTGCGGGACCGTAGCCCAGCTTCATGGAGACGGTTGCGAATGGTCCTCGCCGATACCCCAGGAGCAACAGTGTCCCTAATTTGCTGGGAAGTGGCGGTGCAGTCCCCTACGGCACTGCGTAGGATCCTACGGTCTTGGCGTGCATCCGTGCGTCGCTATGGTCCGGTCCCAGGTCGACGGGCACGTGCACCTTCCGCCGACCACTGGCGACAACATCGATGTACTGTGGAGATCTCACGCCCCACGTGTTGAGCAATTCGGCGGTACGTCCACCCGGCCTCCCGCATGCCCACTATACGCCCTCGCTCAAAGTCCGTCAACTGCACATACGGTTCACGTCCACGCTGTCGCGGCATGCTACCAGTGTTAAAGACTGCGATGGAGCTCCGTATGCCACGGCAAACTGGCTGACACTGACGGCGGCGGTGCACAAATGCTGCGCAGCTAGCGCCATTCGACGGCCAACACCGCGGTTCCTGGTGTGTCCGCTGTGCCGTGCGTGTGATCATTGCTTGTACAGCCCTCTCGCAGTGTCCGGAGCAAGTATGGTGGGTCTGACACACCGGTGTCAATGTGTTCTTTTTTCCATTTCCAGGTATATATATCACCGGTTGTCGCATGACGATTAAAAGATTATAATTAATGTTATTCTGGTTGGGAATTTGGTAGGCTAGACTGGATACCTGGTGAAACAGTTGCTCAGTTCAATAAATGGCTCAAATGGCTCTGAGCACTATGGGAATCAACTGCTGTGGTCATAAGTCCCCTAGAACTTAGAACTACTTAAACCTAACTAACCTAAGGACATCACACACATCCATGCCCGAGGCAGGATTCGAACCTGCGACCGTAGCGGTCGTGCGGTTCCAGACTGTACCGCCTTTAACCGCTCGGCCACTACGGCCGGCTAGTTGCTCAGTAATGCAAGGTTAACTTCCCCAGACAGGTCACAGGTTTTAAACTGCTTTTATTGTCTATCAGCACCGCTTTCATAGAAAATTAAAGCAACAACTTTACACATGCAACCCTGTTCTGTGATTCCGCTAGACTCTGGAATCTCTGAAACGTCAGATTGCGAGCGTTGTATAATCTTAATTTTTTCCCTGCAGCGCTCAAACAACTTCTGCGTTGTTTCTGAGCAGACTTTCAAAAGATTCACGGCGTTGTAGAGCGGCGTTGTGTTGTTTGTCTTGTTTTGTTTTCTTTATTTGTGTGTTTTATATGTATGTATTTTTCTTCTCGATTGTAAATTGCACTGACTTCGATCAAAGATATAAATTTGTTTTGCGTGTGAAAAAGTGCGTACTAGGTTGGGTACCTTTCGTGTGACTGTCGTAATTTTTGGGGGATACATTTATTCTGATTAGTGTGTTGCGTACCGGGTATAAATTGAACTAATGCAGACATGTAACCAAGCTAAAAGTAGGCGGTCCAATAACTTAAGCATCATGGACCAAGGGGATAATTTGATTTCGAATATTAACGCGTCGAACGGTTCTGAAATGCATTGGAGAATACTTCAGAGGAAATGCAAAACAGGACGAACGGGCTCACATCAGAGCCAGAAATTAATTTGCCTCCAACTAACCAAATTGATTTGGCAGAACTCATGAAAGCCTTATTGCAACAAAATAAAGAAAACGCAGAGAAATCTGAAAAATCGATCCGAGATCTAGGCGATCAAATGACGCAAAAATCTAAAAAATCGTTCCGAGAACAAAAAGAATCATCTGAAAAATCGATCCGTGAGCTAGGTAAACAAATGACAGAGAAATCTGAAAAATCGATCTGTGAGCTAGGCGAACAAATGACGCAGAAATCTGAAAAATCGATCCGCGAGCTAGGCCAACAAATAGACGAAAAACTAATTCAGCAGACAAATAAAGTCGACAAGTCGATGCAGAAAGTGTCCGATGATATCTCACAAAGAATAAACAATCTGGCAAGTGAAATAAAAAGTGATATTATGAAAGAATTAGGCTGTACATTTGAACAAATCGATGACTGTCTGCAAGCCTTAGAACAGGGCAAGCGGAGTCGCGATGCGGAATCTAAAGAGAGCGAAGAACAGCTACTTAGGAATTTCCAAGCGCTGAGAGAAGAATGCCAAAGAGAACACCAGCAGGCACTCTCGAGGGTCCAAGAGGCGGAAACGCATTGTCCCACGTCCGTTAGCAACACAGTAGCGGACAACAGTCAAGCGATTCACGCACTGGAACAGCAAGTAGAACAATTGAGCAGACTGGGGCGGAGGACAACAGACAAATACATGATAAGATTGCGGCATTAGCGGATATCGCAGGCACGATGAAGGTGACGGAAAGCGAGAACAATACTACACCGGTAGCGGCCGCAGAGACCGAAGAAGTGCGTTCGTTTCTTAGATTTCAGAAGGGACAGTTCGAAGTGAACAGGCGGCACATAGCTGTAACAGGCTAATTACAAGAACGCGTGGCGCATCTGGAAAACCGCATGGCGTGTGATAACGAACTCGCCAATAGCACTAAAAATAGCCACACGAACAGTGCAGAGAGGGACTCCGGCCACGAGGGAGATTTTGACGACAGGGAAGAATGTATTTTGAGGGGCAGACATTAGAAAAATAGAAACATTCAAGGGCCTCGCCGGGAGGAAATGCCGGGATTTGATTTCAAACATTTCCTTACGGTGAGAAAGTTTGAGATATTTCGAAATTCGCAAGAAGGAATACATCCAAGAGCATGGCTCGAGCAATTTGAGTTCTGTCTTCCCCTCGACTGGGCAAGTTCCCATAAGATAGAATATATGTGTGACTATTTGGAAGGCGAACCGGCGATTCGCATGAGGTCGGCAGCGCGTCACTGCAACTCCACTCGGGAGTTTCGACAAGCCTTTCTCTCCGCCTATTGGTCGGAAGCGGCACAAGATAGGGTCAAGCATGGCATAATTATGCTGCCAAATTTGAACCAGTCTGGTTTCGGCAGCCCAGCACGCCTATTCGACCACATGCTGCAGGCGAATCAATTTCTATACGATCCATACGGACCTGCGGAACTAATTAGGATATGCATCACCAAATTGCCGATGCACTTGCGCCACGTCATTCTTGCGGGACGATGCAAAGAGGACGTGGAAACGTTTAAGACACTTCTCCAAGAGTTGGAATATAATGCAGCAGAATGCCCGCCTAATCAGGCACAAAGTTATTACGGGGCACAGCAGCGCGATCGCAGTCGTGGCCGTAGTACTAATCAACGGCGTGACTGGTCGTCGCGACGCGAACGGAACAATATTCGGGACCGGCCGTATAGAAACTGGGGTAACAGTCGCGAACACAGGTGGAACAACGGAAATGATCGAGGACGTGGACAGGATCGTGAACGCTACAGGTACGGCAACCAGAATCGATACCACGAAGAATACGGTGGGAATAGGACTGTAGGTGGAGCACCTCATGATGTTGAAATTCGGCCGGCTAACCCTAGACATAATCCAGCAAATGGAAATGAACAAAATCGGCAATGACAAACGATCAGCGCAGAAGGCGCCCAATCGGAACAAATGAGCGACATGGCAAATGAGTAGAAAGGACAGTGAGAAGTAGAGAGGACGATGAGGAGAAAGAATTGATTAGTTTAAATTTGTGACGTATGCATTTTAAATAATATGTTGGTAAAAATAATGATAAAGATGTTTCTATGTGATTGATTGAAGTGATGTTTTTAAATTTTTTTCTTTCCTTGTGCAATTAGGATTTAGGTTGGTTCAAATGTGAATATAAAAGGTTTCTTTGTGAATGAGTGAAATGCTGTTTATGTTTCTTTGTGTAAGTTGAAAAGAGTCGCTCCTGAGAGAAGCAAGATCTGTGTTGAATTAATGCAAAACTCAGGGGAATATCCGATCTGTGGGTATTATGTGTCTGGCAAACCCAGGTCCCCAGCTGTTAGTAGCCGTGTTTCCGATTTTCTGCTTTCAGTGCTACTATATATCTATTACTATTCTGTATCTGTCAGTATAAATGAGGATCTCTTACTATAGTATGCGTGCTGTACGAATATTTTAAGATAGGAGAACTCTGAGAAAGGAATGAGTAAGTTTAGAATCTTGAAAACAGGATGCGATAATACAACTGTATAACCATTGGCTTCCCAATATGCGATGATGTGTTAACAGTGATGATATATGTCTTTTTTGTTCTTTATAGCTGAGTACGTAAAGTGCTGTCTGTGGATTTCGTAAGTATATTGATTCCCTTCAAGGTGAAAGAAGAATTGTGGTTTGTGTAATTTACGTGGCCCTGAAATATTATTGTGGTAGTCAAATATGAGCAGTTTTTCAGCAAATGGAGAATGGAACAGAAATATGGATCCTTTCGGTAGTCTTGATTGATGTTGAGCCAAAGTCTGAAAAATTATTCTGCGTTAATACTTGTCCCAGAAAAGCGACGTTTATGTGTTTTGCTGATGCTGTGAGCATTACAGCTTACTGTTTTCGCTGGTGCGGGATGCACTGCAGCCTATATGATTCGTACTGAGGAAATTTCCCTCTTGAAGGTAGAGGAAGATTAAATAATTTTGATCATGGGACCGAAGGAAAGCTTGGTTTAAGGTAATAAGGTTGAAGCAAAACATTTGTCATTTAAACTACAGGAGGATTCGGATCTTTTGTGTCTGTTGTAAGTTCAATATGTTAAGATGAAACTGTTTTACAGAATAGAGGAGACCACAATTTTGCCATTCATGAGAAATGAATCCAGAATAACCACCACAGGCAAAATAACTGATTTGGAAGCGAAAGGTAACTTAAAGAAGGAACGAAATGGGTAAGAAAATGTAGTATAACCTGTATAATCAAAATATTTTGACCCTTCTCAGAGTCATCTGTGTGATTAATTCTTGTGATAACGTAATTTTAGATGAAATTGTCTTACTGTTTTATGTGTGAATATATGAGTATGATAAATGTATAACTGCGAGTCTCTTATCTGGTGTGTCAACTGGTATAAATGTTTTGGCGCATAAATAATCATTGTTCTTTTTACTGTGTATGTTTAAGGAAAGTTTCTCCATATTTATCATGTGACAAGACATATGCCGCGAGTGTCAGGAAGAGGACGAATTAGAACAATGTTGTAGTGGTATAAACACTGTGTTGGTGTAGCATTGAAGTAGCTTGTTGGATTAACTAGTAGTGGATAGAAGTAGAATTTTGAGTAACACATGTTTATGGGTAGTTAGTTTGTAGTATAGACAACAGGTGTGCATGTGTGTGTGTGTGTGTGTGTGTGTAAATAACATGTGAACCCTATGCTGCCCTGACCTATACTTGCACAAGGCATAATCCTATTCATTTTAGTGAACTAATAAATAGCATTTGATTTATTAAAACGGAAGTGAACCACATTAGTGATGTGTATTTAGATATTATATTGTCAGTTCATTTAATTTTTATTTTTATACTGTCAAGTCATTTCACTTTTATTTTTTTATCTTGTCAACTCATTTAACTTTTATTTTTTTATTGTCGATTCATGTAACTTTTTTATTTAAAAAAAAGATTAAGTCTCACTTTTGTTCTTGAAAATTGTGAAAGACAATACTAGTGGTATTATGTATGACATTTTGGAATCACATAACTATGATAAACAATTTCTGTGAATGCAGTTGAGAACATGAAAGCGAACCGGCTAAACTCTTACGAGACAGCGGGAGCAGCGAGGAGGAGGACTAGGTGTTAACAGGCGGGTTTCCCAGCAGGACACACTGTCAGCCGGGCCACTTCTGGAGCACGCTCGCCAACAAAAGAAAGGCTGCGGGGCAAACACTTTCCCTTGCACCCGGAGCTAATGGCCGACCGCACCAGTGCGACCCTCCGTGGAGGCGATGACCTGAGATGGCCGAGCGGTCCACCGCGCGGAAATCCATCTGCTGGCAACGCACCACACGCACGCGACCGTGACGAGACGGCCGCGGTGAAACGACAAAAGACAGGGGATGAAGGGGCGTGGAGCCTTTTGACAGGTACTGTCCAGAGAAACTTGCAGACGTCAACGACGCCTATCGACATTTCCTGACGGATGCCTACTGTCAAGCGACAGTAAATCATGGTTCGATGTTCTCTGGTCGCTAAGGGTGGCACAAAGAAGAGCTATTAAGTGTCATCCTTGCCCAGGAATATCAAACCGGCGAGCCAATTGAGGCTAACTCAAGAATGTAACAACACAAGGGGCGTGGAGCCTTTTGACACATACTGTCCAGAGAATCTGGCAGACTTCAACGACGCCTATCAACGTCCTGGCGGATGCCCACTGTCAAGCGACAGTAAATCATAGTTCGATGTTCTCTGGTAGCTAAGGGTGGCACAAAGAAGAGCCATTAAGTGTCATCCTTGCCCACGAATATCAATCTGGCGTGTCAAACGAGGATACCGCACGAATTTGACAACACAAACATGGAACCAAATCGAGATGTACGTGACACGGGTCACCAAGAGAAACTTCATGAGAGGGCAGAGACGGCGATATTGCACGCAACAGATGGACAAAAAACCCTACTG
Organism: Schistocerca nitens; assembly: GCF_023898315.1. Lineage (NCBI taxonomy): Eukaryota > Metazoa > Arthropoda > Insecta > Orthoptera > Acrididae > Schistocerca > Schistocerca nitens. Next base: position 911,477,316 of record NC_064617.1, read on the forward strand.
ACAGCTGCGGCGACGAACCTCCCCCCCCCCCCCCTCCTATATTGTGCCTTGGAACAGTGGAACTACTGAGTGTGCCAGTGAACAGTGAATATAAGGTTCTTAGTCCAATGCATATACGTGTGTTCTTCCAGAGAAACTTTGACTCGTGTGTTTTGCCGGAGTTCGATTTATTGGTGTGTATTAGACTGACTCTTGTATTTTGCAGGTGTTCTATTTATTGTTTATTTTTAGACTTTGACTCTTGTATTTTGCAGGTGTTTTATTTATTGGTGGTTTTTTTTATTAGACGTTGACTATTGTACTTTCAGGGCTATTTTATTGATCAATGTTTGTTCTTGTGTGATGTATTAGATTTGTGATATTTTGTTTCGTAAATTCATTCCTATGGCATTGCTTCGTTTATCAGTCAGATAGCTATTCATTCTCATTGGACTGTGTTCGATTAGCCTTTGCATGGTGCATATTTATAGTGAGGAACCCCTTAAGGGTAACAATCACATAATTAATTGTAGTTTCAGTATAATGACACAGTGATCATTGTTTGCTAACTGACTGAAATATAGTAGAGTGATTAAATTAGTACCACAAAGTTTTTTTTTTCATTCTACAAATTATTAGTTTCATAAGATATAGAATAATGGAATGTAGTCAAATTAAATTGGGTGATGCTGAGGGGATTAGATTAGGAAATGAGACACTTAAAGTAGTAAAGGAGTTTTGCTATTTAGGGAGTAAAATAACTGATGATGGTCGAAGTAGAGAGGATATAAAATGTAGACTGGCAATGGCAAGGAAATCGTTTCTGAAGAAGAGAAATTTGTTAACATCGAGTATAGATTTAAGTGTCAGGAAGTCGTTTCTGAAAGTATTTGTATGGAGTGTAGCCATGTATGGAAGTGAAACATGGACGATAACCAGTTTGGAAAAGAAGAGAATAGAAGCTTTCGAAATGTGGTGCTACAGAAGAATGCTGAAGATAAGGTGGGTAGATCACGTAACTAATGAGGAGGTATTGAATAGGATTGGGGGGAAGAGAAGTTTGTGGCACAACTTGACTAGAAGAAGGGATCGGTTGGTAGGACATGTTCTGAGGTATCAAGGGATCACAAATTTAGTATTGGAGGGAAGCATGGAGGGTAAAAATCGTAGAGGGAGACCAAGAGATGAATACACTAAGCAGATTCAGAAGGATGTAGGTTGCAGTAGGTACTGGGAGATGAAGAAGCTTGCACAGGATAGAGTAGCATGGAGAGCTGCATCAAACCAGTCTCAGGACTGAAGACCACAACAACAACAACAAGATATAGAATATTTTTGCGATAACAACTTTGTAAAACATGTTTTTTTTTTCTTATCTTTTTTTTTTTTTTTTTGCTTTTGCGGATTGTGCATTGTAATGTTCTGCTTTATAATACTGATGTTATTTTCATGTTTTTTTAATTGCTGTGGCACCTTTGCTATTTTCATAAATTTTATTTGTTAATAAACAGTCATAAATTTTCCTGTGATCAGTTGGCTCTTGAAATGGGCAAATACTGGTGAACTCCATAAGGGTAACAACCAGAAATTGTTTTCATATTAATGACACAGGAACCATTGTTTTTACTTGCTGACGGAATTAGGTCTACACTATCTTTCAAGTAGGTGTCACAGATTGTTTTTTTTCTCTTTGAAATTGGTAGATTCTAAAGATGTGTTGAAATTATTGTGTTTTAGCAAGTAGCTGGTGACCTTTTGTCCTTTTCTTTACATTTTTGGTTTAAGTTGGGTGTGAGAAGCCCGCTTGGGAATGTCCTAGCATGGCCAGAAAATTCCCTGCACAGTCTTTTCCTGGAGCGTTGGGGCTATGAAAGGTCTCTGTTGGATTCCTTTCATGTTAATGTCTTAAATCTGTTGTCATTTACGGCATAAATTCCTCTTCTAAATTTACTGTGGCGTTTCTGACTATCTGGGAGGAGACTGAGTAGTGGAACGTGTTACTTTTACACATAAACAAGAACGATCTGTCACACTACTACACTTTAAAGCACAGTTTATATGTAATTCATATGTGTAATTCATGTCACACAGTCTCATACGGAACCTACATCCGCTTTCTTTTATATACTGTATATAATAAGATACTGTCATCCCCCTTCCCTTCTGTGTGAGAGGATGAATGAGCAAATGTATTTGTATGCATGCTGGATGGTAGCAGACAAGCCTGTCTGCTAGAGAACAGTAGGACCAACGTCGGAACAGGTAGCTACGCTTTCTAAAAGCAGAGGGGTTTCTATTTTTAGTATGGTCCTGTCCGTCCCTTGTCATATTGGTATAGGGAGCTGCCTCTCTGGTCACTTCCGTTTGTATTTGGGAAGCACGCTCGGTAGGAGCTCAGGGCAGTCTGTCCGCGGCGAGCGTCTGAAGTGGTAAGATCTCCGGCTAAGCGCGTGTCTGCTAAGTCCGTAGGACAATGGATTTCTTAAGTTCAGCCTAACTGAAAATTTAATCACCTTCATTTCAGGTTTAGCTCTAAAATATCTAATGTTATCTTAAATTGCAATGCAGTGTAATTCGCGTGTGAAGTTCAGAATATCTTCCGGTAGTTGCTTTGTCACTACTTTGTGAATAAAGTGGAACCACGTGTTGATCAGTAACTCTAACTAAAATCATCAATCTTAAATGTGAATGCCCGTGTGATTATAATGTCTCGTCTTGACAATATTTTTTTTAATATAGCAACTTTTCTTTAGGTTCAACCCACGTGGGGTGTACTTTATGAGACCAGTACCACATGCTTATACAACTGTTTGACCCATCAGGTTAATAGTAAGACGATAGTAACCAGTTCGAGGTTTTTCTTTAGTAAATTGCGTTTCGATGTAATTTATTTTAATTATCAAAATTATTGTGGAGTTACACTCTTTGTGTAAACCAAGTTGACCACGTGAAGCATGTGGTGAAAGCATCAAAGTAGCGCTCAGCTATTGTTTTCGGGAAGATTTCACAGAGAGGTAGTATGAATTTAGTATACCAGTGTGTGGTAATTACATGACGGACAGGATTGTGCTATGAACGTAACTTCTTTGGGTGAAAATTGAATCTGTTGGTTGTGGTTAATTTCCTCTATAAGGCACCAGCTTAGTTATGACTCAAGTTTAATATGCTGAAATTTCAATGATCAATGTTAAAATAAATTTCCAAATATAAACTGATTTATTTCTTTTCATTTAAATTCTCTTATATATATATATATATATATATATATATATATATATATATATATATATATCACCGGTTGTCGCATGACGATTAAAAGATTATAATTAATGTTAGTCTCGTTGGGAATTTTGTAGGCTAGACTGGATACCTGGTGAAACAGTTGCTCAGTAATGCAAGGTTAACTTCCCCAGACAGCGCACAGGTTTTAACCCACTTTTATGGTCTTGAATAGCAGCACCGCTTGCAGAATAAAGAAAAGCAACAACGTTACAAGGTGTCAGGGACTCCCTGTTCTGCGCTCATAGACAGCACACCGCGCCTAGTACACGCGGCGCTCGGGGACCACAGCACAGCTACGAAACCTGAGACTGGGCTTACAACAGTCCGAAACCGGTCGTGTGAAAATAAAGTAATTTAGATTTGAAGCGGTATTTTCATCCTCTGCTATAATGCTCAATTGCTGATGTTCTTCCAACAGGATTGTTTACAAGTTAAATTGGTTATACAAAAGAAACCAGCCTCACGCAGAAAAACGATGCCTTTCAAGAAATTTAATGTGATGATGAAGTCAAGCATGAAGAAAGACTACGAATAAATGGTAGATGGCCCAAGAAAGTTCTTTACTGGGTTCTATGTAACAAGAGAAGAGCAATGAGACGACCTATGAAAGATTGTCAGACAACGTAAAAATACACGTAGCAGCAGCAGTAACAACATCGCGGACGCATATTGCTGCCAACTGCAATGCATGAAGAAGTCTACAGAAGGCCTTCGCTCAGAAGTGGATGATGATAATAAACTGAGAATACAATTTACGGATATTTCTTTGAAGAGATGTCCCAACGAGGCCATCAGTTACAAATCTGTAAGACATATTGATAATCACAAAGATCGTAATCGGCCGTAACCTTGTTGAACCATCTAAACATTCACAGTTAGTCATTCATGCAAATGGTTCAAATGGCTCTGAGCACTATGGGACTTAACTTCTGAGGTCATCAGTCCCCTAGAACTTAGAACTACTTAAACCTAGCTAACCTAAAGACATCACACACATCCGTGCGCGAGGCAGGATTCGAATCTGCGACCGTAGAGTCATTCATGCATATGACTGAAAAAGTAACCGCAACAAGTATGGAACTCCTCCGTTTCTGGAATACGAGTATAGCGCTCTAACCACTGAACTACGTTGCTCACAACTAACTAGTAATCAGCCTTAAATTAAAAACCACTGATTTTACGGATACTATTCACAAATTTTCTCAGGAAATGCAGCTTCGCTGTTCCAGTTTCGTTTGCCGTAAACATATATTTATGACTTCCTTTTCTTTAGGTTTGGCTCCTTTCAGACGTTTTGTGACCTCTGGTTTTCCGGTTTATGTCGGGAGAGCGATAACACGGAATGCATTGCCTTCCGTCCCGTTACATGTTTCCGCATCGGGTCGCCACAAAACCGCTAAGCTACCAAGCGCTGCTCCCTTATCGCACATGAAAGCTTTGTATGAACACAAAAGTCCGCAGCTTACTACTGTGTGTTAACCGAGCACAACACTTCGTAATATTACTGACGTTTCAAGGCAGACGAAAATTTTGAAATCAAACCTGCACACGGAATTTTAATTGTGATTTCAAAATACAAAACATACAAAATTTAAGTATTTAATCACGGCAAAGTTTCTGCTCTGAAAAGATTTCTTGCGTGTGAATGAAAACACGTACTGTTAAGTAATGGAAGTGGAACACCACAGCCGTATTTTCAAAGTATTTATTATTCAGACGGTTAGTTTCAGCGCTACATTTGCATCTTCAGGTCCTACTATAAAACAAATAAGTACCTCCAGTCATTGACTCATACAAAAACTGGGTGGCGTCGAAAGCTGTTCAACACAAGTGTGTATTACGAACGCTTATGTATCATAGGACCCCTACAACACCTTGTTGCCATGGACCGTTATTCATCAGGAGCGTATATTGCGGAATATACACTTCTGATGAATAGCGAAACCCGGCGTCTACATTTACATCTACATATATACTCCGTTAGCCACCAAGCGGTGTGTGGCGGAGGGCACAATTCGCGCCAAAGTCATACACTCCTGGAAATGGAAAAAAGAACACATTGACACTGGTGTGTCAGACCCACCATACTTGCTCCGGACACTGCGAGAGGGCTGTACAAGCAATGATCACACGCACGGCACAGCGGACACACCAGGAACCGCGGTGTTGGCCGTCGAATGGCGCTAGCTGCGCAGCATTTGTGCACCGCCGCCGTCAGTGTCAGCCAGTTTGCCGTGGCATACGGAGCTCCATCGCAGTCTTTAACACTGGTAGCATGCCGCGACAGCGTGGACGTGAACCGTATGTGCAGTTGACGGACTTTGAGCGAGGGCGTATAGTGGGCATGCGGGAGGCCGGGTGGACGTACCGCCGAATTGCTCAACACGTGGGGCGTGAGGTCTCCACAGTACATCGATGTTGTCGCCAGTGGTCGGCGGAAGGTGCACGTGCCCGTCGACCTGGGACCGGACCGCAGCGACGCACGGATGCACGCCAAGACCGTAGGATCCTACGCAGTGCCGTAGGGGACCGCACCGCCACTTCCCAGCAAATTAGGGACACTGTTGCTCCTGGGGTATCGGCGAGGACCATTCGCAACCGTCTCCATGAAGCTGGGCTACGGTCCCGCACACCGTTAGGCCGTCTTCCGCTCACGCCCCAACATCGTGCAGCCCGCCTCCAGTGGTGTCGCGACAGGCGTGAATGGAGGGACGAATGGAGACGTGTCGTCTTCAGCGATGAGAGTCGCTTCTGCCTTGGTGCCAATGATGGTCGTATGCGTGTTTGGCGCCGTGCAGGTGAGCGCCACAATCAGGACTGCATACAACCGAGGCACACAGGGCCAACACCCGGCATCATGGTGTGGGGAGCGATCTCCTACACTGGCCGTACACCACTGGTGATCGTCGAGGGGACACTGAATAGTGCACAGTACATCCAAACCGTCATCGAACCCATTGTTCTACCATTCCTAGACCGGCAAGGGAACTTGCTGTTCCAACAGGACAATGCACGTCCGCATGTATCCCGTGCCACCCAACGTGCTCTAGAAGGTGTAAGTCAACTACCCTGGCCAGCAAGATCTCCGGATCTGTCCCCCATTGAGCATGTTTGGGACTGGATGAAGCGTCGTCTCACGCGGTCTGCACGTCCAGCACGAACGCTGGTCCAACTGAGGCGCCAGGTGGAAATGGCATGGCAAGCCGTTCCACAGGACTACATCCAGCATCTGTACGATCGTCTCCATGGGAGAATAGCAGCCTGCATTGCTGCGAAAGGTGGATATACACTGTACTAGTGCCGACATTGTGCATGCTCTGTTGCCTGTGTCTATGTGCCTGTGGTTCTGTCAGTGTGATCATGTGATGTATCTGACCCCAGGAATGTGTCAATAAAGTTTCCCCTTCCTGGGACAATGAATTCACGGTGTTCTTATTTCAATTTCCAGGAGTGTATTTCCCTCCCTCTGTTCCACTCGCGGATCGCGCGAGGGAAAAATGACTGTCTGAACGCCTCAGTACGAGTTCTTATTTCCCTTATCTTTGAATGGTGATCATTACGCGATTTGAAAGTTGGTGGTAATAATATATGCTCTACATCTTCGGTGAAGATTGGATTTCGGAATTTAGAGAGCAGCCCCTTCTGTTTAGCGCGTCGTCTATCTTCAAGTGTTTCCCACTTCAAACTTTCTATGAGATTTGTAACGCTCTCGCAAGGGCTAAATGTACCAGTCACGAATCTTGCCGCTCTTCTTTGGACCTTCTCAATCTCTTGAATCAGACCCAACTGGTAAGGGTCCCATACAGACGAACAATACTCTAAGACTGGACGAACTAACGTATTGTAAGCTATTTCCTTTGTTGAAGGACTGCATCGCTTCAGGATTCCACCAATAAACCGCAACCTAGAGTTCGCCTTACCCGTTACTTGTCTAATCTGATCATTGCATTTGAGATCCTTTCGAACAGTCACACCCATATACTTGACTGATGTTACCGCTTCCAAAGACTGATCATTTATTTTGTACTCATACATTAATGGGGATTTTCGCCTTGTTATACACAGTATATTACACTTACTAATATTGAGAAATAACTGCCAGTCATTACATCACGCATTTATTTTCTGCAGATCCTCATTGATTTGTTCACAACTTTCGTGTGATACTACTTTCCTGTAGACTACAGCATCATCGGCAAACAGTCTAAGGCCGCTGTCAGTAGCATCAACCAGATCGTTTACGTAAATCGTAAAAAGCAGAGCACCTATTACGCTGCCCTGGGGCACACCTGAAGTTACACCTAGGTATTGTATGGGTCCTATGATCCACGAGTCAATAACTGGAAATACTTATTTCTTTTATAGTAGGATCTGAAGATGATGAAAACAAAGCGTTGAAACTAGTCGTCTGAATAATAAATACTTTTGAAATATGGCTGTGGTGTTCCAGTTCCATGATTTTTACTGTCAGCCGCTGTCCCATGTCCACAAGAATGATGGACTTTCATAAACTGAACAGACTATTAATGTTCTATAGCAGTTCGTATATCTTGGAAACTTATTTTTTGTTTGCATAGCCATCATTAGACAATAATAAAGTTATATTCTGGTAATAGCATTGTAATTAAAACCTTTATACAATAAAAATAAAAACAATATAATATTTAGAGTTTGTATTTTCATTTATATTCAAATTGTTGTCAGTTGCAGAATACAGTTAGCAGTAACTTTTCAATTTTTTTTGTGGTAACGACCGTTTTTGCAACAAGGTGAAAACTGCTTCTGCCACGTATTCTTGAATAATGCTAGAGCGTATGGAATGTCCACCAGGTCAGATTAAGAGAAGAGCAAGAAAAAAAAATTATCCATGTTCTGTTAGATGTAACTGTTGAACTGTAGGTGAGTCGGGGTGAGCTGACGCTGACAGTTGCAGTGTACTGGGTGCGGCAGCTTTAGGGCCTTCCTCAACCAATAACTTAAAGATATTTTGTAAATGTCTCTATGGCAATACCTCAGAGGCGTCCCAGCTGAGTAGGAGGCTGTTTTTTGCGAATCGGTACGTGGAATGTGATTTCATGAACATGGCGGCACCATTGTCCATCAAGGGGCTGGAGTCAGCGGTCTGGGTGGCCTTGTGTGCCTAAAAAATACTGGAAATCTCCCAAAAACAGAGCCAATGAATCACAGACCATTTAAATTGTAAGTGTCCTGTTTAATATATAAGCTAATTCCTAAATTCAAGACATTTAGACAAGGAGAATCGGTCTTCCACCAAGTAATATAGTAAGATTAGTTGCTTTTTTCAAAGATGCAGATACTGTGAAATGACATTAAAATGAGGAGGAGGAGCAGGAGATCAGTGTTTAACGTCCCGTCGACAACGAGGTCATTAGAGACGGAGCACAAGCTCGGGTTAGGGACGGACTGGGAAGGAAATCGGCCGTGCCCTTTCAAAGGAACCATCCCGGCATTTGCCTGAAACGATTTAGGGAAATCACGGAAAACCTAAATCAAGATGGCCGGAGACGGATTTGAACCGTCGTCCTCCAGAATGCGAGTCCAGTGTGCTAATCACTGCGCCACCTCGCTTGGTAAATGACATTAAATGCTCAAGTCGGGTGGAAGGAGATACTTGCACCTGACTGGCTGTCAAAAACATTCCTTGTTTAAGGCATGCTGGAGATGATACCGTTTGAGAAAGGCTCTTCGTCCTGGGTACTTGTGGGTTGTGCTCGCGCAAGACTTCTTCAGCAACGCTTGTGAGTTGGTGCATAGTGTAACGCTGAGCGTAAGTAGGCGAGCTAATCGGCCGCCAAGAAGTGGTACGAGGTAGGACGAATTTGTTGTGTACGGCTGAATGCTAGTGGGCCCAGGTCTCAGGGCATGCCATGGCAGTTCCGGCTTCTGGCTGGGTGACTGCTTGGAGCGAGTTCAGGACATGAATCTAATCCCTTTATAACTGTGATCGTAATTCTAACATGTGACAATATCCTGTGATCCAGGTCCCAAATCTGCTGCATGGTAGTGTGGGCTTTCAAATTAATAAATGAAATTATGTTGGTGGTGGCTCTCAACTACGTACCCTCCAACTCAGAGTTGCAATATTAAAAGTTTTGGCTGGTTTCGTTGTCTAGGGGCTGGGATACGTAGTTGCCGCATTACAGGCCAAATACTGCTGAGTCTACAGTATACGGTAAGAATACACACATGAATTGAATGGTCGAAGGTTTCTATCACTCAGCAATTGCGAATTATGAGTGTAACATATAAATTTACAAATGAAAGATTGCAATTAAACAAAATCTGCAAGTACTATCTTAATGACTTTAAATGATGAGTACGATAGCAGAAGTACTTTTGAGAATGCGATACATTTCTGCAAAACACTTATTGGTGTCGATGGTTCAGCAATTAAATAAAATATACGTTGAATAACAGGGAAACAATAGATTCCTACAGCACCTAATTAGTTATGAACAGCAACACAGCTCGCGAGATATTCACTTCTAAACGCACACTATGTCTTCACTGTAGAAGCCATGGAAATCTCACAGGTGCACAAGTCGGCATTCCAAAGTATTTCTATCTGCCGCGACCACGCACAAACTGCACCCAACATGGCCAATAAATTAAGTCTCTGCCGTCTCGTGCCGTCACGTCCAGCATTCACCGTGTCCTGTGCTGTCCTGTCCAGAACTCCCTCACTGTTCCAAACTGCCTCGTGTCCTCTCCAGAAACGATCCTCCTCTCCCACTTCCATACAATCTCACCGTTAACGAGCGCTGTGATTGGCTAGAGCGCTCCCTCCATGTCTCCAAGCCAACGTACATTCACAAACATATTTAAGCACATGCAAAATACAGGATTTACATTTAAATACCTGACATTATTAAATATTCCTACGGCTGGCCCATAAACACGCTCTAACACACATTATTAAATACATAAACAAATTAAATAAACATATATCAAAAGAATAACAAACAAAAGGTAGGCCAGTAGCCTAATGTCTCTGTTCTTTCTAAAACACAGTAAATATTTAACCAATTTCTTCATGAATAGTATATATCGGATATAAACAAAGACATAAAATGTTCAAATGTGTGAAATTCAATGAGACTTAACTGCTAAGGTCATCAGTCCCTGCCGGCCGCGGTGGCCGAGCGGTTCTAGACGCTTCAGTCCAGAGCCGCGCGACTGCCACGGTCGCAGGTTCGAATCCTGCCTCAGGCATGCATGTGTGTGATGTCCTTAGGTTAGTTAGGTTTAAGTAGTTCTAAGTTCTAGGGGACTGATGACCTCTGATGTTAAGCCCCATAGTGCTCAGAGCCATTTGAACCATCATCAGTCCCTAACCTTTCACACTACTTAACCTAAATTACCCTAAGGACAAACACACACACCCATGCCCGAGGGAGGACTCGAACCTCCGCCGGGACCAGCCGCACAGTCCATGACTGCAACGCCCTAGACCGCTCGGCTAATCCCGTGCGGCAAACAAAGACATAGATGAGTATACACTCCTGGAAATTGAAATAAGAACACCGTGAATTCATTGTCCCAGGAAGGGGAAACTTTATTGACACATTCCTGGGGTCAGATACATCACATGATCACACTGACAGAACCACAGGCACATAGACACAGGCAACAGAGCATGCACAATGTCGGCACTAGTACAGTGTATATCCACCTTTCGCAGCAATGCAGGCTGCTATTCTCCCATGGAGACGATCGTAGAGATGCTGGATGTAGTCCTGTGGAACGGCTTGCCATGTCATTTCCACCTGGCGCCTCAGTTGGACCAGCGTTCGTGCTGGACGTGCAGACCGCGTGAGACGACGCTTCATCCAGTCCCAAACATGCTCAATGGGGGACAGATCCGGAGATCTTGCTGCCCAGGGTAGTTGACTTACACCTTCTAGAGCACGTTGGGTGGCACGGGATACATGCGGACGTGCATTGTCCTGTTGGAACAGCAAGTTCCCTTGCCGGTCTAGGAATGGTAGAACGATGGGTTCGATGACGGTTTGGATGTACCGTGCACTATTCAGTGTCCCCTCTACGATCACCAGTGGTGTACGGCCAGTGTAGGAGATCGCTCCCCACACCATGAGGCCGGGTGTTGGCCCTGTGTGCCTCGGTCGTATGCAGTCCTGATTGTGGCGCTCACCTGCACGGCGCCAAACACGCATACGACCATCATTGGCACCAAGGCAGAAGCGACTCTCATCGCTGAAGACGACACGTCTCCATTCGTCCCTCCATTCACGCCTGTCGCGACACCACTGGAGGCGGGCTGCACGATGTTGGGGCGTGAGCGGAAGACGGCCTAACGGTGTGCGGGACCGTAGCCCAGCTTCATGGAGACGGTTGCGAATGGTCCTCGCCGATACCCCAGGAGCAACAGTGTCCCTAATTTGCTGGGAAGTAGCGGTGCGGTCCCCTACGGCACTGCGTAGGATCCTACGGTCTTGGCGTGCATCCGTGCGTCGCTGCGGTCCGGTCCCAGGTCGACGGGCACGTGCACCTTCCGCCGACCACTGGCGACAACATCGATGTACTGTGGAGACCTCACGCCCCACGTGTTGAGCAATTCGGCGGTACGTCCACCCGGCCTCCCGCATGCCCACTATACGCCCTCGCTCAAAGTCCGTCAACTGCACATACGGTTCACGTCCACGCTGTCGCGGCATGCTACCAGTGTTAAAGACTGCGATGGAGCTCCGTATGCCACGGCAAACTGGCTGACACTGACGGCGGCGGTGCACAAATGCTGCGCAGCTAGCGCCATTCGACGGCCAACACCGCGGTTCCTGGTGTGTCCGCTGTGCCGTGCGTGTGATCATTGCTTGTACAGCCCTCTCGCAGTGTCCGGAGCAAGTATGGTGGGTCTGACACACCGGTGTCAATGTGTTCTTTTTTCCATTTCCAGGAGTGTATTTATAAGTATGCTGCTACCGTTTCTTCGTGTAACTGTGGAGTACTTATGGCCTGACGCGATCGATAGTAATTGGCCACTTTGACCTCCAATAACTCAAGTACTATTCAAGTTACATGCCTGTAATTCATACCAATTTAGGTTTACACTAATAGCTTTCTAAAGACACATACATCGACGAAATCGGATGAACCGTTTCGATTTTGGGAATTCGTTGCTGGGTGTTACTTGTATAATTTATCATCAGATACTAAACTTAAAACTAATAAATATATTGAAAATCTGATTACACAATCAGAATCGTCGTGCAAATAATGATAATGTAAATGTTTCTTTTTGAGGTATCATGATTCATCTGGCTAGTATTAATTTCTATACGAACTGTGAAATGTCTGCCATTAAGGTTTCACAAAGTCCGCCATCTTTGGTCCTCCCGGCGCACAGCTTCACCAAGGAATTCCCAGCCACGTGCCCAATGGACCATGCGCTGGTGCTCCCCCCTGCTCAGCTAATGTTCGCCACCACGTGGTTGCTACCGGGCCGCGGCTTTGGCGAGCGTCCTGTGCGGCCGCCCCAGCCCCGAACATATATTTCCAGGGCGCCACTACTCGCAGGTTACCTCACAGTAGGCAATTTGCGTGGGGGCTCTGAGCATAAGATTTTGTAGCAATTGTGTCCACGAGAATCGGTAGCAAACGCTAGGTATGGGGAAGTTAAGTCACGAACCTGCAGCAGATAGCAGCAGCCGAGACCTCGACGGCGGCGTAACAGCACGGGCGGCCACGGCAATGCGGGCCACCAGCGGCGACTTCGAGTTCATCAGCATCGACACTTCGGGCAGCAGCAGTACAGTATAAGCACCCAACATGGACAATAAATTAAGCACTTGCGGCGATAGTGTTAATATGTGTGAACCCGATATATGCGAACCGGCAGAGTCCTCGTCAGTGATGGAGCTTCCAATGATTAAGCAACCACCCAGTGCATGTGGTTCACGTAACGTGAGTGGGCCAGTCAGTCCTAAATCTAATCGTGGTGGTGTTGATACAGACGACATTAGTGTAGCAGATAGTCTGATATCAGAGAAGGAATATGTAACCGCGAAAGATTCGATCGCGTGGTTAAAGGAAATTCTGACAAATGTGAACTCTAAAGTGTGGGTGTTGAGTGTGGAGATAGGTTCACCAAAAACAGAGATGAGTTCAGTAGAGACAAGTGTAGCAGAAAGGGTAAAAGCTGAGGTGAAGTATGAGGTTCATTCAAATGAAACCTGGTTAGTGCATCTCCATTTGCCTTGCAAACTTACTACTCTCTTTTGGAATCTGGACTTTAATAAAAATTGCAAGGTAAATGTTACTCAGAACACAGGAGAAGTTGTGATTTAAATGACAATAGATTTATTCAATCTTAATGTAACAAGACAAAAAAATGACTAAATAAACGTCACACAAACATCTTTATTTGACAGACACTTTCGCTAACATGGGGCCTATGGTGGACAAAGTGATCAGCTGGGGACGACACACGACACTAACCAGAAGACAAATCGCTCTATCTGACTTCATACACGTGAATCTGGGGTATGGCACAACAACTACCCCACAATGAAGCGTTTATAATCTACCATTTCAAAAAGAAAGATATGGTTCGAAAGAACAGGGTGCAGAGAAACATATATATTCCTTGGGTGTACTGCCCTTTTTTTATTTCTTTTTGTTGTTTGTACTTGTATGGCTTCTAGCCGATTTTTTTTAAAAATTAAAGTTATTTTACCCTTAAGGCGTAAGATTCTTTAGGCCTTCAACCTAATTTAAAGAACTGTTTCACGTAAGACCTTTGGCATTTTAAAAAATTTTAATGTTGTTGCATTTTAAGTGTAGGGCGTACAGCCGATTTTGAGTTTGAGTTGTTTTACCTGTAACGTCTTCAGCCTAAATTAAAGAACTGTTTGACGTAAGGCCTTTGGTATTAAAAAAAATTAATGTTATGGAGTTTTAAATGTTAGGCCTTCAGCCGATTTGAATTTAACTTGTTTCCTCTTGAAGTGTCTGATTCTTTGGGCCTTCAGCCTAACTAAAGAACTGTTTTAAGATAAGGCTTTGCCTTTTAAATTTCCGTTTTGGTTGAGTTTCGCCTAATTAAGAACTGTTTCACATAAGGCCTTTGTTTTTTTCCTGTTTTTAAATTTAATGTTGTTTAGCCTTAAGTGTTGGGCTTTCTGCCGGTTTTGAACTCAAATTGTTTGGTCTGAAAATCTCAGATTCTTTGGGCATTCAGCCTAAATAAAGAACTGTTGTAAGATATGTCTTGCCTTTTAAATTTCTGATTATGCTTGCGTTTTAAGTTATTGGCCTTCAGCTGTTTTTAAATTAAACTGGATTTCTGTCGCTAATTAACTCCCAAATATTAAAGCTGTGTGTTTAAAAAAAATTTTATTTGGGCCCTTGTAATGTTTGATCAAATAATAAAGTTGTATGTTCGAGTGTAACTGAGAGCCCCTTATTTTGGCTCCTTTGCATAATTTAATCTACTTGTCCTGTCCTGCGGATTTAGCAGGGCGTTTCACTGATAGCAGAGCGTGGTTTGCAAAAAAATGGTTCAAATGGCTCTGAGCACTATGGGACTTAACTTCTGAGGTCATCAGTCCCCTAGAACTTAGAACTACTTAAACCCAACTAACCTAAGGACATCACGCAACACCCAGCCATCACGAGGCAGAGAAAATCCCTGACCCCGCCGGGAATCGAACCCGGGAACCCGGGCGTGGTTTGCTCTTGTGCTTGCCATTCTAGTTGCTGTCAGTTTCACTCTTGTTTCGTTTGTGTTCTGTGGCACCATATTGTTTTGGCTGTTACTTGTTTCAGGTGCTTATCGTAATGGCAGTCAGACAGCGTCCAGGGATCAGCCTGCTCAGAAAGGACCACCTTTTTTACTAGTTGACAATAATGCACCAACCGACTGAGGGCAGTGTTCCGGAATTGGTAGCCCATTTGCACGCTGCCGTTCTTCAGCTGGTTGACGTCACGTCGGCGGTGGTGGGTGAGACGGGAGCGGCAACTAAAATTTTGTTTGAGGCTACTAAAGGCCTTGAGGACACTATTTGTCTGTTGGAGGGAACCCAACCTAGTGACAGTCAGCTGCATAGGGTGCAGGCATAGTGAATGCATTACTTTCGATAGTGCAGGGATGTCGGGTTGCTTGTCGGCATGTTTCCTCTGTCTGGGTGGTTTCGAACTGGTGTCTCGCTTTTGCTTTTGACCTAGCAATGAGACTTGAATTAGTCATCTTGCTGGACTTAGGTCAGTCCTTTCCTAGTGCAGGGATGTCATTAGCCAGGGGGCGTGTTCCGTCTGCATGGACAGGTCCGAGAGAACGTCTCTCTTGCGGCTTTCTCATGCCCATTATTTTGCTTTTATTAAGGAACTCCCAGTCAATGTCATTTTGCTATGTCACCCCTGGGTTGATGTTTGAGGGTGGGAGGTTGAGCTGTGCATGGCTCACGTTTATCCCATTTATTGTTTGTCATCTTCTATTATGGTACTGCCGCTTCGTTTTCTTATTCCATTTACTGGCGTCACTAACTTCCTGCCTTATTTTCCCGTGAGCAGCAGCAGCAGTGCGTATAGATAAGTGCACTGTCGTACCATCTCTGGAGCGACCGATAGTATTTCCGGGTCGTGATGTGTCTGGCAGTCAGTTCGGAACAGACCAGCAGTGCAGTCGGGATGCAGCAGCAGTGAAGTCGGGGGACGGAGCCCCGGTGAGGCACCGACAGCCAGTGCTCGCCGACCGCTGGCGGCACACATGAACTGTCCGACAGAGGGAGATTGGAGCGGGACGACTATTGTTTGGTCGTTCGGTTGGTCGCTGACGTATACTAGGTCCTTTCACCGTTTCCAGGCCTGGGCAGTCGGTCGGTTGCATGGAGCAGCGAGGAATTCTCCGTGGGACATAGTTTGGCCGGGGCCGCTGGCAGTCTCTATCTGGTGTCGGAATGTCTGGAGCTGTTCCCATTGTTACAAGGTCTATGGTTCAGCGACCCTGGACACGAAAGTTGAGTTTTGATTTAATCTACCAGCAAGTCAAGACTTCACATTGTGTCGTTTGGAGTTCGTTGTCGGCTGTTGGGATATTCCCGCGAGCAACAACGTGGTTTTCAGGTTGGATAATTCTAGCCACCCTCCGTTGCAGTTTCACTGTATTTGGTTATTTGAATTGAAGTGCACCAGCGGTATCTTCTGCATTGTGGCCGTTAACGTTCCAGTTACCTGCCCTGGCCAATGACGTAAATTTCAGGCAGTGTAGTTTCCTCATCGTGTTGTTGCTGTCCAGCACGGTGTTTAATTTGACAGCTCCATGTATGATTGTTTGTGGGCGCCAATATCTTCTACCTTGTTCCCTTGAACTCCCTGTTGTACCCTGGTTGGGTGAAGTCGAAGTTATCTTGTCGGTGGGTCCGTTGACAGTCGGCTGGTTGGGTTGTTGTCAGATCATGAATGGTTGGTCCGACTGCCTGTCTCACCTAAGCGAGTGTTAGTGTCTGAATTCCAGGCCACTCCTCGAACATCTGAGCGCTCTTGGGTGTACTGCCCTTTTTTATTTGTTCTTGTTGTTTGTACTTGTTTGGCTTCTAGCCGATTTTTTTTTAAAATTAGGGTTGTTTTGCCCTTAAGGCGTAAGATTCTTTAGGCCTTCAGCCTAATTTAGTTTCACGTAAGACCTTTGGCATTTTAAAGGTTTTAATGTTGTTGAATTTTAAGTGTTGGGCCTTCAGCCGATTTTGAGTTTGAGTTGGTTTGCTCGTAAGGCCTTCAGTCTAGTTCAAAGAACTGTTTCACATAAGGCCTTAGGCATTTTAAAGGTTTTAATATTGTTGAATTTTAAGTGTTGTTTGAGTTGTTTTGCTCTTAAGGCCTTCAGCCTAAATTAAAGCACTGTTTCACGAAAGGCCTTTGGTATTTTAAAAAAAATAAATGTTATGGAGTTTTAACTGTTAGGCCTTCAGCCGATTTGACTTTAACTTGTTTGCTCTTGAAGTGTCTGATTCTTTGGGCCTTCAGCCTAACTAAAGAACTGTTTTAAGATAAGGCTTTGCCTTTTAAATTTCCGTTTTGGTTGAGTTTTGCCTAATTAAGAATTGTTTTACGTAAGGCCTTTGTTATTTTTTAATTTAATATTGTTTAGCATTAAGTGTTGGGCTTTCAGCTGATTTTGAATTCAAATTGTTTGGTCTGAAAATCTCAGATTCTTTGTGCCTTCAGCCTAAATAAAGAACTGTTGTAAGATAAGGCTTGCCTTTTAAATTAAAGTGGCTTTCAGCTGGTAATTAAGTCCCAAAGATTAAAGCTGTGTTAAATAAATTTTTTTTGGGGTCCTTGTAATGTTTGATCAAATAATAAAGTTGTATGTTCGAGTGTAACTGAGAGCCCCTTATTTTGGCCCCTTTCCATAATTTAAACTAACTGTCCTGTCCTGCGGATTTAGCAGGGCGTTTCACCCTGCTATCCCTCCCACTCCCTACCCCAGCCTCCTCCTTACCCCACCATCCGTTTGCCTCTCTCATCATGCACTGCTGCTCGCGTCTGGCCTCAGCAGCCAGAGACAGTGGTCATGTGTGTGTGAGTTGCATTTACGTGAGTGTGTGTGTATGTATTTTGGCAGTTTCTGATGAAGGCCTTGTTGGCTGAAAGCTCTTTTTCTGACAGTGTTTTTGTTGTGCCTATCTTCGACTCAGCTTCTCCACCATATGGTAAGTATCAACTATCCTTTTCATAATATTTTTAAACTAAAAAAGAAGTTGTTCATATTTGGCAACAGCAATGGGACACCTCAAAAACTTTCCTAACCTTAAAGAATGCCTAAAGCAGTTTTATCTAAGCAAGGGCTAGTGCACTTTCTCATGGGGCATGGGCGAAATCCTGTATCTCTTAAGGGTAAAAATGGACTCAGGAGAGTGCGACTGTGGTGCCTGAGCAGGCATCCCAGAACACAACATATTTGAGTGCACCATTCACACTAGAATTGTCAGAGAGGAAAGAGAGCAATTAACAACACAGGACCTAAAATTTTTTCCAATATTAGAAAAAAAAAACGATGTAGCACAGGAACAGTGTATGTGTGATTAATTGCTTAAACATTTGTACATGCACCAGTGCTTGGTATTGCTCGCCATTTACCCCGGTGCACACCTGTATAGGACAAGAAGATGGAGTCGGAGGCTGGAACGAATGCCGGACATTTGCCATGCTGGACATTTGCCACACCGGACATTTGCCACACTTGCCCCTACGCCAGGTAGCGATCCCTCAGGTAAGGGACGCCCTTCCTCGTACTACTTCTGTCCGCTTTCAAACCACCGTCTCCACATCTTACTCGATACAACCAGTACGTAAGGGACCTTCTTCTTCGACATCTTGGCGAAATACAGAGCTTCTTTTCCGAAATCGAAATATTTATAACTTTTGGGAAACGAAAGCAATACCGACGATTATGTCAGTGTAAATATAGTTTCCACAACGAAAGTCTCTCTAGAAATGTGGCGGAAAATCCAAAGAGATTCTGGTCCTATGTTAAGTAAACCAGCGGTTCTAGGCGCTACAGTCTGGAACCGCGTGACCGCTACGGTCGCAGGTTCGAATCCTGCCTCGGGCATGGGTGTGTGTGATATCCTTAGGTTAGTTAGGTTTAAGTAGTTCTAAGTTCTAGGGGACTTATGACCACAGTAGTTGAGTCCCATAGTGCTCAGAGCCATTTGAGCCCTTTTGGCGTGTTTAAAACCAGCCTAAACAGGCTGAACTAATGTACACTCTATTTACAACTTAATATTAGCGCCGATAATGCTGCTTCAATGTTTTAGTAATTTTAACTCAGTAATCTGCGAGGTCTCAGTGGTATTCATAGTTTCAATGCATTATTTTTAACGTATTTTAGTCCAGTTTCTGAATATGGGCAATGGCTTTCAAGCAAGGCCTAATGTTGCCAGTCTCTTCATAATTCTTTACGATTCTCTCTATCCTGTCGTCCAGCTTCAAGTACTTCTTCTTCCTCTTCTTACCTTCAAGATTCATTTCCAATTTCATGTACATGCAGTTTGTGAGCTCTGCTTCCTTTTTCAAGCACTCCACCAAATAGGTGATTCTAGGATGAGGGTTTCCAATAATACTATTTATTTTGTTGTGACACCCTTCAACAGCATTCGTCGTTCGGTGCCTTTTTCCATAGCAGTTCCACATTTATATTGGGATATCTTCATTGTCTAGCCAGTTGTCCACAAAGTAGTCAAAAAATTGAGCATTCCGTTATCAGGAGCTTCTGCATGAATCTCAGTCCATCCATTGCTTACGTCCTCCGGTTTTACAAATGCCAGCGCTGCACACATGCTGACGTGAAGTCTTAAATCCTCGTTCTGGCGGTACTCCTCAGTTAGACCGAGAACTTGAATTCTCCTCCATAAACTCTTCTACATGTGGAAATAGCATCCATTTATTTCAATTGTGGGAAAAACTTGACGAATGGCCGATATCGCAGCTGCCTCAAAATAGACATTCACTTCTTTAGGACACCACTCAGGGATTGCCTGTTTTATCAGACGAAACAGACGAACGTATGTGTCTTTCTTCTTATTTGGGAGCAGTGCAAATACAATAGGAAGAATGTTTGTTTCTTTAATCGGGCCTCCTAAGTCTACGTGTATGGTGTAGATTTGTGCGAACTGCTTGCTGCAGCTCTTAAATGTTCCATCCATAAAAAAATGGGAATATGTTTTTAAACTTTCTTTTCCCTTGCTTCCATTAAAAAATCATTATTCTCTCCTCTAATCTATCGTCTTCTAGAAGAAAACCAGTGCCATCTCCCATTTTTAATAGATCTTCATGAAGATCAATTTCATAAGAGTTCGTAGACTCTTGTTGGTTCCCCCGCGCTTGACTCCGTGGACGACGCATGGTTCTCTTCATAGATTCTGAATTCGGCATCACTGTAAAAAAGTCATAACCTTTATTATGAAGATTTCCCATTTCATCCGCATAAATCTCCGATAACTGTGTAGTTTCTTCTTGAGACCTTTTCTTCGCCCTTTCGACTTGCTTTCTCATTTCCAGAGCCACATCGTCAGGTGGTCCACAGAGACGTTCTAATATGTTCAACACTTCTCCGTTCCTCGAAAGCAGCTTTCCCTTGCAATGATCCGCTTTTCGGCGTAAGCACATCCAGGTAACAACACCTTCGTTAGATTCTCTCTGTTTAAGATACGCGTAACCATTGTAATGAGCAGAAGGCGTGCCCTTGTTCGTTGTAATAACTTCCATACTGATGGTCACGTTAGGAACTTCGAAAGCAAACTGAGTGTAAGTACTTTTGTTGCGACCAGTGTGCGGGTTCGGTGACTGTCCACGAGCATTCCAGGGGTTGGGCGGCGGGTGAGGAGCAGGAGGAGGAGGAGGAGGAGGGGGAGGCGGCAAGGGCCTCGACCCTTCGGAGCAGGTAAAATCGTGGCAAATGTCCGGCGTGGCAAATGTCCAGTGTGGCAAATGTCCGGACACCGGCTGGAACTAGGGCTGGCTGCTCAGCCCACTCCCTGCCCCCCCCCCCCCTCCCCCATATCTCGGTCCCCGCCTGCGGGGGTACGGAACAGAAGTAGAAGTCAAGGCATGGCCGCCGTCGCGAGTGAGGTGGTCGTCTTCCAAGTTGGACCATGCTGGACGCGTCAGGATGGGCGAGCAATGCGATTTGGAACGCCCTGCCGAGCTGGTAGTGTCTCCTCCATCTATCAGAAGCTGTTAGACGGCGCTCGGTATCTAGAATATATAGTTACAGTAGTATGAGCTCTTGACCTTTAAATAGTAGCTGTTAACATTGACTGGAAAACATAAATGAGATATTAAGGCAATGATTTCTTGGATATTAGCAGCCTGACTCCTCGTCCCTACTGGATTCGTAGGCCGAAAACATGCAATGTAAAAGGTACTAACGGACTGCAGTCAGAAAAACATGCAATAAGAAACGATAACCACTGTAATAAGAAAGTAGAGTTGTTCAAGAAGTTGAACGGTCATACATTGTATTACAGATGGAGCAAATAATGTAATAATTCTGGAAAAGAAGTTCCAGGCCTCGGAAGATTCAACGGTACCGACCGATCGCCGTTTCACCCTCAGAAAAAATGCAATAAAAAGCGATAACCACTGTAATAAGAAAATAGAGTTGTTCAAGAAGTTGAACGGTCATACTTTGTATTACAGATGGAGCAAATAATGTAATAATTCTGGAAAAGAAGTTCCAGGCCTCGGAAGATTCAACGGTACCGACCGATCGCCTTGTCACCCTGAGACGATAGGCGTCACTGGATGCAGCAGATATGGTTGGTAGGGGAGGGGGGGGGGCGTGTAGTCAGCACACTCCTCTCCCAGCCGTTGTCAGTTTTCGTAACTGGAGCTGCTACTTCTCAAAAGTAAACGTTCCCACGTTCCCTAGGGATACACTTTCATTTTGATGGGCTTCGAATGTTGTAGTGTAGAGCAAAACAAGGTACACATATTTTTTATACGTGTCCATAAGGCCGTTTATGGTGGTGAAAACACCTCTTAAAAAAATTGAATGTAATATTTTCTGCATGAAAAGTCTTGAAACGACAAGAGGTATAAAAAAACTTGAAATAAAAGTACTACTGTTTTTAATTTACTTTACAACTGTGCATCCCTATTCCACCACCCCCTCCTCACAAACACTATTTTGTTTTTCATTTCTACATTTGACGTATAGCATCGTTAATATAAAATTCAATTACACATGATGATGAAGTATTCCAAAGACGTGTTTGTTGAAAGTAAGCTAGAAATATCTCTATATCGTGGGATGCGTGCCCGATATGTGTCAACTTCAGTTCCAATTTTCAAATATTCGTGCTTGGTTCTTTAATAAATCTTTCAGGGGTAAGTACGGGATGTTCGTAAATTCCAGTTACAAACTTTTTGGGCTTCTAGAGGGGAGAGAGTACACAATATTTTGAATAGGAACCCAGGTCTGGAGGTTTGCATTCTACGACGGTTTCAGTTCAGATTTTTAATTCAGCCACTACTGCTTGAGGAATTGACACAGTACAATTATCACGTAAAAATTCGGGAGAAACATAACGAAGCATTCATTTATCACTTAAGTATGTTTGTTCAGATTACCACTTAAACATTATGTGTTTACATTATTCCAAAACAAAAAACAACGTACGTACAGAACAATACTGATGCATTACAACATCAGGTGACCGTCTGACGTAGTACACGTTATTCTGCCTACCCTGCTACACACCAGAACAAGCAACTCTGAGAATTTTCCCTTTTCTTCAGCGGTTGTGGACGCGTTACACATCGGAATCTAAACCGTCGTGGAACGGACATGGGTTCCTATCGAAAATATTACGTACTCGCTCATCTTTACATGTCCTAGAAGTTTAGGAATTTCTGAACACCCTGTGCATTCTAAACGTATATTCTGCATATAATGTCCTGCATACATATATACTCTTTTAATTTTATGATATAAAAAAGTCTTGTATTTGTGTTTTCTTTTTACATTTGGTATAGTTTTTGGTTTTCAAGTTGCGACGTTTTCACATTTAATTATGTTATATTTGAAATTGTTTGTTCGTTACTGCTGTAACATTATTGCAAAAATCTGTACAATAATGTGGAATGCAGAACTGTTTGGGTCAAAAAATGGTGTATGCAATTTGATTTTGTGTACCAAGCACACTGAACAGTTGCAGTACTACTTCATAATATATGACTGCATTTGCTATTATCGGTGACATACGTTTGCTGTTAGTCAAATGTCGAAATGAAAAGCAAAATAATGGGAGGGGTGATTTCGAAAAAACTGCTTTTTCGGCACGTCTGGGTGCACCCTTGTAACAAACATTGAAAGGCATAGAACGTTTATCAGAAGGTAGTTTTTTTATGTCTGTTACCGTTTCAACGGCATTCATTCAAAAACATTATATTCAGTTCTTTTCAAGGGCGGGTTTCACGCCCTTAACGGTTGTATGGGCACGTATAAGAATATGTCTTATTTTGCCCTACACTACAACATATACGGGGGTAAGTCAATTATTATCCGCAAAGTTTTATTTATTTATTGTAATCAAGTAGGAAACTTACAAGAACATCATTTTTCGACATAGTCTCCTTGCGTTTCAACGCACTTGGTCCATCGCTGTACAAGCTTCCTGATGTCCTCATAAAAGAAGGTTCTCGGTTGAGCTGCGAGCCGGGAATGCACCGCTTCTTTCACTGCTTCGTCCGATGCAAATCGACGGCCCCGTAATGCCTGTTTGATTGGACCAAACAAGTGATAGTCAGAAGGGGCAAGATCGGAACTATATGGAGGATGATTCAGTGCTTCAAATTTGAGTTCCTGGAGCGTTTCAACAGTGTGGGCAGCAGTATACGGACGGGCATTGTCATGGAAAAACACACCTTTTGACAGCTGTCCTCGGCGTTTGCTTCGAACTGCAGGCTTTAGCCTGGCAGTAAGCATCGCACTGTAACGTACGCTGTTTATTGTTGTACCCCTTTCCCCATAATGTACCGTAAGCATCGGTTTTCCCGTGGACCGTTGGGTCTCGAACCTTTTCTTGCACAGCGAATTTGGATGTTTCCGTTCCATACTTGCCGTTTACTCTCTAGCTCGTAATGATGGATCCATGTTTCGTCACCAGTAATGATCCTGCCTAAGAAGTTGTCCCATTAGTTACCATAGCTATCCAAATGTTTTTTGCAGATTTCCAAGCGCGTTTGTTAATGCAACTGTGTGAGTTTTTTGGGACCCATCTTGCACAAACTTATGAAACCCAAGTCTGTTGTGTATAATTTCGTCGGCAGAACCGTGACTTATTTGAAGACGATGTGCCACTTAGTCAATATTTAATCGTCTAATAGAATCATTTCACGTGAACGCTCAATGGTTTCTTCATTTGTGGCAATAAACGGTCGTCCGGCTTCTTCATCGTGCGTAACACTTGCGCGATCAATTTTTCAATCCATTCATATACACTCCGTTGTGGCAAAACACTGTTCCCGTACTGTACCGAAAGTCTTCGATGAATTTCGGCCCCTGATAAGCCTTCCGACCTCAAAGCTAGAGGAGGTTCTTGGTTCACTTTATAGGAAATATAAAAAGTTAGTTATATGTGGTGACTTCAATATTAATTGTATAAGTGATTGTGCAAGGAAGAGGATGCTGGTAGACCTCTTTAATTCATATAATCTTATGCAAACAGTATTCTTTCCAACGAGAGTGCAAGGGAACAGTAGAACAACCATAGACAACATTTTTGTTCATTCGTCATTACTAGGAGGGCATTCTGTTAGCAAAAAGGTGAACGGCCTTTCAGATCATGATGCACAAATTTTAACTTTAAAAGAATTTTGTGCTGCAACACGTGTTAAATATAGTCATCAGCTGTTCAGGAAAGCTGATCCAGTTGCTGTAGAGACCTTTGTAAACCTTATAAAGGAACAAGAGTGGCAAGATGTTTATAGCGCTGATACAGTAGACGATAAATATGCTTTTCTCAAGACTTTTCTCATGCTCTTTGAAAGTTGCTTTCCGTTACAACGTTTAAAACAGGGTACTAGCACAAACAGGCAGCCTGGGTGGCTGACTAGAGGGATAAGAATATCTTGTAGAACAAAGTGGCAATTATATCAAAACGTTAGAAACAGTCAAAATCTAAATGCAGCAGCCCATTACAAACAGTATTGTAAGGTGCTTAAAAATGTTATTAGGAAGGCAAAAAGTATGTGGTATGCAGATAGAATAGCTAAGTCTCAGGATAAAATTAAAACAATATTGTCAGTCGTAAAGGAAGTTGCTGGTCTGCAGACAGGTCGAGGATATAGAATCAGTGCGTAGTGGGAATGTCCATGTTACTGATAAGTCGCATATATGTACAGTATTTAATAATCACTTTCTGAATATAGCAGGTGAACTAAATAGAAACCTAGTCCCAACAAGGAATCATATAGCGCTCTTAGAAAAAAGTGTTCCGAGACTGTTACCTGAAATGCTCCTCCATGATACTGACAAGAGGGAGATTGAGTTAATAATTAAATCACTAAAGACCAAGAACTCTCATGGATATGACGGGGTATCTAGCAGAATACTGAAGTATTGTTCTATGTATGTTAGCCCAGTTCTCAGCCATATCTGTAACTTTTCCTTTAGGAGTGATCGGTTTCCTGACCGATTAAAGTACTCGGTAGTGAAGCCACTTTATAAAAAGGGAGACATTGATAATGTTGACAATTTTAGACCTATTTCTATGCCATCGGTGCTTGCTAAAGTTATCGAGAAGGTTGGATATACGAGGTTACTGGAGCATTTAAATTCACATAATTTGCTGTCAAATGTTCAGTTTGGTTTTAGAAATGGTTTAACAACTGAAAATGCTATATTCTCTTTTCTCTGTGAGGTTTTGGACGGATTAAATTAAAGGTTGCGAACGCTAGGTGTTTTCTTTGATTTAACGAAGGCTTTTGACTGTGTTGACCACAAAATATTACTGCAGAAGTTGGACCATTATGGAGTAAGGGGAGCAGCTTACAATTGGTTCGCCTCTTACTTTAAGAACAGAAAGCAGAAGGTAATTCTCCGCAATATTGAGAGTGGTAGTGATGTTCAGTCCCAATGGGGCACTGTTAAGTGGGGCGTTCCCGAAGGGTCGGTGCTGGGGCCACTGCTGTTTCTTATTTATATAAATGATATGCCTTCTAGTATTACAGGTGATTCAAAAATATTTCTGTTTGCTGATGACACCAGCTTGATAGTGAAGGATCTTGTGTGTAATATTGAAACAGTAACAAATAATGTAGTTCATGAAATAAGTTCGTGGCTTGTGGAAAATAATTTGATGCTAAATCACAGTAAGACTCAGTTTTTACAGTTTCTAACTCACAATTCAACAAGAACCGATATTTTGATCAGACAGAATAGGCATATTATAAGCGAGACGGAACAGTTCAAGTTCCTAGGCGTTCGGATAGATAGTAAGCTGTTGTGGAAAGCCCATGTCCAGGATCTTGTTCAGAAGCTAAATGCTGCTTTATTTACCATTAGAACAGTATCTGAAATAAGTGACACTTCAACACGAAAAGTAGTCTACTTCGCATATTTTCGTACGCTTATGTCGTATGGTATTATTTTTTGGGGTAATTCTTCTGATTCAAAAAGGGTATTTTTGGCTCAAAAACGGACTGTTCGAGCTATATGTGGTGTAAGTTCGAGAACCTCTTGTCGA
This sequence comes from Schistocerca nitens, assembly GCF_023898315.1. Classification (NCBI taxonomy): domain Eukaryota; kingdom Metazoa; phylum Arthropoda; class Insecta; order Orthoptera; family Acrididae; genus Schistocerca; species Schistocerca nitens. Next base: position 911,503,808 of record NC_064617.1, read on the forward strand.
CTCCTATTCAAAAATCTGGGAATTCTGACATTGCCCTCACAGTATATATTTTCTTTAATGTCGTTTGTTGTTAGCAATATTAGCCTATTCCCAAGAGTTAGCAGCTTTCACTCAGTTAATACTAGGCAGAAATCGAATCTGCATGTAGAATGCACTTCCTTGACTCTTGTGCAGAAAGGAGTGCAGTATTCTGCTGCATCCATTTTCAATAAGCTACCACAAGAACTCAAAAATCTTAGCAGTAGCCCAAACTCTTTTAAGTCTAAACTGAAGAGTTTCATCATGGCTCACTCCTTCTATTCCGTCGAGGAGCTCCTGGAAGAGCTAAAAAATTAAGCAAATTCCAGTGTTACATTGTTGATTTTCTTCATTTAAACTTACGACTTGTCACCTGAATATGTTTTTTTATATATCATTTTATCTGTTTCTAATATCGTGTTATAATTTCATGTATTGACTCGTTCCATGACCATGGAGACTTCTCCTTAATTTGGTCCCACGGAACAATAAATAAATAAATAAATAAATAAAAACGGATCACTGGACGTTGCTCTTCTTTGGTGCAAATAGAGAGCGGAGCAGCCATGATTAACAGCACGGCAGCGATGACGAAACTAACCTAGCAGCTTGAAAATTGCAACGATATCACAAGAAATAAATCATGTGTCATCAACGTAAAACGAGAGTACTACCAAAATAAACATAAATATAACTAAATTGCGGATAATAATGGACTTTCCCTCGTACAAAGAAGATCAAAAGCGAAGTGTACGCATTACACAGGTTTACTTGCCAGTGAAGTAGCTCCTCAGTGGCCTCATAAGCGCTGAGTGTAATTCGTTTGCCAATAGCGCTCGGCAGACTCGGGAGGTTACCCATCCAAGTGTTGGCGAAGCTCGACAGCGCTTGGCCTCGGTGGTCTGATGGGAACCGGTGTTACAACTGCGTCGAGGCCGTTATTGTGCTAACGTTGTGGGAAATGTGACATCGGCGTACTGTACCGATTCAGAATTTTGCATTATCGCAATTGGAACAGACAAAGGAGGATATTCCCTTAACCTCCCTACTTACCTCCAATGTCTAGAGCGTTATTTGTTTTTATGTAAAAAAAGTATTGACAACTTCCGCCATTTTGTTTTGCCTGTTTTTGTTTGACTGTTTGACTGTTTTTAATAGTCGTGACCAAACATCGCGACACTCTTGTCTCATTTTGTTACCCACTGCGATAGGAGCGCACCAAGCGGCCAACAAGTGACAGTTCTGAATAAGATGTCGGATAAGTGCGAATACTATCGTTTACACTGTTTTTACAGTAGGGATCGTACGTAATACCTTAAGAGTCGACAATAACTAAGAGAGTACACCACATCTGTCTTTCTTTAGATTCTTAAGGACACTGGGACGTATGAAACATTACATTGCAGGACAGTTTAGTTAAGATTTTCTTGTAACGTACAGATATTTATTGAAAAATGTTATTGTTGTGGATTGGCAAGAGGGCCAACCCACTAATGTAAGAGGAAGCCGAAAGGCACGCGTTTAAGCTCACGCAGGCTGGCGTGAGGTCTGGAACAGGACAAGGAATTCAGACTTCAGAAAAAAAGGTGGTACTTGGTGGAATACTTAACTTTAATCCATCAATGTTGAACGTAGCTCTTGTCTGTACATTCTGCACAATATCAATAGCAACTGATAATGGCCCCTTGCTAGGTCGTAGCAAATGACGTAGCTGAAGTCTATGCTAACTATCGTCGCGGCAAATGAGAACATATTTTGTCAGTGAACCATCGCTAGCAAAGTCGGTTGTACAACTGGGGCGAGTGCTAGGAAGTCTCTCTAGACCTGCCGTGTGGCGGCGCTCGGTCTGCAATCACTGATAGTGGCGACACGCGGGTCTGACGTATACTACCGGACCGCGGCCGATTTAAAGGCTACCACCTAGCAAGTGTGGTGTCTGGCGGTGACACCACAGTTATTTCCTTCAATAACAAAAAATTGCTAGTAAGCTGCAGAAGACGTGACTTTCTGCTAAAAGACATCGTATATATATCCAATAAGTCAAGTTTTGTTCGCTAACTTTGAGCCATATCAGTGAATGTGTAATGTAGGAAACCTGTATGGAATGTAATACTTACATTATTTAATGTACCATATAAGCCACTACACCTGTAGCGGAAGAGGAAACCATACAGACATCATAATAAAACATCGAAATCAATAAAAATGTTTCCTGATAGAGAACAAACCAATTTCATAATTGTTGCTGCATCTGAATCACAGACGGCAAGAAGCTTCAACACATTCGCTTTTGAACCAAAAGTAATCACATTTACAAAAATATTCGTGTGTCAGAAAGTCGAGTGAAGCATGGACGTATCATTAGCCTGCTTAAATTTTTTTCCTTGTCATGAAAAGTTCCTGTCATAATACGAACAGACAACAACAGAAATTTAGGCTTCTCTTGCGTGAAAAATATTTATATTCTCTTTCTCTCAGCGAAGTAAGCTGCAATTATGCTCATATTGCCGGCCGCTGTGGCCGAGCGGTTCTAGGCGCTTCAGTCTGGAACCGCGCGACCACTGCGGTCGCAGGTTCGAATCCTGCCTCGGGCATGGATGAGTGTGATGTCCTTAGGTTAGTTAGGTTTAAGTAATTCTAAGTTCTAGGGGACTGATGACCTACATCTACATCTACATGACTACTCTGCAATTCACATTTAAGTGCTTGGCAGAGGGTTCGTCGAACCACAATGATACTATCTCTCTACCATTCCACTCCCGAACAGCGCGCGGGAAAAACGAACACCTAAACCTTTCTGTTCGAGCTCTAATTTCTCTTATTTTATTTTGATGATCATTCCTACCTATGTAGGTTGGGCTCAACAAAATATTTTCTCATTCGGAAGAGAACTTTGGTGACTGAAATTTCGTAAATAGATCTCGCCGCGACGAAAAACGTCTTTGCTTTAATGACTTCCATCCCAATTCGCGTATCATATCTGCCACACTCTCTGCCCTATTACGTGATAATACAAAACGAGCTGCCCTTTTTTGCACCCTTTCGATGTCCTCCGTCAATCCCACCTGGTAAGGATCCCACACCGCGCAGCAATATTCTAACAGAGGACGAACGAGTGTAGTGTAAGCTGTCTCTTTAGTGGACTTGTTGCATCTTCTAAGTGTCCTGCCAATGAAACGCAACCTTTGGCTCGCCTTCCCCACAATATTATCTATGTGGTCTTTCCAACTGAAGTTGTTCGTAATTTTAACACCCAGGTACTTAGTTGAATTGACAGCCTTGAGAATTGTACTATTTATCGTGTAATCGAATTCCAACGGATTTCTTTTGGAACTCATGTGGATCACCTCACACTTTTCGTTATTTAGCGACAACTGCCACCTGCCACACCATACAGCAATCTTTTCTAAATCGCTTTGCAGCTGATACTGGTCTTCGGATGACCTTACTAGACGGTAAATTACAGCATCATCTGCGAACAACCTAAGAGAACTGCTCAGATTGTCACCCAGGTCATTTATATAGATCAGATGGTAAGTCCCATAGTGCTCAGAGCCATTTGAACCATTTTTTATGCTCATATTCGACAGTATCTCTTCATGAATAAGGTGTGACTTATGTCATTGAATGAGTGTGATTCGACTGTTTTTACATTTATTTCACTTAATTCATGTCTTTTGGTAATGTACTAATGCATGTAACGCAAAAAATACAATTATTTTGTTAATTAAATAGAAAAATAGTTAAAACATACATTATCCTGGGGACACATTGGACTATCTGATTACTCACTGCTTGGAGAGCCAGAGTAACTCCAGCTGTCAAGCGGTAACAACTTTCACACCAGAGCGAGTTGCGACTATATGCGACTCTGATGTATGTGTGTTGGTATAATGTGCAACATACAAAAGACGTTTCTCTTCTAGATTACTGCAATTTATGTATAGCTGATGCGAAAAATGACCAGCAAAAGAAACTCGTCATATTCAGTACTTCTCGGTTCTCTCTCACGTTTATTTTTTCTGGCTGAATTAGTCGTACATTAACACCAGTAGGGTAGGTTTACTGATCAAGAGCTTTCCGGAGTGCAACTAGTGTGTGGATTCACTGAATACAATGAAAGACCAGCACAATGATGCTATCCTGAGGTGTTCCCTCAGCGAAAGCAACCGCCTCACAGTACTTTCTACATCTGAGGATTGTTGCATTGCTCTTTTTGCGTTGTTCGTATTGGTGTTTACATATTACAGACTTTTTAAGATATTTTAACAGAAAAAATGTGACTGCAGTAAAAACTCGAATAAATCATTATTACTTTATTACTCTTTAGTAAGCCATCGAAGACCACATGTCTCTTATACCAAAATAACTCGACACCCTTAAACAATGTGCAAAATTTTGTCGGCGGACTTCCGCTTCATGCTGCAAAACACAAGATGCAAATCGCACAGGGAAGGTCCGAATTGAGGCGGCTTGTAATACAATGAGCTACTCTTCAGTGTCACGACAGCCGCTGGGGCGCCGGTATCACAACCAGATGTCCTTCGGTTCTGTTCCGCACATGTGTCGCCGAGTTATTCTCGTCCGCTCTGTGGGAATGATACCTCCCACCTAGCCACTAACCGCTCTGGTCTGGGGTTTAATTCATCGCGCTGACGGTAGACCTCATGCCTGTCTTCACATAATTCTTGAGTGCAGTTAAATGGTGACAGTCCTAATATTCATTCTGCTTAAACTGCTACTGCGGCATAACTCACTATCACTGTTGGTTAACATCTACGTAGGTTTATTTGTTTGTTGATTTATGTGTGACATCTTCTCAGAACGGACAATTCAGACGCGAAAGGCTTCATTGTATTTGCAAATGTGAAAAAGAAAAGGAAGGTTAGAGCTAAACGTTTCGTAGAAGAGGAGGTATTAGGATAGGCGAGGGAAAAGATGCGCACGGGGTAAAGATCCGAATCTATAAAGTGTTTGTCTTACTTGTGAATGTAGTGTGGCTGCCCTGCATCTTCAGTTGAGAGCTCATATGCTGGAAGAATCAGGTGTGTTGTGCTAGTGGTTTGCGCTTTGAACCTTTCGAGATATGAGGTGAAGTAGTTTTTTTGGGCCTTTCGATCTAATTATTTACAGAGCAACTAATGTTTATGCCTCTGCTGTAATAAAATCCCAAAGATTTACCAATACCTTGTAGGTGAGTACATAATCTAACTTACAGTTTAAGCTTAGTTGTTAGTTTAACAATTTGCCATGTATGTCAGCTGATACCAGAAGTTCAGAAATCAGCACCACGGGACAAAGATCGTAAGAACTAGCTCGGAAAAATGTCCGCGAGCGTACCTTTGCCTCAAACGTTTGTCTTTTCTTCCTTCGGTTTTAACACTGAATGTGTAAGTTTGCTTGACATATTAAATGAACCTTAATTTATAGTTCACTATTTCACATCGACTGATTCAGCATTAATAAGACTAGTTCAACTTCACGTTACAAAAATACCAGAGAAAAACATCCTCCAGGCAGTTGTCCTCTAATACGTTAGAGGAGGCTAAGAAACTAACAGAAAATGGATCTTCCATTAGAAATACAGCTAAAAGGCTTGGACGTAATGAAACCACCTTGTGCAAAATACTTGCAGTAGACTATGGAGTGGCACCATTGGGTAGCTGCAAGAGAGTATTTTCTGAGACAGAGGAAACCCAATTGACGGATCACTGAATCAATCTCGGTTCTATATTCTATGGCATTACGTTTAAGTACTTACCACATTTGTGATATCAGTTTGCCGAAAGTACTAGCCTAAATTACCCGCTTAATAAAGAAACGCAAGTGGAAGGGAAAGACTGGGCTCGCTCATTCTTCGCTCTTCGTAGTTTAAGTTTGAGGCAAACCAAGAAAATCAGTATCGGGGGATAATGAGTTTCAATAAAGCACAAATGGAACTTTTTTCAGCACCTTGAAAACTTTGTAATCTAAATATAATTTTTCGCCACGTCGAGTCTATAATGAAGACGAAACAGAAATACATTCTGTACGGGAAGAACTGCAAAAAAGTGTGACACGAAAAGGCCAAATAATAATAATAGAATGTGTTTCCTGTGTTAAAATATTTTGTGTTTAAATTGGTGATGTTACTGTCATGTTTTGATGTTTAAAACGATCTCGATGATGGAGACAATGAGAAGACTGTGATAAAAGTGATGCTACACAAGTTCATAATGGCAGTATCTGACAAATACTGCAATTCTCCTAGTCTGTTATAATTATTATAATTTCTTTTTGTGGGAAGTTTTGCCCCATAACGACAGTATGTTTACCTTAGGCCAGTGCCCAAGATCGATTTCCTTCATTCGTAACATTTTGTTAAATATAACTTTAATATGTCATACAAGCAATGACGAACTTATGGTATCGTGTAGAGTATGATCCTAGGTATATTGCCTACAATTTTCTTGTCATATAACCAGAAAAGCAGACGGGAAAAACAGAAAAGTGTTAAGTGCGAACCTTTTCCCTCGCCTACTCAACAGAGATGGAGCATAAGCACGGACAGAGCAAAGATAGGGAAGAAAATATTCAGTAAGAAACTATCTCGACTGCGTTTCATAACCAGATGTGGGTATAAACGTTGCTCATCCCTCTCTAATGACCTCGTCTTGGTCTTTCCTTTATGCTATTTTCACTGCGCGAACTTACTTAATGACAAAAAAATTAAAATGAAAGTAAAATTTAATTGAAATAAACAGGTCTGGCACATTTGCTGATCATAATATGTCATCAGAATTACATTTGAAACAACAACAAGCGAACAAAAGAACGAATAGGTCCTTTTGGGCTAGGCTAGCCTTTATCCCGTTGTGGAACTAAAACATATACTGGTTCGGATACAGTCAATAACAATGTTATGTAAGAAATGAGTCTTGTCGTGGTAATAACCTCACGTCTGGGTATTTTTTTCTACTTAGTAAATACCGAGTGCTCTATTAATCTTGATTTCATTTGCATCCACCACAGTCACCGTCCCAGTGGGATACTGAATCTTGGGTTGAAGGACGAAAACAAAGAGCTGTTGTCGAGAGTTTTCATAATTCCTGTACACAAAATCAGGTGATCAGAACGAGAAAAAAGCTCAGTTATAGACAGCTTCAGGTATAGGTCAACTTACGACAATAATTAGGCTACTTTGGACGAGGCAATAGGAACGTTTTTTTCAGTATGTGCTTTTAATGTGACGAAAACCACTGTCTGGGCTAAACTAATACTGCATTGTGATATACTTTTATGTTGTGACAAGAAAATAAAAGAAGAATTACAGGATCTGTCGAATGGAAAGAACAATCTAACGAAAACAGAGAATGAATTGAGAGTAAAGTAAAAAGAAAAAAAGACGAAAGTAATGTGTAACAGAAGAAATGGGATGAGTGTTAAACATCAAATTTGGAGATCTCTTAAAAGGCAAAGAGAAGGGCGTGTGTAACCTTGGAGGCAAAACAAGAAGCAAGGAGGCTATAAGAAGATGATTAGCACAGAAGAAAGATGGTATTACTCGCTAAGATATGCTAGTAACATACACACAGCCCTTAATTTGAGGCAGAAATTTCTGAGGAAGAAATTTCTGTGGAAGAAAATCAAGGGCTGTGGGAAAATCGGAAAAGATGAGGATGGAAGGGTTTTGGATATGGTGTTAGAGAAGGGCAGTGAGAAGTAAGTGGACTAACAAGATAAGATATGAAGAGGTTGTCCACAGGATCGTCGAGGAAAGGAATGTACGGAATACACCAACAAGAAGAAGGTACAGGATAATAGGAGATATGTTAGGACATCAACAAAAGAGTTCAAAAATGGTTCAAATGGCTCTGAGCACTATGGGACTAAACTACTATGGTCATCAGTCCCCTAGAACTTAGAACTACTTAAACCTAACTAACCTAAGAACAGCACACAACACCCAGCCATCACGAGGCAGAGAAAATCCCTGACCCCGCCGGGAATCGAACCCGGGAACCCGGGCGTGGGAAGCGAGAACGCTACCGCACGACCACGAGATGCGGGCACAAAAGAGTTCCATCACGCTTCAGGGAGCCACAGAGGTCAAAAACTGTATGGAAGTAGAGTTACCAACTTCTACAGCTCCTCAGTACCGGACATCAATGATAACTCCAAATTTGATGAGCTGTTGTTTTATTGTGGGAAGATCATGCACAACGTAGTAAGCAGAAAACTTATGTTAAGTAGTTTATTGTAAAAATAATGTATTAATAAATTTGTGTGTAAATGAAATACTGCCGAGATTGCTTAAGGACTTAGACAACATTCAAAATTTTAAACACATAACATTAACATATGCTCTAAGACAAAAACACGACGCACTACGAAGGAATTATGCAAATGGGACAGAAATCAGTAGATGTGAAGTACATGTATAGGCAAACAAATGATTACAATTAGGGAAAATTTTGGTGGTTAAGTCAGGAGAAAGACCTTCACAAGTAAAGCATGTCAATAACGCGTTGGTCCACCTCTGGCCGTTACGCAAGCAGTTATTCGGCTTGTCGTTGACTGGTAAGAGTTGTTGGATGTCCTCCTGACGGATATCGTGCTGAATTCCGTCCAACTGGTGCAGTCAACCGTCAAAGTACGTAACGTCTACCTATTTCCGCTCCGTTCGGACAATTCCTTCGAGGTGCGTCTTTTCTTTATTATTATTGTGCAATGTGATGGGTGCTCTGACACTTATATGTACCCCCATTAAGAGCACGTTAATCTTATTTATATTTATCTAGTAAATTGCCTATCGTTTACCTGTCCGTTTCCTAGAATTATCCTGCAGATAATTATTCAGGATATGCAGACAAGTTGCTGTCCCCTTCAAACTGTTTCAAAAGTTATACTACAACAGATAAATCAGACACAAGTAAATTAAATGATCAGGGTAAATTGATACTTATGTAAGAGCAAATGCAACTGTCTTCATCACGTATTTTTAAGATTGAACCCACAGATAATGAAATCATTGAAAAATTAATGTTCTCAGAAATATTATAGATTAGAGATTTTCCCTGTATTGGTACTGACTCTTCACTGCTTAGCTCTGCCCTGTTTAACACACGTGATCTGCTAGTACACACTAAATGACTGACATGACCGTTGTACGAAATATCAGAAGAAATTACTAACCCGGTAAGGAATGTGAAATCTCAGTGGTGAAAGAATAGTACTTGGGATCTCAGCACTTTATCATTATGTCCCTACACTGTCAGAGCGTACGCTGTATAACTGCAACCGTAGAAATGCGGCATTACAGAGCGCTACTTCTCGAAAGAGGTCGGCGCCAACAGCACTGCTAGAGCGTGACTCGGAGAACAATGGACGGCTGACTGCGGTCCCAATACTGCTAGTCTGCCTGTTAACTCAAGAGCGAGCAGCGTTTTTGGTGAGGGAAGTGGCCATTCCCTGAAGAACGCTGCCACTGGCCTACAGGGGCACCCAAAATCTGTTACCCGTTACCTGTCTAGCGGTGTAGACCGGCGTGCAGTGATATACGTCGTTTCTGTTTGTGGGATCTTAGTTGCCAGTGTCAGTGAGTTAACTTTGTATACTTACTGATATACTTCGATATACGGAAGTGATGGATAATCGTCTACCATTGCAAGAAAATGTGCAGAATACGAAGAAGAGGAGGTATTTGCAGAGTAACAAGCGTTCGATCGTCCTTAATGTTATTACAGCGTCTATTAAGCAGGCGCCCCCAAAAGAACTGTTGGCTAATATTACCACTCCCAACCGCAGGGCTGCAATTTATGCAAACGTCAGCCTCGCCCAATAGGACGCATAAGGAAGGAACGCGAAAATAAGCCGCATGGTTTACTGGAATCGCCACGGAGGAAAACTAATAATTTTGGGAGGAAACCCGTCGTTATAGACAGTTTCAAAATCACGTAAAACCTTTGATGCAGAACACTAAATCTCTATCTCGGTCACTATTCACCTGATTCTAAGACATATTGCTTAAAACATGTGCGGAATAGCTATTCTAAACACTGCTGAAATTTCCTTCAAAACATGTACACCGATTCTGGATTTCTAAGCAAAAAGCTAGACATACGAAGTGCGTTCACATATTAATTTTTATTTTTTGGTAAGAACTGTATTTTTTATTCTACAGCAGTGTTATCCTCTTCAAAATATTCCCCATTACATACTACACACTTATGCCAGTGCTTCTTCCAATTCCCGAAACACTATAGGAACTGTTTCTTTGGGATAGTTTATAGGTGCATTTTCAATCTCATCCATGCTTGTAAAACCACTGTCCTTTAAAGCCTGCTCTGAAATGTTTATACCACATGTCTGTCCTTGGTTTACTCAGAACAGTCTCACCAAAAGCAATATAAAACAAATAATCGCTGATGCTACCAAAACACATGTAACCTTTTTGACAGCTGACAACAGAGTAAATACCCTATATACATAACATTGTACACATACTTTTGAGGCATGTTTACGAAGACAGTGACAAAAAAGTAGTGCAAATCGGACTAATACAACACACAAAATTATAAATTTCTGCTTACTTTTCAAACACTCTTCCTGTTGCAAGAATTGTTAAGTTTCGATGCGGTCCTTCAAAGAAAACTTCTACCTTTTAGTAGAAACACAGAGTAAGAACAAGCCTTAAATTATACAAACTAATTGCATTGCATGCGGTTCGTTTTACGAATAGCAATAGAGGAACACACATTCACATGAACAGGCATTCGGTTCTATTTTTGTAGTAGAATCCTGACTTCCGCTCTTATGTTAATATTATTTACTCTATAATGTTGTGTTTCGGAAGAAGCTATCGTTTTTTGTATTCCTTGTGGTCTTAATGCATTTGTCTAAAAGTAAACGCAGCCTAGACGTATCTGTACACTGATTCAAAACGCGCGCTGCGGCAAGGCCGATACTATGTTGTGAAACAGCCTGTAGAAGCGCCTTGTGACGTAGCAGGGTTGGCAGAGTGGGGACTCACTCTCTCTCTCTTCAGTTTACCGACTATAGACGAATGCTGCCTTATAATTTCACTGTAAAACAGATGAAGTGCTCTCTATCACCGTGTGATGAACCAGAAGCAAACTCCCAGCTGTGGGGCGAAGTTCAGACAACGCCGGACTATAGCAGCAAGTACAGTGTCCTATCCGCTGTCTACCACAAGACAGTAAGTCCGTCCGTCGCCTGGACAGAGCACTTCCTATCTGAACGAGCTAAGACGGCAGGATGAACAAATTTCTCTATTGCGTTTCCTACAGCAAGTTTCGCCCCCCCCCCTCCCCTCTTTAAACATGGGTGGCGGATCATGTTTCTGGAAGTAGTTTTCTTCTGTGCGCCGACCATCTGGAACTCAGATTTTGGTTTTGACGTCGACGCTTCGGGAATATTTCCCTACTTCATCGACGTAATGTGAACCTACCAGTCGACGTCAAGTCGGTTACACTTTCGACGGGAACTTGCTACTATCCAAATTACCAGCTGTATGCAACAAGTTAACGGCTAGTGGCGCCGTAGTGACGGCTCTCAAGCCTTGTGGAATCCGTTATATTGTCTACTATCGTGACGGCCACGCGCCGGACGCCACCGTGTATCAAGGTTCTCGACTCTCAAGCTTCCCTTATACTCCGCCGAACTCTACAAAGATGGCCGCCGCGAACCGCTCGTCCTTCCCATGGCTAGGCTTCTCAAGAGCTTCTGAAGGGCTGCCTCGCCGGAAAACGACTTGGTATAAGCATGCACTCCCATTCTTTCTTATACTGAACTAGTCCAGCATTGCTACTACCAAATCACCCAACATTCACAAACAATATGAATAAAACTAAGTGTACTTGACGATATCAGTCACATATGGTCCAATAACGAATCAGAACTTATTTGATATGTAATATTGGAGGTAAAGGTTCCTTGTAAGAAGCAAAATACTGCGATCTCGCAATATACACTCCTGGAAATTGAAATAAGAACACCGTGAATTCATTGTCCCAGGAAGGGGAAACTTTATTGACACATTCCTGGGGTCAGATACATCACATGATCACACTGACAGAACCACAGGCACATAGACACAGGCAACAGAGCATGCACAATGTCGGCACTAGTACAGTGTATATCCACCTTTCGCAGCAATGCAGGCTGCTATTCTCCCATGGAGACGATCGTAGAGATGCTGGATGTAGTCCTGTGGAACGGCTTGCAATGCCATTTCCACCTGGCGCCTCAGTTGGACCAGCGTTCGTGCTGGACGTGCAGACCGCGTTAGACGACGCTTCATCCAGTCCCAAACATGCTCAATGGGGGACAGATCCGGAGATCTTGCTGGCCAGGGTAGTTGACTTACACCTTCTAGAGCACGTTGGGTGGCACGGGATACATGCGGACGTGCATTGTCCTGTTGGAACAGCAAGTTCCCTTGCCGGTCTAGGAATGGTAGAACGATGGGTTCGATGACGGTTTGGATGTACCGTGCACTATTCAGTGTCCCCTCGACGATCACCAGTGGTGTACGGCCAGTGTAGGAGATCGCTCCCCACACCATGATGCCGGGTGTTGGCCCTGTGTGCCTCGGCCGTATGCAGTCCTGATTGTGGCGCTCACCTGCACGGCGCCAAATACGCATACGACCATCATTGGCACCAAGGCAGAAGCGACTCTCATCGCTGAAGACGACACGTCTCCATTCGTCCCTCCATTCACGCCTGTCGCGACACCACTGGAGGCGGGCTGCACGATGTTGGGGCGTGAGCGGAAGACGGCCTAACGGTGTGCGGGACCGTAGCCCAGCTTCATGGAGACGGTTGCGAATGGTCCTCGCCGATACCCCAGGAGCAACAGTGTCCCTAATTTGCTGGGAAGTGGCGGTGCGGTCCCCTACGGCACTGCGTAGGATCCTACGGTCTTGGCGTGCATCCGTGCGTCGCTGCGGTCCGGTCCCAGGTCGACGGGCACGTGCACCTTCCGCCGACCACTGGCGACAACATCGATGTACTGTGGAGACCTCACGCCCCACGTGTTGAGCAATTCGGCGGTACGTCCACCCGGCCTCCCGCATGCCCACTATACGCCCTCGCTCAAAGTCCGTCAACTGCACATACGGTTCACGTCCACGCTGTCGCGGCATGCTACCAGTGTTAAAGACTGCGATGGAGCTCCGTATGCCACGGCAAACTGGCTGACACTGACGGCGGCGGTGCACAAATGCTGCGCAGCTAGCGCCATTCGACGGCCAACACCGCGGTTCCTGGTGTGTCCGCTGTGCCGTGCGTGTGATCATTGCTTGTACAGCCCTCTCGCAGTGTCCGGAGCAAGTATGGTGGGTCTGACACACCGGTGTCAATGTGTTCTTTTTTCCATTTCCAGGAGTGTATGTACCTAACACTGACGTAATTTCGACAAATAAGCAACACGGATAAGATAAATTAACGAAAAAATATTGAATACAGGATTTTAGTGTCCCTACAAGGTCCATTGAGGATAGTTTTTTTAACATGGGAAATCCCTTACGTATCTTGCGGCTGACATACATCTGGGTTTTCTCAGATTTGTCCTAGTCTTGATGGCGACTGTGAGCCTTGTTTGGAGAAGCGGTTTACAACTGTAGAGTGGTCAATTCATTATCAAATCTACCTTAATGAAGAAACAAAAGATATTTTGCACAAGAAACGGTAGCGCAAGGCCCAGTCGACAGTAGCCAGGAACTGGCGTCATGGCATAGCTTGGCATCAACGTCTTGGGATTATACTGCCAGGGAGAGGAGTGTCGCATCTTGACGATATTCCATTTCTGATTACTACAGAGATTATTGAGAAACAGCATCTTGACTTCATGAATTTCATAGACAATATATACTGCAGAAGAAATTAGAGACAACAAGACAAGGATGTGTTCAATGATAAATGAACTTGAGCTACAGCTATTTTGTACAAATGAAGCTGAACATTGAAGAAGCTTTAACAGAGACAGTATAATTCATAGCCGCGCCGGATTAGCCGAGCGGTCTTTGGAGCTGCAGTCATGGACTGTGCGGCTGGTCCCGGCGGAAGTTCGAGTCCTCCCTCGGACATGGGTGTGTGTGTGCTTGTCCTTAGGATAATTTAGGTTAAGTAGTGTGTAAGCTTAGGGACTTCGACCTTAGTAGTTAAGTCCCATAAGATTTCACACACATTTTAGTATAATTCATAATGACTGACATCGAGACAAGAAGGCACTTCCTCATCACGTGCGAAATCAAACCAGACGAAGTTCGTAAACTTCGTTCAGTGAGAGAGCATGCGGGCAACACCTGCACCAACCCAAGCTGCGAGGGCTGCTGATAGAAGAGATGTTCCTGGTGCAGCAACTCCTCCAACAGGAGGCTTCCCGACTTATTATCTGTCCAATCCGGTGTCTCATTCGCATGGAACTTCTGCCAAAGATTGTGAGAGAGATGTGGATGATCATGATGACGTCGACACTGCATCTGCAGTAGCAGCAGACACCCATGCAACTTTGACATCATCTGCAGAGCCTCCCCTATTTCCACATGATGTGGAGTGTGGAGTGGAGTGACCCTGATAGTACAAGAATCGCAAAACAGTGAAGTGCAATGAAAATCAGGTCCTTCTAGCAAATACAAAAAATATTTCAGGCATTTTGAGCCCTACTAAAAATTATTTTCAAATGCATACAAGGAAAATTTATAATAATTTAGAAGTTAATGTCCAGTTAAATCTTTTGAAGGATCCCAGTGCACTGCTGGTTGCTCTTAGACATATTATAAGATTTAGGCACCCTAAAGGAAAATCCATTACATATCCTACACCCGAGGCATTAGACAGTACTCTTTTGAGAGTAAATAAATTGCCAACAGAGTTCAAACCATTATGTGACCTCCTTTGGCAGGTGATCACTAGAAGGAGAAAAAACATTTAACACTGAATATTCATATGTGGATTTCGTAAAAACGTATGGATGCGTTTTCTTTGACCCAGTCCTCTCCTCTTCGAAGTGCTCTGTTTACACTCTAATCACGTAAACAGATAAAGATCTCTCTTTCCAAGCATTTATCCCGACTTGCAGGGTCTGCTGGTTAATCGAACGTGGCATGTTAATTGTAAGGGGCGGCCGGACGCCCTTCCTGCCGCCACCCCAGACCCCCCGGGAAGGAATTTGTGCAGCCCCACTGTCTGAGTCTAGTGTAATTCACGGAAAAGGGAATGTGTACAGATGTCAGCGAGCCGTGTAACTGAGGCGGAACCTGGGGAGCAGCCCAGTGTTCACTTAGTGGCATGTGGAAAACCGGTTAAAACCCACATCCAGGCTGGATGGCACACTGGTCCTCGTCGTTAATTCGCCAGGCGGATTCGATCAGGGGCCGCCTACTCGAGTCCAGGAAGCAGCGCGTTAGCGTTCTCGGCTACCGTGGCAGGTACGTAAATGGATAAAGATACCACAGATAAATGCTGTTCGAAGTAAACTGGCAATGACTGAAATACGAAAAGCAATTGAAGAACTGAGTGTTCATATACGAGATGCATTCAAGTTCTAAGGCCTCCGATTTTTTTTCTAATTAACTACTCACCTGAAATCGATGAAACTGGCGTTACTTCTCGACGTAATCGCCCTGCAGACGTACACATTTTTCACAACGCTGACGCCATGATTCCATGGCAACGGCGAAGGCTTCTTTAGGAGTCTGTTTTGACTACTGGAAAATCGCTGAGGCAATAGCAGCACGGCTGGTGAATGTGCGGCCACGGAGAGTGTCTTTCATTGTTGGAAAAAGCCAAAAGTCACTAGGAGCCAGGTCAGGTGAGTAGGGAGCATGAGGAATCACTTCAAAGTTGTTATCACGAAGAAACTGTTGCGTAACGTTAGCTCGATGTGCGGGTGCGTTGTCTTGGTGAAACAGCACACGCGCAGCCCTTTCCGGACGTTTTTGTTGCAGTGCAGGAAGGAATTTGTTCTTCAAAACATTTTCGTAGGATGCACCTGTTACCGTAGTGCCCTTTGGAACGCAATGGGTAAGGATTACGCCCTCGCTGTCCCAGAACATGGACACCACCATTTTTTCAGCACTGGCCGTTACCCGAAATTTTTTTGGTGGCGGTGAATCTGTGTGCTTCCATTGAGCTGACTGGCGCTTTGTTTCTGGATTGAAAAATGGCATCCACGTCTCATCCATTGTCACAACCGACGAAAAGAAAGTCCCATTCATGCTGTCGTTGCGCGTCAACATTGCTTGGCAACATGCCACACGGGCAGCCATGTGGCCGTCCGTCAGCATTCGTGGCACTCACCTGGATGACACTTTTCGCATTTTCAGGTCGTCATGCAGGATTGTGTGCACAGAACCCACAGAAATGCCAACTCTGGAGGCGATCTGTTCATCAGTCATTCGGCGATCCCCCAAAACAATTCTCTCCACTTTCTCGATCATGTCGTCAGACCGGCTTGTGCAAGCCCGAGGTTGTTTCGGTTTGTTGTCACTCGATGTTCTGCCTTCATTAAACTGTCGCACCCACGAACGCACTTTCGACACATCCATAACTCCATCACCACATGTCTGCTTCAACTGTCGATGAATTTCAATTGGTTTCACACCACGCAAATTCAGAAAACGAATGATTGCACGCTGTTCAAGTAAGGAAAACGTCGCCATTTTAAGTATTTAGAACAGTTGTCATTCTCGCCGCTGGCGGTAAAATTCCATCTGCCTTACGGTGCTGCCATCTCTGGTACGTATTGACAATGAACGTGGCCTCATTTTAAAACAATGCGCATGTTTCTATGTCTTTCCAGTCCGGAGAAAAAAAACCGGAGGCCTTAGAGCTTGAATGCACTTCGTAGTCTGCAAGAACCATACTGTAGAAACAATAAGCTCTCGCATTTCCCTGCGGATAAGGAAACAGTTACTGGCCACGATGAAGCAGTGTCTGCCATTATCGCTACAAGTAGCAAATTCATTGTGACAAAGGTGATACAGCTGTGTGACAAAAAAATGTTCAAATGTGTGTGAAATCTTATGGGACTTAACTGCTAAGGTCATCAGTCCCCAACCTTACACACTACTTAACCTAAATTATCCTAAGGACAAACACACACACCCATGCCCGAGTGAGGACTCGAACTTCTGCCGTGACCAGCCACACAGTCCATGACTGCAGCGCCCTAGACCGCTCGGCTAAACCCGCGCGGAAGCTGTGTGACAACTTCATGCTCACAGTAGAAGTGAATGATGTGCAGACAAAATGAGTTGTAGTAAGCATATACGTGCAGTATTCTCATCCCATCGTGCCTTATGTAGAGAAACTCGGGCCGGTTGCTCTGTATGGGCGAGGAGCATGTTTTCTTGGGGAAACAGACACGAATGCAAAATCTTCTCTCTGGAACAGTGGGCGAACTGATGAACGAGGTGAGATACTAGAGGACGCAATACAGGACATGGACCTCATTGTTTTAAATCTAGAAGGCCAGTCGAGTACATACCAGATCGAGCAGGTGTTGTGATTTTAGTAAACTGCGTGGCAGCAGTTAAGATCAGTATTGGCAAGTGCTCCAATACCTAACTAACAGTGATCATAATGCATTTGTCATCGAAGGGGGAGAAGACGACAACACAGGGAGCCAAGCAGAGGAGAAGTTTGGGTTATACATTAGGAAAACGGACTGGGATGGGTTAGTTATCTATCCAGCAGCACTTTCAATGGAATCGCTCAAAAATGGTTCAAATGGCTCTGAGCACTATGGGACTTAACATCTATGGTCATCAGTCCCCTAGAACTTAGAACTACTTAAACCTAACTAACCTAAGGACATCACACACATCCAATGCCGGCCAGAGTGGCCGAGCGGTTAAAGGCGCTACAGTCTGGAACCGCACGACCGCTACGGTCGCAGGTTCGAATCCTCCCTCGGGCATGGATGTGTGTGATGTCCTTAGGTTAGTTAGGTTTAAGTAGTTCTAAGTTCTAGGGGACTTATGACCACAGCAGTTGAGTCCCATAGTGCTCAGAGCCATTTGAACCATTTGAACACATCCATGCCCGAGGCAGGATTCGAACCTGCGACCGTAGCAGTCGCGCGGCTCCGGACTGAGCGCCTAGAACCGCTAGACCACCGCGGCCGGCAATGGAATCGCTTCTGATACATGTAGAGTTGGGTGCAAAGAGCACAGGAGATTTATGTATATTCTTAAGGAAAAGGAAAATAGTCAAGCTACAGTTTCTTGAAGCCCAGAACTTTCCACGCTGAAGCGAAGGGTGATATCGAGAAGAAGAGCTTATCAACGTTCTCTAGCGCAATCAGAGCGCACTTCTAGGCTGCATGAATACAGGAAATTTAGATGCGCTACAAAACATCGCTTCAGGAAACTAAAAGAATACACTTGGAGAAATTTCTGCAAAGGCAACTGCAATTTGACTTATGGGGAAGACCATATAAATTATTGACTGAAAAGTTTAAGGGACCTACTATCATGGAGGAGGAGGATATTAGCGTTTAACGCCCCATTTACAATGAGGCCATTAGAGACGGAACACAAGCTCGGATTATGGAAGGATGGGGAAGGAATCATCCGTGTCCTTTCAAAGGAAACATCCTGGCGTTTGCCTGAAGAGATTTAGAGAAAACCTGAATCTGCATGGCCGGATGCGGGTTTGAACGATCGTCCTCCCGAATGCGAGTCCAGCTATCATGTCCACAATTCGTAAGGAGGATGGCTCAATGACGGCAGGATGGAGGGGGCAGACACAGATACTGACATACACGCACAACTTAGAAGTGACTTAGGTATTAAACACGTCAGTCAGACGTTGATGATTCCCTTCGCTCAAGAAGAAGCTGTCACAGCAATTTCCAAGCTCAAAACTGGAAGGGACCTGGTCTGGATGGCGTCTACCCAGAGCTCGTGCGAATGTTAGGTTCACTGGCAGCATAACTTGAGCACTAGTGATATTACTGATAAAAGACATTTACGAACCTGGAAGAAAAAATGGCTCTGAGCACTATGCGACTTAACATCTGAGGTCATCAGTCCCCTAGACTTAGAACTACTTAAACCTAACTAACCTAAGGACGTCACACACATCCATGCCCGAGGCAGGATTCGAACCTGCGACCGTAGCAGCAGCCACAACGGCCAGCGAACCTGGAAGACAGATGAATGGCAGTCCCACTTGGAACACTGCAAGGTGTGTTTACAGCGTATTCCCAAGAGTTAGGAACGGGCTCAAATCGCACAATATTGCCCCTGCTCGAGGTATGGTGCATCTATTAACAGGTCACTGTCCATATTCCAAACATCTGGATCGAGTGGGATATAGTAACACACCAATCTGTGAATGTTGAGAGGAAGATTTCGACGATCATGTCGTTCTGAGATGCCCCCTTCGTCAGGTACAGAGAGACTGCAGACAATTAGACTGCGATCTGCAAACAACTGTAAGTGAGCAAAACTTGTGGACGGAGGTCAGTATGAGAGCACTTCTGATATCTAAAAGCCAGCTGCTTAACTTTCTGTCTATAAGATCAAGTGATCAATCTAAGTATCAAAATGATGTCAACAGGTCAGAAGAAGCATTTCCTCTACTATAGATAATAACGGGCACATACATATTTAATTAAGAGATACTTAAACACACACACACACACACACACACACACACACACACACACACATATATATATATATATATATATATATATATATATATATATATATATATACATCGCAATTAGTTCACATTTCACGTATGGGGTACCTGTTAAAGGAGGTGTTCGAAGTGTTTTCTTTGCATCTCGATGCAATCAATACCGTGCTCGTCTCTGCAATGAATTTCCAATCTTTTCGAAAACCCCTGGATCATTCCGGAATTCTTGACAAGCACGTACAACTCTCTGCTCCAGTTCTTCAACCGTGTTGACGGGTGTGCTGTACACTTTGCTTTCGAGGTGGAACAATATTCTGGCCATCACGATCGCCTAATTTAACCTCAATCGACTCCAGTGAATGAGATTACATTAAAGACAGAGTGTCTGTTCCTTCGCTTCCAGAACACGTCGACGAACAGAGACAATCATATTTCTTCATATTTCAAGACTTGCTTCATAGGATTTGACAGGAAACTGATTAGAGATGGGACATTTGTCACGTTACAAAAGATTGCCACATTGAAGATTTGCAAATATAAATTGAAGATGTACTGCATTCAGTGCTGTATCAAACATTTCTGTAAGTTATTTATCTTTATCACAACTAGAGGTTACTTTTGTCTAACTAATTTACAAACGCCCGGTCTTCGATTATATCCAACAAATAATTGAGGACGCTGAGTGTAATTGCTGTTCTGAGATGAAGAGGATGACACAAGAGAGGAAATCACGACGGGCCGCATCGAACTAAAATGAAAACGGATGATGAAAAAGAACGGCTCGCACGCCGTACAACGCTAGGGTCTTGTAGATCCCCTCAGTGGATGCGCGCGACGCCACATCGCAAAGGACGAGGGAAGCAACGATCTGGCCCTTTCGCTCAAATGACATAGTGCTCCGCTTCCAGCGACGTCTATGTTGACGTACCTGAAGTTTAGCCTTCTTACTTCAACGGTTCCTGCTGATCTCATATGAGAGCCCGTGCACTGTCGTGGTGCAAAAGCGGTAATTTTATTTGACATTGAAGGCTTCGAAGTGTAAGAAACCAAAGTCGGTACACCAAGCCATCCGAGGATACCGAACGCTGATTTCCTACAACGACTTAAAATGACGATGCGAATAAGGTAGGTTGAAGAATGGAGTAGAAGAACTAACGAGAAAGAGGAACGTTACAGAGAAATACACCCTGTGAGTCCGACAACGCACTGATTACATCAAGCAAACGGAGTCAAAAGAATTTTATACAATAGCAGTGTAACGTTGTTGGTTTAATTTGCTATGAAAGCGGTGCTGATAGCCAATAAAAGCGGGTTAAAAGCTGTGAGCTGTCTGGGGAAGTTAACCTTGCATTACTGCGCAACTGTTTCACCAGGTATCCAGTCTAGCTTACCAAATTCCCAACCAGACTAACATTAATTATAATCTTTTAATAGTTATACGACAACCGATGATATATATATATATATATATATATATATATATATATATATATATATATATATATAAAAGAGAATTAAAATAAAAAGAAATAACTCAGTTTATATTTGGAAATTTATTTTAACATTGATCATTGAAATTTCAGCATATTAAACTTGATTCATAACTAAACTGGTGCCTTATTTAGGATTGTGAAAATGTGAGATTGTAATCTTATGGAACACATCAAATATGGAGCCAAGATTGGGAGACTGCATACAACACTGCATTCATAAAATAACACACGAAGAACGTTGAAACATATGCAAGAGGAAATTAACCACAACCAACCGATTCAATTTTCACCCAAAGAAGTTACGTTCGTAGCACAATCCTGTCCGTCATGTAATTACCACACACTGGTATGCTAAATTCATACTAACTCTCTGTGAAATCTTCCCGAAAAGAATAGCTGAGGGCTACTTTGATGATTACACCACATGCTTCACGTGGTCAACTTGGTTTACACAAAGAGTGTAACTCCACAATAATTTTGATAATTAAAATAAATTAGATCGAAAAGCAATTTACAAAAGAAAAACCTCGAACTGGTTACTATCGTCTTACTATTAACCTGATGGGTCAAACAATTGTATAAGCACGTGGTACTGGTCTCACAAAGTACACCCCACGTGGGTTGAACATAAAGAAAAGTTGCTATATTGAAAAATATTGTCAAGACGAGACGTTATAATCTCATGCACATTCGCAATGAAGATTGATGATGCTAGTTAGAGTTACTGATCAACACGTGGTTCCACTTTACTCATAAAGTAGTGACAAAGCAACTACTGGAATATATTCTGAACTTCACACTCGAATTACACTGCGTTACAATTTAAGATAACATTAGATATTTTAGAGCTAAACCTGAAATAAAGGTGATTAAATTTTCAGTTAGGCTGAACTTAAGAAATCCATTGTCCTACGGACTTAGCAGACACGCGCTTAGCCAGAGATCTTACCACTTCAGACGCTCGCCACGGACAGACTGACGTGGTCCCTTCCTGAGGGTGGCTCACAAATACAAACGGAAGTGGCCAGAGAGGCAGCTTCCTACACCAACATGGCAAGGGACGGACAGGACCATACTACGGATAGAAACCTCTTTGCTTTTAGAAAGTGTAGCTACCTGTTCTGACGTTGGTCCTACTGTTCTCTAGCAGACAGGCTTGTCTGCTACCATCCAGCATGCAACTAGAAATACATTTGCTCATTCATCATCTCACACAGAAGGGAAGGGGGATGAAAGTATCTTATCATACACAGTATATAAAAGAAAGCGGATGTAGGTTCCGTATGAGACTGTGTGACATGAATTTCATATAAACTGTGTTTTAAAGTGTAGTAGTGTGACAGATCGTTCTTGTTTATGTGTAAAAGTAACACGTTTCACTGCTCAGTCTCCTCCCAGATAGTCAGAAACACCACAGTAAATTTAGAAGAGGAATTTATGCCGTAAATGACAACAGATTTAAGAAATTAACATGAAAGGAATCCAACAGAGACCTTTCAGCAGTACTTATAAAATTTAATAACACTCGTTTAAAGAAAAAAAGAGGTTAGAATGTGCATAAATCAGGCAAGGACAAATATAGAGCCTGCGAGCAGCACAAGGAGTTTTCCTGATAGAAACATCGCCAGAAAGACATTTTGGACCAGTCATCGGGAGGTGAACACACGCAATACGAGACGATATGCGAATATGGCACTCCTAGATGTCTGCATGAGAAAAGAGAAAAACGGAAAGGCAACGGCTGGAGGAGTAACTCGACATCCCCAACACACTAAAGATTAAGTGGACATACACATTAATTACAGTTTTTTTTTTGAGTCATCGGTCTTCTGACAGGCTTTCTGTGATTCACTACTGATTCCTATCCAGCGCCAACCTCTTCATTTCAGAGTAGCGCTGGCAACCACGTCCTTAATAATTAGTTAGATGTTCGACTATTCCAGTCTCTGTCTTCACCTACAGTTACTAGCCCTCTACGACTCCTAGTACCACAGAAGTTATTCGTTGATGTCTTAACACACGTCTTATCATCCTGCCCCTTTTTCTTGTCAGTGTTTTCTGTATGTTCCTTTCTTCGCCGAGTCTGCAGCGAACTTCCTCGTTCATCTTATCTGTCGACTCAGATTTTAACGTTCTTTTATAGCACCACATCTCAGACTTCTCGATTGCCTTCTTTTCCTGTTTTCTCACAGTCCACGGTTCAGTCCTGTACAATACTGCGCTCCACACGCACATTCTCAGAAATTTCTTCCACAAATTAAGGCCTTTATTTGATGCCAGATTCATTTTGACCAGGAAAGCTCCCTTTGCCTGTTGCAGCCTGCCCTTTGTCTTCCTTGGTTCGTCTATCATGTTTTATTTTGCTTCCTTCTTTTCGTCTACTTCGTACTCACCAGTTGTGATGTTAAGTTCATCCTTATTCTTATTTCTGTTGCTCTTCATTACATCCGTCCTTCTTTCCTTTACTCTCAATCCATATTCTATGCTCGCTACATTAAAGGTTATGTATGCCTAGTTAATAGTTCTGGTCGCCTTCTGGAGCAGTGTAAGGGTTGCCTTACAAGGTTTACCATCATTTTATTTCACCCGTTTGGTGATCAATTGCTTGTTTTTTTTTTTTAAATTAACCTTTGCTATTGTATTTGCTGTTTTACGGCAATTTTCTAAATTTTTTATATAATTGCCGTTCTTGGCATGTAAGGCCTTCAACCATAATTGTTGTTACTTGCCTTAAAATTCTAATTTGGTATTGGTATTTTTAGCTGTAAGCCTTAAAACCGTATTTACTGCCATGTCTGGCGTCTGATGCCTTCTGTTGTGTTTTTGGCTATTTACCTGTAATATTTTAATATTTGTAAGTTTTAAATTGCATCGAGTTCTTAAATATTCTTAATTTATTGCCATTCTTGGGGTATAAGGCGTTCAACCGTGATCACAGTGGCTTGTTTTTAAAACATTATCTGTTGTATCTGTATTTTATGGTGATTTTTTAAATTGTAACACACTGAAAACAGTATTATTTTACACAGTTGTTCATTCCTTCATTAATAAAGTGTGGTTTTTTGTTTATTGTTGAGTCTGGAATAACTGGTTTAAAATAAATGTGTATAACTATAAAAGGCAACCAATAGTAACTGACTACAGCCCCGTCCACAATCGTAACCGAATCCTGCCTTCCCCTGACTACCAGGTCTCATCTCCTTTTGCCCGCATAGTGCAGGAACTAGCTGTGGCATGGACTCAAAAAGTCGTTGGGAGTCCTCCGCAGAAATACTGAGCCATACTGCCTCTATAGCCGTCCATAGTTGCGAAAGTGTTACTTTTGCAGGATTTTGTGCACGAACTGACGTCTCGATTATGTCTCATAAAGGTTTGACGTGATTCATGTCAGGCGATCTGGATGGCCAGACCATTCGCTCGCATTGTCCAGAATGATCTTCAAACGAGTCTCGAATAATTATAGAGTGAAAACAGAAAACGTTCTAAGTGCATTTGTTTTTTCAAAACATGTGTTCAGCGCTATTCTATTCCCGGTACTCTGTTGCATGTCCCTACATTTGATCCAGGAACCAACCACGGAGAAAATCTTCGAAAAATGAGTTAGTAGATGCCGAATGGTATTTCGGCAAATCTGTACTTCCCCCTGGGAGTCCAAAATTCGAAACGTATGGTTGGTGGTTTTTGTGGATTGCAGGTCCGCTAGTTGGAGATTAATGCTCTAGATCTATGCATGTATTATCACAAATAAAACGTTGTTCCTCATTATTAATGGCTTTTGGAACAAAAACTTTCTTTGTGCTGTTTTGTTAAAAACTGACATTTCTGAGACCTTGGCTGTTTATAAAATGCAAGTTGATTCTTGCAAAGAAGGAAACAGAAGCAGACCGCTATTAATAATTCTATTTATTTACACAAATAGAACCGTTACTGGTCCTAACCGTCAGGTTCAGTTTAAGACGTCTGTCCACGTTTATATTTCATTTTTGCAACAACCAATGTAAACGACAACTAATGTAATATGAACGTATACAGTGCTCCACAGATGGAACTGTCGCTTCGGAACTGGTAACGGCCCCATATGTGAAAATAAATAGCATTTTAGTAGTGTCTGGTATCTGTTTCCTTCTTTGCAGGAATAAACGAGTAAAAACTTTCTTATTGGCACTTAAAACCAGCCAGTTTCTGGTATCGCACTTAGAACAGAGCCAGAGCCAGAAAAGAGCCATAAGAATAATAACCAAAATTACTAGTCGAACTCACTGTAAAGATCTGTTGATAACACTGGGGGTTTCAACTGCTCCGTGTGAATACATTTACAATCAGTTGTACACATCAAAAATAACATTGGTAATTCCTGCACAAACAGCTCTGTCCATGACCATGCAACAAGAGCGAGACTCACATTTACCAAGAAAAAAAAAAACATAAAACTCAAAACAGCATTTTCTACCAAGGAATAAAACTGTACAACAAATTACCAAAAGCGATTAAAGAAATTTCAAAAATACACTTATAAAGGAAGGCAGCTAAAAAGTACTTGTTATGGAATACATTTTATGCATTGAAGGATTACTTAGCTAAAACAGAGCAGGGGTTTGATAAAAAATGTTATACAAATAAATAATAATAATGATTATAAAATATACAACATTCCATATAACACCTTCACTTTATGCTTTTTTTTCTTTCCTTTTTTCCTTTCTAGAAATACTTACTCCCAAGCTGTGCATGGCACAATACTAACACCTCTTCCTCTTTCTGAGCGCTACATCTCATTCATTATGGAGGGATGCTGACTCAGGTTTTCAGGATAGCAAATGGGAAGTTGCGGTACAGAAAATGGCCCAGAGATCATCAGTGTGTGTGTGTGTGTGTGTGTGTGTGTGTAGTGAGTGAAGTGTAATGAAACAATGTGTGTATAGTGTGTGCAGCGACTGATAGTGAGATGTGAGTGAACAATATGGCATTACATTATTTAATAAGTTATTTGTAAAAAAAAGGATTGTATACCAGGAGTAAATCTAATGATTGTCTCTAACTAGAAGTATGTAAATATATGTGTATACGAATTAGCTTATTTTAAATTGATCTATTTCCTTGTAAAAAGATATCTACGGATGAATAAAGCTACTACTGCTACTAATAATAATAAAGTTTTTTTCTTATTTGTCTCTTTATTTTTTGTGGTGATGTGGTGCGCAACATAGTTCTATGGTATTGGAATGCCTTCTGAATATCTTGGATACAAATCTGTTATATACAAAAAAAGATACATTGTTTTTTCATTCTCCTAACAAATGGCAGATATGGCACTTAAAACGTTTTCCATTTCCACACCCAGTGACATGGCTGATTGTCATTCATAAAAATTCCATCGTTGTTTGGTAACATCAACTGTATGAATGGTTGCAAATGGTCTCCAAGTAGCCGAACATAGCCATTTCTAGTCAATAATCGGTTCAGTTGGACCAGAGGACCCAGTCCACTGCGTGTAAACACAGCCCACACCAATATGGAGCCACCACCACTTTGCACAGCGCCTTGATAACAACTTCCATTCATGGCTTCGTAGGGTCTGCGCCCCCCTTGAATCCTGCCATCAGTCCTTACCAATTGAAACCGGAACACTTCTGACCAGGCCACGGTTCATCATTCGTCTAGGGTCCAATCGATATGGTCACAAACCCCAGAGAGGCTTTGCAGGCGTTGTCTTCTCTTAACAAAGACACTCGCATCGATCGTCTGCTGCCATAGCCCATTAACGCATAATTTTGCCTCACTGTCCTAAAATATTCTTTGATTTCTGCGCTTATTTCACGCAGTGTTAGCACTGACAATCCCACGTAAACGCCTCTGCTCTTGATCGTTAAGTGAAAGCCGTCGGCCACAGGGGTAATGCCTGAAATCTGGTTTTCTCGGCACACTCTTGACACTGCGGATCTTGGAATATTGAATTCCCTAATAATTTCCGAAATGGAATGTTCCATGTGCCTAGCTCCAACTACCATTCCGTGTCCAAAGTTTGTTAAATTCCGTCGTGCGGCCATAATCACACCGGACACTTTTTCACATGAACGATCTGAGTACAAATGACAGCTCCGCCAATGCACTGCTGTTCTATACCTTATGTATACGATACTAACGCGATCTGTATATGTGCTTATGGCTATCCCATAACTTCTGTCCCCTCAGCGTAAGGTCATTTTTCCCTCTAGTGTTGTACGAGGTGCATTCAAGTTCTAAGGCCTCCGATTTTTTTTCTCCGGACTGGAAAAAGATAGAAACATGCACATTGTTTTAAAATGAGGCCACGTTCATTCTCAATACGTCCCAGGGATGGCAGCACCGTACGGCAGATGGAATTTTACCGCCAGTGGCGAGAATGACAACTGTTCTAAATACTTAAAATGGCGACGTTTTCCTTACTTGAACAGCGTGCAATCATTCGTTTTCTGAATTTGCGTGGTGTGAAACCAATTGAAATTCATCGACAGTTGAAGGGGACATGTGGTGATGGAGTTATGGATGTGTCGAAAGTGCGTTCGTGGGTGCGACAGTTTAATGAAGGCAGAACATTGTGTGACAACAAACCGAAACAACTTCGGGCTTGCACAAGCCGGTCTGACGACATGATCGAGAAGGTGGAGAGAATTGTTTCGGGGGATCGCCGAATGACTGATGAACAGATCGCCTCCAGAGTTGGCATTTCTGTGGGTTCTGTGCACACAATCCTGCACGACGACCTGAAAATGCGAAAAGTGTCATCCAGGTGAGTGCCACGAATGCTGACGGACGACCACACGGCTGCCCGTGTGGCATGTTGCCAAGCAATGTTGACGCGCAACGACAGCATGAATGGGACTTTCTTTTCGTAGGTTGTGACAATGGACGAGACGTGGATGCCATTTTTCAATCCAGAAACAAAGCGCCAGTCAGCTCAATGGAAGCACACAGATTCACCGCCACCAAAAAAATTTCGGGTAACCGCCAGTGCTAAAAAAATGATGGTGTCCGTGTTCTGGGACAGCGAGGGCGTAATCCTTACCCATTGCGTTCCAAAGGGCACTACGGTAACAGGTGCATCCTACGAAAATGTTTTGAAGAACAAATTCCTTCCTGCACTGCAACAAAAACGTCCGGGAAGGACTGCGCGTGTGCTGTTTCACCAAGACAACGCACCCGCACATCGAGCTAACGTTACGCAACAGTTTCTTCGTGATAACAACTTTGAAGTGATTCCTCATGCTCCCTACTCACCTGACCTGGCTCCTAGTGACTTTTGGCTTTTTCCAACAATGAAAGACACTCTCCGTGGCCGCACATTCACCAGCCATGCTGCTATTGCCTCAGCGATTTTCCAGTGGTCAAAACAGACTCCTAAGGAAGCCTTCGCCGCTGCCATGGAATCATGGCGTCAGCGTTGTGAAAAATGTGTACGTCTGCAGGGCGATTACGTCGAGAAGTAACGCCAGTTTCATCGATTTCAGGTGAGTAGTTAATTAGAAAAAAAATCAGAGGCCTTAGAACTTGAATGCACCTCATAGGTATGGACATCACTGTTCTTCGCAAATTATTATGGGTAATTTATGACGAATTTCATTATGGGATATATGTGTTGCGACTGCTCAGTTGAAATGCCGAGCTCCGTCAGGACGTACACTTGACAGCAAATAAAGTGGGTCACTGCCGAATACAACCAACATAACGTAGCTGTGTTGTAGGACCTCTAAACACCAAAACCCCGTGGGGTACAGTCGTTTGACTACACACAATGGGTACTGCGAGAGACTACTAGAGACCAAAGGTCTTTATGGCAGTCAGTGTAAGCGTCAACTAATATCGTCATACAAAACATATTAGGAAACACGTTCTTAGCAATGAGACACCCCATAACACTCATAAACTAACCTTAATTACAACAAGTGACATTCCAAAAGTTCTGAGAAAATGGATTATTTTGCATATATCGTACAGTAATCCTTAGTCAAAATTAAATACTTGAGACAATATATGGAGTTACAAAGCTGTACGGCAATTGGAAAAAAGTTTTTCGCTCTCGAAAAGGTTTTCCATCCGCGTGCTGAACGTCGCTCAACGCCGAGTGGCTCTGGAAACTGGATATTGGACGAACCAGTAAAAAAACGCGGTTAACGGCAACAAGCACTCTACGGAAATCTCAACATTAACAGCGAATCACCAGTAATATCATTGTTCTCGTAACACATCAACAGCTACGTGTACACAAATTTGAACTGTAAATGACATGACCGACGTCGTCGGTCTGGACCTGGATTCAAACCCAGCACCTATAGCCATTGCTAACTATGCTAAGCTTTGTTTGTGCCTTATTGAGACCCGATCACTAGGCATAAAGAGACGTGAAGTATAGACGTTTGCACCAGTGTCAGTTATCAATTCAGATCCTGAAAATAAATGCGAAAATGTTTGTACTGAACTGGGAATCCTGTCATAATAGTTACCTTCCTGGGAACTACCCCAACGACGTTTAATATGGTGTCATTCATAAGGAACAAGGTATGCTCATGTTTAAAATTGAAATGCCATCATGTAAAGCTTGTGACAGGGATGCGAACCCAGCACCTAATAGGATTGTTAACGAAGTACGTAAAATCAGAAGTTAAATATCAAATGTTTTCACCAATAGCGAGATGTTGGAACCTTAAATGACGATAGAATTGTTTTTGCCTCACTGGGATTCGAACCCAGCATCTAGCGCCGTTGTTTTCTAGCCAGGAATAGACGATAAATAGCTACTGTTGGTTCACCAGTAGCGAGATGTGCGCATGTTTAGCTAGACGTCAGGCGACGAAAAGTTCTGTGCTGAATGCAATTCAAACCTCGCACACGTGGTTGTGAAGACGCTTTAACTATCAAATTCTTTTCCTATAATAACTAGGAGTGGCATGTTTGTACTTTCAATGATGTGACGGAAAATACTCTGCTGGCTAGAAGTTGAATCCACAACATATCGTCGTTGGTGATCACAACGAACACAACGTCAAACCCAAATCCGTTTTCGCCAGTAGGATGGAGAGGAATGTTTGAACTTGAAAAGATGTAAGGAAACGTTTGATCTTGTAATGTTGTGATAAAAAGCTCATCATGTGACTGTGAGTTGAAACGAACACGTTACAGCTGACAACGCACGAAGAGACATTGAAAGTGCAACTATTTTTCACTAGTAGTTCGGAGTGCACATGCTAGGGCTTGAAATGAAAAAATGAATATTTTGTGCTGATCAGGATTCGAAACCAGATAGGTGCCTTTCGAGGAGGCCTAAAAGAGTTTGCAATCTTGGGGAACACAGTGAAATATAATTCGAATCACAGTCCAGCACCACAATTTTCAACGTCTCAGTTTCAAATAAAGAAAGAGCCTTGTGAACTTACATGGCCATTGGTTCATTAAATGAAATACGTTTTCTAGTTAAGATGGTTTGCTGGTGACAGAGTCTCTGCCTTCCGGGGTTTCTCCATCCGTCACAGCTCAAACGAATGCCGCTCTGTTCCAGTCGGCAACGAAGGGATGTTATCTTTACTGCGGATATTGAACTACTGAGCTTACTGGCGTTCTGCACTTGTCGTTACTAGGGGCGAAGGAGAGTCACTTGTGTGTGTTAAAAATCTACGCCTGACGTGAGATGTGAACCTACACATTTTACACATCAATACAAGATTAATCCACCAGACCACAGAACCCCCTGCCAAGCACATAATTATGAATTGCAGAGTATTCATATAGGTGTAGATGCAGATGTCAAGGGACGGGTAACAGGAAGGAGGGCGGGATCTGGAAATGGATAGAAGTGGAGAAATGCAAAATATAAGCGTGAAATGCTTGCAATGTATTGCTTACTTAGATGTGTGCCACAGTTCGTTTTATCTTAGGACCGAGAGATAAGGAAGGACTGTTTGCAGAACGAAAAATGGGTTATAGGGAAGGGGAGATCAAAGAATTCGATTTCATAGGTATTGAGAGGAATGATAGAGAATAAAGACAGCAGCAATTAAAAGAGAAAATGTAGCGTCAATGGAAACCGCTAGATTTGTTTATAAAGTTTTGGGGGAATGGAATAGAAGGGCACTTGCGGCGATAGTGTCAGAGAGAGAGTGTGTAAGAGAGAATAGAGGATATATTAACAACGAGGAACCATAATATGAAATCGTTTGCGTATTGTGTGGAGGACGGAGGGTGTATTCATGGATGGAGGGGAAGAGAGAGATGTATTTTAAATAACAAAAACTACTGTGACAGAGTCCACCTACGCTGATTAGTTTGTAAGTATCTAGACAGGGTATAAATGAAATGAAAATAGATTTTTTAACAAACTGTATATTCAAAAGAAACCCACTTGAATTAAAAAGGCAACTCAAAGGAAAACTAACCCATATTGTATCTTTTCTGTTGTCACGCGATCTTCCACTAGCTCCCAATGAGGAAAAATGACGAAAAAGAAGACATAACAAAACATTTTAAGGACTCTAATATTTTATCCAGAATGCTTCATTATTTTGTACTTCTATAATGCGTCTTGGCATAGAATGTACACTCCTGGAAATGGAAAAAAGAACACATTGACACCGGTGTGTCAGACCCACCATACTTGCTCCGGACACTGCGAGAGGGCTGTACAAGCAATGATCACACGCACGGCACAGCGGACACACCAGGAACCGCGGTGTTGGCCGTCGAATGGCGCTAGCTGCGCAGCATTTGTGCACCGCCGCCGTCAGTGTCAGCCAGTTTGCCGTGGCATACGGAGCTCCATCGCAGTCTTTAACACTGGTAGCATGCCGCGACAGCGTGGACGTGAACCGTATGTGCAGTTGACGGACTTTGAGCGAGGGCGTATAGTGGGCATGCGGGAGGCCGGGTGGACGTACCGCCGAATTGCTCAACACGTGGGGCGTGAGGTCTCCACAGTACATCGATGTTGTCGCCAGTGGTCGGCGGAAGGTGCACGTGCCCGTCGACCTGGGACCGGACCGCAGCGACGCACGGATGCACGCCAAGACCGTAGGATCCTACGCAGTGCCGTAGGGGACCGCACGGCCACTTCCCAGCAAATTAGGGACACTGTTGCTCCTGGGGTATCGGCGAGGACCATTCGCAACCGTCTCCATGAATCTGGGCTACGGTCCCGCACACCGTTAGGCCGTCTTCCGCTCACGCCCCAACATCGTGCAGCCCGCCTCCAGTGGTGTCGCGACAGGCGTGAATGGAGGGACGAATGGAGACGTGTCGTCTTCAGCGATGAGAGTCGCTTGTGCCTTGGTGCCAATGATGGTCGTATGCGTGTTTGGCGCCGTGCAGGTGAGCGCCACAATCAGGACTGCATACGACCGAGGCACACAGGGCCAACACCCGGCATCATGGTGTGGGGAGCGATCTCCTACACTGGCCGTACACCACTGGTGATCGTCGAGGGGACACTGAATAGTGCACGGTACATCCAAACCGTCATCGAACCCATCGTTCTACCATTCCTAGACCGGCAAGGGAACTTACTGTTCCAACAGGACAATGCACGTCCGCATGTATCCCGTGCCACCCAACGTGCTCTAGAAGGTGTAAGTCAACTACCCTGGCCAGCAAGATCTCCGGATCTGTCCCCCATTGAGCATGTTTGGGACTGGATGAAGCGTCGTCTCACGCGGTCTGCACGTCCAGCACGAACGCTGGTCCAACTGAGGCGCCAGGTGGAAATGGCATGGCAAGCCGTTCCACAGGACTACATCCAGCATCTCTACGATCGTCTCCATGGGAGAATAGCAGCCTGCATTGCTGCGAAAGGTGGATATACACTGTACTAGTGCCGACATTGTGCATGCTCTGTTGCCTGTGTCTATGTGCCTGTGGTTCTGTCAGTGTGATCATGTGATGTATCTGACCCCAGGAATGTGTCAATAAAGTTTCCCCTTCCTGGGACAATGAATTCACGGTGTTCTTATTTCAATTTCCAGGAGTGTATAAGCCGTCGGACGTAACAGCCTGAAGAAGCAACTTCCTCCCAGGCTTCCAGGACGCAGTCCCAAAGAGCGTCCGCAGTAGTTGGTTGGTTTCGTGGCCAGTTCTCTGTTAATGTTCTGGCAACCTCAGCCCACATGTTTTTCATGGGGTTCATATAGCCGCCCGTGAAGGCCAGTCCATGAAGTTGACGCCAATCGTGGAGAGCCGCTGCTGAACAAATGCAGACTTGTGAATGGGAGAATGGTCCTCTTGCAATGTGACGTCCCCTTCTGCGTACAGCATTCGCACTGACGGAAACGTCACATTTTCCAGTATGTGGGCATACTGCACGCTATCCAGATCCTCCACCATCTCGTTGCAGTGGTATATGGTACGCCATACCGTCTGCCAGCTTCTCTGATGGAACATCCTCCTTCTTCAATGAGAGCGACGACTCTATCTCTACATCTACATCTACATACATACTCCGCAGTCTACCGTACGGTGCGTGGCGGAGGGTACTTCGTACCACAACTAGCATTTTCTCTCCTTGTTCCTCTCACAAACAGAACGAGGGAAAAATTACTGCCTATATGCCTCTGTACGAGCCCTAATCTCTCTTATTTTATCTTTGTGGTCTTTCCGCGAAATGTAAGTTGGCGCCAGTAAAATTGTACTGCAGTCAGCCTCAAATGCTGGTTCTCTAAATTTACTCAGTAGCGCTTCACGAAAAGAACGCCTCGTTTTCTCTAGAGACTCCCACCCGAGTTCCTGAAGCATTTCCGTAACGCTCACGTGATGATCGAACCTACCAGTAACAAATCTAGCGGCCTGCCTCTAAATTGCTTCTATGTCCTCCCTCAATCCAACCTGATAGGGACCCCAAACGCTCGAGCAGTACTCAAGAATAGGTCGTGTTAGTGTTTTATAAGCGGTCTCCTTTACAGATGAACCACATCTTCCCAAAATTCTACCAATGAACCGAAGACGACTATCCGCCTTCCCCACAACTGCCATTACATGCTTGTCCCACTTCATATCACTCTACAATGTTACGCCCAAATATTTAATCGACGTGACTGTGTCAAGCGGTACACTACTAATGGAGTATTCAAACATTACAGGATTCTTTTTCCTATTCATCTGCATTAATTTACATTTATCTATATTTAGAGCTAGCTGCCATTCTTTACACCAATCACAAATCCTGTGCAAGTCATCTTGTATCCTCCTACAGTTGCTCAACGACGACACCTTCCCGTACGCCACAGCATCATCAGCAAACAGCCGCACATTGCTATCCACCCTATCCAAAAGGTCATTTATGTAGATAGAAAACAACAGCGGACCTACCACACTTCCCTGGGGCACTCCAGATGATACCCTCACCTCCGATGAACACTCACCATCGAGGAAAACGTACTGGGTTCTATTACTTAAGAAGTCTTCGAGCCACTCACATACTTGGGAACCAGTCCCATATGCTCGTACCTTAGGAGTCTGCAGTGGGAAGTCTAGGAATATGGCATCCGTCTGATACCCTTCATCCATGGTTCGCAAGATATCATGTGAAAAAAGGGCGAGTAGCGTTTCGCAGGAGCGATGCTTTCTAAAGCCGTGCTGATGCATTGACAGCAACTTCTCTGTCTCAAGGAAATTCATTATATTCGAACTGAGAATATGTTCGAGAATCCTGCAACAAACCGATGTTAAGGATATTGGTCTGTAATTTTGAGGATCCGTCCTTCTTCTTATATACAGGCGCCACCTGCGCTTTTTTTTTTTCAGTCGCTCGGGACTTTACGTTGGGCAAGAGATTCGCGATAAATGCAAGCTAAGTAAGGAGCCAATGCAGTAGAGTACTCTCTGTAAAACCGAATTGGAATCCCATCAGGACCTGGCGATTTATTTATTTTCAACCCATTCAGCTGCTTCACAACCCCAGGGATGTCTATCACTATGTCCTCCATACGGGAATCTGAACGAGACTCAAACGGCGGTATGTTTGTACGATCCTCCTGCGTGAAAGATTTCTCAAATGCCGAATTTAAAATTTCATCTTTCGTTTTGCTGTCTTCCGTTGCCAGGCCAGACTGATCAGTGAGTGACTGGATGGAAGCCTTCGACCCGCTTACCGGTTTTACGTAAGACCAGAATTTCCTTGGGTTTTCAGCAAGATCTTTTGCTAAGGTATGACGGTGGTAGTGGTTGAATGTTTCACGTATCGCTCTTTTTATAGCAGCACGAATCTCTACTAACTTTTGCCTGTCCTCATTCTCCCGATCTTTCTTGTACCGCGAGTGCAACTGCCTTTGCTTCCTGTGCATTCTCCGAACTGCGCTGATAAACCACGATGGGTCTTTTCCGTCCGTAACCCACTTTTTCGGCACATACTTGTCCAATGCGTGATTTACAATGTGTCTAAAATTTGCCCATAATTCTTCCACGTCCATCATGCCGGAAGTAAATGACGTCGATTCATTTACTAAGTGGGATGCTAACAACTGCTTATCTGCTCTTTCTAGTAAGAATACCCTCCTAGCCTTCTTGACGACTTTTTAACTTTCGTAACCATAGTCGTAATGACAACATCATCATCACTAATCCCTGTCTCAACACTGACACCGTCGATGAGGTCTGGTCTGTTCGTGGCTACCAGATCTAAAATATTTCCATTAGGCGTTGGCTGTCGATTTAGCTGCTCAAGACAGTTTTCGGATAATGTGTTCAAAAGTAATTCACACGACGGCTTGCCTGTACCACCTGTAATGAATCCATAGACATCCCAGTCTATACTAGGTAGGTTGAAGTCGCCTCCGACTAATATAGCATGATCCGGGTACTTCTGCGATACAGAATGTAGACGCCCTTTGAATGATTCTAGAACTGTCACAGTGGAACCTGGTGGCCGGTAATAACACCCCACAATTAACTTTATTTCCCCTAGCCCTGTTAACCGTGTCCAGATAACTTCACAATCACACTCTACTTCGACCTCAGTACACACAATATTTTTGTCAACTGCAATGAAGACACCACCTCCTACGGTGTCTAATCTGTCTTTTCGATACACGTTCCAACACTCATTAAATATTTCAAAACTTCCTATCTCAGGGTTCAGCCAGGTCTCAGTCCCGAGAATAATTTGCGCGCCACACGTTTCCTGGCGGGCAGTAAATTCAGGAACTTTATTCCGAACACTCTGAAAATTTACTGCTAATATCTTGATAGCTGAACTGTCTTTATACTGAGCGCGTCCTGATTTCCCTGCCTGCACGTCGACTGGTTAGTGTTCATCAGGACACCTCGCACTACTGCCTAGCCTAAAAAACCCCTGTGCACGCCACAAGTACTCTGCTACCCGAGTAGCCGCTTCCTTTGTGTAGTGCACCCCTGACCTATCTAGGGGCGTCCTACAATTCCCCACCCAATAGCGCAAGTCTAGAAATCTGCAGCCAAGATCGTCACAGAATCGACGAAGCCTCTTGTTGAGACCCTCCACTCGGCTCCAAACCAAAGGACCCCTATCCACTCTGGGAACAATGCTGCAAATAGACAGCTCTGCTTGACCCCGCGTGCGAGGCCAGCGGTCTTCACCAAATCCGTCAGCCGTCTGTACGAACTGAGGGTCGCCTCAGAACCCAAGCGACAGGCATCATTGGTGCCGACGCGAGAAACTACTTGCAGACGACTGCACCCCGTACGCTCGATAGCCGCAGGCAAGGCCGCCTCCACATCTTGGATGAGGCCCCCCGGCAGACAAACTGAGTGCACGTTGGATTTCTTTCCAGCCCTGTACGCTATTTCCCTAAGGGGCTCCATCATCTGCCTAACGTTGGAGCTCCCAATAACCAGCAAGCCGACCAACCTCCACATTGGCCCTCCGCCTCGAGCGACGCGAACGCGTTGCAGTCCGCCACTCACCCTGAAGTGAGGGCGGCCCCAACGCGCCGGGTACACTAGAAGGTGCCTCCGCGGCTAAGTCAGCGGACGCAGCAAGCGACACCTGAGGTGTCTCAAGCGACGCGCCAGACCCTCCGCCGTCGCTGCACCTCGAGGCAGCAACCTGAAGGCGGCTGACCGTGGTCAACAGCATGCTCAGCTGCTCGCGAACCGCGGCCAGTTCCTCCTGCGCCCGCACACAGCACGCACACATATCTAACGACTCTGCGAATTTCTACTCTACGGCTATCAATAAGCAACATTACTCCTCTCAAATACGAGAATACGCAAGGATTTTATGTATTAAATATGCAAGCGCACAAACACTCGGAAAGAAATTAAGAATCAAACTACAAAACATATATGAATGCTAAATATGCACCGCTACTGCACTGCTGCTTCACTGATACTTCACCAGCGGCTGCTCAAGGCTCACTGAGCTGTGTCAAAAGCGCACTGGCTGTCCAAAACAAACAACTGACTAACGACTCCGCAAATTTATCTCTACAGCTATCAATAAGCAATATTACTCCTCTCAAATACGAGAATACGCAAGGATTTTATGTAATTAATTATGCAAGAGCACAAACACTCGGAAAGAAATTAAGAATCAAAGTACAAAACAAATATGAAAGCTAAATATGCGGCTCGCTACTGCACTGCTGCTGTACTAATACTTCACCAACGGCTGCTCAAGCCTCAAGGCTATCTCGAATAGACCTCTCCCAGTGAGCCATTACGGCAGACAGCCTGATGTGTATTTTTTTTTCTTTATTGTGATTTTTATCACCTTACACAAGGCGGGCTGTCAGCAGCTGAGTACGCCACTCTTCAGCCTTGAGATTGACAATAAGTAATAAATAGAGGGGACACAGAGAAGACAAACAAAATGGCGGGCAAAACAATGTAGACACCAAAAAACAAAAAACACGGAGCCGTTCACGCCTGACGAGAAAACATCACTGACACCAGTTGACACGGCGCACAAAACAGGGATGATGACGATGGTACACGTGAATAGTGGTGGCGTTTCGGCGAACAACACTACACACAAACGAAGGCACACACACGAAACACTGACGGCGATGATCTCCGGCGCGCGAATGTTCACTGAGCGTGTACGAGTCCGGGGACCTGCCAAGAGAGGAGTTGGAGGAGGAGGAAGGGTAAATGGGAGAGGGGAGAGCAGAGATGCCATGGGCAAAGGAGAGAGGGGGAGGGAGGAAGGGGGAGGGGAAGCCCGGGGGAGAGGGGAGAAGGGAGGGGGGAAAGGAAAGAGAAGGGAAGGGAAGGGAAAGGAGGGAGGGAGGGTGCCTAAAGGAAAGGACACAGGAGGTGGGGGGGAGGATCAAAGTTGATAAGAGGGGTAGATGGAGGGGAGGAGGACATCATCAGGGAGGGGGAACTGGCGGAAGCCACCTTGGGAGAGGGTAAGGAGGGTTGAGAGATGGAGACCAGGTGGGACGTGGGCATATAGGCGCGGCAGCGGGCGGGGGTGGGAGAGGATCGGGGAGACGAGCGCGTGAGGAGCATCGAGTTTACGGGAGG
Source organism: Schistocerca nitens (assembly GCF_023898315.1). Taxonomy (NCBI): domain Eukaryota; kingdom Metazoa; phylum Arthropoda; class Insecta; order Orthoptera; family Acrididae; genus Schistocerca; species Schistocerca nitens. Next base: position 911,542,434 of record NC_064617.1, read on the forward strand.
TGTACAGGATCCGTATCCTTTCAAGGAAAAGGAGGAGGTGGGGGAAGGGGATGAGATCGTACAGGATCCGCGTAGGGGAGGGGAGACGGATGCGATAGGCGAGGCGGAGAGCATGGCGTTCAAGGATTTGGAGGGATTTATAAAAGGAAGGGGGGGCGGAGATCCAAGCCGGATGGGCATAACAAAGGATAGGGCGGATGAGGGATTTATAAGTGTGGAGGATGGTGGAGGGGTCCAGACCCCACGTGCGGCCGGAGAGGAGCTTGAGGAGACTGAGTCGGGAGCGTGCCTTGGCTTGGATTGTCCGGAGGTGGGGAGTCCAGGAGAGGCGACGGTCGAGGGTGACGCCAAGGTACTTAAAGGTGGGAGTGAGGGCGATAGGACGGCCATAGATGGTGATGTAGAAATCAAGGAGGCGGAAGGAAGGAGTGGTTTTGCCTACAATGATCGCCTGGGTATTGGAGGGATTGACCTTGAGCAACCACTGGTTGCACCAAGCGGTGAACCAGTCAAGATGGGATTGGAGAAGGTGTTGGGAGCGCTGCACGGTGGGGGCAAGGGCAAGGAAGGCGGTGTCATCGGCAAACTGGAGAAGGTGGACGGGGGGTGACGGCAGCGGCATGTCCGCCGTGTACAAAAGGTACAGAAGGGGGGAGAGGACGGAGCCTTGGGGCACACCGGCGAAGGGGAAAAAGGTGTAGGAATCTGCGTTATGGATGGTGACATAGGAAGGACGGCGGGAGAGAAAGGAGCCGATCAGACGGACGTAGTTAATGGGAAGGGCGAAGGTTTGGAGCTTGAAGAGGAGACCGGAATGCCATACGCGGTCATAGGCACGTTCGAGGTCCAGGGAGAAGAAGATTGCGGAGCGACGGGAATTAAGCTGTTCGGAAAGGAGATGAGTGAGGTGAAGGAGAAGGTCGTCAGAAGAGAAGGACAGCCGAAAGCCACACTGGGTAACGGGAAGGAGGCGGTGCTGGCGGACATGCTGGTGGATGTGGCGGGTGAGGATAGATTCCAGGACCTTGCTGAAGACCGAGGTAAGGCTGATGGGGCGGTAGGAGGAGATGGCGGATGGCGGTTTGCCGGGTTTAAGGAACATGAGGGTACGGGAGGTTTTCCACAGGTCGGGGTAGTAACCGGTGGACAGGGCTACATTGTAGAGCCTGGCCAGGGTGGAGAGGAAAGTGACAGGAGCTTCACGAAGGTGACGGTAGGTGACACGATCGTGACCAGGAGCGGTGTTGCGTTTTGTGCGGAGTGTAGCAATGAGATCCTGTGTAGTGATAGGGGCATTGAGTTCCGTGTGTGCAATGTTGTCCAAGTACTGGAAACCAGGAGCGAGGGGAGGGACAGAGGTGTCAGTTTGATCGCGGATATCCGGGAAGAGGGAGTAATCGAACTGGGGATCATCGGGGATGGAAAATACATCGGAGAGGTAGGAGGCAAAGTGATTGGCCTTACTAAGGGAGTCAGGGAAAGGGTGATCATCATGGAGAAGAGGATAATAGGGGGAGTGTTTAGTTCCAGTAAGGCAATGGAAGGCCGACCAGAACTTGGACGAGTTGATTGGTAGGGTAACATTTAAACGGGTGCATGTCTGTCGCCAGTCCCGGCGTTTCTTAGCCACGAGCAAATTACGAATGTGTCGTTGGAGTTGCCGGTGGCGTCGTAGTGTGTCCGGGTCACACGTGCGGAGGAAGGCACGGTAGAGACGACGGGATTCACGGAGCAGGAGCACGGCCTGTGGGGGTAAGGTAGGACGGTGAGAGTGGACGGCGACAGTAGGGACGTGGGCCTCCACGGCATCAGACAAGGTCTGCTGGAGAAAGGAGGCGGCATGGGTGACATCGTCAGGGTGGTGGTAGGTGAGGGGGTGGCTATCGACCTGGGCAGAGAGGGTATCCCGGTAGGCATTCCAGTTGGCACGGGAATAATCATGGACGTACTTGGGGGGAGGGTCATGACGGGGATCGGGGCAGGGGCGACGACCGTCTGAAATGGTGAGGAGGACAGGGAGATGGTCGCTACCAATAGGCTCCAGGACATCCACCGTTATGCGGCCAAGGAGGTTGGGGGAGGAGAGGATAACATCGAGAGTGGAGTCGGATTCGGGACGGGTGTGCTGGGGGATGGGAATGAGGTCGCCTTGAAGGGAGGAGAGGAACCGATGCCACCGCCGTAACTGGGCAGCGGAACGACTATGGATGTTGAGGTCGGCGGCGATCACGTAGGAGGAGAAGGTACGGTCGACGTGGGAGAGGAAGTCGAAGGGAATAGGGGCGTTGGGGCGGACATAAATCGTGGCGCAGGTAACGGCAAGGCCAGGGAAGAAGAGACTAAGGATCAGGTGTTCGGTGGGGTCGGGAAGGAGAGGTTGGAGCCGAACGGGGATCTGGCGATGGTGCCCAATGGCAACTCCGCCACGCGCAATTGGGAGGGGATTATCGGAGCGGTGGAGGAGGTAGGGCGAAGTGTGGACGGTGTGGTGGGGTTGGAGGAAGGTTTCATTAAGGAGGAAGGCGTCCACGCGGTGGGTGGCAAGGGTATGGAGAAAGAGGTTCTTGTTAGCGGGAAGGGAGCGGATGTTGTTGAAAAGGATACGTTGCTGTCGCGCCATGACAGGGATTTAAACGAGGGTGTCAAGACGGGAGAAGGTGAAATGGGCCTGGTTGTTGGAGTAGGTGGCGTACATTTTGAGGTGGAAAACGGATCGGGCGGCGAGGGAGATCTGTTGGAGGGTGTGTGGGCACTGAAAGGGATGAACATTCTGCAGGACAATGGTGAGGAATCGGATGATGTCCTCAGCGGTAGGGGGTGGGTGAAGGGAGTTGCCGGGAGGGGTGGGGGCGTCCAGAGGGCGTACAGGAACGGTGAGTTCAGGAGTGGTAGGAGTGGGTCGGGCCTTACACTTCTGGGAGTAGGTGGGATGAGGGAGGTTACAGGTATTACAGGAGGGGGGGGACTGGAGATTGGGGCACTGCCGTAAAAAGTGGGCTTGCCTACAGTGCGGGCAGGTGGGGGCCTCGCGGCACTCAGATGTTGGGTGCGCATTATATCGCAAGCACCTTTGGCAGCGGAGGGATTGAGGAGGGGAACGGGAGGGGTCAACTTTATAACGCTGGTTAAAGAGGAGGGCACCCTCCTTCAGGAGACGGTCTATGGAGGGGGCGTGCTCAGAAAAAACGCGCATAAGGCGGGTGGGGCCGGCAGCGTTATGGATCCGGCGAACCGCACGCACCTCCAGATGGGGATGGGCCTGAAGCTCCGCCAACACCTCCTCCTCCGTGATCACTGGACTGAGCCGAGTGATCACGGCGGTGAGGGTCGGTGGGCGACGCGGAGGTTGGGGTTGGCGGGAGGGAGGTGGCAAGGGAGCAGGGGTGAGAGAGGCATGAGGGCCAAAGCGGGTGATAGGGATGCGGGAAAGGAGGTCTGTGTGGAGGGTAGGGCTGGGGGAGGAGATGAGTACCGAATCACGGCGAGGAGCGAGGAGGGAGATGGGGGCACCAGGACAATTCTGGCGAAGGAAGAGGGTGAGGTTCTGGGCTTCAAGGAGGGAGGGATCCAGACGGGAGAGGAGGTAGCGGTAGGAGGAGGGGGTAGAGGAGGAGGAGGAAGGGGCAGGGACGGGCGGGGAGACATCCATGGCATCAGGGGTGGGGGAAGGGGGACGAGGTGGAGCCTTTTTTGGAGCAGACGAGGCAGGGGTGCCACTGGGGCGCTTGACGGCGGCGGAGGAGGTGTGGGGGATGGGAAGAACTGGAATGTGGCGGGGAGTGGCAGGTCCCAGGGCTGGAGTCGGCGCCGGAGATGGTAACGGTGACGGTGAAGGCGAAGGCGACGTCGACGATGACGATGACGTTGGCGGTGGCGGCGGTGACGGCGAAGGCGATGGGGAGAGCTGGGCATGGACAGTGGCCCGACGGGCCACCACCCTAGCCGGAGCTGCAGTGACAGACTGGGGGAGTGGGGGGAAAGGATCACATCGAGAGGAGCGGGAGGAAGAAGCTGGAGAGGGGGCGACAACGAGCGAGGGCGAAGGGAGAGTGAGGAGGAGGAGGAGGAGATTAGTGTTTAACGTCCCGTCGACAACGAGGTCATTAGAGACGGAGCGCAAGCTCGGGTGAGGGAAGGATGGGGAAGGAAATCGGCCGTGCCCTTTCAAAGGAACCATCCCGGCATTTGCCTGAAGCGATTTAGGGAAATCACGGAAAACCTAAATCAGGATGGCCGGAGACGGGATTGAACCGTCGTCCTCCCGAATGCGAGTCCAGTGTGCTAACCACTGCGCCACCTCGCTCGGTTGGAGAGTGAGAAGAGGTGGGATGGTAGGAGGGGAGTGGGACTGGGCACACCACGTTATAGTGGTGGAGACGGCGGAAGGGGAAGTGTAAACTATGGCGGTGGTGGTAGTGGTGGCGGTGGTGGTGGGGGCGGATATGATGACAGGGAGAAAAAACGCACAGCACGAAAAGGAAAGGACACAAACTGGGAACAGACGAAGACGCAGACGGACGAAGACGCAGACGGACGAAGACCAGGGTCGGACGACCGGGGTTGGACTGCGACGGCGACGGCGACCAGGCGGCGGCGGCGGCGACCAGGCGGCGGCGGCGGTGGCGACCAGACGGCGGCGGCGAGAACCGGCCGACGGCGGCGGCGACGGCGGCGGCGGCGTCGAGCACCGGCTGGCGGCGACGACGGCGGCGAACAGACGGACGGACGGACAGCAGGTAGCAGCGGTAGCGGCGCAGACGGACAGCGAGCAGGCAGGCGGACGGACGGACGAACGAACGAACAGCTACAGCAGTAAGCGGCGGGAAGACGGACAGACAGACAGACAGACGGACACAATCTTCGAAAGCGGAGATTCCAACCTGAGAGTAGCCCAGGCTTTGCAATCAGGCGCCTTTGAATGAGGGGATCCAACCCTCTGATGCCCCTGATGTGTATTTCTGCTTGCCGTTCTTATACTGATGCCTGGAGAGGAGGTAAACATATTTACGTCAAACGGAGCGGCAGAGGCAGAGGCATGCGGCGCAGCCGTGATGGTTCGTCCCGGGCTGTTGGCCCACCAACGCCACCGCCAGCTCGCTCACTTCCGTCTCGCCTCGGCCAGCCTGGCTGGCGCGTAGCTCGCGAGCCGCGGCTAGTACAGACCCGGGCCGCAAGGCCACCATCACCCCTTGAAGGATCAAAAGTTACACCTAACCTACCCAAGTCTGTAGTATAAACTAACGCAGCTACAGCTATTATGCTATAACACGTGCAGGCACACCTACAGTTGACGATTCATTCAAATATTTGACGAACAAGACGTTCAAAAATACGTTCATTTTAAACATAGCTACCACAAAATATTTCACCTAGCTAGCAATAGCATGACGCAGGAAACTATTCTTTCTTGTAAGCGCTCTGCGTTAGAAGTAGCCCTAAGAAAACGTGTATTCAGCCACGACAACTAAGCGGAATGTAAAAGTAAACAGGTTTGGCGGCAGCTTCTCCAAATAATAGTATATACGTAGTACATAATATACGTTTCGTGCTCTTATAACATGTACTCAGTGTCTCTGAAACAATACGTGCTGCACGACGGAGATTACTTTCTGCTGAGGCACTTCATTTACATTTCAATGATACACGACTACTAGAGAACATTGCTCTTTACGGCGTCAATCCACTTGTAAATTAACACCATGATATCGCAGATATTAGGCAACACGTTACTAGGGATGATAAAGGCCTTAAGGTTTGCAACTAAACATGCTACTCCTAGCTACTACTGAATAACAATTTCATTATTAACGTGTCTTCATAACCATGTGTGCGGCGTTCGACTCCCAGTGGCATAGACGTTTTCGTCGCTAGTTAAACGTGCGCACATCTCGCTAATGGTGGACCAACATTGGACATTTCTCATCTGTTCCTGGTTAGACAACGACAGCGGTAGGCGCCGGGTTCGAATCCCGGTCAGGCAATACAACTGAAGTCGTCATTTAAGGTTCCAACCTCACTATTGGTGACAATCTGTGATATCTACATTCTGATTTTACGTACTTATTCAACAATCCGATTAGGTGCTGGATTCGCATCCTTGTCACCAGCATTACATGATGGCATTTCAATTTTAAACATGTGCATCCTTTGTTCCTCGACAATGCAACAATATACAATGTCTTTCGAGGTTAATTACCAAGAAGGTAATTGTCATGTTAGGGTTCCTGGTTTCATACAAACATTATCGTCATTTACGTTCAAGTTGAGAATTGATAACTGATGCTGGTGCAAACGTCAATATTTGACGTCTCTTTCTGCCTAGTGATCGAGTCTCGATAAGGCACAAAGCTTTGGTTGGTTAACAATGGCTTTACGTTCTGGGTTTGCATCCGGATCCAGAACGAAGACGTTATTCATGTCATTTAAAGTACAACTTTGTGTACAAGTAACTGTTGATGAATAATGTGAACAATGATATTACTTGTGATTTCCGTAGAGTGCTTGCCGCCGTTAATCACGTTTTCTTTTAACTGCTTAGTATTACATAAAGTTGATGCGAAACCACTCCCCGTTGAACGTTGAACGACGTTCAGCATGTGTTGGGTAAACCTTTTAGACAGCAAATAACTTGTTTCCAATTTCCATACAACTTTATAAATCTATATACTGTCTCAAATATTTAATTGTGCCTAACGATTTATGTGACAAAATTAGTTGTCCCATAACGTTTGAAATGTCACTTATTGTAATTAAGTTTAGTTTGCAAACGTTAAGGACTGTCTGACCTCTTCTATACTACCGTGGTGTTACTTTACATCTGGACGGACTGTCATAAAGACCGGTGTTCTCTAGTAGTCTCTAGCGGTACCCATTGTGTATCTTACAACGACTGTACTGTGGAGGGTTGCGACGATGTGCAACACAGATATGCTATGTTGGTTGCATACATTCAGGTGCAGCCTACAAGTTGGAATTCAGGCGTGACCCACTTTTTTTCTGTCGAGTGTACCTAATGGCGTCCGTGGGTGATGTATTGAATCATATTATTTTTCTTTCTTTTCTTTGTTATATACAGGGTGAGTCACCTAACGTTACCGCTGGATATATTTCGTAAACCACATCAGATACTGACGAACCGACTCCACAGACCGAACGTGAGGAGAGGGGCTAGTGTAATTGTTTAATACAAACCATACAAAAACGCACGGAAGTATGTTTTTTAACACAAACCTAAGTTTTTTTAAATGGATGTTAGCACATCTGAACATATAAACAAATACGTGATCAGTGCCGTTTGTTGCATTGTAAAATGTTAATTACATCCGGAGATATTGTAACCTAAAGTTGACGCTTTAAACCTCCGACGTTCAGTTGCGTGTGGTAACAAACACGGGCCACGGTCGGCGAACAGCATCTGCAGGGACATGTTGACGATGACGACCGTGTTTACGAGTGTGGCTGTAGTGCACTGTTGTGGTTTGGTCTAGCTGTCGCAGTGTTCGCATGTAGCGCATGCTGTTATTGTTATTCTGCATTCGTCTCCGCAAGCAGACCAACTGTAGTACACCGTGTTACCAGACGTCTGTGATAGTGTAGTGTTGTAGGAACTATGACCATGGTGTATTCGAACTCTGAAAAGGTGGAGATGATACTCATCTATGGCGAGTGTCGACGAAATGCAGCTGAAGCCTGCAGGGTGTATGCAGGACGGTACCCGGACAGAGAGCATCAAACGTGCCGCACATTGCAAAACATCTACCGCTAACTGTATGCAACAGGTATGGTCGTAGCACGCAAACGGGTCCGTAACAGGCCCGTCACAGGAGAAGCGGGTGCAGTTGGTGTGTTAGCTGCTGTTGCCATGAACCCCCACATGAGTACACGGGACATTGCGAGAGCCCGTGGACTCAGTCAAAGTAGTGTCATGCGCATACTGCATCGTCACCGCTTTCACCCGTTTCATGCGTCGCTACATCAGCCATTACATGGTGATAACTTTAATCATCGAGTGCAATTCTGTCAATGGGCATTAACAGAGAATCCGTTCCAGTTCTACCTGTTTACCGATGAAGCGGGTTTCACAAACCACGGGGCAGTGAATCCACGGAACATGCATTACTGGTCCGTGGACAATCCTCGCTGGCTCAGAGAGGTAGAGCGACAGCGACCGTGGACAGTAAATGTATGTTGCGGAATCATTGGCGACCACCTCATTGGTCCTCACTTCATTGCAGGGGCCCAAACAGCTGCAACATACATCGCGTTTCTACAGAATGATCTGCCAACGTTGCTCGAAAATTTCCCACTGGAAACGCGTCGACGTATGTGGTATCAGCATGATGGTGCACCTGCACATTCCGCAATTAACACTAGGCTGACCCTTGACAGGATGTTCGACGGGCGTTTCATAGGACGTGGAGGAGGCATAAATTGGCCAGCCCGGTCTCCTGATCTTACACCTTTGGACTTCTTTCTGTGGGGTACGTTAAAGGAGAATGTGTACCGTGATGTGCCTACAACCCCAGAGGATATGAAACAACGTATTGTGGCAGCCTGCGGCGACATTACACCAGATGTACTGCGGCGTGTACGACATTCATTACGCCAGAGACTGCAATTGTGTGCAGCAAATGATGGCCACCACATTGAACATCTATTGGCCTGACATGTCGGGACACACTCTATTCCACTCCGTAATTGAAAACGGAAACCACGTGTGTACGTGTACCTCACCCCTCATGGTAATGTACATGTGCGTCAGTGAAAAAGACCAATAAAAAGGTGTTAGCATGTGGACGTAATGTGCTGTTCCAGTCTCTTCTGTACCTAAGGTCCATCACCGTTCCCTTTGGATCCCTACGTAATTCGGTGCTCTGCGATACACACGATCGAACAGCGGAGGAGTGGTACTCAAGCGTCAACTTTAGGTTACAATATCTCCGGATGTAATTAACATTTTACAATGCAACAAACGGCACTGATTACGTATTTGTTTATATGTTCAGATGTGCTAACATAACTAACGGGGTTCCATTTAAAAAAACGTAGGTTTGTGTTAAAAAACATACTTCCGTGCACTTTTTTATGGTTTGTATTAACCAATTACACTAGCCCCTCTCCTCACGTTCGGTCTGTGGAATCGATTCGTCAGTATTTGATGTGGTTTACGAAATATATCCAACGGTAATGTTAGGCGACTCACCCTGTATAAGCCATATGTAAACTGAATGAGCTATAAACCAAAGATAAATTAACGAGTTGTTTTGTGACAAGGATAATGCTTTGATAATCGTTAAATATCTGTATGAAACAACGTAAGAAATACGCTCTTCAATTTATTAATTCATGTATCTTCACACTTTTTGTTTCGGGAAGTGGTAGTGTACGGACGTACGCTTGGATCTGTCGTACCAGAATTGTTAAAAATGTGTATTTTAACCGTTTATTAAAAGTATTATAATAAGTTATTAGAAAATGAATATTTATCAGCGAGGTTATAAGTTCCAATCCTATCTGTTCATCATTCCACTCGTCGCCGAGATCCTGGATCCAGAGGTTCGGTGCAGACAAGAATAATTCACATAGTATCTGGGGGAGCGTTCCTGCGTCGACATTGTCGCATTCAAGGCTAAACACAATGGAATCGTTGTGAAAGAAATGACACAGACTTGAACTTGGTTTACTTATATTAAAAGTATTGTGCTTCGTGTGACAGATCGACCATTTCAATGGTTGCACAGTGATTAATTGGCACTGCACACTACTGGAAGCAGCGTTATGTAATGCATATTATGTTTGTTGACCTTGAATGTAATGATATTAAATGTCTGTTGATATTGGTATCAGTTAAAGTTCACCCAAGATTGTACACAAATTCACAAATAACCTTAAATTTTTCAAAAACTTCTTTCCAATCAGTTATACCAATTATTCAAGCAGATATTTGTACACTTACATTTCCACGTCCCTATTCATGAACACCAGATATTATTCTTAACACTTGCTTTTGTGCGACCAATATTTTCTTTCAAAGCGATGAGTTATCCCTTATTCCGAAAGATACTACTGAGTGGAAATATGCAAAATATGTCAGGAATTCAATACATTTGTTAACAAGATTAGCAGTTAGACGAAGCACAAAAGTAGCTGAACGTAATTGTTTGAGAATATCAGTAATATGCTTCTTCCAGTTTGAATTTTCATCAATATGTTCATTCAAAAATTTGAAGCGTTCCGCCCTGTTTACTGACTCCTGCTCATGTGCTGCACCAGTTGTTGTTATGACTCTATTTGTTGTACAGAAATGGATGTAGTGTGTTTTTTTTCAAAATTTAGAGAGAATCCATTTTCAGAGAAACGCTTGATAATTCTTTAGAAAATATCATTTACCAACTCTTCTGTTGCTTTCGCTCTAATGATGTTTATTATAACATAACGTTTGAAAAAAGTATCAGTTTTACTTGTTGAATGTAAGTTTAAGGTCATCCACATATTTAAGGAATAGAAATGATCCGAAATTGAACCCTGTGGGACACCCTTTGTGATACTTTTTCCCGAGTCACTAAAATTTTCTAGCTTTCCCACACTGTCTGAATTATTCAGCACACCCTTTTGCGTTCTGTGTGTTAAGTATGATTCAGACTACACAGACACACTATCGTATCTCTGCTTACCGACAGTCATAATCTCACAGAAAATGTGTCGATCTATTTGCAGCAGCTGGTGAAACTTATTAATCAAAGTACCTGCAGTTTGGTAGCAATCATAAGTGAGCTGCTTCGTTTAAATGTGGCACATCTGAAAAAACTTGTGGACTCTCTGTCTCACCAGACTGAGACCAGTATCTAGGTTAGAGGCGGTGTTACACGGTATTAGCGTGACGTCGCCTTTCGGTAATTAATTTCTTGTCTGGTGTGCTTACAGCCAATAAGCTATTACCTAAATGGGCCCTCCCTGAGAGAGAATTTTCACTATAAATGTTGTATTGCGGAAGTAGGAACAAAGTTTCGTTACTGAAGGGGTTCGTCTCCAGACATCTGCGACATTAGAAAATTCCCGAGAATGGCTGAGAATATTAAATCCATCTAACAATGGTGTGATGTATCTGCCTACTGTATGGGAGATCATTATCTTTCCATAGTGCCCAACAAGTTAAGAAAACGCACATAGGAACATGAAAAAATGACATTGATTTAAATTTACATTAGTTGTGAAGGCGAAACCATAAAATTAAATTTAGTGAAAACTTTTGAAACTTAACAGGAATAAGTGATATAGGTATTATGATGACTAGCGTTGAGAAACATCTGAGATAAAATTTGACGTAAGTATTTGGTTCAGTAGAATCCTGTCCGTCCCCAGTAGCTGAGTGGTCAGCGCGACAGACCGTCAATCCTAAGGGCCCGGGTTCGATTCCCGGCTGGGTTGGAGATTTTGTCCGCTGGTGGACTGGGCGTTGTGTTGTCCTAATTATCATCATTTCATGCCCATCGATACGCAAATCGCCGAAGTGGCGTCAAATCGAAAGACTCGCACCCGGTAAACGGTCTACCCAACGGGAGGCCCTAGTCACACGACATGAATGAATGAGTAGAATCCTTATCAGGTTCCGTTGGGTCGATGCTAGGGTTTACGCGCAGCAATCGGTGGGTGCTGAGACGGAAAGCAAAATAATGAGATGCACACGTGATATGTTCTCAACTCTGGTTTAGTTAACTTCAGTTCAGCACGTCCAATTGTAATCCAACTGTTCCTTGATACAAACAGGTTCGTCGTAGATAACAACAGAATGGTGAGGCTGACTAGTACTCTTCGAAGGCACCGAGTGAATCCCACTGACCGACGGAGCTGGCGTAGGTGCGGCGTCTTCGTATGTCGGATTGGTGATGCCGCTACCCACGCGTGCAGCAGAGGCTGCGTCGTCGAGTCGGCGGCAGAGTGGCGGGCCATTCACACGAGTTACTGCCAACCTCTCGACGGTGACTGCCTGGTGTGGTGTCCTTAGTGTACGACACCACAAATTCTATTCATAATTTGCGGATACTTGTATTGAATCGCGTAACATTCAACTAATGGAGGCACAGCCAGAGTCCTGATGTGTGTGTGTGTATCTGTTTAGACTCTCGCTTTCACTAAGGGGATTCTGCATGTATCACAAATATGAGAAACTACCCACTCACCCGCCTCCACACACCTTCCATATATTACAAATACTGACATGGCAACTGCAAGTGTGTTGGCACAGAGAGGTATGAAGTAAAAATTAAGCGAAGGTCATAGCAAGGATATACCTACTCATATGCATACGTTTATCAAGATCAGCGCTTAGCATTCATGAAAGCCCCTTGGACCCCGTAATATCCTGTGACATGAATACATGACTCTTGCATCTCAAAAACTTACGTGTATTACATCACATGTGGCTACTTGTATTGCATCATGTAGTACACAGTCCGCCCCGCTAGCTGTGTGGAAGCAGGCACGGTAGCTCAGCGTGTTCAGTCAAAGAGATAGCTACCCTCTGTAATACAAAAAAACTGAATGAAAGGATCACAACAGAACTTCAACGGATGTTATGTGACATCCGCTGCGATTAAATGGTTCAAATGGCTCTGAGGACTATGGGACTTAACATCTGAGGTCATCAGTCCCCTAGAACCTTAAACCTAACTAACCTAAGGACATCACACACATTCATGCCCGACGCATCGAACCTGCGACCGTAGCGGTCCCGCTGTTCCAGATTGAAGCGCCTAGAACTGCTCGGCCACAACGGCTGGCCCGGTGCGATTAAATACACCGAATAGTAACGAACAAAGTGCAAAAAAAAAAAAAAAAAAAAAAAAAAGAGTAAGCAAGAAGACCCGCGTTCGAGTTCCGGCTGCAGCACAAATTTAAATCGCCGGCGCGGTAGCTCAGCGTGTTCGGTCATAGGGTTTAGCAACCCTCTGTAAAAAAAAAAGAAAAAAAAGAAAACTGAATGAACCGATCAACGAACAACCTGAACGAGTGTCATAGGACGTCCGCCACGAACAAATTCAACGAACAATATAGAACAAAATAAGATCAACGAAAAAAAAATGGTCACTGTGTTGGATTGCGAAGTGGGCGAGCGCTGTTCAAACCCCCCTCTCGCCATGGTTAAAAAAAATGCAAAAAAAAGTGGTCAGCTTGACGGATTGCCGTCCTACGGGCCCGGGTTCGATTCCCGACTGGGTCGGAGATTTTCTCCGCTCAGGGACTGGATGTTGTGTCATCTTCATCGTCACGTCATCCCCATCCGGCGATCAGGTCGCCCAATATGGTGTCGAATGTAATAAGATCTTCACCACGGCGGCCGGAACTGCCCTGCAAGGGCTTCCCGGCCAATGACGCCAAACGCTCATTTTTCCATGTAGTATACAACTAAGGGAGGCATAGCTAGAGTCCTGAGATATGTTGACTTTCTGCAATCTTGCTTACATTAAGGAAATTCTATATTTACCACAAATAGCTAATGTTCGGTAGCTCCCTCAAACAATTAAACTGTGTCCAGTAGCCGGCCGGGGTGGTCGAGCGGTTCTAGGCGCTACAGTCTGGAACCTCGCGACCGCTACGGTCGCAGGTTCGAATCCTGCCTCGGGCATGGATGTGTGTGATAATCTTAGGTTAGTTAGGTTTAAGTAGTTCTAAGTTCTAGGGGACTGATGACCTCAGAAGTTAAGTCCCATAGTGCTCAGAGCCATTTGAACCATTTTGTGTCCAGTAGTTGGAAGAAAGCATAAGCCATACCGGTCTACAAGAAGAGCAGCAGGAGTGATTTACAAAATCCACCGTTCAGTACCTTTGACAAACACCTGCTGCAGATTCTTAGTACATCTTTTGAGCTCAAACGTTATGAGTTACCTCTAATAGAATGGTATCCTCCATGCCAACCAGCACGGCTTTCGAAAACATCAGTCACGCGAAATCGGTCAAGCGAAACCAAGCTCGCGCTTTTCTCACATGACATACAGAAATTCGAATGAAAGAGCTACGAACTCCTTCCATGCGTTGAGAATTAGTGTGTATACTGCGCCCTAGGTATTTATACGCTTACGTCAGACGCTCGCTGCGCTGTTTATCAGGTCGGATATTTCAGGCGTCCGTCAGCGCTCGGCGTACACAGTACACACTGCAGCTTCGTTCCTCAGCCGCGGTCGGCCTAACGGGACTTGGCCGCAGCACAGGGCACTGACCGCTAGCCCCAGCGGCTGCGCGGATATCGGCACAGTGGAGGCGAGGGCGACCAGCTGCTGAGGCATCGTCTTCCTTCTTCACTCTGTGCTCAGCAACACCCAATCGTCTGTAATCCTTTACTGTGTCAGTTCACATAGCACATTTGTCTGACCGATGGGAGAGCGTCACGCGGATGCTGAAAAACCTACGATAGAAAAAATGCTAAGTATCCAGAGGAAGCCTGCTTACATTTCGTGAACCACGATCTAGGAATGTACTGCAGTCTCCTACGTATCGATCACGCAGGAAAAGAGAAGAAAAGATAAGACTAATAATTACAGCCAGCACATACGCATTTAAATAATTATTCTTCCCGCGCTCCAAACGCGAATAGAACGGGAAGAATCCTGAATAGGTGATGCAATAGTGCTCCTCTCTGTCATGCGTTCCACAGTACTCTGCGTAGATGTAGATTGCACTGTTGATATCATATCTTAGTCAACATGTCACAGTTGGATTTCACTGAGTCAAATGGTTCCAATGGCTCTGAGCACTATGGGACTTAACTGCTGAGGTCATCAGTCCCCTAGAACTTAGAACTAGTTAAACCTAACTAACCTAAGGACATCACACACATCCATGCCCGAGGCAGGATTCGAACCTGCGACCGTAGCGGTCACGCGGTTCCAGACTGTAGCGCCTAGAACCGCTCGCCCACTCCGGCCGGCTTCACTGAGTCACACATTCAGCATTCGTTTAATGTCACTCATAAATACTCCTAAATTTTCACACTCTTTGTCCGCAGCTCGTGGTCGTGCGGTAGCGTTCTCGCTTCCCACGCCCGGGTTCCCGGGTTCGATTCCCGGCGGGGTCAGGGATTTTCTCTGCCTCGTGATGACTGGGTGTTGTGTGATGTCGTTAGGTTTAAGTAGTTCTAGGGGACTGATGACCAGAGATGTTACGTCTCATAGTGCTCAGAGCCATTTGAACCATTTCACACTCTTTTTCATTTTGTACGCACTGGTATTTAATGTACTAAAATATGCGTTGCTCTTTCTCCTACTGATACAAATCTTCCATTACGTCTTTTTCTTAATCAGAAAATACTTTCAGGTGTCGTATATGAATATGATGAGAATGCATGAGACATGTAAGAAGAGTTACAATAATTGATAAACGGCAGCATATTCATCAACAAGATGTTTATGGAGGATTTTAACCGAGAATGTTATAAAAATAAAGTTCTACCTTTAAGAGGGAAACTTCAGAAATGATGCAAGGTCAAACGGCAGCGACTTAGTCAGAGACCCACGAGTTCATCCTAAAGTTTTCCTGAAGTAGGCGACCCTAGCATCTGTAAACAGCTTAAATGTGGGCAATGTCCGCTTGTAAATGACGCTTTATTAATAAATGCTATTAGTCAATTTTGAAAGTAGCCGAATTAGCATGTTCTCCTCACAGTTGTCTGTCGAACAAGCTTTTCCTGTAAGCCGTTCTCCTATTTCTGCAACTTTGCCTCTAATTCTCTCACATGTGCCTGCCAGCCTAGATGGTTTTTGCACATTTTCATTTGCCCATAAGGAATACTGCTCATCTTCTGCACTCACTGTTCCCTTACTGATATTCTCATATGGACTGCGTAGCTGCCATTGCAAATTCGCACTCGCGTCTTTTATTCCCTGTGTAATTCCCTTCATCCTCTCTTCCGTCCTCTTCTTTCGCTATTAATATAGTTCAGACGAGCGTATGCTGTATGCTCAACTGGAAGACCCAACTAGGCTGAACTGCAATGCCGGCCTGGGGAAATGTTGAGACAGATAATCTGCAACGACAGCATTTTAGAGGAGTTTTCGAATTAAAAGCCTATAACGCAAGATTTAAGGCTTATTATTTAACTGTATAACATTTTACTAGACAATGCATGAATTAATGAACTGATAAGAATAAAAAGATTGAAATACTTCGGATATTGATTAACTAACGTTGCTATGAACAACTATATTTTTCAGAAATGAGCAAAAAGTTGAGATTCACTACCACGTAAATCAGTATTTCAGCTTTAAATATAACATGTTGTAACTGTAAGCACACATTTTTCTTTGGCAAATTGTAGGTAACGAAACAGAACATAACACCCAATTTTCCTTGTATTTTATTTATTTAAATCTACATCTGCACTCCATAAGCCACCTAAAGGTGTGTGGCGGAGGGTACTTGTGTACCACTGTTACTTTCCCCTTTTGCTTTCCCGGTCACTAATGCTTCGCAGGTAGGATGATAGTAAGCCTCCGTGTGGGCCCGATTCCTTCTGATTTTACTACCGTGATCATTTCACGAGATATACGTAGGAGGAAGCAATAGACTGGCTTCCTTGTAGGAACGTTCTTTCTCAGAACCCTAACAGCAAACGGCACTGTGATGCAGAGCGCCTCCCTTGCAACGTCTGTCAACGGAGTTGGTTGAGCATCACCGTGCCGTTTTCGTGATTACTAAATGAACCTGTAACGAAGCGCGCTGCTCTTCTTTAGATCTCTCTCTCTCTCTTCTTTAATCCTGTCTGCTACGGATCCCATACTAACGAGCATTAGTCAAGCGACGTAAGCTACCCCGTTTGTGGGTGGACTATATTTCCTGACGATACTTCCAGTGTATCTCAGTCTGGCATCTAACTTACTTACAGGTTGTTTCATGTGGTCGTTCCACTTTAATTCGCTCCATACATATTCCTAGATGATTTATCGAAATAACAGCTTTCAGTTATCGTTCTGTAATCTTGTAAACATACGGTAATGGGTCTATCCGCCTATTTATGAACAATACGTTGCGTTTATTTTAGATACAGTACTTTCTTAAGTAGTTAGGCTTAAAATGAAAATTTCAACTTATGTTATTGGTTTACGCGTACACTTGATACTAATGATACAGGCCTACCTGTGATCACCACCTGTGTTAGACGTCATCGTGCAATAACCACTCACAGACGGGACGTGGCAGAACTAGCAGTGGAGGGAATATAAAGGGTGTGTGGAGGACGCGGGAAACAGTGCAGTCGTTGTCGTAATGCCGAAATGGAGCGATTTATCTGGCGTGGAAAAGAGCATGATCACTGTCTTTCGGGCCAAGGATGGAAGCATTTCCGAAACGGCTAATTTTTAAACTGTTCACGTGGCGCCGTGGTTAAAATGGCAAAATGGTGGTATCTGAAACCGGCGGTGAGGCAACTATTGTGCACCACGGGTCACAGATGACAGGGTGAACGACGGCTGCGGTATTATGTACAGGCGAATAGACGTGCAGCTGTTTAGCAGCTGGCAACCCAGATGGGACTAACGACGGTCTCGTCAACGACCGTTCAGCGAACTTCGCTGCTTATGGGCCGCCATTGCAGGCTGTCCATCGGCGACGGAGGCTGGAATTTGCACACCAATAGCGAAACTGGACGTCCACTGAGTGGTGACAGGTGGCCGCTTTATGCCCCATCTGCGTGGAACGTCAGAAAGCAAACGCCTTGCAACGATCGTGGCAAGGGTCCAGGGCAGAGGAGGGAGTGATATGGTCTGGGAAGTGTTTTCGTGGCATTCCCTGTGTGATCTCGTCATTCTGGAAGACGCAATGGATCAACGCAAGTATACACCTATCCTTGAGGGCCATGTCCATCCCTACATGCTGTTTGGTTTTGGTTCAAATGGCTCTGAGCACTATGGGACTTAACATCTATGGTCATCAGTCCCCTAGAACTTAGAACTACTTAAAACTAACTAACCTAAGGACATCACACAACACCCAGTCATCACGAGGCAGAGAAAATCCCTGACCCTGCCGGGAATCGAACCCGGGAACCCGGGCGCGGGAAGCGAGAACGCTACCGCACGACCATGAGCTGCGGACTGTTTGTTTTTCTTCGGCACGATGGCATCTATCAGCAGGACAATGCTCGTAGTGTTGTAAGGTGGCAACGGTCTTGCACCTTACATGAGTCCATTTAACGTGATTGTAATCACTTTGCGAGCACTTTAGTATCAATAAAAACGACTGACAGCGGCGCAATCGCTTTGTAGATAAGTAGTTGTTGTTTGCTGGAGTAATACTCCAAATCACGGGGTAGGAAATCTATGTGGAAACGCATCGGCACGCTGGCTAGGTAATATAGCGAGAATTACGCGATTTTGTAATTATACGATTTTGCGGGGATGGTATGCGAGACAGAGCTCGGCAACCTCCCCGGCTAGCCGCCGAAGGCCACAGCCTGACGGCATGAATGGTGAACTGGGGGCGTTCTGTAGTCCGTTTAGAGAGCCACAGCGACCCCCAGCGTCTGAGGGACGCGCGCCTGCAGGTGTTCAAGTGTTTACCAAAACAGAGCAGTGGATAGCTGGGCGGGCTTTCCTGTGTCTGGTTCAAATGGTTCAAATGGCTCTGAGCACTATGGGACTTAACATCTGAGGTTATCAGTCCCCTAGAACTTAGAACTACTTAAACCTAAGTAACCTAAGGACATCACACACATCCATGCCCGAGGCAGGATTCGAACCTGCGACCGGAGCGGTCGCGCGGTTCCGTCTGAAGCGCCTAGAAACGCTCGGCCACCGCGGCCGGCTTTCCTGAGCCTTCTCTCGCCTATGCCATACTAATTTTATGCCTTGGAGTAACTCAAGTGGTTCACGCCAGGAGTTCCGAATAACAAAAACTTTCAATGCAGGAGTCTGTGTTCACTACGACGGGGAATCTTTCCGGGAAATTCTCAAGTGGTCTCTTAGGAGAAAAATTCCAGTGAACGTGTTATTGCCCACAGTTGTGTTTCTTCCCAGCCAGCGTGGGCGGAGTTTGCTTGTGAAATTTTGTAGAAAGGGAAGAAATGTGGAAAATAGTTCTATTCCCAGGCCGTACATTGGTCGGCACTGGCAAACTGGGTATTTTGAGAGCTTCTAGTGATGTGATTCGCTCGGTAAAAGTTGAAATGGGAAAACAGAGGTGACGAGCGATCTTGCTCGACTCTCTGTAAGGGTCTTCCGTTCTGGGTTCTCGTACTGAGAGGACGTTAGCCAAGTCGTCTCCCATCTTGGTCTTTCGCCCTGAGAGGACGTTAGCCGCGCCAGCTCTTTGCTGCCGGGAAGATTGTTTCAAACAGAGAAGTTTACGGACAGCGGTCTGTTGACCAAGTATTGTAGGAGTGTACTTTCCGAGACGCCACACGCCAACCGCACAGCCGCACCGTCGCCGCCGGAGACCGCCGCTGCAACAGGAATATTACGGTGAGATCGCTCCCGCTTCGGCCTGTGTTAGGAGTAACGTTATAGTTGAATCACGTGCAGTTGTTTCCTGTTTCCACAGAGGTTTCACGGTACTTTGCGGTGTAGTGGTTCTTCGTATTTTACGTTTTGTGTCGATGTCAGTCGGTCAGCCAAGTTATAAGAGATCGCGTTTTGGACCGATTTTAACACAGTTCACTGCCAATGCCAGTTAGGAGGATAGTTTGTAAATTGTTCATTATGTTTTATTCAGCACTGATCTGAATGTTATAATAAAATTATTGTGATTCAGTAGAGCCTTTACTTTCAGTAGTTGATCCTGAATTTACCCTTTTGCTTTATTTTATTTTCGTGTTTGTGTTTGATGTCTCTGAACACACTAAGTGTTCGCGATCGTTCATGTTTGGAAGTAAAAATAGGTGTGATTTATCGTCAACACACTACCGCATATTAATTAGTGGTGACAGGGCCACATTTAAATCTAGCGTTATCCATTTTTGCGTACAGTTCCACTCCCAATTTCTCTGTAAGTTGTTTGTCAGGGGCGAACACACGCAAAAAACGGACGAGCAACGGGTGGGGTGTTACAGTGCACATATGTGATTCAGAGAGCAACAAGATGAGTTTACCGTAGTCCCCTGGCCACCACACTCCTCGGATTTAAATCCAGTCGTAAATCTCGATCGGGCTGTTTGCGCAATGGATGCTCAGTCGAGAAACCTAGCGAAGCTGGCTGGCCATTGCACTGGAGTCGGCATGACTCCACATCCCTGTCGATACCTTCCAGAACCTTGTTGACTCTCTTACTGCATGTCTCCCAATGGTCTTCTCTACAAAAAGGTGATTATTCAGGGTTTCGGTGTGTGGTGCTACTGGGCAAGAGGAAACGCGGGATTTGAGAGGTGAAGGCTGACTTAGTTGAGGTGATCGCTGCAAAATTCATCCGAATAAACTGATTCAAAATAATTACGTGTGCTTCTTTTTCGCTGATAAGACATCCCACACCACATTTTATGAAAATTTAAACAATTCGGAACAAATTAGCGTTCAGATTTCCAAAATAGGATGCTGCGAATGTAATGTGATGGACAACGTTCCTAAAGTGGTTTCGATTATATTAAATGTCACAGGCAAAATATTCGGAACTAGCTGACGCTCCCAAGAACGTCGACCTCTGCCCGGAAACTATCGAAACTGGCTACTTATGGTGACTCAGGTACGTTTATTAAACATTCACCCTTTTTTTATTTCTTTGCATAAACTTATGTTCATTAGTGAGCAAATGAGCTGCCTGTTACAACTGCTGTAGTTTCACGTGTTTACTTCGGTCACAAGTGGAGCATCTGGTATCCCGTGGCGGAACGCGTGAATTAGGAGAGTACAGCACACTTTCTCCTTGTACTCGCTATGATTTGAGCGTTCAAACAATTGCAGGATTTAGTAGACCGAAATCCCGGAGACCGCTAGCAGCCCTTGCCGGTGTAGTTGTAACACACAAGTCATGAAGTCATGTCTTCCCCGTCGCCTGACAGAATAGTGTTTTGAACTGTAAACATTTTTGAAGTGAAGAGTTAGTGATCATTTGTTAACAATAAATCTACTTTTCCAACACGGGTAGCCTACTAGGATTCGAAAGCGCGTTCCCCGTACTAGGGCACGGAATTCCGCTTCGTCATTTCCCCGTTTTTATGGGAGAGGTTTGCGACTGAGTAAGTGTTTATGTTCTCAAAGCGTCGAGATGTCAACTGGTCGACGGTGGTCTTCAACAAATGTAGCGAAGTTGGCGAATCTAGTTGAGGTTAATGAGGCTGCTTCTGAGGAAAGTATGACGTTTTTGAGTGACTTTTCAGTTGCTGTCTTTGAGCTACTACCTTGTTGTATCTTATGAGGATTTTCGGCTTAAGTTGTTAGGGGCCAGCTGGACTGTTGGCGGTCTACGTTTTCCAGTCTTGTGGTCGTATCTGTACTCACGAAAACTCAGTGTGAATTCAGCCAACTTAGGTTTTTTTGAATGGTTGCTCTGAAGGTTGTGTAATTTATTTACGTTGAAAAACTGAATGCGCCTGTTTCGGCTGTCGCTTATTTACCTATAAGGTATGCGCTGCTAAACGACAACGCCGCTGGCGTAACGACCGAGGCATCTGGCTCGAAAGGAGATAATGCGTGTTCGATTCATCCTTGGATTCTAAACTTTTTTATTGTAATTTTTTCCGCATAGAAACTGGTAGTAGTAGGAGGTTTAATAAGCTACATAAATCAATAAGGGATAATAAGAAATAGGCAAATAAATTTCTAAAACTACTTGCATCAGCAGTGAATTAATTTTTAAGATTCGTTGTACGAAAAAAAAATTCCTATAAGATTGCAACGAAGACGAGCATTCGGCGCACGTTATCGCATAAGGAAGAAAAACTAACTTTAGTTGCAATTGATAGTGTGCATAAAACGGATTCGCAGACGGGGCAGTGTTCCAACACAGCATCTGAAAATTTGTTGCCTTAAGTTTTTCCATAGTTATTAGGTCTTCGTGGTATAGAAGAGGTCAATTGTTTAACCGACTCGGTTAAAAATGTTTACTTCACTTGCTCCAAAACCGGAAAATAGATGAATTCAGTTTAGAAAACATATGTGGAGAACATTTTAAAACTACACGTTGCTGATAAAAGGTTTTGTCTGAGGTTGGATTCCTTGGGTGTACAATGGGACACTCTCATGCATATAATTGATGAGGTTCATACACGGTGGAAGTATATCTGCTCGTAAATGGCACAGCTTAGTGCAGTGCTGGCGTGTCTACTAATACTGGATAACACTTGTCTGAGCTCTGAATTACAAGAAAAAACTGACTTTACTTAGTGACACAGCTGCACAGCTGGTCGTCTGATTACTAAAGAGCACATGACAGGGAGAGCATAAGGCAACAACTGACAGGAATGGGGGAAAGAAATACAGTAGAAGAGGAATGGGTAGCTCTGAGGGATGAAGTAGTGAAGGCAGCAGAGGATCAAGTAGGTAAAAAGACGAGGGCTGGTAGAAATCCTTGGGTAACAGAAGAAATATTGAATTTAATTGATGAAAGGAGAAAATATAAAAATGCAGTAAATGAAGCAGGCAAAAAGGAATACAAACGTCTCAAAAATGAGATCTACAGGAAGTGCAAAATGGCTAAGCAGGGATGGCTAGAGGACAAATGTAAGGACATAGAGGCTTATCTTACTAGGGGTAAGATAGATACTGCCTACAGGAAAATTAAAGAGACCTTTGGAGAAAAGAGAACCACTTGTATGAATATCAAGAGCTCAGATGGAAACCCAGTTCTAAGCAAAGAAGGGAAAGCAGAAAGGTGGAAGGAGTATATAGAGGGTCTATACAAGGGCGATGTACTTCAGGACAATATTATGGAAATGGAAGAGGATGTAGATGAAGATGAAATGGGAGATAAGATACTGCGTGAAGAGTTTGACAGAGCACTGAAAGACCTGAGTCGAAACAAGGCCCCGGCAGTAGACAACATTCCATTGGAACTACTGACGACCTTGGGAGAGCCAGTCCTGACAAAACTCTACCATCTGGTGAGCAAGATGTATGAGGCAGGCGAAAATTCCAAAGAAAGCAGGTGTTGACAGATGTGAAAATTACTGAACTATCAGTTTAATAAGTCACAGCTGCAAAATACTAACGCGAATTCTATACAGTCGAATGGAAAAACTGGTAGAAGCCAACCTCGGCAAAGATCAGTTTGGATTCCGCAGAAATATTGGAACACGTGAGGCAATCCTGACCCTACGACTTATCTTAGAAGCTAGATTAAGGAAAGGCAAACCAACATTTCTAGCATTTGTAGACATAGAGAAATCTTTTGACAATGTTGTCCGGAATACTCTCTTTCAAATTCTAAAGGTGGCAGGGGTAAAATACAGGGAGCGAAAGGCTATTTACAATTTGTACAGAAACCAGATGGCAGTTATAAGAGTCGAGGGGCATGAAAGGGAAGCAGCGGTTGGGAAGGGAGTGAGACAAGGTTGTAGCCTCTCGCCGATGTTATTCAATCTGTATATTGAGCAAGCAGTAAAGGAAACAAAAGAAAAATTCGGAGTAGGTATTTAGGTCCATGGAGAAGAAATAAAAACGTTGAGGTTCGCCGATGACATTGTAATTCTGTCATAGACAGCAAAGGACTTGGAAGAGCAGTTGAATGGAATGGACAGTGTCTTGAAAGAAGGATATAAGATGAACATCAACAAAAGCAAAACGAGGATAATGGAATGTAGTCGAATGAAGTCGGGTGATGCTGAGGGAATTAGATTAGGAAATGTGACACTTAAAGTAGTAAAGGAGTTTTGCTATTTGGGGAGCAAAATAACTGATGATGGTCGAAGTAGAGAAGATATATAATGTAGACTGGCAATGGCAAGGAAAGCGTTTCTGAAGAAGAGAAATTTGTTAACATCGAGTATAGATTTAAGTGTCAGGAAGTCGTTTCTGAAAGTATTTGTATGGAGTGTAGCCATGTATGGAAGTGAAACATGAACGATAAATAGTTTGGACAAGAAGAGAATAGAAGCTTTCGAAATGTGGTGCTACAGAAGAATGCTGAAGATTAGATGGGTAGATCACATAACTAATGAGGAGGTATTGAACAGAATTGGGGAGAAGAGGAGTTTGTGGCACAACTTGACAAGAAGAAGGGACCGGTTGGTAGGCCATGTTCTGAGGCATCAAGGGATCACACATTTAGCATTGGAGGGCAGCGTGGAGGGTAAAAATCGTAGAGGGAGACCAAGAGATGAATACACTAAACAGATTCAGAAGGATGTAGGTTGCAGTAGGTACTGGGAGATGAAGAAGCTTGCACAGGATAGAGTAGCATGGAGAGCTGCATCAAACCAGTCTCAGGACTGAAGACCACAACGACAACACATGACTATGATCTGACAAAAATTCTGGAATATTTTAATTTAGATAAGTGACTGGATCGTTACTGGCAATGGCTTAAGGGGAAATTATACTTTTATAGTTGACTGGTAAAAACAATTATATTCTGAAAATTTTTTACGTTATTGATAAAATCTACAATCAATTACACGGGAAAACTGAATATATTACAAATCTGGGTCAACTTGTGCTGACGAATCACAAAAGAAAAGATTGAAACAAATTCAGATTGACATCTCAGGCAAGTGACTTAACTACGCGCATCCCAATAAAAATAATAAAATTTACCTTACAATAGATGGCTGACTTAATTAAACTGTTGATTTTTCATTATATTAACAATTATTCATTTGTTCATCATCATCTCATTCCGTGGTATCATTTATCTCTATGGGTGATCAGAATTATTATTCAGTTCCATATAATTAAATTTTACAGTTTGTTCTGCACTGTGACTTTAACAATTACTGACTATAAACTGCTCTGTACCAGCGACAGACTACAACTACACTGTAGCAGCGAGCGACTGCAACTGCGGCAGAGACTGCTCTGACCTGCGACTCTATTGCAGCTGTCTTTTGACAGGGGCAAGGGTATTTTATGTCTCAGGCAGCGCCTGTAAATTGTCATTCTAGCAAATGAACAACATATCGAGATTACATTTGCTGCAGCAGGGTGGTGAACCCCTTACAATGTGTTGCGTTACTTATTGAACAATCTTTGTAAATTTAGTGATGTGGCAAGACGCATCCTCAGACGCATCCAGACAGCTGTATCAAAATGGGAATTTGTGATGTTGTCCCTCTTGGACAGATTTCTGCGGCCACCTATGAGCTGTCACAGAAGCATCCCACCTCTGCACATTCTCGACTGACGCAGCAGGCAGCTTAGCGGCCACGGAACTCGTGGCTCACCACTCGTTACAAGCGTGCACCTGCGCCTTAACGACCTGCGTGGGCCGGAAATGGCCCAGTCGCTCGCCCTCTGAATGCGCTCCGCTCTAGAAAGCGAATCGATGTCGCATGAAGTAACAAACGCATCTCCAGAAGAGAAAAAACTGTTCTGTGACTGAAACTCCAAACTCGGATAACACACTGCCTGACAAAATCTATGATCTGATTCTGATTCTTGTGTTATATTTTTGACTGCGTTTACTTAAACGTATGGCTTGACTTTTTTTTTGGTTCATAAACATTTTATTTTTACCTGTTATTACTTCTATGTTGTAATTTCATGTACTTACACGTTCCATGACCTTGGAGATATGCTCCTCAATTTGGTCCTACGGAACTCGCCATTAAAATTGCAGATGATAAAGGGGTATTCATTGGACAAATATATTATACTAGAACTGACATGTGATTACATTTTCACGCAGTTTGGTGGCATAGATCCTGAGATATCAGTATCCAGAACAACCACCTCTGGCCGTAATAACGGCTTTGATACGCCTGGGCATAGTGTCAAACAGAGCTTGGATGGTGTGTACAGGTACAGCTGCCCATGCAGTTTCAACACGATACCACAGTTCATCAAGAGTAGTGACTGGCGTATTGTGACGAGCCAGTTGTTCGGCCACCATTGACCACACCTTTACAATTGGTGAGAGATCTAGAGAATGTGCTGGCCAGGGCAGCAGTCGAACATTTTCTGCATCCAGAACGGCCCGTACAGGACCTGCAACATGCGGTCGTGCATCATGCTGCTGAAATGTAGGGTTTCGCAGGGATCGAATGAACGGTAGAGCCACGGGTCCTAACACATCTGAAATGTAACGTCCACTGTTCAAAGTGCCGTCAGTGCGAACAAGAGGTGACCGAGACGTGTAAGCAATGGCACCCCATATATATCACGCCGAGTGATACGCCAGTATGGCGATGACGAATATACGCTTCCAATGTGCGTTCACCACGATGTCGCCAAACACGGATGCGACCATCATGATGCTGTAAACAGAACCTGAATTCATCCGACAAAATGACGTTTTGCCATTCGTGCACCCAGGTTCGTCGTTCAGTACACCATCGCAGGAGCTCCTGTCTGTGATGTAGCGTAAAGGGTAACCGCAGCCACGGTCTCCGAGCTGATAGTCCATGCTGCTGCAAACGTCGTCGAACTGTTCGTGCAGATGGTTGTTGTCTTGCAAACGTCCCAATCTGTTGACTCAGGGATCGAGACGTGGCTGCACGATCCGTTACAGCCGTGCGAATAAGATGCCCGTCATCACGACTGCTAGTGATACGAGGCCGTTGGGATCCAGCACGACGTTCCTTATTACCCTCCTGAACTCACCGATTCCATATTCTGCTAACAGTCATTGGATCGCGACCGATGCGAGCAGGGTCTCTTATAGCTGTTGTATCCGGATCGTCTCTTCAGGCAAACTGGCACGTAACTGTTGTAACTGGTCCTTGATATCCTGGATAAGGCACTGGGATGGAGTTGACGACCGAGCTTGTCCCCACATGTCCTATCGGGACAGACCTGTATGCCTTGATGGCTACTGGAGTACCTCACCATTATACACACAGTTCATAGAGACAGGGGCAATATGTGGACGAGCATTGTCCTGTTGAAAAATGGCACCACAACACTGTCACCTGTGAGGTAACACGGATATCCGTGACATACCGTTGTCACATCAGAGTTCTCTGAGTCACTACCAGCTATGACCTGAATTCATAGCCGATGGCTTCCAAGATGCCCTACACGCCGACGATGGCGTCTGGGCTGGTGGACAACTACGATTCTGCGTCGAACACAATGCAACACCATCCATCAGCTGCCCATGCTTCCCAGTCATGTCACCATAAAAAAAGGCAGCCATTTGAGTAGAAGTGTTAATGGCAGTCTACGCATGAGATGGCAATTACTTAGTCTGGGTGCTAGTAGTCTCCAGCCAATGGTGCAGGATGACACAGAACTTTGTAAGTAGTACATTATTCGTTCTTGGATAGGAGGCACAGATGTGAAGGGATTACAATGTGCTTTGTGCACAATACGGTCATCCTCCCTTATGGAGGATCAGACGTTGTCGACTGACTGCAACCTTGATGACGCGTATTCCTGTTCACACTTTCGACGAAGTCCAACATAGGACGACTGTCACATTCGAATGCCCCACACTTCTCGACATTGCGCGATTCAAATAGCTGGCCAAATGGAGATCCACAATGAGGCTCCTTTCAAACTCTGTCAGATGCTGATAACGCCTTCTCATACGAGTACTCGGCATCTCCGTATCCTTCACAGTGACCACTCAACATCTGACACTGTTCACGACCCCTTAAGTTCCTTTTAGGCTCGTAAAAACACTATACACGAGCAATACTAATGCAATCTGATGCCCGTTCTACCTATCACAGAGAATCACAACCTATAACACTCGTGCTGCTCTTTGTTTACGAAATGATACTATTTTGTTAACCAATTATGGTATATAGAAGCTGTACAATGTTACCCTCTGTAACAAATTTTGTAGTTTTGACCGTGAAATGCCGAAAGGGTGTAGCCTATCGGACATTAATTTAAAGTTACGTAAATACACATAAAAACTGACAGATACTATTTACAAACACTTTTTACTAATCAGATCGCTCAAATGATAAAGAATACGGTCGCCAGCCTAATTAGGCATAGAAATATGTAACATTTCTTTTCAAAGAAAACGATATAAGCAACTTTAGTGGAAAGACACAGTCTATACTTCTCTCGTACGAAAGTGCAATGAACCCAGTCACAAGCATATGAAAATGGTAAAGTGGGTGCTAACAGTCATAGTAGAACAAGTCTATCTTCAGAAACACAACAGACACTGATACACTCTTCTATATTGAATGTCAATTTAAGTAACTTCATTAATACTACCAATGCAAGTCAATACTGAATTGGAAATTGTGCATGGACTTTGTCTCAGGTTAGCAAATGGCTTCCACACAGCATACATTTAAATAAAGTTCACTTGCATACATATTCTCACTGTTCCGTGAAAGCAATAAAGTAACTGATTTCATAGATAATGATAGTTCCGTTAACTGTACCTTCAGCAGAAACAAAACAATAAATGGGTGCTCATAAACTGATATAACCCCTCTTAACACACACCATGAGCATAAAATTCAACATATGTTTCAAAACGAGTTGACAATTCCTTTTATATAATAACGTCGAGTATTTTGAGCAACTTTCAACAGTAAGGGCCTTTAATCTTTACCACAGTTATAAAGCAAACTGACACACATTCTCAAACACTGACTCACCTTCTGTGCTATTTCAATAGGCTGTACAACAATTATTTACGAAGAAAAACACTTCAAACAATTCTTTAATAACATTTACTTTTGGAACTAACCTCAAAGTGGTTTATTGCCTATTCGTTATTACCATAGCCTTTTACTTTAATGTCAATAATTAAATAAATAATTTTGAAAGTTCACCAAACTTTAAATTGAACTATTTCAATCACTGAGAGGCTTTCACAAAGCTACACTTACTACCTCCCTCAGTTTTATCAAATCCACGGTACTTTTAACTACTCCTTTTCACTTAATATCAAACAACATTAATTAAATAGCTGTTGTGCTTTGAGACTTTCATTTTTCCACAAAAAGGACACTCGGTAATCGTAATTCAAGTGGAGAGGGCCCTTTGAGGTTTTATCATGGCAACTACTGCGAAAGCAAAGAGAGCTTCACTGCAAGTTTAAACGCAGTCAAAACCTCTCAGACAAACAGAAGCTAAATGATGTCAAAGTTAGCGTAAGGAGGGCTATGCGTGAAGTGTTCAGTGAATTCGAAAGTAAAATTCGATGTACCGACTTGACAGAAAATCCTAGGAAGTTCTGGTCTTACGTTAAATCAGTAAGTGGCTCGAAACAGCATATCCAGACACTCCGGTATGATGATGGCATTGAAACAGAGGATGACACGCGTAAAGCTGAAATACTAAACACCTTTTTCCAAAGCTGTTTCACAGAGGAAGACCGCACTGCAGTTCCTTCTCTAAATCCTCGCAAAAGCGAAAAAATGGCTGACATCGAAATAAGTGTCCAAGGAATAGAAAAGCAACTGGAATCACTCAACAGAGGAAAGTCCACTGGACCTGACGGGAAACCAATTCGATTCTACACAGAGTAGGCGAAATAACTTGCCCCCCTTCTAACAGCCGTGTACCGCAGGTCTAGAGGAACGGAAGGTTCCAAATGATTGGAAAAGAGCAGAGGTAGTCCCAGTCTTCAAGAAGGGTCGTCGAGCAGATGCGCAAAACTATAGACCTATATCTCTGACGTCGATCTGTTGTAGAATTTTAAAACATGTTTTTTGCTCGCGTGTCATGTCGTTTCTGGAAACCCAGAATCTACTCTGTAGGAATCAACATGGATTCCGGAAACAGCGATCGTGTGAGACCCAACGCGCTTTATTTGTTCATGACACCCAGAAAATATTAGATACAGGCTCCCAGGTAGATGCTATTTTCCTTGACTTCCGGATGGCGTTCGATACAGTTCCGCACTGTCGCCTGATAAAGTAAGAGCCTACGGAATATCAGACCAGCTGTGTGGCTGGATTGAAGAGTTTTTAGCAAACAGAACATAGCGTGTTGTTCTCAATGGAGAAACGTCTACAGACGTTAAAGTAACCTCTGGCGTGCCATAGGGGAGTGTTATGGGACCATTGCTTTTCACAATATATATAAATGACCTAGTAGATAGTGTCGGAAGTTCCATGCGGCTTTTCGCGGATGATGCTGTAGTATACAGAGAAGTTGCAGCATTAGAAAATTGTAGCGAAATGCAGGAAGATCTGCAGCGGATAGGCACTTGGTGCAGGGAGCGGCAACTGACCCTTAACATAGAAAAATGTAATGTATTGCGAATACATAGAAAAAAGGATCCTTTATTGTATGATTATATGATAGCGGAACAAACACTGGTAGCAGTTACTTCTGTAAAATATCTGGGAGTATGCGTGCGGAACGATTTGAAGTGGAATGATCATATAAAATTAATGGTTGGTAAGGCGGGTACCAGGTTGAGATTCATTGGGAGAGTCCTTAGAAAATGTAGCCCATCAACAAAGGAGGTGGCTTACAAAACACTCGTTCGACCTATGCTTGAGTATTGCTCATCAGTGTGGGATCCGTACCAGGTTGGGTTGACGGAGGAGATAGAGAAGATCCAAAGAAGAGCGGCGCGTTTCGTCACAGGGTTATTTGGTAAGCGTGATAGCGTTACGGAGATGTTTAGCAAACTCAAGTGGCAGACTCTGCAAGAGGGGCGCTCTGCATCGCGGTGTAGTTTGCTGTCCAGGTTTCGAGAGGGTACGTTTCTGGATGATGTATCGATTATATTGCTTCCCTCTACTTATACCTCTCGAGGAGATCACAAATGTAAAATTAGAGAGATTCGAGCGCACACGGAGGCTTTCCGGCAGTCGTTCTCCCCGCGAACCATACGCGACTCGAACAGAAAAGGGAGGTAATGACAGTGGCACGTAAAGTGCCCTCCGCTACACACCGTTGGGTGGCTTGCGGAGTATAAAAGTGGATGTAGATGTGGATGTAGAACAAATCAAGGTAATTTTATAAATTTTGTTGTGAGTTACCTTGTATTTTTAACACATTAAATTTGGTGATCCCACACGTTACAAATCTATAATTCCTCCAATACGCTGCAATGATTGCACAATGTGGTGGCGAGTACATCATGGCATGTGGACTTGCTGTTGAAAGTGGTATGCTCTACCATATCCTTCCGCAGACTTTTTAAGGTAATTTCCAGTAACAGAGCATAAAATTAATCCATCAGTCCACTCAAGGCTTTGGCATTGTGAAGACAAGCACTAAACTCCTCCCTCGGCTCCAGCACAATGCACTTCTCAATCGTTAGCTCCAACTGTTGCGTAGTTAGTCTCCGACTGACTACCTTGTCCACCTTTTCTCCTGCACCAGCCACATTCTTCGCGCGCTACTTTATTTCCGCTCCAGAGGGGAACCACAACATCTTTTCATACACAAATAACTAAGAACCATGAGTGAAGATCAGCAATTACAGAGTAGCAAACAAACATTTTAAAGAAAAAATTTCATTTGTTTATATCGACAGTTCAACATAAAATTGATTAAACAAAACTATTCATTTCTAACTACAACCAAAGAGTTTGTATAGAAAGACAAAACATATTACAGCGGAACACAGACCACATATTACAGAGATTACACTTCATTTCAAATCAGAAGAAAATTGTTTGTCATCTTACCAGAAGTTACATTACGTCCGACCATGTCCTGTGGGAGTTTCACATTTTTTTGTCAGGAAGAATACTTCGGCGCTAGGAAAGCGGACTCAACTGTATAAGGACGTGCTGAAAAGTAATCCCTACGAATATTTTATTAGGAAACTCTTAAAGATTTTTACATAAAACAAACATTATTATCATTCTACATCTTTATTCTCCATGTCTACATATTTGCAGCCCTCTGCCGCTAGGTGGCTACGTATTGTATCGTGTAACATGGCGGTTGTAGCGTAACCATATCGGTGGTTGGGAAACAGCGTTCTGTAATCGAATTACGAATTCGATAAGTTCGTATACACATGGAGCTCCCTCTCTTTCAACATGACTATGCCAGAACACACACGAGCGCTGCGACGTCTGCAGTAATCGGACGCCTTGGCTTTTTGTCGTCGAGTCTACTTCATACAGTACAGACTTGGTCCCATTCGATTTTCATTTGTTTCCAAAATTTAAATAACGCCCTCGAGAACTTCACTTTTATAGTGATGAAGCGGTGCAAGCAGAGGTGACGTTGTGGCTTCATCAGAACAGTCAAAGTTCTACAGTGAGTATGGAGAAATCTGTTCTTCCCCTGGGTGACTTTGTTGAAAAATAAGTATGTAGACGGGAAGAATAAAGACGTAGAACAATAGCCATGAATGTTTTATTTAAAAAGCTTTATGAAGTTTCACATAAAAAATTCGGGGCATTACTTTTCAGCACACCATTGTAAATAGACTGAAGAGCCGAAGAAACTGGTACAAGTGCCTAATATCGTGTAGGACCCCCGCGAGCATACAGAAGTGTCGCAACACGACATGGCATGGACTCGACTAATGTGTGATGTAGTGCTGGAGGGGATTGACATCATGAATCCTGCAGGGCTGTCCATAGATCCGTCAGTCTACGAGGGGGTGAATATCTCTTCTGAACAGCACCTTGCAAGGCATCCCAGATAAGCTCCATAATGTTCGCTTGAGGGGAGTTCGGTGATCAGCGGAAGTGTTTAAACTCAGATGAGTGTTCCTGGAGCTCATCTGTAACAATTTTGCACTTGTGGCGTGTCGCATTGTCCTGCAGGAATTACCGAAGTCTGTCGGAATGCACAATGGATATGAATGGACGCAAGTGATGCTAATGCATGTGTCACCTGTCAGAGTCGTATCTAGACGTATCAGGGGTCCCATATCACTTCAATTATACACGCCCCACACCATTACAGAGCCTGCACCAACTTGAACAGTCCCCCGATGACATGCAGTGTCCATGAATTCGTGAGGTTGTCTCCTTACCCGTACACACGTCCAATCGTTCGATACAATTTGAAATGAGACTCGTCCGACAAGGCAACATGTTCCGTCATCAACAGTCAAATATCAGTGTTGACAAGCCAGGCGAGGCGTGAAGCTTTGTGTCGTGCTGTCATCAAGGGAACACGAGTGGGCCTTCCGCTCAAAAGCCCATACCGATGATGTTTTGTTGAATGGTTCGCACGCTGACACTTGTTGATGGCCCAGCATTGAAATCTGCATTAATTTGCGGAAGGGTTGCATTTCTGGCACGCTAAACGATTCTATCAGTCATCGTTGGTCCCGTTCTTGCAGCGACTTTTTCCGGCCGCATCGATGTCGCAGATTTGATGTTTTGCCGGATTCATGATATTCACGGTACACTCGTGAAATGGACTTACGGGAAGATTCCCACATCATCGCTACCTCGGAGATGCTGTGTCCCATCGCTCGTGCGCCGACAACAACACCACGTTCAAACTCACTTAAATCTTGATAACCTGCCACTGGGGCACCAGTAACCGATCGACAACTGCGCCAGACCATTTTTGTCTTATATAGGCGTTGCCGACAGCAGCGCCGTATTCTGCCTGTTTACATTGATAGGTGGCTACACTGAGCCACAGCGCCAGAGATCGCGCTAGAGAGTATTGTTCCGCCGCCTCCACTGGCAGTGATTATTGAGATGTCGTAGTGGGCAGTGCTTGGGGAGAGCTCGTGGTAGTCAGTGCTGAGATGTCGTAGTGAGGAGTGTTTGTTGAGATGAGCTAGTAGGCAGTGCTTGCTGAGATGTGATACTGAAAAGTTCTTGTTGAGATGTGATAGTAGCGAGTCGGTGTGGAGAGATTGTAATGTCTAGAGTGCTTTTCATCAATATAAATTAAGGTAACAAACTACTTTTCTTTTCTTTCTCATTATTTCAATGTCCTGAATAATGCGTCATTACAGGTTCAGTCAACAAAGCATCTGGCTTGTGTTCTTGTATTAGAGTGTAATTCTGGTTTTCTTGAGTAATTATGGTATTTCTATTTCCTTTAATTAATTCAGTATAAATGATATTTAAAATTTCTTGTGTTGTTGAAGAAGAACCGTGCCAGATGCGTACGTTGAGTCATACTTCCACACACAGAACAGTTACACTTGTGCTTTGGTTTCGTAGGTTTTATAGTTGCTGGGGACTTAATTAATTAATTGTGTTAATGAAAATTTCCATTTCATTCTTTGTTATTGTTCTATGCAGTCAGATAGCGTAATAATACTAGTCAGGGCCAACCGTTACGAGACTTCGTAACCGAACAGACAGCTACTGAAGCAAAAAATTAAAATTATTTGCATTCTATTTTAATTAAGCCCCCATGCAACATATCTCTGTATTTGAATACGGATGCCTATGTCACTTTCCTTGGAGCTTCAGTGTAAATTCATACCTACAGACCTGAATCCGGGAACAGCATAGATTTGAAACTTCCTGGCAGATTAAAACTGTACATCGGACCAGAAATGGAAGCTAGAACATCGTCTTTCGCTAGCAACGCTCTACGAACTGAGCTATCCAGATACGACCTACGATTTGCCCTCGCAGCTTCATTTCTGCTAGCACCTCTCTCTTATTTTCATTATCAGCTGCTGATTTGCCCCAAACGTTTAATAACATTGGAATGGATTCGCAACTGCCGCTTCTCAAAACACCATTATAATACTTTGATTTCAGCATAGCTTTACATACTGTTGATTTCGATATGTTATTATGAAAAGGAAATGGCTGAATTTCTCAAGAGTACAGTACTCTAGTTCCGCAGCTACCTCAAAAACAGATATCATGGAGTCGTCAGAAATATCACGTAAATATGCACTCTCTAGAATCCTGTATGGTTCAGTACTTGATCCGTTGCTTTTCTCGCTGTAATAAAACTTCATCCATTCTACACTATTGTAGCAACCATTTGTATGCTAACGTCATTCAGTTGCATCTAACATCCAACCCCAAGAACATGGCTGTTGCTGTATCAGGCATGAATGACAACTATAGATGGATAAACTCGTTCATCTTTGGTAATTAGTTCAATCGTGTTCGCTGCTTTTTGGAAATCATTCATTTTTATTCGTTCATTTATTTTTATCTGATCATGGAGGCTACATGGATTTTATATAAATTTTCAGCAAAAATTTCAAGTACGCACAAGTATTACTTCTGCATGATAAATTCATCAATTGCCTTAAGTAAACAGGCTGTTTACTTCTATTTCCTTATCTGAATGCGTCCTTAGAAACTATCACATTAATCGGCTGACGCGGCAATCCTGTGGCCGCCAGCTAGGCAGAGAGAGCCCAGAGCAGGCTGAACAGAAGTACAGCATGAGGCAAACTCATAGTCGTAGCAAGCACAGTGTCCTCGTTTTCCCTTCGTTTACAGAAAATAATATATACTTGTGTCTACTGAACTAGCATGAAACAACTGAATAACTGTCATCCGTCTGCCCATCATTAGTAGTTTCCTTTGACAGTGTGCGGGTGTGTAAATCAGTTATACACCGAAGTGTCACACCGTCTGCTTTTGGAGCGAAGATTTATCTGAAACAATCACAGCTTCCGACACGGGAACAG
The DNA here is from genome assembly GCF_023898315.1 of Schistocerca nitens. Classification (NCBI taxonomy): domain Eukaryota; kingdom Metazoa; phylum Arthropoda; class Insecta; order Orthoptera; family Acrididae; genus Schistocerca; species Schistocerca nitens. The sequence continues at coordinate 911,577,981 of NC_064617.1, forward strand.
TGAAATTGCGAACTAAAATTGGAAGTTTTGTATCAGCAACGGGGGCAACTACATAAATATGCTCGGAGATCGCCGAAACTTCCTAGTAAAAAGAAACAATACCCTCTTTTTCAAAACTTTCACGAGATGGAACACATCAATGCTCTGAATACCTTTACAGCCGAGAAAGGTGATCAATTTTTGATCTACCCTCTTTTTCAAAACTTTCACGAGATGGAACACATCAATGCTCTGAATACCTTTACAGCCGAGAAAGGTGATCAATTTTTGATCAGTCACCTGGTGAAAGGGGTACCAAGTTTCATACACAGCAAGAGAACTTCTGAGCGAGCACAGGCAGTCATTAAAAGACGAGACTGAAACAAATATGAAATTCAACAATTCATTAACTACGACATTAATGTAACTAATTTTGGACACAAATGTATTTGAAAATAAAAGAAAATTGCAGTTCACTACTAGTTCATTGCTGATAATTTTATACATATTTAGGTTCTTTAACTCACTACAGAAATAGACAGGAGAAAGTTTTCAATGAAACTCGAACCGAATGGCTGTTTAGTTAAATCATTACCTTCTTTCCCAAGAACATAAAATACGGCCACTTTTAAGAGATACGCGTGTTTTGATTGAAAACATTTTGGAATAAGGTCTTTTGCATTTACCTTGCGGGTACGAGATGATTATACTGACAGTTTTTGAACTAGCTGAATATTCTCTTCTCGAAGACCGGTCTCATGGACTGTCTTCCTGCATTCCAAGGGCATCCACCATGCAAGGTGGGTGGCGAAAGCCATATATGTATTGAAAAAGTTTATGTTTCATGAAGTATTTGTATGACAACTACAAGAAGAGACTGCAGTTGGTTCCATTCGTATTTTCCTTATCAGTGTGTAAGCCGAAACATGATCTTGTGCCACTTCAGAATGCAAAGCACCATATTTGGATTCCAGAATTCTTTCAAAACTTTATTTGTCAGATTGTCGATAGTGATATCACGCTTGTGGCTTCACAAAACTGAAAAATCGTCTATGGCTCCTATCTCCCGTTCTGTCGCCTTCATCTTCTTAATCAAAAATGAAAACAATCGTTACACCAAATCGTTAAGCAGGACAACACACGAAAGTATACAAGGATTCAAGTAGGGATCGATCAAGGAGAAGCACCTCTCTTCCCCTTTTCTCTTTGAACCGAAATCAAACACAATTCTAGATGAATATTTCTAGTATGCAAGGACTACCTCGTGGAGAACGAGCGCACTACATGGTGCGCGATTCGCGGAAGCGCGTGGCGCGCCCGCGCGAGTTTGGAACGGTCTGTGGGACGTCTCCATCGCCGGGCGGCCACGTGGCCTGCAGCTTGGGGCATTGTTTGGGTTTCGCGCATTACGCGAAAACTACGTAACTTACGGTGAAGAGCGACGCGGCAGTGGATTGTGGTCAGCAATATGCACCTTCTGAAAGATCGATCTTTATTTCAAGTCACGAGACGCAAAAGTTATAGTAACCTCAAAATCGGTTAACATCACGAATACTGAAAGATTAATAAAAATAGTAAATAACAACTTACAGGGATGAGCGAGCACTCATTAAAAATGTTTCGTCATAGCGGATCGAGTGCCGTAGTCATATGTTAAGATTCATATATAATTAAGCCCGTAAAGAGCAATAAACAAAGTTTGAGGGAAAATTGTTTGTAAAATTCAATAGAAAATTCATGACGTAAAGAACGGCACTATATAATATTTTGTGTGGCATCACACGTATTTTAAACTAGTTAAGTTATACTATCCACTTAAGTTGCGATAGTTTTCATTGTTTGCAAATGATTATTAACATTTATCGCCCATAATTAATTAATTATTATAGATATGAAGATTTTGGGCAGTGCAATGTGAAGATCGCTGTAGATTACGTCTAAAAGCGGTGCTACATGCAGTTCTATGTTAAAACTTTGCAGCACAGATGCCAACAAACAAATTTGCGCTAAGTGGCGAAAATTTGCAAAAACTAAAACTTGATTTACGGGCGATAGAATAATCCAATAAATGAATGTAACATAGTAGATAAGATGTACTTTTTAGCACGGTTCCGATAGTGTACTTATTTCTGTCGAGGGATGTATGTATCAAAATTTGTTACCTTAACTGGTGAGATTGGTACTTGCATAACCAAGGGGGTTGACGTCCGAGCCTATATAAGCGAGCGGCTATCTTGTCCAGGGGTCAGTCGTTGGTCAGTCGTTTTGGAGAGTGTGTGGCGAGCGAACCCCACTTGAGGGTGGTCCATGTGGTCATTTGAAAATTTTTTCTCGCACAAAGGGGACAGTGGGACTTGTGGTTCGTTAATAGCAACCTACATTACTGCTGTTGGGGGCTCGGAGTCAAATTATAATTAAAGTAAAACTGTAAACCGTCTCACCAGTGCTAATTTCATTGTGTGAAAGAAAAGGACAACGCCAATAAATAGTGATTGAACTATATCGCGAAAAAACTGATTTTGCTATAATAATCGCCGAATTTTTTTTTCCCTAGCATAAACTGTACTCATGTCTGAGTGAATAATTAATTCAGAAACAATAACAAATGCGCGGGTGTGTAACACTATGCGAGGTGCCGGGGCTAGTAGTGTATTTATCACTAAATTCTACTAGAATCCACATGTGTAAATCATGCTCTAAGCCCCCCCTATTCTAACTCCGACTTTTGCTGTTGCACAAGGATAGAACAAATACGCGAACTGACTCTAATCAACCCTGCTAGTGGAGTAGAAGAGAGTTTGGCACCTGCAATAATTTAATTTGAGAAATAAGTTAAATAAACAAAGGTTTCATTAGCATAGTGAGGAATGATAGGGTTGCTCTATTGATTAACAGAAAGAAAGTTCTGTCCAAAATAACAATATGATTTATTAAGATTAAACGCAGAATAGTAAAAGAGACACAGGAAATATAAAACATCAAATTGGCTAAAATTGGAGATTCATACAAACACAGTAAAGGTGAAGTTGTCCCTAACTTAGATCGTGTGGTTTAAGACGAAGTGGTATGTGGAGCCAATTCCTTTCCACTCAAATCTCAAGAGAGACACACAGCTAACCCAATAGTAATTGCTGCTACTCGAAACTGAACAAAGTTAGAAAAGGATGAACAGGCGCGCTCTGCTGAGCTCTGATTATCACCTAGGAAAATCCCTATCTGCCGGTGCTGCGGACGTACATTACCAACAGTCTTCTTATCTCCCAGAACACGATCTGGCGTACCGCAGGCGAGGGCTGGTTGCTCCGACGTCCTCGACCGAAAGGCGACTGCCGACTCGCCCAGAGCACCCGTACAGGCCGAACACACAACCTTCCCGCCCCCACGACAGTGGTCGTGGTTACGTTCCAATCAGCAACTCGAAAACCGGCGGAAATTCCACTCCATTGCCGGAGCACTACCATTCCACCAATGGAGATTCTTGGCGCCAATTTCTGTGCTGATTTTGCAGAAAGTGCGGGAATTTTCCCGCCACAACTGCGTGGGTACACAAGTCATTCCCACGCCTCGCTGGTAGCCCGCCAGAAAGTGTTTTCGCCAAGTTTCTCTGAAGTAACGGAACCTCTAGCCCAGCCGCTACTTCACACCCCAGCGGGTGTGTCTCTTGACAATGTCGGCGTCTGAAAAGCATTCACTCGACTGCCTCACACACGTCGGCTTAACTCTCTCCAGTTCCACCGAGCCCGCCTGTCACCGGCCCACCCGGGTGACGAGAGACGCTGCGAGGGAAGTACGCGTGTTAAGGAAAAGCAACCCTCCACCGCATGCAACTAGAGAGGAGAATCGTAAGATAGAAATATGAGAGGGGGCTCATGCCACCTCTCAACTATAACTAATGCACAAAGTGTGGAAATCATCCCCTGAGACTTACGTGAGAGCCAAAATTTACAATAACATTTTTAACCAACATTTGTATATGCACACTCGTGGGAACTCTGCAACCGCGCTTCTTCTTTATTATTTTACCGCCACGTCGCAGAGTGCAGTAAGGGGCATTCTGGTACCAAGGTGTGTCATCGATGACGTAATCGATGAGTCATGTTCCCCACCCCTTCCCTGCTCTGCCAAAGGCCAATTGCCTTATCTATAAAATGATGGAAAATTCAGATTTTGCTGGGAAATGCAAAAAAATATCCCAATTGTGCTACTGTGTTTTGTGTGGAAGCAGGGCTGTTGTTCCAAGTATAAATTAGCGGGAAATTCAAAACGATGCATTCTGTTGCTGGTTGACTTCGAATATGGTGCCTGGCTCTGCTCATCACAATGTGAGACTTTTAAAACAAACGCCATCCTGACTATGACGTCAGAATCCAAGTTGTCTGTCCTGGAATACAAGATGGCGATCGAAGATCGCGACGGGGGCATAATGCCGCAGCTCTATGACTTCACGATCCAGCTCAGACCTGTCATGCACTTTTTAACAGTGTAGAATTCCAGCATACTTGTCCAGACTTGAGGTGATGCATTATCATCCTGGCTGACTTGGAAGACTGGCACTGGCTCTATTATGTCAGAATCCAAGTTCTGGAATAGTGGATGTTTGTGGCGGTCTAGACCTGTCTGTTGACCTCCTTGACATATTTTCCCCAGCTACTGTTCACTGAAAGGTGTATGATCCTGCTTTTCTTAATTCTAAGTTCGTATCTTTCCTGATCTCTCCACTTGCTCCTTTATTTAAAGAAGCACCAAGGAGCGAAAGCGGAGGCTCTCCACCTCCGCCCTTGCGCCACAGGGCACTACCGCTCCACGCTAAATGTCTTTGGATGCCTGCTGGAGGCTGGACCTGCTTCGCACTTCCCGGGCCATGTCCAAGCGCTGCTGCCTTAACTCACCATGACACATGTCTCAAATCATTGCGGGAACAATCCGGGCGCAACTGCATAGTTCTCTCCCCCTCAAGACTACTCTCTCAAGTGAGTCACACTCTGCCTGCACTATTCCAGCACTATGCCTATTGTATGTCAGGCTATTTATGACAGTGTGGAATTCTGACATACTGACCCAGAATTGGAATAATGGCTCTGGCACAATGACATCAGAACTTGCTAAGACAGGTTGAAACTTTGGCATACTGGCCCATACTTGAGATACTGCCTTAATCTTACTATGAGTTACGATTCAACCAGAGGTGTATAATCGCTATTTCTTGTAGCTCTAGGTTTGGATCTCCCTACTTGTGTCTTTATGTAAACAAACAGCAGGGAGAGAAGGGAAAGGACTCTCTGACACTGCGCTGCCGCCACCGCCGTCCAACGGTAACTGATTGGTCTGCGTTGGGCCGCCGCCGTCCTGTGGTCAGTGTATACCACAGCGGCTGGGTGCAGCGAATCTCAGTGCCTCCCAACACTGCTTCTTTAGGGACTTGGACGCTTTCATCTACAAGAATAGAGCAGCAGGTGCTATTTCATACATTGAGAAATGCATGCTAACATCTTCACCTGGTACAAGCTGTGCACCCTGCCACAAACACTGCTCTCGAGATGGCTGCCCTCCTGTATGCTCTCTGAGTACGAATAAAGCCTTGCACTGCCATAAATACTTAACACTGTTATATGATTCATGCAGCGTGACGTGGTTCTGTCTGGAACACAGTCACATCGGCACTAACAACAGCATACATTCTATATGAGTTGCATAAAGACTTGCAGAATAGAATATCACACATTTCCATTGGATTTCTAAGTCGCACGTCGAAATATCGAAATACTGAGAGCAAAGCGGTATCGTTTCTACAGAAGTCAGAAAACATATGACATTTACTATGAGTTCTTGAAAAATGTGAATGGCTGTTGAATAGCGTATCAGCGTATATTAATGGTTTGATTCAGTGTTACAAAAGAAGAGAATGTTGCTAACAGCATTGATACATTTAGAATTTCTATGCAAAACGGAGATTCCATCTGTGTTTTACGGCGTATACTTAATATCAGAACTCTCCATAGCATCTCTAAAGGATGTAATGTGTCATACGTACAGCAACTCAATGAGTTTTTACGTCAGTTTTATAGTAAAATCGACGAATAACGTAGCGAAACCAATGAAATTTCCACCTAAAGAAGGTGTGTCATGTTGTAACATCTCGGAAATGTATGTAACACGTTGGAAACATCGAATATACTACAAAATAATCAATTTTCCACGTAAATCGGAGAATTTACTTGTCAAATCTATCTTACACTATGGTTGGACATATACATCAAAGAATGAAATGTAATTACCCACACATAAAATGCCACATGACAGCAACAACGTAATATAATTTCGCATCTAAGAGCCCTACCTCCGCATCAAGGTCTTGTGGACGAACGAAGCGAACCAAGTTCTACACTCACTCAATGTTTATTGAGTGTATGTTTTCCGTTCCCACAAAAGGATATGTGTTCCAAAAGCACTAGCTATATAGACCTTCAGTTATGTACAACAACTCGATGACAATTCTTCAGAAATTGGAATGTCTACTTACTAGCATGTTTGTCCAATGGTGATGTCTTGGAATACTGAAATAGACTCCATGATGTCAGATTCGAGGATGGCAATGCAAGATGGTTGACCTCGAATAGTGGTACTATGACAGCAGAATCCAAGACTTGGAACACTGGCATTGGCTCTATGAGATTACAGTTCAGCTCAGATAACAGTGTAGAATTCTGGTATATGCGCCCCTCAGAGGTGTATGAGTTTGATCGCTGCATACTGCTTCTCCTAAGTCTCGATTGATCCATTTAATATCTTAAACAAACATTGTGGAGGGAAAGGCCTCTCCACTCCGTGTGGGTCGCTTCCCCCACCGCAAGTTCACTTGTGCTATACTCCAACAACACTCCAGACCCTCTCTGACATTACAGTTTAAACAATTTAGCCCTCCACACCAGATGTCATAATTTCAAATAGTGAGAAAATCCACTACCCAAAATTTAAAATGATGGGAAGTCTACTGGCTGTCAAACTATAAAGCATTCATCATAACTCTGAAACTGAATAGCCCACTGATGTAGTCTGTATGGGCCACGTAAGCCCAGCATCATTGCTAAAACAGTTTCGTCATATGTGTGTGATAGCTTGGAGTGATCGACACTGCGAGCTACGACTTCTCCTCTGGTGCACGAGACACAGACGTCAGGTAATTCAACACCATCCAATGAACGAAGCACGAACCATATTCAGTTCTAAAGCCGTGGCTATCATTCTGCAAAAGCTATAGGCGAACTCCTTGATAGAAATAGTCGTGCGCAGGACAGCAGCCTTTGATAATCGAACTTACTGATTGCTGCAGTAACGTCGAGAACAAGAGCAGAACAGAACACTCGATCACCACAGTATCTCTCTAACACGCAATGACTGTCAAGCAAATGGTTTGAGAAACGTATGAATAGAGCTGGCAAAACCTCACCAAAATATAAGTTTTTTACATTGTACGTAGGACATCCAACACACGCAGCAGGTTTCTTAGGGTACTGCCTTCTGAGTGTGAACCTGTTATAATTTAACATCATACGATAGTCGTTACGTCAAATTTAAAGTAAAATCAATAGAACGGTAATGCATTACTCCGCAGGACAACAAAACTTCAGTCAGCCCTCCTATATAGTTGTCTGATAGAGTTTTACACACTAGGGTATTCCCTGCAAGCAGATCAGGTCACATCATCATTGACACGTTGAAATGCTGATCTCACAGATGTGATGCTATCAGTAACCCCAGGTCACACCAGTGCAAACAGCTATATCCACTCTGTGGATCGAAAAGCCTCGGTATTTGATCCATTGCCATTTGTATATTTTGTACCTATCATTTATTATGTCTTGTGATTCTGTATACGTTTATTTGTGTAATTATAAATCGAACCCTAAAGCCATCTCCTTCTTTAGTCTCAGCACTCCGTCTTCAGGCTACAAGTGGCCCATCGGGAGCATCCGACCGCCGTGTCATCCTCAGCTGAGGATGCGGATAGGAGGGGCATGTGGTCAGCACACCGCTCTCCTGGTCATTATGATGGTTTTCTGTGACCGGAGCCGCTACTATTCGGTCGAGTAGCTCCGCAATTGGCATCACGAGGCTGAGTCACCCCGAAAAACGGCAACAGCGCATGGCGGCCCAGTTGGTCACCCATCCAAGTGTCGGCCACACCCGACAGCGCTTAACTTCGGTGATCTGACAGGAACCGGTGTATCCACTGCGGTAAAGCCGTTGACCCCTTCTTTAGTCAGGCACTTAATAAATTCGGTAAGCTGCTTACAAATTACAAATAGTGTTGGACTTTGTGTAGTCAAGTTCCACATAGTCTACAAGCGAATTAACCACTATAGCGAACGAGTTGCTGTTGAATGCAATTACTCCACCAGTTCTAAACATAATTGTTTGGAAATCTGCATAAAATGGAATAAAAGACTCAGATTGTTGCCTATAATCTTATCTGCAGACTAAAATTGCTCAAATGTGTATACATTAAATGGACTGACTGTATACCAATACTACTAAATTTACCTGTATTTTGTCTTGAAAATACGTGGTCACGCAATCAAAAAAATTGGCGCTGTGATGTTGAGCCTTTGTTACTGTATGTCTCGATAGTTTTCAACTTATGATACGCCTCGTACGCTAGTCCGTTTAAAATTACTTGATAGTTGACGTCTGGCATTTGGTGCTGCAGTGTTGCCACATTAGCTTCCGCTCGGTTAATAGCGACAGGCAAACACAGCAGGTCACTTCGCAAGTGCTGACATGCAGATCATGCAAGGTTGAGCTATGTTGGAACCTGCTGCCATCACGTAAGGCGCGGAAGCCCTGTCCACACTGATTTTAAATGACCAATGACTGAACTGCGGCAGCCAACGCGTTTTGTAGCCCTGAATTTACACTCGTGTCCTAACCTAGCCACAACCTCTTGATGTGCAATAAATCCGAGAAAACGGCGGTCAGAATTGCTTTGCTCACAGCGATTAAAGCTGACCTGTACGAGCAAACTCAAAAAAAAAAAAAAAAAATGGCTCTGAGCACTATGGGACTCAACATCTTAGGTCATAAGTCCCCTAGAACTTAGAACTACTTAAACCTAACTAACCTAAGGACATCACACACACCCATGCCCGAGGCAGGATTCGAACCTGCGACCGCAGCAGTCCCGCGGTTCCGGACTGCAGCGCCAGAACCGCTAGACCACCGCGGCCGGCCCCGAGCAAACTCAAGACAGAAAAAAATTCACTTTCAGCGCTACAAGCGGACTGTAAGATCTCGCTTTTGCTACGCCAGCTGATGCGATACCGACCGACGAGCAACCCAGGTCGGAACTCATTTACAAGTTACAGGAGACACAGGCAGATTCCAAAAGAAAGAAGAATGAGAGGAAGAAAATAAGAGTAAAAGAGTCAATACGACAGTGAAACTGATGCAGCAAAAGATTAAAACTAAAAAATTAGATTGAAACCAATTAATTGAAAATAATAAGTAATTTTGATAAAGATTTAAGAAAAAAAAAGATGTTCGAACCCGCGTCCTTTCGTTTTCGAGACTGATACGTTACCACAACGCAACGGATGATCTAGAGTTTCTGTATCTTTAGAGACAGTTCTTTGCCTTCAAAAAGTTCCGGATCGAGTCTTATGTAAAGAATCCAGTAGTGTTAGGCTAATGGTGTGTACAAAATGCGCGTATTTCGTTACCATCGTTTTGTGTGTGTGTTCATTTGGTGTGTTTATCATGTCCTTCCGTTTTTCAGACTGATTCGTTACCATAACGCAACGGATGATCTAGAGTTTCTGTATCTTTAGAGACCGTTCTTTGCCTTCAAAAAGTTCCGAATTGAGTCTTATGTAAAAGAATCCAGTAGTCTTTGGCTAATGGTGTGTACAAAATGCGCGTATTTCGTTACCATCGTTTTGTGTGTGAGTGTGTGTGTATTTATTTGGTGTGTTTATCACGTGTGATGGAATACGAAATAAATGGACCGGACCCAGGATTTGGGATCCAAACACAAGAAGAAGAAAAGCCAGGCAAGCAATTAACTCACCACTGGTTGTGACAGTTTGCAACGGCGAACAGTTCGGGCGAGACGTTGAGCGCTCTGATTGGAGGAAGACACCTCGATCACGTGAAGTGTCAACTATCAAGTAATTTTAATCAGATTATTGTATGATAACTACAATAAGATTTTTGTGGCATTTTCCTACGAAAAGTAACTGTTCCTCCTTCCTCTAATTCCTCTTATCATTTGTAGCAACAACAGAAATTCACTATTGCTGTTATAAAATCTTACGCAGGGAAAAAAAATGTAGTACACTTAAGCTTCGGTATTTGAGTATACGTTAAAGACACAGAGCTGTATCGAAGTGGTGTGAAAGTGCCAGGTTGGTGTTGAGAAGATGCACAGAAAGTTGTGCTCACTCCAGAGTTATTTTTGCCCTGCAGTAAAGCTTCATCTGGTAGCATTACAGAGTCGCTGCGTGACGGCGACCGCCACAATGTCTGCAGATGCTTGACCGACTTTTGGAGCCGACCTATCGACGGGCACAATAGCTAATTAGCTTCGCTACTCTGAGCAGGGGAACAAGCGCTTTATTGCTACGAGCGATCCGCCAAGTCACACACAGTTTGCGTGTAAACTGAAGACGACAGAATGTAGGATTAACCAAATATTACGTCAAGTTTGAAAGACCGATCTCCCGTTTACAGGTTAAACAAACTGCTTAAAGTACAGAATCGTCGTTCGTTTGTCTAATAAGCTGTTAACCGTGTTGTTCCTCTCCACTCCACCCGACCCAATCCTCTCTCTCTCTCTGTCTGTCTCTCTCTCTCTTCTCTCTTTACTTCACACGCGCACACACATAATATTGTATTACAGAAGGCGTTAGGCAGATGATGCATTATCTATAATGAAGTAAAAACATGCTCATACAATGAGATCTTGATAAAATTTCAAATTGTTGAACAGGTTGACAACTTGCTTTAAATGTTCAAGAATGTAAAAATGTGCACCTCAAAAAATGCAAAAAGCTGAAAATGGTGATTGCAATATCAATGAGTCCCAAATGTAAACAGTCAACTCGCTCAAATACCTAGGCGGTGTAACAATTTGTGAGGATATTAAACGGAATGACCACATAAGCGCAATCGCATGTAAAGCGATCGGTAGACACCGCTTCGTTGGTAGGATCCTGGGAAAATGCAACTGTTCTACAATTGAGATTACTTGCAAAACGCTTGAGTGTCCCATTCTAGAATTCTGCTCACGTGTACGGGATACGTACCAAACAGGAGCAACTGGAGATATTGAAGGTATATAAAATAGGGCATCACGAATGGTCGCAGATTTGTATGATCCTTGAGAGAGCGTCACTGGGATGCTGATAAACCTAAACTATCCTGCAACAGGCTGCTTGAGCCTAGTCCACAACGGAACGATACTGCGGGTCTGCCCCGGTTTAATGTCACACTTCTATTCTGGGACAGCTCCCCAACAAAGAGTCTTGTCCACACTGCGAGGGGCAGTTCTGCTCGAAACGTCTCGGGGAACTTGCCCACATAGTTCTCTCTGTTTCACTTTTACCTCTGATTAAAAATCGAAATGACGAATAACGGTAAAGATTGTGGATACGAAAGCGATTCAGTGCTACCAATCAACAATGCTTCGTTGATCTCCTGGATACATTTGCTAACTGTTCCGGCAGTGTTGATGGAAAACACAATCAGGGCAAGGGTGACGCACCCGCCCCCTGTCTCTCAGGCAAAGGAAAAAATATATTGTTGTCAGGTGTTTTCTCTCAAGAAAATGATTTGAAAGTCGGTATTACACAGGTTTTTAACAGAATCAGAACTGGAACTTTTTTATGGATACTTAAGAGTCATCATTCGTTTTCCAAAATATTAAAAATACTCAACACCACCAGGTCCAGCCAGAGCCCTACAAACTTTCGTATGGGCGCCCTTGCTGACAGCAGAGTCTTTAAATATAATAATGGGACATTAGGTTTGTCTCAGCTCACCTCATTTACGAAGTAGGGAAAACCCCATTCTGTTAGCGTTTGCAACAGGTGATGCGTTTCTTCTGTTACGAAATTTGATGAAGGCATACCCTGGGTACTACAACCGATCATTATCACGTGCTGATAGAACGTTCAGTTACCGTCTAAGCATTATTGAAAATGTTTTTGGCTTACGGGCCGCGAAACTTCGGGTTTTACTGAAACCTATAGCACTACATCCCAGTAGTGCTGTGGCGGCAAGTGAAACTACAACAATGATCGCTATTATGACAGTCTGTGGTGCTCCAGACATTGTTGCCCTGTTAGTGTTGGTGCCCATCCTACTGCGTCGCCGAAGTAAAACTTAAACAGGACTAAACGGCTTACGTCTGCTATTCTGCAAGCGGCATCAGAATGTTATCGGCAGAGATTGGTTCGTACGACTGTCAGCTGAAGCGAAACTTTAAATTAAAAGCTGGAACTCGGCCGGGGTACGAGAAGATTCAGGGGTAGAACCCAAGTGATAAATTAAGTTTTATATTACAGTTTAGTGCAACAACTGAGAAAAGGTTACAATGAAGTCCATATTCTCCTTAGTCAAACCAAGACCAGAAATTTTACTCGATCAAATGAATCTGAGAACAGCTGACTGTTGACACAGAAATCTGTCAGTAGTCCAAAGAGCGTGTACCAGTTGAGAAGTAAAATCTAACTCCTCACTCCTTACGAAGAGACCATCCAGTCCCAACATATAAATGTGTTACCAACTCTAATGGAGACCACGGAGTACATGTAACTCTGTTGCTAGCTATTTATCGAAACTACAAGTCGCCACACACAAATTTGTTGTAAGAGTCACCAGAAACAAAATGCTACAAATTTTGCAAGCGTTACACTAGGCTTTAATAAGAGAGGTGCATAATCTTATCCGAGGCTGCAGGCGAGGGATCTACTACATGATGAAATCAATTCGGATGCTGGATGTCAATACTCTGAATGCTGCTTGGGTCCCCTTTTATACCGGAGTCAGGATCTCAGTGTACTTTCCACACAGCACCAAACGTCTGATGGCTGCAACTACGTTCTCTGTATCGGCCTCGGATTGTTATTCCACCTCGTATAAGGTTTCGTGCGGGAAGTAAGTTGTTTACCCTTGGCGCTTGGCCAAGATCATTGCGACGAGTTGGTGTCTCTCATGTCAGCCCGCCGACTGTGGAAATCTAGCTTGCTACTGTGTGCCTTTGTATCTCCATATTAAAGCCTTTTAATTACTGGATAGCGATAATCGTTTTGCTAACTTACGCATACTAACTGCAATAGGCGGCAAGCTGAGCGAACAGTTATGTCTGTCCTGTCAGGCGCTAGTCGCACGTGGCTATTGTGACCCTGCGTGGCATTGCGTATGGCCCTCATTATCCCATTGGTCCCATGTTTACATGACAGTCGTGAGACACTGACGAACGGAAGAGCAATGCCGCAGAATGACACCACATAGCTGATAGGCCACGACCTTACCAGTGTCTGTAACTTGGTAGAAGTTTATCTTTCTTGCGTGAGACATAACATGATCTTCTCAGAGACAAACGACATTGAAATGCGATTTCTGAACGAGAAACCCACTGCTTAATCTTTCCTTACATACACGATGTAGGCATAGAAGGTGTACTCACATCTGTACTTTGTATGATTTTGCTGAAATGCTAGGCATTTGCATATCCAAGCACGTAGCTACTCTTCATGTTAAGTTGACTTTTTTTGCATTCCCTCTTCATGGTACTGCAATTTTAATGGACACTGGTGAATTAACGTCGTATTAGTTAACATCAGCAATTATTTTCATTTGAAACACACTAATGACCTAATTGTTGGTGACATGTACGTAGCGATAAAGTGACATTATTGGTAATATTAATGCCGTTTAGTTTTTGCCAATATACTGCTGCTTATTCAAATAAGGACATAACTGTGTGTGATGGCCTTACCGGTAGTGTCTTATTGGGCCTGTTGGGAAATGAGTAACTCTAGGATGGTGAGGTGTGCAATACCCAGCTGGAGGCTGATGTCCAGTACCATTGGGAACAAGTCTGACAACGATAATGTAGTTGAATACTTTCAGTAATACTTAAGAACTGTAATTTTAAAGTTAACATCGCATTATCGGGCATTTTCTTGATATCCTTTGAAAGGGTACAGTACCGCCCAACATTGAAAATAGGTACGAAATTCTTGTCAGAACAACACATTTTTTGTGTAAAAGTAACTCAATTTCAATTAATACAGCGAAGCCGGATACCAGTGTGGGAAAGAATGACAATTTATTTATTTAATTGATCACATGTGCACTCCCTCAAAATAAATCCCTGCATCCAGTTTGGTGAGATCTGTGAAATGAATAAATGTATGGTCGTCTGCTAACCACAGATAGTGAATGGGAATATATGATCATCTTTGAGTCGATCCTTTGGCTACCTTTGGTGAGACCAAAGAGATGAAAATTTTACCAGAGCTTTGGGCGTCTGAAATGTGGCTGACCAATAAGGTAGCAAGGTGCTTCTCCCACTTCGAGAGAGGTGCGAGAGAACCGGAAGACGGCCATGTTTCAGACTCGGCACTCTGGCGCTGAACCTTCTGCTGTAAAGACCTGTTTTTTTGTTGTGCTCCGTAATGAAAGTGTGGAGGCATGGTATGGATGTGGAATATTTAAGAGTAGTTAGAACTAATCATTTCTCTTTCCCAGGAACTTTTGTGGGGAAAATTACAAAGTGAGGCAGGTAATTTTAAGGGGATTGTAGTAAACCAACGGTCACAATGAGCCCACGTGTAGTTATAAGTTGAGATACTAGCGTGTGTACAATAAGCTGAAATATTTAAGAATTAATAGCGTGTGTACAATAAGCTGAAATATTTAAGAAATAGCGTGTGTATCATAAGTTGAAGTATTTAAGAAATATCATTCCGTGTGACGCTAAATTTAAACTCTGAGAGAGAATCAAGGTGAGTCGGCCGTTTTTCCAGCAACGCCACTTGGCTTGCATTGCACAGGAAGATGTGCGTTTATCTCCAGAGTTCACAGTAGGAAAGTAGAATTACAAAGTGGGGCAGTGTCGTGTGAAACTGGGATAGATATTGATTGAAGTGGGAAAGCGGAAAGTGATGATGTTGTAACAGTTCTTTGTGTTGTATTTCATATTGTTGTGTTGTATATGTCATGTAATTTGGCTATGTGTGTTTTGCATGGGGGTAGCAAGGTAGTTTCGAAAGATTTGTGGGTATGCCTGTTCCTTCTGTATCGCTCGATCTGGAGGAAAGTTTCGTGAGGATGATTGTGAGAGGCGAAGTGTGAGGTATAATAAAAGATCCACCATCCGGTCCAGGGAGTGCACTGTTGCGGTAAATAGATTACGAGACCATAGTATAGAGATTCACTAACGTAAAGCCATGCCCACTGGGCGGAATTTCTCATGTGATTTTGTTGTAGGTTGTAGAATTTGTGTGTTTAGGAATAAATCAGATAGTGAATAGAAAGAGATTGGTGGCCTTTTTCATTAAATTGTATGTTGTCATAATGTCCCGAATTTATATAAAAGCCGTTAAATCAAAGGCAAAAAGTAAATGTGGTATTGCCAGTGCGTAGTGTGCAGTCAGAGTTCTATAAATCACTGATAGTCAGATGCGTGTTTCCGTTGCGTATTATTCATGCAGGAGGATAATTTGTAACTAAATAGTAAGATACGAGAATTCATGTTGCTCGATAAATTAAGGAAGAATCCACTCGCCTGGCAAACCACTCATCTTGCAGGCCTGACTGCTTGATGCCACAGTATGAGAAAGGCAAGTGGATGCCTCTCATAATTTCGACCCTGCCAGGATTATTGCTGTTAAGATTTTTTTTATTTTTTGATGGAATATATTGTGATAGCGCTAAGAAGTAAATTTTTTTTTGTTTGCAATTTCTTTCTGGATTGGTGAGGATCTTTTATTTTTTTTAATTGCTATATCGTACAAGGCTGGAAGATCGTGGTATAATTTTTTTTGCGTAATGTCCGTAGTAACTAGGTCGCAGTCTAAAAGTGTAGTCACCATGGAGAATAGCGATTCTGGCGTGAACGCAGCAGTGCAGCAGGAAGTAGCTGTCGACCATGTGTTAACGAGCGAGAAAGACAAACACTCGGAAGGGGCTGAATTGTTCACTGGACCGCTCCTGGGTGATCCTTTATGCGGCGGGCTTTGTCCACAAACGCGGGCCTTTCCGGACGACGCGGGCGAGCCGAGATTAGGACAGGTATGCAGTGAAAGTGCAGCTACCCTTAGCGAAGCTACGGTTTCTCAGGCGCACGAGGTGAGCGCGTCGACAGTAGCAAATAACGATGTGATACTGCAGTTTTTACAGAGGATGGACGAAAGATTGGAAGCAAATAACGAAAGGTTAGAAGCGATGAATAGGGAGACTAAGAAAAGATTGGAAGCAAATAACGAAAGGTTAGAAGCGATGAATAGGGAGACTAAGAAAGGATTGGAAGCAAATAACGAAAGGTTAGAAGCGATGAATAGGGAGACTACGAAAGGATTGGAAGCAAATAACGAAAGATTAGAAGCAATCAATAGAGATAATAAGGAGAGAGATAGGGAGACTAAGGAGAGATTGGAAACAATGGATAGGGGAAATAAAGAGGCAATGAGGAAGCTACACACAGTTATCGATGAGCGTCTGTCCGCAGTTAATAATCGGTTAGATGAGGGGGAGAAGAATCTGGATGCGGTGCAGCAAGAATGTGATGCTGTGAAAGGAAAAGTCAATAATTTGGAGGTACGAATAAGTGCAATAGAGAGCGATATTACAGAACATAGGGGCGTGTGGCCGGATGAGCGAATCAAAGAGATAGTGGAGGACTTACTTGCAGATAAACAAGGGGCATTAGACAGCGTGGAAGCTCAAGTCACACGGCAGGAAATGGCGCTAAATAAACACAGGGATGAAGTTGCGGAGGTAGTGGTCAGAATGAATACGATAAGCGCAGATGTAGAAAAGATCAGTATAAGAGGCGAAACGGGCTCTGACAGTACGCAGCGAGAGGTTTATGCCGACCAGGAGGAGATACAATCACTATTACAGTTTAAAGAGGCACAATTAGAAACAAATAGGAAACATAGGGAAGAACTAGCACAGTTGCAATTAGCGTGCAGAAGCGAAGGTGAAACACCACCAGGTAGACTGCGGAGGGAGAGTGAGATAAATTCAAAAGACGAAAATAGGCAGAAAGAGGAAGACGAACTCAGAGAGCTAGAAGAACGATTGTGTCGGATAAAACAGGTGGCAAACCCAACTGGGTATAGTCCAAGGTCGGAAAACATAAGTGCGGAAGAAGAATGTAGGAGGCACTTCGTGTCGGTACAAACGTACACTTGTTTTCCGGATCCTGATAATTACCAACATCCATGCCTGTGGCTGTCTCAATTTCAAGATTCATTACCTTCATCGTGGGGACCGCTCCTCAAAATGAAGTTTGTGTGTAACCATTTGAGGGACGAGGCTAGAGTGAAAATGCAGGAAGTTATTAAAGATTGTAGTAGCTACAAGATGTTTTGTGACAAATTTTTAAATGAATTCTGGTCGAAAAGTAAGCAGGACCAGGTTAAGCAAAGCATATTGATGAGGCCAAATTGTAACGAAGGTGGTATAAGAGATCCAGTGTCGTGCTATCAGGAAATGCTGAGACGAAACAGGTATTTGGATGTGCCATACGAAACTGGGGAGCTCATTAGGATCTGTATAACGAAGTTGCCAGTGAGATTGCGCAGAGATATAGTGATAGCAGGCAGAGGCTTGAACGATTCTGCGTCATTTCAGCACTTCTTACAGGAACTGGGTAATGAGAGCAACATTGTGAACGGCGACATGACTCATAGGTCAGACAGAGTTGAGGATAGGAACAGTAGAAACTATCAGAATGACAGGAGAGCATGGAATCAGAGGAATGACGGAAATGGAAGATGGCGAGGAAATAGGGGGCAGAATTCATGGGGATATCGACCGGCAAACCGGGAAAATAGAAGATGGGACAGAGATGGAAGAAGAAGGGAAAATGAAAATGATGGGCGAAGAGAGGATAGGCAGTTATTGGGTTCACGACAGGACAATCATTGTCACAATGACGGAGGGACAAGAAGGTGACTACTTGATAGACAGGTACTAACCAGGACTATTAATGATGTAAATATTAGGTATATCGATTACGGAAAACTAAGGGAGAATCTGTTAGAGGAGGTAGGAGATGTGGGGAGTGAAGTCCACCCAATAATTAGCGTAGAAATAAATAATATAATCGTACCTTGTGTCATCGACACAGGCAGTGTAATGAGTGTTTTGAGGGAAGATGTGTTCAAGTGTTGTAGTCTTACAAAACCATGGCCAACGTTGCCATTGCAAAGGACAACAGTGAGAGGGGCAATTACAGGAAAGGGAATTGTGGTGAAGTTACAAGCGCAGGTAGACTTCGTGTGCCAGGCGAAGAGGTTTAGTACAGTGTTCATGATTGTGTCATCTCTAACTGTTGAAGGGATATTAGGCGTTAATTTTTTGAACCAATATAAAGCAGTCGTTAACATGAGAAATGGTTCGATGGAGTTGAAACGAGATTAGGAGGAAATTACATTAAGATTCGACGATTTCTTACATGGTAAAGATAACGCACACTTAGCATTATGTCTGGCGGTAAAGTCCGGTAAACAGGCACAGAATACGGGGTTCGAACAAGAGAAGAAGGAAATTCATAAATGTTTGGAGGAGGAGATCAGGGAGAAAATCTGGCATTTACGAGGGACCACGGTCTACGGGGAATTGCAGAAAATTTTATACGAGAATAGAAAGGTATTTAAACATGCTGCGGGTACAATAAGAAATTTTGTGTATAGATTCAAGGTCAAGCCACATAAACAGTTTAGGGCCCAAGTGTACCCGATACCTGTTGTGTACAAAGAAAGAGTGGAAGCTGAGATCGAAAGCATGCTACAACAAGGGATTATCGAACCAGCATCCAGTCCGTACAACAGTCCTTTAGTTTGTGTTGAAAAAAAGGATGGGTCAATTAGATTAGTTTTGGACGCAAGAAGGATTAATAAGATAATAGAGCCAGAGACAGATCGGCCGCTGACACTTGACGAATTGCTACAAAAGTTCCACGGGATCAGAGTTCTCAGCTCAGTTGATTTGAGAATGAGTTTCTGGCAGGTGGAGTTAGACAGGGGGTGTAGAAAATACACTGCTTTCTTGTGCTACGGGAAATCGTATCAGTTCCGGAAACTACCATTTGGGTTAAATGTATCATCCGCGGCATTTATCAAAGCGCTAAATACTGTCATTCCTAATGAAATAAAAGACAAGGTAACACAGTACGTGGATGATGTCCTGATAGCCGAAAGAAACTGGGAAGACCACAATAGAACGTTAGGCATATTGCTCGGTGCACTGGAGAGACATGGGGTGACCGTGAATTTGGGAAAGTCAGAATTTGGACGAAAAGAAATCGAGTTTCTAGGTCACATTGTGACACCAGAGGGAATAAGACCAAATCCAGACAAACTCGAAGCAATCAGAGATTTTCCGGTGCCAAGAACAAAACGTCAGCTACGGGGTTATTTAGGATTAATCAATTTTTACAGGAGGTTCATTAAGATTGGGGGTGCAGCGACACCCAGACTATGTCAGCTGACTGGAAAGAAAACGGTATGGAATTGGGACCCTGTCGCGCAGGAAGAGTATGAGGCGTTAAAGAAGGCACTGCTATCGGCACCTCTTCTCGGGCATCCAGACCTAGGGAAAGAGTTTTGTATGGCCACGGACAGTTCCCGTAGTGGACTTGGGGTAACATTGTTCCAAGAGCAAGAGCAAGGAGGAGAAGTGATACAACAACCTATTGCATTTGCGAGCCGAGTGCTTAGCAAAGCTGAGAGAAATTACACGGTAACTGAGCTTGAAGCTTTGGCAATAGTATGGGGTTTTAGTAAGTTTAGATACTATTTGTATGGAAGGCATACTAAAATCTATACTGACCATAAGTCACTACAGTTTCTGATGTCGGCCAAACTTAACCATAGACGACTCGCTAGGTGGGCACTCTATTTACAGGAGTTTCAGTTTTCGGTCATGTATATTCCTGGGCCACAGAATATAGTGGCAGATGCGTTGTCAAGGAATCCAGTAGGTCACGGTCAATGCTTTGATGAGGAGGTAAACGAAAACAGATATGATATATTGTATATGCAGGGCGTGCCGTTCGAGAAATACATAGGGGCGGTACTCACAAATATCGCGAAAGAGCAGGATAAAGACGCGTCATGGAGAATGGTGAAGGACAGAGTTAGAGCGAACTTAGATGCCAATATAGCGCGCTTTTATACAATTCAAAACGGGGTCCTTTTCTACCGTAGAAATCCGAACACACAAGACTGGGTGTTGTGTATACCAAATGAAATAGTCAACAAGTTGATCTGGTACACGCACCTAAGTTACGGGCATTACGGGGCAAGGAAATGCTGTAAGAAGTTAAGGGAATCAGTTTATTTCATTAGTATGGAGAGGAGGATCAAGAACGTGCTTGGTAGTTGCAAATTGTGCCAGAAGGCAAAATCGTTAACTATCTCATGCAAAGCACCGCTTTTTCCGATCGTGCCAGGTAGACTGAGGGAATTCGGAGCAACAGATTTGTTTGGCCCGCTACCTAAGTCAGTGCAGGGATATAGATATGTTTTAGTAGCAGTGGAATTGGTGTCAAAGTATGTGACCTTTACCGCATTGAAACGTGCGACAGGAAGGACAGTAGCAGCAGCAATCGTTAAAAACTTTTTGCGAGAAGTAGGAACTGTAGAAAAGTTCATTGCTGACAATGGACCGCAATATAGATCCAGACAATGGCTAACCACACTGAAGAGAAGAAGGATAAAACCGGTGTTCATATCCCGATACCATGCTGCAAGTAACCCCAGTGAAAGAGTGGTAAAAGAACTGGGAAAATTGTGTAAGATCTATTGCCATAGGCAACATAGAAGTTGGAGTATTTTTCTCAAGGATTTTCAGGACATCCTCAATGAGCTACCACATGGAGCAACTGGTTTATCACCAATTACGGTACTAAAGAATGGACCACCACCAGATCGAGTCAGGGAGCTGGTAGATTTTCCGCGATCAGGAAAGCAGAGGCACACAGAAATTGTCAAGGTTGCGATAGAGCGAATTAAGAAAGCAGCTAAGGATAGGCAGGAGAAGCAGAAAGGAAAGATCCGTAAGATCGAATTGGCAGTAGGAGACAAGGTTCTAATAAAAACTCATCGATTATCGAAGAAGCACAGATTCCTAACTAGCAAATTTTTTACTGTGTATAGTGGACCATTCAGAGTGAGGCGGATTGTCCATGAAAATGCTGTACTGATTGAGACGATCAAGGGAAAACAATCTCGTGGGCTTCATCACATTTCTAACATCAAATTATGGAAAAGTTAAGGATAGATCTAAGGTAGGAAATTTATGGTAGATAGTGTATTTATTTGTGATGTGTAACGTTGTGCAGGGTCAAATCGAACATAAGAATTTTCAGGCGGGATGTCAGGAAGTGTGACGGAATAGACTGGTCGAATGAGTCATGAACAGGAGTCGACAGAGTGGTGTATGTACGTATTTTTTGTCATATGAATGAGGATCAAGCAGAAACGACGTGATGATTAATGAGTGAATAAAGATGGTAGGTAGAGAAGCGACGTGATAAATAGTAGTGGATAAAGGTGAGGTGTAAGGAAAGAAGCGACGTGAAGCAGTGTGATTAATAAAGAGAGATTCGACGTGATGAAACAGTGGTAAATAAAGGTGAGTAGAATTGAATAATGTGGAGATGTCTTAGATGTATGTTACAGAGAGGCCTGTGTATGCTGCAATAGAGATTGATGTCAATGGCGAAGGAAGACCAGGAAATGATGGAGTAATGGACGGACGGAGAGCCGAAATACGAATGAAGAGATGAGGACAACTGCACAATGTGAAAGGACGTAAAGGGAGTATGAGACCCAGATGGTGAACGTTGTGAAATACTGACGTAAGATGTAATATAAGTGTAGATCTAATTCTTACCATAAAATATGCTATTTGGCAAAAATAATATTTTTTGTTGTTGTTGAAGCCTGGTACCAGTATAACTAATCAAAACGGTTCCAATAATGTGTACAGTTATTTTGCATGTTGATTAATTTGTGTATTTTTTGTTCTTAGATGAAATGTCGCAATTCTAAGTTGGTGTTCAGCAGAATGAAAGCGAATGCGGAGGTAAGCCGATGGAGAGAGGCGCCAGAGTGAAAGGACGAATTCGGAGACTGGAATGCTATCTCCGAAACAGCTTCATGTGTTATGTGGTTGAGTATAAGGGAGCAAAGGTATGGTATGTTGTAGTGAGTGTGGTGGTGTTAAGGTTAGCTGACTTCTAGACCTATTCTGTTAGTGTATCAATGGATTGAATGAGAGGGAAAATGTGATGTCTGGTGAGTGAGAGTCGTAGAGTAGTGTGATCAATGCACACACTCCTGTAAAGGGGATGCTACCGATCCATAACTAAAACATTATTGTGTTTTATTGTTTGTTGGGATGAACCTCGATGTCAGGTCAGGATCTGTCATACGTGTCCTAGAAACGTTGCTATATATAATGAAATGTAAAATATGTGAAGAGATACTGATTTCAGTCTGTCACAAGCACAAAGGTGCATTATATGTTGTAGATTTAGAGTCACCAGTTCCTAAAATGTTTATTGTGTTAGGATGTTAAAGTAGTTTAATATTTAATAACCTGTGGTAGGTAATTGAGAGTTGTGTAGATTATTTTCTCATTTTTTTGTTAGAACACTTTCAAGGGGTTTTAATTTCAGTCTGTCACAAGCACAAAGGTTCATTGTATATTGTAGTTTTAGAATAAACAGTTTCGAACACTTTCACTGTGATAGGATGATAGAGTAGCCTACTATTTGATATTGTAATTATGAGCAGTATAGATTGTTTATTATTCCTTTTGTTTTTTTTTACACTTTCATGTTTTGTATGAGGGATGACAGGTACAATGAATAGCACGAGTGTGGGCTGTCTATAGAAAAGAGATAAATGTTGATGTTGTATGTGTAGAAAACTAGGGTGTATAATTTTAATGTAAGAATTTCCTTTTGTCTGTAATGTTGCGAGATGCACGGAAGATCTGGCTAATTGGGTGTCGTAACGCCCATACCGCTAACGGGCCGAGCTGAGGTCGCCATGGCGACAGGCGACACAGCCGCGGCACTCCCCACTCCACTGTCGGACGAGGTACACTCCACGCGCCCGCTACAGCAGGTCAACGGCCTGGGGCGACACGCACGTATCACTGGCCATTCATGAGTTCCGCCACCCTTACGACTGGGGAAGGTATCCCGCGGAGGCAACAGCGGGTGGTTTCTTCTGCTCAACGGCGCGCGCAGCGGCGCTACTGCAGAATGGACGAGGCGCGGCAGAGCCCGGGGAGCATTTTTTTTTACCAGCAGCTATTAACTTGTACTGGACTGTGAAGCAGTGAAACAAAATGACTGCGACTTTCCATAATGTGGAAAGTGAAGGACTGGTGTTTCCACGTTGTGAGTGGTGGAAAAGATTTTGCCTTTAGCAGACAGGACGATTGTTTTGTTTTGTCTTGACCACTGAACGGTGGGATCCATAAACTTTTGGCAGTGACTTGTTAAGTGTGCTTTGTGAATTGCATGTGGGACACTTGGTATACTTAGAGGACAGTTGTCGTTTGGTGAACAATTATTGTATGAAGGCAAGAAACTAGAGTGGGACATTGACATTTGCGTCTGTAGTAGGAGACATTTCTGGAATTGGCGCGGGAATAAGTGCTGTTTGTTGAAACTTACGACTTTTAATTACACCATGAACTGAAAGGACAGAACCGTGGGTAATAGTAGTTGTAGGGCCATTTTTTGGACGAACAGATTCGTGTGGATGGTACTCTGAGAGTGACTATGACATTTGTGTTTAATGAGAGATACAGTTTACTGTTCAGTGCGTGTTCAAAATGCCGAATTGAGTGACTCAAAGACTTTCGTCCGGGTAACCATGGGAGAGCTTTGACACCGAGACAGTGGTTCTAGGAAAACTATCAGCAACCTTTTGACCCCAAGAAAATCACAGAATGAAATGTTTCCGTGTGACTCGCAAGATAGGGAATAATGTATTTGTAATTGTGTAAATGCTTTTTTGTATGTTTCATTCCTGAAGGAACAGCAAGCGTAATTGTATTTTATTAATATTTGTGTTTAGAATAGTTAGTGTTTTTTTTTTTTTTTTTGTTTGTTCTGGGTTATCAAGTTCACGTAGCATGTTTACTAGAATATGTGGTACAATGATGCTTTAATTATAAGCCAGTGGCGTAATACTAACGTAGCGGTTCATGTAGCATTGATTAGTAAGATTGTCACAGGGGACAAGAGTTTGCATTGCACAACAAATATCGGAATTAACTGATGTATTTTGATGTCGTGCATAGTAATAATCTTGTTGGTGTTTTGACTGAAGCCACTTATTTTTATTATCACAGTGGTGATATTTCACATTAAAGTGTAACGAAGGCTAGTCGAAATGCAAGTTCTTGTCGTCTATATGTGTGACAACAGAGAAATGAACAGTAGAGTAAGATAAGAGAGCTACTGGTAGATTCAAGCACTTATTGCTAACTATTTATTGCGAGTATTGATCAAAGTTGACGGACTGACTAGCTCAGCAGCAGGTATTTGTACTGATGGATATAGGATAAGGTTAAACTCACTGTCGAGTAGCTGTGGCAATTGTTTAGGTGATGATAGTTAATGAGGTATGACATGATGTCTTAGACGAACTATATTACGTAACCAGTATGTAACTTGTGGTATATTTCATTGTTTTTCTTCTCAGTTTTTATTTCTCTGTAGGTTTGAGGTATATCTTAGAGTAATGGTATGGAGCCTGACATTCTACGTGTAACTAGTGTACGAATTTTTTTTCTTTTGTTGATTTTGTTTTGTATTTAGACTTTGCTGTGTAAGGGTTTTTACAGCGCAATTTATGAATGTCAGATTACTTGCTCTGTGTTTGGACGGTGAGCTATTTAAAATTTCATGAGTACAATTAGTATTTTTTTATTTGTTTTAGAATTATTGAAATTTGGATTACTCATAAAAATAACGAAGATCCCAGTAACTAAAGCAAATTTTTATCTCAATATTATTTTTTCATTTCTATGATGTGATGTTTTATTTGTCATGTGGATTGTTATATATTTGTATGTGTACGTTACTCCGGATTGTGGAGAGTACAATAATGCAACAACTGTCAATAATTTGGTCGTCTATTTGAGGTCACCAGGGGCTAAGGTCTCCTCCTGGTTATTTTGATGAATTGCTACGTTTGTTTTAATACAGTTTTCTTAAAAAAATGTTCGGAACTACCCTCGCATTGCAAGGATAGTACCGTGCCATTTTTTTCTGCATGGGTAGCCGGTGGTGAAAGGGTACAGTACCGCCCAACATTGAAAATAGGTACGAAATTCTTGTCAGAACAACACATTTTTTGTGTAAAAGTAGCTCAATTTCAATTAATACAGCGAAGCCGGATACCAGTGTGGGAAAGAATGACAATTTATTTATTTAATTGATCACATGTGCACTCCCTCAAAATAAATCCCTACATCCAGTTTGGTGAGATCTGTGAAATGAATAAATGTATGGTCGTCTGCTAACCACAGATAGTGAATGGGAATATATGATCATCTTTGAGTCGATCCTTTGGCTACCTTTGGTGAGACCAAAGAGATGAAAATTTTACCAGAGCTTTGGGCGTCTGAAATGTGGCTGACCAATAAGGTAGCAAGATGCTTCTCCCACTTCGAGAGAGGTGCGAGAGAACCGGAAGACGGCCATGTTTCAGACTCGGCACTCTGGCGCTGAACCTTCTGCTGTAAAGACCTGTTTTTTTGTTGTGCTCCGTAATGAAAGTGTGGAGGCATGGTATGGATGTGGAATATTTAAGAGTAGTTAGAACTAATCATTTCTCTTTCCCAGGAACTTTTGTGGGGAAAATTACAAAGTGAGGCAGGTAATTTTAAGGGGATTGTAGTAAACCAACGGTCACAATGAGCCCACGTGTAGTTATAAGTTGAGATACTAGCGTGTGTACAATAAGCTGAAATATTTAAGAATTAATAGCGTGTGTACAATAAGCTGAAATATTTAAGAAATAGCGTGTGTATCATAAGTTGAAGTATTTAAGAAATATCATTCCGTGTGACGCTAAATTTAAACTCTGAGAGAGAATCAAGGTGAGTCGGCCGTTTTTTCAGCAACGCCACTTGGCTTGCATTGCACAGGAAGACGTGCGTTTATCTCCAGAGTTCACAGTAGGAAAGTAGAATTACAAAGTGGGGCAGTGTCGTGTGAAACTGGGATAGATATTGATTGAAGTGGGAAAGCGGAAAGTGATGATGTTGTAACAGTTCTTTGTGTTGTATTTCATATTGTTGTGTTGTATATGTCATGTAATTTGGCTATGTGTGTTTTGCATGGGGGTAGCAAGGTAGTTTCGAAAGATTTGTGGGTATGCCTGTTCCTTCTGTATCGCTCGATCTGGAGGAAAGTTTCGTGAGGATGATTGTGAGAGGCGAAGTGTGAGGTATAATAAAAGATCCACCATCCGGTCCAGGGAGTGCACTGTTGCGGTAAATAGATTACGAGACCATAGTATAGAGATTCACTAACGTAAAGCCATGCCCACTGGGCGGAATTTCTCATGTGATTTTGTTGTAGGTTGTAGAATTTGTGTGTTTAGGAATAAATCAGATAGTGAATAGAAAGAGATTGGTGGCCTTTTTCATTAAATTGTATGTTGTCATAATGTCCCGAATTTATATAAAAGCCGTTAAATCAAAGGCAAAAAGTAAATGTGGTATTGCCAGTGCGTAGTGTGCAGTCAGAGTTCTATAAATCACTGATAGTCAGATGCGTGTTTCCGTTGCGTATTATTCATGCAGGAGGATAATTTGTAACTAAATAGTAAGATACGAGAATTCATGTTGCTCGATAAATTAAGGAAGAATCCACTCGCCTGGCAAACCACTCATCTTGCAGGCCTGACTGCTTGATGCCACAGTATGAGAAAGGCAAGTGGGTGCCTCTCACCTTGATTAAAAAGAACATTATAAAAATATGGCCTTGTATGCCAGCTTTTTAGGGCCATTCGCTGCCTAGATTCCACGCATTGTTTTCATCTGTGAAAAGTGCCTGTCGTTTCGTTGCATATAATTTGACTGAATTTATCGTTTTTGCATTATATTTGCTGCTCTGGATCGAGTCTTTCAAAGTAAGTTCTTACACTGGTAAGGCTGCACTTAAACCTCTGGGTAGGAGATGGACCAAGCTGGGTGTCGTTGTTTTATTATTAATACGAACGCTGTTTTGATACCCTGTGCTCCTTATTCCACTTATGGTTGTCGTTGCAGGACTGTGTGGGTATTTGAAAATTAGCGTAGCATACAGGCAGGGAAGGTAACAGGCCTTAACCGCCGGGAAAGTTAGTTGAAAGTTCTTCAAACCTAACAAATGTTGTCCCCCAATACTTCAGAAAGAGAGGCAGTATCTCGAATCAGCGTCATTTTCGACGTGACAGAAGTAGCCAGGGGCTGAGAGAGACAGAAAAAAAAGCTCCAAGCGACAGTCTGATTGGACATTTCAAAATCAATCGAATCTATCCACTTTACCATTTGAAAAGAGGGACCGTTCTCTGGGCAGCGTGAGGGTGGCGACGACAGAGAAAGAGGTGGAATCAGATAAGAATGAAAAAGTTTCAACTGCAACGAGAGTTTTGGTTGGTCTTTTCAAATTTAACGAATCTCACTTACGTCCACTTCTGAGAACTGGAACCCTTCCTGTGTTGTGTCTTCGACTCACTTCTGGCTGAACCAAGTAAGTGATCGGGGGTGTTCTTCAGAAACTTCTGCCTACCGCTGCTAGAAGGTATTGGACTGTTTTAGTTTTTTCGATTTTCTGGTGCTTCGTTCATATTCATTTTGTAGGTCAAACTAGTGGTTTTTGGCGTTGTTGTTACGTTTTATAGTGATCTGTGGACTTAATAAGAGCCTAGTGGGCTCCCAGCTTCGCATTAATTAACTCCTCTTAGGGAATAAAGATTCGTATCATAAGTTATGGTATCATTCCACCTCTCATGGTACTTCCCTCCTAAAACAGTTTGCATAATTATAATGAACAGTCGAGATCATATAGTGTCACGCTTCAATGTTGAGTCACTTCAGACTAAACTCCGTGCAACATATTAGAAAGTTACGTGCGCGTCCAAGCTCACTTTCCGACACCTGGCTGCCAACAAGTCGCTATTCGGTTGCGAGACCTTAGGTTATTGTTTATTGGCCCATAATTTAATCTTTTCATACTAACCGCTAAAGCAACACATAAGGAAGCTGGCATGGGGGATAATGCAGAGGTACTGAGACAGTTCTCAAATTAACTCCAATGTTTTGTTAGACTCCTCCTGCCTTAACAACAAGATCAATTTAAAACGAATGTTAATAACTACTTTTTATTTAGCGACCTCCTACCAGGATAAAGTTCTGTTAGCTCCAGACAAACAGAAATGTTTCAAAACTTAAACGTATTTTATCTTAATCTGGAATGGTTTATAGAATAAATTTCTTGCCTGTGTACCAGACGTGGCCGCTGAAATGTTTTCGAGGGGGGCTAGATTACATAAATGCCATTTTTGACATGAATGAGTTGTTCAGTTTCGATCATAATAACTCAGTGTTATAGGTGATACTAAAAACTTTCTAAATCCCAGTAAATTGATAGTTTTCCAATCAATATCTGAATAAGAAGTTGTACTCCGGATCCCATGGGTAGGGGTTAGGGGGAGGGTGTAAAATAATCCCTCTTGCGGACGGCTATGCTCTGTTTCTTTGCGTGCCATTTTGTTTCCTTTTGCATTCGCATCGCCGTCATTGCGCAGCATTACAAGATTTCATCACTACCTGTGTGTCACCAGAGTTCAAACTTGTGGAGTTATGCCTCCAAGCTGTGGTAGTGTGGTGTTGTCCTGTGGTTCACTAAGAACGCTTACAGTGGTTTCCTGGTCTTCTAATACTGGCGACGATTAAGTTCTGCAATAGGCGTGGCCAATGTATGTTGTTCAGCCTCTGCAGACACTTGCCAAGTGCATACACTTTCGGGATGGTTGACTGCACTGTCTTCCTACACAAGACGCGCACAGTCTGGTGGTACCTCTCGTGAAGGGGACATACCTCACTGATCTCAAGAAGGTCGATAGTTGGGAAGCACTGCAGCAGGAAGAGGACCAAGTAAACGACACCATTCTGTGGTATCTGCAGTCGACCGCTATGTGTGTCCACCATGTTGCCCCAGACCATCACCACATTCTTGCAGATCAGGCAGTTGTGAGTGGTAGCGCCCAGCTGAAGTGTAAGTGTGGTCTGCGGGTTCAATAATGGGCAAAGAACCCTCATAAAATAATGCAATGTGGAAGAGGTTTTCGATGTGTTGCTTCCATGTCAGTCGGTGACACATGCTACCACCCACGTATTTAATTGAGCTACACAATGTCACACTCATTCCCCATTCAGTAATCAGTTGCCGGCATTGGTCGCCTGCCAACCACTATGGCTTGAGACTTCTCACCAATGAATTTTAGACGCAATTTGGTGGCTGTAGAGCATCTTATTATCAGCGTGAAGGGGAGTCCAAGGAGTGTCCGCAGTGTACAAGGACAGACTCCTGGGCCTGCAGGAATGCGGCGTTCTGATGACGTTCCTTCTGCCCACACATGGAAGCTGTGGCCAGATGGGTAGGAATGTGGGAAGGGGACAGCTTGTATAGAATTCCCAGCACCAGATGGAGTCGAATGCTCTTGATATATCGAGGAGGACAGCTCCAAAGTACTCCTTGCGTTCAGTTACATCAAAAGCCTCCTCCACAAGTTGGAACAGTCGATTTGCTGTCGCATACTTTTTCTGGAAGCCTCACTGTTCCCTCTGCAGCAGCTGTTCAACTTCAACGTGACATAGGCGTAGGTACCGTTGCTATTCACAATAGATATAAATGACCTTGTGGATAACATCAGAAGTTCACTGAGGTTTTTTGCGGATGATGCTGTAGTATATCGAGAGGTTGTAACAATGGAAAATTGTACTGAAATGCAGGAGGATCTGCAACGGATTGACGCATGCTGCAGGTAATGGCAATTGAATCACAATGTAGCCAAGTGTAATGTGCTGCGAATACATAGAAAGAAAGATCCCTTATCATTTAGCTACAATATAGCAGGTCAGCAACTGGAAGCAGTTAATTCCATAAATTATCTGGGAGTAGGCATTAGGAGTGATCTAAATTGGAATGACCATATAAAATTAATCGTCGGTAAGGCAGATGCCAGACTGAGATTCATTGGAAGAATCCTAAGGAAATGCAGTCCGAAAACAAAGGAAGTAGGTTACAGTACACTTGTTCACCCACTGCTTGAATACTGCTCACCAGTGTGGGATCCGTACCAGATAGGGTTGATAGAAGAGAGAGAGAAGATCCAACGGAAAGCAGCGCGCTTCGTTACAGGATCATTTAGTAAGCGCGAAAGCGTTACGGAGATGATAGACTCCAGTGGAAGACTCTGCAAGAGAGACGCTCAGTAGCTCGGTACGGGCTTTTGTTGAAGTTTCGAGAACATACCTTCACCGAGGAGTCAAGCAGTATATTGCTTCCTCCAACGTATGTCTCGCAAAGAGACCATGAGGATAAAATCAGAGAGATTAGAGCCCACACAGAGGCATACCGACAATCTTTTCTTTCCACGAACAATACGAGGCTGGAATAGAAGGGAGAACCGATAGAGGCACTCAAGGTACCCTCCGCCACACACCGTCAGGTGGCTTGCGGAGTATAGATGTAGATGTATATGTAGGTACCGGAGCAGAGGATCTGGCTGAAAAATGCTGTGAAATGATCAGCAGCAACATGCGGCAGGTGACGTAAAAGGGCATTAGCAAGCAGGACGGGGTCCGCTGCTTTTCTAATGTTGAGCTGTTGGAGCGGTTGCACTACCTGAGAAAGAGTTATCTCGTTGATGGAATCCTCTTCTACATCGAGTTGTGCTGCTAGGAAAACAGTCAACTAGTCTCCGATCGACACAATGTGATCCTGGTCCATGGGATCATTGAGTGGAGTGACATTGGCCTCAAAGTTGTTAACCAGGGCATTGGCATTAGCAACAGGATCACTGACGGCATCTTGGCCAACATGGAGAGGTGCCTGCGCCGAAGAAATGTCTTTGCTTGCCACACAGATCCATCAAGGCCATACTGTTGGCCCATTATCGGTGGCAATGTTCTGCTACTTCAGCCTGACATAATCAGTTCAACAGTTGCTTGATCTGTCATTGTTGTGTTAACTGCCACTGACATAAAACTGTTTTCCAGTTTAAGGCCTTCAGCAGGTGGTGATCATCAGTCAAGAATGATCTGGGGTAACCATGCTGGGAAGCGGAGTGGCAAGATGTGCAGCATCCAGGCATTGTTCAGTGAAGAGTTGGGAGCACACGATAACATTGACGTCTTCTGATGGAGAGACTGTGGACCGCATGGCCGCCAATTTTGTCTTGTATCAGTTCCAGTTCGTGCACCTCGAGTCAAAGTGTCTCTGCTGTGGCAGTGTGCCACCAATATCGAAGTCCTAAATGACTGGCATTTGGCTCAAGGAGAGTGCATACTGGGTAGCTGCCATGATGAGGAGAAGGAAATCCTCGAAGAGTGTATGTCTAGAACACCAGGATGACATCCTGCAGATGGGTACATCGTTGGCTCATTTGAGGTAATGATGCTGAAACCTCTTTGTTCTATAGAGAAGCTGCACCCTAAAGTTGCTGTTGAGATGCAAGTGCCTGTCAGTGTTCTTCATGTTGAAGTCACATACTATGAAGACTTTTCCATCAGGCAAAAGAAGGGCTTCAGCTTCAGCTGGTTGGAGGACTCCTCTGAACAGATATGATGGGCCCAAATGATGTCTCCAGGGCGACGGCAGTTGCTTCTATGGCTTGAAGACCTGGAATCTGTGCCCAATGATATGCCAATAACGAGTGTACACAAAATGATGTGCCAGAACCAGCAACGGGCCTGTCGGACCAGTAGCAGTTGTTGTTGGCAGAGCAGTTCTGAGGTGAAGTGATGATGATGATGGCCTGTATGGCCTAGTCGATAGCAGTTAATACCTCAGTGATGATCAGACTGGTAGCAATACCTCAGGGAATGAGCATGGGTCACTAAGATGGCCGTGTGGCTCTCCTGCGAGATTTTTTCCAGGGGCAAGAAAACTGTTCACACTGTGAAGAGTCCATCTCAGCGCTGGAGGTGGAATATTCCGTTGTACCTGGTCCAGTGGCATCTTCTGTGGGACGTGGACTGGACTGAGCATCAGCTGGTGACATCTCAGCCTCTTGTGTGGGATGACTCCCATTCCTTGTCATCCTAGGTGGAGACTGTATGGGCAGAACTCCACTAGGCTGGTCGCCGGTATATTTTGTATATCAGTGTGGCTTTGGCCAGAACCGGATGATGTGGCTGATGACCTGGCAGTTCATTGCAGATCATTCTTCTTAGAACGCAGTTCCTCCATTTTCAGTGGTATGGCGTGAACCCGCATGATGTTCGATAATCCATAGTTGTGTGGGATGTCGTTGATACTGACAAGCAGCAAGGCGATTCCTGACACGTCCTGGATGACGGTTGGCATGATACAGACTGAAGTCTATAGCCAAAGCAGAGGTCTTCCAGCTCCTTCCTGAGATTGTATAAATTGTATTTTCGCTGCAGGTCGTGAACGACGTTCTAAGGATCTAGTCTGCCAAAGACGGCTATGTGTAAAATGGCATGTCCCGTTCTCCAAATGCTGCTGTCGCTATTCTGTTGTTGGCAGAAGATTGTAGGATGACCTTGTACAACTCAGTTCTATTAGGATGGATGGTAAACTGGTCATGACCGCTCTCATAGTTGATGACGATGGATGGAGACTTCAGTTCTTTGCGTGCTTCATTAGCATCCATATCAAGCAATTGAAAAGCGTTAGCAACGTCTACTGGCGGCGCGGTGGAAATTTCTGCCTGTCACATTGTCCTGGTGGCCTGTACAAAGCCCTCAGCGTTGGGTACAGGCGTCCGTTTCTGCTTCTTCCCCTTCGGTGACGTGCAGTCGGTTGCAGTAGTTGCAGGGGCTCTCCTCTTGTTTCTCATACAAGCGTGCGAATTCGGCGGTTATTTGTCATCTGAAACTGGAAGAGGCACAGCATCCTTTAAGACGTCCGTAGTCAGGTCCAAGTCGTAGCTTGGCTCGTCGTAAGTGGAGGGCAAGATGCGACCGCCGATGGAGCAAGCTCTGCTGGACGGTAATCTGCCACACCCTACGCAGTACTGATCTCCGTGCGCGACGACATCTCGTCGCGCACTACAGCAACGAGCGTTGTGCTGTGTCATGGGCACGCTGTGTATTTCATATTTTGTTTATGTTTCTTGTAACAATGTTCCAGATACACGTTTCGTTGGAGGCCAAAAGGAGATTAATGCATGAAGTGGCAGAGAGGCGGTCACTGGTCGTCGCAAAAACCACACAACGGAGTAGCTGGCCACTGCTTGACCTCGCCGAAGGCTGACGAAAATAATGAAATCTTTGTCAAAAGTCCAGGTGGCGATACGTGTTTGTTTGCAGTGGTGGTTCCAAGTGACTTTTACTTGAGAAAGATAGGCAGTGCCAGTATGAACTTCGTGGGAGTCAGTCTTACAGGTGCGGTAAGTTGTATGTTGTGCAGACACTACCGCTAGCTGGCTTGGCTGCGAGATTTTTTTCTCTAAAGAACAATTTATGACTGACTTGTTCGAGTAGTATTTGTACTACCAATTGTTTATTACTGGAAAGAGAGATATTTATTGATTATAGTACTTTTTGGGTGGAAGTAATGGTTAATGGTTTACATGTAAGGAACTGAGTAGCGAAGTCTTCGTTTGATGGTAATTATTGATGTAATAGATTGTATCGGAAGTTATCAGAATTTTGTCCGTGTCGTCCTGCTAGTTCGCTGAAAGCACGGTAATTTCCAAGAATGATTGCCTATCGAAGTCGCTGGGTCCAAACGAAACATATCGAACGTGCGATCGTAAATCGATCATGCGACTCCGGTGGCGGGCGTTGTGATCAATTATTTGTGATCGTCATTTTTATCTGTTTTCCGTCGTTCCCGTACTTGCTCCAAACTACATACATCCGCGAATTATTTGTGAGTTCCTAGGGTAACCCAGACGATTTATGTCGTTACTGAGTGGGATATCTGGTGTTCTTGACGTTTCTTCGGCGGATTTTCTTACATGGAAGAATCTAATTCCATGTTAATGCAGCGTAGAAAATTGTTCGACTTTTTTCAGCAAATATGGAGTACTGCCAGACAAGGAAAGAAGGGACTGTGTGGATTGTGGTGGTGCGAAGTGTGTAAAACTCCGTAAGAACAGTTTCGATGCTGAAATACCGTTACAATCTCATTGCGAACAGTGCGGAAAACGAACGAATATCAGGAAGAATACATGCTTCGACTCTTCCAAATTATCTATCCATCCAGATCACCGTAATGAACTTTCACGTGACGACAACACCGACGTCGAGTAAGGTAAGTCGTCTCCTTTGCAATTAAAGGTATTTTTTGTAACGCTCTTCTTTTGTCGTTGCTGTGGTGACCAACGTAAACATACTCACAACACCCGCCAGTCGCATGATCGAGTTGCGATCGCACGTTCGATATGTTTCGTTTGGACCCAGCGGCTTCGATAGGCAATAATTTTTGGAAATTACCGAAAGCACTCCCAAAGGTAATTGGGTTGTTGCTCTTATTTTGTACTGACTCGAGTGCGTATTGTTGGATGTGTAGGCGCTAGCAGATTACGACCGGAATTACTTGCCTTTTTTATAATGATTTTGACCCCAATAATTTGAATTGATCTTGCCCCTTGACAGTTGTTTAAAGTAAAACTCTGTAAAGAGGAACCTTCGAACAAATAGCATGTAGCAAAACTGAGAGATGGCTTACTATTAAAGAAGAGTGGCCAAATTTCATTTTATGAATTGTAGTGAGTCGCTAATCGGCAACGCCTGACGAGACATAGCTTTGTTGAATTGTATAAGTTTCAGGGACCAAAGAGGCGGTGGGACGTAGGAGTTTTGTTTCTTTTCTTTTGTGTTTCCTTACGGTTTGTGGGTAGGGGAATGGAATTACTAGTTTAGTTGCTGGCACTCGCACACAGGCTACGTTTAACTGTACTGAAATATCTAAAGTTCAAACGAAGAAAGCTACGTGTGTTGCAGAAAAGTAATTAAAATTAATAATTTGTGTTACTTGTTCATTTCAGTAGACAGTAGCATTTCTGGTCTCTAATCGAAGTATTTGGTGCTATTCTAATATATTATTATCGATTTTAGTTAATTAAAAATATTCTTTTTTATTTATTACCATAATTAAATATTCTTTAGTGCGCTTTTACTTTAATTTTGGTTTAGGTATTGGTTTTAGTTGGTTCAGCTTAGTTCCTTATTTCCTTTTATGTTTACGTTCCTGAAGACCTGGAAGATATAATTACTTCGTTTTAAATACCACAAGAGAGCAAGACATGTATTCCGCAGCGGCGATTCCACCTGAAATCTCTTAACACTTTTACTCGCTACACAGATCGTTCGGCACAACTTTGTGCTATGTTGTTTGATGAGTCTGGATGATGGGTCCAACAATTTAGCAAGTTAAAGTTTGTTAATTCGGAGATAATCTCTCGACGAATTCTGAGCGTGGAAAATGCAGGTTCGTACTACGTTCCAAACTTCACCTCCGAGCTATATACGTCTTGTAATATCTGTACCGTGGTAATTAACTAATGTCGGTATGGAGATATACAAGCCTTGAATACTTGATGTTAGTTATTCGATTTTTTGTGCAAAAAACTATTTGAACATTTACTATATACCGTAATTGCATCTCACAACGATACAACCTTTCGCTCCTCTCACATATCCGATCTCTCCATTTCCTTCCCAAAGAGTCCCTAAAACAAAATCTTTGGTTCAGTAAGACACAGAGATGCGTTCGTAGCACGGAACGTCCGATTCTCGTAGTCGGTATATGCCTCTCAACACAATATCAATTCGCTGCACCAAAATTAGAGTTTTCATTCATTAATACACCACACTATGTACTAGGTAAACACAGTTTTACTATAGAAAATGACATTTACAAATTTCGCTTTTGCGTAGGAAAGGTGAAGTTACCTTTACTGACGAATTAACTTCGTTAACGGTGAAAAAAACCGACAACGAAAGTAAGTAACTGGAACTGGTTAAAGCTAAGTTTATAATGTGCAATATACCGTTTCAAAGTAACGGAGCACTGAAAATCACCAGGGAGTTAGACATCGCCTGGTTAAGCGCTGCCCGAACGACCGCTCAGCGTGTTCAGGCACAGTGTTAACCGCCCTTTGTACTAAAAAACACTAGGGGAATGGATCAATGATGAACTTGAACGAGTGTAATGGGACGTCAGCCCCGAACAAGTGCAACGAACGATAACGAACAAAACGGGATAAAAAAGTGCTAGAGTAAGAAATAACGTCTTGGCTTCTGAAGTTGTTGGTTCGCATTTTGTTACATGCAATTTTTTTTCATGTTGGTGTTGTTAACATGTTCTGTTACTTTCTTACGAAAGTGTGTACTGGAATACTGAATGTTATTTACATTCAGTTCAAATGGCTCTGAGCACTATGGGACTCAACATCTGAGGTCAGCAGTCCCCTAGAACTTAGAAATACTTAAACCTAATTAACCTAAGGACATCACACACATCCATGCCCGAGGCAGGATTCGAACCTGCGACTGTAGCGGTCGCGCGGTTCCAGGCTGAAGCGTCTAGAACCGCTCGGCCACACCGGCCGGCTTTTACATTCAGTCTGAACTGAGAACGAAGGATGAAATAAATATTTGGCAATTTCTGGGTGTGTGGTTAGGCAGGAACCTAAGAGGACAGCTTAAATTGTTGTGACTGCAACGAGCAACACTAAAATTCATATCTTCCTTTCGAGTGATTAGGGAGGAACCTATGAGGACAGTCTAAGATGCTGGAAGTGAAACGGAGCGATCCGTCTCTGTTTTCTCGCCGGGTGGCACATCGGTCGCTTGTTAATAGTCATTGATTGTAGTATCTTGGAGCGGGCTGTTGCCCGCATCTCGTGGTCGTGCGGTAGCGTTCTCGCTTCCCACGCCCGGGTTCCCGGGTTCGATTCCCGGCGGGGTCAGAGATTTTTCTCTGCCTCGTGATGGCTGGGTGTTGTGTGATGTCCTTAGGTTAGTTAGGTTTAAGTAGTTCTAAGTTCTAGGGGACTGATGACCATAGATGTTAAGTCCCATAGTGCTCAGAGCCATTTGAGCGGGCTGTTGACCACATGGGCAGATAGCCAATCGCCGTCAGGAAGAGAGTCACACATATGACGTACGGTGAGCTGTTCAAGGACCTTGCGGGCGCACGATTGTCTAAGCGGCCGGTGGTCTATAGGGTTGTGTTAGTCGGCCTTACTAGGGCCTAATGTCGACCACAGCCGGTTTACCCTGTATTAAGGAGGCGTAGTTGCTGATGTGGGTGTTGAAGTGCTGTTCATTTTCTGGTGCCGTCTGTTATGCCGTTTGGGGGAAGGTACTCGTTACTTGATTGACACTTGTGCTCCTGTGTTGAAGTTCCTCCCCCTACGCTGGATTGCATGTGGTTCCACATCGCTGTCTCTGGTGTTAAATTTACTTTTTGTTGCCTCTGTTTAAAATCATTTGAGTGCCATAATTGATGTTTTAAAATTTATTTTAACTGCCACTTGTTCAGTGTCTGCTTATCTTGTCATTTTGGCCTGAAATTTTGTCGTATGTTGTAGGCCGCCACGTGTGTTAGTGACCCGTGAGGTCCAAACTGAGTCTGATTTGTATTGGAAGTTGTTACTTCCCTAACTGAGACAACGACTCTGAAATTGCCGTGGTAAGCAAACGCTAGAGGTCCAGTCAATCTTGGCTCATTTGGGTAGTTAAGTTCCGTAACTGTTGAGATTTTGTTCCTTTGAAAAAATAGTATTTATTCTCCTAAATACAAATACTATAGTAGTTGTTTGAGTGTTATCCCTCAAGATTTGCTCGTTAACTTTTAAGTCACTTATGTTAATATGTTTGCGTACCCTGTGATTTCTTGGTTATCACATTAATTTGTTTTATTGTAAGATCAACCGGTCAATCCTTTTAGTAATTCTTGTTGTAATACGTAAGGTTTGGTTGGGGTTGGGGTCATGGCCACATAGTTTCTTGTCTTGGTCTGAGCATTTTCATATGTTCTAGGATTATTATGTCTCCTTGTTTGCTCTCGGCTTTCCGAGCTGTTCGTAGCGTTTGGAGGCGCTGCACCGAGGTGTTGTGTGTTACCCACCGGTTCATCGGGCGTAGCCTGTCCGCATCGGCTGTGTATTTGCGCTGCTTCGACTCACCGTAGCCTCTGAGACGTTGGGGCCTCCTGGCTTGCTACGGCATTCCTCATGAGTTTCTACACACATCAAAAAAAGTTTTGCATCACCTCGGTTCCGAGAGTTTCGGAACCTGAACAGTAAATTGGAATAGAGATCAACATAAACATCATTTCCGCTCTTTTTATTGCTCGTGAAAACCACACATTGCATGTTGTACCACCATATAGCGAAACCTTCAGAGGTGTCCTAGATTGCTGTAAACACCGGTACCTCTAATACCTGGTGACACGTCCTCTTGCACTGATGCATGCCTGTATTCGTCGTGGCATACTATCCACAACTTCTTCAAGGCACTGTTGGTCCAGATTGTCCCACTCCTCAACGGCGATTCGGCGTAAGTCCCTCAGTGGTTGCTGGGTCACATCGTCTATAAACAGGCCTTTTCAATCTACCCCAGGCATGTTCGATAGGGTTCATAGGGCCCATCTGTACCGCGCTGCAGGCTGTCGTGGTTGCAAAGACGGACCTCGCCATGGACATCGGGAGTGAAGTTGCGCATCATGCAGCCTATTGCGCACAGTTTGAGTCGTAACACGACGTCCTGTGGCTGGACGAAAGCTATTACTCAACATGACGGCGTTGCTGTCAGGGTTCCTCCGGTCCATTATCCGTAGGTAGTGGTCATCCACTGCTGTAGGGGGTGGCCTGAGCGAGGCATGTCTTTGACGCTTCCTGTCTCTCTGCATCTCCTCTATGCCCAAACAACATCGCTTTGGTTCCCTCCGAGACGCCTGGACACTTCCCTTGTTGAGAGCCCTTCCTGGCACAAAGTAACAATGCGGACGCGATCGAACCGTCTAGGCATGGTTGAACTACAGACAACACGAGCCGTGTACCTCCTTCCTGGTGGAATGACTGTCACTGATCGGCAGTCGGACCCCCTCTGTCTAATAGGCGCTGCTCGCGCATGGTTGTTTACATCTCTGAACGAAGGGACTATGTCTATGATAACAATCCACAGTCAACGTCTATCTTCAGTTCTTGGAACCGGGGTGGTGCAAACCTTTTTTTGATGTGTGTATCTCGTAGCAATCTGGCGTTAATTTAACCAGAAGTGCCTGTTATTGTAAACCATCTTACTCAGACCTGGCCGACCATACGTGCGCGTTCCATGTTTTCCCTTTGAAGTTTGGTTTTAAAGTAGTAGTTTTAATTTTGGTGTAATGTTCGATTTGTTAAACGATATTTTGTTATTTTTCCAGAAAGTATCTCGATTATGCGCAAGGGGCTTCTCTCATTGATCAGATATTCGATGTTTGTTTTAAGAATTGTCCCTGTGCTCGTTGCAAAAAAATATTTGTAATTTACGGGCCGCAGCTCGTCAGAAATCACACTTGTGTAATTTTATGTTACTACATTTCTTGTAAGTTATATTTATTAATGTCAAGCACCCACTTTCGCCAACCAAATGTTACAACTGTAACCTAAAGCATCATTCCTGTCATTGTTTGCCCAGCGCGAATCGCGTGTAGGAGTTACTACTACTTGCTTGTTAGTCCTTTCTAAATTGGCACATTCTATTCGTTTAAATTAACTAATCATTAATTGGTTTAATTGAAGAAATATTGGAGTAACTGCCTGAATCATTTGCATTTTTAGTGGTTTGGGTGTCTGTAGAGTAATAATTGACTTGTGACAAATGCACTGCACTTTTCCGGTGCTCGTTTTGTTGTTTCCTCATCCTGCGGCGCCCATTGATATTTCATTTGGGGAGGAACCTATGCGAACAGTCTCAATTGCTGCGAGTAAAACGAGGAGCATTAACATTTATAGTCTTCCTTGTCACAAACATTTCTCAGTTTATTTACGAATTTGTTGCGTTTCCCGAGGATGTGGTTAGGCAGGAACTTAAGTGTACAGCTTTAATTGCTGTGATTGAAGCGAGCAGCAATAAAATTCATATTCTGCCTCTTCACTAATGTTTGACTCTTTATTTCCAAAATGTGGCGATTTCAGAGCGTGGTCAGACAGGAGCTTAAGAGTATGCGACTACGAGCTGCAATGAAATTGGATTTTTTTCTTCTCACAGGTATGTCTCTCTATTTCCAGATGTACAGCGACTTCAGTGTGTGGTTAGGCAGGAACCTAGGACAGCTTAAATTGCTACGAGTGAATCGAGGAGCAATAATATTCATATTCTTCCTTATCACGAAGTCGATACCCCATCACGCGGTCGTCGATATTGCGCGTGACGTCAAAATGACGTCAGGTTTGCTTGAATTCTTGTGAAGAGCGTTATCCTCTTTTTCAGTAGTTACAAAAGTGAATGCAGGTATGAGAGGTTGCATTATCACTACAATACATTATGACCAGCTAAGAAATTCAGATATTCTGAATTAAGGAGACATTTTCATAATAAAAGAAAATATTTCCGTGCGATCGTAGTGACATCGCATAATAAGGAAAGAGATCAGTTGTATTTTTACCAGAAAGAGAAAAATATTCTGCACTAAATTAAATTGCTAGTACTCAGAAGCAGTTGATTATTATCTCAATGTAGCTCAGCCAACATTTATTTGCCGCGATCGAAGTTAATGCTATGAATAAGATAGCAACTCTCATATACTTCGTTATGAAGAGTCACGTTTTTGCTCGTAAGTAAATGTTCGCCGGTGGAATTTTTAAGTATCGGTATCGCACTTTCAGTCACTGAAGCACAACAGACTGGAAAAAATGACGTCCCTACGATAAATTTATAATGCGCTGGGGCATTGAAACTGTATATTTGCCCTATAAGCAAGTGTAAATACGAAATCACCAAATTCGGCACGATAGCTTCGAAAACTATGAAATCGCGATTGCGCTGTACGGTGTGATTTTGTCACACAATCTGGGCAAAGGATATATGATCTCCGCAGCCAATCAGATCACAAAATAAGAGCACATTACACATTATGTAACCAATCGCATTTTCAGTGTGCGAACACAAAAACGACGAAAAAATGTGAAGCGCGAAACACGAATGAAGTAGATACTCCAAAGTAATGTACAGTACCAAGCAGAGCGATACTGCAACATCTGTAATTTTGAGGAAACCTAAGGTGCCGGTTTCGTAAAAGGGAGGGAACTGTAGTCGCTGAATGTGCTTGTAACATTCTTCGAAAAAATTAATACATCACAGTTCCGCTGGGCGGGTAAAGTTTGCCCGCTTCAACAAAGTGATGTAATTACAACAAAAAGTGATGTAACATCAGCTATCTGGTGATATTCTCGACGGAACATACACTCAACTAGGTGAATCGCGAGATGTTTGGTCTTTGTCATATCGTAGGATGGTCCCGACAGACTCTCTCCAGGTTCCCTATATATATGATCAGAAGGATTTTTCGGGTTTACTAAGTTCAAAGTACGGTTCACTCTAAGGTGCTGAAAACCTTCAGTACCTAGAATGTTACATTAACTAAAACAGTCACTAACGATCGACTAAAAGGGACGACCTTTTCTATTATTTTGAGCAACACTTCCTTGGTCCGAAATTCAACGGGCTCAAGGAAGCATTTTTCGATCCTTGTTGAATTTCACCGAACATCCATTTTCCTACGATTTTACGGCTTTTGTTGTTTCCATTGCCCAAATTTGGCTTCGCCATCTCACAACCATACTGTTGCATTCCAGTCGAACCTAAACTTCTGTCTACGCTACAAATCAGTCACCACAAGATTTTGTGCTCTCACATTCGTTGGCTTTGCCAACTCGCAACCAAACAGTTGTATTCCAATCTAACATAGACCTTTGGCTACGCAACAGATCAGTATATCACCACAAATAGGTTTTTTCTGCCAATTCAAGCTTTTCTCTTATGTCGCATCCAAACCACACCACAGGTAATCGAAGGATATTCGGAAAACGCAACCAACCACCACACTCCTGGAAATCGTGACCTATTCGTAGAACAGCCGAGTGTTTGAAACAACTAAGAATGTAAGTAACTGCGCACTTCCAGCAATTTAACTCTAGGTTTTTAAACCCTTCTAAAATTTACGATTGCAGTAGGTACTAATTCATGGTTCCCGACAACATTTTGGGCAATACACTTGTCAGTATAGTGTAAGACGGGCAATTAGCACTTATTTTGTACGTGATGTACCACTGAGGACCTTATAATACTGTAGTAATTATCTAGTGCATAAACTATAAATTATGACTTACTTTGAATACATTATGGTAACAACGTCGCAGTGTCCCTTCGTTTAATGTTGTAGGATTAAGTTCTGTTGTTACGTCCAAGCCGTACCACACCCTCGGAAATCGCGATATGGAAATCTTGATATAGTCGGAATAAGAGAGCCATACATTTCTCGGAAATAAGAGTAGAAATGTCATTGCTTGATTCCCAACAGTCTTACATCCCAGCCTATCCACATCTCTGACGAAAAAAGATCCAAATATTTCTTTACTGTAAGTATATTAATTTGTGAGTGCGTGGAATGAAATACTCACATTGCCATCGGCTAAATTGGTTGTCTGTTACGCTAGCTGGAAGTGGCTAACTAGATCTCGTGTCCTGTCCGCAGATTGAGTAACAAAAGAACATCGTACAGCGAAACCTCGATTTCACAGTTTCCGAAGCTGTTTCGCTGTATTTGGTGGATTTCGTATTAATACTTACTAATTGTGCAAATATGTAGTGTCTGTGCTACAGTACATTAGAGATCTAACCAAGAGACGTTCTGAAACTTCCTGGCAGATTAAAACTGTGTGCGGGACCGAGACTCGAACTCGGAAGCTTTGCCTTTCGTGGGCAAGTGCTCTACCATCTGAGCTACCCTAGTACGACTCACGCCCCGTCCTCACAGCTTTACTTCTGCCAGTACCTCGTCTCCTACCTTCCAAACTTTACAGAAGCTCTCCTGCGAACCTTGCAGAACTAGCACTCCTGAAACAAAGGATATTGTGGAGACATGGCATATCCCCCAGGCTGTGGCTAAGCCATGTCTCCGCAATATTCTTTCTTTCAGGAGTGCTAGTTGTGCTAGGTTCGCAGGAGAGCTTCTGTAAAGTTTGGAAGGTAGGAGACGAGGTACCGGCAGAAGTAAAGCTGTGAGGACGGGGCGTGAGTCGTACTAGGGTCGCTCAGATGGTAGAGCACTTGCCCACGAAAGGCAAAGCTTCCGAGTTCGAGTCTCGGTCCCGCACACAGTTTTAATCTGCCAGGAAGTTTCAGAACTTCTCTTGGTTAGATCTCTAATGCACTGTAGCACAGACACTACATATTTGCACAATTAGTAAGTATTAATACGAAATATGGCCAATGTTTTCCTTCCTTGCAAGAAACAGTGTATTGTCATTAAGAGAGTAGGATTCTGTAGCACGGTTTTACTTTTCAGCTCTCATTAAGAAACTATTAGGACTCCCAACAGTCCTGGACTCCAATGTAAAAAGTGAGGTGTAACGATTTACGAAACCGACGATTTTAATCACTGTACATACGTCTGGTATGCTAGACGGTAGATGTATGGAGCAGTAGCGCGAGAGGAGCTAGTCAGTGTGACATCTTGTACAGTCGCTCAGTCTGTTGTAACATCTTAAACATAAATGGAATTCTGGTTTACATGCTGACACAGTACATCCTCTGCAGTCGCATCACACGCGGCTAGTCGCTTAT
Organism: Schistocerca nitens; assembly: GCF_023898315.1. NCBI lineage: Eukaryota > Metazoa > Arthropoda > Insecta > Orthoptera > Acrididae > Schistocerca > Schistocerca nitens. Next base: position 911,622,252 of record NC_064617.1, read on the forward strand.
CTGATGAGCGTTCCTTACCTGGCATGTAAGTGGAACATTAAAATGTTATTCCTGGTGAACCTTTTGATGTGGTCTTATGATTACCTGACTTGATCTCAGGTGATGTGGAGAAACTTCTGCTCTCAAGCTGCCGTGAAGAAAATGCAGTATTATTGGCCTCAGGGTATGTGAATGTGAGCTGTCCTCAGGCTGCTGTGGAGAAAATTATCCTCGCAGCAAATCCGGCTAATATGTTGTTGATGGCCAGTTCCAAGATGGGCCGATTGCGGGACTGAACCGCCTTCTCATCTAATGGAATCTGTGCCTCAACAGTGGGATGTCTCTTCGTGAAGCAGCCGAACTGAATATAGCTCGAGGCGGCGCAGAACGAGCCTAAGATCCGATTCTTCACCCTCGGTAGCGGTACTATGTGAGTTTCGGCAGATTTTTTGTTTTATATCCTACGTTAAGGCAGCGGTGAATGTTTCTCTGTTAATCATTTGGTAGGCTTGGCTGACACTGTCCTAATTACACATGTGTAATACTGGAATTCATGTTTCTTGGCTGCATATTTCTAGCCTCTGGTTGGCTGTTTCCCATGCTTTGAAAATACAGGGTGTGCATTTTGAAGAGAAACTGTGAAAGTGTTTTTTTTTTATTTTTTTTTACAAATATTTGATATGCGAACCATGAGTGACCTGGTAGACGTCAATATGGTAATCGAATTCCTGGCACACACGTCGCATCATGGCATCGTCAAATGTGGCAGTCGCTTCCCATATTCTCTCCCGAAGCTCTACTACATCACGTGGTAGAGGTGTTACATAGACCAGATCTTTAATGTGTCCCCCACGGAGTGATATCTGGTGATCGGGGAGGCCAGTGTTGAACTCCAACACACAGAAAGCGGAGCGCCGCATCTGAACTCACAATGTTTGCGACTGGCGCTGACTATCGGCAAATTGCCAAACTACACTGTGGCGGTACACATGAAAAAAAATATATAATAAAAAAATAAAAACTTTCAGGGTTTCTATTCAAAATGACATGTATGATATCTGTACAGTGTTTGGTTCTTGTGCAATAAATAATTGAATGTTCCCGGACTTTATGTACACCCTGTACATTGCCACAACATCATCTGTGCATTGAAAGATGGCCACTTCAGTATAATTCTATGAAAATCTAGAATTCATGTGACTGCATGTTATCATGTAAAAACGATTTCCATCACTATAGTTTGTGAATCTGACTGTCTGTCTTCTACGTGCACGAATAGACAGCTCGCAGCTCTCCATTATTGCACACTAAGTAATCATCGATATTTCTGATACAAACTTGTGGCTTCTGTGACAAATCCTTTCTTATTCCTTTAAGTTAAGTGGTTCATCATTTTATTATTTAGTTGCATTATTATTGTAATGTACCACATAAAGCACCCCTGAAATGTATGTTCTTCTCTCAGTTATTTAACTACAGTGTTTATCGATCTCCCAGTTTCTCAATATGGGTCAGAGATAAGGCTCATCTTAGCTTTGGAGATTATGAAATCATTTGCAGTGTTGTAACTGCGACCAGGACGGTCGCGGGGTAGCACTGACGGAAGGCGCGGCGGGACCCGCGGACAGGCCCGCGAACAACACAACGGAAAAGGACGGACACGACCAACGTAGGACAGAACGAATACGACAAGACCGAACAACAGAGTCTCAAGGAAACAAACTCGTACACGAACCAGGAAGAAAGCAGTCTAGCGCAAGCGAGGTGTAAACCAACGTAAGCGAGATTAGATTGACTCGATGAGATTTTTTTTTCTTTATTGTTATTTTCGAACCTGTTAACAGGCAGGCCAGCAGCAGCATGCTACGCCGCTCTTTGGCCTCAGAGAACACACAAGATACAAATGAAGACATCGAGAGAAAAAAAGCATGGTGGACATAGAAACGGAGACGAACAGTTTTTAAAAGACATGGAGCCGTTCACGGGCGTAGAGTCGAAGATAAAATTTGTTCAGACACTTGGACAGAGACGAACAGTGTCACACGTGAACGTAGGTGCACAAAAACGAATAACACTGAACCACTTACGCACAAAACGACGACACACACAGAACACGAGGCGTTGATCTCCGGCGCGCGAATGTTCACTAACCGTGTACGAGTCCGGGGACCTGCCAAGAGAGGAGGAGGGGGGTGGGAGAGGGAGAGGGAAGAGCAGATGCCAAGGGCAGGGGGGATAGGGGGAAGGGAGGAAGGGGGAGGGGAAGCCCGGGGCAAGAGGGGAGGAGGGAGGGGACGAGGGAAAAGGAAAGAGAAGGGAAGGGAAGAGAAGGGAGGGAGGGTGCCTAAAGGAAAGGACACAAGAAGTGGGGGGAGGATCAAAGTTGATAGGAGGGGTAGATGGAGGGGAGGAGGACATCATCAGGGAGGGGGAGCTGGCGGAAGCCACCTTGGGAGAGGGTAAGGAGGGTGGAGAGATGGAGACCGGGTGGGATGTGGAAATACAGGCACAGCAGCGGGCGGGTGTGGGAGAGGATGGGTGAGACAAACGGATGAGGAGGATCGAGTTTGCGGGAGGTGTACAGGATCCGTATCCTCTCAAGGAAAAGGAGGAGGTGGGGGGACGGAATGAGATCGTACAGGATCCGCGTGGGGGGGGGGGGAGACGGATGCGATAGGCGAGGCGGAGAGCATGGCGTTCAAGGATTTGGAGGGATTTATAAAAGGTAGGGGAGGCGAGATCCAGGCTGGATGGGCGTAACAAAGGATAGGGCGGATGAGGTATTTGTAGGTGTGGAGGATGGTGGAGGGGTCCACACCCCACGAACGGCCGGAAAGGAGCTTGAGGAGACGGAGTCGGGAGTGTGCCTTGGCTTGGATTGTCCGGAGATGGGGAGTCCAGGAGAGGCGACGGTCGACGGTGACGCCAAGGTACTTAAGGGTGGGAGTGAGGGCGATAGGACGGCCATAGATGGTGAGATAGAAATCAAGGAGGCGGAAGGAAGGGGTGGTTTTGCCTACAATGCTCGATGAGCGAGTGGCCGGCGCTTAAATACGCTCTCGGGGGCGCCGCTATTTGCCGCTGGGACCACATGTTCCACTGTGGCGTCCCCACACTAAAAGCGGGCCAGAAGGCGCGCGCCGCCACAGCTTACGGTGCAGCGACCTCTATGGGTCTTCGACGTCCATGACGTCTGGTGCGGATTCAAATTCCGCGGCGTATGCCTCCACAGTAGGTCATGGAAAATCCTGCCTCCAAAGGAAATTCCATACCTTTCCATTATCATACTTATATATTTCACATTTAATAATATTCATTAGGAAAAATCTAGTAACACAACGATGATCTTGTATCTACAAACCATAATATTCATTATTATGAAACATGAAGAAAATAGGAAATACATTATTAGTATGCACACGCAGCACTAAAACAAAAGAACCATTGCATATAGTAAAACTGTAAAATAAACTGATAACATCAGTATTATCAAAGATCTTTCAGCATATAAAACAGCAGTCCATGATTACCTGCTACAAAATGTTAGTAGTATATTATCATGTAACATAAAAATATGAAAACTACTTTGTAATAATGAGAATGAAATGCAGAAAAATTTTTGGTATAAGGACTGATTAAATATATTGTTAAGTTGTAACACTGGCATTTTATGTCGTTTATATTTTTCAGTCATTTATAGATATTTTCTGTATTTTGTGGATATTTTGTTACGATTTACATTTATTTCTGATTTTGTACTTACTATACGTGAAATGTAATTCTGAAAATACTGCAGAGTTTACTGATCCTTGTTATGGTCAATAGAATTGTTACAATTAGATAGGAAAACTGAAGGGAAAGCCATCTGTGTTAAGGAGGCAAAAATACACCCATCGAATAGTCAGAAGGACAAATAGAAGCACACCAATTGAAGACAGTCTGTAGTCAGACATCGTAATGAGCATATTTCGGGTCAGGTGCAAGGCTAAAATCTATACATGGATTAATTGCCTCAGATAGTCATCAGCTCCACTGATAAAGATATGGAATGTTCAGACACTACTGAAGAAGAGCCATATGTGAGCCATGTAAATGTTAAAGCTAAAACCACATAGTACTAGATGACACTGATGCAGCACTTTTAATTAGCACCTCCAGCCAATATACTGTTTTCTGTAGTATTGTAAATCACATGGGCCATTGTTTGTTGGTTCTATCAAAATAGTTTCATCTGCATACACATACAGACTGTTACTCACACACAACCTGTGATACAGTCCTGGCACAAAGCCAAAAATTTACTTTAGTGAAGTAATTATGAAGCAAAAACTGTTTTTCTTTTCACAAGTCTGTCAGAAATTTATATTATGTTGAAAAACAGTTTATCAATTAAGTCTAGGTAAGTGGTGCAGGCAGTTGAACAATGTTGCAATAAATTCTGAATTTCATGAAAAGTGTTATTAATCTGAAATTAACTTTGGCCTAACAGTTGTATTCAAGCATTCATGAAAAATGGTTAAACTGTGTTCAAAATTTCGTTTTTTTTTTTTTGCAAAGTGGAAAGTGTGTGTTCATTTAGGTTTGTTAGTGAGTATGGGATATCTGTGTGAAGGAAGTAGGGATGCAACTTAATGTCCTCAGCTACCTCAGATACTGCTTTACTCAAAGCCATTTACAATATTTTTCTAATATTTAATGAAAAGCTGCTCCAGTTGCTTAATCAGAACTTCAGAAAGTCCACACACTTTTAATTGTATTATTGGACCATCATCAAGTGTATCTGAAAGTTATGTTGTAGAGATCCAGTGACTTCTCTACAGCATAATTGAGAAATAAACTTGATAATGGCTTAATATAAATGCTGAAACCAGTCATGTGCACTAAGTTCTAATAAAGCAAATGGAGCAGCATTTCATTAATTGAACAGCAGTTGCAGAATCACTATCATCCAAATATGAAGAGACTAATTTTTGCAACTGTTGATGTGAGGGTGTGATTTCCTATTTAGTGATTCAAAGTAGAGTTCTTAAAAAGTATTACACATAAACGTTGATCCAATAGCTTTATAATAAAATGGATATTGAAAACAGTTGATTAGTTACTAAAATTTTGGTTTAATTATTACAGTTTCCTTAGTCACTAAAAACTTTGACTGAATTGGACTGCCTACCATGATTTTATATTGTTATAACTCGTAATTACAGTTTTGTGTGAACCATCAAAAGCGGTTTGCAATACACATTGTTTTGCATAGTGATTATGGTATATTTCAGAGAAGAATGAACTTTTAGTCCAATTGCCTAAACTAACCACTAGTAGAATTATAACTCAAACAATGTAATAAATTAACAACATACAAAATGTACTGAATATTGTTAGGGGTGATGCTTTAAATTTTTTAGATATTGGGAGCAGGTACTATTAAGACTTTCAGTTTGTATTATTGTGCACTTTATACATACAGTGTGTGGCTCAGTTGTATGTATATGGTTTAATATTATTCAGGAAAATTTTATCTTTAAATGTACGTATATTTTATCAAAGTATCCTATCACAAGTCTCTCCATCAATTTACAATACTCATCTTGTAACTGTACATAATAATGCAGACTAGTTTTCCCAGAATCACACTACACATTTTATACAACAAATAATCAAAGTGGTAAAAAAAATTCAACACAAGAGACCAACTCTCCCATTAGAGATAACTTAACATGTGGCTCCCTACCCGGCACCAGTTGCCATTTCTCTGTAGTACTTGTGTGTATGGTGTGCTTTTTAAACTTACCTGTATTAACAGTACCTGTAATTGAAATAACATGCATGATATTTTAACACTTCCAGACCCTCTGGCTACGATTGTGTACATTGACTTTTACTGTGTCTTAGCTACAACATAAATATTTTTCTTGATGGAAACCTGAGGTACACATTTGTGAATGTTCAGCTTTTTCATCAAGCAAACGTGCTGCCAACTCTTAGGCATCGCTATGAAAATATCAGCAAGTCAATGTAGCAGTGTGCAGTAGTTCGTGAAAACCAGAATACACATATGTGGTTGGTTTTCTATATTCCACTGTATAATTGAATACTGTTATTATTTTGCATGGTAAATTTTGAATATTCATTTTACTATTTATAATGATAAAGAATATTTCGTGATTAGTTATTTTAATCCACAAAATGGAGTAAAGTGTACAAAGTATATTTTGAAAATGGGTACATATTTTTGTACATAACTAGCATCTAAAATCATTAGTCACCTAAGAGCACTACCACAGGAAACAAAAATTCCCTTCTTCCAGGAAAAAATCATGTATGAAGAGGTTAATGTGATGCAGAGTGATCGATTTGTTATATTGGTACCAGCTGATATCCTGGTGGTTCCCAGTTACCCAGTCTTCTATCACACAGAAAAATGAATGAAACATCTAGAGTGCAATCCCAAAAAAATGTTATTCATATTTTGGAAAGTATTTAAAAACCACAAAATAATAAAATAATATCTTCACTATATTCAAAATCATAATTTAACACAAAAATTCAGGAAAATGTTCACTATTAAGTGTAGTAACACCAAAAACTTGATTTACCCTATATGAATCTTTTCAATTATTTTTTTTGTATAACACCCTTTCCTACTTCATATTAAACTCTAGGAAGCAAGAATTTTCCTCCACATAGAAAGCAATATATGTAACAAGTTTCGTTAAAATTGATACAGATGTTAGTTATGCTGTGTTAGTAACTATCTAAACTATCCAGAATGAGGTTTTCACTCTGCAGCAGAGTGTGCGCTGATATGAAACTTCCTGGCAGATTAAAACTGTGTGCCCGACCGAGACTCGAACTCGCGGGCAAGTGCTCTATCATCTGAGCTACCGAAGCACGACTCACGCCCGGTACTCACAGCTCTACTTCTGCCAGTATCTCGTCTCCTACCTTCCAAACTTTACAGAAGCTCTCCTGCGACCTTGCAGAACTAGCACTCCTGAAAGAAAGGATATTGCGGAGACATGGCTTAGCCACAGCCTGAGGGATATTTCCAGAATGAGATTATCACTCTGCAGCGGAGTGTGCGCTGATATGAAACTTCCTGGCAGATTAAAACTGTGTGCCCGACCGAGACTCGAACTCGGGACCTTTGCCTTCCGCGGGCAAGTGCTCTACCATCTGAGCTACCGAAGCACGACTCACGCCCGGTACTCACAGCTCTACTTCTGCCAGTATCTCGTCTCCTACCTTCCAAACTTTACAGAAGCTCTCCTGCGAACCTTGCAGAACTAGCACTCCTGAAAGAAAGGAGAGCTTCTGTAAAGTTTGGAAGGTAGGAGACGAGATACTGGCAGAAGTAGAGCTGTGAGTACCAGGCGTGAGTCGTGCTTCGGTAGCTCAGATGGTAGAGCACTTGCCCGCGAAAGGCAAAGGTCCCGAGTTCGAGTCTCGGTCGGGCACACAGTTTTAATCTGCCAGGAAGTTTCATATCTAAACTATGATTGTCCAGACACAGTCAAGCACATAATAAGTTTTCGACAATACTGGTACATATATTTCCAAAACTTTTAGTGCTTAACAAGTAATAAGATTTGTTTTGGCCACCGCTTTCTGCGCCAGTTTTAAAAATGTTATTGTTATTTACTTTAATTTGCATGCTGCCAGATGAGCATCTCAAAAAGTAATTAAGCTTAATTTAGTTTGAACAATGTATGGAAGAAAATTTATGTATTGTTTCGCAGTAAAACGATGGCCAATCCATTTCACATCACTCTTGTCCTTAATATACATAAATAAACTTATAACAATTGTAAAGGGTAGTTAAAAACTTATGTTTGCTGATGACACAAATGTACTGATCAGAAGCTGAAACTCAACCTTAGTGGACACAGCTGAAACAAGTAAACAAGCCTACAAATGGTTAACGGCTAACAGTTTAAGCCTTAATCTCACAAGGAATTGTATTACACAGTTTTAAACAATCAAAAATCATGTTGCCACCGGAATAGACATCAATGGTCATACACTAAATGAACTCCTTGGGTTACCTTTGGAGAATGAATTAAAATGGAATCAACACACAGAAAAACTAATAAAGATCCTGTTCAGTGTGTTATGCTCTTAGAAGCAACTCCCAAAGAGCTGACATAAGAACAAGATAGGTGACTTGTTTAGTATATTTTCATTCCTTGTTGTCTTATGGAATTATGTGGATAGTGGAACTAAAGCAGATACTGTGTTTATTCTGTAGAAATTACGTTTAAAGTAGATACTGACATCTGGCAGAAACCTTTTTAAGAGTCTCAGATTTCTTACTTCCATATACATTTGTTTCTCCATGGTTTTTGTTGCTTATAGTTAAAATCGGTTTCAACTGAAATACGATTAGTCATAATATAATGTACAAAATTTATTTTCACGTGGACATCGCCTCCTCCTTGTGGTTTCAGAGGGGAGCTATACATTGTGGTGGTAGTTTATTCAGTAAGCTCCCTTCCAACATAAAGAATTTGGGAATCCTAACCAGTTCAGAAGTAAATTATAAGCACTTTTCATTAGCCACTCTGTGTACAAATTATTGAAATATATAGATTCTTAAATTGAAACAATGACACAAGTAGCAATGTTCATTGTAAAGCTGCATGACAAAAAGTAGCAACTTGTAAATAAACTACCATTATAATGAAGTAAATATTCAGGTGTAGTATCAATGGCAGATAAGCACCAACTATATAGTGTAACTGAGGCAGGAGCTGTCTTCAAGATGGCAGATCTCTTAATTTCCTTGATTAAATTTACCTGACATAAGTACGAATAGCATTAAGCAGTATAGTGATGGTTCGTCTCCACAGTAAACAAATAAAGTTTTTAGAATTTCTTTGTCTTTTATGTATACCCTGACTGGTTCCACATCCAGAAAGTAGGAGGGAGTCTATGGAAAGCTGGAGTCCATGGAACATGGTCAGTGGATCAATGAATGGATGATTGACTGAGACAAGTCATACCTCTAGTTAGCAAATGGACCATGTAATGAAAACAAAAGAAAACTGGAGTTCATCTAACAAGTGTGTGTTACAGAAGGCAGCACTTCATTAGAGGTCACTAGTGTATTAATGTAATTTCAAACTTCAAATTGGAGTTAAAGAACTATTTAATTTAATATACCTAAGGAAATATCCGTTTTTTCCCACAGTAGTGAGCATTCTACAAATTTAGTAGGTTAAATTTAGTTAGCATAAACAAAAACAGTACTAAGTAATGCAGTGACAGTCTTGTTTATGCAGTTTCTAAAACTGGTTGTCTAATACTAAATTATGGGTGGATCAATAAAGTACTATACCATGACTCATCCCAACCCACAAATGATCTCCCTTATGAGATCTATTGTACAGGGTGAATGAACGGATCAACTGAGTTATTGGATCACACAGTACAGAAAACTTGTTGTTTGGCCAACTGATTCATGGTAGGTGTTGTTTCAACCTAATAGCTACATAAGACTACAAAATGTTCAACTGTGTGGGCTGTTTTTAATACTGTAGTGCAGTAGACATTTTCTCATAGGGTTGATGGATCTGTTAATATTATTTCACACATTTATCGATGATGACTCGAATGAAAATGATCATGGAAATCATTTGCACATCTTTAACCCTTTTGCTACGGTGAACTTCTGCAGAAGACAGGAGTGAATGTGCCGCTCAGTCGGTGGACTGCTGCAGCAGTCGAGTGCCGCCCGTGCCACCCAGCCAGTGGACTGCTGTAGCAGTTCCGCCTCGTGCCATATTTCTGTGCTTCACTACCTATGCACCATCTAGTGGCTTTCTTCAACGTTTGTAGTTAACAAAAGTCACTGAAGTGACGTGTTGTTAACCTCAGTTTCTACTAGAAGATAAGCTATATACTGTTGAGGAAGCTCTTTCTCTCATACTGGGTAGTGACTTTGAAGATGAAAGCAGCTCATCTTCTGAATATGACGATGAACATGAAAGACCTATTGTAGCTACTTCTACACTCCTGGAAATTGAAATAAGAACACCGTGAATTCATTGTCCCAGGAAGGGGAAACTTTATTGACACATTCCTGGGGTCAGATACATCACATGATCACACTGACAGAACCACAGGCACATAGACACAGGCAACAGAGCATGCACAATGTCGGCACTAGTACAGTGTATATCCACCTTTCGCAGCAATGCAGGCTGCTATTCTCCCATGGAGACGATCGTAGAGATGCTGGATGTAGTCCTGTGGGACGGCTTGCCATGCCATTTCCACCTGGCGCCTCAGTTGGACCAGCGTTCGTGCTGGACGTGCAGACCGCGTGAGACGACGCTTCATCCAGTCCCAAACATGCTCAATGGGGGACAGATCCGGAGATCTTGCTGGCCAGGGTAGTTGACTTACACCTTCTAGAGCACGTTGGGTGGCACGGGATACATGCGGACGAGCATTGTCCTGTTGGAACAGCAAGTTCCCTTGCCGGTCTAGGAATGGTAGAACGATGGGTTCGATGACGGTTTGGATGTACCGTGCACTATTCAGTGTCCCCTCGACGATCACCAGTGGTGTACGGCCAGTGTAGGAGATCGCTCCCCACACCATGATGCCGGGTGTTGGCCCTGTGTGCCTCGGTCGTATGCAGTCCTGATTGTGGCGCTCACCTGCACGGCGCCAAACACGCATACGACCATCATTGGCACCAAGGCAGAAGCGACTCTCATCGCTGAAGACGACACGTCTCCATTCGTCCCTCCATTCACGCCTGTCGCGACACCACTGGAGGCGGGCTGCACGATGTTGGGGCGTGAGCGGAAGACGGCCTAACGGTGTGCGGGACCGTAGCCCAGCTTCATGGAGACGGTTGCGAATGGCCCTCGCCGATACCCCAGGAGCAACAGTGTCCCTAATTTGCTGGGAAGTGGCGGTGCGGTCCCCTACGGCACTGCGTAGGATCCTACGGTCTTGGCGTGCATCCGTGCGTCGCTGCGGTCCGGTCCCAGGTCGACGGGCACGTGCACCTTCCGCCGACCACTGGCGACAACATCGATGTACTGTGGAGACCTCACGCCCCACGTGTTGAGCAATTCGGCGGTACGTCCACCCGGCCTCCCGCATGCCCACTATACGCCCTCGCTCAAAGTCCGTCAACTGCACATACGGTTCACGTCCACGCTGTCGCGGCATGTTACCAGTGTTAAAGACTGCGATGGAGCTCCGTATGCCACGGCAAACTGGCTGACACTGACGGCGGCGGCGCACAAATGCTGCGCAGCTAGCGCCATTCGACGGCCAACACCGCGGTTCCTGGTGTGTCCGCTGTGCCGTGCGTGTGATCATTGCTTGTACAGCCCTCTCGCAGTGTCCGGAGCAAGTATGGTGGGTCTGACACACCGGTGTCAATGTGTTCTTTTTTCCATTTCCAGGAGTGTATATCAGGTACTCGTGCTACTCCAGGTGTTACATTGACATCCCCAGACTTGCATTTGTGCACAGACACGATACACAATATCAAAAACATGTATGATTTGTATAAATATTTTCCAGAATAAATATATAGTATAAAGTCCAATAAAATTGGGATAACACTAAGAGTGTGAAAGCTGCACAGTAGCGCCACAGGGAGCGCGAAAAAAAAATGCACCGTATAACGGGCATGGCCGGGTGGGACTGGCGCTCGTCCACAGCACAAGACGCAACAATCACCGCGCCGGCGTGAAAGGTTAAACTGTCAGGTATTGTTTCCTCCTGGTTAGCTGTCTTTCCCTATAGCTTACTTTTATTTTTCTCAGTATTTCGAATATTTTGAACCATTTTACATCATCGAGATATTACAGAAGATAAAACGTCTCCTCAAAGAATAAGATATCTTTCAAACTTGAGTTTTCAAAGGTTCTGGAATTTTTTAACAATGGCCTGATCAACACATTTTACTCTCTTCAACGAACTTCCAAAATGTACATATAGTCTTAGAGTAAATTCGAAAGTATAGAAGCCAAATGAGTACTATATACCATGCTTATTTCAGGAGAACTTAATAACTGATGTGGAATTTAAATTTTAAAAGCTGAATTTTACACAGTAATAGACGGTAATAGCTTACAATATCTCTCTTTATCCTCTGTCTTCTGAACGGTTTGGTATGCCCAGCACATATTCCTTTCCTGTGTCCTTTGTTCACTTCAGAGCAACACTTGCGCCCTACGTCCTCAGTTATTTATTGAGTGTATTGCAACCTCTGCCTTCCCCTATAGTTTTTTCCATCTACAGTACCCTCAAGTACCTTGGAAGTTATTCCCCATTGTCTTAACACATGTCCTGTTATTCAGCCCTTTCTTCTCGTCAGTGTTTTCATATGCTCCTGTCTTTCTGAATTCTGCAGGCAATCTCCTTATTACTTAACAGTCCACATAGTTTTCGACGTTTTTCTGTAGTACCACTTCTTAAATGCTTCGATTTGCTCTTTTACAAATTTCCCACAGTCTATGATTCACCATTGTGCAATGCTGTGATGAAAACATATATTCATAGACGTTTCTTCCTATATTTGATATTAGTAGACTTATTTGGCCGAGAAAACTCTTTGCCTGAGCTTGTCTGCTTTCTGTGTACTCCTTGCTGCGCTTGTAAAGTGCTGCTTTTCTTCCGAGGTAGAAGAATTCCTTAATTCAGTCTACTTTGTGCTTACCAATTCTGATGTCAAATTTCTCAATATTCTTATTTCTGCAAATCACCACTTTCGTCTTTCTTTGGTTTACTCTCAGGCCACATTCTGTATGCATTAAACTGTTCATTTCATTCAGCAGGTCTTAGAATTCTTCCTCACTTTTGAGGATAGCAAAACCATAAGCGAATTGTGTAATTTATATCCTCTGACCTTGAATTTTAACTACTCTTCAACCTTTCTTTTATTTCTTTCATTACTTCTTTGATATATAGATTGAACATTGAAGAAGACTCCAGCCCTATCTTACAAGGTTTTTTTTTATCTGAGCGCTTCATTCTTTGTCTTATTGTTTCCTCCTGGTTAACTGTCTTTCCCTATAGCTTACTTCTACTTTTCTCAGAATTTCGAATATCTTGAACTATTTTACACCATCGATCACTTTTCCTGGTTCGACAAGTCCTTAGACAGTGTTACCAAACACAGGGCTATTAACCCCAGAAAGATAAATGAAAATTTCTCAGGGGGTAAAAACAAAATGCATTCGATGAAAATTTAGTTACCACTCTAAATTAATTTGTTCAAAATTATTACCATCAAAATTTTACTCTGCTTTCATATACAGGGTGAAGCACCTTAAACTTGCACTGCAAATATTGCAGAAATGGAAAGTGCTATTGATGTCCAGTTTTCACAGAAAGGATTGGCCAGAGTCTAATAATACTTAGAAAGTGATTTTTTTGTGCCAACCAACACTTTTTAAATGGAACGATACGTATGGACATTAAAAAAACTAAAAACGGGCAAAGTAAAATTTTAGTGGTGGCTGCTGCAGGATTGTCGGCAGACCAATGTGATTGTTATGGTGATTTATCTGGGGATGATTGGTAGACGTGGCTTCATCACTAAACAAGATACATAACACATCTTGAGTATCCTATCATAATGCCAATACTGAGAAGTTAACATGATTATCATAACCATTTCCATGAAGCTATTGATGTAGAGAATTGTAGTGGGATGGAATCAATGTCGATGAAGAATGTGTAGGACACTTGCCTGACTCATGCCACTTTCTCCTGTGATTATGGGAAGCTCACATGCGGGTCAACTGCTACTGCAACAGCAACAAGAACATTAACTTCCTCCTCTTCTGGTGTCACTTGTTTCCTTCGGCTGCATTCTCTAGGTGTTACACAACCACTTTCGCATAACTGCTTGAAAAGGTTGATAAGTAATTGCCGAGATGGTTGACATCTGATGGGATATCTTGCAATATAGACCATACAAGAACGATCTGCATTCTTCCTACACCCTGCATACACCTTGAGCATGTCGGCTTTTTCTGCGTTGGTAAATCCCATTGTCCACTCACGACCTACACCTTGGATTGTCATATATTAACTGACTAGCAAGTCGCAATGCACTCAAGAAACACACAAGCACACTGTCAGCAAGTATAACATCGTACCTAGCAATTACACAAGTTGAAGGGCACAAACACATATCAGTGTGCAACTTCTCGTAAATGACTCGTTCTGGGATCGTGCAACAAACACCACTGACATTCTAATTTATCCTAATTTTAGTTTCTTAATGTCAATAGGTATTGTTCTATTTAAAAGTGTATGTTTGCACAAAAAATAGTTTCTAAATATTATTAAGATCTGTTTATTGGCTGAAAATACGAGTCCCTGACTATCAATCCACGATGCGAAAACTGCACATCATTAGCGCTTTTCATTTATGCAATATCTGCGATGCAAGTTTTAGATGAATCACCCTGCATAACACAGCATCATCATCATCATCATCACCACTACCACTGCCACTACCATTACCACTACCACTACCACTACCACTACTACCACCACCACCAGCAGCAGCAGCCATTTGGTAGCAACTGCTGGATAAAAGACTCCTCTAGATAATTACATGATATACATTATTCAGTGATAGAAATCAGTGTTGCAGTCACACATCTTCTGCCTACCCTCCGTAAGTTTGTGTTCCCAGTCTCTTCTTATTTCTTGGAATCCACGAAAGTGATTCCTTTAGCCACCTACCACCCGTTTTCCTCGGCACTGTCCAATCCACTTCCAGTTTCATTTCATCAGTGTCATAGTTTTCTCCCATCCTAATATGTTCCCTAATCCATTTATTTGCCTTCCTGTTAATGTGCTGGCAGAAGAGCCAACACCGTGTTGCTAGAGGAGGCCGAAATGCACGCGTTTAAGCTCACGCAGACTGGCGTGAGGTCTGGAACAAGGTAAAGTAATTATAGTAGCCAAAAATAGTACATAGCGTCTGGAATACTTAACTTTAATCCACAATTGGAGAACATCGCTCTTGTTGATGTATTAATTATAATCTCAATATAAACTGGTAATGGCGCCTTGCTAGGTCATAGCAAATGACGTAGCTGAAGGCTATGCTAACTATCGTCTTGGCAACTGAGAGCGTATTTGTCAGTGAACCATTCTTAGCAACGTCGGCTGTACAACTGGGGCGAGTGCTAGGACGTCTCTCTAGACCTGCCGTGTGGCGGCGCTCGGTCTGCAATCACTGACAGTGGCGACACGCGGGTCCGACGTATACTACCGGACCGCGGCCGATTTAAATGCTACCACCTAGCAAGTGTGGTGTCTGGCGGTGACACCACACCTGTCTTTCCTAGTAATTTAAAACATGCATGTCTTTTCTGTGATTATCTTGTCTCTTGGTGCAAGACGTTTTAGTTGACGCCATTTACGTGACTAGCGTGTCAGTGAAAAAGAAATGATAAGCATAACACAGTACCCACTCCCCTAGCAGAGAAAATCCCCGACACCACCTGGAATCGAACCCAGGCCTTTCAGTTGGCATCTAGCCATGCTTACACACAGCTACCAAGGCGAACATTACCCTTGTTACTGTAATATTCATTACTGCAGTATCTACAGCTTGGAGAAATTCAGACGCACCTCATCATCCCTCAGTACTTCAGTATCCCACTACTTTCCACACTGATTCTTCTAGATGTCTCTCTTAAACTTAATTTTACTCTCCCTCACTGCTAAATTGTGGTCTGTTATGTGTTTGTTCCCAGGTACACCTTAAAACCAATACGAGTATCTGATTTCAGAGCCTCTCTCACTATGATGTAATCCACCTGAAATCTTCGTGTGTCTCCAGACACTTCCAAAATATACTTCCTCCTCTTGAGATTCTTTGAAAGTATAGTCGCTATTACCATGTGAAATTTATTGTGCAGCGCAGTTAGTGTCTCTCAACTCTCATTCCTTTTACCAGGCATGTATTATCCCAGAACTCCTTCCTCTATTCCTTCTCCTATCACTAGAGGTCTGCGCAGATAAGAAAAGTGCAATCCGCATCCGCAAGGTCCTAATCCGCAACCGCATCTGCATCCGCAGCAATTAATCCGCATCTGCAAGTTCCTTATCCGCATCCGCATATATTTAAGTTTTGGGTGATTAATTAATAGTAATAGACAGTAGTACTTAGAATTATGGTATGTAATGACATAGTTATTGTTAGGGTGCCATTTCTGCGACAACTTAACTACTTTTGACTTCTTAAATCACAGGAAATGCTCTATGCCTACTCTAAAGCAGACCATTCCAAACAGGAAATCATTGGCTCTCGGATGTCGTGAGATTGGAAACGCTATTTAAAAAAATAAAATTCAGTGTAATAGTATTAAATGATGAAAACACGTGTATAGAAACAATTATATTTCGTTGCTCTTGTGCCAAGGCAGCTGAAAACTGTTACTAACACATTGCATCGTTTACTGACGGTTTTTTTTGTACTCACTGCTCGGATGTGTCAAATTTTAAAGCCATTCATGTCAGCTCATGATTATATTATAGCTTACACATTCAGTCCTCGTCATTTCCAGGTGAAAATATTTACAGTATTAGGCCTACACAGCAAAACGCTGGCGCACCTGTGAAAAAGTTAAACTGCCAGCAATAATTGACGTTGTCTGGAAGAAATAACTCGTCTTCCGAAGAGTGACAACAAAATTAGTGGTTATAAAAATTAGGAGTCCATTTAGCTTTAGCTAAAAATACGATTGAAATCCCGAACCTCACCTTTTGGCTGATTTATCGAATTAAGACCTAGCGATAAATGAAATGTCTGTTTCATTCTCAACTAAAAAAAGTTTTTCACACTTTAAAACATCCTGAACATTGGTCTAAACTACTAAGACAAAATTTGCAGTAGATTTCTCAGTTAATAATTTCAATGTTAAAAACTAATTTTTTTTATAGTTTAATGGCACTGCAAACCATTTCAAGATGTCTGTATAAAAACCACTGTCCCATAACTTCAAATGTTAGGCACTGTTCCCTGTTAAGCAATTAAAATGTTCAATTTTGTTACGAATTTCTACCCTTATCTTTACTAATTGGCTGGTAAATTAAAAGACACATTATTATTTTGGATTATTTGAATATTTTGTAAGTTTTCAATGTGACAAGAATAATCTTTCACGGGCTATCGCAGTCACAGCTTGTTGGTGGTTGTGAGCCGTAGTTTGTAGTCCCACTTGTAATTAATTACAAGGCCCGTCGTGCCACCGCTCCGGCCGGGCTGTTTCATTATTCACAAAGAGCGACAATGCTCGGCGGCTGCAAATGTTAATGTAGTGTACGCTAAAATTTAGGTAGGCACTTATAAGATCATCATTACCTAGTTTAATAATATTGACGTATTAGCTGTTGAATATTATTGTTGTGAAGAGTAAAAACTTAAAATTGAGTTCTTTAATACGAAAATTACAACAAAACAAATTGCTTGTTAAATATTTACTTCTTTTACCTAATGCTACTTAAAAGTTCTTGTTGGGAATAGTAAAAATACTAACAATATGTCGAGGAAATTCTTTACTATAAATATTACAATAAAAACTCACGGACTTCATATTAAATATTTTCATCTTCTGCTTGCTTCTGATTCAAATTCTGTAAAAAAAAGAATCAGATGAAAAAAATTGTAACTAATTCAGATAAGCCCAAAAAATACAGTGAAGTAAGAGAAGCTGTACAGGTACCTTTTTGCTTTGGAAGATTACTATGCAGGAACAAGATGTCATCAATCGTCTGTGGCTTCAAAGACGTGCATCGGTCCTGCATTATTTGTCCCGCAGTAGAGAAGCTTCTCTCAGATGGCGCGCTGGATGCTGGAATGCAGTGCACGAAGTATGTGAGTTTGGAAAGACGCAGATAGACGTTTTCACGTCCATACCAGCATGCTATCAGGTCGATGCCTTCTGAAAATTGGACTTTATCATTTGTATATCTGAGAATTTCATCTGACGCAAAGTCAAGATCTCTCGTCGATTCATCTTCTGAGGAATCTTCAAATTCATTAAAAAGTACGTCAGACTTCTGTTTTTTTTGCAGGAATTCCAGATGTTGTTTGCTCCTTATCTTTTAACTGTGGACAATTTCTCGCAACATAGTTTTTCGCTTCCTTTACAACTTCATCTTTTTCGGCACTGCTAAGAAATTTTAGGTTTTTATATTTTGGATTCAAACACGTTGCAAGTTTATGGGTTACTATTATGTCCCATTTGCTGATTAAAATAGATCTGGCTGTACTCTTTAAATCTATCAGAAATGGGGTGTCGCCATCATATTTTTCAAGGAAGGAGAGAAGTTTTAACTTCCACAACATACATAAATAAAGCGTAGGGGTTTTGGAGGCTTCGAGATCACAAGAAGCTATTTTAAATGGTGTCAGAAAGGTTATTATATCTTCCAACATCCTCTTGTCTATAGAATCAATCAAATTATCTTGATTTTTCTCTGACAAAATTGACAGAACTTCAAACCATTGTGAATTAATAGACTCAAACATATCCAATTTACTGTTCCATCGTGTGTCTATATCTCCTTTCAATGACTTCTGAAGGCGATTCTGAAGACCAGATCTTTTAAAGAAAGTTATGATAGCTTGACAGGAGTTTATTAGTCGCTGCACGTCAGTCTTCTCACCATTCGCGTCTCCTCGAGTCGTGTACTCCAGCACAGTATTAAGAATGTGTGCTGAGCACGAGAGCCTCTTGTATTGACGAAGTGCTGCCACAATATTTGGACCTCTATCCGTAACGAACACGATGTTACTCACAGCACTGAATAAATCGAACGACCGTAGTATCTTAAATAAGTCAAGTTTAATGTTTTCTCCTGTTTTTTTAATCTCACTCTCAAAATTTCTGATGCACAACACTCGAACCTCAAGTTTCACTTCTTCATAATTAACATAATGTACGAAACAGTCCATAAATCGACAGTTAGTGCTCCAGCTATATCTCTGAATATATTCTTCACTTCTGCGGAGACAGTTTCACGCAGACGATCGGCCGTTTCCTTCAAATTTCTGGATATGGTGGTTGGATGAGGTAGCAGTTCCTTAGCACTCACTGCACCCTACTTGGCCCCCACATCAATAAGAAACTGTGCCGTCTCGAGAAACCCAGATCCACACGCAACTTCGAATGGTAAAATGTCTTTGCTGACAAGATTGATAAGTTTTTCTGTCGCGGCTGTCTTCAAATTTGGCGGAACGTCAGGAACTTTCACGTCTCTCTTGGTATTTCAATAAGTAATTATGCTACTTTGTCCAGCCTCACACAAATGTTTTAGCAAATTTGAAGTTCCACTTTTGTGTCCAGTGTAGGAATATACTTTTTTACATGCAAAAAAAGCCACTATAGCTTTTATCTTTTCGTTGCCATCAAATACGTATCCGAATTTTTTCCAAATTGGCGATTTCAATTTGTTTTCCTTCACTAATGTAAAATCTCCTTTTTTCACCTTACAGGAAATTGTATCCATCGATATGGTGTTCATTTGAAGAAAGAACTCTCACTGATATTTGCTACTATGCACGTTGTCACTCGGTCACTACAAAGCGCTAACTGACGGCAGCGGAAAATTGCAACGGGCACCTGTCTGGTAGACAGTGGGCAGGTTTGCCACCCAGAGAGCACTTCACAGGCCACACAAGTCACGGTCGCGGAAACGGATTAGGCGCAGGTCTCTTGGGTACAGCTACGTCGGTCGTAGCCAGGGGCTGAGGACAACAGACATCCGCTCTACCCGGGCCCTGCAAGATTCCAAGAATGTCAACAGACTTGAAGTTTTCAACTAACATTGCAACATACGTACTGGGCAGATGTCTTGCTCATTATCCGCAGATGACCCGCGGATATCCGCGCCGGTCGCGATTTTATCCGCCAAGTAACAAATACCGCATCCGCGCAGACCTCTACCTATCACTGTGTTCCAATCTTCCATGATTATTAGATTTACATCTTCAGTTACATACTGAACTTCCTGTTCAGTATCCTCATATACTTTCTCTACATTATATTCTGCTTGTGATGTCAGCAGGTATCCCTGAAGTATTGTAGTAGCGATGGTTTGCTGTCGATTCTGATTTTAAAATTGCTATCACTGAACTTTTCACAGTAACTCGCTCTCTGCCCTACCTTCCTGTTCATAACGAATCCTACTCCTGTTTCACCATTTTTGCTGCTGTTGATCCCTACATTCTTCTGACCAGAAATCATTATATTCTCCCCTACATTTGCATCTGCAACAATACATTGCAAGCCACCAGACAGTGTGTGGCGTAAGGTTCTGATGATACCACTTACACACCCTTGATGTAGACCATGTTCTATTCGCAAATGGCATATGGGAAGAATGATTGTTGGTAAGCCTCTCTATTAGATCTAATTTTTCGAACTTTCTCGTTGTGGTCATTTCCTGAGACATATGTGGAAGAAAGTAATGTGTTGTCAGACTCTTCCCAGAAAATAATCTCCGATATTTCAATAGTAATTCCTCTGCGACGTACGATACCTCTCTTGGCTGCCTCTGGAGTTAGGTGAGCACCACTGTAATGCTCTCTCTCCAGCTAAACGATCCCGTGACAAAACGCGCCACTCTTCATTGGATCTTCTCCTTCTCTTCTACACTCCTGGAAATAGAAAAAAGAACACATTGACACCGGTGTGTCAGACCCACCATACTTGCTCCGGACACTGCGAGAGGGCTGTACAAGCAATGATCACACGCACGGCACAGCGGACACACCAGGAACCGCGGTGTTGGCCGTCGAATGGCGCTAGCTGCGCAGCATTTGTGCACCGCCGCCGTCAGTGTCAGCCAGTTTGCCGTGGCATACGGAGCTCCATCGCAGTCTTTAACACTGGTAGCATGCCGCAACAGCGTGGACGTGAACCATATGTGCAGTTGAGGGACTTTGAGCGAGGGCGTATAGTGGGCATGCGGGAGGCCGGGTGGACGTACCGCCGAATTGCTCAACACGTGGGGCGTGAGGTCTCCACAGTACATCGATGTTGTCGCCAGTGGTCGGCGGAAGGTGCACGTGCCCGTCGACCTGGGACCGGACCGCAGCGACGCACGGATGCACGCCAAGACCGTAGGATCCTACGCAGTGCCGTTGGGGACCGCACCGCCACTTCCCAGCAAATTAGGGACACTGTTGCTCCTGGGGTATCGGCGAGGACCATTCGCAACCGTCTCCATGAAGCTGGGCTACGGTCCCGCACACCGTTAGGCCGTCTTCCGCTCACGCCCCAACATCGTGCAGCCCGCCTCCAGTGGTGTCGCGACAGGCGTGAATGGAGGGACGAATGGAGACGTGTCGTCTTCAGCGATGAGAGTCGCTTCTGCCTTGGTGCCAATGATGGTCGTATGCGTGTTTGGCGCCGTGCAGGTGAGCGCCACAATCAGGACTGCATACGACCGAGGCACACAGGGCCAACACCCGGCATCATGGTGTGGGGAGCGATCTCCTACACTGGCCGTACACCACTGGTGATCGTCGAGGGGACACTGAATAGTGCACGGTACATCCAAACCGTCATCGAACCCATCGTTCTACCATTCCTAGACCGGCAAGGGAACTTGCTGTTCCAACAGGACAATGCACGTCCGCATGTATCCCGTGCCACCCAACGTGCTCTAGAAGGTGTAAGTCAACTACCCTGGCCAGCAAGATCTCCGGATCTGTCCCCCATTGAGCATGTTTGGGACTGGATGAAGCGTCGTCTCACGCGGTCTGCACGTCCAGCACGAACGCTGGTCCAACTGAGGCGCCAGGTGGAAATGGCATGGCAAGCCGTTCCACAGGACTACATCCAGCATCTCTACGATCGTCTCCATGGGAGAATAGCAGCCTGCATTGCTGCGAAAGGTGGATATACACTGTACTAGTGCCGACATTGTGCATGCTCTGTTGCCTGTGTCTATGTGCCTGTGGTTCTGTCAGTGTGATCATGTGATGTATCTGACCCCAGGAATGTGTCAATAAAGTTTCCCCTTCCTGGGACAATGAATTCACGGTGTTCTTATTTCAATTTCCAGGAGTGTATAAGTCCTACTGGATAAGGGTCCCAGACCGATGAACAGTACTCAAGAATCGATCAAACAAGTGCCTTATATAGTGGATGAATTACATTTTCTTAAGATTCTTCATTTGACTCTCAGTCTCACATCTGATTTTCCTAATACTTGTGTTACACAGTCATTCCATCTAAGATCGCTCTGGATGGTTCAAATGGCTCTGAGTACTATGGGACTTAACATCTGTGTTCATCAGTCCCCTAGAATTTAGAACTACTTAAACCTAACTAACCTAAGGACATCACACACATCCATGCCCGAGGCGGGATTCGAACCTGCGACCATAGCGGTCACGCGGTTCCAGACTGAAGCGCCCAGAACCGCACGGCCACACCGGCCGGCGCTCTGGATGGATACTCTATGTATTTTACAGTGGTTACTGTTTCCAGTACTTTGTCATCATTACGGCAATTGTACAGCCGTGGATTACTTTCCCTATGTATGCACAATATATTATGTTTATTTACATTCAGGATCAATTGCCAGTACCTGTACCATTCACTTCACTTCACTTCACTGACTTCCACTATATCTAGCCTTTGCTTTTCTGTTTTCAGATTTTCTAGCTTCCCTTTAAATTCAAACTTCTGAAATTCCACACACTGACTTGTTACATGTTATCTTTTCATTGGTTACTCAATATTTTTATCATGATTACCTCACCCCTTGGAAGTCGTCTCTTGTATTTTCTAAAGGGGGACTAATCCAGAATCTTTTGGCAATGGAAAAAATTTAACGACTTTTTTTAAAATTCTAGGCCACATATCCTGAGGATACACATTAGGTGTCTTTAATGCAGTAGTTTAATTGCCTTCTGCATCCCCATGACATTGATAATTATGAGGGTAATTCCTCACCCAAGAGAAAGAGGTTGCCCTGAAATTCTGTCTACTCCTCTGTCCACTTTGATAAGGCGGTTCGTAGAATGAGGATGACTCCTTGTACTGAAAGTCTTTGGTGGCCACCACTGTTTCACAGCTAACATTTTTTGAGAAGTTGATGTATTCTAGAATAGTATCTCATCTTAGCAATAATAATATCCTCAGCAAATCACAGTTTGAGTTTCAGAAGCATTGCTCTACTGCGAATGTCATTTGCATATTCACTCACCAAATTTTACAACCATTAAATAACAAAATAGTGCTGGTTGGTATTTACAGTGATCTTTCTAAGGCATCTGACTGTGTAATTGCAGTATCTTCTTAGATAAACTGAAGCTTTATGGGATTGATGGTATAGTCAACCAGTAGGTAATGTCACATCTAACCAAAAGAATGAAGAATTTGTACTTAGTAATTTAACCAATGTAGTCCAGGGACATAAGTTTGACTGGGGAGATAGCATGTATGGGGTTTCCCAAGGTTCAGTCTTAGGTTACTGTTGTTCCTCAGATATGTAAATGATCTTCTGTGTAATGTACAACAAGCATAATTAGTGTTTTTTGGAGATGAAACTAGTACTGTAATCAATCCAAGCGTATATACGGACACAGAAGAAAAGGTAAACAATGCTCTTGAAACTATCATTGACTGGTTTTCTCTGAATGGTCCCACCCTCAGTTTTAAAAAAAGACATAACATATTCAGCTCGGCATCTCTAGGTATCACACCTAGTGCCACACATGCAGTGGAAACGATAAAGAGATGGAAACTTCAAACTCTTGGGTGCCTGTAGTGATAAGAATTTAAATTGATAAAAGGCATATTTTGGAACTGCTGAACCAACTTAGATCAGCCACATTTGCACTTACAATCGTTGCAAATCTTGGGGAGAGACAAATCAGTAATTTGACATATATTGCATATTTTCATTCAATAATGTCATACAGAATAATTTTCTTGGGTAATTCATCTTTAAGAAAGAAAGTCTTTGTTGCTCAAAAATGTGCTGCAATAAAAATATGTGGTGTTAAACCTGTGATCATCTTGTAGATATCTCTTTAAAGAGCTGGGCATTCTGACTGCTGCTTCACAGCATGTTTATTCCCACATGAAGTTCATTGCAAATAATCCTCTACAGTTCAAAAGAAACAATGATGTACTTAATTATAATACCAGAAGGAAAAATGGCATTCACTGCTCCATATTAAGATTGTCTTTAGCACAAAAAGGGGTGTGCAATACTGCAACAAAAAGTTTGATCACTTACCCAGTGCTACAAAATGTCCAACAAAGACCAAAGTAAAATTTGAAAACAAACTGAAAAAGTTTCTCCTTGGTAATTCCATCTGTTCTATAGAAGAATTTCTATTATTGGGTTATGTTAAAGGTGGTGGGTAGAAATTGCTAACTCACCTCTACATATTTTTAAAAAAGCTTGTAAATATTCAGCATGGAGGTATATTTGCATATTTATTAAGAGATATTTTCTGTAAAACATGAGCTGCACTAGAAATATTTTATTCACTAAATTGGTTTTTAGGTTTATAACCCATCATCAGTGGCATATTATGCACTTTTATTGCAATGAGATGCTTGTCAGTCAACACAACAGGTTCTGAAATGTGTCCTATAACACAATACACAGTTTTTTATGTATGTAATTCCTGTCAAATTCCACAACATTACAATTTATCATGCAAAATGATCCATGAAACTAACTATTCAAAATTAAAGCTCTGGCTGAGATTGAATATGAGACACAAGACATTCTGATGTCAAAGATGATACATCTAGATCTATGAATCCTTTTAATGTCATTTATTAATCTAAAAGTAATGTAATGTAAACAATAGGACACAGTACAGTGATGTTTACTGAATAATACATTATTGTATCATACTGTGTAGTTTAATGTAAAGCAATCACTGTTGAAAGTTAAATATATCGAAATGGCTTTATGAGATAGCAGATAACAGTGAAACATTGTTATTAAAAGTTTCTTTGTTTCATCACATGGCTGCGTTTTGTTGAATGGGAAGGTGTGACTGATCACAATATCTGTCTCATGCATTCTGTAGTGTGACTGCATGTCTGCTCATAATTCTACATCATATGAATGAAGAGCCAGTTTTCAACCTCTTTGTTTAGTAGTCATTTTAGATTTTTGATATATTCCATGGATCCCATAGTGATTGGTCTCTGAGATTTGGAAACAAGTGAAGGATGTATATTTAATTTGATTTAAGTGCAAACAATGAAATTTCATTAAATTGGAGTATTACAGTACTAATTCTAGGTATACATTAACATAAAACACAAAATTTAAGAGTTCATCTGAAGATGTTCTCCAATGAGTAGAAAGAGTTGCCAAATTAGAAGTTCTTTAATGTATTCTTACATTCCACTACATTATCTGCGTGACATCAAATGTCCTCTGTTGGGTTACAGTAAAAATCTGTACCCACATAACTTACTCCTTTTTGTACTAATGTTGACCCCTTGAGATGTTTGTAGAGGTTTTTTTTGTTCTATATTATATTCATCTTTTCACAATAAGGAGTGAAGAGAGAAATACTGATAATGATAAAAGACATTAATATGTACTGGGTGATCAAAAAGACAGTATAAATTTGAAAACTGAATAAATCACAGAATAATGTAGATAGAGAGGTAAAAATTGACACACATGCTTGGAATGACATGGGGTTTTATTAGAACAAAACAAAAACAAAAGTTCAAAAATGTCCGACAGATGGCGCTTCATCAGATCAGAATAGAATTAATTAGCATAACAAATTAAGACAAAGCAAAGATGATGTTCTTTACAGGCAATGCTCAATATGTCCACCATCATTCCTCAACAATAGCTGTAGTCGAGGAATAATGTTGTGGACAGTACTGTAAAGCATGTCCGGAGTTATGATGAGGCATTGGCGTCGGATGTTGTCTTTCAGCATCCCTAGAGATGTCGGTCAATCACGATACACTTGTGACTTCAGGTAACCCCAAAGCCAATAATCGTATGGACTGAGGTCTGGGGACCTGGGAGGCCAAGCATTATGAATGTGGCTGCTGACCATACGATCATCACCAAACGACGCATGCAAGAGATCTTTCATGCATCTAACAATATGGGGTGTTTTTTTGTTCTAGTAAAAAGCCCATGTCATTCCAAGCATGTGTGTCAATTTTTACCTCTCTATCTACATTGTTCCATGGTTTATTAAGTTTTGAAATTTATACTGACTTTTTGATCACCCAATATATAAACTAAAGTATTAGTCAAAATACTCTTTCTTTTGAAGATGTCTGCACTGGATGTTCTTGATTTAGTACCAAGTAAAATTCTTAATCAGCAACATGTTGCATTATTTATATTTCCAGTCTATGAAAACTGGGGTATTTCCTAATAGATTAAAATATGCTGAAATTATGCCAATACACAAAGGTGGTGAGAGCCATATAATAGCTATCAACCTATCTCCTTGCTGCTAGTTCTTTCAAAATTATTTGAAAATGTAGTGCTCAACCTCACTAACACTTGTTTGGCTTTCATAAAAGAGCCCTCCACAGGAAGGACAATATCGAGTCTCACAAAACAAGTTCTAGATGAACTGAAATGTAGAAGATACCTTGTAGGGATTTTCTATGATCTCACTAAAACTTTTGACTGTGTAAAACATATTAGTAAAAGAATACTCACACTATGGCATCAAAGAGCAATCTCTAGCTTGGCTAGAATCCTACATACATAATGAGAAACAAAGAGTTGCCTTGACAGGTGCAGGAAAAACAATAAAATCAGAGTGAGGAACTAGTAACTATGGTGTTCCCCAAGGCTCAATCCTTGGATCACTGATCTTCTTAGTGTATATTAGTGACCTATAAGCATTAGTAAATAACAATGCAAATATAGTAATGTTTGCTAATCATACTAGTATCTTGATGAAGGACATGAAGTCTTAAAATGCAAAGTACAGCTGAAACAATAACACAACAAGTACACAAATGCCAGAATGAAGTTTTCTCTCACAATGGAGTGCACACTGATATGAAACTTCCTGGTAGTTTAAAACCGTATGCCAGACCAAGACTCGAACTGAGGACCTGTGCCTTTCATGGGCAAGTGCTCTACTGACTAAGCTACCTAAGCACAACTCACGACCCATCCTCACACCTTTACTTCCGCTCATTCGGTAGCACATTCGCCCTTGGAAGTCAAATTTCTCGAGTTTTAGTCCCAGTCTGGCACACAGTTTTAATCTGCTAGGATGTTTTAAGTGTACAAATGGCTTGCAGCAAAACGTCTATCATTAAATCTGAAAAACAAATTTATTGCAGTTTCAGACAGCAAATAACAAGCTTCAAGTCCCTGAAACAGATATCAATGGACAGAAAATAAATGAAACTTCACATATAAGATTTCTGGTAATAAAAATTGGTAATAAATTAGGATGGAATGAATGTATTGATTACCTGCTCAAGAAACTAAGCTCAGCATGTTTTGCATTAAGAACTATTTTACCCTATGTTGACAGGGAGCAAGTAACTTTATCATTTTTCACATATTTCAACCTTCTCATCTCATATGATATAATATTCTGGGGAGATGCTGCGAAAGTAGGAAAGGTTTTCAACATACAGAAACAAGTTGTGCTCTCAGTGGCCCTTTTAACAATATTCCAAATTATTTTAATATTATTATCATAGGCGTTAATTTCAGACTTAATGCACATACTTCTGGACTTTTTAATAACTTTTCTTATTCCAGTATGTGGTATTTCAAATCGAACATCCTGAGGACACCTATTTAACACACTGCGATATCGACACTCACAAGTCAGTACATCTACTTTTTGATGATATATTTTGTGTTCAACAACAAAAATCTTTTCCAAACTAACTGTGATATTCACAATCATAACACAAGGCGGAGGAAAAGCCTTCACAAAGATGCAGCTAATGTCAATATAGTACGAAAAGAAGTTATCCAGGCCGGAATAAGAATTTACAATACGCTTTCAAACAAGGACATTAACAACCTTCCGTATTCAAGAGGAAACGGAAACAGTTCTTCATAAACCAGACTGCATATGTTTTGAATGAATTTCTAGAGCTATAAGATTTGTATAAGATGTATTTATGTTATAAATGATGTAATGTGTATGCCAATGTATGTAATATTACACAAAACATTATAAAAGCTACCACACTTAATTAAGAAAAGTTACTAAAAAGTCCAGAAGTATGTGCATTATGTCTGAGATTATCATCTGTGATAATAATATTAAAATAATTTGGAATACTGTTACAGGGGCAACTGAGAGCACAGGAAGATTGTATTTCCATCAAACTCAATGTAAGGTTTGTTAACAAAAATTTAGAAGTAGAAAACATTTTTAATAATCATCTTTAAGTGTTGTAGAGGAAACAGGATCCAGCTGTTCATTAGAATATGCAAGGTAGTATATGGAAAGGCAATACCTATCGAAATTGATAAAATAGAAATTCAACCCACTTCTCCTACCAAAATTAGGAAACTAATAAATTCACTCAAAAGTAAAAGCTCACATGGAATTGACTGCACTTCGAACAGAGTACTAAAAGCTTGTTCCCAACAGATAAGTAGAATTCTCAGCCACACATGTAGTAGCTCACTGAAATAGGGCATCTTACAGATATAGTGAAACATGCTATTGTTAAACCATTGCATAAAAAAGAGGATAGGTCTGATGCTAACAATTACTACTCAATCTCACTTCTGACAGCTTTATCCAAAATTCTTGAAAAAGTGATATATTCAAAAGTGGCACCACGTTTTTTTGTAAAAATGAAGTACTAACAAAACATTAATTTGGTTTTGAGAATGGCTTTTCAACGGAAAATGCTATATATGCTTTCACTGGTCACATATTAAACGCTCTGAATAATTGGAGATCACCCATTGGGACATTTTGTGATCTCTCAAAGGCTTTTGACTGTGAGAATCATGAAATTCTTCTAGATGAGCTTAAGTGTTATGGTATGAGTGGAACAGTGCACAAACTGTTTAACTCATATTTGACTGGAAGAATGCAAAAGGTTGAAATAAACATTACAGATAGCGTAATTGCAGTCAGCAAAGTCCTCTAACTGGGGAAGCATAAAGAATGGTGTTCCACAGGGTTCAGTCTTGGGTCCCTTATTGTTCTTAGCATATACTAATGACTTGCCACTCTATATTCATGATCAGGCAAACCTAATTCTCCTTTCTGATGATGCAAGTATAGGAATCACACATAACAAACACGAATCAGTTGAGGAAATTGTAAATAATGACTTTCAGAAAATTATTAAGCGCTTCTCTGCAAATGGGGTGTTGAGATATCGACAGTCACAAGTCAGTATATATACTCATCGATAATATTTGTAATCTACAAACTCACTAAACTTTGAGAAAACACAGTACATACAATTCTGTGGAGTAAATGGTATAACACAATTGATAACTATAGATTGTGAACAGAAGTCTGTTGCTAAGGCAGAATATTCAAAATTTCTGGGTATATGCATTGAAGAGAAATTGAAATGGAAGAAACATATTGATGATATACTGAAGTGGTTAGATTCAGCTACTTATGCTATTTTTGCAAATTTTGATGATAAATGTATCAGTAAATTAGACTACTATGCCTATTTTCATTCGCTGTTTTCACAAGGCATTAATTTTTGGGGTAATTCATTATTAAGAGAAAAAGTATTCATTGTACAAAAGCATGTATTCAGAATAATTGCTGGAGCCCACCCAAGATCGCCTTGCAGACATTTATTTAAGGAACTCAGAACATTCACAGTACCTTCGAAATATGTATACTCACTTATGAAATTTGTTATTAATAACCCATCCCAACTAACAAATAACAGAAAAGTGGATAGTTACAATGCTAGAAGAAGGGGCGATCTTCACTATTGACAACACAATGCATTTAAAAACAAATTAAAAGAATTTCTGAATGACAACTCCCTCTACTCAATAGACGAATTTTTAGATATGAAGAGGTAATTGTAAAAAAATTATATTGCGTAAAGAAAACATGTTAAATTGACATGTACCACACCTTTACAAAATGTTGTGTCTTGATCTGTGGAACACGTGTTAAGGTAATGTACTGTATTGTTAACTATTTTCTTCTTTAAACTTTGAATGTAAGAACATACACCTTGTATTTTCATTGTTTGTGGTATTGTTTGTTTTTCTTCTATTTTTACCAATATAATACTGTTTTCATTGATTTGTCCTATATTAAAATACAATCTTTGTACAAAATGTAATATTATGGGACCAAATACAAATCAGTTAGTCAGACTTATGACATGCCTCTAGATTCTGAAAATACTATCCCTGTAACTTGAATTTTCCCAGGAAATGATTCCATACCCATTAATGAATGGAAATATTCAGAATAAATTAGTTTCATTTTAAAATCTCCTACAGAAGGAATCATGGACACTGAAGGTAAAGCTGAATCAAGATATTTCTCAGTCTATACTTTTCAGTCTATAGTTCAAAAAACTTAACTCTTTCTACTCCTTGTATTTAAGTGCTCGAGAAACTAATTTTATAGGTAATGTAGTTCTGTTAGAAGCACTAAACCGTTTATCCTGAGTCTTGTCAAAATTCAATGATTATCAATTAACCTTCAACCATCTGTTGATGCTCTCAAATACTTCAGTAGCTGCCATTTCAGGAAGGGTGATGGTACTATTTTTCATTCCTACAATTGCATCATCTACAAAATGAACAAAATTTGTGTCATCTGAAGCTGTAACTGGGAGATCATTTACGTATATCAGAAATAACACAGTACCCAAAATCGGATCTTGCGGTACTCATTTCTGATTGCTCAAATTCTAAGCACCGTACCTATAGTTATGCGATTGACATGGAACTGAAGCACATTGCTTTCTGTCATTATGGTAAGATAAAAACCATGAACCTGCTGTACCTGACATGGAACCAAAATACGTTGCTTTCTGTCAATATGAGAAGATAAAAGCAATGAGTCCTCTGTGACTAATATTTTGTATAATATTTTTTGTTCATATTTGCACTAAATCAAATTTGTAATATAATACATCTTATGCAAATCTTATAGCTCTATAAGGTCTTTTAAATTACATGCAATATGATTTATGAGGAACTGTTTTAGTTTCCTCTTAAATACACAATGGTTGCCCTTGTTTTGCATTTGGATATCGTGCTTCACATAGTCAAATGCTTTACCCAAGTCACAAAATATTCCCAGTGGTAGTATTTTCTGATTTATTGATTACAGTATATCATCTGCCAAGGTCAATATAGCCTGTCCAATTGACAATCGTTTTCGAAATCCGAACTGTTTGCTACTGAGAATATTTTTCTGTGTTAGGTGTGTTTAAAGACAAGATTACATTGTCTGCTCCAAAAGTTTTGAAAATAACTGCAGTAATTCTTTACTAAAATTTTAAATCATTTTTTGTGAAGTTGCTTGATAACAGCATGTTTCAGCATATGTTAAGTGCTGTTGTGAAAAGTTTCATTGCACAAGTAATTCAATAATTTATTAGGTTCATTATTTTACTAGTACTGATGTCTTGATAGCCACTTGAACATTTATTTTCAAGAGAGTTGATAACGTTGAAAATTTATTTTGGAGATGTGCAATGAAGCTGAAATTTGTCAGACTAGTATTGAAAGATTTTATTAGGAACTGTAAAGGTTTCAAACCTAAATTATCTGCTACTGATAAAAAAAGTTTCTGCCATTTTAGGGCCATCTCTGATCTGTTCATTATCTATCTATCTCTACGTAACTTTCTTAATTTTCATTAATAAAGAATCTGGCGTGAAGTAGCATTAGTCTAACCTTGTCAGGAATGAAATAAATATTCATTACATGTTCATCATAGCACCCAATGAAGGGCCTATGTAAATGGCTTATTCGGTCGCGCACCTTGCCGAGTTTTTCGATGCTACGATAAATCTCCTCCTCGTAGAGATGTCTGATGTTACTTGTTTCTCCTGTTTGGAGTCAATACATACATGACCGAAGTGTTGGGGTATTGGATCATGCTAAGCATTGTAATTCCACATGGAAAAAATTGTCCCTGTGAAATATCTATCCAGACTTCTGTATCGAATTGACAACTGCACCATTTCTGAGCATTAGTGGCTTTGTCATTCGGTTTTTGATGCGGAATTGGAAATCAAATGAGACCTGCCTGTCCAGTGATTTTGTAGGATGTCTAAGGCAAGATGAAAGTAGTTAACATTTGTACTGAATCAAGTATCCTGTTGTTTGTTGCATGGCGTTCCGTGAATACAGCTTATGAAATACACAATATTTCCTTTTTCTGTCCACCAAGACAGGCGATTGAATAGTCGCTAGTATAATGTATTTTGTACACGTCACAGTACAATTGCTTTAAAATCATTTATTGCTGACCAAAAAACTTACCAACTTAATGTAGTTTCATTGTAAGTAATGCAGTTGGTCTTCTCATCGACTTGTTTGCGTGTGGTTTGTGTTTGCGCGTGGGGTCAGAAAATAGGCAGTCAGCCGCAAGACGAGAAAAGGTTGGTGTCACTGCTTACTCTTAGCGTGGGTTAGCTAGAGGCGGGTGCAAGGCGGGCGTGGGTACTGGGTAGTGAGGGTAGAATGTGAATAGTGCTTTGGCGCAGGTGACGTTTTAAGGACTGTTGTGCGTGTTTTTGTGTTTATAGTAAATTCCAGTTAGAACCATGGCGAATATTCGCTATACAAGAAATCTTTTTCTGCGTGGAATGAGTGTCGTGTATTTATTCGCACTCGCTTCATTGTATGTTCAGATTCCAGGTAAGAATCAGCATATTATGTTTCATGTTTTGGCAGTATTTGATATCAATAGTGTATTAGCTTTAAAATTACACAACATGCACGTTACATTCGTGTCTGAGACAGTTGGAAGTTATCAAGTCTACCTTAGGCAAACTATTTTTGAGTGAATAAATTGTTATTTGTGTTAATTTCCGTTACATTTATTACCCTAAAAAGTTTAAAGCCCCATGAGTTGATAGGTTTGTTGTAGCATATTTATGAAAAATCTGAATCGTTGTTATTGCGGAGCGGTGTTTGTAGTGGGGGTTACATTTTTTTGTTTGTAGTGGGTTACATTTTTTTTCCAGGGCAACCTAAACTATACCGATGTCTATGAAAACTTCACTGATTAAGTCATATGCCGTTTCCGATAAGTCTTCCTCGCTAACCACTTAACCAAGAAATAGCTTCGTTGCGCAGATTAACAACGTGAAATTGCGGTGACATGTTTCTTCGACGCTTATTTAATTTGGAAGATAGACACGCTACCACGGTAAAATTAGTGATCAAAGGCAGCGTTTGTTTAGAAATGGGTATGCTTATTACTTATAGCCTAGCCATGGGTGGGTTTTTAAGGGAAATTGAGCTGCAGCTTGCCCATTTACCTTCATAAGGCACTTGTGTCATTGAACGACAGCCGCACTTGGATTGAATATGTTGTATTCCATTACAACCGCTTCAGTCGGAATATGTTTGGTACTGTGACGGAGTATCGACGTTGGGTAATGATAGGAGCCTATTGCACTATATTCCTATTGATGCCTCTTGTAGGCGTTTGTTAAATCTGTAGGATCACACTTTTCTGCTAAACTATAAAGAAACTGGAAGATGTGAGGGAAATAAAATTGGAAACGTTTGTCTACTAATGAGGTCTTGACATCATCTCTCTCTCTCTCTCTCTCTCTTTCTTCCCCCCCCCCCCCCCTCTCCCCCATTATCATTAAAAACTGGTGATGTAATTCATTACTGTGACTTGGAATTTTGTCTGGATAGTAGCAGCCCATTTGGTTTATAAAGTGCTGAATACTGAATTAATTGATATATGCGTTTGGGGGGGGGGGGGGAAGTGCCTTAATTATGGCAATAGTTGTTAACTAAGAATTTAGAGATTATATTTCAACACTCTTAGTTGTCTTTCTATGTGAAAGCTTCATTGCACAGTATGTCAGTCTATAGCTTTACTCTCGTTGTCATATTTTCTATTTACAGCTGTTTAGATACATTACACTAAGGCGTAAAAGCTATTTTGTGTTTAAAATATTCTTCTGCCTGATAGCTGGTAGCAGGGATGAGTTATTTTGACAGTTACTCAGTATGTTGACATTCTCTCTTGGTGCTTTTGCTTGTCAGTAAAAAAGAAAGTTCAGTGAGTAGCTGAAAAGTTGTTGTAATAGAACAATATATAGCAGCAGTATTGTGATTCTTGCTTAAGTTTTGGTTTTCAGCTTGGTTTAAACTGACACGTTTAACCTGTTAAATATGAATTTACTCAAATTGGATTGAATCTGGTACTCTCTGATTACGAAAGCGATATATAGTAGTTGATTAATCTGAAGGCACAAAATGTGGTTTCATCTGCCTATTTCAAGCTATAATCTTTGCCAGCCACTTGTCTGTAAAGTCCAACTCTACTTGAGACAGGTCATTTGCTCTCAGAGAATGAAGTGTAGTTCCATGGCAGAGTAAATCTTTCTTTTATACAGGTTTCATTATGTTGTTTAGTTTTTATGCAACAATTAGATGACATAACATTTACAGTTTTAGTGACTTATTTGTCTCTTATTTGTAAAAAAGTTTTTCATGTGACGGGATAGAGGCATCTGGTAAATGCTGTTTAGTAAGTTCAGGATTAAGTAAACTGTTGAATACTTTGCAAATACAAGGGTTGGAACTTAAATAGTGGCAACTGTTTATTCACAACCAGTACTGTAGGCTACTTCAAAGTAGTCACCAGCATTGTGTAGAATCTGTTGCCAGCTATGTGGAAGGCGTAGTATATCGTTAGCAGAGCTCGTAGTATATAGTTAGCAGAGCCTGTTCTGTTGATGATGCGAATGGAGTGGTCTACTGCCTGTTGAATCTCCGGAACAGTTCTGAAGCGAATGCCACGAAGTGGCTCCTTTATCTTCGGAATCAAATCAAAGTCACAAGGACTTAAGGCTGGGGAGTATAGTGAATGTTACAGTACTTCCCAGTCCCATTGACTGAACAGAACACCCACAGCTTGTGCTGTATGCGCCCACACATTGTCATGCAAAATGATGGGTGGGTTGCGCAGAAACTGTCGCTGCTTCTTTCGCAAAGCTGGTCGCAAGTGATGCTCCAAAAATTAACAGTAATACTGTGAATTGATGGTGTGCCATGCCCGATGTGTTACTGTTCGGTACGGCAATGCCGATTCCCCAAATGCCTGCTTGTGTCTGTGTATGTGCGGATGGATATGTGTGTATATGCGAGTGTATACCTGTCCTTTTTTCCCCCTAAGGTAAGTCTTTCCGCTCCCGGGATTGGAATGACACCTTACCCTCTCCCTTAAAACCCACATCCTTTAGTCTTTCCCTCTCCTTCCCTCTTTCCTGACGAAGCAACTGTTGGTTGTGAAAGCTTGAATTTTGTGTGTATGCTTGTGTTTGTGTGTCTATCAACCTGTCAGCACTTTCGTTTGATAAGTCACATCATCTTTGTTTTTATATAATCAATGAAGACTTTATTTCTTGGAAAAATTGAAGATGAGTTACCTCAGAACAGGACGCCATATGATAGTA
Organism: Schistocerca nitens; assembly: GCF_023898315.1. Classification (NCBI taxonomy): domain Eukaryota; kingdom Metazoa; phylum Arthropoda; class Insecta; order Orthoptera; family Acrididae; genus Schistocerca; species Schistocerca nitens. The sequence continues at coordinate 911,657,861 of NC_064617.1, forward strand.
ATGAATGTAAATATACATAGTATGTTAACTTACTGATTTTGTGTCTCTTCAAGATTTGCAGTGATACTCTCTAAGTGCAAATGTGGCTGAACTAAGTTGGTTTTGTAGTTCCAAAATCTACTTTTTCGTAATTAATATTGTCATCCTTATGGATACCTGAGAATTGTGGAGTTTCCACCCTGTTTACTCTTTGTCACTATGTGTTAACTGTATCATTAGTTAGTGTTTAGATGTACAGAACTGAATATGTTGTGTGGTTTATTATTATTATTATTATTATTATTATTATTATTTTTAAAACTTGAGGATGAGACCATCCATAGAAAACCAGTCAATGGCACACCAGTCAACACACACTTTAATATTTCCATTTGAGCTCAGATTTGTCTTATTTTATTATGATGATCATTTCTTATTGTGTAGGTGGGCATCAGAAAAGTGTTTTCACACTCTTTGGAGAAGGATGTGGATATAAATTTCATGAGAAGGTCCTACTGCAGTGAAAGACACATTTGTTTTGATGACTGCTATCCCAATTCTTGTATTGTGTCTGTCGCACTCTCTCCTGTTTTGCGATCATGCAAAACGAACAGCCCTTGTTTGAACTTTTTCGGTGTCATCCATCAGTGCTGTCTGATGCAGATTTCATAGTGCACAGCAATACTCAAGAAGAGGACAGACAAGTGTAATGTAGGAGGTCTGTTGTATTTTCTTGTGAGTGTTCTGCCAATAAATCGCAGTCTTTGATTTGCTTTCTCCACAACATTATCTAAATGATTGTTGCAATTGAAGTTATTTGTAGTTGTAATCCCTAAGTATGTTGGTGAGTTTACAGCCTTTAGATTTGTGATTTATCGTGTAACTAAAATTTAGCAGATTCTTCTTGGTGCTCATTTGGATGACTTGACACTTTTCATGATTTAGTCAGTTGCCACTTTTTGTGCCATACAGATATCTTGTCTACATCATTTTACAATTTGTTTTGATCATCTGATGACTTTACATGATGGTAAATAACAGCATTACCTGCAAACAATCGAAGAGGACTGCTCATATGGTCTCCTAAATATGTTTGTTGAACAGGAACAACAGGGGGCCTATACCCCTTCCTTGGGGAACCCCAGGCATTACTTCAATTTACTTGATGAATTTCCATTAATTATTACGGACAGTGACATTTCTGACAGGAAATCATGAATCCAGTCTGGCAACTGAGACAATACTCCAGGGGCATGCAATTTAATTAGAAGTCACTTGTGAGGATTATTGTCAAAAGCCGTCTGGAAATCTAAAAACATGAAATCAGTTTGATGTCCCCTGTCAATAGCACTCATTACTTCATGAGATTAAAGAGCTAGTTGTGTTTCACAAGAACAATAGTTTCTGAATGCGCACTGGCTGTTTATCAGTAAATCATTTTCTCCAAGGTGATTCATAACCTTTATTGTGAGTATGTTCCATCTCTATTTTGAGTTTTCTGAGTGGTGAGCACAGGGTAACGGAGCCTTTGCAGTGCTACTTCCCTTTCTGTGGTGTGAGTCTTAACTTCTGACTGCCATAGTCCTCCCCTCAGGGACTCAGCCTTTAATGGTTGGGTACAGGTTTGGTGAACCAGGCATGCCCATGCTGTAGGCCAGAGAGCACCACTACCCTCCATTACTGTAAATTCTGGGCTTGCTTCAGTGACCATCATTGGGCATGATAATGGAGTGTTGTATCTTGGAGATGAGATCTTAGCTCGATTGTGTGGCTTATAAAGATGGTTAAACCCTCCGCAAAAGAAATCCCCTCAGTCTCAAGGTGTGCTACATGCTGACGGGGTAGGTGACTGTAGAGACAAAATGTTGCAAGAGGAATTTGAGGAAACTGCCACACTCTTGTTTAAGGAACTTACTAAGACAAGTAAGGCTCTGTCTGGGTAAATATTTATCTCTCTCATGCATTGTGGGAACAAAATCATTCTTACATTTCAAACTCAAACTCCCTATGGAAAATATGGACTGTTGTGGAGTAGTAACAGCCAACCAAGGGCAGGCCTGAGAAAACACATTATTAGATTTATGGTGAAGTAACAGGGTACAAGTGTGCTAATATTCATTTATAATAGGTTAGAGAGAGTAGGGATTCTGTGAAAAAAATCTCTCCTTTCTACATTCATAAAGCTTTGGAAACAGGGAGTCAACAACTTTGAAATACCACTCTACTGGTCAAAACAGCTACAACGCAACGAGATCCAGTAATTTTTAGGATCCAGAAAATTAGGTGAATATCCTAATATAGTCCGAACACACAATGCCATTAATATAGCAAGGGATTAGTCCCCTTCCATGATATATTGGAAATTGATCTGAAACAATTAGAGGAAAGAATGTTATTATGTTGGTGTCACATAGATAAAGAACATTATGTGAGTAAAGCAAGTCAGTAACTAGAAAAAACTGTGGCATTCATTTGAATGCAGAGTGCCCTCATGTACCAGAATATATCCAAAGCTGCAGTTATCTGCCTCAAAAGTTAGAACCTATCTATCAGACTGTATGACATGTTTTAAGTGCCAAACGTTTGGACATACAACTCCTGGTTGTAACAGTGACTTAGTGTGTGGGAGGTGTATATCAAAGGCACAAGAGATACAGAACCCTGTACATCTCCTCCAAAGTGCAGTAATTGTTCGGTGAATCATCCCGTGTGAAACAAGGACTGTCACATTTATTCTGAGGAAAGGAAAATTCGGGCACTGAATGCAATGAGGACAATCCCATATGGTAAAACTAAGAACACCTTAAATCATTAAATGCTGTACAATTTCCAGAATTTGTTGTTAAAAAACCATTCATCAAAAGTAACACCTCAATCCAAACTCAAACATCAGAGTTGTACACAAATAGATGTTCTTGCAGCTGCACCTGCAAAGGAGAGGTTTCCTCTGAACCCACGAATGCTCTGAAACAAACAGGTCTTCCAAACACAGACATTCACCATCAGGAAGATAACAAGTCAATATGTATATCACAGAATTTAAGTCCCCCTATGGGTCCGGGGGTCAGAATAGGCCCGAGGCCTGCCTGCGACTAAAAGGAGTCTCTCACGTTTTGGCCTTTATGTGAGGGTCTCCTGTAGGGTTTGACTTCCATTTTTCAAAATTTTCCCGAAAAGCGAGCCAATTGGGGAAGGGCACCTTACATGGTGCATTGTGTCCATTGTGCATTGAGATCTTAGGCCACTTTGCAGTCCCACTCATTCTCCATTTCTTGGGCGAGGACACCTTTCTCGGTTCATTTTCTACCATGCACTATGCAGTGTGATTTTCTGTGCCAACGATGACCATGGACTTCTTTGCACCTCATATCCAGGACTGTAGCCAGTCCGTTGTGACTCTCCATGCATGCCGAGGAGTAGATGCCCATCACCCTGGGGCATCAGGACTCCCAGCAATGGCCATCCTGCCAGTGGCCTTTGCTGCGGCTGGGTGACGCCTGTGGGGAAGGCCCCTGGTTGGAGTGGGTGGCATCAGGGCGGTTGACACACCATGAAGTGTAGTAAGTCATCTGCTGCTGGTGATCAGCCGCCAGCAGTCTCTTAAGTGGGAAAAGTCTAACTATAATGCTAAGAAATATAACCCCAAGACATTCCCGTCCCTGACCACATCATGGAAGAAATGCCAGGCTAAGGATGGCAGTAAAGCTTATTCGCCCGGTACCTCGTATGTACGAGAGTTGATGGGGAATCCTTCATGTCCAGGAAGCCTCAGTTTTTTTGTAGAGCATTTGGAGGACAAGTTTGGGGAGGTGGAGGGCTTGTCCAAAATGCACTCTGGGTCAGTTTTGATATAAAAAGCATCCTCAGCCTAGTCACGGGCATTACTCACTCGCTTGTGTCAAGTTAGGCGATGTTTCTGTTACTGTCACGCCTCATAAGAGCTTAAATATGGTCCAGGGTATTACCTTCCACAGAGACGTTCTTTTGCAATCTGACGACAAGCTGTGCGCCAACTTAGAGAGACGAGGAGTTCATTTCGTCCGGTGCGTCCATCGTGGTCCAAGGGATTACCAGGTTGCCACAGGTGCATTCATCTTGGTCTTCGAGGGTGACACATTGCCCGAGACAGTCAAGGTGATGGTCTGCCCCTGTGACGTTAAGCCATATATCCCTCCCCCAATGTGGTGCTTTAAGTGTTAGAAGTTTTGCCATATGTCTTGCCGCTGTACTTCCAGCCCCACCTGTCGAGATTGTGGACGTCCATCGCATCCCAATACTCCATGTGCCCCACCTCTCATCTGTGTCAGCTGTGGAGAGCATCATTCACCTTGCTCATCAGACAGCAGGATTTTACAGAAAGAGAGGAAGATTGTGGTATATAAGACCCTGGACCAACTGACCTACACTGCGGCTAAGAGGAAATTTGAGCGCCTACATCCTGTGGCCATGATCTCATTTGCCGCCGCTACAAGAACAATTGTCACCTCATCAGTTCCTCGAATTCATGTTGCCCCTCAGAACCGACCACACCTGCCCCCTTGATGGTGGGAGGCACTTCCCTCCCTGTTGCTCCCGCACCACCTACTTCGGCAGCAACACCCTCGAACCATTAGGGATTTCAGCCCTCACTTCTGAGCCAGAGAAGTGTAAGGCTTCTTCGGCTTCTCTCTCTAGGAAGGGGTCCCTTGGGTCACTCCCTTCCCAGGTTTCTGCTAATGGGAAAGATGACACCCACCAGTGGCTGAAGAGCCCAAAAGCTGCTGATCGTAGGGCTTTACGCTCAACCTCAGTCACAGAGACTGATTCCGTGAAGTGCCCACAGCCAGGGAAACCCAAGGAACAGTGCGAGAAATCGAAAAAGAAGACCCCTAAGAACAAGGAAATTGTGGTGGCGCCCACTACTTCTCACAAGTAGGAAAGAATTCAGAACGTAGAGTTGGCTGTATTGACACACATCCCAAACAGTCTTGTCAGTCGGGAGTTTCATAGTACATTGAAATGCTGCTACATTCGAAGATGAACAATACGGAATTTGTATTTAATTCATTGGATAATGTATGAAAATGCAATGGTCAAAACTTGGGGCGGAGATAAAAGCTCATCTTCCACCCCTTTTTTTGCTGACGCAGAGGTTTTAGCGCCAGTATTTGTGCCTGCGAAGCATTCCTGTGTAGCGCTACATATATTCGACGGCAGAAGTTGGTTGTGGCGGCACCTACCAACATTTTTCAGAACTTCCACTTACTTTGCACTCGATTCTAAGCCACAGGCGGTTTTTTGGATTATAAAAACCGGAAAAAAAGTGCGGCTTAGATTCGAGTAAATACGGTACTGGCTGAGGCAGAGATGTCGAAACTTTTCTGTCTCAGTTCGACCTCTGCCTCTTAAATACTGGGGCCGTGACACATTTAATTGTGGCTCATGGTAGTCACTCTGTCATTGATTTATCAATTTGCAGCGCAGGATTTCTCCCATCTGTCCACTGGAGAGCACACGATGACCTGTGTGGTAGTGGCCATTTCCCCGTCTTCCTGTCACTGCCCCTGCGTCAGGCTCACGTACGCCTGCCCATGGGCTTTAAACAAGGCGGACCGGGGAACTTTCACCTCTGACGTCATTGTTGACTCTCCCCCACATGGTAACATCGATGTGATGGTTGAGCAGATGACTACCGCAGTCATTTCTGTGGCAGAAAATGCGGTCCATCACTCTTTAGAGTATGCCCGGTGAAAGACAGTTGTTTGGTGGTCGCTGGAAGTCACTGAAGCGATTACAGAGTGTCAGCGAGCTTTACGGTATCATAAGCGACACTTTCCCTAGATCATCTGATAGCCTTTAAGCGGCTCTGTACCCATGTACGCCAGCTTATAAAATGATGGAAACAGGGAGTGTTGGGACAGGTACGTGTCGACCATTGGGTGCCATACGTCACCTTCCCAAGTCAGGACGAAGATCAAACGCCTTTTTGGGTACCAGACCCCAACAGGTGTCCCTGGCGTTACCATCAATGGCGTGCTATGTACTGATGCAAAGGCGATTGCCGAGCAATTTGCTGAGCACTGTGTTCGAGCCTCTGTATCGGAGAACTGCCCACCAGCCTTTTGCACCCTCAAACCGCAGATGGAAAGAAAAGTCCTCTTGTCCACTACACACCACAGTGAACCCTATAACGCCCCATTTACGGAGTGGGAGCTCCTCAGTGCACTTGTACATTGCCCTGACACAGTTCCTGGGCCGGATTGGATCCACAGTCAGATGATTAAGCATCTCTCATCTGACTACAAGCGCCATCTCCACGTCATCTTCAACCGGAACTGGTTCGATGGCATCTTTACATTGCAAAGGCAGGAGAGTACCATCGATCCGGTGCTCAAACCTGGTAGAAACCCACTGGATGTGGATAGCTATCGACCCATCAGCCTCAACAATGTTGTTTGTAAGCTGCTGGAACGTATGGTGTGTCGGCGGTTGGGTTGGGTCCTAGAGTCATGTGGCCTCCTTGTCAGAGCGGCTTCCACCAGGGGCACTCTACCACTGGTAATCTTGTGTTCCTAGAGTTTGCCACCCAAACAGCCTTTTCCAGATGCCAACACCTTGTTGCCATCTAATTTGATCCACACAAATCCTATGACACCACCTGGTGACATAATATCCTTGCCACATTATACAGGTGGGATCTCAGAGGCCCACACCTAATTTTTATCCAGAATTTCCTGTCGCTCCAGACTTTCTGTGTCCAAGTTGCTGCCTCCCATAGTTCCCACCATATCCAGGAGAATGGTGTCCTGCATTGCTCTGTATTAAGTGTATCACTATTTTTAGTAGCCATTAACGGTCTAGCAGCAGCTGTAGGGCCACCAGATGACTTCTGCATTTCGTACTGCTCCACCAGTAGTGGTGTTGCTGAGTGGCACCTACAGGGAGCCATCCACAAGGCGCAGTCATGGGCTCTCGCCCATGGCTTCCAGTTTTTGGCTGCTAAGTCGTGTACCATGCACTTCTGTCAGCCTCGTACCGTTTATCCAGAACCAGAACTTTACTTTCACGACGATCCACTCACTGTAGTGGAGACATATCGATTTTTACGACTGGTTTTCAATGCCCAATTGACTTGGCTGTCTCACCTTTGTCAGCTTAAGTGGAAGTGCTGGAAGCACCTCAATGCCCTCCGCTGCCGGAGCAACACCAACTGGGGTGCAGATCACTCTACTCTGCTGCAGCTCTACAGAGGCCTTGTTCAATCCCACCTTGACTATGGTAGTGTGGTTTATGGTTAGGCAGCGCCCTCAGCATTGCATGTACTCGACCCAGTGCACCCCTGTGGCGTTCGCCTAGCGAGGGGAACTTTTAGAATGAGTCCAGTGACAATGTCCTGTTGGGCACAGTCCCTCCATTGGACATCAGACGTTCACAACTGCTCACCAATTACATTGTACACATTCGTAGTTCTCCTGAGCATCTGGATTACTGTCTCCTTTTTCCACCCATGGCAGTTCATCTCCCGAATCGGCAGCCCAGGTCTGGGCTAACGATTTTGGTTCGCTTGCGATCCCTTCTGTCTGAACTGGGGCCCTTCCCTTCACCACCTCTCTTCCAGGTCCGTCCGCATACACCTCTATGGTGTACACCTGGGCTGCAGATCCGTCTGGACCTTTTGCATAACACTAAGGACTAAGTTGCTCCTGCCACTCTCCGCTGTCACTTCCTCTCGATTCTTGACGTTTTCTGGGGATCTGAAGTGGCTTACACTGGTGGCTTGATGGCTGATGGTCATGTTGGCTTTGCCTACGTCCAGAGGCCATTTGGAACAGCATTCCGTGGCCATCTCTCGTGCACTTCAGTATATCCATTCATGCCCTGGGGAATTGTTTCTTCTGTGTACTGACTCCTTGATCAGCATTCAAACTATCGACCAGTGCTACCCTCGCCGTCCTTTGTTAGTGTCCGTCCAGGAGACCATCTATGCCCTGGACCGGTCCCGTCATTCAGCGGTATTTGTGTGGACCCCAGGACACGTCGCATCCCAGGCAACGAATTGCCGACAGGCTACACGGAAACCACTTCTGGAGATGGGCACCTCTGAACCTGACCTGTGTTGTGACTTATGCCATAGGGTTTTTTGGCTTTGGGAGACAGAATGCCTCTCACAGGAAGTCAGTTGTCCTCTGCCGACTCGCAGTGGCCACGCTTCGGTGACCCACAGTTACCTCCTGCACTGTGAAGACCCGCCTGAGTGTTGATGCTGCGCCCAGTTGTCAGTGGGCCATATTCTAGTGCACTGTCCTGCTTTGACTGCCCATTGACGGAATCTTGGGTTACCGGACTCGTTGCCGCTAATTTTATCTGACACCACCTCATCAGCTGATTTAGTTTTACATTTTATTCGTGAGGGTGGGTTTTATCATTTGAGCTAAGTTTCAGCGCATGTCCTTTGTTCCTCTGTGTCCTCCACACTAGTGCTTTTAGGGTGGAAATTTTAATGTGTTGCAGAGCGGCAGGCTTCTCCTTTTTTATTCTCATGGTCAGCAGCCATGGTAACCTGCTTTGTTGTTTTAATCTCTTCATCCCGTTTCTTGTGTTTCTGTGGTTTTCTTGTCTCCTTTTCTCCATTTACGTGTTTGTTGCCCTTCACCGTTCTTGTGATTTTTCCATTAATTCTGTTTTGAGTTTGTTCGTTTTATTCCCGCACTTGTGGCATTGTTGTATTTGGAACAAGGGACTGATGACCTCGTAGTTTGGTCCCTTTCCCCCTCTTTTAAACCAGCCAACTTCAGTGGCTGGAGGATTGGGCACAAGAAAAAAGGTTTTTTTGTATATAAACAGTATATATTCATTTGAATCATAAATGTTACATTTTTAATTAATTAGAACTGTGTCTCAATGGCACAATTCCACATTGTAATCATTCGGTTAGGTTCATGAGCCTCATATTTTATCAATGCACTTGTGGCGCCTTAAAATGAGAGCATGTAACGTCTTGAGCATTTTATAGTGTCTCAGTGGAAAAGTCTGGGGTTCAGACTTATACAGCCTGCAGCAATTTTATAAAGCATTCATCCTGCCAATTTAGATTATGGATGTACAATTCATGGTTCAATCTGACCTTCATACATGATGATATATGACACAGTATACGATGGTATAGGGGCTAATAGAACAACTCTTATACCTGTCCTCCACGCTGAAGCTTGTCTCACCAGTGGCTGTCTAAGATTGGTTCTTGACAGTGAAACATGGCTTCCAAGATGAGATGGTCAGAGGATCTCTAGTGTCCACTATTATTACTCACCTTCCAGTGGAGCAACTATTCTTGAACCCCTTCAAGCCATAAAGTAGTTAGGAATCAGGCAAAGAAGCTTTTAGTAAAGAACAGTATAGGAAATACCAGAGTTATCCCAGAGTATTTGAGTAAGCATTCAGCTTGGCTGATAAAATAAGACAAAATAAATTTTAAATTACTTGCTTAGAGAAAGTCGAATATGGCATTGTTGGACACTGTAATTAACCATTGTTTTTAACAGATGGTTCCAAGCATGGGGACATGGTGGCTTGTTCCACAGTTTTCCCTCATAGCATCCTAAAGATTCACCTTCAACAGGATTCATTATCTTCAGTATGGAGTTGTAAGCAGTCTTGATGGCTCTCAAGCAGACACGGTGTGCCTATATGAAAATGTCCCTGACAGACTCTTGACTCCTAAAGCAGCCTACAGAGCATTCAGAGAATGTATCCAGGAAAGAACCTTCTCCAGAACATCCTGTTCTCTCTACAGGAGCAAGGTAAAGGGTTGTCATTCTGTTGGGTACCAGGACACATCAGAATTCGCAGTAATGAGAATTCATACATGGCATGATGGGAATTCAGCAACATCATGTGAAGTCCCCATATGCTAGTTATGACACTGGTGAGGGCCGTGAAGGGTATGTGGAAACCAGAGTGGTTGGAAATGAGTGAAACTAAACATTGTACGATTTAAAACAGACTACCTGACCATGTCTTACTTCTGTCTAGTCACATGGCTGAAACAATATCATATTAATTCATCATCATTTTGGGCATTACCATTTGGCTCACAGCTTCATCCTTCATCACAAAGAGCTGCCAAAATGTAACACACATGGTGCCACTGGAAAATGTGCTGTATTTTAACTGAATGTTGTTTGTATGCTGGCCTTAAGTCATTAAATCGTTTGGCTCAAGAAATGCCCTTGGGTTTAAGTGATGATTGTAAGAGTGTAGCACTGGTTTTAAAATTTTGTGATAAATTGGGACTCATCCCCAAGTTGTTGAGGAGCGGCCTTTAATGATCTGAGTGGCTGCATAACTGTTTTTCATGTTAGTGATCAGTCGTCCACTTGTACCTGGACAAAGGTTTCGTGTTTTTATCCAAATAATCCTCATTTTGTTATATGATTCACCTGCAAATCCTTATTCTGCCTTCAGTGTCTCATTGAAGAAAGTTTGGTTGGCTTGCTGTAAAGCTGGTGCTATCGGAAGTATTTCAATGATGTGAACCACAAAATAATTACTGTGGCTTCCTACGTTTGTTCGTCGTTGTAGACAATACAATGACCAGTTTCAGTTGTCACATAGTACATTGTACAGAAGCAAGCACTTTCACAATCGTACAAAACATTGACTGTGGCAATATAATCACAGTGCACTTTCATACATAAAGTCTAATGGAACAGCATCACCACAATAGTTTTAGTTTATACTGTTTGTTAACAAATCAAGTTTCCAGCTAAACATCACACAAATGCACAAATGTTCATGGTATTAGCAAAATTATGTGACTGTAATAAATGTTACTCACTGAGTGACTCAAAGAAGTGAATATAGTACATGTTAGTACAAAGATGCTAATCATAGGAATGTATGCTGTATATTTGCATGGAGATGTTAGTCATTTATGAGCTCACCCAGGACTGAAGATTTTAGGGTAGCAATGGCCTCATAAATACTGGCATATGAACATTTTAGTGTTTTGTACACTACATAATGGTTTGAAAAACTGTTAGGTTGGGTTTTAGTAGTTGGACTGAGCTATTTGTTTACACAAAAATTTGTTTTACAAAATTTGTTGTCAGTTGATAAAGTTAAAAAAAGATAACAGAAAGATTTAGTGTGTCTACACTGCAAATTCTGTAATTATAAGTACAGCAGCCATATTTAGATTTGTCATCATTTCTGACAATTGATGCATATTTTTAATTAGTGAAGGGTGTCATTCGGTCCAAGATAATTAGTGGCACAAAAGTGTAGCATCAAACTTAATGTAACAGGCATAAAATGCAATAGAAATTTTGTGTGTTTCCTGATTTTTGATTGGAGTTATATCTACATTTAATTAAGTTTAGGAAAACTGAAATAGTTCTCTTTAAAGAGTTGATTGAAGGTTGTCAGATATGTGGTGTCATTTCTCCCAGAATTAATGGTTAACTCATTTAAATATCTCCTTTACATACAACATTTTCAATTATTCCTTATTATAGGGTTTCCAGAAAGATTAAGTGTAAAATTGCAATCTGTGGATCAAAAATTACATAGGAATAATAAATTGGTATGAAACATGGTATGAATAGTGTTTTGGCAGATTTAGGTACACACTGCTCAAACTTGATGTATGTACTAACTTAAAAAAGAATTATCAACAAGATTGCACCAAGCGTAGATGGAAAGATTCCATCTTGTTCTTTTTAATTTTCATGAAGAAATATTTTGTAAGATACATAGTGCTTGATTTGTGATGTTACGCTCTAGTTCACTGTACCAATATATCTTTTCTCCCACAAATCCTGCACTGAAGGCACCCATGATATTATTTAAGTGTGAAGACATGTGGGGTCCCATTCACACAGTCATTCATGGTTTTTTAATTCTTTGTCTTAATATACTCACGAAAATAATTATTTTAATGTTATAAAAAGTATCCTTGTTTGCATTTTCGGCTCAGCACACACTGTCAAAATCACATCACAGCTACATTACCTGTTTTGTACCTACATAAAATACATTAATGCTCAACAAGGGCACTTTTAACCAAGCCATTGAATGCCCAAAAACATCACCACCACCATCTAATTTTCTTATAAATGGTAACAGTGATGCAGTAATGATTTCATAAAATCTGTCGTTGACATCACTGGTGGAGGACACCAGTTTATGGTCTACATTCTGGGAAAATGTGGCACACCTCCTACTAAACAACATAAAAGGCTTTTATGAGCACCCAGTGAGGTGATGCAGTAGTAAGAGATGTCAAAACAAAACAATGAAGGCAGTTTTCTTTTTACTACCTGGAGAAACTGCAAACTGAAGCAATTGTATGAAAACATTTTCAATCAAATCAGTGAAGAAACTTTCTGTAATTTCTAAAGCATGAAACTTTCTGTAATTTCTAAAGAATCAAAAGATAATATGTACACACTTGGAACAATATTTTTGTTCTCAAAGAGGACTTAAATACTAATAGGGTGTTTTGATGTCTGCTGGCAGTGATCTGCAAAACATATTGTTCCTCCATTTCATGTTTTTTATGGCTGTTATTGTTAAGTTATTGTAATGTTTAATAATTTTTATACATCTGTCTACATCATCATCTGTAACAGTTACAAAAGATTACAATTAGATATTTGTAAAAGACGAAAAAGATTTATTGTAGAAGGTACAGGTGTTTTGCCCTACTTTATTACCTTAAATGCTTTCAGCATAACATATTGGAGCATTATCATCAAATATACTCAGAACCACAGTTTAGGAAAGTTAAGTATTGTGGAGCAGTGGAATATTATTTTCCCCAGTAAAGCATTACTGACTTCTGAATTAATGTTGACATGCAAATAAGAATTGATGGGGAAAACACTCTAACTGCTTTTGTTAGTGAAACCATATTTTAATGTCGATTTGAACTACAAAAATATGTATTATTAATATGTCTTCTTGTTGTGAATTACTTATAATGATCTTGAATCTCTTATGCTTATAACTGTATTGAATGAATTTTCTTTGTCACATCCTACACATTGCAATTGCCTTTCCTATGAAATGAAATGCTGCTGAGAAAAATCATTAACTGTAACAGTTCTAGATAATCATCTTGCTGTTTGACAAATCCAAGTATCTTAGATTGACCATCAGGCACTTCCTTTTAACAAATTACGTAACTCTTATTGTTGAGATTCATCCAGGTTTTCCTAAATTTTATGAGGAGCGCTAGGACTGGACCAGAAGTTTGGTTCAGTAATGATCAAACTTACTCTTCAGAACTAACAAAAAGTGTTATATAGATGAGCAAAGTGAAACAGGTTAAGATCGAACATTTTTCGAGAGTTGTGCAGCTTCCATTTAACAGAAAAGTGTTTTTTGCTATTACATAAAAAAGTGACTGGTTTGGGTCTGTTACTTCCCAATTTCCATTATTTGGTTGGCGAGCAAGCTGTGGCGTGGTCAGCTGAAGATAGTGGACCTTCAAGGACCCAAGAACTGTTCCTTGCCTTAAGAAGTAACCTTGATTACCAGTCTACTAACTTTTCCATCACTGGTATGTGCATCCCAGTTCAACACTAATTCATGGCAGTCGTTTAGATTAAATTTGGTCATAACTTCTGTGTGTATCATTTGTACTCATTTTACAAAATGTTTGCTAAGGTTTTGAAGTGAAACAAAAGTACTATTGGGTTTTCCAATTAATGGTGAAAGCTTCTGGTCAAGTCATTTATATGTAAATCCAATCTGTTGCACCACATTTATCAGTTATTTTGCGTACATTGAAAATTACGTAGATGGTAAGTAAAAAAATTGTAATGCACTTGGGGTTACCAGTACTGATGCTGATATTTACTGAGCAATGACAGAGAATTTTCACCCTTGACATCATCATTGTCGGCTGCTTGATGTTTATGAATCAGTTATTATGCAGCAAGTTGGTGAGTTGCAACAGGCATTGCGTATTTGCACAATGACAGCAGTTTCCAAAGTGCTGTTACTTGCTAACAGGGTGGCCTTTTTTTCTACAAGGAATTCACCTTTTTTTTCCCAAATATGGAAACATCTTAATTCACGAACACTGCAGTTTGTGTCATTCTAAAATGTGGAACTCTTACATACTAGAAAAAATGTTTGAAATATTTCAATTCACAGGTTGTTTGGCTCCTGTTATTTGTCCTTGCAATTCAAGAAAGAAAAAGCTATAAAAAGTGATTTTACTTTAGTAGCACTAATAGTTCTGATATCATAGCCAGCCGCAGTGGCCGTGCGGTTCTAGGCGCTTCAGTCCGGAACCACAGGACTGCTATGATCACAGGTTCGAATCCTGCCTCGGGCATGGATGTGTGTGATGTCCTTAGGTTATTAGGTTTAAGTAGTTCTAAGTTCTAGGGGACTGATGACCTAAGATGTTAAGTCCCATAATGCTCAGAGCCATTTGAACCATTTTTGATATAACTGAAAGGCATCGTATTGTGTAAACAACATGCATAAAGAAACATAATGCACAGAGAAAACTAAACATGTTCAAAACTGCTTCTATATTGCATGTCCTGTCTTACAGGAAAGAAGTCTCCTATAAATAACATTACAGCCATTAATTCCTCTTGCACATGTTATTTTCACTGTAACAACTTGAACATTTCAGTTGGGAAATGTTCTAACATGGTTTATTGTGAGGATAGTATTTTAATTTCCATTATACGAGGGCGGTTCAGAAAGTAACCTCCGATTGGTCACAGTGCGGGTTGTGGGGGGAGTAGCGACGCCATCTGTGCGTTCACGCACTCAACAGGTCAGTTGGCATCAAGCCGTGGTCGAGTGAACGTCGTACCTGCGCTAGTTTAGTTTTTGTGGCAGTTTGAAATGTGTGCTGCAATAGAAAACCCCGCCAAATGTGAAGTGCGTGCTGTCATAAGGTTTTTTACAGCCAAAGGATATTCTGCAGCAGCTATTCATCGTGAGCTTTGTGCCGTGTACGGACCAAGAGTTATGAGTGAAGGAGTTGTCCGTGAATGGGTACGTTTATTTAAAAGTGGACGAGAAAACGTTGATGATGAAGAGGAGTGGTAGACCATCATTGGTGACTGACGAACTCGTTCAGACAGTTGATGCAAAAGTTCGTGAAAATCGACGTTTCTCAATGTCGGAGTTGTCTACTGGTTTTCCACAGATTTCTAAGACTCTCTTGTACGAGATAGTGACAGCAAGATTGGGTTACCGTAAGTTCTGTGCACGATGGGTGCCCAAAATTCTTACCGACCACCACAAAACTCAAAGAATGGCCTCTGCATTAGACTTTCTGTCACGTTATGAGGACGAAGGAGAACCATTGTTAAACAGAATCGTGACCGGTGACGAAACCTGGATTAAGTACGTGAACCCTGAGACAAAAGAACAATCAAAGATGTGGGCACATTCAAATTCGCCTACCAAACCAAGAAAAGCCTCGCAAGATTTTTCTGCCAGAAAACTGATGGCAACGATGTTTTGGGATGCCAAAGGGGTGTTGTTGGTTGAATTAATGGAACGTGGTACGACCATTAATCAAGACGTGTACTGTGAAACAATAAAAAAGTTACGACGGGCTATACAGAACAAACACCGTGGTATGCTGACTTCCAGTATCGTTTTTTTGCACGATAACGCCCGTCCTCACTCTGCTCGCAGAACAACGGCCCTTCTTGAGTCCTTCAAGTGGGACGTTATCAACCATCCACCTTACAGCCCAGACCTGGCGCCAAGTGATTATCACCTCTTCATGCATTTGAAGAAATGGCTCGGGTCACAGCGGTTTGATGACAACGAAGAGCTCAAAGATACGGTCACAGGCTGGCTCCAGGCACAAGCGGGTGATTTTTATGCAGAAGGAATTTCAAAGCTTGTGAAGAGATACGATAAGTGCCTCAATCGCTATGGAGACTATGTAGAAAAATAGTGCAAAGATGTAGTTGTAAGATGTATATATTAAAATATTTTTATTTAACTTGGTGTATTTTTTTAAATCAACCGGAGGTTACTTTCTGAACGGCCCTCGTATATTACACTGAAATGTCAAAGAAACCGGTGTATGCATGCATATTCAATTATAGAGATATGTCAACAGGCAGAATACGGTGCTGTTGTCAGCAACACCTGTCTAAGACAACAAGCGTCTGATGCATTTGTTTTATGGGTTACTACTGCTACAATGGCAGTTTATCAAGATTTAAGTGAGTTTGAACATGGTGTTGTAGTTAGTGCATGAGCAGTGGGACACAGGATCTTCGAGGTAGCGATGAAGTGGGGATTTTTCTGTACGACCAGTTCAGGAGTGTACCATGAATATCAGGAATCCAGTAAAGCATCAAATCTCTGACACTGCTGCAGCAGGAAGAACATCCTGCAAGAACGGGACCAACGACAACTGAAGAGAATCGTTCAATGTGACGGAAGTGCAACCCTTTTGCGGATTGCTGCAGATTTCAGTGCTGGCTGTCAACAAGTGTCAGTGTGCCAACCATTCAACAAAACATCATTGATATGAGCTTTCAGAGCCAAAGGTCCACTCACATACATTTGATGACTGCACGTCACAAAGCTGAATGCCTCGCCTGAGCCCATCAGCACCGACAAGAAACTGTTGATGACTGGAAATGTGTTGCCTGGTCGGACAAGTCTCATATCAAATTGTATCAAGTGGATGGACGTGTACAGGTTTGGAGACAGCCTCATGAATCCATGGACCCTGTATGTCAGCAGGGGACTGTTCAAGCTTGTAGAAGCTCTGTAATGGGGTGCGGGTGGGATATGTCTAGATACGACTCTGACAGTTGACACATACATAAGCATCCTGCCTAATCGTCTGCATCAATTCATGCCCATTGTGCATTCTGATGGACTTTGGCAATTCCAGATGGACAATGGGACACCCCATATGTCCAGAATTGCTACAGTGTGGCTCCAGGAAATCTCTCCTGAGTTTAAACCGTTCCGTTGGCCACCAAACTCCCCAGACATGAACATTATTGAGCATATCTGGGATGCCTTGCAACATGCTGCTCTGAAGAAACCTCCACCCCCTCGTACTCTTAAGGATTTATGGACAGCCCTGCAGGATTCATGTTGTCAGTTCCCTCCAGCACTACTTCAGACATTGGTCAAGTCCGTGCCACGTCTGTTGGGACACTTCTGCGTGCTCGCAAGGGCCGTACATGTTATTAAGCAGGTGTACCAGTTTATTTGGCTCTTCAGTGTAGTTTAATTTGTTCTAGCAATGGCTTTTTGAAATTTGCTTTAATTGAGACATGAGTACCACATAAATAATACACGGTACAAATTTGTAATGCTCCTTGGACACTATAAATTTCTCTTACTATTATGTAGTCCCAAACTGATCTTTGATTTGTAAGAGCAGGTAGTAGGAGTGTTAACATTTGTTGAGCCATTAAACACATAAAAATGTTTTTATATTTGCTTAAAGCTGTTTCTCTTTTTATTTTTAGGTCTTTATGGAAAGAATGGGTTGCTTCCTGCAGAAAACCAGTTGGACAGCAAGGCGTCAGCGTTGGCTGCACGCATACATACAAAACCGACTTTACTGTGGCTTGCTCCTTATGTTGGACTGGATACGGAGTACATGATGGATGTACTTACAATTTTTGGCATATTTCTGGCATTTACTGGGTAATGTCCATTTCACTGAAAACAATTGAATGAAATGATAGTGCAGTTCCTTCAAAAATGCCACTGCGTATTTCTATCCAGCCTTGACCTATCTGAGTTTGTACTTCATCCCTATTGACCTCATCTAGTAGACAGTGAACTCGAATCTTCCCTTCGTTTTGTACTTCAGTGCTGTGTCCAGAGCTACTACCCTGATAATTGTCAGCTATATAACAGAAAATTGATATTAATATACTTCCAAAAATATAATTTTTGGCATATCGTGAATTCAAATCTACTTTTGCTTCCAGGTTTGTTTCCCAGAAATTCTGTACAGCTCCAACATTCGCTGCATTATGGTCACTATATTATTCCTTGTACCAAGTGGGACAGACGTTTATGTGGTTTCAGTGGTATGTACTAACAAATCTTGCAGTATTATAGAGAATCTTCATTTTATGAATTGTGTTTCTCTTGTTCCTCTGAATTATTGTGTAAAATAACACTGTTCGACATGGGTTCTATTTCCGATATTAAAGTATGTGCTTCTAGACCATTTTACCGTGGGAAATTCAAATATGTAAACAAAATATCGTTGTCAGGGATACTTTTTATGTAATATGCATATTCACAATTCATGTCAAACGCAGAGATGTTATAGAGAAATACGGGTATGTTGCCGCATCCAGTAGTGATAGAACGTGATAATTTCTTGTGCAACAGCAGGTGGGAAGAATCAGACATCATTAGATTATCCCCCGCCACACCTATGTCATTAAAACCACCTGAAACATCTCATTAACTCCAACGGCGACGGCCGGTCGCTGCCTCGGCAGTAAAGCTTCACGCCTCCTAGGGGCAGGTGCATCGAGTTTACAACAGTGGTGTTAGCCGCAATTTGTGTCAGTCTTAATGAGTGGGTGTTTTGGCTGACAAGTAACTGTCTGTCATATTTCCGAGCACGGTTGAATTTTTTAGTTACTGTGTGTAAACTGATTGAGCCTGGTGTTGAAGGTAAAACGACTGCTTATTTTTACACATCAGCGTTCGTCTAGTTCCCTACTATTAATTTAATACAGGTGTATTACCAAAGTGGTATTTTTAAATTTGCAGAAAAGCCACGTCGTCGTGGATGTCGATATAAGCCGGACAACTTCTGCTACATCTGTGGGAAGTTCGCTTTTGCCAGAAATAGGAAGAAAATTTCTTCAGTCATAAAAGAAAGCATACAAACACTACTTTGGAGTAGAGGTAGGAGACCAAGATAAAGAATTGGCACCACATTTCTGTTGTGCTACATGTTACTGCAAACTAATTCAGTGGTGGAAAGGTAAAGAGAATGTGGCGTTGTTTGCGGTTCCCATGGTGTGGAGGGAGCCTAAGGACAATATTACTGATTGTTATTTGTGTCTAACAAAAATTCAGGGTTTTACAAACAAAAAGTCGAAGAGGCACATTGTTTACCCAGATCTGCCTTCAGCGACAATGCCAGTGCAGCATTCCGACAACCTTCCAGTACCTTCAAGAGCTCGAGGTCAAATTCCGAGTGACAGTGAAATATGTAGTAATGAAGAAATCACAGATGATGATTCTTTATATCACTGCACAAGTGAGTCATCGCCACATTTGTTAACCCAGGCAGATTTAAATGATTTAGTACGTGATCTAGGACTAAGTAAACAAAAGGCGCAGCTGCTTGGTTCAAGATTACAAGAGTATAATCTGCCGCACTAAAGTACTAAAATCAGTGTGTTCAGGCACAGAGAACATGCCTTTATTTCTAATTTTTCAACTGACGAAGCACTGACATTTTGCAATGACGTTGCTGGCCTGATGAAAGTGCTGAACTTCACTTATATTTCACAGGAGTGGAGCTTTTCATAGATGCATCGAAAACAAGTCTGAAGGGTGTTTTGCTCCATAACGGAAATAAAATACCCTCTGTTCCAGTAGCTTACGCTAGTTTGACAAAAGAAAATTACGAATTAGTACAAAGGATGCTAAATTCATTAAAATACAATGAACACAAATGGAAAATATGTGCAGATTTCAAGGTAATTGCAATGGCACTGGGAATGCAACAAGGCTCCACAAAGTATGCCTGTTTTCTTTGCGAGTGGGATAGTAGAGACCGAATTTCTCACTACGTGAAAAAGAAATGGCCTAGGCGAAGATGGAAAGTTGGCGAAAAGAATGTACAACGTGAAAGTCTGGTAGCTCCTGAATATATACTACTTCCACTGCTTCACATCAAACTTGGCCTAATGAAACAATTCGTGAAGGCCATGGATCCAACAGGCTGTGGGTTTGCATATCTAGCTACCAAATTCCCCCGTCTTTCAGCTGCAAAAGTAAAGGAAGGTGTATTTGTGGGCCCACGAATCAGGGAGCTGCAGAAAGATGCAAATTTTGAAGCATGTTTAACTGATAAAGAAAAAACCGCATGGGACTGTTTCAAGATGGTGTCGGAAAACTTCCTCGGAAGAAGAAGAGCTACTAACTACAAAGCAATGGTGAAGGATATGATCAAAGCATATCAGGATTTGGGGTGCAATATGTCTTTGAAGGTACATATGATGGACTCTCATCTGGACTACTTCACAGAGAGTTATAGTGACGTATCGGATGAACATGGGGAAGGATTTCATAAAGACATTTCTACCATAGAAAGGCGCTATGAAGGGAAGTGGGTACCTTCTATGTTAGCAGATTATTGCTGGAATATCATTCGAGAGAAGAAAGATTCACAATACAAGAGAAAAAAGTTATGTGCATTACAAGGCAGTGGCTCATTGTTTGTGAATTTTCTGTAATTTCTCATGTCAAATAAATGCTTCAAAGTGTATACACAAGGGTTACTGTGTTATATGTTAGATCCCACCCTCCATTAATGTGATGAACTTATAACATCATAAAGATGTGCATTTGTCTGTCGAATTTCACCTCACGTTTGCTGCACTATATCAGAAACTGAAAAGAGAAATAAAATTGTGATTACTCATAAACTATCCCTGACAGAAAAAAACCAAAAACAGTTTTCAATTCAGCACTCAAAATACAACTAGGATCACAATATTTTTTATCAGAAATTGAAAAAAAGGTTTTTTTTTGTAGAACAGTGTAATCAGTCTTATAGAACAGAACACAAGAAACTGATGAAATTTTTAGGGTATTGACTTAGCTGTTAGAAATGTCTGAAAACATCCTTGAGTGTGAGTAGGTAAGCATGGGTGAGGGTAGGTAAGCAAGCAAGTAAGTAAAATCTGCTTTTAATTAATGTCTTGGCTTATATGCATTACCAGCCATGAAATCAGAAATGAAAAATTATCACCATGTTATTTCTGTGAAAGGAAATATACACAATCAGAAAGAACAAATTATTTTTAATGAATAATTATTTTTTGGTAAATTAAGTCTCCAAAATGAAGTCACTGAATTATAATTTAAATTTTAGCTATGTGTTACATTCCAGACTTATTTCATGTCAATTCGCTTCCAGCTAAGCAAGTATTTATGAGCCATTCAAGACTCTAGTGGTAGACATTTTGCAGGGACATCTTGTTACTGGAAGCTGGTTTCCTCAGCATTCTAGTTGCGCCATTGAGGTACCGTCCCATCTCACGTCGCCGATCAACTCCAATCCAGGCACCTAGTGATACCATAGCATTCTGGTTGGTTAAATGGCTGCTCTTCCGCCTTATGTTTCAATCTGGTGTTGTGAAGCTCACAAGTGGTTGCCCTACATGGTGGGGACTCACAGGTAAAATTGATAACCAGGTTTTACATGCTAATTTAGAAATAGTTGCAACATAATAGTGATATTGCCCATAATTTGTGATGAAGCAGAGAACAGGGACACAGTATGGATGAGTTTTATGTTGTTTGAATAACTGAGGAACAGTGTAAGTTGTTCATACAACCAAAGGCATGAGGAGGAGGTGTAGAAGATAGTCATAAAGCTGTATCACACTTTCCACTTGTGAGCATTTCCTTTTCTCCTTTAATGTCAGAAAAGAAGTCATAGATTTTTGTGTGAAATGGTTAGAGCAATAGTATGTATCAATTTGCACTACAGAGATGTTGTTTGTAGTTGTTCAGTCTCCTATAGCAGTGATTTAGCGTTAGTGCTGCCTCAAGTGAAATTCATGCAGTAACACTATTTTTGCGTTACCAAAACTACTTCAACTGCTGTCATTCATTTTGAACTTAGTACTGAATATGTACAATATGTGATAAGTGGAGGCAGTGGCGGCCAGTGGTCATGTGCTAATGTGCTAAAGCACACTGTAAATATCACACTTAAATAATGCCATTTCTCTTCAAATGCAAGCCAGAAAACACATTAAAAGCACACCATTTTTCCTTTTAGTACAAGCTGGTATGCAAATAAAATGTACAAAAACGTTTTTAGTGCTTTCTACACGATAACTAGAAATCAGTGTTGAGTACCGAGATGGTGGTCAGCTGCAGTATGATCAACTCGGAGAAGGGCCATAGCTGTCTGTTTTCAACTCCACATGCTCTGATGTGATGATGTCACTTCTGGCACTATGAGTTCTACACTCCTCGTGGGAACAGGGCAGTATTTTTCTTTGAAAGTGCTTGTAAAATATTGTGTGCAAGAAGAGTGTGAGGGATTTTTGAAGAACAGTTGACATGTAGGTCCAGTGGTGCAGTGGTCAAGCACACCAACTGGCAGTTAAAAAATGGTTCAAATGGCTCTGAGCACTATGCGACTTAACTTCTGAGGTCATCAGTCACCTACAACTTAGAACTAATTAAACCTAACTAACCTAAGGACATCACACACATCCATGCCCGAGGCAGGATTCGAACCTGCGACCGTAGTGGTCGCTCGGCTCCAGACTGTAGCGCCTAGAACCGCACGGCCACTCCGGCCGGCTGGCAGTTAATCTTCTCGAGTTTGATTCCCACTGCTATTATTATTATTATTATTATTATTATTATTATTATTATTATTATTCCTTGCAATGTTAAACATTTAAATATATTTAAATAGTTCAATTTATTTATGTAAAATTAATATATTCAGTTTATTTGCAATTACTACACTATAGGTGGTAGTAAAAAAAAGTAAATATACAAGGAAATGTATGAAAAGAGTTGCATTTGTGGGTGCAATGTTCACAGTGCACTTTTTTGTTTTCTGCGTTTGTTATTTGGGAACAGTGATGCTTGGGGTGCAGGGGGGAAGGGAGGGTGAAATGTCTAGGACATATTAATTCATAAAAAAAACTCTTGATGGAAATCACAAAAATGTGAACATCATACTTAATCTTAGTGCATTAGGTAAAGCTAATATTGCAACAATGTTAACTCGTGCCTACCGTGACAACATAGTGAAACACTAGAAGTTTACTTTCGTAATATTGTCGCAGATTGGTAAAAAAAAAAAATCGCGAAAGCTAAAATACTGTTTTCTCCATGCGGGAACTCCAACATGCACTCTCTTCTTCTTGCTCCTCCGCCCCAGGACCGGATGGTATCCACATCCAAATGTTGCTGCATTTATCATACCACAGTCTGCGTTACCTCCTTCGCCTTTATAATCGAATTTGGACCGACAGTACTTTTCCCAGACGATGGCGGGAAGCTATCGTCGTTCCTGTTCTGAAACCTGGAAAGGACAAACATCTCCCCTCTAGCTATCGCCCCATTTCTCTCACGAGTAGTGTATGTAAGGTTTTGGAGCGTATGGTGAATTGCCGTTTAGCTTGGTGGCTGGAGTCCTGCAGTCTTTTAACACCTGCCCAATGCGGTTTCCGAAAGCATCGTTCTGCAGTTGACCATCTTGTTGCTCTCTCCACTTATCTCATGAACAATTTTCTCTGGAAACGCCAAACAGTAGCAATATTTTTTGATCTGGAGAGAGCATACGATACCTGTTGGAGGACAGGCATCCCCCACATACTGTTCTCTTGGGGCTTTCGCAGTCGGTTGCCCCTTTTTCTTCGCGAATTTATGGCAGAGTGCACATTTAAAGTGCGGGTGAACACTACTCTCTCCCGTACTTTCTCCCAAGAAAACGGGGTACCCCAGGGCTCCGTGCTAAGTGTTGTACTGTTTGCCATTGCCATAAATCCCATTATGGATTGTCTCCTTCCTGATGTCTCAGGCTCCCTCTTTGTGGACGATTTTGCGATCTTCTACAGCTCTCAATGGACCAGCCTTCTTGAACAACGTATTCAAGGCTGTCTCGATCGCCTCCACTTTTGGAGCATCGAAACAGGCTTCCGCTTTTCTCCCAGTAAGACCGTTTGTGTTAATTTTTGGCATCGTACGGAGTTTCTTCCACCTTCCTTACATCTAGGACCTGTCAACCTTTCGTTTTCGGACGTCGCTAAATTCTTGTGTCTTTTGTTTGACAGAAACTGTGCTGGTCCTCCCACGATTCCTACCTTTCGGCTCGCTGTCTGCGATCCCTCAACACCCTCCGTGTCCTGAATGGTACCTCCTGGGGAGCGTACCGAGTGGTCCTTCTCCGCCTGTATCGCGCCTTAGTGCACTCGAAATTGGACTATGGAAGCATAGTTTACTCCTCTGCTCGGCCGTCTGTTCTTCGGCGTCTCGACTCTATCCACCACCGTTGATTACGTTTAGTGTTTGTAGCGTTTTGCACTAGCCCTGTGGAAAGCCTTTATGCTGAGACTGCTGAACCTCCGCTGTCCAGTCGGCGAGCTGTCCTTCTAAGTCGTTATGCTAGCCATCTGTCTTCCATGCCTGCTAATCCGGCCCATGACATTTTTTTCGACGCCTCCTTGGATTTAGGGTATGCAGGCCGCCCTTCCTCCCTACCACCACCGGGAGTCCGCTTCCGTCAACTGCTCCATTCTCTTTCCTTCCGCTTTCCTAAAACTTTCTTGACAACTTGGGGTACAGCATCGCCTTGGCTCCGTCCCTGGACCTGCCTGCTCCGTGACCTTTGTTAGTTTCCCAAGGATGGTACCCCTTCACTTGTTCATTGTCGGGCATTTTCTGCTCTATGTGCACAAATGAAGGAAGCCACATTTATTTACACTGATGGCTCAAAAACATCGTTTGGTGCCTATATTGTTGGCGACACCCCAAATCGATTTCGGCTTCCTGACCAGTGTTCGGTTTATACTGCGGAGCTTTACGCTGTTCTCCAGGCTGTCCAATACATATGTTTCCATCGGTGGATACAGTATGTTATCTGTTCAGATTCTCTCAGCTCTCTCCTCAGTCTCCAAGCTCTCTACCCTGTCGACCCCCTGGTCCACCAGATTCAGGACTGCCTGCGCTTGCTCCACCTGGGGGGCGTCTCGGTGGTGTTCCTCTGGATCCCAGGACACGTTGGTATCTGTGGAAATGAGGCTGCAGTCTCTCTTCTTTGGCCAGCTATTCGCACGATTCCCTTCGCCGATCTACGGAGTGTTTTATGTCATCGTGTTGTTCTTTTATGGCACGCACATTGGTCAACACTTCCCCATAATAAATTGCGGGGCGTGAAAGCTCTTCCCTGTGCTTTGGACCTCTTCCTCCCAAACGCGTCGTTGGGAGGAGGTAATTTTAACTAGACTCCGGATAGGGCACTGTCTTTTTAGCCATAGACATCTTTTAAGTGGCGATACTACCCCACTCTGTCCCCACTGCTCTCAGCTGTGGACGGTAAGACACCTTTTACTTGAGTGCCCCTATTTTACTCCATTACGCGCCCATCTACAGCTGTTGCCTGATTTATCGTCCATTTTAGCAGATGACACGTGCTCAGCCGATCGCGTTCTCGAGTTTATTAGTGCCAGTGAGATGACGTTGATCATTTGAAGCTCTTTTTGGGGACAACCAACCCCTTTCTGTAGTGTTTTTTTAAGCTTTCCTTCTGCATTTTAGTTTCTCCAATTTTTTGTTTCGTTCCCATTGCTGCTGGTTTCCATTTTCGTTTTTTACCTTTTCCTAAGTCACAGACGGGGCGCTAATGACCATAGCAGTTTTGCGCCAAAAAGAAAAACAAAAAACAAAAAAAAAAAACACAGTGCAGCTAATTTAATGAGCAGTATGTGTATTGTTTCTGCTTGGATAGTGTGTAGCTCACGTGTCGAACTAATATTGGTTTGTGGCTCTGATTTGTCACTCACACATTGTTATAAACTGTTGAGCTCGCTTTTTGCTTCATCAAACCATTATCACAACCCCATTGCAAGATGAGCACATGCATTGGGAGCAGGGGTTCCTGAGCCTTTCTTCTTACCCATGCTAAAATTCTTCTGCCCCTCTTCTCTGCGTATCCTTCTCCTCTGACTCCTAAACCATTGTGGAAAGATTCCTGTTTTGGCTACTCTTCCATCCATTTAGCATACATCTTATCTCCATTATTGGCTAATCTCAGCCCTCATTAGTGTGCTGGACTCTGTGCTTTCCAGAATTTTCTCAGTAGTGTGGGCTGTGCAGAGGTTGTCCAGTGTTACTTGTGTCCCATCAGATGTTAAGTTCCACCTGATAGGTGTGGTACCTCACATAGTAACCAACCTGTCATATGGGGAGGGAGGGGAGGCAGGAGGGGGGGGGGGTGGAAGTTGGAGGAGGGGTCATCAAACACCTACACAGCTGTAGTTCACTGACCACACATGGATCACATTTTTGGCACCCTTGCTGGCCACTTTCCATGTATGCCTAAGAGATTGTTGATGAAAGTCCGAACATACAGCTTAGATTCCAGATATTTGAGTGGCTTGAAGACTCTTAAGGAATAGAAGTATGTGGTCCTTGATGCCAAGTGTTCGTCAGAGACAAGGGTATCATCAGGAGTGACCCAGAGGAGTGTGATACAACCGCTTTTATTCTCTATATACATAAATGACCTGACTGACAGGGTGAGCAGCAATTTGTAGCTGTTAGGTGATGATAATATGGTGTATATTTGATCTGTTGTTGTTGTTGTTGTTGTTGTTGTTGTTGTTGTCTTCAGTCCTGAGACTGGTTTGATGCAGCTCTCCATGCTACCCTATCCTGTGCAAGTTTCATCATCTCCCAGTACCTACTGCAACCTACATCCTTCTGAATCTGCTTAGTGTATTCATCTCTTGGTCTCCCTCTACGATTTTTACCCTACACGCTGCCCTCCAATGCTAAATTTGTGATCCCTTGATACCTCAGAACGTGTCATACACACTGGTCCCTTCTTCTCGTCAAGTTGTGCCACAAACTCCTCTTCTCCCCAATTCTATTCAATACCTCCTCATTAGTTATGTGATCTACCCATCTAATCTTCAGCATTCTTCTGTAGCACCACATTTCAAAAGCTTCTATTCTCTTCTTGTCCAAACTATTTATCGTCCATGTTTCACTTCCATACATGGCTACACTCCATACAAATACTTTCAGAAACGACTTCCTGACACTTAAATCTATACTCAGTGTTAACAGATTTCTCTTCTTCAGAAACGCTTTCCTTGCCATTGCCAGTCTACATTTTATATCTTCTCTACTTCGACGATCATCAGTTATTTTGCTCCCCAAATAGCAAAACTCCTTTACTGCTGTAAGTGTCTCATTTCCTAATCTAATTCCCTCAGCATCACCCGACTTAATTTGACTACATTCCATTATCCTCGTTTTGCTTTTGTTGATGTTCATCTTATATCCTCCTTTCAAGACACTGTCCATTCCATTCAACTGCTCTTCCAAGTCCTTTGCTGTCTCTGACAGAATTACAATGTCATCGGCGAACCTCAAAGTTTTTATTTCTTCTCCATGGATTTTAAAACCTACTCCGAATTTTTCTTTTGTTTCCCTTACTCCTTGCTCAATATACAGATTGAATAACATTGGGGAGAGGCTACAACCCTGTCTCACTCCCTCCCCAACCATTGCTTCCCTTTCATGCCCCTCAACTCTTATAACTGCCATCTGGTTTTTGTACAAATTGTAAATAGCCTTTTGCTCCCTGTATTTTACCCCTGCCACCTTCAGAATTGAAAGAGAGATTTCCAGTCAACATTGTCAAAAGCTTTCTCTAAGTCTACAAATGCTAGAAACGTAGGTTTGCATTTCCTTAATCTTTCTTCTAAGATATGTCGTAAGGTTAGTATTGCCTCACGTGTTCCAACATTTCTACGGAATCCAAACTGATCTTCCCCGAGGTCAGCTTCTAAGAGTTTTTCCATTCGTCTGTAAAGAATTCATCTGTAAAGAATTTGCAGCTGTGACTTATTAAACTGATAGTTCGGTAATTTTCACATCTGTCAACACCTGCTTTCTTTGGGATTGGAATTATTATATTCTTCTTGAAGTCTGAGAGTACTTCGCCTGTCTCATACATCTTGCTCACCAGATGGTAGAGTTTTGTCAGGACTGGCTCTCCAAAGGCTATCAGTAGTTCTAATGGAATGTTGTCTACTCCTGGGGCCTTGTTTCGGCTCAGGTCTTTCAGTGCTCTGTCAAACTCTTCCCGCAGTATCATATCTCCCATTTCATCTTCTTCTACATTCTCTTCCATTTCTATAATATTGTCCTCAAGTACATCGCCCTTGTATAGACTCTCTATATACTCCTTCCATCTTTCTGCTTTCCCTTCTTTGGTTAGAACTGGGTTTCCATCTGAGCTCTTGATATTCATACAAGTGGTTCTCTTTTCTCCAAAAGTCTCTTTAATTTTCCTGTAGGCAGTATCTATCTTACCCCTAGTGAGATAAGCCTTACTAGCCCTCGTCTTTTTACCTGCTTGATCCTCTGCTGCCTTCACTACTTCATCCCTCAGAGCTACCCATTCTTCTTCTACTGTACTTCTTTCCTCCACTGCTGTCAATTGTTTCCTTATACTGTCCCTGAAACTCTGTACAACCTCTGGTTTGGTCAGTTTATCCAGGTCCTGTCTCCTTAAATTCCCACCTTTTCGCAGTTTCTTCAATTTTAATCTGCAGTTCATAACCAATAGATTGTGGTCAGAGTCCACATCTGCCCCTGGAAATGTCTTAAAATTTAAAACCTGGTTCCTAAATCTCTGTCTTACCATTATATAATCTATCTGAAACCTTCTAGTATCTCCAGGGTTCTTCCATGTATACAACCTTCTTTTCTGATTCTTGAACCAAGTGTTAGCTATGAATAAGTTATGCTCTGTGCAAAATTCTACCAGGCGGCTTCCTCTTTCATTTCTTAGCCCCAATCCATATTCACCTACTACGTTTCCTTCTCTCCCTTTTCCTACTACCGAATTCCAGTCACCCATGACTATTAAATTTTCGTCTCCCTTCACTATCTGAATAATTTCTTTTATTTCATCATACATTTCTTCAATTTCTTCGTCATCTGCAGAGCTAGTTGGCATATAAACTTGTACTACTGTAGTAGGCGTGGGCTTCGTGTCTATCTTGGCCACAATAATGCGTTCACTATGCTGTTTGTAGTAGCTTACCCGCACTCCTATTTTTTTATTCATTATTAAACCTACTCCTGCATTACCGCTATTTGATTTTGTATTTATAACCCTGTATTCCCCTGACAAAAAGTCTTGATCCTCCTGCCACCGAACTTCACTTATTCCCACTATATCTAACTTTAACCTGTCGATTTCCCTTTTTAAATTTTCTAACCTACCTGCTCGATTAAGGGATCTGACATTCCACGCTCCGATCCGTAGAACGCCAGTTTTCTTTCTCCTGATAACAACGTCCTCTCGAGTAGTCCCCACCCGGAGAGCCGAATGGGGGACTATTTTACCTCCAGAATATTTTACCCAAGAGGACGCCATCATCATTTAACCATACAGTAAAGCTGCATGCCCTCGGGAAAAATTACGGCTGTAGTTTCCCCTTGCTTTCAGCCGTTCACAGTACCAGCACAGCAAGGCTGTTTTGGTTATTGTTACAAGGCCAGATCAGTCAGTCATCCAGACTGTTGCTCCTGCAACTACTGAAAAGGCTGCTGCCCCTCTTCAGGAACCACACGTTTGTCCTCTCAACAGACACCCCTCCGTTGTGGTTGCACCTACGGTACGGCCATCTGTATCGCTGAGGCACGCAAGCCTCCCCACCAATGGCAAGGTCCATGGTTCATGTGGGGGATATTTGATCTAAGTGTAGAAAAATGTAAGTTAATGCTGATGAGTAGGTGAAACAGCCCTGTAACGTATTCGAATACAGTATTAGTAGGGTGCAGGCTTGTCACTCTCACTTTGATTAAATATCTAGGTGTAGTGTTGCAGAGCGATATGAAATGGAATGAGCATGTCAGGTTGGGAGTAGGGAAGGCAAATGCTCAGCTTCATTTTGTTCAGAGAATTTTGAAAAAGTGTGCTCCTCCAAGGAGAAGATGGTATGTAGAATGCTAGTACAGCCCATTCTTGAGTACTGTTAATGTTTGTGCTCCCCACCAGGTGTGATTAAAGGAACACACAGAAGCAGTTCAGAGGCAGGCTGCTAGATTTGTTACTAGTAGATTCGATCAGCAGAAAAGTATTATGGAGATGCTTCACGAGCTCAAATGAGAGTCCCTGGAGGGAAGATGATGCTTTTTCTCCAAGGCACTTTTGCGCAAATGTAGAGAACCGGTGTTTGAGACTTAACTGCAGAATGATTGTACTGCTTCCAATGTACGTTTTACATACCACAAAGAGAAGATGTGAAAATTAGGGCTCATATGGGCACTTTCAGAGAACTGTTTTTCCGTCACTCTGTTTGCTAGTAGAACAGGAGAGGAAATGGCTACTAGTGTTACTAGGTATCCTCTGTCATGCACCGTATGGTGGTTGGCAGAATATATGTGTAGATGTAGAAGTATGCATTAGCTATATCTGGAACATGGGCACTGTGCAAAGGCTATCTGTGTGACATAGCTGTAGTGGGATGGTGCCCATAGGAAGAGTGCTTGGTTTAAGTGGATTACAGCAGGCAGACAACATGCAATGAAGAAACTTTAACTGACCCAAGCTGGTAATCATATACCTCCAACAGTCTGACTTGAACTATCAGATAATTGCAATGCTTAGAGATACAATCCTAGGACATTTCCTCCCTTAGATTCACCACGGGAGTAATATTGATTTAGGAAGCAAGGAGAGAAATGTGCCCCTACAATATTTGGTATGTTTCTGATGAATGGCAAATTCTTCTCAGATAAAAAAAATCATTGCTCTTTGTTGAATGAATTGAAGATAAGGCACAATGAACTTGCCTCAGCAAATAAAATAAGAAGCAGCTCAATATTAATCAAAAATCACTCTCTCCTAAACATGGACCCTGCTCTCATGTAAAAAGCTTCATGATTCACCCATTCATCATGATCTTAAATTTAGAAATGAGTGAAGAATTGTAGGTTAACTTAGACATGGAGTCTACTTCCTCCATTGTGTTCTGTGAGGTGCAGAGAATGACAGGACAGACACAGGAGAATTAATTCTGGCATTTGCAGGCAGTGCACTCCCAGAAAATGAAAAGCAAGAGCTATATCTATCACTGTAATGTCAAACTATATACACACCCTCCTCTACACTGGTTTAAATTTGTATGCTTAAGACAAGACATTGCACTGCATGGATGATCTAAACTGTGGAGACTGTGCTCAACCATTAGCTGAGAACACTCCAGGAGGATAATCTCTTTGCGTTAATTGTTGGGAAGGGAATTCTCCCTGCTCACCATCTTGCCATGTTTTTCCAAAAATATTGCAAAATGCAAGATATAAAACCTTCTGCTAACATACTTTGAGGGTCATAAGATATAAGTAAAAGTAAAGCAGTGATCAATCTGAAGATTGTTTTGAACATCACTGTACTTTCCTGGGCATAGTCCTGTTGAAGGTAGTATGCTGTCGCCTTTCTGCAACCTCTGAACTGACTTATTCAGCCAGTTGTAGGGAGACCTTCACAGCAACTTGACATTTTTTCTATCAGTGAGCATTGCCATAGGTGATAAAAGTGAAAGATAAAAATAGTAGGATTGACCACGGAACAAACCTAAGACCTTTGGATCTGTAGTCTGGCACTTTACCACTCCACTGAGCAACACTCGGAAGATATGTGAACACTTAAATTCTGTACAGATGACAATTTTCATGCATGTAGGTACCAGGATGCCTAACATCAACTGTTAAGGGGTCATTAGTTCACCTCCAGGAACCCATCCAGGCATTTCCCAACTGCAACTGTAATTCCAGAAGGAAAAAAAGAGAACGTAAGAAAAGAAGAAACAGAAAGGAAGACCATTCCAATACAATATCCCTAACAACCCTGGATCCCCAACCACCACCTACAGAAATTATGGAAGTTGACAGTAATCCCCCACAATGGAATACACTGGTCACATTTAATCATGATCAAAATTCTCACTTCTTTCTCACCCTCTCCTCTTTCTCTTAAAACACTGGCTGTGATTAACCAATGGAACATCTATGGCTACTTCAGCCACCTCATTGAACTTGCACAGTCCACTCAGATTGGTATACCCCTATAGGAAACCTGGTCGCCAACAGGCTAATATCTTACTCACTTAAAAAGCTTATTATAGTACCTTTTTAGCTATTGATCTAAGGACCTGTATCCCAAGCTCTCTCATCCATTTACTATGAGCTATAGCCCACGTGAGATATTACAGCGCTTCCACACATAGGCACATAGAGGCGGAGCAATAGGGAAATGTGGAGGGGACGAGGTTTGCATAAGTGTGGCTGCAGTGAGTGGGCAAACAAAGCACGTGTTGCAAAACTGTGTGGGTAACGAAAAGAATCAGATGCATTTGCGTGCTGTACATCCTACTGGCCAGGACATCTGCATAGTTTTTCTATGACGAGGTTGCAAAATTGCTACAATATGTTGCTCAACATATGTGTACGAAAGAGCTTTTTACGATTACTAACCAAAAAAAGTCAAGATTACATGGCAACCTGAGAGCGAAAATCTGTGAAATTGACTCCATCTATCTATATGCAGAGAGTCTGTACCAGATAAAAATAACGTTATGCCTTCAATGTACCAAAAATTAATAAATAATACTGAAAGTTTCCTTTATTTGTGATCTACATTGTTGAGAAATATAAAACTAAGTCGTATGCAGTGTGACCAACGACTGCAGTGCCATCTAAATATGGCGTGTCCACAGCCTTCCCTCTTTCCCCTTGTGCCGCTCAGTGTGGTGTGGTGGTGGGGAAGAATGCAGCTAGACTGGGCACTATGGCATGTGAGCCAGGGCACGGTTCGTGATGTAAATTCTTGGCCATCCCTGGGCTACATCCTCTTACTTAAAGGTGACTGAACAAACCTCGCTGCCACAGAAATGTAGTGTCTTTACTGCAGGACTAGCAGTCATTAAGTGAGCTCTTAGGTGCATCCACAACTGCTCACATGAGTCTTTTTTCTAATTCTCCTTGACTCTGGGCCGTTCATAAGTCCTAATTCACTATTGATCCTGACATCCACTGGTACTACCTGTTCAAGACCTTCTCTCTGAGCTCCAAAACACCAGAAGGCCAATTGTATTTCTTTGGACCACTAGCCACATCAGAATCCCAGAAAATGAAATCAGATCAGCTACCGAAAAAGGTGTCCTGTCATTAGAGATACACGGCTGTTATTTATAGGGCCCTGTCCTAACAGTTTATAACATTGTAGACTGGGGAGTGGTATGCTGTAGCGACCACTAACAGGCTGTCGTTGTTGTTGTTGTTGTTGTTGTTGTTGTTGTTGTGGTCTTCAGTCCTGAGACTGGTTTGATGCAGAAGGTTCTGCAACTGCACAGATCTCTCTGTGCAAAATGTCTCACCAAGACCCTACAACTCTGTCGACTGTGCGTCGGCCACACTAGACTGAATGGTGAATACATTCTTAAACGAGCTGCTCCGCCTTACAAAAGTTTTTGTCCTCCTTTACACACATTTTAATAGTGCCCCACTCTTCATGTTATAAGACAGACACTGAAGGAAGCTGTCTATTAACACCCTCCTGCTAACACCCTTATCCCCTCTCACTCCTCCCCATACCAGTTTTAGCCAAATGACGTCCAAGCACCAAACCTAGTTTTATGCTTTGTCCAACTGAGACAAAGGTGAGACAATATGGTATTGCTGTCCCAGCCTCAGCCTCAGAGGACCTCTGACAGATGGGTTGGCCTCATCCCACCTTTTGACTCATTTATCCTTCTACATCCATCATCATTTGAGTCTAAGGGTATTAACTCATTTACTCTGTCCATTTTATTGACCTGGCTGTGTCACCAGTAAGTGACTGGAAGCATCTCTGTCAGATGTGGAAGGTACACCTCTCGCCGCTTGATGTGCCCTGGGGGGTCTTAACCTATTTTAAGTCAATATATTTCCCCCCAAATTATCTGAATTTACTTTGGCTTTGTAGCTGGTTTTATTCTCTCTTTTACTTTTTCCATCCAAGTTGAAATTATTAATGGTGTTTTTGGCTTTCCATCTCATTACTTTGAGAAGAATTTTATCGATAATTGAACTCCCAGGATGAAAGGACTGATAACCTGGTGGTATGGTCACTTACACTCATCAATGCAATCTCCAAACCTCATGTTTATAAGTTTTTCTCTGCTCAATACATAAATTATCTTTTATACAGTTTACCTTGCAACCATATAATGCTAAGAAATTTTGTTTTGCCTTCCATATTTGGAGTAAAACACATTCTAAAAACTTTGAAAATGGAGGTGTGTGTGTGTGTGTGTGTGTGTGTGTGTGTGTGTGTGTGTTTTGCCATTGAATTCAACAAAAGTGCTTTCCATTTTCTCTTATTTATTAGTCACAGTTTACTTTTGTATTTTTCAGTCATCATTGTCTTTTACTATCCTTGTTTAATCTGTAAAATCTTTATGTAACATAGCAAAAAAAAGTAAGTTCACATGGCCTGACTATTTGCGGCTTACCCACTGCATGCTTCTTATGTCCTTGGAGCTCATCAGCAGCTTGGCAAATCAACTGCCAGCATGGTGATAATCTGAGAATGAAATTGTTCACTGGCTGTGGTTGAAGCTTTTGAGAGTACGC
Source organism: Schistocerca nitens (assembly GCF_023898315.1). Lineage (NCBI taxonomy): Eukaryota > Metazoa > Arthropoda > Insecta > Orthoptera > Acrididae > Schistocerca > Schistocerca nitens. The sequence continues at coordinate 911,692,442 of NC_064617.1, forward strand.
ACATTTGTTTTAAAGATTGGAGATTTTGCTTGGTAATCATGCCATGAAACTAGGAAATAAAAATGATGATACCAGAGACAAAGCCATTACAGATTCATCTTGTAGTCAATGTGCAGGATAAACTGACCATTGACTTTGTTAGTCAGTTGAAGTAACATGTATTAGAAGTTGATGTTATTTGATTGCTGGTATGTGAAGAGGTATATTTTTAACTAAATCTGTGGGAGGGCAATTACGAATTGTGCAGGAGTACTGCCACGTGGTTGAAACAAAGGTGTTTTTTATTTTAATAAGGTGGTGTCCTTTTAAACCCGCAGACATGCATCTTTGTGCATGCGTCTGCAGATATGCAAGGAACCAGAGATGTCGATGGGCAGCAGAGTTGTACAATATATGCATGAAATTAGATCTATGGCTGCACGGTTGATATCAATGTATCACTGCAAGCTGCACCATTGCGACGTCTTTGTGAGTTCATTACAGAAAATGCCAGATTTCATGATTTTTCCTGTTATCTCTCTTAATTAAATTCCTTGCCAACGAATTTTTAATTGCTTCTTTCCCCACTGAGTCCGAGAAAGATAAAATTGAGGCTTAAATTTCGACGTTATTGTACACCATAGTGCCGAGTGTCAATACAGTGCTCTGCTACCACCAACTCATTATATTGTAAGAGCCAGGTGTACCTACGGTGCTCTGTGTATCTCACATAGACTGAACATGTTGTCTGTCTGATGTATGATAGGCCACACTCAAGGGGTGTCTTGTAAACTGCAGGCTTCCGAAGCACCAAATCATCCTTAATAGACCCCAGGAGTGCTGCTGTCTTTGGTGAAGGGCAAAAAATCTTTTTCACTTTGTGTTTGCTGAGGATCCGTCCTATTTTTGATGATAGGCTTCCCATGTGCAGCCATAATTTTATGCATATGTTGTACCTTTTTGCCACCGATCAACGTCCCTGGCACCATGTGTATCTGTGGCCGCATGCGCAGAGGCGCAGTTTGCGGGTTTAAAAGGATGGAGCAAGTGCTCGAGTGTCAGTCACCTGGCTCATTCTGAAGATGGCTGGATGGTATACTGCCGAAATACCAGAAGTAGTGAAATTCATGTGGATGTACACCAAAAATTATATGGAACAGTCATTGCGCTGCAAAACTATGAAGATGCACAGTATATTAAAGATCCTGACCTGTGGGAAATGAGCATGGTGTGAGGGTGGGTTTAAACGTCACTTTTTTTAGGTTTTTCTCGAATAACTTGAAACCTGCAGCATCAAGTGAAAATGTTTCTCAGTACAAAATTATACTACATTAAGTAGCCTACAAAAAAGGTCTTTTCATTTTTTTATGTAGGACTAATACCTTCCACCTTCAAGGGATGGAAAAATAACAAATTATTTTAAAAAAAAATTCTAATGGTATGATTATTATCTTTATCTGTAAACAAAGTGGGTTAAAAACAAAAAAAGTGTGTACCATATAGAAGTGCAGCATAGCTGTCCATAAAAAGGGATAAATTGCGTTTTGGTGGTGTAAAAGTGTGAAGAGAGGAGATGTGTGGGGTAGACGCGCGAGGGAATGTGGATCGCTAGATTGTGTTCATATATTTTCATGGTTCATAGGTCTGCAAACTGAAGAGTGAGCAGGGGATTCTGAACTGTCTTCCCGTGCCCCAGCCCCTCTCCCTGCCCTAGCTCCTCCCAGCCCTGGACCCCTCACTACCTGTCAGCCCCGCCCCCTCTTTCCTCTGCCTCTCTCCGCCTCTGCCACCTCTCTGCCCCCGCGTCCTCCCCTCCCTCTCACTCCTCTTCTTCCTCCTCCCCATTCTAATCCCTTCTCTGAGCACCCCTTCCCTTGTCCTTTCTCTGCCCTAATCTTCCACCCTTGGCCTCCATGCCTAAATGAAATTTGTTCTTTTGTAGGCATAATCATTTTAGTTTTCCATTTTTGTTAGTTTTTATCAATCTTTTTGCACTGATCTCAGTTTCTCTATTCTTTTGTTTAATATTGAATATGGCACTCTGTTGTTTCTAAATTCTATACTCATTGTTTTTCAGTTTTATACTATTCTTATTTCTCCTTTGCCTATTCATTTTTTACACACTCATTTCTTTGATTTGCTATAATTCTTGGGCCTTGTGGAATAATTACTTCTGTCTTGCTACTCTTTGATACACAGATAAAAATATGTGGCATGGTAGTAATCACTCTTATAATGCATTAATGGAGTTCTTAGTTTCCCTTCCTGACAGTCCTTTCCTTCAATCTAGAATTCAATATATCCTTGTTTTTGTGCAGATTAACCCACTTTATCTTGTTTTGTAGGATTTTATTGGTCCTGTAATCGAAGTGCAATTAATACTCTGAGGAGACTCCCACTCAGGAGTTTGTTAACTTAACAGATGGATGGGCTGACCATTACTTACTTCCAGGAGGCACAGTTCTGTTTAGAGTTGTGTTTCCTGAAGGTATATACTGATTGGTGTCTTGTTAACTTAACAAATGTAGTTAACTGTTTTTTTCCCCCTTTTTCCTTGTATTGCATGATAATTGGTATGTAGTTGCATAATGTTGTTTCAGCACTCACTGTGCATTTTGAATCACAGTGCATACCCACTCCCTTGGCTTGGTATGCACACCACCTTCCAAGATGGTTCCTGAAACTGACTTGTGTTGGAGCTAATATTGCTGAGATACCTTTACCACTCTTGTTCTTCGTTCCTGTTCGATCAGTAAGGGTTGTAGCATTCTACATACAGGTTTGTACCATTAATTATTTTATAATTTTGTAAGTTGTATTTTGTGTGTGTGTGTGTGTGTGTGTGTGTGTGTTCAGGAAGTTGTTTTGAGATACTGTAATTTGTTCTGTCGGCTAGTGCTATAAGCTGTTACTGACTGTAAGGCAGTGCAGATTAGATACTTTCAATTTGTTCTGAGTCTTCTGAAGTTAATTGATCAATTGAACACAAGCAAGGTTTCAGAGTTGTTTGCTGCTATAATAATTAAGATAAAAGTGATTATAAACATAACGTCCTTTCATCATGTGGGTTATCTCTCATGGTGACAAAATAAAACTTGCTGTTCTTATCAAGGAAAATTCTCAACAGTTGCATTTACACTGATCAACCAGAATATTGTGACTATCCACCTGATAGCCGCTATGGCCACCTTTGGCACAAATAACAGTGGTGACCTGTCATGGCGTGGCAGCCGTAACGCTTTGGTAAGTTTCTATAGGGAGTGGCACCACATCTGCACTCAAGTCACTTAATTCCCATAAATTTTGGGGAGAGGGGGCGATGAGCTCTGAAGCCAGATTCAATCACATTCCAGATGTGTTTGATCAGGTTCAGATCTGGTGAGCTGGGAGACCAGCACATCAATTGGAACTCATCACTGTGTTCCTCGAACCACTCCATCATATTCCTACCATTGTCATGTGACGCATTGTCTTGTTGAAAAATTCTGCTGCTGTAAGAAAACATGATCACCATGAAGGGGTGTACATGATCTTAGACCAGTGTTTGATACTCCTTGGCTGTTATGGTGCCTTGTATGAGCTCCATTGGACCAATGGGTGCTCACGTGAATGTTCCCAGAGCGTAATGGAGCTACTGCCAGCTAGTCTCTGTTCCCCTATAAAGATATCAAGGACCTGTTCCCCTGGAAGACTAGGGATTCGCGCTCTCCTATCAGCATGATGAACGTATTGGGATTAATCATATCATGCAGCGCTCTGCTACTGCACCAATGTCCAGTGCCAATGGTAATGTGGCCATTTCAGTCATAATTAACATACATGGCTCGTTAGTTGCAGAGGAGTGTTCGGTGCACTGTGAGATCAGACACACTTTTACTCTGCCTAGCATTCAAGTCTAATGTTAGTTCTGTCCTGTTTTACTAGTCTGCCCAGCCTACAATGTCTAACATCTGTAATTTGGGGGTGGCTGCCCAACCCCACGATGTCTAGGTGTGGTTTCACCTTGGTTTTGCCACGTGTTGAAGACATTCACCAGAGCACTCCTTGAACATCACGGACTTTAATTGCTTATAACAAGTTGGGAGATGTTTCTGTTACCATCCCGCAACAGAAGAGCTTAAATGTGGTCCAGGGTATTACCTTCCACAGAGACATTCTTTTGCAATCTGACGATGAGCTGCACGCCAGTTTAGAGCGGCGAGGTGTACATTTCATGCAGGGCATCCATTGGGGTCTGAGGGATAATCAGGTTGCCATCAGTGCCTCCATCTTGGCCTTTGAGGGCGATACCTTACCTGAGAAGGTCAAGGTGATGGTCTACTACTGTGATGTCAAGCCATATATACCTCCCATGATGCGGTGCGTTAAGTGCTAGAAGTTCGGCCGTATGTCTTCCCACTGTACTTCCAGCCCTACCTGCCGAGATTGTGGATGTCCATCACATCCCAATACTCTTAAGTGCCCCGCCTCCCATCTGTGTCAGCTGCAGAGAGCATCATTCACCTTGCTCGCCAGACTGCAGGATTTTACAGAAAGAGAGGAAAATCATGGAATACAAGACCCTGGCCAACTTACCTACACTGAGTCTAAGAGAAAATACGTTCGCCTACATCCTGTGGCTATGACCTCCTCATACACTGCCGCTATGAGAACAGTTGTAGCCCCATCAGTTCCGTGAATTTCAGTCGGCTCTCGGAGCCAGAAGGATAAACCTGCCCCCTTGGTGGTGGTGGTGGTGGTGGTGGTGGGGGGGGGGGGGTCACTTCCGCCTCCGCCCCCCCCCCCCCACTACCCTGTTGCTCCCGCACCACCTACCTTGGGTACACTCACCACCCCCACCCCACCCCCACCCCCAATCATGGGGGACACCAGTCCCCATTTCTGAGCTGGAAAAGCGAAAGTCTTCTTCGGCTCCTCTCATCAGGTAGGGGTCCGTTGGGTAACTCCCTTCCCAGGTTTCTGCTAATGGGAAAGATGACGCCCACCAGTGGCTGAAGTGCCCAAAAGCAGCTGGTTGTAGGGCTTCACGATCATCCTCAAAGACTGAATCAGTGAAGCCCTCCTTGCCAAAGAAACACCAAGGAGCAGTGAGAAAAGTCCAAAAAAAAAGACCCCTAATACCAAGAAAATTGTGGTGGCACCCACACCACTGCTACCTACAAGCTCTGCATCTGTGGATAAGGTGGGGATTCTGGCATCCGCTGAGGACCTAGATCTCGCCAGACCTTCAGGCACAATGGATATAGAATAAGTCGGTGGCAGCAGGTGAACCTGAGGCGTAAACTGCCTCATTGAATGTTCCATGCCTTCCCAGTCTCACAATGACTTCATCCTTCAGTGGGATTGCGGCCGTTTTGTCCACTGCCTGACTGAGCTAGGCAACTGTTAAACTTTATACCTGCTTTCTGCATTGCCCTCCAGGAAACCTGGTACCCGGCATTGGGGACCCATGCCCTCCATGGCTATAAGGGATATTACAGGAACAATAGCGACTATAATCAAGTGTCAGATGGAGTTTGCGTTTATGTCCTAAACTCAGTATGTAGTGAAACTGTGCCCCTTCAAACCCCTCTTGAAGCTGTGGCTGTCAGAATGACGACACAGGAAATAACTATCTGCAATGTATATCGTCCTCCTGATGTTGCAGTACCCCTGAATGTATTAGATGCACTTACTGATAAACTCCCAAAACCTTTCCTACTTTTGGGAGATTTTAGCACCCGTAACCCCTTGTGGGGTGGCACCGTGCTTACTGGCTGAGGCAGAGATGTCGAAACTTTACTGTCTCAGTTCGACCTCTGCCTCTTAAATACTGGGACCGCCACACTTCATTGTGGCTCATTGTAATTACTCGGCCACTGATTTATCAATTTGCAGCCCAGGTCTTCTCCCATCTATCCACTGGAGAGCACATGACGACCTGTGTGGTAGTGACCACTTCCCCATCTTCCTGTCACTGCCCCAGTGTCGGGCCCACGTACGTCTGCCCAGATGGACTTTAAACAAGGTGGACTAGGAAACTTTCACCTCTGCTGTCACTATTGACTCCTCTTCATGTGGTAACATCGATGTGATGGTTGAGCAGGTGACTACCACAATTGTTTCTGTGGCGGAAAACGCGATCTGTCACTCTGTAGGTTGCCCCCAGCGAAAGGCGGAAGTTGCTGAGACAATTGAGGAGCATCGGTGAGCTCTACAGCAGCATAAGTGGCACCCTTCCCTGGAGCATCTCATAGCCTTTAAGTGACCCCTTGCCCGCGTTCGCCAGCTTATCAAAAGATGGAAGCACTAGTGTTGAGAGAGATAAGTCTCGACCATTGGGTGCCATACATCAACTTCTCACGAACAGGTGTCCCTGTCATTAACATAAATGGAGTGTTATCTACCAACGCAAACGCGATTGCTGTGGTGCGATGGCACCTTTTCATCATTTTGGTGCTTAAACCTGGTAAAAAAAAACCCTTGATGTGGATAGCTATTGACCCATCAGCCTCACCAACGTTGTTTGTAAGCTGCTGGAACGTATGGTGTGTCGGCGGTTGGGTTGGGTCCTGGAGTCATGTCGCCTACTGGCTCCAAGTCACGGCGGGTTCCGCCAGGGGCACTCTACCACTGATAATCTTGTGTTCCTCGAGTCTGCCATCCGAACAGCCTTTTCTAGACGCCATCACCTAGTTGCTGTCTTTTTTTTATTTACAAAAAGCGTACGACACCACCTGGCGACATCTTATCCTTGCCACATTACACAGGTGGGGTCTCGGAGGCCTGCTCCCAATTTATATTCAAAATTTCCTGTCACTTTGTACTTTCTGTGTCCAAGTTGGTGCCTCCCATAGTTCCCCCAATATCCAGGAGTGTGGGGTCCCGCAGGGCTCCATATTGAGTGTATCTCTCTTTTTAGTGACCATTAATGGTCTAGCAGCAGCTGTTGGTCTCAACCTCTCTGTTTGCAGATGACTTCTGCATTTCGTACTGTTCCACCAGTACTGGTGTTTCCGAGCGGCACCTACAGGGAGCCATCCACAAGGCGCAGTCAAGGGCTCTAGCCCACGGTTTCCAGTTTTCGGCTACAAAGTCATGTATTATGCACTTCTGTCAGCGTCGTACCATTCATCCGAAACCAGAACTTTACCTCAAGGACAATCTACTCACTGTAGTGGAGACACATCGATTCTTAGGATTTGTTTTCGACGCTGCGTGACTTGGCTTCCTCACCTTCATCAATTTAAGGGGAAGTGTTGGCAGCACCTCAGTGCCCTCTGCTGCATGAGCAACACCAACTGGGGTGCAGATCGCTCTACTCTGCTGCAGCTCTACAGAGCCCTTGTTCAATCCTGCCTTGACTATGGGAGTGTGGTTTATGGTTCGGTGGCACCCTTAGCGTTGCATTACTCGACCCAGTGCATCACTGTGGCGTTCGCCTAGCGACAGGAGTTTTTAGGATGAGTCCACTGACCAACGTCTTGATTGGGGTCGAAGTCCCTCCATTGCAGGTTAGGCGTGCGCAGTTGCTCTACAGTTACATTGCACACGTTCGTAGTTCTGCGCATCCGAATTACCGTCTCCTTTTCCCGCCCAAGGCAGTTCATCTCCCTTATTGGCAACCCTTCTCTCCGAACTGGAGTCCTTGCCTGTACCACCTATACTTGAGGTTCATTCACGGACACCTCCATGGTGTACACCTAGGCCGCAGCTTTGCGTGGAACTTTCACATGGCCCTAAGGACTTGGTTAACCCTGCGACTCTCGCCTGTCGCTTCCTCTCGATTCTTGACATGTACTGGGGCCATGAAGTGGTTTACACCGAGGGCTCGATGGTTTACACCGAGGGCTCGATGGCTGATGGTCACGTTGGCTTTGCCTGTGTCCATGGAGGACACACAGAACAGCACACCTTACCAGATGGCTGCAGTGTTTTCAGTGCTGAGCTGGCGGCCATATCTCGTGCTCTTGAGCACATCCGCTCATGCCCAGTTGACCCATTTCTCCTGTGTACTGACTCCTCATACAGTGTACAAGCTGTGGACCAGTGCTACCCTCGTCATACTTTGGTAGCAACCATCCAAGCACCTCTCGCAGGGACTCTTTGGTTCTCTGTCGGCTCCACATTGACCATACGTGGCTGATGCATGGTTGCCTTCTCCTCCGTCGCAAGGACGCGCCTCGGTGTCACTGTGGCTCACGAATGACGGTCGTCCATCTCTTGCTGGACTGCCCACTTTTAGCTGCTCTGCGATGGACCTTTAACTTTCCCAGCAACCAGACTTGGGTGTTGGGCGACAATGCCTCAATAGCACCTTTAGTTTTACGTTTTATTCGTGAGGGCGAGTTTTGTCATTGGCTCTAAGTTTTAACACATGTCCTTTTGTCCCTGTGTGTCCTCCACCCTAGTGCTTTCAGGGTGGAGGCTTTAATGTATTGCAGAGTGGCTGGCTTTTCCTTTGTATCCTCATGGTCAGCAAGCCACGGTAATCTGCTTTCTTTTTTTTAACCTATTCTACCTGTTTCTTGCGTCTTTGTGGTTTTCTTGTCCTCTTTTGTCCATTCAAGTGTTTGTTGCCCTTTAGTCATTGTTGTGGTTTTTCCTTTCATTTTAGTGTTGTCTCATTCTCACACTTGGGGCACTGTTTCCCTCGGAACAAGGGACTAATGACCTCATAGTTTGGTCCCTTCCCCCCTCTTTTAAACCAACCGACACACAGACAGCATGCTCACTGAAAGTACATGCACTGTGTGTGTCTGGCGAGCACTCGTGTCTCACGAGATAATGCTGCTGTCACCTGAACAGGTTTATATCGATAGTATGTCTATGGTCACAGTGTTCTAGCTTATCAGTGTATGCTCTTGGAAGTGGATTTAGTTAAGCTGTTGAAATCTGTGAAATCATACATCCCATCTTTATGAGAACATTACTGTTTCAGTAGAGCTAATGACTGGTGCGGTTAATTAGATAATACTCAGTGAGAGTAATTACAATTAAGTTGAGACTTATTAAAGTAATCACAAAAGTTACACCCAATAGAAAGATGGAGAGTGACTCTTTTGTAATGGAAATTAAAATTAATTGCAGTGACAGATTCAGTCAGTCAGCATCTATACACATTAACTGAAACTACTTATGTTCTTTGTGTATACAGTGTGTTTCAGGCAGAATATTAAATATTTTAGGTGGGGATAGTACAGACTACCTCGAATAAAACATTACATATATCATGTCCAACTTTCATTGCTTAGAGATGCAAATGACTACAGAGAAATTTCATGTGCCTTGTTGATATGTCAATTGCTGTGGGCGTTTATTTATTGATAGTAATTTTTGAATGCAATTAAAGTTGTGAAATTATGCTTGAGTGGTGTAATTGAATTTTTCAACTGTGATTGTGATTTTGATTTGTTAGCCAATTATACTGCATCGTTTAAGCATGCTGCACATATTTACAAATGCTGAGTATGCTGATATGACATTTGTGTCCGGGTTTTGTAATGAAACACTGCTGCATCTTTAGGTAATAGGATAGATGATTTCCTAACCACAGAGTACCAGATTCAAGAGCGCTTACTAAAGTTTTCACTAAACTTCAAGAATCCAGTGCAGCACTCAGTGGTCAGTTTGCGGTCTGAGTATGCAAATGAACAGTGAGGATGAAGCAAAAGCATTATTCAGTTGCTGGAATGTACTCCTTGGAAAGGCACATGCAGAATTTTTACACATACTGGTGTTCCAAAAACATAAAAATTCAGACATTATGTACATATGTCCTTCCTTATTGTTTGCAATGAGTTCAACTCCTTCAAGAAGAAGAAAAAAGGTAGATGATTGGAGTTTTGTCATCGGCTAATAGCAAATAGCCGAGTAATCCCATTGATACTGTTTATTGATGGGGCCTCATCATTCGTGATTGCATTAGTCACACTCTTTAACTCACATACATGGTGTGACATTGTGGGTACTATACTCCACAATCGATTAAAATGAAATCCTAATAACTCTGAGAAACAAACATTAAAACTTCAAGGAAATTACACAAAATTACTAGGTTACAAAACAACAAACATTCTCTTTTTCATCCATCATCTAGCTCCAGAGATATTTTACCGTATTACTTGTGCTGTATATTTCGTCACACAGAACTCCTGTTTTATAGAACTACTTAAGTCAAATAGTTCTGCCTGCCTTTGTGTGAAGCGGTCCTGGTGCCATTTCATGCTGGTCTTTGTCAGACATAAGAGTTCTTGAAGGTGTGTGTGTGTGTGCGTGTGTGTGTGTGTGTGTGTGTTTGTGTGTGTGTGTGTGTGTCAGTTGACATCATCAATGCTGTTTGTGAACTAGTAATTGAGGCCTCTAGTGTAAAAGTTGATGTAGTCTGGTCTGACTGCAGTTGTCAATTGACAGGGTAGTTGTCAATGCACCGCCTCTTTTGATGGCGATAGGTATACCAGTTTAACCCTTTTGATGGACTCTTTGTTCGGTTTGGCTTTTATCAAGAGCATCATTGCATGTGCATCTCTTTCTGAAATCAGATAGGGTCCTTTGTAGAGCAGTTGTTTGGGTGCTCCAACATCACCCGAGCAGAGGATGACATGGGTGCAGTGAGCCAGGTCTCTCTGCACAAAGATTGGCTATTGCGGATGACCTGGCACTGTTGAAGGCTGAAAGCTCGAGATGCAGTTCCTCACTGAAGCACCAAGGAGCCAGGGTCCTCTGTATGGTAGCCCTGTTGTGTGGAGAAAAAATCTGAAGGCAGCCATAAGGTTTCATCATACACTGTTTCCGCACTTAATGTACAAAGGTCAGATTTGAATGCTGTCCACGGCCCCAGTAACTCCAGCAGTAAAACAGTCAGCCAGGAAGACTTGTGGTACATAAACACTGACTTAAGTGTCCTGTGCCAGTATTCCACTGTGCTGTTGCTGGTTGGATGATAGCTGGCGGAATGATACTGAACAAACTGGCATAGCGTGCTTAGCTCATTGAACAGGGCTGACTCACACTAACAGCCCTGGTCTTTTCTCACATACTTTGGGCACCTGAACCATGATGTCCAGTGTTTCTGGTTTCTGCCGCAATGTCCGTGATAGGAGAAGCCTTGACCCATTGGGTAGACCTGTTGATAGCTGTGAGAATATATTTTAATCCTTGCGCTGGTGATAGTGGCCCCATGAGTTCTATGTACATATGAGAAAAATGACCTGTCTGCTCCTCAAAAGAACCAAACAGTTTATGAACAGGACGTCCTACTTTGGCCCCTTGACAAGGTAAGCACGTTTTAACCCATAAGCAGCAATCTCGTGAAAACAGTGAATTGACAGGCCTCAACTTGCATTTATAAATCCTTGATTACTTCATAGACTGCAGGAGTTCCCAAAAGTTGGCACTCTAGTTTTTCTGTGCCTCAGACAACTTCCAAGAAGAAAAATCGAGCAGCTGCCGTGATCAGTTTCTTTTGTTGTATCGTCGCCTTATTGCAGTCGACTAGTGTCAACGACCACTGCTAGTGCTGCTGGAGATATGGGACGAACCAGAAGTACTGCTTCTCCCACAAATGATTTAACTTTGTAAATGCTACTAACATCTCCAGAGTTCATACAACAGCTCGCTGTCCCCTCGAATGTCTGCCTGAAAGCACTGCTGAGAGTGGTGCCTATCCCTCAGCTGCCTGTGTTAGATGATGTCTGTGAAATATGACGATTCCCAAGAACCAGCATAACTCTTTATATGTTTCTGGAAGCGGTGCTGCCTGCAATGAGACTACTTTAGATTGCAAGGGATTAATTCCTTCTGGGGTTATTCAACGTCCCAGAAAATTCTCTACTTCTTTACGAAGGGCACAATTGTCTCTGTTTATCTGCAAACCACATCCAGTAAGTCTTCCAAAAATAGACTGTAAGTGGTTTTTGTGGTTAGAAGTGAAAATAAAAAAAAATTAACACATCATCCAGATGTGCAAAACAGAAGTTAAAGCTGGGTAAGCACATGACTGATCACTTTTGCTTGCCAATTACATGAAGTGTGCATGGTACCTGCACAGTTTCCCCTGTTAGCTACTGTCAACTCATGCTCTGCGTCATCTTTCTGGTTGTGTGCCAATGGACCTGTTTGAAACTGCATGGATTTGCTGCTTGAGAACGTTAAGTTGCATCGTAGCACAGTCTGCTAGTGGGGTTTGTTGATCTTTACCCTCGTTGTTTGTGTCTGTACTCCCCATGTTGCGATGTCAAAGAGTACCAGTACGTGGTAAAGTTGATCTGCAACTAAGTAGCTGCAAGTCAAGAGAAGAGTTGGTGACAGAAATTGCTGCACTCTTGACCATGGAAGGTAACTGGCTCATCCAAACTTGCCTTAGCATAGTGCCAGAAACCTCAGGTGCAAAAACCAGTGATCGTAGGTGTTGCCAAAAGACCAAAGGAATTTTGTCTCCTATTGTTTCTCTTTACAGCACTTGCTGAATGTGAATGACTGTTGGTTTGCACACTCATTAGAGCTCATTGATTTTGATGTGTGTATATTTCCTTTCCAAGAGTATTGTGCACCAGGTCTGCTAGTGACAGTAGTTTTTGCGAGTCCAATGTTCCCACAGTGATGAATTGAATGGTATTGTCCGTGGTTCTGTAGGCCTCACGAGAGATCAGGAAGTTGGGACCAAAGGTGTGGCATCGGCAGCATATACAGTGGCACAACAAATTTACTGTGCAATGTGGAAGGCACAATGCAGCCCATTGGCGAAATGTCTGTAGCTTGCTCAGTCGTTAACCTTGGTTGTGGAACATTCTGGCATTCTTCCTCCGCTCCTGATATGCGTTCTGAGAGTATAGAGTCTGCCCCTTCAGGCGAACTTATTTCACTCATAATTGATTTATCTTCTGTCATAGTCGGGGTCACCACTTGTGGGTACCATACTATATAGTTTATTAAAGGATTTTATAACTTAATTTTATTTACTACTATCACTTTCAAAGTCTCAATAATTGTGAGAAACACACATTAAAACTTCAAGGAAATTACATAAAATTACTAGGTTACTAAACAACAATGAAGATCCTCTTTTTCATGTGTCATGTAGGTTCAGAGATAGTCTACCATACTACTTGTTCTCCTGCTCGCCTTGCCACAACGTACACACACATGCTTTTGTGGAGAAATATTTTCAAGAACACTTCTCTGTAAATCTAAATCTACATCTAGACTTTGCAAACCACCACGAAGTGTATGGTATGGGGTACGTGCCATTGTGCTAGTTGTTAGGGTTTCTTCCTGTTTCTTTCTCGTATGGAGCACTGAAAGAATGATTGTTTGAATGTGTCTGTGCTTACTGTAATTATTCTAATCTTATTCTCGCATTCTCTATGTGAGCGATATGTCGGGGGTTGTCGTACATTTTTAGAGTCATCATTTAAAGCTTGTTCTTAAAACTCTAAATACACTTTCTCAGGGTAGGTATGCTTATCTTCAAGAAACTGCCAGTTCAGTTCCTTCAGCATCTTTGTGACACACTCTCACGGATCAAACAGACCTGTGACTATTTGTGCTCTGTATACATTAAAAATCCCCCGAGTCCTATTTGATACAGGTCCCACACACATTAGTAGTATTCTAGTACAGGTCACACAAGTAATTTGTAAGCAGTCTCCTTCGTAGACTGATTGCACTTCCCTAGTATTCTGCCAATCAACCGAAGTTTACAACCTGCTTTATTCATGACTGAACCCATGTGATCGTTCTATTTCATATTCTTACAGAGTGTTACAGTCTGATTTTGTATGAGTTGGCCGATTGCTATAGTGACTCATTGATATTATAGTCATAGGGTACTTTGTTTTCTCATTTTGTGAAGTGTGAAATTTGTGGTGTGTCAAGATAGGCAATCAGTTAATTGTTCATAGTGCCCCACTATCTAGGCTTTCTTGAAAATCTGCTTCCAGCATTATGGGAAGAGGTTCCTTTAGCCGCAGGGATGGTTATGTGCTTCTAGAATGCTCATTTTAGTTATTGGGCAACCTAACGTTCCCTGGAAGATAAATCTGAATTATTTCTTTATATTGCCTGTTGTTAGGAATATTAGATTTCCTTTGTAATCCTGTCTACAAAGCTCCACAGAATCTCCAGGTGCATCAGCAGAACTTATAAACAGAGTTAATTTATGGTTGGAGGGAATCCACAAAGTGCAATTCGGGCCCAATTGGTGAAGCTGGGCAACTTTTGTAGTGGAGGTGTGAAATAGCATTGACCGTGCTGCAAGCTCGTCCACAGCATCAAACTTCATATAGAATCCGTACCATCTGAAAATTGACTTTGTGTATAATAAAATGAGTAGATGATGTAATTGAAATGAGTCTCACCAGTGATCTCATGATGACTACTTCAGATTTTATCACTCTTTCTCCCCACAATTCATTGTTGAACACATTCCATACATGTACACAATCCAATTCAACATTCATGGAGTAACCCACATGCACAGAGCATCTAGTATATTTACAATAGATACACAATAGTAGGTCGACTACTGTCAGCCAATACACATATCTACCACAGTTAACAAATCCTCACACACGTGCTGTATGGTCATTTCCTATAAGAAAAGGGGATACTAAAAATCAACAGAAATGGTCCGGTTTCTTTGTCACCAAGGACCTAAGACCTCCCCATTTGGATTTTCGTTGGTGAGGATAGTTGAAAGGCCAAGTTGAAAAAGAAAAATGCAAACCTACGACAAATTGATTGTTCAGATTACGAATAGCGCTACGCTCGTAAAAGAAAACCAAAGCACCCTCAGAAAAGCTGCAAGAGGCCTATCAAGAGAATTTGAAACTGCATTGAAGTCAGATGTGGAGTGTAGGAAAATCTACTTTACACTTATTCATTTGTCTTTCTTTAAGAACTTCTGAGAGTATTTGTTTGGTTTACATTCCAACTGCTGTGTCTCTAGCCAATAAAAATTGAAAAATTATATCAAATGTTTTATTCAAATCAGTCTGTACTACCTCTTCCTAATATATTTACTGTTCTTCCCAAAACATCTAGTGCTATGCAGCTTTACTAGTACTTACGAAACTAAATTATAGCTGTATATTTTGGGCATATTGTATCTTTTACAGCATTATAAAATACTAAGTTTTATATGTACCTTGAAATAACACCCCTTGTGACTGACTTTAACAAGATGCCATTACATTTGCTTATGCAAGTAAACAGATCATAATTACTTTCTCCATGGTCATGTAATTAATTCTGTATCTATATTTCAGCTCTTCCTGCAAGTCTGCATAATACTTACCGGAAATTACAACTTCTTCAATTTGTTGACCATTGTATTATGCTTATCACTATTAGATGATGACTTCTTCCTCAAGAAAAAACCACAGAAGGGTATAGTAAATATGCTAAATATTAGCAAGATACTGTAAATTCTGTTACCTTTTTCGAATTGTTCAATTAAGAGTGACTACTTAATCAGTTATTGTACTTAATGATCTTTCTTACATGTGATCTTTAACAAAATTTTCTTAAATTCCTGTTTCATAAAACAAATGCTACAGGTGCCTCCAATTTCTGGCCTGGGTTATTCAGTAAAGCAGTAACACTTGTAGTGTATGCAGCATTGTTGTATAGCACTGTTGTTTGGTACTCCTTAAGAATCACACCAAAGAATACTATTGAATCTGATATTGGTGAGTACTTCATTTACTGTTCTTTTTGTCACTTGTGTAATTAAGATTCGGTGCTAAACCTTTTCTTCTCCACAATTTACAGCATTCACCAGACAGCAGTTTGATCAAGCATTATCCAAAGCAGTTCCCTTAACTATATATGTGGGACTGGCATCACTTGGACTAGTCATTGTTGAAGCCGTGTCTACAGCACTAGTTGAATCACAAACATTTGCTCGACGTGCTGTAACTGTACTTACAACTCTCCTATATGCTGCTGCTGCACTTTTCATTTTTGCCATCAGCACTGTAAGTACACAAATTGCTATTTTTAAACTGTGTTTGTTAAGGTATTCATTGGAAGATCATTCTTCTAGTGTTATTTGTAACATGTATAAACATAAATTGGATTAACATCTTAGCTCTTGAATATAATTTTTATTAACATTTGAGAGGCATTTTGTTGCTGAAAGTTGAGAAAGACATGATTGATAGTATAAGTACTTCTGTCTTCTTACTGTTACTTGACCAGTTGTGAGATTTCAAGATAAAGCCAGGTCTAGCTAACTGTGGTATAACTGAGTGGGTGTCATTTCATTCATCTGTTACTAATACTTGGAATAGCATTCTCATTAATTCAGGTTTGTGATATGCAGATATTCTGCCATCATCTGATGAAATTTGAATTGTAAAATTGAGTGAAAAGTGTTCAAAATGCCAGAATTATGCTTTTGTGAATGCTGTGAGACCAATGGACGTCGCAGGGGTTTCAGTAACTTCATAAAAACTCAGTGTGTTGCTGTTGCCACATCTAATTAAAATATTAATAAAAAACGTATTACTGAGCTTGAAAGTAATGTGTACACATAACACAATGCTCCATAGCCAGTTAAGTAAAGAATAATACATGCTGCTTGACCAGTAAAACATAAGTCGTGTTTCTGAAGTGTAGAATAAAACATGGTGGGGACAAAGCGTGTAAGTTTGCCCATGCCCAAATGTTTGCGTGCAGTGGAGTTGATTTAGAAGCGTGATGCACAAAAGAAAAAGAAACAAGGAAATATTATACCTAGCAGTGGCAATAAAAGTTGCCAATTGGTGGTTGTCCATACATCTATACTAATAATAAAACTCTAAAACTGTCTTCTCTATCTGCTTGCCTTTCTGAATATGCTAATATCCAAAATTACTAGATTTTTTGTGGAGTTTCCACAGGTAACTTTACGATAACTTGGCTTAATTTCATCAAAATAGGAACATGCCAGAAAGGTATCATAATTTAAAGTTTTCTCTAAAATTGCCTGCTCAGCTTAGTAGTTCAGATGTTTAATCATCATGGTGAAGAACCAATAAATGGCGCTGTTACTTTTGTAGCACACCAAGAAAGGAATAGATGGCACTCTTAGTTCTTTAGCTCAGTGAAAGATGTATTATGAGGAGTTTACGTCAGTGGCAGAATTACATACCACAAACTTGCTTTTACGAATACAGACTAACAGTAAATTTACGTAACTAGTATATGAGGATTTATTGATTTTGGCTTTGTGTATAAAAACTTAATGACATTTCTTTGCGGCTTTCAATAAGTTTAATTTATATCATTTGCTAGGGAAAATGAATTCATAAAGTTTACTGTTTGGTTTGGCTGCCTACTCATTACATTTGGATTTCAATTGTTTATAAATAAAAATGCCTAGAAATGTCTTCCTGACTACACCAGAATAAGTAAAAGACTGAGGACTACATGGTTTCAAGAATCAGTTGAAGATCGTGAGTTGAGACTTGCTATGGCTCAAGGACATCAGGCTTGTAATTACTTTTTGGAAACTCCTTCCAAACGCGCATTGTCACATTGGTCGAAATTGTCATGTGTTAAAAAGAAAAAAATCTGAAAGTTATAAGCAGCTGATTCATTGGTGGCCACTAATTTCAGAAATAAAAATTATATGAGGCAGCTAGTGTGACAACTGAAGTTCATCAGGATATGAGTCGACATCAGTGATAGAGCTAATAGACAACTGTACACCACCACACTGATTGTGATCAAAATTGGAAGACACACTCTTTTGTAGAACAGGAGTAAAAGTATTATGATTCATAAAAACATGCCTTTAATGGTGCTAAGTGGGAGAAAACTTCTGTTTCAGCATTAATGAGCCTGTTGTCGTAATACTGCCAATGTGTTTCTCTAATATTGCTGTGCTATTTAGAGAAAGCACAACTTATAAGGGAAGAACGTGGTTAATGTTTTCTGCTGTAAAATGCATTCACTCTGGAACCATTAGAAGCTACCCCTAACATTGAGAAGAAGGTTGGAATGTTGTATTCAATTAAGTCTCAAAAGTGGAGGCTTTTCAGTATTGTTGTGCCTATTTTGAAATGTTTTTGTCAAATAGAAAGACGAATTGCGAAAACACAGTGACAGCAGTGGTAACACGGGAACACAAATATGTTAGGCTCTATAGTCGTGAATGGATATGCTTCCAGTTTATATACTGAATAAAACTAGTAAATATTTTCTCTTTATTCTGTTATTGAATGATGACAAAATTTTGAAATACGGGTGA